>NC_091069.1:32355000-33605000 GCF_032405125.1 Capricornis sumatraensis | reverse complement strand
TAGCCAAGGTCCAACAGCTGGTCAACAGCAAAACCAACTCTAGGACCCCGGACCTCTGATTCCAAGGCCACCATTTTCCCACCATTACAGGCTTGGTCTTGCCAAATGGACCACATTTGCTCAGTGGGAAGGATGTGGGGCTTGAAGTCAGCCAGGCTGGGCTCACATCCCAGCTCCGTCTCTTGTTAGCTATGTGACTTGAGCAAGTAACTTAACCTCTCTGATGTGTTAGGTAGGGCAGGTTGAAGTGTTGGGAAGATCAAATGAGTTTACATCAAGCATCTTACCATGATGACTAGCGCAGTGAGGGATTCAGAAAATGTGTTTATCTTTCCCTTCCCAGGGGAAGTGGAAGGCTGGCATCCCGAGGCCCACTCACTGAGTGAAGGCTGCCTGTGGGGGTCCCCGGAGCAAGCCAACCCTGACTTGTAGAGGGGACAAGCATGTCTAGAAGATGTCCTAGCACCCGCGTGGGTTGAGGAAGGGATTAGAATGAGTCTTCCCTGTGCACCGGGGAGAAACCAGAGCTGAGAGGAGGGCAGTGGCCCAAGGATACAGAGCAAGACTCCTAATCAGGATTCTCAAGTGCACAGCATGGGTCCAAGTCTGGGGCTCCACGCTCCCCTAGAGAAAAGTCCAGGGTGACCAGATGGCACCTCCTCTCCAGAGTAGGAGAGTAGGTGTCAGACGGGCAGGAAGAACTGCTGAGACCACGCCTTTGGAGGGTGCCCAGGGTCTGCACTCCTCCGCTGAAGGGTTCATGTCATCACATCCCAACAATCATCAGGAGTGAGGGGACATCAACTGACTTCAGGCAGACCACCCCTTGTCCCTGCAGGCAACCCTTGTTCTGAGGATGAGGGGGTGACCTGTGCCCTGGGGATACTGGAGGATGCCCTTGATTCTGTGCACAGTGGACTCAGAGAGTCCACCCCCAGCCCAGCCCAGCTGTCCAGGTGGGGCCCCCACCCCCTACCTCGGGCACCGGGGTGGGAAGAGAGCCATGTGCAACAGGATCTGGAGCCAGAGCCCATTCTGTAGACTGAGTCTGTGCTTGTCAGTCTTTCTGAGCCTCTGTTTGCTCATCTGCAAAATGGGAACATAGTGGGAGGACTGTCCCCAGCTCGCCCTCCTTCAGTGAGTTAAGGGTGTGGAAGGACCTTGTAAAATCATGGAGCAGCAGAATCCACAGGATTACGATTGTTCCTGCCATCCCAGCCGCTCAGCACCCCTCTCTCCTCCAGACCAGCCTGTGTGTGGAGGTCCGGTATCAGGCCACAGATGGCACGGTGGGCTCCTGGGATGACGGGGACTTCCTGGGGGAGGAGTCCCTTCACGAGGAAGAGAAGGACAGCCAAGAGACAGATGGGCTTCTACCCGGCTCCCGCCCCAGCTCCCGGCCATCAGGCGAGAAGAGTTTCCGGAGGTAACAGGCTGGGCCCTGTCTCCCCAAGACCCAGGGAGTGTGCCTGGGGCCTGGGGCCCCTGGAAGGCCCCTCTAGGCCTGGCTGGGCTCGGAGCACAGAGCCAAGTTGCTGGAGAGTCAATACAAGAGGAGGGAAGGGGTTTCTGCAGCCTCCCCTCACCCCCAACTCCAGAACTCACTGGGGAGACAGCAGAGTGTCTGGAATCAGGCCCAGGGGCCAGGCCTCCCCCTGTGCTGAGGGAAGCGACATTCCAGGAGGGCGGCATCTAACATGAGTAGAAGAGGCTAGACCTCTGGCCTCCTCAAAGAAAGGGAAAAGTGGACAGGAGGAGGCCCTGATCTCTCTGGCCCAAGACTCAGCAGCGCCAGACTAGCCCCAGGCAGCCTGGCTCAGTGAAGACACAAGGGAAGGGCGGGAGTCCCTTCCGGCTGGGGTGAAGCCAGCAGTCCTGGTCGGGACCTGGGCTCTCTTCAGTTGAGAGGATGGCATCCAGCACCCTCAGTATCCAGGAGTCACATCTGCAAAGTCCAGCCACACACAGAGGACAGGATGCTGGGTCCAAATGCACTGTTTCCAAACAGAGAAGTGCAATTGTACTACTCTTAGGGCTCAGAGAGGCTGGTAAAACACTCTCCTCAGGTCACTGGAAATAGTGTGTGAAACACAGGTAAGTCAGCGGTCCCTCAGAAGGATGGGGATGGGTTTGGAGAGAGGGGTGGTTCCCCTCCCACTGGAAACATCTCCCTCCCATTTCCTTCCACCCTGTCCTTTCCGTGAAATTTATTCAGTGCTTGTCTTGAAAAAGACACAGATTCTAAATTAGGGTAATTAAATTTTATATTTTAGTTGTATGAATACATTTTCCTTTTTTGCCCTTGGACTACTCACCCCCACCTGCACACAGACAGACAGACAGACAGATACACACACATAAGCTTAAGACCCTGGGAGCCAAGTGAGGGGTAACAGTAATAAGATCAAAGGAACCATGCCTGCAGCAAATATTACTGGGCCTTCCCCTCCAGGCCAGCCATGGGGTGGGCGGTATCACCCAGGCAAGTTTGCAGCCGGTCCTCCTTAGACTCCAGGCTGGGTGGCATGGAAAGGACATACAATCTGGCCTCAGGAGACAAAGACCCGAGTCCCAGCTCTGCCATTTACCAGCCTGTGACCCTTGGCCCATCACTGCTACCTCTACAAGGGGGCCCAGGACAGTAGGAACCCCTACCCTATTGCTGGGAGAGCCGAGGGATTGATGGAGAGTCAGGCTATAACTGGGGTGCCAAGTGCTACCCACATGAGAACTGGTGACAAACAGGTTGTTGGCTGGACAGTGCAGAGGGTTAGGAATTGGTCTGGAAAGGGTGAAAAGAGGAGAAGGGACCCAGTGGGGAGCGCCAGGGTCCAGCCCCGGTGGATCCAGGGTGATTCGAAGGGGAGACGGAGTAGGCGAGGAAAAAACTTATTTATTTATTAATATAAGATTAGATTAGGAAGAAATAGTGTAACAGGAAAATTAAGTGGAGAAAAGAGGCTGAATAACTTGGTTTACGTGGAAAGCCAATAAAGTTCCAGACAAGGAGCTTGCACCATCTACGTTAGGCCACCGGTGTCCGTTTGAATGTTGGAGAGTGCCCCGCCTTGGGGTCTCTCTCTTACGGATCTTGGAAGCCAGGACAAGTAAGTAGACATGGCGAGCCTCCATGCCCCAGATGAGAATTCAGCCTGAAATTAGAGTAAAGAGGAGACACGGGGAAAACCAGTCCTTCCAATGACTGGCCCCCCCTCTATTGTCCTTCAAGGCCTTTTATACTTTTGATTATATATAGAGATCAATGGGTAATACAAAGTTATGCAGCATTAGCAGCCCAGACTCTTATCAAAACCAGGCTTTTCTCTCTGCATACCTAGTTGTATACACAAGTCTTAGGTGATTTACATCATCTTCTGGCCAAAAGGGCCAATTAACATTTTACAGCCTTTTTTTTTCTGATAAGGGTTTGTCAGCCAGAAGACTTATTTGTGTTGTTCTTCCCAAAGTCTGGTGCCACTCTCAGAAAGCACTAAATAAAGTTACATTCTTATATAGCAAAGATACAGCTATTTATAACACGTAAAATGAGTACAGTGATTATAACAAAAGAAAAGTAATTAACTCAAAAGTCTAGCATTGCTAACATCAAAAGTATTATATATCCTTTTCCATATCCCGTTTACATTGATTAACATCCTCCCAGGTGCCTAAAAGATAAAGAATATGGAGGCCTGGCAGCAATCATTGAGTCAACAGTGAAATCCTGTCACCAATATGATTTTTGGCTCTTTAGAAAAGGCTCTGTATCTTTAAGATGTTTTTAAGCTTTGCGCCTCCCCCGTTTGAGGGGCTGTAAGGAATTCACAAGCTGTAACAGGTCCAGGGGAACCTGTTAGGGAAGCTAGAGAGCTATCAGAGGGGTTTAACTGAAACATCCGTTTCAAATGCAGAAGACTAAAGCCCTGATTTGACTTTTTCCAGAGAATATCAGAAGAGTGGAAAAGCAGGCAGATTCTTATTTTGGGGAGTACATGCTCAAGAAATACCAGGGGGAAAACCTGAGGTCTGATTAGCCTTGCCATCAGAGCTCTGCCGCATGACCTTGTCACGGGTGGAATTCCTCACACTGGCTCCTGGCAGGGGAGCAAGCATGGGGACAAGGACACTAAGGGTGCCATCAGATCCCCATCTTCTGTTCCCTTAGAGCAAAGAGCTTGTCTGAGACTAACAGTGGGCTTTAAGAAAACTCTAAGAAAGGGCTTTCTGGGGACAGACTGGATGCCTCTCGAGGGCCATCAACTTCAGGGAAAGGAACGCTGGCTCTGAGTCAGGAGAGCTGAGCCCCAGTGAGTCGTGTCCTGCTGCCACTAACTGACTGAGTGACTTTGGGAAAATCACTAGCCTTCTGGGTCAATAACAACAGTGGGTTGAGCATCCTGGCTCCCCGCCCCCAGCTCCGACGTCCAGAGGGAGGCAGAGGTTCTCTGGGTCCTGTGGGGAGCACACGGGGAGCCATCCTCCAGAGTTCTGGGCAGCCAAGACAGCAGCAGGGTTGCTGCAGCTCAGGCAATGTTGAACGAGACCCTCTCTCCACCCACGAGCAGGCCAGGGTGCTGCTGGAAGGAGCAGTGAGACGATGCAGGCAAGCCTGCAGGGCTTTGGTCCTGGACCTGCAGATGGTCCTGGGCCCCAGGAATTCGGAGACAGAGAGGGTGTCCCATCCTTCCTCACGCCATGGCCTGGCTTTCCCACCTCTCCTGACCCTCACACAGCCTCTCCCAGGGCAGCAGCAGGAAGCAGGAGTGAGAGGAGGGGTTTCTCTGGGGACTGGGAATGGGAAGAGGTTGAAGACTGCAGACAGAGCTCCCGGTCTTCCCAGGGCCACCGGCCTGCACTGGAGGGGCTGGCTGAGTGTGAGCATGGATTTCCGGCCGCGTGGGGGCCGCCAGCACAGACCCTGAGAATGCCCCGGGGTGGTGTCGCTGCCACGTGTTCTCCGGCCAGGTCTGGCCATGCAGCCGGCAGACCGGGGTGGGTATAGAGAACCTGGGCTTTGCTGCACTTTCTGGTAGCTGCCTACAGGGGCCACTGGGGCCTCAGTCTAGAAGTGCGGGGTTCTGAGGAGAACCTGAATTTGGTCTCGCAACACTCAATGTGTCTCACCCTCCTCACATAGGTGCCAACCAGCCAGGCCTATCAGCTGTGGGGTCGGGAGGAAGTCACTGGCTTCGGGGCCAGAGAGCCATAGAATGTGGCCAACAAAGGGACAGGGAAAAGGAAGCATGTGTCTCAGCTCTGACGCCAAGCCCGCCCTCACCTGCACCAGCCCTCCAGCCCGCAGCCCCCTCCTGGGAAGGCCCATCCCCTTGAAGGTCAAGGTGCCCAAACTATAGGGCGCCCCTCTGTTGTTTTCCCAGTGACTCACTGATGCAGTGGTGTCTCGCCTGGTCGTCTGGACCCACAAGGGTCTGGTGCGGGAATCCACTCCTCCCTGTTGGTTGTGGCTGGGTGGGGTGCAGGCTGAAGAGGCCGGGGAGGGGGGCTGTGGAATGTATGGCAGGAAACAGCCTCAAGCTCAGGACTGGTGGCAAGAGATATCCATTCCTTGGAGGGCAGAGGCGATGAAGTGGGGGTCTCCTTCAAGGGCCTGGCTCCCCCTGCTGGGCTCCTGCCATCTCACCCTCCCTCGTTGAAGGGACCTCTGCAGACACTCCTCTACACTGCCAAGGCCGTAGGGATCTTCCTGGAAGTTCCTCCCATTGGACCTCAGGGAAGCAGCTGGCAGCTCTGCCCCCCAGGCCCCAACCTACCACCACCTGCACCCCTTGCCTCCCATCAGCCCTCTCCTCCTACGGTCCATCAGTCCCAGGTCCTAGCCAGTCACATGCCTTCTGAGTCACTCCGCCTGCTTGTCTAGTCCCTGTTGGCTGACAGTGCTGGCCCGTGGCCGGTGCTCAGCCAGGGTCCCCTTCCTTCTTCTCCCTTCCCACAGTCTCCACGTCACCCCACCACAACTTGTTCTACTCCGAGCAGCATCTGACTTTTTGGCCCAAGATCCTTCTCAGATATTGCCACCCCACCCCACTCCAAGGGCCCTACCAACAAATCTGCCCACAGCCAGAGCTTCACCACCACCTGGGCCCCAGGCCGGGATCTCACCCACTCACAGGACTCCCTCGCCTCCCTACCCTTGCCATCAGTGCTGCAGAGAGAGGGAATGAATTACTAACTCCAGGGGCACTTTGTTCTCAGCAGCAAAAAGTCGGGGTTCTGGGTTCCTGTATGTCAGTGTACACCTGCCCCGGTGTCTGAGGGGAGAGGAGACTTCAGCCCTGAACACCCACACAGGCACACACACTCAAGTGCCCGAGTGTTTTCACACGCTTACCTGCACATACATTCTATCTCTGGGTGACACAGAGGTGCTGCACACGCCACCGGGTTCTGGTAAGGATCCCCTGTTAGAAAGGACAAAGAAGGGAACCCAGCTTTAATCTCGAAGCTGCAGAGGCGTATTCCAAGACTCCTCAGTTTGTCCACCTGCCTGGCCCTACGGCCCTCCTCCTGCCCACAGCCCTTCCTGGTGTCCCTGGAGATGTAGGGGTGCCTCTGCTGGGTCTCATCCTAGGGGAGGGGAGGGAGGGGGTCACTTTTCTTGTTCTCCTTCTGGGTCATTCTTCTACTACAGTGGAGACCCATGGAGACCTCCCTCCTATGTCTGGGGCCAGGGGGCAGCAGGCATGTGTGCATGGCTGGGGGCTCTGACAGAGATGCGCACGAGGCATGTGCCCCAGGGTGTGCATAGACGTGTGTGTGGGGGAAAGCACACTCAGCCTCACCCCCAGAGTGCCAGGTTCCCAAGACCCCTCCCCTCATCTCCCTCCACCAGGCTGAGCTCCAGAGCTGCAGCCGCTCCCAAGCAGCCCAGAGGAGCTAGGGTCAAGGCCAAAGTGAGATCTGTGGTGAAGCAGTGCTCAGGAGACTCCTCCCAAGCTCAGCCACTTCACCTGAGGTGGGGGTCCTCTTCAACCCAGAGGCCGCCATTTTGATTCCCTCTCTCCACCCCATGGTTGCTTCTAACTGTGCAGACAGAGCGCTGGGGGTGGGAGCCTGAGGAAGAGGTGAGTGAAACTGAGATAGAGGGAGAGAAAGAGCTTGTGTGTGTGTGTGTGTGTGTGTGTGTGTGTGTTGACTGAAGAACAAAACTTACCTGGCCACACTGGAACACTAAAAACACAGTGTGGATTCTAGGAGGAAAGTCAGGCCTGTGCGGGGATTCAGGGAGGGGTCCTCTAGCAACAAGGATGACCATGAGGTCAAACCTGTCATCCTCACCCTTGTGGGCTGAGTGATTGAGGGCAGGCCACGCAGGGCTGTACAGTTACTAATATTAATGCTAGCTGTAGTCACTAAAGTGGTTGTAGTAAAATCAAAGTATTATTTTCCACAAAAAGAGGGGCTTTTCCCTTCTCCATTTCTACACTGAGAGTGTAGACCTGTGCAGGCCTCTTTGCTAGCCCAGAGGCCTGGAGTGTGTGAGGAGGGGTGGGGCGGGAATGTGCCAGCATCAGGGAAGCAGTGAGAGAACATTCTGGAAGGGCTTTCTGGAAGTCTCCCTAAGGAGGAGGAGGAGCCCTGCTCTGAACCCTGGAGCCACAGCTGGCTTATTGCTGCAGAGCCAGAACATCCTGGGCCCCCCTTTCTTCTCTGAGCTCCTCAGAGCCTAGGAGCCCTTTACTCCATTGGAGGGGATCAAGCCTGAGGAAGGGAGCCTGGTGGCCCAGGCCTGGGGCATGGCCTGGCTCATCTAACCTCGTGTTCCCTGTGGCACCTGCGACCCGCATCCTGAATTCACCAGACCCTGACCTGGGGCGGGGGGAGATCCAGGGACCCTGCAGCCTCCTCTGTCACCAAGGCTCCAGGTTCTCCTGGGTTTGGAGGCCCACTCCTGAGAGCTCCTCTCGCAGAATCAGGATTACAGCTCCCCACCCCCAAGGTAGAGCCCAGGGCTGTGGGACCCCTGCCCTGCAGGCTCAGGCTTGCTGACATGAGATGCTATGGGATGCAGAGTCTCTGGGACAAGGAGGCCCCCCGGGACCATGGGGGTCAGCAGGGTCAGGGACTAAGTCTGCAAGTGACTCTGGTTCACACCCTCTCACACACGTCCCCATTGTCTCCTCATTTCTTCCTCCCACTCAGCAAAGGCAGAGAGAAGACCAAGGGAGGCAGAGATGGCGAGCACAAGTAGGTGTCCCAGGCCAGGGTGGAGCCCGTGGGGCTCGTCAGAGGGAAGGGTCCCCAGCACAGGGTGCAGGTGGCGGGGGGCCCAGCTCCGAGTGGAGACAGCACTGGGCGAAGGCAGGGCGAGGGAGGTCTCTCCATCTGGCCGCGGGGGCAGGAACACGGAGGTGTCAGGGTGGGGGCGGGCCTTCTGGTTTCCACTCCCTCCTCCCTCCTTTCAGTGTCTCGATTCCTCCTCCACCTCCCTGCTCAGTCCCCCATCCCTGTGGGCAGGCATCCCTGTGGGCAGGCATCCCTGTGGGCAGGCATCCCTGTGGGCAGGCTTTCCTGCGAGGGAGGGAGTAAAGACAGCCCATGAGGCCAAAACCCACCTCCTCCTGGTACCAAGGCAGGGCCGGGCAGATGGACATGTGGCACTGGAGGCCCAAGGAGGACAAATTCTGGGTGCTGAGTGGCCACAGGGGGCGGCTGGAACATGAAGCCCAGAAAGCTAAGGAGGGACGACCCCCCTCCGGTGGTCTTCACTGTCTCCATTCCCCAGAGGGAAAGAGGAGGTGCCTCCAGATGGGGAGGGGCCACCACAAGGTATTGGGAAGTCTCAAGGCCTGATGGCGGGGGGAGTGACAAGTGGGTCCCCCAGGCTCCCCCAGAGCTCGTGTCACCTCAAGGACCTTCTAGCATCACAGGGAATTCACAAGGGGAGTGGCAGTCAGGGTTGAGCACACTGGAGGGGGCCTCTGCTTCAACACCCATTCTTGCAGATGACAGATCTGAGCCCCAGAAGAGGAGCAGAGCTGAGACTAAATAAAACCCAAGGCATTTACCTCCTGACCCAGAGTTTACAGTAGGCCCAGGAAGTTTAGAGTGCTTGATTACACTCTCAGTTCTCCAAACACACCAACAAAAGCCAAAAAGCCAGGAGTGTGGTCTTTATTTTCCAGATAGGGAAACTGAGCCCCAGAGATGTTAAGAGATTTGCTCAGAACAGTGGTCCAAAATAAGTTAAAAATCAATCGACCTGAGGTTAGCATGGCGACAGCAGAATTGTGTGTACAGGAGTCTGAAGTGATGAGCGTTGATGCGGGCTTGGGGTACTGCTTGCATTAAGATCCCAGGGACTCGCAGCCTCGTTTAAGGAAAGCATGAATTCCAACTCCCACTTGTTACACATGAGCAAAAAACACATGATGACAAGGCAGCAGCACTGAGAGGGGAAACTCAGGCCCCGAGACCCAAAGGGTCAGAGTTTGCCAGGTTACAAACAAGGGGAGAAGCCGCAGGCTGAGCGTGTATCAGGTTTGGAGAGGGAGCCAGGGAACCAGATCTCGGGGGCTGTGGGAGATGATGGCAGATGCTGAGCTCAGGGTCCCACCTAGGGAGAGAGCTTGGGGTCAGGTTTCTACATGGACAATCAGACATAAAAGGTTTGTATGAGATCCAAACAAGCTGCCAGTCCCCTAGCCTCTCTGTCTGAGATCAGCAATGCTCTAAGATCCTTCTTGATTTCCAGCTCTGCAGCCTGTCCTGGGCTGGACCCCAAGGGATTCAGACTGACCTGACCTCTTTGGCCACAACTGGATGAGGGAGTGCCTCAGTGAGAGCATGTAGTAGGCCCACAGTAAATGCTGGTTCCCTAGCAAGACCCCATCCTAATGTTCTGCCATTTCCAATTCACATAACTGGCATTTATTATTCTTATCTTAATGTGTAGAGCCTTAGGGATTTCTAAAAAGAGATTAAATAAGTCAAAATTCTTTAGCTTGAAGAAGAAAAGCTGTGGGAACTGTTTTAAATCTCTGAAAGATTATTGTGTGGCAAGACTTGTTAGTTTCTGACTCTACTGAGGAGAAATAAAAGGAAATCTCTATTCCCACAAATCCTGTGTCTTATGTAAAGTTAGTCACTCAGTCGTGTCCAACTCTTTGTGACCCGATGGACTAAGCCTGTCAGGCTCCTCTCTGTCCAGGGGATCCTCCAGGCAAGAACACTGGAGTCGGTTACCATTCTCTTCTCCAGGGGATCTTCCTGACCCAAGGATCAAACCTGGGTCTCCTGCATTGCAGACAGATTCTTTACCTTCTGAGCCACCAGGGAAGCCATCTCTTACGTAGGAGTTTGTTTCTCCCAGTTACCTGAGGCCTGAGCTAATGAGCTCAGCTCTGAGAGTTGGTGATGGACAGGGAGGCCTGGCAAGCTGCAGTCCATGGGGTCGCAAAGAGTCAGACACGACTAACTGAACTGAGCTGAACTGAGCTAATGAGCCCTGACAGTTCTCACTGCAGGTGGGTGGAGGGCAGAAGCCCTGGAGAAGCCATGGCCTACAGCTGGTTCAATTCCAGTCCCACTCCTCTAAGACACAACCTCCAGGATAACACAGACACCTGATTGAATGGGACTCAGCTCAGACAGTCTAGTTTGGCGAATGTCTCCAAGTCATCATTGAAGAGTTCCAGCCTCTCCCCAAGAAGGTTTACCCAACCACAAAAACATTCTTCTAGTTGTGAGCCATGGAACAAGCAAAGAAATCATTGGGCCCATAAATGAAAAAAAGAGTTTAAAATGAGTGAACTAACTTTAAAGCCTTCTTTCTAGAGAAAACCAGCAGTCTAAATTGCGGGTGCATATCATTATGACTGCCATGAATCCGGTGATGGGAAAGCTCAGATGTGACCACAAACCCTCAGAGGGTCCTGAGAAGCCCACCTCCCCAGCTTCCTGCTTTTCCTGTTTTCATGCAGCTACGAATAAGGAGCCACTTGGTTGCAAAGTGATTTTACACCAAGTTGATTATTGGCATGTTGTATTTGTCTGTTTCTGACCACACTATATCTTTAGCAATTGGAGAAGCTTCTAGAAAAAATGCAGAATTTAGAACAAACAAACATCAGTAGATCGGTAACCTAACCAACAATTTACCTTTTTTGAAATCCAAATCTTTAATACAAAGTGAGTAATCTTTAAAATTCCCTGATTAACATTTATTTTAAAAATAACCTTTACCCGTTGCCAAGAGAAACAGGCATGCTGTTTTCTGGGAATTGATAAGCAGGAAAAGCTTTTTCTTAAAAAAATTACTTTGTTGGCCGTGCTGGGTCTGCATTGCTGCGAGGACTTTTCTCTGTGGCGAGTGGGGGCTACTCTCTGGTTGTGGTGCATGGGCTTCCATTGCAGGGGCTTCTCTCGTTGCAGAGCATGGGCCCCAGGACACACAGGTATCAGCAGTTTCAGCACACGGGCTCAGTAGTTTCAGCTCCCGGGCTCTAGAGCACAGGCTCAGTAGCTGAGGCACAGCAGCTTAGTTGCTCTGCAGCATGTGGAATCTTCCTGGAACCAGGGATCGAACCCGTGTATCCTGCATTGGCAAATGGATTCTTTACCACTGGGCCACCAGGGAAGCCCAAAATCTTTTTCTATAGAGAATTATGATGTATCATCAATCAGAAGATTACAAAGGGCAGTGATAGCTAATGAGATCATGCTCTGCTACCCACAGTTCACAGGAATGAAAAGCAGGTCTAAGAGAAACAAATAGGCCCAGAGCCTACAGTAAGGATCTGGGAATTACACTTATCCTACACATTATGCATTTTTTTAAAGGATGTCTCCATTTTGAGATACTCCCAGACACACAGGAGTCCCATCAATGAACTTATCCACTTAAGATAGTTAAAATTATGCAAAGTCTAGGGAGAGGAGTTTCTTCTTTGAATTGCTTCAGGGTCTGGTAGACAATAGTCAGGCTTCCCTGGTGGCTCAGATGGTTAAGAATCTGCCTGCAATGCAGGAGATCCCGGTTTGATCCCTAGGTTAGGAAGATCCCCTGGAGAAGGAAATGGCAACCCACTCCAGTATTCTTGCCTGGAGAATCCCAAGAACAGAAGAGCCTGGAGGGCCCCAATCCATAGGGTCGCAAAGAGTCAGGCACGACTGAGCAACTAACACTTTCACTTTCGGGTAGACAATGGTTGAATAAGTATAGATTTTTTTTTTTAAGTCTCAATGTTTGCTTCCAAATATGTTTGTTTTAAGGAATAAAGTGACTTTCAAACTCAAGAGCCATAACTGCCTAAGGGAAGCCTCAGGCCCTTTTCCACTTGGATGGGTCCTTGGGATCAGCATCAGAAATCCACAATTCCCTGCCACCCAAACTTCCTCTGGGCCTCAGGCAGCAAAGGTAGATCCCGCCCATCCCAGGATGCAGAGTAGCTGGCTTCTCCAGGCAGGGCCTACTCTGACCTGACACCTGGCTTTGACCTACCATCTCAGAGCACTTTCCTGGGGGATCTCAAGGCGGGGGTGGGGGTCAGAGGCTGGGGACTGTGTGGCTAGAGCAGACTGTGTGTGATGGCAGCATGTAGGTCACACATGGACTGGGGCTAGAGACTCTAAGGATGCCACAGCCAAGAAGTGATTGTACATGGTCAGCACAGGGCCCTCCAGGACACTCCTCGGTTATCCAGGAGAGCAGCAAGGCTGGGAGGAAAGGAAACTCAAACACTGAGACAGGAAGCAGAGACAGGGCCCCACTAGGCTCACTTCCTGTTGCAGAGTCGGAGTACAGCTGGCACCCCTGCCCCGAAGGGCACCAAGCAGGGAGAAATCTCACAGGATGGTGCATTGTAAGCCAGGCAAGACAGTTCCTTTCTCACCATCCTACGACTGTTTTTAACAGGCTCATTGATCTGTTCAGTGTTAGGTCACCAGTGAATTAATATTTATAGACTTCTCTCCCCAAAATATATTGATGCTTAGATTATTTTTCCATGAGTCCCCACTCTGTAAACACGGTCCCTGGGACTCTTCAAGATGACATCTTTCCTCATCAGCAAGATGTGCTGGTTCTTGGAAACTTTCTACCACCATTCCCAATGGTCAGGATGTGGGATTCACACCCCCAGAGAAGTGCAACCCTACAGCATCAAGGATGCAGTTGGAAATACTGCCACCCTAGGAAATGGGAGCTTCCATCCCAACTCTCTGAGCCTCAGGTTTTTTGTGGTTTGAAAGAGGAGAAGCATATGGCCCTCCCAGGACACTTGGGACTGCAGTCACTCCCAGGACTGCCATGAAGATAAAATCAGCAAACATCTGGAAAAGTCTTTGGCCCAGATTAGTTGCTCAAGGAAAGTTATATTGTCTCTTACTGGGGAGAAACTTTTAAAGATAATTCCAAAGGCTTTGGTTTTCTTTTTTTAGAGTGACTTCTTTCCCTCTCCTCCTGTTGATATGCCCCCAGATAACATGATGCTGTAAAATACAAAGAGGTCAATGTTACCCCAACCTTCCTTCATCTGCCTCATGCCTTTTTAGGAAACCATGAAGATGCCAGTGTTTCCTAAACTGTGAACTGGTGCCACATGAAGAAGTGGTTCTTAGTTGCTCTCCTAACACACTCCTCCATGTCTGGCTGAGCATATAAAGAGTAAAGAAAAGGCCTGTAGCCAGATTAGGGCCAGGTTTGGAGGATGAGATTGGCTCCCCAACCCTAAGTAGAGGGGCTTGAAGTCTCTAGGCCATCTCTACAAGGACAGAAGGTTTTCCAGAATCTCACATGACCCAACATAAAGAACAGGAGTTCTTGGGGAACCATAGCCAAACCTCCATTGGGAGATGCCTGACCCAAAGATGGGTGGGCTCTGCTATAGGTGAGCTCAGGGGTAGAGTCTTCACCCTGCCCCACCTAGGGATGGGGCCCAGGTTGACAGGGGCAGAGCCAGGAGGAGGGAGAATGGGAAGTGCAGGGAGTCAGGTGTCCAGCTCATGCAATATTGACAGGGTAATGGAATACTGCACTTTACCCACTGCTGGTCCTACTCCTGGTCCCTCCTGGAGTTAGGAGCGCAAGCTTGGCTGCAGGGACATCACTGGAGAGACAGTAAGGACCCCCTGCCCCCTTTCCTCAGCTCTCCTGACTGCAAGGCCCTTCACCTGGGGTCACAAGGCCAGACCAACGGAGGAAGAGGTAGGAACTATGGAGCCTGCCATGCATTCCTGGAGGTTGGCAGAAGGTGGTGGGGAGCAGGGTTGGCAGGGGGTGCCTGGAGTGAGAAAGGACAGGCAAAAAGGGTAAAAGCAGGACCAAAGATGGGGACAGGAAAGGGCCCATCTCCTTTTCCCTGGGGACCAAGGAGAATCCAAGGATACAAAGGCAGGCTTTGAGTACCAGGGCTCTGAGAACTAAGCAGCTAGTTTCAACCACACCTCCTACCTGCTCATCAGCTCTGCCCCTCTGAGTCCTGTTTCTGCCCTTCTGTTCTGATGTTTGACTCTCGTTGTCTGACTTTCTTTCCGTCCAGCCAAAGCACGGCGCACACGGTGGGAGAGGATGAGCCTCGCCCTCTGGTGGAGCTCAGAGCTCTAAGACTGAACTGAGGGGGCTGGGATTAGGACCCTGCCGGGCTTCAGCTGAAACAGTTTTTTCCACCTGAAGGCCACCTTCTTGTGGTCGCCGTCCCCCACCTGCTCCTTAATGGTGTGAAGGCATGGGGAAAGAGGATATGAGGGAGGTTCCTCTGCCCTAGTTCTCCTTCAGGGCTCCCAGTTTGGGAAATTTGGCCCCCAGGATATCTCGGGACCAGTAGGTAAGGGGCTGGGGCTTGGATTTTCCTTTCCCTTACGAGTTCTCTCGGGGTTTGCTCTTCTGTCGTCTGTGTCTTCCTCCTGACGTCCGTCTCCCTCCACCTCATTCTGGCTGCCCCCTCACAGAGCCGGGAGGAGCGTGTTCTCCGCCATGAAGCTCGGGAAGAACCGGCCTCACAAGGAGGAACCCCAAAGACAAGGTATGGATGCGTGCCCCCGACCAAGGTCTAGTTCACCCCTCTCTCCGCACCTGCCAGGGACGAAACCCCTCCTCTCCGCGGGCAGCGGCCCCATGGGCTCTCCTGCTATTGGCCAGAGGAGCCACCTGGAGGGGCCTGGCCTCCCATTGGCTGTCAGAGAAACCCCGTCCTAAGAGTGGTCGTCCAGAAGGGGGCGCTCCGAGGGCTGGAGGTGGGTACCACGTTTCCTCCGATCTAAAACAGCAGCCGCAGAGACCTCTGTCTAGTGGGCTCCTGCTCTCTTGGCTTCCATTCTTCGCACAGAAGCCTAGGGATTTTTAATCAGAGGAGGGAATAACAAAAAAAAGGAAGAAAATAATTTGGCCAATTCCCTTTTTCTTTGGGAAAATCAGAGTCCTGAGAATGCCTGCTCCATGGCAGGACTCTCTGCCCAACACTTACCCGGTTCCCTCTCAGGGGGCTGCAGGGACCACCTTGGGGGAGAGAAGCAGGGTGGGTCTGGAAGACTGGAGTGGCCTGTGGCACTGGTGAGGGGACACGACACCTGTTTAAGGGAAGAAATGGAAGTACAGTGGAGCTGTGTGTAGCTTTCTAAGCCAGGTCTGTGGATCACACGTCCACCATCCTCAGGGCTCCTGGCTTCTCTCCCAGCATCCCCCGTGTGGCCCACTGGTCCCAGAATCTCTCTGCTTATCTTTTGTTCCCACGTATATTCCAGCTGTGCCTTTCTCCTTCCTAGATTGGAGAGGGTAGAGCTGCTGGCTGAGACTCAAACCCATCAGCCTTGGGTAGCTTCTCAGAATCGTCATTCCTTCATCTCATTGGATTAATACACATCAGTACAGGGTTAGGTTCTGAAGTCCTTCAGCTATTTTACAAAGATAAGTTCCTTCCTGAGTCTCAATTTCTTTATCTGTGATGTGAGAATAGTACCCATATTGGCAATATATGACTATGAAGATTATGAGGGCTAGAGATATGTGTATAAAGTGCCTAGCATTGTGCCTGACATGTAGTAGCCACTCAGTAAATGGTAGCCATTGATAGAAGATACATAAGTATGGATTCTGTATTCCTAACCTTCTTCCACAAAAGATATTCAGTACTTGCATAAGTGAATTGTTGTGGTGGTTTAGTCACTAGTCATGTCTGACTCTTGCGACCCCATGGATTGTAGCCTTCCAGGCTCCTCCTTCTATGGGATTTCCCAGGCAAGAATACTGGAGTGGGTTGCCATTTCCTTCTCCAGGGATGAGTTATATTCAATTAAAATTAAAAGGCAAGGCCAGATACAATATCTGTTAAAGATCAAAATTAGGTCAGAAGCACTGCAGATATGCAGACTATAACATTCTAAGTAAATGCCACCAAGTAAACCTGGAAATTGACTATTAGCTTCCTGGATGCCAAAGCAAAAGAGGAAATACCATCACTAGCCCACCATCCAGTCCACCTAACTAGTCCTCCCTCTTCCCCAGATGAACCAGCTGTGCTGGAGATGGAGGACCTTGACCGCCTGGCCATTCGGCTGGGGGATGGGCTGGACCCTGACTCCGTGTCACTAGCATCTGTCACAGCCCTCACCACCAACGTCTCCAACAAACGGTAAGTGGGCAGGAGCCTCGCAGCCCTGGTTGGCTTCACCAGGTCAGGCAGGCCTAGCTTGCTGTGTTTGGAATTGAGGTGGAGAAGAATCAGAGCCCATGGACAGCTCCTTCCTAACTTTGCCCCTTTCTTCTTTTCCTGGATATCTCCCTCACCTTCCTCCCTGCAAAGACAGGGGGCTGTTCCCAGGTCATTGAATACCTCTGGGCAAAGGGAAATCACAGGGCTGCCCAACACTTGAATCTGTTGACCTAATGACCTGCCTCCTTTTACTTCTGCCATTGGTTAGTTCTCCCTATTACAGCCTCTGAGAACCACGAATCCCCTTTCTGTTTGGCAGTCCTGGAGTGTTTGACAATCATGACTCTGTCCTTCCGCCCTTCTCCAAGGTCTAACCACTGCCAGTGCCCCCCTCCCCTGCAAGCAGTCCCCTTACACCCAGCCTGACAGTACATTCTCCTTCTCAGGTCTAAGCCAGACATCAAGATGGAGCCAAGTGCCGGGCGGCCCATGGACTACCAGGTACGCGGGGGCAGCAAGAGTCCTCATGTCTTTCTGACTCTCTCGCAGGTGGTTCTTGCCAGATGAGTGTTTTAGACTCTGTGGAGGCATGGATATGGGGGGGTCACAGAGAACCACAAGCTGAATATAAATTACCAAGTTAAGCTTGTTCCTGGGAAGCACTGATTGTTGTTGTTCAGTCGCTAAGTCATGTCGGACTCTTTGCATCCCTACGAACTGCAGCACACCAGGCTTCCCTGTCGTTCACTGTCTCCTGGAGTTTGCTCAAACTCATGTCCACTGAGTCGATGATGCTGTCTAACCATTTCATCCTCTGTCCCCCTCTTCTCCTTTTGCCTTTGATCTTTCCCAGCATGAGGGTCTTTTCCAATGAGTCTGCTCTTCACATCAGGTGGCCAAAGTATTAGAGCTTCAGCTTCAGCATCAGCCCTTCCAATGAATATTCAGGGTTGATTTCCTTTAGGATTTACTGGTTTGATCTCCTTACTGTTCAAGCACTATTGTCATAGTGTCATAAGTAGAGAGATAGAGACCCAAAAAGGACACAGTGTCATAAATAGAAGGATACAGACCCAAAAAGGAGAGTGTGAACTCTACTTATGCTGGTCAAAGCTCTCTTAGGATTTTGTAATGGACTTTATAAAGTGAGAGGGACTTAGAAAAAACATAGACAGACCAAATAACTTCACAAAAACATTTAAAATGAGGGCCTCTAAAGAAATATAGATTATTTGGTGTGATTTTTTCTAAATTATTGCTTTGTATTATTTTAATACCAGAAATAATGTCAATCCTGGCTATCTATAGATGCTGAGAATGGGGGGGGGGTGGTTCTTTTTACGTCTCCTTATTTTCTGAAATTAACACTTAATTTTTTTATTTGTATGTTTCTAAAACTGGAGACCAAATGGCTGAGATCTGGAGAGATTCACAGCTGTGAGATTGCTAATGTGGCCACCAGTGCAAGTGGGATGGAGCATGGCTGGGTGCTATAGGGAGAGTGCCACATGGGCAGAGGGCCCTAGTGCAGCCGTCCCAGCTCCAGGCCTCATCTGCAGCTTTGCAGGGCCAGACCCTCAATTTTGTCTCTTCTCCCAGAGCTGATTGGAGCCTGAGAGACTGAGTTACACTAACATAACTCACAAAAGGCTAATGTAAAAACCAGAATCACCTAGTACTTATTTATAAACTATAAACGAGAAGGGTCCAAGGACCATGCATTCCTCTGGACCCCTCCTTAGGGGCTAACAAGGCCCAGCTGCTGTGAAAGGCTGCTGGGCATTCCTAGAATTAAGTGAGAATGCTGGCTGGTCAGGGGAGTTAGAGCCTTCAGCAGACCCCACCTAAAAGCCTTTGTACTTCCTGCCTAGGTCCAGTGCCAGGCCCCAGAATCAGAACACCTTTTCCTGTGTCAGGGTTTGATCTTTGACTTCCCAGGCCTCATGCACCTTCTTTAAGGGCAGCTGACCTCACCTCACTCAGGAAAGGATATTTAGGACGAGACACCGCCTTTCTCTGTAGCAAGTACATCTGGTCATATATCCTCAAGGACACACCTTGTCTCCCTGAATCCTTGCTTGGGTTTGCTTTCATCCAGTTGGTGACCATCTTCCCAGGGGCTTGGAGATTCACCCTGGGCCATGTCAAGCAGACCTGCCACTGTGGTTTCAGACAGCATCACACCACTGAGCTCCTAGGACATTTGGGAAAGTCACCTCCTCACCTCTCTGCCAAAACCCAGGCACAGAACACTCTAACACTTCTGAGGGCTTTTCCGGGACACTGGGCTCGGGGCTATGCTCCGAGCTGAGAAGAGAAAAACTTCCAAAGAACAAAGACCCTCACAGTCAGATACCATTCCCTCCACAGTGTCGCCAGTCTGCCACATAAGGGCACATAGAAAATGGTGCCATTGTTATTGGTGTGACTTTAACTGTTTAAGTTAATAAAATCTTAACAACCACCCAAACATCGGTATTATTGTATTTCATAGGTAAGAAACTGAGGCCCAGGGTAGATAAGGAGCTTACCCCAGGTTACAGTTATTCAAAGCTAGAAACGAGGGTCAGTCCTGCGGGTGTCCTAGCCCATCGTCAGAACAAATAATCGAGGACCATCTCTCCCTCTGGTCTCTGTTCATCTTTACTGCCTACTGCATGTTTTCAAAAGCTCTCTCAAACTGCTTCCTGCCAGAGAGACTTTAATTAAGTGGACCAGACAGTCTGCCTCCGAAGACTTTGTAAACATCCCAAACTGAACAAAGCAGTTCTATTCATGTTTAACCTGGTAACACAGCATTCCCTGACAGGTTGGTTCACATCTCAACTGTAGGTGTTAACATACTTGGAGAGAGAGCTGTGAGGGTGAAAATGTGGGATTATTCTTGCTTTCAATGAGTGTAACGTATAAAGCAAGAAAATCTATCGGAAAGACTTTACTCTCTCGGAGAGCTTGGCTTTGCCGAATTAGAAAGACCTCAGGCAGAAGGACTTAACTGAACTCAGATCCAGAAAGGATCCTCAGGGCCGAGAACCATCCTAAAGCTTGGGTAGCTCTGAAATGGGGTCCCAAGGCCCTTTGTTTCTTCTGTTTCAGTTCAATTCAGTTCAGTTGTTCAGTCGTGTCCGACTCTTTGTGACCCCATGGACTGCAGCATGCCAGGCCTCCTTGTCCATCACCAGCTCCCGGAGTTTACCCAAACTCATGTCCATTGGGTCCATGATGCCATCCAACCGTCTCATCCTCTGTCGTCCCCTTCTCCTCCTGCCCTCAATCCCTCCCAGCGTTAGGGTCTTTTCCAATGAGTCAACTCTTTGCATTAGGTGGCCAATGTATTAGAGTTTCAGCTTCTTCATCAGTCCTTCCAATGAACACCCAAGACTGATCTCCTTTAGGATGGACTGGTTGGATCTCCTTGCTGTCAAGGGACTCTCAAGAGTCTTCTCCAACACCACAGTTCAAAAGCATCAATTCTTCGGCGTTCAGCTTTCTTTATAGTCCAACTCTCACATCCACACATGACTACTGGAAAAAGCCTTGACTAGATGGACCTTTGTTGGCAAAGTAATGTCTCTGCTTTTTAGAACGCATGTTATATGTAAACCCTTTCCTGATTATCAACATCTCAAAAGCGAGAAGCCACAGCTTCCTCCCTGGGAATATGCAGTTTGCCCATCAGAGTGGGCAAAGCATGGCACTTGGCAGACATGTTCTTGGTGGGTCAT
This sequence comes from Capricornis sumatraensis, assembly GCF_032405125.1. Classification (NCBI taxonomy): domain Eukaryota; kingdom Metazoa; phylum Chordata; class Mammalia; order Artiodactyla; family Bovidae; genus Capricornis; species Capricornis sumatraensis. Next base: position 33,584,668 of record NC_091069.1, on the reverse strand, counting down.
GGAGTCTTGAGCTGTACCCTCTCTTCCTGGCACCAGGATCATATACATTGTCACCTCTAAACATCTCTCCAGTTTTCATCCCCATGTCATCTTCCCAGCTCAAGTGCAATGTGGCTCCCACTTCCTATCTGGTCTCCCTGTCCTCATATTGCCTCCTCCACACCATTCTCTACACCACCACTGGAATGGTCTTCTCAAAATGCGCAACTGAACATATCACATCCCTTCACCAGGAGACAAGAGAAGGTAGAGGAAGCAGCGCTAATCTCAGCTCAGGCTCCCACCCATGTTCTTGCAGCGCTATCTGATCCCTCAGGAGCAGGTCAGAGAGCACCATGGCTTCTCCCAAGAATACACGAGTGTACAGGCTTACACTCAGCATTGTTCCTGGGGATGACTTGCATGAAGCCACCTGGGGATTGTGTCCTTTATCTTGGGATAAGAAGATGTAATAGCCAGTCACCAAGAGTTTTCCTGGTTAGCTGGTCTGTTGGTCCTTTTGTGGCTGCATTTGCCTCCTCCCCTTCCATCATGGAAAGACAGGAGTCCTCTGCTCCTGAAGAGGACTGGGGGCAAAAAGGCTATCATTATGGCTGGGTCTCTGGATCAAAAACAGAGAAGCCAATCAAATTCTCACATTACGAGGATGAATCTCCTGATGGCATCTCTTTAGTACCTTAATATGCCAACACTGTGTTTGTCTACTTCCTAGTCTTGAAAATATTTTCTTTTCATCTTTTTGTAGAGGAGAGGGGATTGGTTAGTTGTGGGGAAAAAAAGAAATTAAAAAAAACACTCTGGTAAAAAAAAGTTTCACAGAGTTTAAAACTCTATAAACTACTATGCAAAGAATGCTCTGGAAGGACTTCTAGTGTCTGTTTATTTTCTTCTCTGAGAAGTAAACTTCTCAAAGGGGCTCTATATTGCTTTTAGCTCCCTGAAGAAATGATACACTCCTTCAGAGCTCCATAGTCTCAGCTCCATTCCCTTTAGAACCTCAAGTTCACATAGAAGTGCTTGCTTTCATAGTTCAAGTGTTACTTCAATTAGTAAATATTCAGTTTCTAGTTCTGTATACTTGCTTGGCAATGTTCTCGTTGTCATCAGGGTTTCTATTTTTTTTAACATCATTAGTTTTAATGCGTAGATTTTTCTTGGCCTTCAGAATATTTATAAGACTTTGATGGACGCAGTGGAAGATAATTTTCAAGGCTATTCTTTTCCATGAAAAGGAAAAATAATTCTCTTGAGTAAAAATCGTATTTAGCAGTTGCATCAAAGCACAGCAATTAAAATACCAACTTTCCAAGATGAGGAGCATAAAAAGCAACTCACACAGTTTCATTAGAAGAGTGCTGAGGGAAATGCTAATACTAGGTCAGCATAGGCTATTTTGTTAAAGTGCAAGTTCCAGAGAATTAAGCGGCACACACGACCCTACCTGCCTGGGACCCAACCAATTAACCGTAGGTAAATTCTATTGAGAAGCCATTTATAACAAGAGCTCACAGCTTCCAGGCTTTCTACAGTTTACAAAGAACTTCAATGCACATTATCTCATTTAAACCTCAGGCAAATTTATGGATAGGCAGTGTCTCCACTTACAGCTGAGAAAACTGAGGCTCATGGTCATTTTAGGAACCCCCCAGTCTTCCTATTTATCATGGCCACCCTAGTGGGGCTTGACACCTCCAGATTCAAGAACAACTGATGGCTTAAAATGAGAGTTCAGGAAAACCACGCAAACATGCATACATACACACACGTCTCTCTCTCTGGTATATGCAAATATTTGTCGAATGGATGGACTGAAAAATTACTTCCTAGTATAGAAGTTTGATTCCAGACAGATGGACACTATTGAAAAAATACAGACTGCGCACAACATACAAGTATCAAGACCAAAAAAAAAATCTGCTCCAGCTGGGCATCAAAGCCTTACTGGGCACTCAAAGAAATTAAAAGAAGGGAAACCAAGAATATGGAAAGGGGCCAAATTCCAGAAATAAAAAAAGAGATATCAGAGGCTTGCAGGACTCAAATGAAAAGTGCTGGAGCAGAAAACTAAATGCATGTTAATGGAGACTTAGAAAGCTTAATTCTTGAGTGCACAAAATCTCGGGAGGTGGGAGTGGGTTTGCAGCCCTCTGTGCAGCAGGACCACTGATGCCAGTGAAAACTCTTGGAATCATCTGGGAGCTTTAAAAACACAGATGCTGGACGGCACTCCTCCATCCCCTTCCAAGACTGGGTTGGGTTGGTCTGGAGTGTGGTGTGGGGGCCCCGGGGTCTTTAACCACCACCCTACCCCCGCCTCCTTCCCCTCCCCCTCCCCCTGGTAATTCTGGGGCACACCTACTTGGAGGTGATCCAGTTCACTTCCTTCTTTATAAATGAGGGCACTGAGGCTTGGTGGGGGAACGACCCAGGATCACCAGCAGATTCAGTAGTGCTCAGACTGGTACCAACCAGGCTCTGACTCCTGCAAAACCCGCTCCAAGTTCACGGGCTTACCTTCTCATTTCCCCTCTTTCCCGCCCACAGGTCAGTGTCACAGTCATCGAGGCTCGGCAGCTGGTGGGCTTGAACATGGACCCCGTGGTGTGTGTGGAGGTGGGCGATGACAAGAAGTACACCTCCATGAAGGAGTCCACTAACTGCCCCTACTATAATGAGGTCAGCCCTGGGCCCAGGGTGGGGAAGAGTCCTCCAAACTGTGGCAGAGCCTGGGCCCCGGCCCCACCGGGCCAATAGGAGAAGCTGGGACTCAAGAGTCACAAAGGGCTACCAGCGGGTGACCTTGGGACCTGTTACAACCCCCAGCATGCTGAGTGCCACGCCCTCTGACCCTCCAGTCCAGACCCAGCCTGACCCTGGTCTGGCCAGGGTCCACCCTGTGAAAGGAACCCGGCCCCTGTCCTCCCTGTGCTGCTCCCACCAGTGCCCGGGAGTGAACCTCACACCCTGTGAGGCCTGGTCCCAGCTCTTTCCCCAGCCAGAGCCCTGGGGCAGGGCAGCCCCCTTCCAGCCCTGGGCCATGGGGGCACTAGAACCATTAGTGAGCGCTTGTTGTGTGCGGGGCACTCTTCTAAATGCTTTAAGTTCATCATCTCTTCTGACTCTCACGCTCTCAGAAGTTGTCACCATCAATCCCGTTTTATTCAAGGGACATTGAGGCTCCTGGAGAAAGACTTGGCCCAGGTGCCAAGTGCCAGAGTCAAGTTCTGTGTGTGCACGCTTGCTGCTCAGCTGCCATCCTGGGTGCCTGAATCTCTGCGAGGTCCTTCCAGACCACTGGCTATGACGCTTGGGGAATGGGAGGGGAAAGGCCTGGTCCCCATTGCTGTTCGTTGCAGCTGTCTGAGGCCACACTGAGGTTACAGAATCTCAGAGACCTTCTAGTTTAGTCTCTCCACCTTACAGAGGGGACTGAGGCCACACTATGAAAAGGGCTGAGATCACAGAGAGTATTATAGACAGAGCAGGGCCCAGACTGTTCTGCCTCCACCCACTGCGCTCTGTCTGCCATTTCAGATGGCCACCCCATCCCACCGGACACAGCCTCTGAGTCTGGGCTCCAGGGAGGGGCCCATCTTAATCAGCTGTGGTGAAGCATGCCCCTCAGATACCTGAGCACACACCAGCCTAAGTCACTGAGCTGGCCACTCTGGCCCTCCCTTTCCGGGAGGGGCCTCCAGGCTGCTTCTCAGTGGCTCCAGGCAGTGAGCTGTGCCAGGCTGGCCCTAGTGAGGCATGGGCATCCCGCATCTCAGTGTCCATCCTGGGTGTGGTGAGGGTCTGCTTCTCAGAGGTGGGGCATCTCTCTGGAAACTGGGAGGCCCCAGCGGGGCACCTGCAGGAGTAAAACCCAGGCCTGTCTCTGCCCTTCACAGAGACACAGGCTGAAGCTAGGGCCTGACTGAAATCTCCTAAGCAATCAGAGAGAGGCCCCACTCTCATAGCTGGTTTCCCGCAGGTCCCAGGCTGGGGACACTGCTGCTTAGGACCCCCTCAGCCCCATGTGACATCCTTTCCTGGAGTCAGGAAACTCAGGCTCGACATCTCTGACCTTAGGTCAGGACACATCCCCGACTGGAAAAGCCTCCAGCCTAGATAAGGTCTATTTTTCCCTAACAGATATGGAGACAGGGCCCCCACGGCCTTCCACAGTTATATGATAGTGATGGAGGCCTGTCTGGCTGACTGGAAAGCTCACCTTGCACCAGGTCCATGCACCTCATGTTTCATTCAGGTGGCCTCCTCCTTCCAAGGAAACAGAACTGATCTCCCCACTTGGTGGCTCCTCAGAAAACTCCTACTCACTCTGCAGGGCCCAGCTCAAATGTCCTTCCCTGTACTCTCTAGGTCAGAGGTCAGGGCATTCCCCTCTCTTTAACAATAACAGCCCTGAATTGCATTTGGTCCTTCATGTCTAACCCAGGAGGCTCCTGATCTCCTGCATCACCGTAGCCCACTTCAGGGCCTGCCTTGTACCTGGAGGGCTTTGGTAACAATTTTCTAAGTGGATATTTATCCAAAAGATGAAACAGAGATACACCGGGCCTCTGCTCTGCGCCAGGCTCATGACCGGCAACATGGGAGCTGCAAACAGGACACCACCTAGTTCCAGCCTAGAAACCATTTTCCAAGCTCTGTATTTATATCTGGGGCTTCCCAGGTGGCGCAGTGGTAAAGAATCCACCTGCCAATGCAGGAGATGCAGGAGACATGGGTTTGATCCCTGGGTCAGGAAGATCCCCTGGAGAAGGAAATGGCAACCCACTCCAGTATTCTTGCCTGGAGAATCCCATGGACAGAGGAGCTTGGCAAACTACAGTCCATAGGGTCGCAAAAGAGTCGGACACCACTTAGCAACTAAACAGCAAGTCTTAGTTGCAGCACTCAGGACCTCTAATTGTGGCATGTGGGATCTAGTTCCCTGACCAGTGATCAAACCCAGGCCCCTTGCATTGGGAGCATACAGTCATAGCCACTGGATCCCCAGGGAAGTTCCTTGACCCAGGTCATCATATTTAGGGTGACAGTCACACCTCCCAGCAATGACAAGACCACTGTCCCAGAGCAGTTCCACTTGGAGGCCCTGGTTCATTATCCCCCCATCACAGAGGTATAAACTGAGATTCTGAAAAGGAAGCAATTGGCCCAACAGTGAAAGCTCAGGCTTTGTGCCTCTAAAACTACACTCTTACCCACAGTGATCTAGTGTGAGCCCCCAGCAACCAGAACAGATTCTCCTCATTTACTCCAAGCACTTCAACATTTCTTCCATCTCCCTGCCCATGAGTTCACCAAAGCAGCAGGCCCTCTGCTCACTGCCCACACTCTTGTCCCCAGGGCTTGCACCCAAGGCCAGGAGACATGGACGGGCACAGCAACCATGAGTGGCAGCTCCCAGCTGGAGAGGATCAATCATGCCCACAGCATTTGTGTTTATAGCAGATTAAGTTCATCAGCTCTCAGTTCTAAGTGTCAGCTTACTTTACATTTTAACTCCTCCATACTTGGGGTGCATCTTCTAGGCAGCTTTGTGGTTTAATGGTGATGTCTATGGGACCTACACAATTACAGTGTATCTTACAGTATCTTATATGTATCTCATTAAACCTCATAATGAGACTCTACATGGGGGGTGGGGGGGTGTCATTACGTCCATTTGACAGCTCAGGATACTAAGGTTCAGAACGATGAGCTGCTCAGGGCCGCATGACTCCTCACTGCCCCTGAGAGCTGTGGTCAGGGGGACTAGTGGTTGTCCCTCCTACTTATCCAAACTTCAGGGCTCAGGGGGCTTGGGCCAGTGCAGACGGCAATGCCAGGACAGAGGGGCCTGGCACTGAGCCTCAGCCTGCCGAGTGACAGCAGGCCTGGGTCTTTCCCCCTCTAGTACTTCGTCTTTGACTTCCACGTCTCTCCTGACGTCATGTTCGACAAGATCATCAAGATCTCGGTGAGTGGGGAGCAGTGCCCAGCAGGTGGGGCTCTTAGCTCAAACTGTACTTTAGTGCAGCCTTGAAAAGGGCTCCCTCTCTGGGCAGGCCAGCCATAAGAAGGCACAGCCATAAAAAGATGCACAGCCAGCCAAGCAGGGCACAGGCTGGAGTTGGGCACCTCTCACCCCATTAGCCACATCGTTCTGTGCAGTGTACAACCTGCTCACCTGGCAGCCAGCAAAACACTGGCGAGGCAGAAGGGGCTGATGCTAAGCCTCAGAGAGATACCCCTGCCCTGCCAGACACCCTCCTGCTTAACCTGAAACTCACTTCCCCAGAAAGAGTTGGGGGGGCCCTCTATCAGTCAGCCCTTCCCTGCCCCACGGCCTCAGCCCCATCCTGCCTGATCAATGGCTGGTGGTTCTGTCTGGAAGGTGATTCACTCCAAGAACCTGCTGCGCAGCGGCACCCTGGTGGGGTCCTTCAAAATGGACGTGGGAACCGTGTACTCCCAGCCGGGTGAGTGGCTGCGTGGCTGGGTCAGTATTGGTGCACACAGCTCCAGGAGCACGGGTCACGCATGCAGCCCCTAACACATCTCACAGAAGCAAATGGGGACAGAGCCTTGCTGGGGACAGGTGTGAACTGTAGTTGAAATTGAAAGCGGAGTAGAGGGAAGAGGAAAGTTCTGAGTCCGGGAGATTCCAGGGCCCACACAAAATCAGAGGACAACGTGCCCTTTGTACAGGCTGTGCTCGCAGTCAACCTGAAGGGGAGGACCCATCCGAGATTAGCCTCCTCCTCTGACATCTGGTCTTTCCTCCACCCTGTCCTGGGTCCTAGGAGTATTAGGGTGACACTACTTGTCTCTGTCTCTAGGAGGCTTTCGGTCTGCGACTGGAGACAGACTGTAAGAAGATAGTCGCAGGAAGTAGGAGATGTACATATGGAAAGGGGCCAGGATCAGCTCTTCTGAGGAAGTCAGGGAAGGCTGCATGGAAGAGCAGGCACACCAACAAAAGGATTAGAAGTTTAAATAGGGAGCCAGAGGGTTGGGACACGGAACAGAAGGGATGGGTGCATCCAAGATAAAAGCACAGCAGCCACAGAGCCTTGGGGGTGTGAAGCAGCAATCTAAACTATTCAGAGAGGGGTCAACAGTTGTGCCTGGCAGGAGCACAGGGGAAGGGTAGGATGAACACTGGGGGCTAGGAAGAGCGGCATCAGGAGGCCCCGCAGAGGATGCTAAGGTCGGCAGTCTTTCCCCCAAGCGCTGGGGAGCCTCAGGTGGGTTTGAAATGGGGAGTGAGAGAGGGAGGGCCTCTTTAAGGGCTTGGTCTGGCAGCCTTGTGGAGATTGACTGAAGGGGTTAGGGACAGGAGGGCTGCAGGCCAGGAAACCAATCAGGAGATTCCTCCATCTGAAGCCATACCACACATCTAGGGGCATGGCCAGAGCTGGGACCTTGCCTCGGCCACCCTTATTCGGGGACCTCTGCCTCCCGGGTCCTGAGGGAGGCAGAACCGAGGCCCCAGGGCCCCAGGACCTGATGACCTGGCCTCCATGGCCTGTCCCAAGGGTGGGTGCAGCCCTGAGTAGGGCCAGCCGGGGCAGCCTCTGCTTCTTGCCACCGCAGAGCACCAGTTCCACCACAAGTGGGCCATCCTGTCCGACCCTGACGACATCTCTGCGGGGCTGAAGGGCTACGTGAAGTGCGACGTCGCTGTGGTGGGCAAGGGCGACAACATTAAGACTCCCCACAAGGCCAATGAGACGGATGAGGATGACATTGAGGGGTGAGCTCCCATCCCCGCCCTGCCCCTGAAGGTCTGGCCCAACTCTTCCTGGGTTGCAAAGGGAGCCCCTCAGGGCGGACTTGGCCCAGAGACCTCACCTTCCATCTCCCTTATCTGCCCGCCCAGATGGCCCTGCTCTCCCTGGAAGGACTGAGGCCAGGGCCAGCCTCGGTGCCTGGGAACTCTCCTCATGGGGCAGAAAGGACTGGGGGATAGTCAAGAGTGACAGTTATTTGACATCCACGCTGCCGACTATGAGAAAGTTGGGGAAAAAGTGTGGATTCCCAGAGCTGCAAGGCCTTGAGTCTACACCCAGGAGAGCAAAGGGATTTTGTTTTCTGAAGCAATTCCAGGGAGTTGCCAGGGGCTTTTCAGAAATATTCTGGAACCTTGTCTGCATTCAGTGGGAAAAATCCAGGATCCAGTGGATCATGCCTTCCTTGAGCCAGGGAGGGAGAGAGGGACCACTGGTGAGGTTTTTGCATAGAAGACAAAAGATAAGACACAAAGTATTCATATATGTTCATCTGTTTGAGGCTTATCATATACATAGGAGGTGCATGTTATTATTCCCATCTTAAAGCTGAGGAAACTGAGGCTTAGAGGGATGGGGAGATTTGCCCAGGATCCCACAAGAGAGCAGGTGCCCTAAACTCCGGTGTCTTCAGTTCTGTTATGGACCTTCTCAGCCGTCCTTCACCTGTGGTCCTGGGCCCCAGAGGTATGGGGATGTTGGGGCAGGAGTCAGCCAGCTGTGGCCACCACAGCCCTAGCTGTTCATGCCGGCAGGAACTTGCTGCTCCCCGAAGGGGTGCCTCCTGAACGCCAGTGGGCCCGGTTCTACGTGAAGATCTACCGAGCTGAGGGGCTGCCCCGCATGAACACGAGCCTCATGGCCAACGTGAAGAAAGCTTTCACTGGCGAGAATAAGGATCTGGTCGACCCCTATGTGCAAGTCCTCTTCGCCGGCCAGAAGGTATTGGGGTGCAGGAGGCTGGGAGTGGGGTGAGGTGCAGGGGACTGGGCGTGGGGTCCTGGGGGTGAACATGAGGCAAACTCAGAAGCCACGAGGCTTGCCTTTGGTCACCTTGGCACGCCACCTCGAGAATTGAGGAGAGAGAGATGAGGGAGTACAGCTCAGAGGGGCCGGGGTGGGGCCAGGCTGGGCCTTAGGGATTCCCCCCGGCCCCCAAGTCACCAAGCACTGAGGGTGGGGGGCACTGGGAGGGAGAAGGGCTAAAGAGACGGGTGGAGAAGAAGACGGAGATAAGTACACACATGTACACACACACACCCCACATGCACACTCGTAACACAGACACACAGACACAGACACACATGCACACTCAGGCAGGTATACAAATCCTGACTTTCTCCCTCCCACCAGGGCAAGACTTCAGTGCAGAAAAGCAGCTACGAGCCACTGTGGAACGAGCAAGTGGTCTTCACAGACCTGTTCCCCCCACTCTGCAAGCGCATGAAGGTGCAGATCCGGGACTCGGACAAGGTCAATGACATGGCCATCGGCACCCACTTCATTGACCTGCGCAAGATTTCCAATGATGGAGACAAAGGTCAGCAGCTGGAGACTGGAGGTGGGACTTGGGGCTAAAGGGAGTGGGTAAAGGAGACCCCTCCACACACACACACACACACACACACACACACACACACACACACACACACCGCCACAACCACCAGCTCTGTCCCACACTTTGGACTTAAAGGTGCTGCCGGCCTTCACCAGCAGCCCTTGCCTCCAGGGAAGGGTAGAGACTCATGGTCAGGTCTGCACAGAGCTGCCTGGGCCTGCTGTGCCAGGCTGCCTGGATTTGAACTCCAACTCTGACAGCTAGAAGTTTCATGACCTTCGTACCTGTTTTGTCATCTGTAAAATGAAAATAATAGTAGTCATATACATATTATGGGTGAGTGGGTGTGTGTGTGTGTGCGCACATGCGTGTGCACACACATTCAGTCACTCCAGTCGTGTCTGACTCTTTGCAACTCCATGGACTGCATCCATGTCATCCTGTTCAGGAAACTAAGATCATGGCATCTGGCCCCATCACTTCATGGCAAATAGATGGGGAAACAATGGAAACAGTGACAGACTATTTGGGGGGGCTCCAAAATCAGTTCAGACGGTGACTACAACCATGAAATTAGAAGATGCTTGCTCCTTGGAAGAAAAGCTAAGACAAACCTAGACAGCATATTAAAAAGCAGAGACATTACTTTGCCAGCAAAGGTCCATCTAGTCAAAGCTATAGTTTTTCCAGTAGTCATGTATGGATGTGAGAGTTGGACTATAAAGAAAGCTGAGCGCTGAAGAATGGATGCTTTTGAACTGTGGTGTTCAAGAAGACTCTTGAGAGTCCCTTGGACTGCAAGGAGATCCAACCAGTCCATCCTAAAGGAAATCAGTCCTGAATATTCATTGGAAGGACTGATGCTGAAGCTGAAACTCCAATGCTTTGGCCACCTGATGCAAAGAACTGACTCGCTGGAAAAGACCCTGATGCTGGGAGGGATTGAGGGAAGGAGGAGAAGGGGACGACAGAGGATGAAATGGTTGGATGGCATCACCTACTCAATGGATATGAGTTTGAGCAAGCTCCGGCAGTTGGTGATGGACAGGGAAGCCTGGTGTGCTGCAGGCCATGGGGTCGCAAAGAGTTGGACATAACTGAGTGACTGAACTGAACTGAGGAATTGGGGGGAGGGGCACTTCATGGAGGAAGAGCGTTTAACAGGTAGAGACAGAGAGACAGAGACAGAACCTCTCCTTTGGAGAGGAAAGGAGGGGTGTGCAGAAGCAAGTGACACCCCAATGGAATGCAGGTCTGCACAGATAGCAAAGGGCTGGACGGCCTTGCTGGGGAGCTAAGAAGGTGGGTTTGTCCTCTAGGGAGATTGTAGGCCACCTTACAATAGGTACTAGAAGCAGGGACCATGACTTCGCTCCACAGAAATGGATATGTGTGTATGTGGAGCCCCAGCTCAAGCTCCTGCAGAGAATAAACAAACACACGGAAGTGCCCCAGAAGTGAGAGGGCCACCCCACAGCCGCCCACAAACAGCAGCCACGGCTCGCCCCGCAGCCCTCTGTGAGCCCCGCAGCTGCAGGCCCTCTGCTGCCTCAGACATTTCCCTGAGCGAGACGTGGAGTCCTCAGCTCAGCAACCAGGAGGTGCAGGCCAGGAGCCCCCAAAACAGGTCCCTCCACCTGAGTGAGCCCTTGACCCCCTGCACCCCTGCCCACAGGTTTCCTGCCCACACTGGGCCCCGCCTGGGTGAACATGTACGGCTCCACACGCAACTACACGCTGCTAGACGAGCATCAGGACCTGAACGAGGGCCTGGGGGAGGGCGTGTCCTTCCGCGCCCGCCTCATGCTGGGCCTGGCGGTGGAGATCCTGGACACATCCAACCCTGAGATCACCAGCTCCACTGAGGTGCAGGTGGAGCAGGCCACACCCATCTCCGAGGTGAGGCCCCAGGGGGCTGCACTCCCTTCCAGAGCCCCCCAACCCTGCTCAGCACCCTTTAACCCAATGCAACCTGGGCCTGGGCTCTGCCAGTGTCCACCCTACCTGCCTCAGGGGCCCAGACCCCAGGGTGAGGCCTCCCTCCCAGGAAGCAGCAAGACTTCCGTCCCTCCCGCTGCCTGTGCCTGAGCTCTGCCCATCTCTGCTCCTTTCCTAGCCACGGTTGTCCTTGTGCTGGACAGAGCAGCCTTTCCTGCAGGGACAGGTTGGAGGGCCAAAGGAATTGGGCCTTCAGTGTCTGGCCTCCTAGTTCCACAGCTGGGTGGGATGTCCCCCACCACTAGCCCCAAGGGCCTGTCTGGAGACAGAAAGAGGCCTGGCCCTGGCCTCAACATGCTGGTAAGCTTTCAGGATGGCTTGAACCACCTTCCCCACAGAGCTGCACGGGGAAAATAGAAGAATTCTTTCTATTTGGAGCCTTCCTGGAGGCCTCAATGATCGACCGGAAAAATGGAGACAAGCCCATCACCTTTGAGGTCACCATAGGTGAGAGCTGGGCTCACAGAGGGGTCTTTGGGCCCAGGGACTGCAGAGTGGTAACTGCTGGGCCTGCTGCACAGCCCTCGGGGGAGGGGGACTTTGCCACTCACTTCCCTCGAGTGTGCTCAGGCGCCCACACAGCACACAGTGACTGTACATTATGAGTGCACATACACCCCACAGGGTGAACCTTAGGGCTCAGTGAAGTTAAGGACATGAGAAGGAAACACCCTCTCTGCAGAAGGAAACAAGGCCCCCATGGGACTAGAGAGGAGAGTCCTGCAGGGTGCTCTGGGGCTGGACCTTGAGCTCAGTGGTCATCAGGGCTCCCAGCGAGGTCTCTGCCTGAGTGTGGGACATGGCCCCATCCTCTGGCTAGTGTCCTATGGTGTCTGAGCTCACACAGAGCCCAGCAGAGGTCCCATTCCCTGACTCTTGCTTTTCCCAGCCACAGACCCCCTGGATTGGAGGGCAGGGTGGGGCCAGGTGGAAAAAAGCCCCTAGGCCCTCGGATGCCCCCTTCTGCCTCCAGGCAACTACGGGAACGAAGTCGATGGCCTGTCGCGACCCCAGCGACCTCGGCCTCGGAAGGAGCCCGGGGACGAGGAGGAAGTCGATCTGATCCAGAACTTGAGTGACGACGAGACTGACGAGGGTGAGGGCCTGGCCTCGGTCTCCTCCACCCCACCCATGCGGCCCCAGATCACCGACAGGTGAGCCAGGCAGGACAGAGGGCTCTGAGAGGCCCTGCCATTGCCTGCCATCCTCTGGTGGCCCGTCCCCTGCCCGCCTGCCTGGGCACCCAGTCCTCAGTCTCCCACCCGCTCCCACCCCAGGAACTACTTCCATCTGCCTTACCTGGAGCGCAAACCCTGCATCTACATCAAGAGCTGGTGGCCTGACCAACGCCGTCGCCTATACAATGCCAACATCATGGACCACATCGCAGACAAGCTGGTGAGGGCCAGGCCCGGGGTGAGAGGGGAACGGCAGAGGGGCGTGCTTCTGAGGGCCTCAGCCAGCCTGGACACTGCCCCTGCCTCACACAAGGCCTGTCTGCCCAGCAGATTACCGTGAGCATCGAGGAGGGGCTGCAGAATAGCCCCAGCAGGTCCTGTGCTCCTGTCCCCGCCCCATTCCCAGAAGCAGTCCAGGGTCTGAGGGCTTCCCAGAGTGGAGTCTGGGAATTGTGGCCCGTCTAGTCTTGGGTTCCCCTGGAGGCGTCTGGCCAATCCCTCTCTCTCTTCCCCCTGCCCCCCTGCATCTGATCCTGGGCTCTGTCCAACCCCTGTGGGTCCACCAGGACCACAGACTCATGACCCAGAGATGGCTTCTTCCTCAGGAACCAGAGTCACGAGCATGACGGCTTCCAGGTTCTGGAAACAGAACCTGGAAATTGGTGTTTCTGGGCTTTCCTGGTGGCCCAGAAGGTAAAATGTCTGCTTGCAATGCAGGAGACCAGAGTTCGATCCCTGGGTTGGGAAGATCCCCTGGAGAAGGAAATAGCAACCCACTCCAGTACTCTTGCCTGGAAAATCCCATGGACAGAGGAGCCTGGTAGGCTACATTCCAGAGAGTCAGCATCGCAAAGAGTCAGACACGACTGAGCGACTTCATTTTCACTTTTCTTTACAATGGCGGAACACTCCAGGGATGGTGCTCATGGGAGGTCCTAGGATACTAGCCCCTCATCCTCTTGATGAAAGAGGGAGATGTTTGGGGAGGCTGAGGGGGGCTGTGGCTCACACTCCTGGTTCACAGGAAGAAGGCCTGAACGATGTGCAGGAGATGATCAAAACGGAGAAGTTGTACCCTGAGCGTCGACTTCGGGGTGTCCTAGAGGAGCTGAGCTCTGGCTGCTAGTGAGCGGAGGGGCTGCCAGTGTGGGGCGGCAATGGGAGGATGGCAGAGAAGGAGTCATCTCTGCTAAGCCCTGCTCCCACTCCCAACCCCAGCCGCTTCCTCTCCCTCGCGGACAAGGACCAGGGCCACGCATCCCGCACCAGGCTGGACCGGGAGCGTCTCAAGTCCTGCATGCGGGAGCTGGTGAGGACACGGCTGGACCACTTGGGGACAGAGGGAGGGTCTGGAGGTGAAAAGGGAAGCCGAGGTCGGGGGACATCCTTCTCTGAGGTCACGGCCCCCAGGGCCAGCCCCTCCATCACGTGTCACAGCCTGAGCCCCACTTACACCCCCTCACCTCCCAGGAAAGCATGGGGCAGCAGGCCACGACCCTGCGGGCACAAGTGAAGCGGCACACGGTGCGCGACAAGCTGAGGCTCTGTCAGAACTTCCTGCAGAAGCTGCGCTTCCTGGCAGATGAGGTGTGCCCTGTGTCGGAGCGCGGTCCCAAACTGGAGCAAGGCGGGAGGGGCTGCCTAGGAGGGAGTGGGCCCCTCCCGCTCTGACAGGTGTTGAGGGACAGGGCTGACCAAGCCTTTCATCCTGTCCTGGGCTCTCCCCACTCCACTGGCGGGAGGAGAAGGAAGACCCAGTCTCAGGTCCCCTCCCTTACGGGGCACACTGGCCTCCCCCACCCTACCCTGTCCTAGCCCCAGCACAGCATCCCTGACGTCTTCATCTGGATGATGAGCAACAACAAGCGCATCGCCTACACCCGGGTGCCCTCCAAGGACCTGCTCTTCTCCATCGTGGAGGAGGAACTGGGCAAGGACTGCGCCAAGGTCAAGACACTCTTCCTCAAGGTGCTGGAAGGGGAGTGGATTAGCGGCGGGTGGAGGGGCTGGGGTCTGGGCTGCTCTCAAGAGGTCTTCTTCCTCTTGGAGGGAGCAGCGTCCACACCCCCGGGTCTGCCAGGCCTGAGCGGACAAGATGCCCAGAGAAGAGCTAAAGAGAATAGGAAGGGGGATCCCGCCTTGCCGATCCCCTTCTGTGCTGTTTCCCCACTGCACAGCCCAGTGGGATGGCTGCGGTGGGGATGGGCCCCCTCTGACCACAGCTTCTTAAGCTCCCTGCCCCTTCCTCACCCCGTGGGCTCTGGCAGCTGACCCTGCGCCCACCCTCCAGCTGCCGGGGAAGCGGGGCTTTGGCTCGGCGGGCTGGACTGTGCAGGCCAAGCTGGAGCTCTACCTGTGGCTGGGTCTCAGCAAGCAGCGCAAGGACTTCCTGTGTGGCCTGCCCTGTGGCTTCGAGGAGGTCAAGGCAGCCCAGGGCCTGGGACTGCTCTCCTTCCCACCCATCAGCCTGGTCTACACTAGTGAGTGAGGTCTCCCAGGTCTGGGTGGCCCTGGCTCCGAACTCTCACCCAGGGAGGGCACGCTGGCTGGTGGCCTGTTCCCCGAGCCTCATCCTGCTCTTCCCACAGAGAAGCAGGCCTTCCAGCTCCGCGCCCACATGTACCAGGCTCGCAGCCTCTTTGCTGCCGACAGCACCGGCCTCTCAGACCCCTTTGCCCGTGTCTTCTTCATCAACCAGAGTCAGTGCACAGAGGTGAGGGCCCCAGGGAGGAGCGGATGGCTCTGGCTTTGAGAGCACTGGGGGGCCTGTGAGTTTCTGGAACCTGGAGAAACAGAGCAGCCAGTGCCCAGATCCTTAGAGGGAAGGCTTGCAGATAGCTGCAGGACCAGGCCACACTGGTGAAGGCTTTAATCGTGGTTACGTTCAACATAGAAGACAGGGAAGACGTTGGTGGTGGGTGAGGGGGGACGGTCATGAGCAGACCTCATAGCAGCCTTCATTTAAGATTCCCCGAAGAGTCAGAGAACATGGCACTCCTGCCCCCTGAGTCCCCTGGAAACCACAGGAGTGACTGGGGTGACTCCTGCACCGGTATCTGCCCACCCACCATCACCCCTACTTATTACCTGTCTACTCCACCCTGCTGCAGGTACTGAATGAGACCCTGTGCCCCACCTGGGACCAGATGCTGGTGTTCGACAACCTGGAGCTGTACGGTGAAGCTCATGAGCTGCGGGACGATCCCCCTATCATTGTTATCGAAATCTACGACCAGGACACCATGGTACGGGTGGGCTCTAGCACTTGAATTGGCAGCCGCCTCCCCAGCCCACCCCCAGAGCCCCTTGGCCAGGGTGCTTGCCAGGAAGCTGGGGGTCTGGGCTGCTGACCAGCCCTTCCAAGAGACCCCAGGCGTCTTCTGCCCTCTCACTGCAGCCTGACCCCTCCTGATGCTGTGGGCCTCTGGGGTCTTAGGGAGGAGACAGGCCAGGGTGTCCCCGCCTGCTTCACAGACAGACCAAGCCCAGGCCCAGCCATGCCAAGAAGGCCTGCTGTCCCCAGCCTTCCCCCATCCTAGACCACCCAACTCCCCCCACCCCTGCATACAGTCATGCGCAGCCTCAGCTCTCCACGGGTGCTCTGGAGTGAGGGAGTGGACGATTGAGGTGACCTCTCCAGAGCTGGGGAGCCGCTTACTACAAGCCACCCCAGCTACTGGGGAGCCCTGAGTGAGTTCTGGACTAGTGCTAGGAGCACCTGTTTCTAGATCTGCATCTGCCATTCACTGCCAGCTTGGCCTGGAGCTAGCCTAAGACTTGGTTTCCCCATCTGTAAAATGGGGTGATCACACCTGCAACTACATGGGGCTATGGTGAAGACTGAATGAGATCCTGGGTATGAAGGTTCCCGGTCAGTTCAGGCATCAAGAGGCCACCTTGATTGTTGCGTCAGGGCAAAGCCGACTTCATGGGCCGGACCTTTGCCAAGCCGCTGGTGAAGATGGCCGACGAGGCGTACTGCCCACCCCGCTTCCCGCCCCAGCTGGAGTACTATCAGATCTACCGGGGCAATGCCACGGCCGGGGACCTGCTGGCCGCCTTCGAGCTGCTGCAGGTGGGGCTTCTGGAAAGAGGGGCCTGGGCCAGGGGCCTCTCTTCTCCCCATCCTACTGTGAGGCCACTGGGACTGAACTGGGGGTGTGCTTCCTTGGCACCTGTGCTGTCTGGCCTTTTCTGTCTCCCTAGACCATGCGGCACCTACCTGGTGAGGGGAGAGAGCCCTCTCCCTGGGCTCACCAGGATATGACGCTATGTCCCCCATCCCCCAGATTGGACCGGCAGGGAAGGCCAACCTGCCACCCATCAACGGCCCCATGGACATGGACCGAGGTCCCATCATGCCTGTGCCTGTGGGCATCCGACCCGTGCTTAGCAAGTACCGGGTGGAGGTGAGGGCTCCACCCCTCCCCTCCCAGCCCTGCCTTGAACAGGCCCTGCCATCCGCTGCTTCCTGGTCCCCCTCACCCTCTCCCCATCAAAGCTTGTATGCACACCTCACACTGGTGGCATCGAATGCCAGGGGTGCTTCAGCAACCTCAGGCCATGCCTCATGTTTCAGAAAAAAGACACTGAAGGAGGGGAAGTGACTGGCCCAAGGTCACACCCGGGAGCCAGCGGCAGCCCTCAGCTCCTGCCCATCCCCTGCCCTTTCTGCACTGACTCACACTTTCCAGGACCTTTCCCAGCCTCTGTCCACCCCCATACCCACCCTCACCGCCTCCTCCACAGCCCCTTGAGGACACCCTCCCTCATCAGCTCTCGCAGCCCTGCCCCTCCTGGTGGGTGGCCCCCCACAGCCAGCGCCCCTGATGGAGGGCTGTCCTCTCCCCCACACCCCCACCCCCCACACACAGGTGCTGTTCTGGGGCCTACGAGACCTGAAGCGGGTAAACCTGGCCCAGGTGGACCGGCCACGGGTGGACATCGAGTGCGCGGGGAAGGGGGTGCAGTCGTCCCTGATCCACAATTACAAGAAGAACCCCAACTTCAGCACCCTGGTCAAGTGGTTTGAAGTGGTGGGTGCAGGCCCGGGCGTGGTGGGGCAGGGCTGGGTGCAGTGGGTGCGGCCAGGGATGGCCGGTGCCTCTGCCCCTTCTCTGAGCTCAGGCTCCCTGCCCCCACCCCCAGGACCTCCCGGAAAACGAGCTCCTGCACCCGCCCTTGAACATCCGCGTGGTGGACTGCCGGGCCTTCGGCCGCTACACCCTGGTCGGCTCCCACGCCGTCAGCTCCCTGCGGCGCTTCATCTACCGGCCCCCAGACCGCTCAGCTCCCAGCTGGAACACCTCGGGTACGGCCACTGCTGAGGCCCAGGGCAGGGGCTCCAGCTCCCAGTCCAGACCACCTGGTTCCCTCCTGGGGGCATCCCCAGGTTGGGTAGGGGAGGCCAGGAAGGAGGGTCCACCCTGGAGGGTCTCCAGGGCGGAGGGGCTGTCCAGGCAGCCCCAAACTAGTGCCAGAAAGGCCAGAGCTGAGGCATCCTTAGAGGGCCCGAGAGCAGATGGCCTTCTCTGCCTGAACCCAGAGAAGACTCTGCCCCCCGCCACCCGCCACGTGGCCTCCACTGTGTCACTGAACACAGCTCACACTTCTCTCTGGCTCACCTCCTCCCTCTCCTTATGTCCATCTTTTCTCCCTCAACTGTCGCATCCCTCTCTCTCCCCCTTGGAAAGCTCCAGAGTCAGCTTTAGGCCTCTGGGCCTTTCAGCCACTCCGACTCTCACTCTTCCTCCTGCTCCTCCCTGTCTGTCTGTCTATCTGTCCATCTCTCTGTCCAGGCAGGCTCCTGAAGGGCCGCCGTGGGCTGTACAGTGGGGGCCCCTCCTCTCGCTCCACAGGGGAGGTCGTGGTGAGCATGGAGCCGGAGGTGCCCGTCAAGAAGCTGGAGACCATGGTGAAGCTGGAGGCGGTAAGGTGCCTGGAGATGTGCAATTGCGGGTGACTTTCCCAAAGCTGGGCCACCCCCACCCCACCCCCAGATAACACGTTAAGTCACTCCTCCTTCATCATGGGGTGGGCCAGGGCTAGCCCTCACTGCGTGTGCACGCAGCCCTATCCTAGGGTGTCCAGGAAGGCAAGAATCTCAATTCTGCATGTGCGTGTGTGCCATGAACATGCGGTGCATGTGTTTGAGAGACAGAGCAGTAATGTGTGAAACAATAGCCTGCCATTATTTTTATTCCAACAAACGACTCCACAGGCAAGGACTCCTTGTGTGAACACCAGTGTTCTCTCCAGAGGGTCTGAGTTTTCTTTCTCAGCCTTTTACAAACGACCCTCCCCAGGCCGGGGTTGGGGCAGGAGTTTCAGGTGGAAGTGCCTTACTCCTCCTGGCTTAGGACTGGGACTGTCGGTCTGCCAAAAGGGGCCCTGTCACCTGGGTGTTCAGATACGGACATGGAGCCTACAGGAGAGGGTGGGATGGAGGCCGGCCTGGAACAGGTCATCCTGAGCCCAGGCAGGACTGAGAGGGCAGGAGGCAGGCTTACCTCCCCACTGCCTTCTCCAAATCCCGTTCCTGACATCATCTGCTTCTCGCAGCCTGTGGCGTCTGCTAGCTTCTGAGATCTGGACCGGAGTCCAAGAGGATCCTTCCTCTCCCCATCGCTCTGGTCCCCAGAGAGTCTGGGCCAGTGGCTGAGTTGGCAGAGGGTGTGGCTTATGGAAGAGGAGAGCAGTTGAGGCCTGGTGCCTGGCCTGCGGGGCTGGGATTGGCACCACCAGGGGCTATGGGGCTAAATCTTGAGATGCCACGTTCCCCCTCAGCTCACAGCCTCTGAAGCTCCTCTCTGAGGTGCTTGCTCCTCCTGGGGGTAGGCAGCTAGTTTCAGGCCATTAGGGAACAAAGAGGACAGCACAGACCTGAGCTTCACCATCGTCCCCATGGGCTCTGGTGGGGCCTTTTTCGTCGGGGTCCCCTTCAGCTGTGTAAATGTGTCCACTTACTCATTAAGGCACTTGCCTTTCACCCAGCCAACATTACCAACCTCCAGCCTCATGCCCTGTCAGCCTCCCCTCTTGACTCTGACTCCCCACTGCAATCATCTGGGAAGTTGACAACTCTCCTGGTGCCCAGTACCCCACCTTGGACTCAGGGGAGCCCTGCAATGGATCATTTTTAAAAGCCCCCAGTAATTCTCATGTGCAGTCAGGTTGGCAAACCACCACCCTGGAAGTTCTAAAGAAACATCTCTGAGGCAGACCTTCCACAGTCCTAGAATTGGCCTTGTGAGCACAGCACTCATGACCCAGGGACCATCCCTGTGTGAGCCCCTGCCTGCACCCACCCTGGCTGGGCCACTGCCAGCCACTTTCAGCCCAGTGGCTAAGTCTGTCCTTGTCTCCTTGGTTCCCCTCTGCAGACTTCCGATGCCGTCATCAAGGTGGATGTGGTGAGTGGGGGTACCGTTGGGGAGCACTGGGAAGAGAAGACCCTATGCTACATAGGGTATCAGGCCAAGGGTAGCAGCATCAGGGACCAAGCCACCCCACAGCTCCTGATGCTCCGGCCAGTGTAACCCCTCCCAAGAGGCAGGGGGAGAGAGCTGCTTGGGCTGCAAGCCCCTGAGCACCAATCCCACCTTGGCCAGGCTCATGCTGGTGGGTCATGACACTCTCTGGGCCATGGCATCCACTGCCACAAAACAAGGTCCTGCCCCTTTCATACTGGTGGCTTCGCAGAGCCCCCTGGAACCCAGGGCTTCCTGGGAGCAGATGATCAGAATGGATGGGGAACCCCCGTATTGTCCAGGGCTCTGGGAATGGCCAGGGTGCAGGGACGTATGCAGGACTCTGGACCTGGCCAACCCTGCAGGCTGATGAAGAGAAGGAAAGGAAGAAGAAGAAGAAGAAGGGCAGCTCAGATGAGCCGGAGGAGGAGGAGCCGGATGAGAGCATGTTGGACTGGTGGTCCAAGTACTTTGCCTCCATCGACACCATGAAGGAGGTGAGGCCTCCGTCCTAGGCAGGGGGCCAAGGAGGGACTGGGCTGGGAGAGGTGATGCCAACTCCACATCAGACCCTCCTATTCAGCTTCCTTCCTACACCCACCAGAACGGTCTCCCTACTCCATCAATATGAACTTGGAACAGTCTATCTCACAGCCTTGAAGTTCTAGCTCATCATTTTCCAGTCTGCCTTCCCAGGCTTGGTTTTCTCAAGTCCTCATTCATTTATTCCACAAATATTCCTTGAGTATATATGATGATGTACCACCAATGTAGGCTGAAAGATAAGATGCCAAACCTGCCCTGAGTATTTACTGGACATGCAAAATGCACATGTAAATAGATACAGTACAATGTGATAACAGAGGCAATTTAGTGCCTAGGAGGCAGGGAAAGCCTCATAGAGGAGGTGACCTTTGAGGAAGAGGAGAAACGTGCACTCAGAGGCCAAAAGGAAACAACAACTTCTCAGTAGTACTTGCACATCTATTATCATTTTACATATTATGCTATTTTATTTTACATGTCTTGGTCACTGTTGCTGTGTGAAATGTTCTTCCCTTGTTGTGCACACACAGGTCTACTGAGTCAGATTGCAAATTCCAGAAAGCTCATTTCTCCCCTTCCTCATTTGTCTCTTGTCCACACTGCCAACCTAGCTCAGGACAGGCACCCAAGACTGACCAAATGACCAGAAGGGACACATGCCCCTGGTTGTGTTTCCTTGACCAAGCTGATCCAGCCACATCCTCTCCCCAGGCCCTTTCTATGACCCGAGTTGTGTGTGATGTTTACCATTCATATCAGAGCACAGGCTAAGCTGCTGTAGCAGGTCAGATTGCTATGAACAAGAACACTAATATGGTGATTCAGTGGGGTTGGAGACTGATATACTGCCATCTTGTTACTAGCATCTATATGGTTAGCAAAGGCTTACCATCATGTCCTAATACCAGTGCACAGGAAGGGTAAAGAGAAGAGGTGGCGGCATACTCCTTTCCTC
This sequence comes from Capricornis sumatraensis, assembly GCF_032405125.1. NCBI lineage: Eukaryota > Metazoa > Chordata > Mammalia > Artiodactyla > Bovidae > Capricornis > Capricornis sumatraensis. The sequence continues at coordinate 33,563,183 of NC_091069.1, read as the reverse complement.
TTGAGGGCCCAGCCTAGAAGCAGCACATAAGCACATCCACTCACATTGGCTAGAATCTAATCCCATAGCCACGCTTAGCTGCAAGGGAGGCTGGGAAATGTTATCTTTAGCTAGGTGACTCTGTGCTAAAAACTTTTAGGGAGCAGAAGCGCCGATAATTGAGGGACATCTAGTAGTATCTTCTACCACCAGCACCTCCTGGATTCAAGTTGGAGCTTCGGGAGGTTGCCTGTTGTCTCGTCTGTTCCTGTAATTTGCACAGGCTGCCACCAGGGGGCAGTGGCACCTTGGATGAATCCTGATGATTTAGTATCCAGTGTGTACGGACGGACTGAAGAAAAGAAACCATGCTTTCTTATCCAGTTATACTTTTCTACATTAAAACAATAAAACGTTAAAACTAAGAAGCAATGTTAAAGAACACATATTTTTCAATCGTACATAATTCAAAGAATCATAAAACTCCTAAGTACACTTAAAGCCATATTTTACACTATAAACTTTTAACCCACTTAAGCAGAGCACATGATAGGTTTGAAACCCAGTGGGAAAGAGTTTCTGCTTCTAAAAATTTAAGACTGGTCTGAGACCACAGTGTGGGGTCAACAAACCCCACCCTAGGAAACCTAACTTCCCTTCTTCTCACCTCATTTTTTGGCAGCAAATTCGACAACAAGAAATCACAGGAATTGACTTGGAGGAGAAAGAGGAGATGGACAACACTGAAGGTGAGCCTGGAGCCCTGGAACTCTGCTTTCGTCTCCCAGCCCATTATATGAGTGGCTCCTCCGCTCATCACACCAGCTGCTTCTCTTTCCCCTTCCCGTGGGTCCTCACAGCTGCAGCAGCCTACAGCAGATATCCTCAGGCATCCCTGAGGCCCTTACGTAGAGTGGCTTTTACTCTGACCAGTTGAGCAACCACAGTGATGGACAGACATTTAGAGCCTTCGAACATCAGAGCTGGAAGGGACCTCAGAACTCATCCCATTCTGTGTCTTCCAGACCTTTTCCATGGAACACTACGAATGGGTTTTCTAAAGGGAAAAGAAGGTTCTGAGGCCAGATTGGTTAAACAGGTCCCTTGGTGCAGGACCTCTCAGTGCCTTTAATATACAAATGCTATTATAATAAATCTCTAAAAGGAAGACAGAATAAAATATTTCCCTGACTTATTATATATATATAATTATTATATCATGCATATACATTATATATATCCTTTCTCTTAAAGCATTCCAAGAACACCTACACTTAGTGTTTCACTGAATGCTGTTTGGAAAATGCTAATATAGAACAGTCTTCTTATTAGAGACCTGCTAAGTTAAATTAGTGAAGTGATGAGGTAGGTCTCCAGCCCTGGCTTTCCTGCTCAGATCATTTCTGCCTCCTTGTCTGTTTCTGGCCAGGCCTAAAGGGGCCGATGAAGGGCAAGGAGAAGGCAAGGGCTGCAAAGGAGGAGAAGAAGAAAAGAACCCAGAGCCTAGGCCCTGGCCAGGGGTCGGAGGCCCCTGAGAAGAGGAAACCCAAGATTGATGAGCTCAAGGTAAGGGTCTGGGAGCAGACCCCACCAGGGTGTGGGGGCGTCATGCCCAGGTCAAGACAGAGGCCTATAGGCCTGCCTCACCTCCCCCTGATGGCCTGGCTTGGCTCAGGTGTACCCCAAGGAGCTGGAGTCAGAGTTCGACAACTTCGAGGACTGGCTGCACACGTTCAACCTGCTTCGGGGCAAGACAGGGGACGACGAGGATGGTGGGACCGAGGAGGAGCGCATCGTGGGCCGGTTCAAGGTCAGGTGGCGAGTGTGAGCGGGGCCCAGCCCCTAAGACCCAGGCCCTGAGTCCTGAGCCTCCCCACCAGCTCTCCTCCCCACCCCAAGCCTGGGGCTGACAGCCAAGGGGAACTGTCAGCTGCCCCAGTAGGAAAACTATGAGAATACTTGCATGCTGAGTGATAAGGGGCATCTGCCCTGAACCCACTCCCCTACTTGACCCCCTGCAAAATTGCCCCCACTCTGGCCACTTCCTCCAAAACCCCTGACTTTCTGTGACCCAGCAACTAAAAGGTTATGGCCCCAAACCCCTGCAGTAGGGTGCAGATCCTCAGTGCTCTGGGCTATTTTAAATGCCACCCCTGCCTGTGCCCATGGGAACCTGCACCCTGACCCACGCTTGCTGCACCCCAGGGCTCCCTCTGCGTGTACAAAGTGCCACTCCCAGAGGATGTGTCCCGGGAAGCCGGCTACGACCCCACCTACGGCATGTTCCAGGGCATCCCCAGCAATGACCCCATCAACGTGCTTGTCCGGGTCTACGTGGTCCGAGTAAGAGCCCCCTCGCAGCCTCTCTCCCCAGGCTCCCAGTCCTTCTGCCCAAGAGGGGCTGAAGCAGCCTCTAACTGATAGCCCCCAACTGGGAGACACCAGGGAGGGCAGCTGGCCTTGTGCCATCCTTTATAGAGGCGGAAGCCAAGGCCCAGAGTTGGTCAGGGACTCACCCGGGGTCACACAGCAACTCTCTGGTCCAGTGCTCCTGCCCTTCATTATCATGGGACCATCGCGGGGTGGGGGAAGACGAGGGTACAGGCACCCTGCTCAGGAGCGCCCCTCCCATTCCAGGCCACGGACCTGCACCCCGCAGACATCAATGGCAAAGCTGACCCCTACATTGCCATCCGGCTAGGCAAGACTGACATCCGTGACAAGGAGAACTACATCTCCAAGCAGCTCAACCCCGTCTTTGGGAAGTAAGGCCTCCTGGTGCCCCACCTCCACCCTGCCTAGACTTCCCCAGCCCAGACCCCCTCCCGCCCCACCCTACCCCCCTTGACCCTCAACCCTTCTCCCAACCCCGCCGCACCAGGTCCTTTGACATCGAAGCCTGCTTCCCCATGGAATCCATGCTGACGGTGGCCGTGTACGACTGGGATCTGGTAGGCACCGATGATCTCATTGGGGAAACCAAGATCGACCTGGAAAACCGCTTCTACAGCAAGCACCGCGCCACCTGCGGCATCGCCCAGACCTACTCCGTGTGCGTGGGGCGGGGTGGGGCAGGGGGGCTGCCTACTGCACCGTGACTTCAAAATCAAGACGCAAACCATGGGATTTGGGGAGGTGGACATATGGTTTCTGTCCCAGCCAGGCCTCCATCCCCACAGGCTCTGGGCTCAGCCTTCAGGGGCCAGGACTGCAGGTTCCAAGACAAGGAGAGAGCCAGGGAATTCCAGGACAGAGGAAACAGAGGGAGAGAGAAGTGGGCTGGGAGGAGGCAGGAGTGCGCTAGGAAGAGTCCACTGGAGAACTGGCCAGCAGGTGCCACTGCCAGGCTGTGTGACCCTGGGCCAGCCCCTTACCCTCTCTGGTTGTCAGTTTCCTCAGGGAGTCTTTGAAGTTCCAGAGGAGTGGACACAGTTGAGGGGATGGTGCGGCTGCACTGGGGGAGACTGGATGCTCGTCCTTGGGGAGCAGAGAGCACGTGGGGCCCAAGCCCAGGGCAGGAGGGATCAGCCACCAGCAGCCCTCGTGTCTCAGCTGATCCTGGAGCATGGGGCAGGGCTCACTTGCTTACACTGGGCAACAGCCAACCTAAGGAAGCTGGCCAGGGCCACTTATTACCTGGGGATGGCCCAGCCACACCTCAAGCCTCACCCAGGCCATGCATCTCCTCCCACAGACACGGCTACAATATCTGGCGGGACCCTATGAAGCCCAGCCAGATCCTGACCCGCCTCTGCAAGGAGGGCAAAGTGGACGGCCCCCACTTCGGGCCCCCCGGGAGAGTGAAGGTGTCCAACCGCGTCTTCACAGGGCCCTCCGAGATGGAGGACGAGAATGGTAAGGGATGCCGCACGCAGCCATGGGGTGTCAAGAGGCCATGGAAGGACCCACACATCCTTGTGGCGGGACCACCCCTCTGCTCATCACCGCAGTGTCCCCTCCTGTCCGCTCAGCCTCTGCCCTTCCTCCCCATCCCACACTGCATTTGTCCACTTGTCCCCTTTCTCTTCCTCTCAGCCTCCCTGTGGGGTAGGAAGGTTCTTCCTCATTCTACAGATGAGGAAAGAGAGACCCAAAGGGTTTCAGTGATTTGCCCAAGGTCACTCAGCTTTTACAAGGCAGAGTGACAGCAGTGTAGACCCAGGTTGGTGTGGCTCTCCCCACCCTTTTGCCCTTGTGGCCCTTCATGGAGAAACAGCAAATGTCTCTGCTGGAAGCTTGTGCCACCCACCTTCAAGGTGCTAGACAGGACGTAGGTTCTTCTCTTCCCTGACCTTGCAGCCCAGCGGGATTCTCGGGTCAGTTTCCCCCAAGCAGGGGAAACCCAAGGACACAGACCCCTCTGAGCCCACGAGGCACCTGAGAGCTTGGGCTGTTGCATCTCCCTCTGAGCCTCAGTTTCTCCATCAGTAGACCGGAGAAGGGGCCTCTGTATGCCCTTGAGCCCCTGGCCCAGCACAGGTCTCTTGTTCTGCTGAGCCCACATATGAGCTGACCTCCGGCACCCACAGGGCAGAGGAAGCCCACGGAAGAGCACGTGGCACTGCTGGCCCTGAGACACTGGGAGGACATCCCCCGCGTGGGCTGCCGCCTGGTGCCTGAACACGTGGAGACACGGCCGCTGCTCAACCCCGACAAGCCGGGCATCGAACAGGTGACTGGCCTGAGTCTGGCGTTCTTCAGTATTTGGGGTCAGTCCCAACCTGAGTCCATAAAAAGAGATCCCCATGCTATTCGCCGCTTCCCCTGGAGTGTCAGGCGCCCCATGCACACACACGCCATGCCCTTCACCGTAACTACCGGGTCTCGTGTCTGGGCTGTGAGTGAGAATCACATCACCTCTGGTGGAAACCTAGGCTAATCTCCCTCAGAAGCTGCAATTGGCTGTGGGTGACGTCATAGGGATTGCTGGCATCCAAGAAGGAAAACGGATGAGTCCCGCCAGAACAAAGGTTGGGAGGGAGAGGAGAGCTGGCCTTGCTGGGTAGAGGAAGGAGTCATGAGACGTGCCACACCCCCTTCCTCAGGGCCGCCTGGAGCTGTGGGTGGACATGTTTCCCATGGACATGCCGGCCCCCGGGACGCCTCTGGACATCTCCCCTCGGAAGCCCAAGAAGTGAGCTGCTCAGGGCCAGCGCCCTTCCCTCCCTGCTCCCCAACGCATCCTTTCTGTAGGAGCCTCCAGGCCCAGGTCACCTTAGTCAGTCCCACGTGGCTTTGTTGGGGGAACAGAGCGCCCCACGAAGAGGGCTGTGGGGCCTGCCCTGGGGAGGTCCCCTTGCTGAGGTAAGGGGTCTCACCCCCACTGTGTGGCCAGCAAGGGCCATGGGTTCACAACGACACCCTCCACAAAGGCCCTGTCCTCACAGACCCACTCCTCCACAGGCCCATGCATGCAGGCAGCATCCTCCCTGGGTTCCCCCCACACATCCACAAGACCCAGAACCCCTGAGAGCTGCTCTGCTCCCCTGATAAAAGTGGTTCCCACTCAAAGCTGTCATTCAGCTCTGCCAAGTTTTATTTAAAACTGATGGGATGTGCAGGAGGGTGGGAGAGTAGCCAGAACGCTGGATCATGAGCCAAGCCATCTGTCTCTGTTAGTTGACACTGGCCAGGTCACTTTTCCCTCCATGGTCCTCAGTTTTCCCATCTGTAAAGTGGCCAGACCAAGCCACTGCCGGCACTGGACTTGGTGCCTGCAATCAGAGCCCCACATTTCCATTTCACACTGGACCCCACCAATCATATAGCCCATTCTGCCTGGTGGGCCTTCCCAGGTGGCTCAGTGATAAAGAATTCCCCTGCCAACGCAGAAGATGCGGGTTCAATCCCTGGGTCTGGAAGATCCCCTGGAGAAGGAAATAGCTACCCACTCCAGTATTCTTGCCTGGAAAATCCTATGGATAGAGGAGCCTGGTGGGCTACAGTTCACGAGGTTGCAAAAGAGTCGAATATGACTTAGCTACTAAACAAAACCAACTAATTCTGCCTGGCACAGGCTCCAGGTGGGACCCTGAGTGTGCTGTTCCATGGCTCGCCACCAGGGGACACCCCAACCCGCTGTGTCTGCAGGACTTGCAGTCCAGGGGCGTTAAGTCCAGCATGAGCCATTGCAGTCGATTTTTAGAGGCTGACTCAACCTCACTCGTAAAGGTAGAGATGGAACCACCTCATTTATCATGACAATTATACTTCAAGAGGAAAATCCCCTTTGGGGGCAAGGATATAAAGGAAATCAGATTCCAGGGTGATCCACTGCCAGCTGCTGGGCTTAAATGTACATTTCTATTAGAGCTGGAATGGAGCTTCAGGCCTCTGGGGAGGAGGGATTCCTGACTCTCCAAGCCTCGCTTCAGCCATACCCCAAGCAGCCGGCCAGTGCCCCTCCCTGGGCAGCCTCCCTGAGACCTGAGTCAGCTCCCTACCCGCCCACCTCATCCAGGAGGACTGTGCCCTGGGTCCTGGCGTTCTAGCCCAGCTGGCTCTCCCACCCACCCCGCCCGGTCTGGCTTTTCTCTCAACAGCCATGCTGACTGGGTGACCTTCTCCTCTGACCCTGGGCCCCCCACGTTTCCCCAACCCCTCAGCTTCTCCCCACATCGGCTCTCTCAGCCCGTCTGGCCCAGGTCCCATGCCCATCCCAAGTCCCCAGGACTTGTCCCAGTCACCTCATCTCCAACCCCAGCCTGGTAACCCCCACCCCCACACCACTAATCGGCCCCTAACCCACCCAGGTACGAGCTGCGGGTCATCGTGTGGAACACGGATGAGGTGGTCTTGGAAGATGACGACTTCTTCACTGGGGAGAAGTCCAGCGACATTTTCGTGCGGGGGTGGGTGAGAGGTCCCCTGGATGGGAAGGGGGCCGAGCTGAGTAAGCCCACCTTCCCAGGAGGCAGGAGAGGAGGGAGAGGACGGCGAGGAGGGGGGTGCTGTGGGTGGAGAGAGGCCTCTGGGGAGGTGGCTGAAGGGCCACAGGTGATGCCCCACAGGTGGCTGAAGGGCCAGCAGGAGGACAAGCAGGACACAGACGTCCACTACCACTCCCTCACGGGCGAGGGCAACTTCAACTGGCGCTACCTGTTCCCCTTCGACTACCTGGCTGCCGAGGAGAAGATTGTCATCTCCAAGAAGGAGTCCATGTTCTCCTGGGACGAGACCGAATACAAGATCCCCGCACGGCTCACCCTGCAGATCTGGGACGCCGACCACTTCTCTGCTGATGACTTCCTGGGTGCGGGGCTGGGACCAGAGCAGCGAGAGGTCCCCTGGGTGGGAGGGGGGCTGAACTGGGTAAGCCCACCTTCCTGGAAGGCAGGAGAGGAGGGAGGGGACAGGGGGGTGGTGCTGTGGGTGGAGAGACCCACCCCAGCTGTGGTTGCAGGTCTGGAGCAGGTGATGCTCCGGTGGGGGCGGGGGAGGGGCGGCAGGGGCAGGGTGAGCCCAGCCCAGGTGGGGCACCCAGTGTCAATCGGACCCAATGTAGGAGCTGACTCTCAGGTTGTCACAGGGGCCATCGAGCTGGACCTGAATCGTTTCCCTCGGGGCGCGAAAACGGCCAAGCAGTGCACCATAGAGATGGCCACGGGGGAGGTGGATGTGCCTCTGGTTTCCATCTTCAAGCAGAAGCGCGTCAAAGGCTGGTGGCCCCTCCTAGCCCGCAACGAGAATGACGAGTTTGAGCTCACGGTGGGCCTCACCACTGCTGGGCAGGGGGCAGGGGAGGGCCTGGCACATTTCCTGGGCGCCGGCACCATTCTGTTCCTCTCTGCAGGGCAAAGTGGAAGCAGAGTTGCATCTACTCACTGCCGAGGAGGCGGAAAAGAATCCCGTGGGCCTGGCCCGCAATGAACCTGATCCCCTAGAGAAACCCAAGTGAGTGCCCTGCATGCCAGTCCCCTGCCACATTGGTCCCTGGGGGCACAGGGACAGGAAGGAGGTGCCAGAACCTCTGGTCTTCTTGCCCCCACTCTGTGGGCACCTCTGCCCTCTCTGACCCTTCCTGGGCCACAGCCTCATTGCAGGCGAGCCTCCTCCCTCTTCCCCTTACCCCCAGGGTCGACCTCCTCCCTCTGAGGCCAGAACACGGGCTATAGTACAGGGAAGGCCCTGTTGAGCTGAGTTGAATGCTCTTCCTACTTTTTGACAGGGGCTTCCCAGGTAGCTCAACTGGTAAGGAATCTGCCTGCAATGCAGAAGACTCTGGTTCAATTCCTGGGTTGGGAAGTTCCCCTAGACAAGGGATAGACTACCCACTTCAGTGCTCTTGGGCTTCCCTGGAGGCTCAGATGGTAAAGTATCTCCCTACAATGCGGGAGACCTAGGTTCGATCCCTGGGTTGGGAATATCCTCTGGAGGAAGGAGTGGCAATCCACTCCAGTATTCTTGCCTGGAGAATCCCCACGGACAGAGGGGCCTGGCAGGCTACAGCCTTTAGGGTCGCAAAGAGTCGGACATGACTGAGTGACTAAGCACACAGATTTGACAAAGGCAAACAGCTGCAGTGGTGGGCTTTGGGGCGCCAGGCAGCCTTGATGGCTGGGGGAGGGGGGCACCTGGAACTGTGTATGCAGCTGAGAGTCACCTTCATCTTGGCCACGGGCCCTCACCACACCCTGGCCCTCATCCTCCGTGTCCTTCCTCGGTGCTCCCTCTGCTCCTGTCGCTGCTCTAACCAGCCCCATACAAGCTTCCTCTGGTTCTTGAACCCTCTCAAGTCTGCCCACTACTTCGTGTGATACATGCATCACTGGCTGCTTCTCCTCCTCGCCCTTTTCCTCTACTCCATGCCCGGCTACCTGGTCAAGAAGATCCTTGGGGTCTGAGCCCAAAGCCTCCTGGGTCTCATGCCCTCCCTTCCTCCTGGACCTAGGGCTATGAGCTGGCCAGCATGTGGCACACCCTCACACACACACACACACACACACACGAGTGCACACATAAGGACAGTGCAGACATCAACTTTTAAGCTTTCAAGTGGTATCCTAGACTCAGAACTGCAAATGACTGTCTTGCATGTTTACATATGAGGCCAGAGAGGAAAAGGAACTTGTCCAAGGTCACCGCCTAGCAAATCAGGGTAGAGCTAGGACTCAGCCTTGGTTTTCAAATGGCCCATCCAGTGTCTTTTGCACAATACCACCTCTTCTCCCAGCGACATCCTGGTCAGAATCCAACCCAGTTCCATTGGCAGAAAGCAGCTGAGTTATGGACAGGAAAGGGGAAAGGCTTTGACTGAGATCAGCCATCCAGCCCTGAAGAGATTCTGCCAGCATCCTCCTCCCACCCCGAGCCCTTTCCTGCCCTGCATGGCAGTGAGTAGCTCCACAGCATTCACTCATCTTGGTAACCAGCCTATGGGGAGCTCGGCTCGGTGCCAGAACTTTTCATGCACTTTCTCACATCACCCTTTCACCAACCCAAGGTGGGATCTTCTATTAACCCCATGGTACAAGTGAGGAGTCCGAGGCTCTAAGACATGCCTCGCTTGCCTGTCGCCACTGGGACTGGAAACCAGGTGCCCTTGCCCACAACCTCTGGCCTGCAGCCCTGCCTGCACTGACTGGCTCTGGAGGGTGCGGTCTACGTCCATCAGGAACAGGAAGAGTTTGAAGAAGCCTGTGTAGTACTTTGATTTTCTATCGGGACATTTTATAGAATCTATTGTTCTTGTCACACAGCCAACAGAATATAAGCTCAACAAGCCCTTTTTTTTAGCTGGGTGGCCCTGAAGAAGGTAGAGTAGTGATCCATCCCTGATGGTGGGCAGGTCAGGGGTGAGAGTAGCGTGTACCCCACCCTGGGGATCCTCAGACCCCTGGCAGGGCTTGGTGGGGACAGAAACCTAAAGGGGGAACATTTGGAAACACAAACCTCACTGTGAACACACAGCAAGTGCTAGACCATCCACAATGAACAGCTCAGTAGGGGATCTTCCTATTGTAACAACCAGAACTGCCTGCAGCCCTGCAACAGCCTCCTCCAGCACTGACCTGCCCTCACTGCAAGTGTTGGGTCGAGGGGTAGTTGCCCAGCTGCCAAAAATGCCGTCTAGGCTTCGGGAGGAGCTGGGACAACTGTGGTTCTCTGCAAAGAGAAAGGGAATGCAGGCAGCATTTGCTGGAGCTAAGTTCAGTTCAGTTCGGTCGCTCAGTCGTGTCCGACTCTTTGTCATCCCACGGACTGCAGCACACCAGTCCTCCCTGTCCATCACCAACTCCCGGAGTTTACTCAAACTTATATCCATTGAGTCAGTGATGCCATCCAACCACCTCATCCTCTGTCATCCCCTTCTCCTCCCTCCTTCAATCTTTCCCAGCACCAGGGTCTTTTCCAAGGAGTCAGTTCTTCATATCAGGTGGCCAAAGTATGGAGTCTCAGCTTCAGCATCAGTCCTTCCAATGAATATGCAGGACTGATTTTCTTTAGGATGGACTGGTTGGATCTCCTAGTTGTTCAAGAGATTCTCAAGAGTCTTCTCCAAGAGCACAGCTGGAGCTGAGATGTGCTCAAACCCTGCCTCCAGCACTCAGTACTCTGGGGACTGGGACCGTGAAGGGGGCCCTCTTGGGGTCTAGAAGGGCTGCAGGGACGGGGTGTCTTGGAGGTGCTACTCCCCTGACCGAGGCTCTCCCTCCCCAGCCGGCCCGACACTGCCTTCGTCTGGTTCCTCAACCCCCTCAAGTCCATCAAGTACCTCATCTGCACGCGGTACAAGTGGCTCATCATCAAGATCGTGTTGGCACTGCTGGGACTGCTCATGCTGGCGCTCTTCCTCTACAGCCTCCCCGGTTACATGGTCAAGAAGCTCTTGGGGGCGTGAAGGCCCTGGGGGCCCTCCCTACAGCTCCCCTCCTGGGCCTGCACATTTGCCCCGCCTCTGGCACAGAGGCCTCCAGTCCCAGGGGCCTTCCTCCTGCTGGCTGGGCCGGTGATGCAACAACCCCCCCACACACCCTGCCTGTCCGCCCCACCCCAAGCCTACTGCTGACCCAGTCCTGCCCGTCCTGTCCCTACCTGCAGGGTAGGGAGTGTGGGAAAAGGCAAGAGCCTGCCCCACCTGCCAGAGGAAGCCACCTGAAATCCTCCCCAGGCCTTCCAGCAGAGTGCTAAAGCTTTAATTAAATTAACTGAGAATCGAATCACGTCATGGGCTGTGCCTAGGGCTTTAAAAAGAATCAATGAGCAAGCAGCATCACCCTCCCCCTCCCCAGACATAATCAGCTGCCATCTTGACCTTGCAGAAGTGATCCGAAATCCCTTCCAGGAATCCTGCCAGGTGGCTGCTTCCTCGGGCCACTCCACTCTATCCAGGCAGCCGCAGTCTGGGTGCACAAGCCCAGTCCCCGCCCAGCCTGCAGGTTCTGATGGCCTCCCAATGCTTCCTTTGCCCAGACTAGCCCTTGCAAGCCAGCACGCCTGCAGTGAACTCCGTACCCCACCCACCTGCCTAGCCCCCGCTGGGCTTGCCCTTTCAATACTGGGGGGCTGCCTGGAGTTTGCACTTGAAGGGCTGCCCACCTCCCGCCCCCACCGCCTGTGTGAGCTGAGTTTCTCTTGGCTGTTTTTCCTCTCTTAAGTGGTGATTTTTCTCTTAATAAAAGAAATCCAACCCTGAGCTGACAAGTCTGCAGTGGGTCAGGTGGGGGGAGCTGTGGGGGAGGGGTGCACAGGGTCGGCTGGCAAGCTCAGCACAGGCTGGGCCGCTTTGGAGTGGGGGGGGCCTTGTGACCCAGGGTTCAAGGTGGGCCTCAGGTACAGGGCTGCCTGCCTAGGCTGCCCCAGGAGGAAAGTCACACCACAGCCCAGGGGCACAGCCTGGTGGACCCAGGGGCCCCAAAAGCTCACTAACACACTCTTAGTGACAGTCTGAAGGCACAGACTCTGAAATGGCCCAAAGCTCCCAGGTACCACCTGTTCCCAGAAGCAAGAAGGGAGCCCTGAGCCACAGTCTCGGCCTGCAGCTGTGTGCCTGTTCTCAAACCAGTCTGAAGCTGGGGACAAAGTCCCCTCACGACACAGAGATGTCAGGTGGGGATTGCTCTTTAAAGTGATTCAGACACAACTTTTTTAAGACTTTAATCAGGACTGTGGAATCCAGGTAACTCTTCTCAGCGCCTTATTTCAACAGGCCTGGCAACAACAGGTCTGAAAAACGCAGGGAGTGGGCCTGGGGAAGCCCCCGGGGGGTGCTGCCTCCCACACCAACAGCGACACCAGTGTCGGCCCTACCGAAACAGGCTTTTCAAGGTCTGGCTCTATTTTGTGGGGACCCGGAACACCTGAGTCGGAGGAACTTGCAGTTCAGAGTTTATCTGGAAAAGAGAGAGTAATGGTCATTACCCTTCCGCCAGGATCCACCTCCCAACAGGCCTCCAAATCTCTAGGAGTACTTCTTCCCCAAAGTCTCCTGGGCCAGCCTGCACACACCCTGCCTTCCTCAGAAGCCGAGTCCTGGGCTCCCTGCCTGACTTCTGCTCCAGCACACCAGCCTCTGGTAATGCTCTTAACATTCCCCTCTGATCCATTTTCTAGAACCCTAACTTCCCCACTTCACCTGCCCATCTAGCCTCATTCTTCCATGCTCTTCCCCAGTCTTTTGTCCACTGTAGCATCAAAGGAAGGGTGGCCCCCCTATGGTTCCCAAATGACTGAATCCTGTCTTGGGCCAAGAGGCCTTTATTACCCCCAGGCTCATCACATGCCCTGCTCAGGTGTGGCCAGGGGCCTGAGACCCCCACAGGCCACACATCCCCAGGGCCTGGCATGTGGCTGCCCTCAGTTGATGACTCAGGAGGTACGCCCAGCCCAGTGTTACACCCTTAAGCACCACGTGAAGGAAGCGCCACAGGAGCAGAGCAGAGCCAGCAGCTGCACTGCCAATGGGCTCTTCCCAGCAGATCAGACCATGAGAGCCCACCTCCCGCTAGGACACAGGGAAGTCACCCCAGCTGTCCCTGGAGCAGGTCTGGGTAGGGGGCCGGGGGGAACATCTGCCTCGGTTGGAGCCCCCTTTCCTGGAGTCACATCCCAAGCCAGACCCCCAGGGCTGGCAGAGCGGGAAGAGCCCGAGCTCTGGGCAAGTGACAGAGGCTCTGTGGTTTGATCCTCCTTTTTGTGAAAGGGGAGAATCACTCCTGCCCTGTCCACCTCACAGACCAGCTGTTAGGACCACAGAAGGAAATTTCTGTGGAAGGGCTCTGTAAGCTGTGAGGCCAGCGCCAGGTGGATCACTGCCTGGCAAAGCCATCCCAGCAAGCATCTGGTGCCAAAAACTATATGGGCGTCAAAGTGATAATATGACAGCCCACATCTCAAAGCTCCCTCGCCTCTGGAGGTGGTGGGGAGGGGATGCCTCACCTCCTCCAGCATCTCCGCCAGGCCCACTGCTGCCCCCACCCCTGGCGCCCCAGTGTCCTGCCCCATCCTGGCGCCCCATGTCTTGCCACGCCCCTGGCACCCCCCTGGCGCCCCGTGTCTTGCCCCCCCAGTGCCCCATGTCCTGCCCCGCCCCACCCCCCACCCCCCGCACGCCCCAGTGTCCTGCCCTGCTGCGAGCCAGCACAGGAGATCCCACCCATGACAAGGTCATGCGAAGGAGACTTGATAAGCAAGGCTTCAGGACTCGAGGGATTCCCTGGGCCATCCCACCCGTGAAGCAAGGCTTCAGGACTCAAGAGACCCTTGGACCTGCTTGAGCATCTACCCCAAAACCAGAATCTGTCTTACTATTTTATGTCTTTCACCAACTCTTCTGACATTAACAGGGGGCTGTCCCCGACCACCTTTCTCTGGAAAAAGTTAACTTAGGGCTTTAGTTAATAAGTCTCCTGGACATGATAGGAGTGTTTCAATTCAAACCCCTCTGATGGCTTTCTAGCTTGCCTGACAGGTTTATCCAGACTCTTTTAGCTACGCATATGATTATTCACAGCCTCCCAACTGTGAGAGGCACAGGAAGCCTAAAAATATAGAGTCTTTCAAAGAGTTAAAAACTATTAGAGTAGTGCTAGTGTAGGATTTCACTGTTGAGCCAATGCTTGCTGCCAAGTTCCCATATCCCTTATCCATTGTGCACCTGGGAGTGCATTAGTTAACATAGTTGGAATTTAAGAAAAACAAGCAGTAGCCTTGGAATTAACCACATCAGACCTTTGAGCCAATTGGTTCTTTCTTTGTTGTAACTCACTGCACCTTTGCTCCGTGAGAAGTGTAACTCTGTTTAATACTTTCTGAGGCTGACATAGATTAGAAATATAAAGAAAAAAAACATTTCAAGGGAAAATAAGTTTTCTGGTTAAGCAGCCTTTATCAAAAGAGGGCCGTAAAATGCTCACAGGCCTCCAAGGCCAGAAGATAATGTACACAACATTGTCTATGGGAAAGGTATGCAGAAAAAATCCTGGTTTCGATAAGGGCAAAACTGCTGGAGTGTTTGGGCTGATTCTGCATGACCTTGCATCTTTCATTTCCTTCTATTACAAGCCAAGGTATAAAAGTCCCTTTTGAAAATAAAGTTACAGGCCTCACTCACTGAAGCTTAGTCACCCCATGTCAATCATTCATTCATTCATTCATTCATTCATTCACCAATGTTGTCCATCCTGAAGGTATCCCTGGACTCTGCTGAGGCTGGACCCTGGCACTGGCCCCCCCCCCAGCGCCCCAGTGTCATGCCCCCCTGGCACCCCAGTGTCCTGCCTCCCTGCCTCCGGTGCCCCGTGTCCTGCCCCGCCCCAGGACCCACCTTGGTGTCAAGATACTGCTGCAGCAACTGCTGCAGCTCTGTATTCTGCCTCTCCAGAGAATCGTTTTCTATCAGCAGCTCTGCCCTCTGGGTCAGGACACGGCTTTGGGCAGAAAAACTGGTTAGAGGCCCATTGAATCCTCCTCTATTCTCAATCAAGTCAGAGCCAGGATCTCTGCCCTTCTATTCTGGTTGGAGATGATTGAGGACCCCAGAAGCCTCACCCACCAGGGCTGCCCTCTGGCCCTGAAGAAGCTAGGCCACCTGGAACAAAACAGGGAGGGCAAAGCCAGAGGGTTCGATCCCCCAACACTACACGGCCCCCCACCTGAGTTGCCAAAAGCAGCTTTACTCTCCAAGAGTTCCTGGGACAGGGAGGCAGCAAAGGTGGCTGCTCCCAGCAGGGTGCTTCTCCTACCTGCCTGCCCTGGGCCTGCCCTACCTGCCCTCCTCCTCCCGAGTCATGGCATACACACTCACTGGTATTTCCCCAAGGCTGTATACAGAGCGTCCCAAAGGTTCTGGGTGGTGGCAGGGATAACCGTGGTCAGGGCCTCCCAGTACTCGGAGTCCTTTGAGTCATCTCGCACAACCTTCAGCAACTTCACTGGCGCCCAGAAGTCCCTGAAGGTCAAAAGCACTGGTATCATTCCCCTCAACCTGGTGTTCACCAGGGCCCCCAAGCAGTGCCCCTCACAGACTTTCTGTCACCTTCATCTGATCATGGAAGAGCCTCAGAAACAACACCTGCTTATCCATCAAGGTTCCTGATTCTCGGCGCTGTTGTCACCATTATGAAGGAGTGTCATCCACTCCCTTCCTCTCAATCAGTTTACCTTACTGGCTCTATAGCTGACTATTATGTCCATTTCTTCCACGGATGCAGCCAAGGCAGCTCTTAAAATTTGTTATCTTCTCTCCACACACCCCACTCCAGTACTCTTGCCTGGAAAACCCTATGGACAGAGGAGCCTGGAAGGCTGCAGTCCATGGGGTCGCTGAGGGTTGGACACGACTGAGTGGCTTCACTTTCACTTTTCACTTTCATGCATCGGAGAAGGAAATGGCAACCCACTCCAGTGTTCTTGCCTGGAGAATCCCAGGGATGGCGGAGCCTGGTGGGCTGCCATCTATGGGGTCACACAGAGTCGGACACGACTGAAGTGACTTAACAGCAGCTCCACGCACCCCCAGGATAGCCTTCATCCAAGCTATCCCCTCCCACCTGGACAAACCTTCCCACTATGGTCCCTGAATCAGGCATCAGTTGGCCGCCAAAGTCATCTTTCTAAAATGCAAGTCTGCTTCTGGCTCCCTCATGGCTTGAGATCATTTTCTGGCTCCGATCCACCAAAGGGTAAAGACCAAGACCTTGGGGAATTTGGATAAGGCTCTCAAGATCCAGCCTGGCTCCTCTACCCAAGCCGGTCCCACTCCCCAGACCCTTGACACTCCAGTCATACCACTCTGTCATGATTCTTGAAGCAGGTCTTTCCCTGCACTGTGACATCCTGAAATGCCCTTCCCCCAACTCTGTCCACCAAGGAAAACCCAGTTCTGCTGCAATCTCCTCCTAAAACCCTCTCTGATGTCTCAGATGAAGGTGACCACTTCCCCTCTGAGCAGCCTGACACCTCCATGTGCTTTGACCACTGTTCTGATCACAAAGTGTTCTCCCCACAGGGCCTATACACAGTAGCCCCCAACAGATGTTCATTAAATAAATGAATGATGAATGAAAACATGCAAATCTCTTCTGTATCTATTTCTTTCATTGCAATATCCACGGATTCCTCTCGCCCTCCTTCTGGATATCCTTCTACTCACTTCCCTGAGTTCTGGCTCAGCCTCTTCTCCCATCCCTGGTATCTGCTGGGCCCCCATCCCATCCAGCTCCCCCCCACTTCTCAGCTAAGCCCTCCAGCACCACAGCCCACCTGGGCTTCCTCAGACCCATGACAAAGGCCTCCAGAATCTTGAGAACGTCGTTGGGGTGGATGAGCTTGGGAGAAGGAGGGGGCTCCTTCTCCTGCGACTTCCCATCCACAAGGCTCCCCTCCTTCTCTGCTCTGAGATCCAGTGGCTCCTGTAGTGGGGACACAGATGCCAGGAACTGGTGTGGACAAAGATGCAAGGGAAACTATGGTTGGAGGCATGCAAGCATGAATGTATGAAGACAGCTAGAAAGAGGAAAAATGGAGAAAATGTTTACAGAAAGTTACAGAAGTTTTGGAAAAGAAAGATGCAGACATTCACACAAAGAAAGAGAAAATAAAGGAAAAGAGTGGAGAAGAAGGAAGATGGGGCCAGGAAAAGGCAAACAAGGAGCTTCATAACAGTGATAATGGGGGAATTCCCTGGTGGTCTAGTGGTTAGGACACAGCACTTTCACTGCAGGGGCCTGAGTTCAATCCATAGTTGGGGAACTAAGATCATGCATGCTGGGCAGTGAAATCAAATTAAACACACACACACACGCATACATACACACACACATACACACACACACACACACATACACACACACACACACACCAGTGATAACGTTCTAGTTTGGTATCCAGTTCACAGGTGTTCATTTTATTGATATGTATAAAGCTTTTATGGCATAAATATCTTCTTGATTCATAGTACAAATTAAATTTTAATCTTTTAATTTTTAAAAGTCCTTCTACTCCCACTGTACAGTTCATTCAGTTTACTTCCCACCAGTAAACCAACATTATCAGTTTCTTATATATCCTTCCAAAGAAATATATATCCATATAAGCACACACACTTTCACTTTTCCTTCCCATTTTCACATGAATGATACTCTACTATGTACATAGTAGAGTTTCACATACCAACAAACCTTAGAGCGCTTTTCCCATAAATACCTAAAGAACTTCATTGTTCTTTTTTACAGCTGTATAGTATTCCATTGTCTAGATGCAGCCTATATTAATCAGTTCTTTAATGATGGAAATCTGGATCATTTCCAATCTTCTGTCATTTCAAACAATGCTATGATGAATAAGCTATGATAAACATATCATTTCAACTGTACATCAATAGGATAAAATCTTAGAAGAGGAGCACAGGCTAAAGTATACTACACAGTTTTACAGTTGATCCTGCCAAGCTGTCCGCCACAGAGGCTTCAACGATTTACACTCACACCAGTAAACTATGAGCATGCCTGTTTCCCAAACCTCAGCCATCACTATCTGTTATCCAACTTATGGATTTTTGCCAACCTGACAAGTGAAAATTGAATGTGAGCGCTTTTAATTTTCATTTCTCTAAATATAAGAAAGCCTGATTATATTCTCATATGCTTTAAAATTATTTGTACGTCTCTTCTAAAAGGTGTTTGTTCATATCCCTTTTCTGTCCCACTGAGTTGTGGATGTTTTTCTTATTGGTTTATGAGAGTTCTTTATATATTGAAATTACCCCTTATCTGTGATATGAATTAAAAATATTTCCCCCTCCTGTCACCTATGTCTTAACTTTGCTTATATTGATTTTCGATCTACAGAACTTTTTGTTTTGACGCAGCCAGTTTGCCCTTATTTCTTCTTATGGCTTCTCAGTTTTGTCCCCTCAGCCAACTCTTTCTGGAAGCACATCAGGATACTCATACTCACTGTGATACTAAAAATTCTAAGAACCTTTTTTAATTCATGTTTTTAATTTTTATATTAATATTAAAATTTTACAAATTTGTAACATGATGACTTCCTCAAAATAGTCAATTACAATCAAGATAGTTATTAAAAATGGGCCTTGCTTTGCAAGAAAGTGTTATGAATCAAAATATTCAGAACTTGGTGAGCCCAGGTTTCATGTGGCTGAGGCCTGGCTTTGAAGGAAGGTCCTGGAAAATACCCCTTGGGCCTCAATGTAAGAACAGGATCTGATGGCTAGCTAGCCTTTCCTTTACAAATACAAAAAGTAACAATGCCAAGGGAAGTGCTAAAATCAGCTTAGATACAAAACCCCCACTGCTTCTCCCAAGTGTGAAAGTGCTAGTCTCTCAGTCATGTCCAACTCTTTGCAACCCCATGCTCTGGAGCCCACTAGGCTCCTCTGTCCACAGGATTCTCCAGGCAAGAATACTGGAGTAGGCTGCCATTTCCTTCTCCAGGGGATCTTTCCAAATCACAAGTATTATTCAAAGGTGGCAGTGCCTTCTGGGGGATTCCAGGAGAATTTTTAATGCTCTCTCTTTTTTTTTTTTTTTTTATTACACTTCACCTTACCTGGCTGGAAGGTGAATGATGAGTTTGGTATTTGAGGAAGAAGTTAACCAGTTTATACAAGTCATCCTCATTTTCAATTCCAAGGGCCTGAGGAAAAATAGAATGACTGCTTCAAATACCATATTAAAAATAAAAAAATAATAATAAGGCAAAAAAAAAAGAGAAAGAATTAGAATGTGTTTAAAACAATGAAAAATCATGAGTCTATACAGATATAAATAAATAGATGAAACAGTTGAAAAAAAAAACCACCATATTAAGAAAAAGTCCCTCTGCTCCCAAGAGCCAGGTCTGGCTCCCCTCAGCCTCCCTGGCCCCTACCATGACCCAGAGAACAGGCCTTTCAACACCAAACAGCACAGTGAGTGTGGACACGCACATCAGAACAGAGAACAACGCTCAGAACAGCTCCATACAGGCCTGGTGGGCAGGTGCATGCTAAAGGGGGCTGAACACGCCTCTGAGTTTAGGGGTGAAGGGGAGAACCACAGCTGAGAGCTGGGCCATGAATGAGAGAGGGGCTGGCAGAGGAAGGGGTGGGATGGGAGTCACCGACGCAACTCTGAGGCCAATTCTTGGCATGGAGAGTAGGTAAAGGGACAGATATGACAGTGAGCTGGGGAGGCCCCGGGAGCCCGGCAGCTACTCGAGGGCTGAGGCAGTGCTGCAAAACCCAGGGGGCTGTGTTACACTGGAACCCTGCACCCACTCAGCCTGGGGGGCACTCACCGAGAAGACGGCGTCCAGTCTCATCAGGTAACACTCGCTCCTCTCCAGGGGCAGGAGTAGGCTCAGCAACTTGCTCTCTATGAGGAAACCCTGAGGAGAAGGGAGACAATATCTCCAGTAGGAGACGGGGTTCAGGACAAGTCCTGCAGCCCGTCCCCCTCCGGGCAACGAGTCAGGGACGACTCCGCAGAGCAGAAGAACCCCAGGGCCGAAATGTCGGGCAGCTGCCAGGCACCCCAGAGGAAGGCCTTCCCGGGATGCCTAAGAGTCCCTCTCAGGGACGAAGCCAGTCCTCATGATGGACTGAGGTGTCCTCAGAAGGCGCTGACTCACCTCGCCCACAGGCCGCGGGGGCGAACACCTGAGCTCCCCACCACAATCCGGATCTGATCCTGTCCCATTCCCTCCCGCCCATGTCACTTCACCCAAATGCTAGCCCCATACTCAATGGACACGAGTTTGAGCAAGCTCTGGGAGATGGTGAAGGACGGGGAAGCCTGGCATGCTGAGGTCCGTGGGGTTGCAAAGAGTTGGACACAACTGAGAGCCTGAACAAGAGTCCCCAGACATCCCCAGGACACAGCAGTAGGTGCTGATCTGGAGGGGAGGAAGGCTGGAGAGAGATGGAGACACCGGAACAGAACCCAGTATCCGTCAACTGGGGCTGAAAGGGGAGAAGACTGGGTGCACCCCCGGAGTGGGAGCAATGCCGGGGGGAGGGCTCCATGGACAGCAGGCTGCAGGCAGCAAGCCAGCGGACAGAGCACAGTGTTGGTCAACTTCCTCCTTCAGCAGGAGCTGCCCTCAGTGGCAGGAGATCCCCCTCGTGCCCAAGAACTGTCCCAAGTGGACTGGCGCCTGCCAATCTTCATACCACTTCTTTCCCATCTCAGAAACGAAGACCTAAGTAAACAGCAATTCTGTTTGGGTACAGTCGGACTTCTAGCTGAACCAGCTCCAACGAGATCACTACACCAATTCCAGTGGGTTTTCTAACATGAGTGAAGACATCCAAGGCCTAATTCCCCCAGAGTAACTGCAAACTCAGCTCCCAGAGAAAGGCCACCATAGGTTGTGGCCACCTTACTGTCAGATGGATGCAAGGGGACAGGACTGGGATCCTTTCGCTTGCAGATGAGCATATTTTAGCATTAAAAAAAAGAATGAATTAGCAGGGGTCCCTTGCTGGCATGAACCCACCTTGCTGACCCACAAAGGGAGGACCCCTTGGCCAGCCAGGCCAGCTCGGGAGCATGACAGTTTCTCTGAAACCCCGTGAAGCCCAGAGGGGAGGGGTCCCCCCACAATGGCACCATCCTGTGCCAACGGCACCAGTCCACTGCTGCCTCCAGGCCACCTCTGGCCCGTCCAGTGTCGTCCAAGGCGGCGTTCGAGAAGCAAGAGCAGAAAGTCGCAAAGCCTCCCGCCAGGCGCCCAGCCTCACCGACTCATCGCACAGGAGCATCAAGATCTTGCGGGTCGTTCTTGCTGAAACTTGCTTCGGCAGGTCCAGGTAAGACTCTGATTCCGAGCTGTCCTGGTCTGCCCCTTCCTCTTCTGTGAAGGGACATAGAAGAGACAGAAAGTGAAGGTGATTCCTCTGCCTGGTTCACTGTGAGGAACAATCAAACCGCTTTCCTTGAGAAAATGTATACCTTCAAAGGCCTCTTCAAGGCATTAAAGTCACTTTAGCTGATGAAAACCTATTATGTTGTGGGGAAAAAAAAATGGGAGGGTTGGGGTTGAAATAAGAGACTATGTGGAGAATTCTGCCGCTCCTGGCCAGCCTATAATGCCTCACTCTCTCAACTTTATCTACCTGGAAATGTCACATTCAAAATCCAGCCTTGACCAGGAAGTGGGAGAGAAACAGTGAACCTATTTATTCTTATTTTAGAGATCGATCTAACACATCCACTATATGGTTTCCAACCTTGCGGCAGTTTAGAAACAGTCAATGAAAATACAGGGAAAGCAGCTGCTTCACAGAAGAATAATGTCAGCAAGAGCAGCTGATGGCAAGAGCCAAAATTTTTCTTCACTAAAATTTACAAATGTTAAGTTTAAAGCTATACATTCCTTGTCTGAAAACAGTACTAAAAATCACGGTACTACCCAGATTTTACCACTTGCTCAAAAGGTAAAATGAGATAATACACATGAAAAGATTTTGAAAAGTGCAAGATAGCAGATTGCTGGTGCGAACACATGTTCTTAGAGGCCCCTCCACTCCAGCCTGCAGACGCTCTGACTCTGTTCCGGTCACCTGCTTCCATCAGGACTTCCTCTAAGATCTGTGTGGTGGACTTCTGCTGCCGCTGAGAAATTGGGCCCACGTTCTTTAGGAACCAGAAGTTGGGTGCCATCCAGGGGAGCCCTAGATGATGGGTATTGATGATTCTGTCTACATCAAAGGCTCTGTTTATCAGGTCCTTCGCCTCCTCTTCATTCATCAGCCAAATCTCCCGAAACTGCTTATCATCAATGAGAGCAAAATGCCTAGGAGGGAGAGTTACTGATGGTGGTCAGCTGACACCAGGGCTGGACCAGTCCCCCACAGACACCCTCAGCTAGCAGGAGGGCAAGAATTGAGGCAGAGCTGGGGGAAAACCCTGGACCCAGCCCCATCTCTGAACCCGTGATTCTCCCCTATGAGAACAAGGCAGGTGACATGCAAGTAAAGGGACAGGTGAGACAGCAGAAAAGATTCTCTGGTGCCCTGGCCCAGCTCCCCAAAGCAGGTGAGTCCACACACTAATGGAATCACTGTCACTACCAGCTCAACTCCCACAATCCCCCTCCTAGGGCACATGCCTTGGGACCCACGTCCCTGACATACCTCATGGCTTTCTGAAGCTCCTTGAATTGCAACACAAGGCGTTTGTAGTCTGAGGTTAGGGACTGGTTCTCCTCCTGAAATTGCTTGACCTGCTTGTTATATTTCGATCTCAGATTGTTAAGCACATCATGCAGGCTGAGTTGAAGAAGGGGGGAAAAAGTTAATCTACCGCTGAACTAAGGCTGCAACGCATGTTCTGTCCATCTGCTATCTACTCCACTCAGTTCTATAAAACCTAGGCTCAGACTTGTGGAAGGTGCAGGAAACCCTCCCAAATATTTTCCCAAACACAGCTACAACTGTGATCGAGGAAAGGAAAGCAATAGGCGGTAATGGAATCATCCAGAACTAAATGCATTTGAAACTATCCAGAACCTCAAACCCACCAAGAGGTAGCCTCTTATTCAAGAGTATGACTGAATCATCCTCAACACAGCACTTGTCAGGGGCCACATCTAGTGCTGACTCACAGACTGAAATAACCTCCCTCAACTTCTGAAACAAGGAAAACAGAAAGGAAAAACTTATACTGCACCACAAGCCTGTGATATACAAGTGCCCCATCCTGAAAGAGCTGACACTATTAATGAGTCCACTAACTCATTCATTCATTCACTCATTCATTCATCAAACTTGAAAGGCCTCTTTTGTGCCAAGGATATGTTGGAATACCAAGATGAATACAAGGGTATGTCTGAGTGCATAGCACCATCAGTGCACCCAGAGACAAAGACAAACGTTAATTTCAGAACTGTGTGAAGAGTGCTAGGAAGAGCTTCACACAGGGCACCGGGGGAACCTGGCTGGCAGGAGAGGGGGTTGGTCAAAGGTTCCAGCACTACAAGAGACAGGGCCACAGCATGACGAACACAGGCAGGCCACCGATGCCCAGCTCACTGCCAACAGGAATTCTGTAACTGGAAATCTGTCACATGAAATAACACAGGCATGGCTTTCAGAACCCAGACCAGACTTCAGACTTCATGCTACTGAACAGTAGCCCCACTAACACAGGAACAGGAAGGTTTGAGGACTGACATAGTTTCAGTTTAAAAATTCTAAAAATAAAATTTTCCCTTTCAAGCATTATCCTGAAATTGTCAGAAGATCCCGCAAAGAGTCAGACACAACTGAGCAACTAACACTTTTCACTGCAAAGGATGCTACGTGCTAAGTTGCTCAGTCCTGTCTGACTCTGCGATCCCATAGACTGTAGCCTGCCAGGCTTCTCTGTCCATGAAATTTTCCAGGCAAGAAAACTGGACTGGGTTGCCATTTCCTTCTCCAGGGGATCTTCTGGATCCAGGGATAGAACCCACAGTCTTTTAGGGTCTCCTGCATTGGCAGGCGGGTTCTTTACCACTTTAACAACAAAAGTTAAACAACTTAAACAACAGTTCTTTGGAGAATATGAATGTGATCCAGATATTTAGATGAAATGAAATTTGCTGAAATGAAAAGGTGGAGGTTACTGACTTTTTAAAAAGAATTTACAAAAGAGTTGCAGTATGATGTCATATCTATATATTAATATAGAGAGGGAAAGAAATATACTTAATCCCTGATAGTAAGAATATGGTATTTTTATGTCTTTATCTTGGCTTCCCTGGTGGCTCAGTGGTAAAGAATTTGCCTGCCAATGCAGCAGCCACAGTAGATGTGAGTTTGATCCCTGGGTTGGGAAGATACCCTGGAGAAGGAAATGGAAACCCACTCCAGCATTCTTGTTGGGATAATTCCATGGACAGAGGAGCTTGCTGAGCTATAGATGATAAGGTTGAAAAGAGTTAGACACGACTGAGCACATATGTTTCTATCTTACTTTCACTTGAGGTATTTTCCAATTTTGTATAATGCACATGTACTGTTTCTGTAATTACAAGTTGAGATTTATTCTCCAGATAGCCCTGTGCACACGCAAGGTGACACACTGACATAAGTACTGGGTTGGCAAAAAAAAGTTCATTTGGGTTTTTCTGTAAGATGTCATGGAAAAACCCGGACGGTCTTTTTGACCAACCTAATACTTATGTTGGCATTATTTGCAACAGCAAGGGTTTAGAAGTCAACAAAATGCACAGCAGTGTGGGCCTGGTTGAGTAAATTCTAGCATATCTATGCAGTGTTATACAAGACAGCTTAAGAAATAACGTGAACGTTCTCTATGAACTGGTATGGAAACATCTTGAAGATACAGAACAATGTGTATAGGATGCTATTAGTTGTGTAAAAGCAGATGGGCACGAGACTTTGTGTTTGCTTGTATGTGCATAAGGAAATTTTGGAAAAAGCGAAAGAATCGAATCCAGAGGTGGGACAGAGGACCCAGACAAAAGACGGATGGGAGATAGACTTTTTTGCTGTAAACTCTTTTCTTTTTGCTGTAAACTGCCTGTGGGGTCAAGAGGACAGAACCGGTTGAATGTATCCTGTTTTCAAAAGAAAAAAAGAAAAACCTATTTTAATAAGAATTAGTTATGCGTGCATGCTAAGTCGCTTCCGGCGTACCTGACTCTTGTGACCGCATGGACTGTAGCCTACCAGGCTCCTCTGTCCATGGGGATACTCTAGGCAAGAATACTGGAGTGGGTTGCCATGCCCTCTTCCAGGGGATCTTTCAGACCCCAGGATCGAACCCATGTCTCTTACCTCCTGCTTTGACAGGCGGGTTCTTTACCACTAGCACCACCTGGGAAGCCCTAAGAATTAGTTATACTTAACAATTTCTACTCCTACAAAAGAGTACATACCCATCCCTCTTTTCAGTAGAGAAAGGCCCACAAGAAAGACACTCTGCATGCAAGCTTACCGGTTGATCTTCCTCTTCTGCTGAGACTTAATCACTGTGCTTTCTTCATCTCTCTTCTTCAGCACCTGGAAGTTGTACTCTAACTTTTCTTGGTTTAGCTGATAAGTTGCTTTCATTTGCTGAAGCTGTTGCTCAAGAATCTAAAGTTTTAAAAAATAATTCTAATTGGTCCTGGTACAATTTATTACACCCGAGGGTCCCTAGTCATTTGTTCTGAAGTCATATTGGAGGAACCTTAGGAACAAGTGTCTCTACCTGAATTCTTAGAAAATTTATCATTAGAGGCAAATTAAAGGTCTGGACAATGGCTCAAATGGTAAAGAATCTGCTTGCAATGCAGGAGATCTGGGTTCGATCCCTGGGTTGAGAAGATTCCCTGAAGGAGAGCATGGCAACCCACTCCAGTATTCTTGTCTAGAGAATCCCCATGCACAGAGGAGCCTGGGAGGCTACAGTCCATAGGGTTGTCAAAGGACAAGACTGATCGACTAAGCATACAATGGCACATAATATTTTTATAATTTAGCATATGTGAAATATTTATCATATACCATGATGTTTTATTATTTCCTTATAGTATATACATTTATGTTGATTTGATAATCTTCAATATTATAAAATAATGGTGGAAAGTACTGCATGTAAAATATTGGGAGTATTTTACTTTCTTATAGTAGATTCTCAGAAGTCAGGTTCAAAGGTTCTCAGTAAACTGATTCCCACAATTTATGGTTCACACTCCACTGACTGTGGGCAAGTACCCACCTCCCCACCTGTCAGTGCTCAACACCATGCAGGGCAGGCCTGGCCCTTGGGGCAGGAGGCCTGGGACGGAGCAGGGAGCTGCCTGGAGCCGCACCCCACTCTTGCTGAACATGCTTAAAGTTTCATTTAGAAATTTCTGACTTGACAGTATCCCAATGGGCCTATAGAAGATGCTGAAGGCACAGCTTCATTTCAAGTGCAATTACCCAGGGTGGTTCCAGCCTGAGCCACTGCTCTGGGCCCTGCAACTTTCTAGGGGTGGCTGTGTGCTATGTCCACTGGGGGAAAAGATTCTCAGCAATTCTTCCAGCAAAGTCATGATGATTTATGCCACTGTGCTCCAATCATAACCATCTCTGCTGCTTCAAATGGGACCAGCCCTGGATACTGGGGAGGCCACTGCTCAGCGTGGGTGGCACAGAAGTCCAATAGAAAAGTTTTTTGTTGGATGGTGACAATCTGAGAGAGTGTGAACACTCACAGAAAAGGAGGGTCTCCAGAGCTGCTCTGGATTTTGGACGATCATGAGCAAACTCCAGGCTTTGCTGGGATCGAGGCATTGGGGAGCCCCATGACCCTGAGCATCTGGGTGTCTGCTCTAACCGTGTCCATGGACCTCCTTTGCAATGAGCCCCTGTCACTAAGACAGCATTTGCCAAACTTATTGGGCCATAGAACAATTTCTATATTTATAACACAAGAAGAGCACGTAAGTTATAAATGTGAGCCTTACTATATGAATTCTCCAGTGAATTTTATTCTGAAAGGCAGATTATTACATAATAATCATTATGTAAATAGACTCTATTTTTCTTACATAATACATCTTCAAAGGAAAAAAATACCACTGGCACCATTTTTTTGTTGTTGGTTTTGTGAAACCATCATCAATATTTCACCTAGTTGAATACAGTTTACAAAACTCTGAACAGAAGTAATTAGGCCATGTCTTTTTCTTTGTGACCTAAAAGAATTTATTAGCACCACACACTAACCAACTGAGCTAACCAGCCAGTGGATGTGATCTAAAAACAGATCTTAAATCTAAGTCAGTTTTATAGGCAAAAATACATGTAATAATAATAATCATCTGTCACTGGATTGTTTTAATTTATAGTCTTTTGCCTGTGCACGCACTGTTGAATATTTATTAGCCAATTTTATTTCCTCTTGTTGAAAATATCTACTCCTGCTTTTTGTTAATATTCTTAGGGAACTGGGGCTTTCCTGGTGGCTCAGATAGTAAAGAATCTGCCTGTAATATGGGAGACCCAGGTTGGATCCCTAGGTCAGGGAAGATACCCTGGAGAAGGGGATGGCTACCCACTCCAATATTCTTGCCTGGAGAAACGTCTGTGCTTATTCAATTATCCAAAGATATTTTTGCAAAGCTGTATTCTGTGTTCCTATAGAGTAATGGCAAAACATCATGTTTAATTTGGAAGAATCATTTATAAAGATTATAATTTAACCTGTCACCAAAATCCTTCAGTGTTCCAGGGACTGTGGGTGTGGATCACTCCTCTCTTCTCCTCTTTCTCCTGGGGCAGTAGCAGGAGCAAGGGAGCTCCTTTCTGAAGCCAACTCCTGCCCCAGGCTGACACTGGTAGCCAACATCGCCCCAGCAGAACAGAAATTTGGTACAGCCTTTCCCTCTGGCCTTCTCAGCTGATTCTAAAGATACCACTGGGCCTCTTTATCACTGATCTCAACCTGTGGGGGCGGAGGGGGACCCAGGGATTCCGTTAAGAACTACAGACTCCACATTCCAAACTCTTGCTTACCGTTTTCTTCCTGTCACTCACTCTTTAAAAAAAAAAAAGAAAGGCCTTTGTGGCCATTAGCAATGAATATGAGCTTATCTTTTTGTAGAATTTTTATGTTATTTATGTTTGTTTTTGACCTGGCTGGGCCTTTGCCGCTGCGTGGGCTTTTCTCTAGTTCCGGAGAGTGGGGGCTGCTCTCTGAGTGGCATGGGCTTCTCCTGTTGTGGAGCAAGGGCTCTAGGGCATTCGGGCACCAGCAGTTCTGGCTCTCGGGCTCGAGAGCACAGGCTCAATCATTGTGGCACACGGCTTAGTTGCTCCTTGGCATGTGTGGGATCTTCCCAGACCAGGGACTGAACTCGTGTCTCCTGCAGTGGCGTTCTTATCCACTGAGCCACCAGGAAAGCCCTCATTCACTCTCTTAAACTACTTAGACTATTCACGATCTTGCTTTCTAACTCAAACGATTGTTAACTCCTAGAGGACAGAAACTATATCTTATTTGTTTTTATGCTTTGTACCAGGTAAGTTCACAATACTTGGTAAGTAAATACCTTGTATTTAATTTTTGTGATTAATATTCTGGCAGTAAAGTTGTACTAAACCATTCTCCAATTTTAAATGAGCACGTAAGGCCTAAAAATAAAAGTTGCTTCCTACATCAAGAACTAAGTGTTCCTAGCTCTTTTATTTTGGAGTGGTGGGTATCGGTGGTTAAATTGTTGAGTATATAATGTTTATAGGTTTCTCTTTGTTCATTGTTAATATGACCTTTCTAGTAGTAAGAACTGAAAAGTATACCTTCTTATTTTTACTTCTTGTACCCATCAAACCAAACCTATAGGTACTGGATCTTCAATATTTTGGGGGTTTGCAAAAAAAATTAGTTTCGTATTTTAGAAATTATACAGTGCAAAGAATTAGTGTTAGGAAATGAACTGCATGCCATATCTTTCTGACAAAAATTGATGCTATCTGACTTTACTATCGTGACTACAGCTCCAAGGCACTATGATAAAGTTCAATCTACTAAAATATTTCACATATTGTAATATGGGTAATCCATGATTCAATTACCTTTTCTCAGTTCAAGGGTAAAACGTGGTACAGTATAGTTATTCTGCCTGCCTCTTGAGAAATCTGTATGCAGGTCAGGAAGGAACAGTTCGAACTGGACATGGAACAACAGACTGGTTCCAAATAGGAAAAGGAGTATGTCAAGGCTGTATATTGTCACCCTGCTTATTTAACTTCTATGCAGAGTACATCATGAAAAATGCTGGACTGGAAGAAACTCAAGCTGGAATCAAGATTGCCGGGAGAAATATCAATAATCTCAGATATGCAGATGACACCACCCTTATGGCAGAAAGGGAAGAGGAACTAAAAAGCCTCTTGATGAAAGTGAAAGAGGAGGGTGAAAAAGTTGGCTTAAAGCTCAACATTCAGAAAATGAAGATCATGGCATCTGGTCCCATCACTTCACGGGAAATAGATGGGGAAACAGTGGAAACAGTGTCAGACTTTATTTTGGGGGGCTCCAAAATCACTGTAGATAGTGACTGCAGCCATGAAATTAAAAGACACTTACTCCTTGGAAGAAAAGTTATGACCAACCTAGATAGCATATTCAAAAGCAGAGACATTACTTTGCCAACTAAGGTCCGTCTAGTCAAGGCTATGGTTTTTCCTGTGGTCATGTATGGATGTGAGAGTTGGACTGTGAAGAAGGCTGAGTGCCAAAGAATTGATGGTTTTGAACTGTGGTGTTGGAGAAGATTCTTGAGAGTCCCTTGGACTGGAAGGAGATCCAACCAGTCCATTCTGAAGGAGATCAGCCCTG
This sequence comes from Capricornis sumatraensis, assembly GCF_032405125.1. Lineage (NCBI taxonomy): Eukaryota > Metazoa > Chordata > Mammalia > Artiodactyla > Bovidae > Capricornis > Capricornis sumatraensis. The sequence goes on along the minus strand of NC_091069.1, from coordinate 33,533,442 downwards.
GGATTTCTTTGGAAGGAATGATGCTAAAGCTTAAACTCCAGTACTTTGGCCACCTCATGAGAAGAGTTGACTCACTGGAAAAGACTCTGATGCTGGGAGGGATTGGGGGCAGGAGGAAAAGGGGACAACAGAGGATGAGATGGCTGGATGGCATCACTGACTCGATGGACGTGAATCTGAGTGAACTCTGGGAGTTGGTGATGGACAGGGAGGCCTGGCATGCTGCGATTCACGGGGTCACAAAGAGTCGGACATGACTAAGCGACTGAACTGAACTGAACTGAACTGATAGTCATTCTGACACAGGGAAGAACTGTTACAGTGATGAACTGCACACAGGTTCCCACTCTGAGAGTCTCCATCTGTCTGCCTACCAAATACCCACACCTCACCACTAGTCCATCCAGACAGCGTGAGCCAGGAAAGCCAGGTCTCCTGGGCTACCTGCCTCTCTGCCCCTCACCTCCCTAGTCTTATCTCTTAACCTCTATAATCTCCTCATGTCCCATGTCCTTCTTGGCTTCATTAATGTCCTTCAATAACTTCCTGACTTCATTCAAGCATTTGAACATTGGATTAAGAACATGAGGTTCCAAGCCTACAATTCAACAACAATAAGTTACTCAGTTAGGAAATGCGGAAAGAACCTGATCAGACATATCTCCAAAGAAGACATGAAGATGACTAATGGGTACATGAAAAGATGCTCAGCATCACTAATCATCAGGGAACGGCAAGTCAGAACCACAATGAGATATCACTTCACACCTATTAGGATGGCTGTTATCAAAAAACAAAGGACAGCAAGCATTGGCAAGGATCTGGAGAAAGAAGAATCCTTCAACAGTTAGCAGAAATGCAAACTGGTACAGCCACTATGGAAACAATATGGCAGTTTCTCAAAAAATTAAAAATAGGGTTACTATTTGATCAGGTAATATTAATATGTAACCTGAAAATTTGAAATATGGAACTCAAAGAGGTATCTGCACTCCCATGTTCATTGCAGCATTATTCACTTCAGTCAAGATACAGAAACAATCTAAATACCTGCTGATGGACTAATGGATTTTTAAAAGGTTCCCTGGTGGCTCAGACAGTAAAGAATTCACCTGCAATGTAGGAGACTGAGGTTTGAAGCTGAGCTGGGAAGATTTCCCCAGAGAAGGGAATGGCTACCCACTCCAGTATTCTTGCCTGGAGAATCTCCATGGACAGAGGAGCCTGGCAGGCTACAGTCCATGGGGTCGCAAAGAGTTGGACACGACTGAGTGTCTTCACTTTCACTTTTCACTTTCATGCATTGGAGAAGGAAATGGCAACCCACTCCAGTGTTCTTGCCTGGAGAATTCCAGGGACGGGGGAGCCTGGTGGGCTGCCGTCTACGGAGCCGCACAGAGTCGGACATGACTGAAGCGACTTAGCAGCAGCAGTAGCAAGGGCTGGAGGAGGGGAAGATGAGGAGGTACTAGTCAAAGTGTTACAAAGTTTCATCTGTGCAAGATGAATAAGTCCTGGAAATATAACGTACAACCAAGAGCTCATGATTAACAATAATGTACTTAAACTTAAAAATTTGCTAAGACGGTAGATCTTCTATTAAAGGTCTTTACCACAAAAAGAAAAACAAAACAACAACAAAAGAGAATGTGAGGTTCCATTATTTCACTGTTCAAGACCAGTATGTACTGCTATCATGCAAATGATCATAGAACCAAGATAACTTCAGAAAACTTAACTATAGCTATTTTCATTAACAGTGTAATGTGTACAGCCCACAGAAGCCATGCTGCTTTCTTACAAAAGTCTACTGTTCCTTGTCAGTAACTCTCAGCTCCCTGACATTAATATTAAGAAAGGCTCAAGAAAATTCTCAAGACTGGAAACATATTTGTAGTCTAATAGGATTTTTTTTTAATGCCTGGGGCCATGGCAGTGAAAGTGCTGGGTCCACTGGACCACCAGGAAATTCCCTAATAGGGTTTTTAAATTTAATCTCATTATACAAGAGGAGTTAAGAACTGAAATTCTACCAAAGGCTATGTGGAAAAACTTTAACATGTTTTTCTAGATGAAGACTGAAATGAACAGAACATGCTTGAATGTTAAGATGCAACTATGTTACATCTAAACATAACTAGGGATAATTTTTTTTTTAACTGATGTTGAAACACAGAATCCTATGTTTGTACAGAACTTTAGAAACCAGAAAATCTAACCCCCTTCCCACTGCAGGAATCCTTCTACACTGAAGACAGACAGTCATTCAGCCTCTGAATACTTTATGACATAAAAGGACTCTTTGTTCTGTGGGATGACCCTTTTCTGTGTTAAACAGTTCCAACTATGAGGCAGTTCTTTCTGATGGTGAGTCGGAATCTGCCTTACTGCTATGTTCAACCAGCATCAGGAGGCTGTTTGGAATACTGGGAAAGACAGAAGTTACCAAGGCACACAGAAGGTGAAGGTGAAGTCGCTCCGACTTTGCGACCCCATGGACTGTAACCTATTAGACTTCTCCGTCTGTGGGATTCTCCAGGCAAGAATACTGGAGTGGATTGCCATTTCCTTCTCTAGGGGATCTTCCCGACCCAGGGATCGAACCCAGGTCTCCCACATTGGAGGCAGACGCTTTAACCTCTGAGCCACCAGGGAAGGCACACAGAACTGGGTTTGAATCCAGGGCTTACCATTTACCAGAGAAACAAACAGCCTTGTCTCTGAGCCTCAATTTCATGGCATATAAAATGATACTAGTGATTTCTCCCTTTCGAGTTACTATAAGGATTAGGGAAACTGTGTGTTAAGTGCCTGGAGTATGGTAGGCACCCATCGCATGGTGGCCACCCTACCATTACCTGGCCTTAGAGACATTTTCCCTCCACCCGGCAAAAATGCGCAATTCTCTCAATGATCCCTCACATGCCATGGTTTCCAGACCCCTTCAGCATCTTGGCAGTTTTCCACTGGTTTTTTACAGAAAGAATTCCTCCACATGTTTCTTGTAAATAAGCTCCTTCAGATACGATCACTGAGAGCAGATAATGAGTAAGTACTGGTTGGGTGGACTAGCTCTAGAATATTGTGAGTGTTTGCCAAGGATGAGACATTCACAGGCGTTCCGTCTGCTGAGCCGCCCGGACACCCTGGCGGAGAAGCAAGTCACACCTGCACGTCCTGCTCCAGCTTGATCTTGATCGTGTTGTACTCTTCGCAGTCCCAGACCCTCTGCTTGTTGAGCTGTTTCTCATAGTCCTCCACTTTCTTGATGCGGTTCATCAGATATTCCAGCTAAAGGCACAGGGAGTCAAGGGGAAGGACAGGCCCCATCCCTGTTCTAACTCTGAAGGGAGTCTCTCTGCCCTCAAAACCCCTGTGCCCCAAGGCTTTGAACTCAAAGGCCATGGCTTGCATTGCTTAACAGGGTCCTGACTCTATAGACTCTAAGAGGAGTGCAGACCCTGCCGTCAGACATTTGTATTTCTAAGGAAAAAAAGAAAAACATCTAATGGATTTTGGTCATATTATTTCTTTGTTCTTTATATCTCTGAAATAAATTGATAATCTCACATCCTTTAGAATGTGTCTTAAAACAGTTTCTTGGGCCACAAATACCCATGGCTGGGGGAGATACCCAGGAAACAAAGGAGAGAGTGGCAGGACTAGTGAAACCACAGAGGGCTATACACATGGTACCAACTACCACCACCACAAGAGGGGGCTGTCCACAGACCCTACTGCTGACCTGGCAGTCGCAGTCAGGATGTGGGGTTACAGCAGTCTTCCCCAAGGTACAAAAAGCTAGCAAATTCAGCCTCAGCAGGAGTTACCCCAGACTCTACAAATCACCACTGACACCTCCGCCTCCCCCACCGGCCACTCTCTGACCTCTTTGGTGTTGTGAGCCTGTAAGGCCCGCTCCCATTTCTTCTTATTGCTGGTCAGCAGTTCCTGTCTCTCCACCTCAAATGCTTTCTGCGACCAGAAGGAAAAAGGGCTCTTGTGTCTGCTTTAATCAGGCAGGTCCCACAGCATGAAAGAGCGCTCAGACAGCAGCAGCAGCAGCATTGCATCTCCACCCACACAAAGTCGAACCCAAATGCAGATTTGTCAGGTTTCATGCACCCAAAGCACCATGGAAGGAGCTGCATGGGGAGTGTTACAAAGCCTACCGCTTCACAAGGATTGTGAGAGGAAGTGTGCCAGCCATCCTATGTCCAGTGGAGGACGGCCAGGGCCTAGAAGTCACAGGGCCAACCCTGGCATGTATCCACTGGAACTTGAGTGGCAGCATTGCAGTGGCTGGGGTTTCCATGAAGCAAAGGCAGCATGGAGCTCGCAGAACAGGGGGTGGGGGTGGGGGGTGGATGGGAATGCAGAGATAAGTCTGTGCTAATCCGAAGAGAGAGGCTCCCACCTCTTGGTTCTCTTCCATATTTGGAAAGGCCTGTCTGGATGTCAGTCCTTAACATTTCAGGCCAGTCCAGAGTACAGGCTCCTGGATTTGGTTTGGGAAGCCCCTTTCCCCTCCCCACATTCCTGACTGTCATAAATACGTCAGATAAGTGGCTCAAAAATGCCTGATGTTCTGGAACACTGATCTCCCTCCTCTACTCCTCTTATTTTACCCTGTTTTATCTTCTTTCCAAGTGCTTATCACCACCTGTCAAATTACATACATAGTAATCTATCTGTCTATTGGGTAGCTGCCTCTGCTAGAATACAGGTCCCATCCAGGACTTTGTCCCTGTTTGTTGCCCCAGCCCCTGGCACAGTGCTTGCCATTTAGTAGACACTTGCATATTTGTTGGAGGAGCGAACATATGAACAAGCAAATGAATGAAACCCTGGAGCAGAGACCTCAATGAGAGTGGTGAGACGGAGCAATTACAGCAATCTAGGGCCCTCCCTGGGTGGTTAGGACAAGCCAGCCTCCCCCCCAGGGGCCTCCTCTCAGGGCCTCCTGCCAGGGGCCTCCTCCCAGGACAGGGGGGCAGCTCTCTCACACACCATTACCTCAATATTTTGGAGCTCCTGGCGAAACGTTTTCATCACATTCTTCACCTGCTCTTCCATCCTCTCCAGGAGCAGGCAGATGTCATCTGACTGTTTCTTCAAATCCTTCACGTACTGGTCATCTTTCATTTTTAACTCCTAGAGAAGAGCATATCAAAGGTTCGTCACCAGCTGAGACAGAAGCCAGAGGCTGCCAGCCCCCCACCCCCAGACCACCCTCGGACCCCTCCCATCAGCTCATGCACTAGAAAATAAAGCTGCACAAAGGCAAGGTGCTGGATAGGCTTCTTCCTCGCCTATCCAGGGAGAAGCACGGGTGTTTGGAGCCCATGGGCTCAGCTCAGGGCAAAGCCTCAATGAGAAAACCAGGGCCAAACCCCAAGAGGATTACTTGCTGCAAATCTCCCTGCAGGCTCCCAGAAAACCCAGGTGGCTCCTGCCAAGCAACGAATGTCCATATTCCAACATGGGCACACATCTACTGCAGACTGTTCCATTCCTTAACTAAGCACAGAAAGCCTGAAACGGCATTTACTACAACAGGACATCTTTCTCTTAGGCAGCCAATGATTCTAAAACAACTGCAGAACTTTTTCTTCCGGTTAAAAGGGACTGAGGGACTTCCCTGGTGGTCCAATGGCCAAGAATTCACCTTACAAGGCAGGAGACACTGGTTCGATTCCACATGCTACCCAGCAACTAAGCTTGCACACCACAACTAAAGAGCCTGTGTGCCCTAACTGACACAGCCAAACAATAAATATGTACTTTTTAAAAACAATAATCTTTAAAAAAAAAAAGTGTATAGCTTGAAACAACAAGGTCCTACTGTAGAGCACAGGAACTATATTAAATATCCTGTGATAAACTGTAATGGAAAAGAGTATGAAAAAGAATGTATATCTATGTATAACTGAGTCACTTTGCTGTAGAGCCATAATTAACACAACATAGTAATTCAACCATACTTTGATTAAAAATATTTTTAAGTGTATTGCCCAAGCTGTACTACATTCTTGGTAATGAAGTAAGGCCTCTGCCTTTCTCCATTCAGGAAAAGCACGCATTCTCCCAGCTCCATTCCCTGTGGTGGACCCAGGGCCAGGCTCTTGCCTGCTGTAACTCGCTGATCAGCTTGTTCTTATCTTCGATCAGCCCCGCGCAGTGCACCTGCTGGGCATTGAGCATTTCCCACAGCTCCTGAGGGATTCTCCGCTGCTTGCCCTCCTCCCACTTGATGGTGATCTCATCAAATTTGTCCTGGCTGGTCTTGACCTCGTTCTCCAGCTTTTCAAGTCTGCAAATATATAAACAAACCAGTTCTGGAGGCTGCCTTTCAAGAGCACAGGCTGGTTCTCTAGGATCTGGAAAACAGGCCATGGTACCAAGCCCTGTCTGCCTCCAGGTAGAATCACTGCAAACCAAACCAGACTCTAAGAAAGCTTCTTTTAGTTTAAAGCTTGACTGACTGTAGATAACAGGCCAAATAAACAAAGTGACCCAGGACAAAAATGGATCAGCATTAAAGCTGTACAAACACTGTCAGGAGCCAGCACGGGAGATCCCACCCATGACAAGGTCATGCAGGACTCGAGGGACTCCCTGGGCCATCCCACCCATGACAAGGTCATGCGGAAGAAACCTGATAGCAAGGCTTCAGGATTTGAGGGACCCCCTGGGCCTGCTCGAGCATCTACCCCAAAACCAGAATCTGTCTGTCTTACTATTTTATGTCTTTCACCAACTCTTCTGACATTAACAGGGGGCTGTCCCCGACCACCTTTCTCTGGAAAGAGTTAAGACTCTAGCTAATAAGTCTCCTGGACAAGATAAGAGTGTTTCAATTCAAACCCCCTGTTAGCATTCTAGCTTACTTGGCAGGTTTATCCAGACTCTTGCAACATTGTTGAGCCAATGCTTGCTGCCAAGTTCTCACATCCCTTATCCATTGTGTTCCTGGGAGTGCATATAGTCAGGATGTAGAAAAACAAGCAGCAGCTTTAGCATTAACAACATTAGACTTTGAGTTAATAAGTTCTTTCTTTGCTGTAACCTGCTAAATCTTTGCTCCATAAAAATGTAACTCTGTACTTTAAGGGTGACGCAGGCTAAGAATTTAAGAAAAAACACTTTAAGAGAAAATTATTGTTCTGGCTGACCAACCTTTATCAAAAAGGGGTCATAAAATATCAACAGGCCTCTGGGCCAGAAGATAATGTACAAAAAATAAGACTCTTGCAGAAAAGAACCTGGTATCGATAAAAGTTAATACTGATGGAATGTTGAGTTGACTCTGCATTTTTCACTTTGCTCAATGTACAACTCAGGGTATAAAACCCTCTCTGAAAATAAAGTAACAAGCCTCGCTTGAAGAAGCTTGGTCACCCCATGTCTGTCTTTTTCCTTTCTTTCTTTTTCTCTCTTACTCTCTTTTTCAGGCTGATCCCTTGGAGCATAGAGGCTCTCTGTGTTCACTTATCTGCCTGGGTTTCTAAGACCTGAACGGGAAGACGTTCTGCATCTTCATTCCCTCGGGAGACCAGGAGGGCCCCTGTGGCCTCCATGAACAGAGCAAGCTCCTTGTCTCGGGGCTTTATTGGCTTTCTGTGTAAACCAAGGAATATCAGCCTCTTTCTCGCCTCTATTTTCTTATCTACAACATTCTTTCTTTATTTCTCTCTAAATCATTCACCGACGCTGTTTCTCCTTTGGGTTCGCCTGGATCCTGCGGGGGCTGAACCCCGGAAAAACACACACACAGTTCGAGAGTCAACTGGTCATATCCTCTGAGTAAGACGGTGACCCAGTAGTTAAGCACTTGATCACAAGTCCCATAGCTTGTGTTCAAATCCTGATTTTGCTACTGGCTCTCAACTTTAGGCAAATTGCTTAACCTCTGCAGGCTCCATTTTTCTTAGCTGTAGAATAGAGAGGGCAGAAGTATCTACCTTCTTGTGACTGTTGCCAGGATTAAATACGATGATTCCCAGGACAGTAGTCACTTAACAAATGGCACTCCTATTATTATCTTTTACTATTGACATGACTTCAACTGTCTGGCCATTCCCCTCCCAAATTATCAATAAATGACTAGTGGAACATACAAAAAGGAAAATACCACCATTAACAATGAAAAATAGGAGTGGTCTCCCAGAATTTCAAAAATGCCAAAGAAACCATGTAATGAGCACACCAAGGAAGGGACTGAGTAGAAGGAGGCATCAGGGCTGAGATGTGAGGCCCCTTATGAGAACAGGGGCCAGGACACATGCCTGTAACACTCTCCCAACTTTGGTAACTGCTTCTTCTGTGAGATTGTCTCCAAACAAGAATGCAAACTCCCTTAACGAAAAGAATTACAACCTAACTATCTCAGGATCCCCTCTCTCCTTCCCACCTTCCAAGCTAGGGCACAGAGAACATCTTATCATTCCATTAACTTTTTTTTTTTTTCCAAAACATGAGTAACAGCTGTTGGGTTACATTTCCAAAACCCACATTTATCTTGTAACCGCTATCCACGACCTTCCATTTCTCCTCAGGGGCTGCGAGAAGCCCGACTCCTCAAAGGGGCCCTCAGGGCCTTTCCACAGTCACCCTGCTGGAAACAAGCCAGTTCAGTCCCCCAGGCCATGACAGGCAGTGGGAAATTCAAGAATAAATTATATCAGGCTTCCCTGGTGGCTCAGGGAAGTGGTAAAGAATCTGCCTTTCAACACAGGGGACACAGGTTTGACCTCTGGTCTGAGAAGATCCCACATGATGTGGGACAACTAAGCCCGTGAGTTGCAACTACTGAAGCATGCGTGCCTAGAGCCCGCGCTCCACAACAAGAGAAACCACTGCAAGGAGAAGGCAGTGCACCGCAATGAAGAGCAGCCCCTGCTCACCACAACTAGACAGAGCCCTCTTGTAGCAACAAAGACCCAACACAACCAAAAATAAATAAATGAATAAACAAATCTGGAAAAAAAAAGAATAAATGATATCTTAGTGACAGTGGTAAAGTTGCTAATGGGGAGAACTACTCCAATACTTTGGCCACCTGATGCAAAGAACTGACTCATTGGAAAAGACCCTGATGCTGGGAAAGATTGAAGGCAGGAGGAGAAGGGGACAACAGAGGATGAGATGGTTGGATGGCATCACCAACTCAATGGAGATGAGTTTGGGTAAACTCCCGGAGTTGGTGATGGACAGGGAGGCCTGGCGTGCTGCAGTCCATGGGGCCGCAAAGAGTCAGACACGACTGAGTGACTGAACTGAACTGAACTGAACTTATGTAGAACCAATGAAAATATTGTTGCTAAAATCACACTGTGTATGTACCTACTGAAAGAAGCAAGATGGCCCTGTGGGCTGCTTTTGTAATTGGACTATAGGTAAGGAATTCACTGAAGAACAAGCCAAAGAAGAGTTTACTTGAGGACCTCTGATCCTGATGTTATCAGTCCTCTGTGTGCAAACCAAGTAAGCTGAATCTTGCTAAGCAGCTTACTCCTGTCTCCCTGTCAAGGAAGCTAAACCCTGGGAGGTGGGTGTGCCAACCACCCCCCTGCTGAAGCCTGGAGCTGAGGGTTGGCCACAGAAGAGTTTCCATCATCCCCCGACCCTCTATACTTCCAGTAGTGGACTCCTTAACATGCTGCTTAACACTCTTTAACATGCTGCTTAACATTCTTTAACATGCTGCTTAACACTCTTTAACATGCTGCTTAACATTCTTTAACATGCTGCTTAACATTCTTTAACATGCTGCTTAACATTCTTTAACATGCTGCTTAACATTCTTTAACATGCTGCTTAACATTCTTTAACATGCTGCTTAACATTCTTTAACATGCTGCTTAACATTCTTTAACATGCTGCTTAACATTCTTTAACATGCTGCTTAACATTCTTTAACATGCTGCTACATTTGTACACAGCCTTCATGGGTCTGGTTTTTATGATTAAATGTCCTACTCTTTGTGGCCCCATGGACTGTAGTCTACCAGGCTCCTCTGTCCATGGGATTTTCCAGGCAAGAATACTGGAGTGGGTTGCCATTTCCTTCTCCAGGGAATCTTCCCGACCCAGGGATTGAACCCAGGTCTCCTGCATTGCAGGCAGATGCTTTACCCTCTAAGCCACCAGGGAAGTCCTAATTTAAACCCAGAACAGCTTAATCTACCTTCTCAACCACATCCTTTTCTTCCACCACCCCTATACATCCCTCACTTTCATGCCATTCCCAAGCATCATACAATCTCATGCCTCTGTACAAGTTGTTCCTAATATGCTCACTCCTTGGTTCCGCCAACTCCTATTCATCCCTTATGGCCCACCTCAAATATCACGTTGCCTGGAAAGTTTTCTCTAATCTCTCCAGGGGAAATTAAAGGTCACCTCATACATGTTTCCATAACTCTTATACATAACTTTGTCATGAAATGTACTGTGTGCGCTTAGTCGTGTCTGATTCTTTGTGACCCCAAAGATTATAGCCTGCTTGGCTCCTCCGCCCATGGGATTCTCCAGGCAAGAATACTGGAGTGGAGTGTCAGATCCTACTCCAGGGGATCTTCCTGACCCAGGGATCAAACCCATGTCTCTCATGTCTCCTGTATTGGGAGGTGGATTCTTTACCACTGCACCACATGGGAAGCCCATACATACCTTCGTAACGTGTGCTAGTCACTCAGTCATGTCCGACTCTTTGTGATCTCATGAACTGTAGCCCACCAGGCTCCTCTGTCCATGGAATTCTCCAGGCAAGAATACTGGAGTAGGTAACCACTCCCTTTATTTTAACACAAATCATGGTGGGGTGGAGGTTGCACATCCATCTCAACCAGACTATGAACATCAAGAGCAGAGGCCATGTCCACTCCTCTTTGTATCCACCGGGCTTGGAACACATTAGAAAGGTAACACTTGAGGAAGGAAGAGGGAAGCAATGAGGGAGGGGGAGAGGGAGGGAGGAGCTGAGGGAAGGAGGACTCAAAAGGGGCAAGAAGCGGATCCTTCTAGACCAGGTTTGATTAAGAACGGGGAGAATTTGGGGAGCCAGAGAAGAGACACTTCACATCCCCCAGGCTGCAGAGCCCAGGAGGTTCCTCACCTCTGACGCTTGATCTCCTCTTCCTCAACTCGCCTGTGGATCTCTCTGATATCTGCAGCTACCTGGATATTTGTCACCAACTCAGTGCCACAGAGCAGCAGTTTAGCCAGTTTCTGAAACCAAATAAGAATTTAGAAACACTTGCACAACTGTCTGTAGCTGTGTGATCCACCAAGCAGGAATTAAAAGCTGCCTGATAACTTTCACTAAGCGCAGGCGGCTGCGGGCTGGCTCACTAAGCGCGGCCAAGAGGAGCTACCCCACGTACGAGGTCAGGGGCAGCGGCCTAGAGAGACAGGCTGAGACGGCGCAGGAACGGCCGAGAGGAGACACCCCATGTCCGAGGTCAGGGCGGTGGCCAGGAGGAGCTACCCCGCATCCGAGGCCAGTGGCGGCCGGGAGGAGACACCCCACGTCTGAGATCAGGGGCGGCCAGGAGAAGCCACCTCGCACCCGAGGCCAGGGGCAGTGACCTTGAGGAGCCACCCCGAGCCCGAGGCCAGGGGCGGCAGCTGAGAGGAGCCACCCACGCCCGAGGCCAGCTGGGAGGAGCAACCCGAGGAGCGGTGGCTGCGCAGGCACAGGAGGGCCTAGAGGAGCTATCCCACGTTGAAGGTCAGGAACGGCGGAGGTAAGGAGATACCCCTCAGTCCACGGTAAGGAGCAGTGGCTGCACTGTGCTGGAGAAGCAGTGAAGAGATACCCCACGCCAAGGTAAGAGAAACCCAAGTAAGATGGTAAGTGTTGCAAGAGGGCATCAGAGGGCAGACACACTGAAACCATACTCACAGAAAACTAGTCAATCTAATCACACTAGGACCACAGCCTTGTCTAACTCAATGAAACTAAGCCATGCCTGCGGGGCAACCCAAGAGGGGTGGGTCATGGTGGAGAGGCCTGACAGAATGTGGTCCACTGGAGAAGGGAAAGGCAAGCCACTTCAGTATTCTTGCCTTGAGAACCCCATGAACAGTAGGAAAAGGCAAAATGGTAGGATACCAAAAGAGGAACTCCCCAGGTCATTAGGTGCCCAATATGCTACTGGAGATCAGTGGAGAAATAATTCCAGAAAGAATGAAGGGATGGAGCCAAAGCAAAAACAATACCCAGTTGTGGATGTGACTGGTGATAGAAGCAAGATCCGATGCTGTAAAAGCAGTATTGCATAGGAACCTGGAATGTCAGGTCCATGAATCAAGGCAAATTGGAAGTGGTCAAACGAGATGGCAAGGGTGAATGTCGACATTCTAGGAATCAGTGAACTAAAATGGACTGGAATGGGTGAATTTAACTCAGATGACCATTACATCTACCACTGCGGGCAGGAATCCCTCAGAAGAAATGGAGTAGCCATCATGGTCAACAAGAGAGTCTGAAATGCAGTACTTGGATGCAATCTCCAAAACGACAGAATGATCTCTGTTCGTCTCCAAGGCAAACCATTCAATATCACAGTTATCCAAGTCTATGCCCCAACCAGTAACGCTGAAGAAACTGAAGTTGAACGGTTTTATGAAGACCTACAAGATCTTTAGAACTAACACCCAAAAAAGATGTCCTTTTCATTATAGGGGACTGGAATGCAAAAGTAGGAAGTCAAGAAACACCTGGAGTAACAGGCAAATTTGGCCTTGGAATGCGGAATGAAGCAAGGCAAAGACTAATAGAGTTTTGCCAAGAAAATGCACTGGTCATAGCAAACACCCTCTTCCAACAACACAAGAGAAGACTCTACACATGGACATCACCAGATGGTCAACACCGAAATCAGATTGATTATATTCTTTGCAGCCAAAGATGGAGAAGCTCTATACAGTCAACAAAAACAAGACTGGGAGCTGACTGTGGCTCAGATCATGAACTCCTTATTGCCAAATTCAGACTTAAATTGAAGAAAGTAGGGAAAACCGCTAGACCATTCAGGTATGACCTAAATAAAATCCCTTATGATTATACAGTGGAAGTGAGAAATAGATTTAAGGGCCTAGATCTGATAGATAGAGTGCCTGATGAACTATGGAATGAGGTTTGTGACATTGTACAGGATACAGGGATCAAGACCATCCCCATGGAAAAGAAATGCAAAAAGCAAAATAGCTGTCTGGGGAGGCCTTACAAATAGCTGTGAAAAGAAGAGAGGCAAAAAGCAAAGGAGAAAAGGAAAGATATAAGCATCGGAATGCAGAGTGCCAAAGAACAGCAAGAAGAGACAAGAAAGCCTTCTTCAGCAATCAATGCAAAGAAATAGAGGAAAACAACAGAATGGGAAAGACTAGAGATCTCTTCAAGAAAATTAGAGATACCAAGGTAACAGTTCATGCAAAGATGGGCTCGATAAAGGACAGAAATTGTCTGGACCTAACAGAAGCATAAGATATTAAGAAGAGGTGGCAAGAATACATGGAAGAACTACAAAAAAGATCTTCATGACCCAGATAATCATGATGATGTGATCACTAATCTAGAGCCAGACATCTTGGAATGTGAAGTCAAGTGGGCCTTAGAAAGCATCACTACAAACAAAGCTAGTGGAGGTGATGGAATTCCAGTTGAGCTGTTTCAAATCCTGAAAGATGATGCTGTAAAAGTGCTGCACTCAATATGCCAGCAAGTTTGGAAAACTCAGCAGTGGCCACAGGACTGGAAAAGGTCAGTTTTCATTCCTATTCCAAAGAAAGGCAATGCCAAAGAATGTTCAAACTACCACACAATTTCACTCATCTCACGAGCTAGTAAAGTAATGCTCAAAATTCTCAAGCCAGACTTCAGCAATACGTGAACCATGAACTTCCAGATGTTCAAGCTGGTTTTAGAAAAGGCAGAGGAACCAGAGATCAAATTGCCAACATCCGCTGGATCATGGAAAAAGCAAGAGAGTTCCAGAAAGACATCTATTTCTGCTTTATTGACTATGCCAAAGCCTTTGACTGTGTGGATCACAATAAACTGTGGAAAATTCTGAAACAGATGGGAATACCAGACCACCTAACCTGCCTCTTGAGAAATCTGTATGCAGGTCAGGAAGCAACAGTTAGAACTTGACATGGAACAAGAGACTGGTTGGTTCCAAATAGGAAAAGGAGTATGTCAAGGCTGTATATTGTCACCCTGCTTATTTAACTTCTATGCAGAGTACATCATGAGAAACGCTGGATTGGAAGAAGCACAAGCTGGAATCAAGGTTGCCGGGAGAAATATCAATAACCTCAGATATGCTGATGACACCACACTTATGACAGAAAGTGAAGAAGAGTTAAAAAGCCTCTTGATCAAAGTGAAAGAGGAGAGTGAAAAAGTTGGCTTAAAGCTCAACATTCAGAAAACGAAGATCATGGCATCCGGTCCCATCACTTCATGGGAAATAGATGGGGAAACAGTGGAAACAGTGTCAGACTTTATTTTTTTGGGCTCCAAAATCACTGCAGATGGTGACTGCAGCCATGAAATTAAAAGACGCTTACTCCTTGGAAGAAAATATGACCAACCTAGATAGTATATGCAAAAGCAGAGACATTGCTTTGCTGACTAAGGTCTGCCTAGTCAAGGCTATGGTTTTCCCTGTGGTCATGTATGGATGTGAGAGTTGCACTATGAAGAAGGCTGAGTGCTGAAGAATTGATGCGTTTTAACTGTGGTGTTGGAGAAGACTCTTGAGAGTTCCTTGGACTGGAAGGAGATCCAACCAGTCCATCCTCAAGGAGATCAGCCCTGGGTGTTCTTTGGAAGGAATGATGCTAAAGCTGAAACTCCAGTACTTTGGCCACCTCGTGTGAAGAGTTGACTCATTGGAAAAGACTCTGATGCTGGGAGGGATTGGGGGCAGGAGGAGAAGGGGACGACAGAGGATGAGATGGCTGGATGGCATCACGGACTCGATGGACGTGAGTCTGAGTGCACTCCGGGAGATGGTGATGGACGGGGAGGCCTGGCGTGCTGCGATTCATGGGGTCGCAAAGAGTCGGACATGACTGAGCGACTGAACTGAACTGAACTGAACTGATGACTTTTAAGAGTAGAAGCTACTTAGCAACTCGTTTCCAACAGGACACTCATGATGCGATGTTACAGCTTACGATCTACAAGCATTCTGCACTTCTGGATGTATTTTAATTTAGTCTCGCTAGAGAAGAGAGCAGCCCACCAGTACGAGGGCATGCACTCTGGGCACATCTTGGCACTTTCTCCAATAGGCCTCTGAGTGATTGACACTGCCAGGGTCCTTTCTAAGAATCTCAGCTGGGGAGGTGAGACGTATAATAATAATAGTTGTCCTGCAATGTCCACTTCCCTCCTTTCCTTTTAATAGCAGAATACCCATTTTAGCTGGGCATTTGACCTCTCCAAAAAGATACACCTCCCAATATCCCTTGCAGCTAGAGTGCACATGAGCAGCAGTGCGCGTGCCACTTCTGAATGGTGCCTTGAAGGGGAAGCTGTGCTCTCTCCTGCCCCCTTTTTCTCTATCTCCCAGGCTGGCATGTGATACTAAGTTTGTCATCGTCAGCAGACAAAGGTAACCTAAGGACGGGCGGAAGGAGCTGAGGTTCCCAACCTCGAGGAACCCCCATATCAGCCCTGGACTATGACCGCTCTGAGCTATTAAGTGAACCAGAGAAATAAGCTTATATCTTGTTTAAGCTAATGTTATGTGGGACCTTTGGCTAGAGGTGTTCTAACACAGGAGACTTCTGTAACTGACTGCACCACCCCTCCCTCAAAGGCTCGGGAGTTTTGCTATTGGCACACCATGTTTAAAGTCCTCTTTGTAAAGTTCACACTCAGCATCTTCACTCCTGACCTTTTGGTGATGTCTTGATTTCAAGATAATACATCCTCTCAACAAAAAGTTCAGGTATCCTCAGGTTATGTCTGAGTTTTTCCAAGTCTGTTCTGGAACTTAAAAATTTTCCAACTCTCAGATCATTTCTGAATGAGGAACCTGTAAATTTCTCTCCTCCAAGGAGTCATTGAAATGATCAGAGACTCTATTTCATCTCTCTCTTCTATGGAAATTTTGAAATGTGGCTTTAATGAATGCATAACTGAACTTTAACCCAGATCTCCAGGGTGCTGCAGACTTTTTTTAAACAGCTCCAGCCTTATCACTGATGCCAGATGGTTTTAAATGCATAAGGAAGTGTCGACTTTCCTGTAGTTTTGAGCAATTTTCTATTTTCTACTCAGATAATGTGAACATCAGAAATATCTGAATCAAGTATTTAAGACCCAAAGTAAAACTGAAAATGTTGCCATTACCAACAGATTAACAGACACACCCTAATATTTTTGAGACCTAGGGTAAGATTTTAAATGAAGGTCCACATATCACATATCTAAATATTTAAAAATTATAATTCAGTGTAATAAGCCATTAAACACATTCTGTCCTCCTACCTTGGCACCTTCATAATAGAAGTCCTGGTTTGAATTCATACTATGACTCGGAGCTCAACTCAGAACTTGGTGGCTAAGGGGGAGACAGTATCAGCCCCCAGCCTAGAGCCTAGCCCCTGGCCACCAGCCTGGAGCCCAGGCCATTCCCTTCATACTCCTAGCTCCACATCATGCACCCTGAAGGGCATCAGACGCTGGCATATGAATTTCTCAGACTACATGTGGGAGCTCTGTTAAACCCTTTGGCCATCCTTGAGCAGAACAAAACCTAGGAAGTGGCTGATGCAGGCCTTGAAAGTGGGCTCAGAACCATTTGGACAGGGAATTTGGAGTTCTGTGACAGACAGTGATCTAACGGGGGGGGGGGGCACTTGGGCTCTGAATAAACTTGAGGCAAGTCTACTTGAGGGGGCACATCTGGAGGAGGGCCAGAACAGGACACAGGACTCTCCTCATTACCACTTTTATTCAGTGGGCTAGAAGCATATCTAGTGCAACAAAGCAAGAAAAACAAGTTTTTGAGTATCAAAATTGAACAGGAAAAGAGAAAACTGTCAGTTTCAGATGATACGATTATATGTTTAAAAAAGAACCCACAGGTTAACTATGAAAACTAAGAAGTGAATTTGACCATGCTGCTGGCTATCAGGTCAATATGTCAAAACCAATTATACTTTTACATATCAACAATGAACAATTAAACCTCGACAAAAAGTGTAAAACATTGCTAAGTGATATTAAAGAATACTTATATGCAAAAGAAGGGATATTTTATACTCACGGGTTGCAAATCTATATTGGTAAGATATTAATTCTTTCCCAGATTGATCTGTACTTTCAACCTGATCTCAATTAAAATCCCAGCAGGTTTTCTGGTGGAAATTGAGAAAATAATTCTAAAATGTATATGGAAATACAAAGGGTCAAGAACAGCCAAGACAACTCTGAACAATCACAAAGCTGGAGGACTTACCCTAGGGCATCAAGGGCTGCCATTGGCTACAGTAGTTAAAACAGTGTGGAAGTGGCACAAAGATGGACAAATGACCAACAGAACAGAAAATCTAGAAACAAACACACATGTATGGTCACCTCGTTTGCAACAAAGGTACATTGCAATGCAGAGGGGAAAGAATGATCTTCTCTTTAAATGGTGCTGGGTTAATTAAAGATCTATTTAAAAAACAATGAACCTGGGGCCCTACTTTTACACCACACACACACAAAAAATGGATTCCAGACAGATTATAAACCAAATGTAAATAAACAGTTGAACAAAGAAGCGTCTAAAAACAAAGCATGGGAGAATATCTTTGTAAACTTGGAGTTGACCAAGATTAAACAGGAAACAAAAAGAACTACCATTTTTAAAAAAATTATTCATAAGGTACAGGGTCAAGGGCAGTGGCCTCTCCTGCCCAGGTCTTAGAGAAGAACTAGTTGTTAATACCTTGATATTGAAAAAGGTAGCATTTTCTTTATAAATTGAAATGTACAAATGTTCTTTATACTCCTCAATGCCAACATGCACGTGTGCTCAGTCATACCCAACTCTTTTGCGACCCCATGGTCAGGGCCCTGCCAGGCTCCTCTCATCATGGAATTTTCCAGGCAAAAATACTGGAGTGGGTTGCCATTTCCTACTCAGTGTTAACACTCTTCATGATTTAAGTCCTAAGTGAAAGCAACGTAGAAAAGCTGCTAATAAAAACAATATTCAGAGATGTTATGGGGAGGGAGGTGGGAGGGGGGTTCATGTTTGGGAACACATGTAAGAATTAAAGATTTTAAAATTAAAAAAAAAACCAAACAATATTCTCTCTCTGGTTTTACATTCAACTTTAGAGTGCTCAGGATGAACAGTATTTTCAAGATTATATCAGTATCAACTAAAAGAGTATTTTCATCTAGTCAAGGCTATGGTTTTTCCAGTGGTCATGTATGAATGTGAGAGTTGGACTGTGAAGAAGGCTGAGTGCCGAAGAATTGATGCTTTTGAACTGTGGTGTTGGAGAAGACTCTTGAGAGTCCCTTGGACTGAGAGGAGATCCAACCAGTCCATTCTGAAGGAGATCAGCCCTGGGATTTCTTTGGAAGGAATGATGCTAAAGCTGAAACTCCAGTACTCTGGCCACCTCATGCGAAGAGTTGACTCATTGGAAAAGACCCTGATGCTGGGAGGGATTGAGGGCAGGAGGAGAAGGGGACGACAGAGGATGAGATGGCTGGATGGTGAATCTGAGTGAACTCTGGGAGTTGGTGATGGACAGGGAGGCCTGGCATGCTGCGATTCATGGGGTCGCAGAGTCGGACACAACTGAGCGACTGGACTGAACTGAACTGATACACAATATTCCTTTTGTCCTACACAGAAATGCTCAGAGATCATCCAGCTTTAGATGAAGTACCCTAAGTACAAAGGGATGATGTGACATCTACTTCACAGTTATCAACAGATCTGGAACAAAAACCCATAACAGTTCAATATTCTTTCCACTACAACAAAACATCTTATCCTTGACCCAGGACAGCCCAAGTAATTCAGTTGTTTCTAGATATCGCTAGGCTCTATAATCAGACACAACTGAGCGACTGAACTGAAATGAGGCTCCATAGTAATATTTCAGTAATTTGAATATTTTCTCCCAGTAACTGCATTTCAATTCCAGAAATGATCTCTTTTCCTCCCCACTTTTAGAAATCCCATCTATCTTTCTAAGACCCAGCCCCAATCCTACTTTCTCCTTAGAACCTTCCCTGACCAGGCTGGCTGGGTGAGCTCTTTTCCATGCAATTAATTAATTAAACGTGGCACTGTGCCAGTTGGCGCTCCCTGCTTTGAACTACTGTTTATCCTTCCTGCACCTCTTGCTTCAAGTCCTTTATTACCTGTTTCAGGAGCCCTGTCATCACCATGGGAGAGCGATCAAAGACTTTCTTTTCGTGTTCACTGGGTACAAGTTTGGCCCTACTCCACAGCCACAAAGAGGCCTTCGCTCATCTAGAACGTAACAGTTCCACCGGGGACACCACACACACACACGTTTGGAAAGTCAAACAAGGCAGAAAATTGTCTATAGTGAAATAAATGAACGGTACAGACGAGAAAAGTTCCATGTGTGACTTCAAAGAGTTTGACCTGCTTCGCGGCAGACATCGTGGAGAAGTTGGGCTGTGAGATAGTCTTAAAGTTGGGCTGGGAACCAAGGTTGAGGAGAGGGGAAGAGGGAAGGGAGAGGACAGGAGGGAAGAAGAGGGGGAGGGGCGGGGCTTGGCATTGCTGCATCAAAGGCCCAGCACAGAAAGAGTGAAGCCTCCGTCTGGGTCCTACTGGACTGGTGGGACCCATTTATACCCCATTTCCTACCAGTCTGCTTTCTTCTTTCTGTTTGTAGCTCTTGCTTTGATATTCCTCACTCTCCTTCTTCCCGTCTAAATATTCTCCAAGAGCTTCCCTGGGATGGCAAAAACGTAGAGAAAATGAAGTTTAACTTCTAGGAAGTAAAATCTTTCACTCTTTTTTTCCTAACTTTGATTTTTGTTTTGTTTTGTTTTTTTAAATCTTTCTGCTGAGCTGTGCATGGCCTGGGGGATTTAATTTTAAATTTTCATAGTATATTTCACCATATACAAAAATATATTCCATAGGGATAAAAATTCGAATACTAAAAAGAACACAGTCCAGGATTTCCTTGGTGGTCCAGTGGTTAAGACTCTGAGTTTCCAATGCAGGGGGTACATGTAGGATCTTAGCTCACTCCCCATGGAACCTGCCTCCTCTGCATTGGAAAGGCAGAGTTTTTTTTACTCCTAGCCCTGCCAAGTGGCATGCGGGATCTTTGTTCCTCCAAACCATTCCCTAAAGAGCAACAAGGGTGATCTTAACATGCTTAGAAAGTTGAGAAATTCTCACATGTTGGCCTGTGGGTAAGAGCTATAGCCATATGGAAGGTCAAATGGACACTCCAAAACTGCACCCAAGTGCACAAAAAGCAATACTGTATACCAGGGCTATGGTAGGGATTAGCATCACCCTTAGGGATCTCAAGGACTTCCCAGGTGGCTCAGTGGTAAAGATCCTGCCTGTTAATGCAGGAGACATGGATTCAATCCCTGGGTTGAGAAGATCCCCTGGAGAAGGAAATGGCAATCCATTTCAGTATTCTTGCCTGGAAAATTCCATGGACAGAGATGCCTGGTGGGCTACAGTCCACAGGGTCACAAAGAGTTGGACATGACTGAGTGGTTGAGCACACAATACAATTAGGGATCTCACAGATGTGGGAGTGGTGGTGCCTATCAAATCTCCATTTAATTCACTGGTCAGGTCCCTGCAAAAACTGGATGGATGGAGCCAAGAAAATGATTGTCAATTACTGCAAGCCCAAGCAAGCAGCAGTCCTAATTGCAGCTGCCATGCAGGTCCTTGCTTGAACATATGAGTGTGGCCTTAGGTACCTGGAATGTGGCCACTGATTGAGCCAAGTATGCTATTTCTACCTCAGTCAGGAAAAAGGACTAGGAAGTTTATATCGAGGAGGAACAGATAATACACACTCATACAGTCCTCACACTTGCAGGGCCATGTCAATGCTCCTGAGCTGACAAACTAGACTCTAGATAGATCAGGACCACTTGGATATCCCACAGAGCATCACACTGATCTGTTATCTCAGGGCTGGCAAACTTTGGCCGATGGGCCAAATCTGATTCACTTCTTTTTGTATGGCTCAGGAGTGAAGAATTTTTTTTTACATTTCAAATGGTTTTTTGAAAAGATCAAGATGAATAGGCAGAGTGCAGGGGATTTTTAGGGCAGTGGAACTCTTCAGTACAGTACTGTGATGGGTAGATACATGTCATTATATATTTATCAAGATCCAACTGTTGTACCAATGTACCATTCTGGTGGAGAATATTGATAGTGGAGGAGGTTATACATGTGTAGAGTGTGTGTTAGTCATTCAGTCGGGTGTGACTCTTTGTGACCCCATGGACTGTAGCCCACCAGGCCCCTCTGTATGGGATTCTCCAGGCAAGGATACTGGAGTGGGTTGCCATTTCCTTCTCTAGGGATCTTCCCAACCCAGGGATTAAATCCAGGCCTCCCACATTGCAGTCAGATTCTTTACCATCTGAGCCACCAGGGTAGCTTCATACATGTGTAGAAGTAGGGGGTAAATGGGAAACCTCTGTAGTTTCCACTCAATTCTTCTGTGAACCTAAAACTGCTCTAAAATATGAAGTGTATCAATTAAAAAAAAAAGATCTAAAGATGAAGAATATTCTGTGACACACGAACATTATATGAAATGCAAATTTCAGTGTCCTTAAGTAAAGTTTTTGTTGGAACACAGCCACATCACTCTGGGCCCCTTGTGTCCAAAGACCGGCAGACAACAAGAGAAGCACCATCTTGGCAAGGCAGCTGACCCTGACCAGCAGGACGAGGTATAAGCGCTGTCACACAGTGCGGTGTTCAGGCAGTCACGGGTTCACGCAAGTTCCCCTCGGTCCCCCTTCTTAAGACAGGCCACAAAGTCTGTGAGTGGACGGGGGTGGCAACCCCAGCCTGAGAATGGTACGGTTATCAGCCTCAGACCCTGCAGGAAAACGGTTTTGTGTCACACAACCAGTTAAGCCACTGAGACCAACAGAAGTGATAGCCGAGGTCTGCTCTATAACCCCTTGTGGAAGGAAGGCACGCTGGGAGGCAAGGAGGAAAGAACGATCTCGGGGGACCGGTCATGAAGCCCCAACAGCTTCAGGTACGGCCCACAGTGCCTGGCGCAGCAGGCTCTCCGTGAACGTGCTGGAGGGATTCCTGTTTCCATCTTTGACTTTACTAAGTGTATTCAATGCTTTAATATCATATACTTTGTTTGAACCTTCTAGTAGAAAAGTTTTCTATCTCATCAAGAAGCAAGACCAGCTCACACGTAGGGCACGCGAGCCCCTCACCACAGGGGCTCCGGCCTGGAGAAGCCACCCCCTCATTCCAGCACCCGGGTCACCTGCACCCCGGCGCTCCTTGGAAGAACGCGCCCAAACCCTGACTCACCGCCTCCGAGCTTCCAGGCGCGCCGCAATGCGCAGGCGCCGGGCCTGGATCCGCTCCTGAGGATTATCAGAATGTACGGAGGGTCCGAGAATTGGGGTGGCTAAATGTTCCTCCTCCTTCTCCTCCAGGACCCCCAGGGATCCTGGCGGATTCATGGCAGGTGCCTTCCGCCCCACGAGCAGCCCTGCCTGGACCACCGTGGGACTACAGTCTGGTTGCTAACAACAAAGCTGTTGCCAGGGAAATGCAGTCACCTGACCCGCAGCTGGCGTGGTTGCGCGCGCAGCCCCTAAGGCCGGGCGCACTGGTGTTATTAGCGCCGTTGTCTCAGCTTGGGGCTTTATTCCTCTGCTGCAATTACGGTGAGGACTGTATTGGATCCCCCACTAAGGCTCAGGTGGTACTAACAGAGGCCGGAAGACTTAAGAGCTGAACCAAGTTGTGATTCATCACTTACCAACCCTATGATTAATTCATCCATCAAATAAATAATCCTCAAAATCACCGTATTCATCTAATGTAATTCAATGTCTACTCTATGCCAATCACTGTGCTAGCTCCGAGGATCCAAGCGTTGTCTTTTCCTCGATGGAGGGGGTAGAATAATAGGTTCACTCAGAAATTCTGAACTAAAGTACATTGCATCCACCTGCTTGTCATCCATTCTTTTTAAAAATTAATATGTATAACTTTACTTTTGGCTGTGCTGGGTCTTCTTTGCAGCGGGGGTTTTTCTCTAGCTGCCGCGAGCGGGAGCTACTCCTTGTTGCAGTGCATGGGCTTCTCATTGCGGAGCAAGGGCTCTGGGGCGCAAGGGCTCTGGTAGTTGCCGCTCCTGGCTGCAGTAGTTACAGTCTCCAGGCTCCAGAGCACAGGCTCAATAGTTGCGGCACACAGGCTTAGTTCTTCCGTTGCACGTGAGATCTTCCCAGATCAGAAATCCAACCTTTGTCTCCTTCACTGGCAGGCGGATTCTTTACCACTGAGCCGCGGAGGAATTCCCATCATCCATTAGTGTTTGAGCTCCTACTTTGTGTATTCAGACTCTATCGTCTCTAGAAAGTGAAAAACCCCTGCTATCAATAAATTTATATCCAACAAGGAACTGTTGTCTTCTGTAGCGGTTTTCAGTAGGGCTACGCTCCCTCCATCACTACCCGCAATCACACACAGGAAAAGGAGGAGAGCAGAGAAAAAAAGGAAAGGAAGTGAGCGGGGAGGAATGAAAGTTAAGAGCACAGAAGCACATTTAAACTTTCGAAGGAGCACTGTCCCTTGAAAAGCACTATTTCCTGGGTGTTTTGTACGTGTCAAATGTCGCACTGCGACAAAAAATGCACCGTGTTCTTATGTAGCATTAAGACCCATTCGAAAACAAGCAGGATAACATTTGATCGAACCTTGTCCTACTGGCCTGAGAGAAACTCGGAAAAGGGCACTAGGGTAGTAAGAAATTGCAGACAGGCCCTGCCACCTTGGGTATGGCACAACTTACTGTTTTCTCAGCTGTACTGCCTGTCTACTCAAATCACAAGCAACAGTGAGGCCAAAGAAGATAAGCCCCTTGTCAATAAGCCCTGCTGCTGCTGCTGCTGCTAAGTCGCTTCAGTCGTGTCCGACTCTCTGCGACCCCATAAACGGCAGCCCACCAGGCTTTCCGTTCCCTGGGATTCTCCAGGCAAGAACACTGGAGTGGGTTGCCATTTCCTTCTCCAATGCATGAAAGTGAAAAGTGAAAGTGAAGTCCCTCAGTCGTGTCGGACTCTTAGCGACCCCATGGACTGCAGGCTCCTCCGCCCATGGGATTTTCCAGGCAAGAGTACTGGAGTGGGGTGCCATTACCTAAGCCCAAAGGCAGGTGGGGTAGATGTTATTTTAGCCTAGCTATTGATAGTATTTACACCTCTTATCAAATACAATACTGTTGACTTGTCATTATATTTGTGTGAAATGATTCAAGTATACAGAAAATTAGAAGCATTTAACCTGACTTCAAGTTAAGTGGTAATAGCAAAGGCAATTCAAATAGTAACGTGGCACAACTTTCCCTGTTAGCGGTTTTAAATGCTCATTTAAACAAGGGATGAGTTCACTTGCTTAGATATTTGAAATACAACTTTATTCTGATTCTAAACGAAAAGGAATGGGAATGACAGTAACAAACACGATTCCACCTCTCAGTATTGTCATGTGACTATAGCCTTGCTGCTGCTGCTGCTGCTACTAGGTCGCTTCAGTCGTGTCCGACTCTGTGCGACCCCATAAACGGCAGCCCACCAGGCTTTCCGATCCCTGGGATTCTCCAGGCAAGAACACTGAAGTGGGTTGCCATTTCCTTCTCCAATGCATGAAAGTGAAAAGTGAAAGGGAAGTCGCTCAGTCGTTTCCGACTCTTAGCGACCCCATGGACTGCAGCCTACCAGGCTCCTCCGTCCACGGGATTTTCCAGGAGAGTACTGGAGTGGGGTGCCACTGCCTTCTCCGGACTATAGCCTTACCCAGCGGCAAATCGAGTTTTCTTTTTCAAATTATTTTTTCCAAGTGCGCAAGGGGTAGGCAGATTTAAGAGCACCAAAATCTTGGAGCAGCTAAGTCCAACAGCTGCCTGGATCCTTGTCCCATATGTAGCCAGGGTGAGGAGTCTGGAGGGTGCAGGAGGAGTAGATGTTTGCTTCTGGGCCTCAGAGCCCTCTGCCAGACCTCTCTCTCCTTTAGTTGTAACCTCAAGCATTACAATAAACTTCCTTGGGGCAAAGGAACCGGAGGGGCAATGCATAGTTCCGACCACTAATTCCTCCAGGTCCTGGGCCATGTCTCCACCATCTGGCAGAAGAGAAACAAGTACCACTGTGTGTGCATGTCAATGGCTGGGAGTAGGATACCTAAGAAAGTCTGTGGAATCGGCTGTCATACAAAAGATGGCAGAGAGAGCATAGGTATCATAAAAAGTCATAAAGAGCAATCAATAGGATGCTTGGCTAAGGGCCAGCCATTTTTTGTGATAAGGATGCTGAATCCTTTTTTTGCTGTTTGAGCTTTTAATAAAGCCTCATGCCTTTTTTTCCCTTTGCTCCATATCTGGGCAGCTGATTTAAAAACAAAACAAACAAAAACCCATGGGAATTCCCTAGTAGCTTATTGGCTCAGTGGTAAAGAATTTGCCTGCAGTGTGCAGGAGACACTGGAGATGTGGGTTCAGTCCCTGGGTGGGGAAGATCCCCTGGAGGAGAAAATGGCAACCCACTCCAGTATTCTTGCCTGGAAAATCCCACAGGCAGAGGAGCCTGGTGGGCTACAGTCCATGGGGTCGCAAAGAGTCAAACTTGAGTGACTAAGCACTGACTGCTCTTAGTGGTTAAGACTCCACGCTGCCAAAGCAGGGGGCACAGGTTTGATACCTGGTTGGGGCACTAAGATCCCACATGCTATGTGGCACAGCCAAAAGATAAAAAAAACCCTGGGTGCTCCCTACTTTGGTGGAAGGTTCCACGTGTGTGCTGGCTCTAGCTTCTAATCATGGTAACACCCCAAGCCAGTGTCGTCCTGGCTCTTTTCGGCCATTTCCCAACCAGCTGGAAGGTCTTCGCTGCTGTTACAGACAGCCTCAATTATATAAATAACAAACCTTTTTCATAGGTGTGGAGGAAAACAATACTCTCATTCACTACTGAAAAGACATGTTTTAGGACAGTTTGCCAGTATCAATAGTTTAAAAGAGCATATGTATTGAGTAGGCAATTCTACTTAAAAGAATTATCCTTGAGAGATAATAGATCCAGGATACAACCCCACAGGGTCAAAATTACATGAGTAACTTTTTTAAGTTTAGATAGACCCAAGCTGGTTAGCCCTGCTGACAGGCCCATTCTAGGTGTTTGAGGTTTGCATTCAGGAGAGGGATAACTGCTAAGGCAACCAAGATGCTGGGAGGGCAGGAGATTAAGAACACATAAGCCAGAGAATTAGCCTGGGTTAAAATATGGGACATTTCCTCCCTCACCTTCTTTAAACCTGCTACAGAAAACTTTTGAATGCCCACTGCCAGAACTGGGAGATCAATTCTGATGGTTTTAAAAAAAAAAAAGGAATACTTTCCTCAGAAGCAATGTTGGAAAATATGGGTTTTTATGAGCATTATATATATATATATATATATATATATATATATATATATATATATATATAAAGTTTAGGTGCACTAAATGTGGGTTATTAAGTTCTTAAGCAATTAGCCTGGAAAATTAACACCATACATTAGTACTCTTTATATGGGAAGATGGTTTCTGTTTTTAAACTTTATTTTGTATTGGGGTACAGCTGATTAACTGTGTTGTGATAGTTTCAGGCAAACAGCGGGAGGACTCAGCCATACATATACATGCATCCATTCTCCCCCAAACTCCCTTCCCATTGAGGCTGCCACATAACATTGAGCAGAATTCCCTGTGCTATACAGTAGGTCCTTATTGATTATCCATTTTGAATGTAGCAGTGTATAAACGACCTTCCCAAACTCCCTATCCCTTCCTCCAGGCAACCATAAGCTTATTCTCTAAGTCTGTGAACCTCTGTATTGTAAGCTCATTTGTATCATTTCTTTTCAGATTCCACATATAAGGGGTGTCATGTGATATTTCTTTCTCTCCCTTTCTTACTTCACTCAGTATGACATTCTCTAGGTCCACGTGTGTTGCTGCAAATGGCATTATTCCATTCTTTTTAATGGCTGAGTAATATTCCATTACATATATGTCACACATCTTTATCCATTCCTCTGTTGAGGGACATTTAAGTTGCTTCCATGTCTTGGCTATTGTAAACAGTGCTGCAATGAACATTGGGGTGCATGGATCCTTTCAGATGGTATTTTTCTCTGGATGTATGCCCAGAAGTGGGATTGCAGGGTCATATGGTAGCTTTATTTTTAGTTTAAGGAACCTCCACACTGTTCTCCACAGTGGCTGTACCAATTTACATTCCCACCAATAGTGTAGGACGGTTATGTGAAGATGTTTTTCAGTATGAAACATCACCTTACAAGCTACTCAGTTATTATGAGAACAATAAATACTGCCTAGTATCCAGTTCTAGGAAGATCATAGCAGTATATTATGAAAAGCTGTTTCTGCCAACTTCCTAGTACTATGCTCTCTGAAACAAGTCACAGGATTATAGAATATCCAGGAGCAAGCAGGCTGATCAAACAAAACCAAACCTTTTAAAATTCTGCTCAAAATTAACCAATGATTCTCTGAGACAAGTGACTGGACAGTTTTTCTCCCCAGAACTCCCCTCCCCTTTGGCACCTACCAAGGAAAAACAAAGACAACAATGTGAAAATAATTAAAAGGATTTAAAAACCATTTACTCTTTACTTTTATTACAATAAATATTTATCCATAATAGAGTTAAAACAATTTTAAATTAAAACCTACTGCATTAATTTTGGGTTTCACAGCAGCAGAAATAAAACATAAATTCAGTTGAGAGCGCAAAGCTTCCAGAATCCAGTGGCAAGAAACAGTCAGATCTTGATTACCTGGGCAAGCAATGGGGACCAGGTGTACCGATGACACAAAACGAATGGTGAAATGCACACCTGTACCCTGTTTCCACATCAAATAACGTAAGACCTCACAACATTCCAGCTAAGGAATTTAAACAAGTTGTGACATCCCATTTCCCACAAGAGCTAGAGTTTTCCCCCATCAATCCCAAGAGCACAACTGCTCCAGGCACTGCCTTCTGGCCAGGAATGGGCCCCACCATCATTCAAACCCTGGAAGCCTCAACTCTGGTGGAAACAACCATCTTTTCACAAGTTTTCTGACTCACACAATCCCTGGTGAAAGGGAAGCAGAAAGTGACATATGTCAAGGCCTTCCTTGGGGACTAAGATGAAAGGCAAGTAGGAAAGACTGGAGATGCAGATAAGGAACAGGCTTCTCAGAGTTACAGGGTACATGCAGATTAAGTCAACATGAAGAAACAGTCTGGTGAGGGCTTATCATCTTGCTGATAATCAAGAGTAGACTGCGCGTACATATGAATACATCGTACATATATATGCACAAAGAATATATGTGTACATATTAAATATGTAGCCATACACACACCACACAAAACCAGATAAAATAAATGCTATGTTATTTGCTATGAACACGGGCAAGTCCTAGGTAGACCAATTACAAACATGTTCAATTAAACTACTTGAAAGGGAAAATAACTTTGTGTTCTTTCAACTTCTCTCACATATTCCACTTGTAGCAGAGACAAGTGGTATTGTTTCTAGGCACCTGAGGGGATGGAAATCATCCTTCTGTTTCAGAACGCTACAGAAAGCAAACTGCAATAGGACCAGGCTATACAAATCAATAATTGATTTGGCCATGATTCCCGCCACCTATTCTTAGTCACAGGACATGAAACCTTACTCAGAAAAGTATCGATTTCTTTTCCTACCATTGGCTACAAATTTACTCTATTCTGCTAGATGGGAGGGGAAAGGGAGGATGCAGGTCGAAAGGAGTTTACACCTCAGCAACTGCTCACTGCCTTCCACTTTACCCAGAGGAAATACTACTTGAAAAAAAAACTCTGAAATTTAGAGTTTAATACTGAATTCTGCTTTCTTGGCACATTCCAGAAAAAGCAAGAGATTACCTGTATCTGGGTCTTTGTCTCCTGAATAGCTGCTCTAATGGGATAAGTTATTTAAACAAAATAACCTACCCAAAAATGTTCATATTGTGGGCAGTCTTAATTAGTATTTACTAAACTAAGTCTGATACAGAATGATACCAGTAATTCAAACAGATTCATAATGCAGCATTCATGGACCTCATAAAATTAAGACAGGCCCCTCCTATAATCTGATTAGTAACATTAAGTACTGAACATGCCTCTAGTCAAGAACTTACTCCATGTATGTTTCGATAAAAACCAAAATCAATTCCAATTCTGTTATCCATAGAAACTACTTAAGAGAAGACTTTAGCCTAAGAGTCACAAGGCATCCACAGCATTTAGCCACTCCGTGGGTCTCCAAAAGTGTCTCTGGTTACAACGTAGCATTAGGTACTCCATGATAATGATCCAATTCATATGCTTTCAAAATAACACTACTCTGACTGAATCTGGTTTTCTAAGAATCATTCTGTGAAGAGTAAGACAGTGTGAATGGCCTGTAGAAGACCAGACACTACTACTGTGTCCAAACGGACTCTCCCTAAGAGAAGCCCTTGGAAAAATATTCTAAAATCAGTCCATGTGCCATTTTCCAATTCTGGGAATCTGGCCTTTCTCTTCAAATGCAATATAACCCACTCACTCAGGCCACCTGAAAAAGGCTGCAAATGCCAAAACTTCTTATGCTACCCGAAATATTAGTTCATTTAAAATATGTCTGAAAAAAGAGCAAGTCTCTGCTTAAAAACAATTGGCTAGATTACTGTCTCTAGCATATTTATTAAAAAGGAAAGCATTACGAGCATGCAGCTTTAAAAGGTTGTTTATTGTGCACCACAGAAACAATGGAAATGAATTAGCCAGTAAGTCCAATTCCCATGGCTCCACACAAAGGAAAAAAGTAAACACACTGCCACTTTCTCTGGAAAAGCTAGACAACCATGATTTACCATAGATCCTAAAGCAACTGTCTGCCAATATGTCAGGTATCTGTACCACTGTCAAACATGAAAAGTAAAATACACAAATCACATGGGTTACATAATAAAGGAAAATCTGAAAATTACTCAAGCTTCCCTAAAATGTACAGGACATCATACTTTTAAGTTTCACAGTGATTAATTTAACACCATTTTACTGTTAAAACTGTCACTTAAAATGTACATGTCAAAGTGCTTCAAATGCAGCATACTAAAAAAATCTCCCTGGAAGTTTTTAGTATTGGCAGCTCACTGAAGGCTATTCACCCACAAGGTGTTCAAGAATGGACATGCGGCCTTACAAGCACACCTCATGGGACAAAGAAAATCCCAATCTGATTTCACAAATTTCCTATAGCGTGCTCCAGCAAGTCCAGAACTGAAGTCAAGATAAAGGCCACTCTAAACACAGGAATCAGCACAATCAAAGATTTCTGTATCTCTTTTTGGCTTATTCGGGGACCCAAAGTCAAAAGATCTAGTCCTTCAGATTTCCTTTGTTCTCTCTGGCACATTCCCACTCCTTGCCTAGGCAAGAGATCTAAGGCCATCAAGGAAATCTGAATGTGGCAGGGTACAGGGGGTGACAAAGCAAGTGGAGTCTGTCCCAGGTGGTGGCTGGTTAAAGGGAAACCCAAGGGAAGAACGAAGAGGAGAGTTACAAACAGGTTTCCTGTTAAAATATTAAGGGGAGTAGTAGTCTTTGATTCGAACACTTTCAGATTACTTTTTCATTCTCCATAGATTACAGAATCAAAGCCTGCTTTGGAAAGCAAAGTGAAAAGTGAAAGTGAAAAACGCTCAGTCGTGTCTGACTTTGTAACCCCATGGACTATGTCCATGGAATTCTTCAGGCCAGAATATTGGAGTGGGTAGCCTTTCCCTTCTCCAGGGGATCTTCCCAACCCAGGGATCGAACCGGGGTCTCCTGCATTGTAGCCAGATTCTTTACCAATTGAGCTATCAGGAAAAACAAGATGTGTTCCAAATGCTTTTGGACTGACTACAACATAAATTAATTCTTTGAAAACTGAACACTTAGGA
Organism: Capricornis sumatraensis; assembly: GCF_032405125.1. NCBI lineage: Eukaryota > Metazoa > Chordata > Mammalia > Artiodactyla > Bovidae > Capricornis > Capricornis sumatraensis. The sequence continues at coordinate 33,502,157 of NC_091069.1, read as the reverse complement.
AACTTTTAAATTCACATTTGAACTTGAGATTAATGGAGGAAGGATGATTTAAATTGTGACAGTTTTGAACTGTGCACTGCAGTAGCATCACTGGGCACTGAAGTGATCTCTTCTTCCCCTTCAAGTGGACACCATCTATGCTTGCTTTCTCCTTTGCATGTTCCCCCAATGCCCAGGCTCCAGGTCATGATCAGTATTCTTTCAGGAACTATTTAGAATTGGGGCAACCCTAGACATGCACTCCTCTTCCCAAGAGCTCTATATTAAAATAGATAACATGTTGGTAACCGTACTGTAACATTCTAGGCCATAATCAGCATCAAATCTTCTTTTTAAAATTTAACCATGATATTATTAAAATGCCAGAGAAGACTATTTTACTTCTCGATTTGGAAGTTATTCACTCTATTACCCTTAAGACTAAAACCCATGAATTACATCTGTTACACATTAAGGGAGGAATGTTAAACTGTGGCAATTATAAACTGTATGTAGATTACACTAAGACCATGAATGTTATTAAAGGATCATAAAAGGCAGCATGAATATATTCAGATATTTTTTAGATTTTTCTATCCTATGCCCCCCCTCAAACATTGGGGAATTTTCTGACAAGCATGAAAGGACATTTTTCATACCATAACCTGAAAAGAAACTTCCTACAGGTCTAGGTAACTTTGGTCAGAAGAAACACGAAGCAAACCTCTAGCCTGGCTAAGGCACTCTGTTCTGAAATGGACAGAAAACATGCATGTATGACCAATTATGCCACTTGCTCCCCCAAAAGCAGCTCAGCATATGCTAGGAGAAAAGCCGGGGTGTGAACGCACCCCAAAATATCATGCATAAGCCTGAAATACCTTTTATACTTTGGAAATGTTATGATCATTGGTGATGATGTCAGTTCACAGAGCTCTTCGTAACAAAGTCCTGCTTCAGTTGCTATATCATACATGACAAAGAGGGGCTTTCATGATACACTTCAAGACGGCAGACTAAACCAAAAAAAGGAGTCAACAGAACACTAAAGAGTCGCAAGTCCACAGTATTCTGAAACAGTTATTCACTTTTCATCTTTTATCTTCCTGACGTCCATCTTTCCTTCATCCCATGATGCCAATGAAACTGACTACAGCATAATTCTTAACCACTACGGGGAAATATGTTATCAAGTATAGGCACAAAACAATTTTCAAATAAACCTGATGCAAAAAAAAGAGCAGGAAAACACTTTGAGGTAAAAGAGACCCAAAATTACAGGACATGACCCTATGTCAGAAATAAAGGGTATTTTTTTTTACTATACTGTACAAAGTGACGAAAGCCTGTGGTCCAAATTTGCCATTTTATAAATATTTTTAAGCTCTTACATAATACAGATGAATCTCATTTTTGTATACAAAGTCAACAAAACAATAAAATGATTAGCTTAAAATCTTAAAGCAAAGCTTTGTTCCCAGTCCAAATTAACACTTTATCCAGTTCGATTTTACAGATGACACAGAACAAGGTATACAAAAAATAAGTTACTTTTACTTAATTAGTTCATTCTCTGACCTCCATGATGGCAAAATAAGTAAACATGGAATCACTATCCATATTCTCCTGTGTTAATTTCCCAACTATTTTCAGTGTTCATTTTTGTCTCAGAGAAAGTCACGGAATATACCTCAACCTTTACAATTTTTTAAAAATTGAGTACAGTTAGCTCCATGATGCTTCATTTCTAATAACTTGATGACAATGATTACAGTTCACAAATTTAAAAAACTGAAATAATAATTACATGGTTATTTTTACAAAGTGGCAGATTAAAATCCAACAAAAGAATACACTATAATTAAATTTAATAATGGGCACATTTATAGATAAATAATGATTATGGTTTTAATTACATTATCAACACAGTGGTGCCTATTTTATCCAAGTGCAATCCGTCCAAAAAAAAGGGTTTAAGATACACTCTTCATTCAAGCACAAACTTCATTCAGTGTAAAATAAAAGAAAATCAGCCGGTAAATTTCACCACCACCTAATTAAATTAAGGAGACAAAATCAGAAAGAAATAGAATATCCACATTCATGAAAAGCTGTGATCATAAAACAATCATATGGAAGTCAAAAGAGATTTTTATGTTTGTCAGTAAACCTCAAAAATTATTCCAAGTCATATTAAAGGATGTAAATACTTAGTAAGGCATATATATCAAAATTTTTCTTCAGATGGAGAAGTGAACAAGTTGGGGAAGAGAGAAGTTCTCTCTATGTCTTTATCTTGTATGAAATAAAAAAAACAGCACTATTTCCTCCACAAAAAGAGATAAAGGGAGAGAGGAAAGACAAATTAAATCAGAAATCTAGTTTCGCAGCAACGTTCACAGTAGTAATTTCATAGTGAGGTTCATGAGATTCCTAATTCCTAAGAAACTTTTTTTCTTATAAGGAAGTTTATCTATGTTCCTCACAAGTAATTATTCTAAAAATGGGACTATCACATGCATTCATATGATCATAGTTCATAGGCACCAAATCTCAGCAACTTGTAGCCAAGGGGAAAAAATGCCATGTTTAAACACTGAACCATGCCAGTGAGTGAGCCATAATTACAATCCATTCTCAATATTAAGTCTCAATAAAATATTTTTCTTTAAAAGAAAATTAAACCACTTATCAAGATCTGTTCCATAACAAAGAGAGCTGGAATACTAGAGAATTTAAATATATATATATATATATATATATATATATATACACACACACACACACACACACAAGCTCTCTTCGCACATGAGGACAAAAGGCATTTCCATGGGAAAGTGAAACCAGTATTTGGCAACTGTATATTGTTCTCTTAATCATTTGGCATTCTTGCTGAAAGTGACTTGCTCTTATTTTTTCCCTGTATTAGATATGGGGTACTGATAGCTTCCACAGCTAAAGACTTACTACTAAGTACCAAATATGAAAACATATTGGGTCCTCTGAATGTTATCAGTGTTTCTAAACAAATATGAGGGTTTGAAAAATAAAATCCAAGCATCTTTAACTCTGTATAAACCAAAACATTACGGACTCCTAAACTACAAGCAACATTTTGCTGGACTATTACGTTTAACCAAAACAACACATGGTTTTATAAAAAAGTAAGCTGGGAGTTAATAGGTCCAATATTCCACAAGTTCAGATATGTATCATTCCTGCTGTCCAAGTACGACACACACACTGAGTTCCCATGTCTGTTAAGCAGATCAGTTTAGTTCAACGGTGATGGATGAATATTTACAAGCATCTTATTTACAGTACTTCTTTCTGTAGATTACAGGCCAATATTCTTTTCTTCCACTCCTAGTCAATCTGAGTTTGGTTTTCTCAATGAGAAGGGGTAAATGTGAAAATGGTTGCTCAGCTGCTTTACCTATGGAAAACCAGAACATGAGGCAATGACAAATACATACATAATTTCTTTAAAATGCATACAGAATTCACCCTCTGGAAACAATTTACTGGCATGGCAAAAATCATTAGAAATGGAGACGTCTCCCTGGACTAGGACAGCAGTAGAACTAGCTGGCTAAGTGAGTACTAGAACTATCCTGGGAGAGTACGACTTACACCTGGGTTTGCCCAACTTCAAAATCTAGTCTTTCCAGAGCCTCCCAGAACACAGAGCCTTACATTCAAATCTACAGAAAAATTACAGGGTTAGTTGATTTATACTATCTAGCAGATCAAATATTTACATATATGATTAGAGTACATGTTCAGCTTCTTACAATGCTTCTAGGTAATCATTCCTAACTTCATGTAACAGTATAAAGCTAGATGTGTAAATTTTTGATGGTTTAATCCATGTTAGTTAGGATATCCCTACTAGAGGGTAGGCAAGAGCAAGGTAATGTGCCAGCTAGCAAGTATTGTTTACTTAATACTTCTTAGTTTCATTCTCATTCTTAATATTTTCATTTCAATAGAAGTAATCAACGTTTTTGTGCGGTTCAGCAAGTTTTACCTTCTGGTCAAAAGCTGTAGAAGTGTTACGAGAGTAGAAAGACAGTAAAAAAAAAAAAAAAGATGTTCCTGGAATTTTTTTCAGTTAGCTTGTGCTTATATTTAGTTTCCAGATTTTTAACAACAAAAATGTACTGCCTTTGTAATTTAAAGATAAACATGTTTTGGTTTGGTTTGGCGTGTGTATATGGAGTGTGTGTTTTCTAAAGATACACTTCTGAAGGATCATAGATAAAACAATTATGAAAGACACTGGCAACTGTATTCTACTTCATGCACAGGACTGATGAGTAACAGAATAAAAGCCTAAAAATGCTGATATATAGCAGGTTAACACTAAACCTGCACGAACAAAAACCTAAATGACTATGTCTTTGGGTCACAATACATAGACTTATCATGGTTTTTTTTCATCTACTTTGTTTCAACAAATATAGGTTACTTTGGGGAGAAACACTAAGGGAAGAAACATACACAAGTATAAAAAATTATTATCAAACATGACAGGTGTCCCATTTAAAACATATATAGAAGTAAAGGCATTTTGTTTCTCAAACTGATTCACAGCAAGGTTCTTTTCAAAACAAACATATCAAATAGAAGTATTTTTAAAGCCATAAAAATATGAATACCCTCCACATGACCTGACTGCTATGAAATTATCCTCAAAAAAACAAAGCAAGTGAAGGAAAAAACATTATTACAGATTGTTCACTCCAACTTTATTTATAATAGTGAAAATCTGCAAAGAATCTAAATGATTAAAATAACTGGGTCATGGTTAAGTAAACTGACATTAAGTAATTTCCTTGACGGGATACTGTACAGCAATTAAAAATCATAAATACAAGACCATGCTAAGATATATAAAATAATTACAAAAGAATGCTAAAGTGTAAGGAAAGAGGAAATAAACTGCATAGTTCTGACTTTCATTTTATTATATGGATCTTGGTCCATCTGTCCTGAAAGCAGTTTATTATTTTAGAAGAGAATATTACGGTTTGCAGAAGACTTCTTAAATCTACTTTCTTCTATATTTCCCCTCATGAAAATGCGCCTGAAGCTAAAGAAGCAAGTTTAGAAAGAGATAATCAACAAATGGGATTACTTTGTCCAATATAATTAAAAGCGCCAAAAAATAAATAAATAAAAGCGCAAAAGAGCTTATAATAATTCTATTACTGAGGAAGTGATTTACATTTTTTCTCATTTAAAAATAAGAACTAATCCCTCACAATAATTACCCAGCTTTTAAATTATTTGTAGTTTAAAATACTACAACAATATCTGGAATCATACACTTGGATATTATCCAAAATTTAGAGAATATCCCCAAATTCTTCCAGTTACTCTAATAAGCAAGCTTCTTCTGAAATTTTCTCTCACCTGCATTCCACTGTTTCAGAATCAAATGACCCAATTCTGCCCTAGTTTACTCACCACTCGTACCCCATAGTGGACGTGGGCCAAAGTGAAAGCAGCCGTCAGCGCAAACAGGAGAATGCTCTCCACATAAGGGGTTACTCCTACATTCACCACCATGACAATCGCAAAAAGAGGAAGCAGCAACCAATTCAGAGTTGGGCACCGGGTACTGCTCATTTGACAAACAATCAGCTGACACTGGAAGTTATTTAAAAGAAAGAGAGAATAATAATTTAATTAAAGCTTTAGTCACTCCAACATTTAAAAAGCATTCAAATAGTTGAGCCAAGATATGTATTAAAATACTACATTATTATCAAGTTCCATAATTCTCAAATGCTCAGGAGTTCAACTGGACTGCTACCCCAGCCTCCAAACCTGCAGACCCTCAGACTGGAAGATAATTCAGTAAGGATGCTATAGAAGGCATTCTCCTACTTGATAACAGTTTGGATAAAATAAATTGCTCCCAATTTTAAGATTCTATGATATATATGAAAATAATTTTTTCAGAACAGCCTCCCCAGCACCACACAACTCAATTTCTTCAAGGTGATGAGGAGATGCTACCTCCAATTCAGTCATACTATCATAGAAAACACCTCAAAACCTCTTCGGCTCTCTTTACTTCAACACCTTACTCAAATATAGTTTTATTCCTTCAGAGATACTTTTTGTACAATATGTTAATGTTTTTAGATCTTTAGATGAAATCAGTATGACCTGAGATAGTAAACACATGGTATATACATAGAAACATAAACTTGGGGGCTAAGTTAAAAAATAAAAACTTACTAAGGACCTAGCCTGAGCTAGAGGACAGGCTTCCTGGCAGTCAGGACTAGCAGGGTCTTTTCTCACCCCTCCTGATCATTTCTCCCTGACTGCACTCTTGCTGGGCTATAGCAGAGAAAGGGATTTTTTTTTTTTAACATAAGTATTATTTATTACAAAGTTTTTATTCTATTTTCTTAATTTAAAACCCAGTTGATTAAAAAATATGTGGGGTATACGTGTGTTTTTTTCTCTGTCAAAACCCCTTCCAAGCTCCCTAAATTAATCATTAGATCTGCTGCCATTTCAACCACACTATTAATAATATTTAAAGTCTGAAAAGAATTATTCCATGAATTCTTCAGCAGGCAACCAAATCAAAAAATTTAAATGATGCCATGGTTCCAAAATACTACCGTGGTTTCCAAATCCTATTGGTTTTAAACAAAAATAAAATAAAGTAACTTTCTGCATGTTCTGTCTTTGCAGTTATTATCCTTTCAAATTTCTGACTATAAGATCTTTAAAATCTGCTTATTCTAATACTATATAAGATTTCTCAAACTATCAAATTGTTTAATATTTCTTATATGTGTTACGATTTTTAAAAGAAAAATCTTACTGTGCTGTTGGCAAAGGCTGTTCCAACCATTAAGTAGAACACTCTAGGGTGTAACTCTAAAATATCTGAAGGTGATAGGAGGATCCATGCTGTAGACAAAATGAATAGCAAACATGGAGAAAAGAAGGGAACCACAGCTTCATAGACTGAATTGTGTTTCAACGTGTTATTTTTATAGCTTCTGGAAAAAAAAATCAAGTAATACAAGAACATTATTACATATAAAACTCAACACTATACTTGTATCTTTATAGTTTTCAAAGTACTTACACACTTACTCTCTCATATTTATTCACAGTAACCTCACGGGATAGGTAGAACCAACGTTATTAATCCCATTTTAGAGGCAGGTTAAGTGAGGATATAAGAAGTTAGTTAGTTAAGTGAGGATGTAAGAAGTTAGTTGCTCAGTCATTTCTGACTCTTGCAAGCCCATGGACTATATACCCTTTCAGGCTCCTCTGTCCACGGAATTCTCCAGACAAGGATACTGGAGTGGGTTGCCATTTCCTTCTCCAGAGGATCTTCCCAACCCAGGGACTGAACCAGGGTCTCCTGCATTGTGGGCGGAGTCTTTACCATCTGAGCCACCAGGTTAGTCCCATTTTAGAGGCAGGTTAATCCATTTTAGGGCTTCCCTCATAGCTCAGTTGGGAAAGAACCCACCGGCAATGCAGGAGATCCCAGTTCGATTCCTGGGTCAGGCAAATCCACCGGAGAAGTGATAGGCTACCCATTCCAGTATTCTTGGGCTTCCCTTGTGGCTCAGCTGGTTAAGAATCTGCCTGCAATGCAGGAGACCTGGGTTTGATCCCTGGGTTAGGAAGATTCCCTGGAGAAGAGAAAGGCTATCCACTCCAGTATTCTGGTCTGGAGAATTCTGTGGACTGTATAGTCCATGGGGTTGCAAAGAGTCAGACATGACTGAGCGACTTTCACTCAGTTCCATTTTAGAGACAGATTAAGTGAGGATGTGAGAATTTAAATTTACATAATTTGGTACCAAGTGGCAGGGCCAGGACTAGAATGGAAGTCTTCTGATTCCCTAGTTTCATTTATCCACCTAGAAAAGTTTTATTATCTGGGCTGGATCCTATGAGACTACATTCTAATAGGAAAAACTAAAATGAACACAAAACCATACAAGAAGAGTACCTCAGAGGGCTGCTGTGACACACACCTTAACAGTGTAAGGCTCTGAACCGAGATGGGCCCCTGCATATCTTAGTGGCTCTGGGCACACTCATACATGTCTGCTCATCTGAACTGAGCCCTCAGTCCTCACCCCAGTTCTGCCACTAATTACATAACCTTGGGCAAGACACTGCCCAATCAGAACCTCAACTTCAGAAGAATTATCTCAAATTATCTCTAAGGCTTTTAGAGCGTTACATTTTATGACTTCTATGAATGACGGCCAGTGGTCATAAAGAGGGAAGATTCAGAGAGACAGGATTGTGCAAGACGAATCTGAGCACTGAAAAATGAAGTGGAAAGTACAAGAAAATGTTCCAAGCAGAAGAAACAGGGAGTGGAGGAAAGAGTGGGAGCAAAAGTACTGAGGAACAAAAGAACAAAATACATTCAGGTCACAGAAGGAAACTGAGTGTGCTGAGTCCAGGTGGAAATGTGCATAAATCAGAAAGATGGAACTCCACCAGGGCAAGTCCCCTCCCAACCCCTCCTCGAGTCCTCAGGCACGCCCCACTCTTCAGGAAGTCTGATATGGTGCTCTTTAAGAAGAGTCAGCATAGCTCCAGAGTTTGGTCTTCAACTATACAAGTTCAGAAATTTCATTTTATGATCATGCTAACTAAACTTACCTATAATCAATTTATTAAAACTTATAATCAGTTCATAAAAAGAATGTAAACCTATGAATATACCAATAGGAACATACTCTCTCCCAATTCATTCACACAGAAAAATGACAAATTAGACTGATGAGCCCAAAACTGTTACCAAAAAACTAGTTCTGAGCTAGGGTTGAATTGACTACACAAGCCACTACAGGCAGATGATCCTAATCTCATTCTAGATTCAAAATACAGCTTCAAAACCTTTTCAAAATACCCAGATTTCAAAAGAAAGATCCTAAAGTTCACCTAAATAACAATTTCTAAAGATTTTCATATTTCTTGTCCAATTAAAAAATAAAATACTTACCTGAAAAAATTTAACAAACTCATTGGAAGAGTCACACACAGTGCACAACCTGAAGGAAAGAACATTTAAATTATTATGAATTAATATTCAAGAGAGATTTTTATAATAACTGAATACATACAAAATATGTAATATTTTTAGATGCAACAATTTTCAAGTTCAGATTTACTTCTATAATGAAATTAAATACATTTTTGAACAATATTTACAACTGGAAGAGTGGCAGTACAGTTTGGTGATTCACAGCAGAGACTCATGGAGCCAAAGTAGGTTGAATCTCAGCTGTGCCACCAACTGGCTATGGGACTTCAGCCAAATTAATTTTTCAGTGCTTCAGTTTCCTCTTTTATAAAATATACATAATAGTAGCAACAATTCATAGGGTTTTGAGAATTAAATGAGTTATTACATGCAAAGACTCCTGGAATAGTACCTGATTTATAGTAAATTGTACCGTGTATGTTTTTTATTGGAAGAGGGAACCATTAATATTAACAGATCCTGCTGCTTCCTTTACACTTCTTTTTACCTCCCTAGTGTTCTCAATTTCTCCCCCTACTCTATACACTAACTCTTCCTCCTCAAAGCTAAAAAGAAAGACAGCTTTCCAAAGAAACGTTCCCATTGTTCCTGCTGTTCTCACTATCTACTATCTTACTCTGCTATCTCCTACAACCCAACAAACTTGTCTTCAACTCCTCAGCTGCTGCTGCTGCTGCTAAGTCGCTTCAGTCGTGTCCGACTCTGTGCGACCCCATAGACGGCAGCCCACCAGGCTCCCCCGTCCCTGGGATTTTCCAGGCAAGAACACTGGAGTGGGTTGCCATTTCCTTCTCCAATGCATGAAAGTGAAAAGTGAAAGTGAAGTCGCTCAGTTGTGCCCAACTCTTAGCGACCCCATGGACTGCAGCCTACCAGGCTCCTCCATCCATGGGATTTTCCAGGCAAGAGTACTGGAGTAGGGTGCCATTGTCTTCTCCACAACTCCTCAGCACTCAGTGTAATTCTGCCTCCCTTTAGCAGAAACTGCACTCTTGAAATTTATCAAGCTCCCTACTCAGTTCAGTTCAGTCGCTCAGTCATGTCCAACTCTTTGAGACCCCATGGACTGCAGCACGCCAGGTTTCCCTGTCCATCACCAATTCCTGGAGCTTGCTCAAACTCATGTCCATTGAGTCAGTGATGCCATCCAACCATCTCATCCTCTGTTGCCCCTCTTCTCCTCCTGCCCTCAATCTTTCCCACCATCAGGGACTTTTCCAATGAGTCAGTTCTTCACACCAGGTGGCCAAAGTGTTGGAGCGTCTTCAGCTTTAGCATCAGTCTCCAATGAATATTCAGGACTGATTTCCTTTAGGATTGACGGGTTTGATCTCCTTATAGTCCGAGAGGCTCTCAGTATCCTTTCTTTACTCCTGACTTCTAAGTAAGGTGACTCTGCTGACTACCCACTAACTGCAATTCGTTCCTCTCTTGGTCTTGGTGATCCCATTTGCCCAATGTTCCTGTCAGCCACCCAAGCATTCAATGATGTCCTTTAATGGTAATCTACCTCCTGCATATTCCTAACTGATCGACTGAAGGTGCATCTACTCTCCCTCAGAGAATCTTCTCTTTCAGCTTTAACCATAAGCTCCCTGCAGTTGACCCCAAAAATCTTAATACTTTTGGGCAAATCAGACAATCTCTCTGAGCTTCAGAGAAAAAAACTGCACCATGAGGATGGGCTAAATGATTTTCTAGGGACACCTGAATCTTAAATTCTTTGATTCTGTGATCTGTAGTGATGTAAAGTCCTAATCTTTCTCTGTTTCAAACTCCAAACCAATACATGTGGCAACTTTTGCACATTTCATTTGGATATTTCCTTGTCACTCAACCTATTAGCCCATTCTGGACTCCCGGTGACTAAACTTCGCTTGGGGGTGGGGAGGTGTGTTGTCAATGCAGCTATGACATTAAGGAGTAAGGAGAGAAGAACATTCCTTCAAATAATTCCTAACACAACTTGCTAAAAACACATGAAAAAAACTATAATTCACCAATCAGAAATCTTACTTCAAAAGAGGAATTACTCTGCTACTTCCAAGCCCAACTGGAACAATGTTCCCAGATTAGAAAATCTTAGAGGGAATGGAAGGAGAAAACAAGATGTCTTCAATGTCCTCAGAAACCTTCAGTAGGTTATTTCATGTTAAGCTGGGGAGCACTGGTAGGGAGCAAGGCTAAATGTATTAACCCAGAATCACTTGTAGCTTTCAAGCACTTAACTAAGATAAATCTTAAGCACAGTAAGCATGTAGAATGCCTGAGCTCTGTATAGGTTGCCAAAGAAAAACACTATTTACTATTTCTTCTCTAAATAGTAAATAGCATTATGTGAACCAAGAACTTTCAGATGTCCAAGCTGGCTTTAGAAAAGGAAGAGGAACCAGAAATCATATTGCCAACATTTGCTGGAATCAAATGGAATCAAGCTGGAATCAACAGAGATGGGAGAAACATCAACAACCTCACATATGCAGATGATACCACTCTAATGGCAGAAAGCAAAGAGGAACTAAAGAGCCTCTTGATGAGGGTGAAGGAGGAGAGTGAAAGAGCTGGCTTAAAACTAAATATTAAAAAAAAGCTAAGATCATGGCATCCAGCCCCATTACTGCATGGCAAATAGAAGGGGAAAAGGTAGAAATAGTGACAGATTTCCCCTTCTTGGGCTCTAAAATCATGGCTGATGGTGACTGCAGCCATGAAATCAGAAGACGACTGCTTCCGGGCAGGAAAGCTATGACAAACCCAGACCATGTGTTGAAAAGCAGAGACATTACTCTGCCGACAAAGGTCCACATGGTCAAGGCTATACTCTTCCCAGTGGTCAGGTACAGTTGTGAGAGCTGGACTGTAAAGAAGGCAGAATGCCAAAGAACTGATGGCTTCGAACTGTGGTGCTGGAGAAGCCTCCTGAAAGTCCCTTAGAGAGTAAGGAAATCAAATAAGTCAATCTTAAGGGAAATCAACCCTGAATACTTGTTGGAAGGACCGATGCTGAAGCTGAAGCTCCAGTATTTTGGTCATCTGATGAGAAGAGCCAACCAAAGAAACCCAACTGGGCAACTGAACAACAACTCTAAGTAGTACTTGATGTACTTTCTGTAAAGAGTATTTAATTGTTAAATACTTATCTAGTAAACTCTATATAAGAGAATGATAGAACCCACACATATGCAGACCTGCTTTTCTTATTACCATAGGAAGGTCTAGACTTCATAATATAGGAAGCATTGGCTATCAAAAAGTTAGAATTCATAAAAAAGGACTGAGTAAGATGACATGAACACCAAAGATAGCATGATCACAACAAATATTCTGGTTCCTTATCAATGGTTCCTCATTTCTAGGCTTATTTATTAAACAAAAATTTCAATGAAAAACACCAAGACAAAAAATGCTTTAAGTAAAAAAGACATAACAACAAATAAGAGAGAAAATGTCATTTATATCAAAACAAAAGATTACTATACCTAATTAGGTGCTTCTAAAAATAAAAAGTCATTAACAATTCTGTAGCAAAAATTGACTAGAAAAAGATATAAATGGCTCTCAAACACTAGGAAAGTTCAACCATAATAAGAGAAATGCAAATTAAAACTATACAGATATATCATTTCTTATCCAAAACTGGCAAAAATCCAAAAGTGTGACAACATACTACACTGGGAAAGCTAAATAAACAAGTACTTTCATTTATGGCTGGTGGGAATTCAGTATCAGACAAGCCATATGGAAGGGAACAGAGAATTTAGTGAAACTGCACAACCTCTGCCCTTTACTAACAAGTCTACTTCTAGAGATCCCTTCCAAAATACCCTGGCAAGAATATGAAAAAGACATTTACATGGACAAGATGATTTACTTCAGCAATTTGTATCTCAGCAAAAAACTGGAAATAACCCAAATGTCCATCAGTAGGAGGCTGTTTGAATAAACAATCGCACAATCACGCAACAAAGTACCAGGCATTTGTAAGAACAACTGAGGAAGATGACTATCCATCACTATGCTGCTGCTGCTGCTGCTAAGTCGCGTCAGTCATGTCTGACTCTGTGTGACCCTATAGACGGCAGCCCACCAGGCTCCTCGGTCCCTGGGATTCTCCAGGCAAGAATACTAGAGTGGGTTGCCATTTCCTTCTCCAACGCATGAAAGTGAAAAGTGAAAATGAAGTCACTCAGTCGTGTCCGACTCTCTGCAACCCTATGGACTGTAGCCTACCAGGCTCCTCTGCCCATGGGATTTTCCAGGTGAGAGTACTGGAGTGGGGTGCCATTGCCTTCTCCCCATCACTATGCAGTGATCTCTAAAGACACACTATTATGTGGAGGGAAAACAAGAGCACAGGTAGTAAAATATGTATAGCAGGCTACCATTTATCCACGAGAGAGGGTGATAAAACCACACACGCACACTTGGTTATAGTAACGAAAAAAACAATGAAAGATTAAGTAAAAAATTAAAAACTAAGAACATGACAGAGACTAGACTTCTTTGAATATACCTTTTATATAGATCTGCTTTATATATAGATCTGACTTTGTAATTATGTGAAAGGAAAAAGTAATCCCTAAAAATCAAAAGTAAAATGAAATGAACTTAAACGTACATATTCACAGAATAGGAACTTTAGACTATAATAACCCAACTGGGCATCTCCAGTGGAATAAACCATGAGGACAAATGGAACTGCAAAAAAATAAAAACCTTCAATGATTTTCGGTAATGATATCATTGCTGATTTGGGTACTACATTCTGTTATTGTTTTATGGAATAAAGCAAATGAATTCTTTGTGTCACTGAAAGCAAAGACTTTTGTCAGAGTTTAAAAGAAAAACAAATATAAAATCAACAAAGTTGAGTAAGAAATCTGTATTATCAAATTTGATTTGTATTTATTAGTATGAATTTTATGAGGTAGTTTATCAAAGAACAAACTTTATCCCCCCACCTATCCACTGAAAGAATGGATTCCTAAGCAATGATCATCAGTATCTGTTAGTACCATTAGCTGAAGAGCTGAGGCAGAACTTCCAAACAGAAAAGTATAAAACCTCAACCCTCTGGTCACTATTGATACCATCAAAAAAGAGACAATTAGATACTATGTGCCTTCTATGTGCCTTCTAGTGATACTATGTGCCTTCTAGTGCCTTCTACTTACCTAATAAGTACTGTTGCCAAAAATGTATATACAAGGAGAATTGTAGCCTATTAAAGTATCTACTTAACATTCTAAAACTTACATATCAAAGATACCATTTTATCTCTAAATTAATATTTAAATATAAAATGCAGCAAACCTGCCATAGGACAAGCTGCATAAATCAAAAGATTCACTCATGGTAGCAGATGAAAAATAGCTAGCCTTTTCAAGGTAAAGAAATCACAGTTATACAGCCACCCAAAAATGAACATTTGGTAGATTACAGCAGGGTTCCTAAAATATCTGCAGTCCAGAGCGACAGAAAATCCCTAAACTACGCCTTTTCTGAAAGCCAGTGCTTAATGCATTATCTTCTCAGCTGTTTCTAACCTAAGCCTTCAATCCCCACTCTGCAACCAAGGTTCACTGAGAGAGGGGGGAGGATTATTTTTCAGATAAGAGAACAGAGGAACAGCCAGTAAGTGTTTTTGTTGTTTTAACCCTACAAAGTTCTCAGTGCCACTCCTGGTGCCCCAAATAACAAACCAGATTCCTCTTCCTCTTTGCCTCTTTCCATAAAAATTTTCTCCCTGACTCAATCATCTTGTAGATATCCACTCTGTCTAAAATCAAAAAGGAAGTATTACCATGATCAAAACCTTTACTGAGCATTCAGAGGCTTAAGAAAGAGAGGATTTGAGAGGAAAAGAAGCTAAATTTTTGGAGTGGATGTATTATAAACACTGTGCTTTGTCATTCTACTTCCTTAAACTAATAATCTTTGATTTTGAGATATGCAGCGGATATCAATACTGAATGTCCACCTAAATGCAGATCCTCCAATATGATCTAAATTAATTTGAACAGTTATTTTACAAGGCTTGGTGCTGAACAAAAGCAAAACAAAGAGACCTTATTTTCCTTAATGGTTTGGTTGAAACCCTATAGGTTGTAGGGTTGTTCTGCTTGCTGGAGGGGAAAGAGTATTGTTGCTTATTACAACCAAACACTGGCTTTGATAACAAAGTGATGTTAAAACAGGCTTCAACATGGAGCTTCTTACCAATGATCATTGCAGTGAATAGGTCTCTATATAAGAAATTAAACAGGAAAGGTTCATACCAGGCCTCAACTCCCACAACTGCAGTCACTATGTAGACAAAAGAAATAGTCTGGAAGGAAAATGCAGACAAAAGCATACAGAGCATTAACAGCTGGAAAGATCAGGCAATCAACAACGCTTTATGTAGCGTAAGTTTAGGAAACAGTTTTAGTAACAGCAAAACATATGCTTAAATTTGACACTGTGGCAAGTCTTCTTGCCTTTAAAGTTGGTTTTTTCTTTAATGACTAACTTCTAGACAATGCAAGCGGCTAGCCTCCTAAGGCACCTCATAAATTGGTTTAGCCACAGGATGATGCAATCCGCCTACCCAATCACCCTCTTCGAACACACTCCAACTTCTGATTCTTTACTGGAGCCTCAGATGCAGACGGGCAAAATGGCCACACAAAAAGCTGGGATTCTAAGGCAGGGAGAGTTAATAGCAAGCCTTGGTAGTAAGAGAAAACTCTTTACTCACTGAAAAGCTGGCCATGAAGACAAAAAGCCAACAATTATATAAGCATAACTTTCTTCATAAAATCAACAGTTTAAATGAAGGTTTGTTAAGAAACTGTTCATTTTTTAGTGTAATAATGGCACTGTGTTTATATTTTTTAAAAATAAATCTTACTACTTAGAGATATACAGTAGCCTATTTATCACATGTCAAGATTTTCCTTTAAAATAATTGGGAGGTGGTAAGGTAAGGAAGAATATATATGAAACTAGACTGGTCATGTGTTAACTGCTGAAGCTAAGTAACAGGTACACAAGGGTTTCATATACATATATGTACATATTTGAAATTTTCCATAAATAAGTAAAAAAATATATATAAAATAAAAAGGGAAAAAAATTTAAAGCACCCATCAGCTCTAACCAAAAAAGCATAAGGTCAATAAAGAAGGAATGACAAACTCTCCCAAAAATGTATGGCAATGTTGAAAATTTAAGAAGAACACATACTTACCACCTGGCTAATGTCATATCCCCATGGCAGGAAAAGAATTCCTGTGTTATACTTTTCCCAATGAGACAGGATGAAAGAAAACAAAACTACCCATAGCAGGAGATAAAGAACAAAAACACTGACACCAGATGATCCTCGTCCAAAAATGGAATACACGGTGACAACAAAGTAAACACATGACCAACTATCCAGGCCATGGTCAAAAAGCTCCCCCAGCGGGGTGCTGGAATTGGTTCTGCGGGCTTGCTTTCCGTCCACACCATCTGCAACCGAAACACATTACACGGGGAAAGGTCAACGTCTGCACCAGAATGGAGAAAGTCGTCTTTAATAAAATGGAGAGAAATGCAACAAAACATATCAGTGTATCATAGAAATGTTAATTAACTAAAGTTTAAATATCAGACAGTACTATAAAAATCCAACCTTTAATTCCTACAATGCAAAGATTTCAGAAATAAAATCTGTAATCTCTCCAAGTTTAATCCAAAAATCAAAAAGTTAAGTCACACTGAATGGTGTCTATTTTCCATCTGAAGAAGCATTCTACTCTGAACTCTTGAGCACTGAACTCTGAATTCCTCCAAATCTGCCTAGTAACCGAGTTGTTCCACTAGCCACAAATTCTTAACCCTCCAGAGAATACTCAAGAGTTGTTTATTATAATTTATACTCCTTGCTCTAGGATCCAAAAACACTCAAGTACTTCAGTCATAACACCTGTTTCATCCTGTTACATGTCACAGTCACTTCTTTACAGATGGACCACTTCCATAATTTTAAGTGTTTTCAGAAAACGCTTTGCACATGGTGTTGAGTAATTATAAGAATTAAATTTACTGAAACTGGGGGGGTGGCGCTGCACTGTGCAACTTGTGGGGTTTTAGTTCCCCAACCAGGAATCGAACACCAGCCCTCGGGTAGTGAAAGTGAGGAGTCCTAAACCCTGGGCCGCCAGGGAATTTCCACAATGTAGTATTCTTAAAGTATGGTGGCTCAGTGGTAAAGAATCCACCTGCCAATGCAGAAGACACAGGTATGGTCCCTGGGTCAGGAAGATCCCCTGGAGTAGGAAACAGCTACCCACTCCAGTATTCCTACCTGGAAAAATTCCATGGACAGAGAAGCCTGGTGAGATACAGATCATGGAGTTGCAAAAAAGTCGGACATGACTTAGTGACTAAACAACAACTATTCTTGATGCTGTGAAGATTATAAAAATCTTAGAATAAGTTTGTACCCTCAAAGAGTTTACAGTTGAGAAGGGAGACAAAACATGACAGATATGCTGATATGATGACTCACAAACCACAGAAGAGTACAGAAAAGTGACAAATTCTCTTCAGGCTAAGATAAACTAAACTGGCTTTCCAGACAAGATGAAATCTGAGTGGGGACATAAAGAATGAGTTGCATTTCAGTAGATAAGAGATAAAGAAGTGTGATATTTCAAGAGGAGGGAGTGTTACCAGCAAAAACACTAAGATGGAAAAGCACATGTGTGTGCAGAGAATGCCAAGTAGTTTAATTCAACCAGAAACTATACATGAAGAGTGCAGTATCAAGAGGCTAGAAGGGAGACTGGAGCCCATTTAAAAGGATCAGGGAGTCTGAGGAGCTACTAAAATTATCTGAGTAGAGTAAGAGTGAAAGCCATGCCATGTTTCAGGAAGACAGACCTGACATCAGTGTGAAGGACAGGATGGGTTGAAGCGGAACGTGGTGGGAATGAAAACCTGGAGGCGAGGAAGATATTAAGAAAATAAAAATGACAATGCAGTAAAAGAGAGGTGAGACAGAAGGACAAGAAGATCTGGGTAACTAAGAAAGTGGTAGTGTTACCGGAAAGAACATCTGAAGAAGGAGCAAGACTGATAGAAAAGATGCTGAGTACAATTTTATATGCTGAAATTGAAGTGCTGATAGGATTATCTACACAGTAATGTCAAGCAATTCAACCTAAGGGTAATTTACTAGCAACTTAGAAGATAAATAAAGGCTAGATACTAACATGTGAGTTAACTCAATAGTGTTAACGATCAGGATTACCAGAGAATAACAAAGGAGAAAGAGAAAGCATGTTGGAACACCTTCATTTAGAGGCAGAAACAGAGAAGCCTAGGGGTGGGGGGGAAGGAACAGCAAAGGAAGAGAAAGGGATAAAGGAAGAGGGGAAGAGGGAGAGAGAACATACAACCCAGCCAAAAAGGAAGGCAAGAGACTGAATTACAAAAATGCTTCCTCCAAAGAAACAGCTTTGTTAATTAAATGCATCAGAATTAGACTAATTGTGGGGACTTTCCCAGTGGTCCAGTGGCTAAAACTCCACACTCCCAACAGCAGCCCAGTTCATTCCCAGGAACTAGATCCCACATGCCGCAACTAAGGTTCTGCAGGCCTCAACAAAGATCAAAGGTCCTGCATGCCACAGCCAAATAAATAAATACTCAAAAGTAAAGAATTAGACTAGTTGCAAAGATTCAGAGTCAAGGAATTTAAAATTCCTTATCATTACTGTGTTTATCTAGCTCACCACAGTATTATCCCCAGTGACTAGCTCAGATTGTGGCATAGAGGGCCTTTAAAAATACTGTTGAGGGCCTAAATGAAAGGATGAATGTCAAACTCCTGCCTGCACACTGATCTCTCTGTTATATAGGATTGGGCGCTTTTTTGCCCCCGAGTAGCTAAAATATTTCCTAAAAGTCTTTTCTCATTATTTGCTGCCTTAATTTCCTATTCTCAGTGCCATTTCTGTGCAGTTACCACAAGTATGGAACTATGTAATGATTAGGTTTTCTGTCTTCTCATTGAACCCATTCTGGCTCTATACATCTGGGGTCTAGATATGTCTCATAATGTGTTTTCATAAGAAAGGCAATTCAGCTCACATCCCATGTATTATGAAAAACCCATGAGCAAAATCTGGAGCAGTGCCCTATGACCCAACACATTAATATTTCTGCAGCAAAACGTAAGAACAGCCACACTGGTGGAATAAATGAAGATGAAGCGTGGAGTCCTACCCACTGGACAGCCTGAGAATTTCCTAGAGCAAAATTCAAAAACCAGCTTATCTTTAATAACGAATGCACAAAGCCTCTGTATAGCATTTTAAAAAGAAAAAAACTAGGCTTTTGTCTAATTCTTGATTTCATTCTCTTCCTTCCCCACTCTTAACAGCTCTGGCCACTCACCACACCAAGATTTAATCCCTGTACCAAATTATCCTGGTGTTATGAATACAAGTCATCTTTATCTGAAGAGACCTAAGCAACTTTAAGTCAGGGTCTGCTACTTCACATTCATTTAAAAACCATATACTGAGTGCCTCCCATGTAGCAGGTACTGTTCTTAACACTGGGTACCCAATGAACTAAATAAAGCACTCACCCTCAACGAACTTATATACACACACACTGGGGGAAGGGGTACACCACACAGCTTGTAGAATCTTAGTTCCCCAACCAGGAATGGAATTCCCACACTGTGAAAAGCGCAGAGTCCTAACCACTGGACCACCAGGCAATTCCCAAGGAACTTACATTTTAGAGTAGACAGACAGCATACAAGTGGGTCATACGGTTTTAAGCGCAACGGAGAAAAATAAAGCAGGGAAGGAGACCTGAAGAATGCAGGACAAGCCACGCAGATGATCCCAACGCAATGCGCTCTTGGCAGACTAGATGCTGTGGCCTGGCCCAGCGGACTTCTCTGACACTGCTTCCACCAAACAAAAACTGATCCCTCTGTGTTTGTTCCCCTGCTATACTCTATTATAGCACCTTGCTCAGTATTCTGCAATTACTTGACATGTCAGTATTGCTTCCCAAACTCATGGCAAAAATGATGTCTTATTCCAGAGTTGGGAAATATTTTTTGTAAAGGGCCAAAGAGTATATAGTTTAGACACCACTGTGGGCCAAATGGTCTCTGTTGCAACTACTCAACTATGCCTCTGCCGTAGGAAAGCAGCCACAGACGGGCAGAGGAATGAGCAGTAAACCACCACTTACAGAAACAGACAATGGGCCAGATTTGGCCCACAAGTGGTAGCCTGCCAATGCCTATCCTATTCTCCAAATTCCTAGCAAATGACAACACTCTTCACAGAGAAACTCAAGAACATATTTATCAAGTTAAACAGGATATTAATAAACCCTAGTCAAAATGAATTAAGCATAGGAGAAAATGTTAACTTACTGGGTAGCTACCCGTGCTGACAGTTTTGCCAGCCATTGACTACAATGAATATTTGCCAATTTCTTACCTAGAGTGTAGGCCATGAAGTTGAGGATGCCCACTACAATCCAGACCCAGTCGGGTATATGCTTGTGACCTGGTGCTGAAAGGAAAGCAACCCCAGTTTTACTGCAGTCTAGTTGTTGGAACCATAGCCTATACTGTCAAAAGAAAAATGCTTATCTTTATTAAATATAAGCTGAAATACTTTATAGTATATTTTAAACTAGGTAAATATTAGAATATATCAGCAACTCCAACAAAACCCAAGAAGTAACTGCCCAACCCCTCATAAACAATAAGCATTTATTTTGAGCTTTAATCGTAACTGAAGACTGACTGTTCTTCTTTACTTGAAAATTACTTATGTGCCTAGAATGAAAAATAATGTTTTTGGAATTTAAAAAATGTTTGTGTTTAATCTGATCCTTATTATTTATGATTATACTACAAACATGTAAAAAGCCTTTAACCTATACTCTCTCACTAAATTATTAGCTGAACAAAAGACCATAGGATTTGGGTATAGATAAATCACCTCAATTGGGTGAGTCAGTCATCAGGATCATTCTGAAATGTCTGGACCTCACTTTTTCCCCCTAAGATAAAACAAGTGAGCTTCAGGAGGTCTGCGTTCTAGTCCTGGCTCTGTAATCAACCAACAGTGTAGCCTTGAATATATTATCTAACCTTTCCTGATTTCCACTTCCTAAAAATACTGGGACTAGATAGTTCATCTGGTCCTTCAAGTTTATGACTTGGGGAAATATATATATAGTTACATATTTTAGAGCTAAGTAAATAATTTTATTTAGTCAAAGGAAATACTATTTTTATCACAAAGATTTTGAGGCTGTTCTGAGGATTGAAATACAATTTTTTTTTAAAACCCACTTAATATCAGTATCATGCTTCATGACATTTAATCTTTCACATGGTACTTCATGATACTCAATTACCATTTTATTGCACATAGAGAAGCAATGGTTAAAATTTTGAGTTTATCAAGTCAGGAATAGGTATAGCTTCAATATTCAGAACTCTTATAATATCAACTATCATTAAATGTTTAAAACTCTAAATTCTTCTACAAACACAAAGTTTTGAGAGATTGTTAGTTTCTCTAGGTCAGTGCACAAAAGTCTGCTGAACCCATAACACAGATGAAATACAGTATTAAAACTCCTGACTATATCATTTATAAGTATTCTTATTGGAAAATATATCCTCTAACTTAGAATGCAAAAAACACTCATCTACCTCCATCTTTGTATTCTTCTCAACTTCAACCACCTGTTGAGCAATTTAAAAAACCACTGTCTCCCACATATGCCCTCCCCCACAATCCCAAATACACTCCAGATTCTCTCTGGCCAGGGCAGAAGCTGGGTGTGGATGGAAGAAAAGACTAACAGGTCTGAAAGAAGACACTGGGAAAAGGCTGAAACTGCCTCCAAAGGAACATTTTTCCTCTCCTTCTCAGTAAGGGCCCAGACTTCTGTTAATAAATATTTAAGGTCTAACAACCATTTTCAGGGGGCTTCCCTGGTGGCTCAGTGGTAAAGAGTCTGCCTGTAATGCAGGAGACCAGGGTTTGATCCCTGGGTTGGGAAGATTCCCTGGAGAAGGGAATGGCTACCCACTCCAGTATTCTTGCCTGGAAAACTCCACGGACAGAGGAACCTGGCAGGCTAAAGTCCATGGGGTCACAGTCAGACACGACTGAGAGATGAACATTTCGCTTCACTTTTCAACCATTTTCAGAGCAAACTGGGAGTTATTAAAGGCAAGTACAAATGCTGTGCAGAGGGCAAGAGGGATCATGTTCCCTCTATAAAAGGGGGACTTTTATTCGATAACTAGAAAGAGGGAAGGGATATTTCTGGTAGGTTTGTTGGGCCTCGCTTATATTCTTTTGAGGCAAAATGTCACAGTGCTAATTTTCCATCTTCTTATAAATCGAATTACTCTTTATATACAAAAACCTCACTGCTTTTTAGATAGCATATCCAAATTCTAGAAACCAACTTGCTTTCTAGAACTTCTTAGAAGCATACATAACAGATTGTGAAAGCACAACTTAGCTTTTACACCCAATTCTAACATTTTATGTACCCTCGATGACTCGACAAGCATGAGCTTGAGCAAGCTCTGGGAGTTGGTAATGGACAGGGAAGCGTGGCATGCTGCGGTCCATGGGGTCGCAGAGTCAGACATGACTGAGCAACTGAACTGAACCAGTAATATTCAAAACTTTTCAGAATTGCAAGCATCTTAACAGAATCAGAAAACAGCCACATCTTATTTTATATTAAAGATATTTAAGATTTTATATTAAAGCAATAATCATACCTGAAGCATAAAAGTCAGGATCAAAGTATGCCAAAAGTAGAAAATTGAACACAACCAGCAGAAAGCCAGAGAAGGTTATCAGATTTGGAGCCAGCCAAGTAGGAAATACCTATTTTTTACAAAATAATTACAAAATAATTAAAGTAGTGAAATCTCTGTCCACTATATATCACAACATACAAATCTGTCATAATAAAAGCCATAAATTTGGATTATATGTGGGAGTTATATACATTAAATTGCAAATCATAATCTCCAGTTAATAGAAATAAGCATTTCTATTTTCTATGTTTTAAATAATTATATGATCAATAAACTTTTATATCATAACATTATATTTTAGAAGCATTTAAGAGGCATTTTATAAATATAATAGATCTAGAGTATAAGCTTATATGTCAGTGATGAGATAAATCAAAAGGTATGTGACTAAGGGAAGGGAGGATGGGAGAGGCAATTTCTCTAGGTGTCTTATTGTTATATCTGCAACTCCATAAAACAGTTTAAAATCTTTAAACTTTACTAAAACCCAAATGCATGCTTATTAATCATCTTACCTTTACTACAGTGTTCCAAAATGGGTGCATGACATACAGAGAAAGTGGACTGGTATCCACAGCACTGTACTGTTAAGAAATGAAAGAAAATATTCAGAGTTAATTCTTGCATAACAGCACATAGAACAATATTTCTCAAATGAAAATAACAGTACAAAAATAACCTAAAGAATATATCTATTTATATGATGTCCTTATCTAAATAACAAAACTAGAAAAGCATGAATGGGGCAAAGATGGCCAAGTACAGCCAGATTTTTTTTTTACTCAAATCAGCTTTTATAATATTACAATGTGGCAGCAGAAAACTGTATATTGCTTTCAAGTGCTCACCTACTACGCAGGATAATAAGCAGCCTGTGCATTCATACACAGACCACTCAGACAACCTCCTCCATCACTCTCAACTAACGATAATCACGCTGCTTCACCGCTTACACCGTTACTAATGCACTAACTAGTGGTGCAATCTTGGGCAAGTTACTTAAATCCTCCTAGTTTTTTCACCTATAAAATCAGGATCAAAGTTTTACCTCTGAAGATTGCCATAAGGATTAGATAAACTAAAAACATACATGAAGCAGTAAGAAGAGTCCCTAGCCCACAGTAAATGCTGTATGTATAAGCATTATGTATCATTAAGAGTGTTTTGAGCACCAAAAGAATGACAGATCCCTTCACAGCAGGAAAATGGATTCCTTAAATAAGCAAAGGAAGAAAAGAACAGGTTACATTATATTCAAAGGTATGCCCCCACTGTTAAGCTTTTAGTAAAACTTTGAAAAATTCTAACAAAACATCTGTATATAATTACACAATACTTGAAGAGTCATGTTGATGACTTATTCATCAGAGATACACATACTGGAGTGCCTGGCATGTAGGAAGCACTCACTACATTCAAAGAAGAAGGGATACAAAATTGGTAAGGAACAATTCTCATCCTCAGGGACTGGGAATATTACCTAATTTAACAAGCTGACATTTAAAAGATGGCATACTAGTCAAATGCTTGAAAAAATTTTCAACTGTGTTTTATACTTATGTTCAGTATGACTATAAAATAAGTAGTAAGAACTTTATCTGATTTTTTTAAAATCATCATTAAAGATCAAAATTTCTTCCTGAATTTTTTTTTTTTTTTGCCCCACTCCGGATCTTCCTTCCCGCCCTGCCCCTGCAACTTTAGCGCCCCCGAATCCCGCTCCCCTCCTGAACGTTTTACAGATATGGAGGAAATGTTTCCCACCAGTGTTTCAAGATTCAAGAGTGAGATGAAGCAAAAAGTAAATAAATAGAAATCATTTAAAATACTGCTCACAAAGAGTCAGCTAGGAAGTCAAATGTTTATTCAACAGAACCCATGTCTGAGTGCCTCCACTTCTCCAACTCATTTGGACGAAATGGGATAACTTAGAAGAAAATGATGAAGAACTCTGTTCAGAGCGAGAGGCTCTGCAGCTGCACCCAGACTTTCAGAAGCAGCCCCCCTTACATGAATATTATGGTCTGTGCTAAAATCGACTCCTACTTGCACAGTTCTCTACAGTCTTCAAAGCTTTTCCACGTAACAGATACCATGACATCTGAACCTCTGCAAAACGAATGTGACTCCAACTGAGAGGACCACCTGAATTTAAGTTTTCACACTGAGGACATAAAACCAATATGAACCCTGAAAGATAGCCGAAGACAAAGTGGGAGGGCCCTGGCCTCCTCTCTTTCACCAAGGTCCGAACCCAGACCCACATGATGTAGCCAGCAGGTCACAAAGCGGGAAAACCAGACATTTCAACTCTACCACCTGCTGCAAAGTACAAAAGTTGAAAGAAGTGCAAATTTGAAGAACACAGTTCAAGACATCACACAAATAGTTAATACAATGTACAGAGTACAATGCTTAATTCAAATGTTTGCTGAATAGGCCTCATTCAGCAGCTTTCCATAATTCGAACTTGGATCTAACAGGTCATTTACTCATGGTATTTTGATTAGAGAAGCTCCTCTTTTGTAAATTTGGAGTTCTACCTCTAAATCTCTATTTCAGGGGAACAGTAGAAGTATGAAAAGATTACAAAACTCAATACAAAACGGTGTCTGCCTAACTGGATTTTTTATATTTAATAATAGCTGGTAAGCTCAAGTATAGTGAGAAAATTTAATATGAGATTACAAAAGGTAGCCAACAATAAACCTAAAGAGTGCTCTGCGGTTTAGCCTTACACATCTGAGTATTTTTTCAAGGTCACATATCACCTGGTATAAACAAAGAAACTCAAAACTGTCTTGTGAATCAATAGCAGGAAAGAAGAATGAGTCAAACCTTTCATATGCCTGAAACAATAAGCAAAATATAAACTTTTAAAGGTGCCAAAAACTAGATTCAGTTAATGCCTGTCAAATATATTTTTATTTTCTATTGGAATGATGTTTTGGTAGACACCAGAATATCTGAATCAGGTAATAACCCCATGTTAAGGCCTGCAGAACTTGCTTGATCTATTGGGTTGGCCAAAAAGTTCATTAGGGTTTTTCCTTAGTCCCAAACGAACTTTTTGGCCAATCCAATACAATCTGTTGGGCTTCCCTGGTGGCTCAGACAGTAAATAATCCACCTGCAGTGCGGGAGACCTGGGTTCAATCCCTAGCTTGGAAGATCACCTGCAAGAGGGCACAGCAACCCACTCCAATATTCTTACCTGGAGAATCCCCATGGACAGAGGAGCCTGGCGGACTACAGTCCATGGGGTCAAGAGTTGGACATGACTGATCAACTAAGCACAACACAGCACAAAACAACGTTAGGCCAGACGAAGCCAGTGCCCTGGAGAAACGCTTGCAAACCACAGCCTGAGTCTGAGAATCATTCCAACGCAAAATCTCAGAAACACAACAGTTCAGGAGGCGTGTAGTTCTCATGTGCCTGACTCTCACCTACGTGAACAGGTAAAAGTCATCGGGCCACTTTACATTTTTAAATTTCTGGCCAGGTGTGATCTTAGTTCCCCGACCAGGGAAAGAACTCACACCCTCTGCGGCGGAGTCCCAACCACTGGACCACTAGGGAAGTTTCAGGCCTCTTTTTAAATGCCTCTGGTTACCAAAACATTCATTACTTCTAAAAAGACCCCAATCCAATGTTAAAACAATTTTTCTACATGATAACAAAATCCTCCCCTTGCCCCATACTTCCTTATCATGTTTTCAATTTCCCTTACACAGCTAAACAGATAAGGTTCTGATTTTTCTTCCAAACAATAATGCTTTCCATATTTGAAGATGGTTCTCCCTGTCACACTAAATCTTCTCTTCACCTGGTTAAAAAAATCTCACATTCACTGTGCTGCTCCTCTCTGGTCACAGTTTCATTCCCCTTCATCATCAAGGTCGAGTTCTCTAGACCAGAAGTTGGAAAACTTATTCCGGAAAATGCCAGAAAAGTCTAAATATTTTAGGCTTTGCAGGCCATATGGTCTCTGTAACAAATACCCAACACTGCCACTGAAGCAGAAAGAAATCACAGAAAATAAGAAAACAAATGGGCATGCTGTGCTAAAACTTTATTCCCAAAACAGGGTGTCTGGGGGCTTTAGTCTGACAACCAGTGCTCCATTCAATCCATTTTGTTGTTAAACCAACAGAAAAGTGTGATTCAGAGCAAAAGGACCATTTCAAGTGGTGCGTGAGTACAAATAACAAGAACTATTAGCCCTTCTTCCTCAATAACTTATTTCTCTAACAGGTGTTCAACACTGTATTAATTTCCCATGGAAACAAAGTCATTCTGCAGACTTAGACACAACTTCACAGTCACCTGAACTCCTCTGGCCTTCCTTATACAGACTGCAAAGCCACCTTTCTCTACATTCATACGAAGTTAATTATTGGAATCTAAGTGTAAGGCCCTACATTTACCATTTTAACACTTCATCCTGCTAGAGATCACTCATCTTTCTGATCTCCTTGGGGGTCAGACTCAGTGATCCACGTACTAACTGCTGCTGCTGCTGATAAGTCGCTTCAGTCGTGCCCGACTCTGTGAGACCCCATAGATGGCAGCCCACCAGGCTCCCCCGTCCCTGGGATTCTCCAGGCAAGAACACTGGAGTGGGTTGCCATATCCTTCTCCAAATGCATGAAGGTGAAAAGAGAAATTGAAGTCGCTCAGTCGTGTCTGACTCTCAGCGACCCCATGGACTGCAGCCCACCAGGCTCCTCTGCCCATGGGATTTTCCAGGCAAGAGTACTGGAGTGGGGTGCCATTGCCTTCTCTGACATACTAACTATGCACCCCCAAATTCTTAGCATGTAAAGCTGGGCTTCCCAGGTGGCTCAGTAGTAAAGAATCTGCCTACCAAGCAGGAGATATGGGTTCAATCCCTGGGTGGGAAGATCCGCTGGAGAAGGAAATGGCAACCCACTCCAGTGTTCTTGCCTAGAAAATCCCATGGACAGAGGAGCCCGCCAGGCTAGTTCATGGGGTCAGAAAAGAGTCAGACATGACCTAACGACTAAACAACAAACTACAAAACTGTCATATTAGCAATGACTTCATCTAAGTATAAAAATGTGGATCAAGGTTGAATTTCGAAACAGTCCCCTCAAGACTGCTATTCACACATTTAGTCATTTTTATTGGGTTTAGAATTTTGTACTATCACCAATAGTCAACCTTGCCCACAAAGAAGTCTTAATGAAATCCAGAATTACCTTAGATAATATTTTGTCAAATATTAGAAAGTTGCAAGACTTTTTTTCTTTTTACTTCAGTACAAGTCTGAAAATAAAGCAGGATTCATTCTTCATTCATTCATTCATTCATTCATTCATTTATTAAGTCAACAAATATGTGTACAACAAATATGTATGACTGTGCCAGGCACTGTGCTAGACTGCCAGAAAGAGTGTGGTGAACAAGACCAAAATGTGTCCTGTGTTCACCAAGCCCATAGTCTAGTGTGAGAAAGATGGTAAGCAGGAAAACAAGTCATAATCACAGCTGTGATCAATACCACGAAAAGCAATAAATGGGGTGCTGTCCCAGAGGACCAGGAATGAGTCTAAGGTGCTCAGAAAAAGCTTCTCTGAGGAGGGGACACTAAAGGTCAGTCCTAGAAGATAAGATAGGTGAAGAATATACAAGATAAGACAGTGAGTCAAACAAAAGTGAGACTACTTAAGAGAACATACTGTTGAAGATTCCATTTATATGAATTTCAAAATCAGACAAAATTAATTTATGGCAAAAAGAGATCATAATAACAGTCTGATGAGAGGGACTAAATGGGGGCCCTCTGAGGTGCTAGAAATAATTCTGTTTCATGACTTGGGTGACGGTTACATGGCTGTGCATAAATGCAAAAATTCATTAAATTATATACTTAAGATCTGTGCATTTGTATATAATGTATACCTTAAAAATGAGAGAGAAAATAAAGAATATATGTGTCACAGTATGCACGTGTGTATGTGTGTGTGTGCACGCAGTTTATAGGTAAAAACTGGGAAGGAGGGAGGGTACATGCCAAGACACCTTCTAAAGCAGAGAACAATATGTGGGAAGATCACAAAGTGGAGGAAAGCCATTCCACAGCTCAGTGAATGAACAAGGAAGAGTGGTATGAAGTGAGACTGGAGACGTGGGCAGACAACACCCAAAAGGTCCACAGTGAGTTTTATCATAAGCCCAATGCATGTCCTGATTTATATTTTTAAAGGATCACACTGTTTATGGTATAGAAAATAGACCGGAGGGCAGCCAAAGTGCAAAACAGTTACAAGAGTGCCACCGTATACCAGGCCAGTGGCAATTACTGGTTAGGCTAGGAGCAGTACAAGACTCTAAACTACTTCTAAAATACGCTACTAAGTGCCCATTTTTAAGCAGGACACTAGAAATGTGAGTCTCCTCTCAATTTCAAAAGGCAATTTGCTGGATCAAAAGGAGAACTGTGGAACCACTTCCTTGTACAGGTACTGTATTTTAAATCTCTTCTGTAAACTGATAAGAACACTAATGAACTGACACATCTTTGCACTAAATGCAGAGCTCTGAACAACTTATCAACCAGACTGAGGCTAGTGTCCCATCTAGTACTAATGTAGATGGTAGCACTCTACCATCTATAATCCCATTTCCCTTGCTTTGTCTTCTGATCAATATAAGGAGGAAGTCTCTAACTATCAAATGATTGCCTGTCTTTACTCACTTGAACAATAAACTTTATACTTATAAAACATATTTTAGTTAACCATGGAACTCCATGAAGTATGGACTGAGTACAAGCTAAGAATAGTTCATAAACTGCACTGATTATTAATCATTTCAGATGTAAGCAGGCTCAAACTGATGTTTCTGACTTTTTAAAATTACTCTCCAAATTCCTGACTTCTAAATCACCCATGATTTTAGGAATAAAAAGCAGGACAGTCACAAAGAACTAATTTTGGTTCCCAACTGGGTTCACTGTATTAAACTGTTTACTACTCATACCAACTTTCCAGATATCTCTTAAATGAAAGAAACACATTATCATCCTTTCTTAAGAACTCAGGGGAGAGAAAAGAAATGTCAAGTTTCTTCTCTCAAGTGTCTGTGTGGTGTTAATATGGTATGGAGGTCAGTCCCTTGCTGAGGGGTCTCAGGACTCAATCATGTTTAGCTGTTAAGTCTCTATGGGGGCAGGATCCGTTGTGGTCAACATGTACTCTACCAATCCTACAGCAGATTTCTTTAGCAATGGCATTCCAAGCCTCTGGGCAGTCATTTAAGCACAAAACATAAAACAAAAGATCCCAATTATTAAAAACTGTTAGTCACTCAACAAATGTGAAGGCAATCAAAAGAACTACCTTCACATACAAATGTGGGACTCACCAACAGTTAGCATTTTAAAATAGCAGTTAAGAGAAGGGAGAAGGCTTCCCAGCCTGATCCTGTCTGCATCTGTCACACAGTAGGAGCTCAATAAACAAGGAGAAAAGGAAAGATATATACATTTGAATGCAGAGTTCCAAAGAATAGCAAGGAGAGACAAGAAAGCTTTCCTCAGTGATCAATGCAAAGAAATAGAGGAAAACAACAGAAAGGGAAAGACTAGAGATCTCTTCAAGAAAATTAGATGTCAAGGGAACATTTCATGCAAAGATGGGCTCAATAAAGGACAGAAATGGTATGGACCTAACAGAAGCAGAAGACATTAAGAAGAGGTGGCAACAATACACAGAACTACATAAAAAAGATCTTCATGACCCAGATAACCATGATGGTGTGATCATTCACCTAGGGCCAGACATCCTGGAATGTGAAGTCAAGTGGAACAAAGCTAGTGGAGGTGACAGAATTCCAGTTGAGCTATTGCAAATCCTAAAAGATGATGCTGTAAAAGTGCTGCACTCAATTTGCCAGCAAATTTGGAAAACTCAGCAGTGGCCACAGGACTGGAAAAGATCAGTTTTCATTCCAATCCCAAAGAAAGGCAATGCTAAAGAATGCTCAAACTATCGCACCACTGCACTCATCCCACACACTATTAAAGTAAGGCTGAAAATTCTCCAAGCCAGGCTTCAGCAATACGTTAACCGTGAACTTCCAGATGTTCAAGCTGGTTTTAGAAAAGGCAGAGGAACCAGAGATCAAATTGCCAACATCTGTTGAACCATCGAAAAAGCAAGAGAGTTCCAGAAAAACATCTACTTCTGCTTTATTGACTATGCAAAAGCCTTTGACTGTGTGGATCACAAGAAACTGGAAAATTCTTCAAGAGATGGGAATACCAGACCACCTTACCTGCCTCCAGAGAAATCTGTATGTAGGTCAAGAAGCAACAGTTAGACCTGGACATGGAACAGACTGATTCCAAATAGGGAAAGGAGTACGTCAAGGCTGTATATTGTCACCCTGCTTATTTAACTTATATGCAGAGTACATCATGAGAAATGCTGGGCTGAATGAAGCACAAGCTGGAATCAAGATTGCCGGGAGAAATATCAGTAACCTCAGATATGCAGATGACACCATCCTTAATGGCAGAAAGCAAAGGAGAACTAAAGAGCCTCTTGATGAAAGTGAAAGAGTTTAAGTTGTCTTAAAACTCAACATTTAGAAAACTAAGATCATGGCATCTGGTCCCATCACTTCATGGCAAATAGATGGGAAAACAATGGAAACAGTGAGAGACTTTATTTTGGGGGTGCTCCAAAATCACTGCACATGGTGACTGCAGCCACAAAATTAAAAGACACTTTCTCCATGGAAGAAAAGCTATGATCAACCTAGATAGCATATTAAAAAGCAGAGACATTACTTTGCCAACAAAGGTCTGTCTAGTCAAAGCTATGGTTTTTCCAGTAGTCATGTGTGGATGTGAAAGTTGGACTATAATGAAAGTTGAGCACCAAAGAATTGATTCTTTTGAACTGTGGTGTTGGAGAAGACTCTTGAGTCCCTTGGACTGCAAGGAGACCCAACCAGTCAACCCTAAAGGAAATCAGTCCTGAATATTCATTGGAGGGACTGATGTTGAATCTGAAATTCCAATACTTTGGCCACCTGATACAAAGAACTGACTCAATGGAAAAGACCCTGGTGCTGGGAAAGATTGAAGGCGGGAGAAGCGGATGACAGAGGATGAGATGGTATGGTTGGATGGCATCACCAACTTGATGGACATGAAATTTGAGTAAGCTCCAGGAGTTGGTGATGGACAGGGAAGCCTGGCGTGCTGCAATCTATGGGGTTTCAAAGAGTTGGACATATCTGAGCGACTGAACTGAACTATCTTTGAATGTTTGCACATATGGATGAATAAATACAAACTACTCTGCATGTTTAAGTAGCAGTTTACAGTGACTCCATCAGTGATGAGAGAAACAATTTTCCTTTGGGAACTAGTTCACAGCAACTTGTCACTTCACAAGGGAAGTTGTTCTTACTCTCCCCCTATTAATAATACCATGTCTCCATTTCTATGTATACAGTCTCCAAAGTACAATTATACCTGTTCTCTTATTTGATATTATAAGATAGATAAGGTAGATTATTCCACCCTATTTTACAGATGAAGAAACTATAAAACTCAGGGATTAACAGCTAATAAGCGGGAAGGCCTAAACTATAAATCCTTTATGAGTCATCTTGGAACATTTTTGTGAAATGGATCACTTTGTTTTAAACCAGACTATCCTCTCCTGGCCCAAACACAATCATGGGCTACTTACTGATAGATCCAATATAGTGAAATTGTTATTTCTGTCTTCCAGTTGGTGCCAGACATATTCTAAGGTCATTAATCCCCAATGAGTCAAACTCTTTATACAAATTATACAAATAATCAATCCGTTCCCCTTCACTGTTCATTCACTCTCTTGATGGTGGAACCTGTAACTTGCTTCTCATTGACAGAATACAGTGAAGGTGACTGATGTCACTGCCTTGATTGAGAGACTATTATAATTTTTTTTTTTTTGGCCATGCTGAGAGGCATTTGAGATCTTAGTTACCTGACCAGGGATGGAACCCAGACCCTCTGCGTTGGGAGGGCAGAGTCTTAACCAGTGGACCACCAGGGAAGTCCCAAGAAAACATTATACACAATGGTGACGAGATGCCATTTCCATAATATAATTCATTACCTAGGTCTCCATTTTAACAGTTTGAAGATGAGTTTCCTGTTGACCTTAAAGAAGCAAACAGCACATGAAGTGCCTATGGTGACGGCCATGTGGCCAGAAAAGTGGGCAACTGCTAGGAGCCAAGAGCCTTGGCCCAACAATTAGAAAGAACTAAATTCGGCCAACAGCCACATAAGCCTGGACGAGGACCCCGAACTCCAGATGAGAACACAGTGCCAATGACACTTACATGGCAGGCTGGTGACACATAAGCAGAGAAGCCAAGTCACTGGTGCCCTGACTCACAGAAAAGTGGGAGCCAATAAATGTGCATTGTTTCATACCACCAAATCTGTGGTAATTTGTCACCCAGCAATAGAAAACCAATATCCAATACAGAAAGCACTACACCATCCTCTTTCCTAGTATAAGAGATAACCTGAGGCCCCATCCACAAAATCAAGACTACCTGGGGCTTGAGAGCGAACACATGAATGTTACAATAATATAGCTTCCTCCTTCTTTACATTCATTTCTTGGTTTATTACTTGCTCTTCAATACAATGGAATATTCCTTTGATGAGGTGCTTCTCAAAATGTAGCTGCCAAGCGGAGTGCAAATTCTTGCACCCTACCTTTAATATACAGAATCAGACAGCCTGGAGGTGGAGCCAGCAATCTGTCTTTTAACAAAGGCTCCAGGTGATTCTGAAACACTCGCAAGTCTGAGGACCACTGCTCTGGTGAAAACAAACATGAATGCCACTTCTGCCAATTCCTCAGCTGAAGGACAAGCCACATCATCAGCTCAGTGCTCAGAATACGGGAGTGGGGTAGCCTATGCCTTCTCCAGGGGATCTTCTCAACCCAGGAATTGAACCCGGATCTCCCACACTGCAGGCGGATTCTTTACCAGCTGAGCTACCAGTGAAACCCTAACCTCCTGATAGCGACTTCAAATACTGCAGTGCAAACAAAGACAAGGTATAATGAAATTCAGCAGGTATTCACTAAATGCAAGGCACTGTCCTAGTAATAATCTACTAAGAAAGAAAAACATCAAATCTAACTGAAAATGAAAAAAGGGGAGGCATTATATTAACCCTAGGACAGACATTTGAAGTTTCTAAAAGTACTTTTCATGGATCACAACCTTGTTGTGGTGAAGGGGCTTGTGTAACTCAATGAAGGTATGACCCATGCCATCCAAGGCCACTCAAGACGGACAGGCCATAGAGGAGGTTCTGGCAAAATGTGTCATGCAAGGATGGTCACAATGACAGACAGAAATGGTAAGGATCTAACAGAAGCAGAAGAGATTAGGAAGATTGAAAAGATTACACAGAAAAACTGTACAAAAAAGGTATTAATGACTCAGATAACCACAATGGTATACCTAGCGCCACACATCCTAGACTGTGAAGTCAAGTGGCTCTTAGGAAGAATTACAAAGCTAGTGTAGGTGACAGAATTCCAGCCAAGCTATTTCAAATCCTAAAAGATGAAGATGTTAAAGTGCTGCACTCAATATGTCAGCAAATTTAGAAAACTCAGCAGTGGCCACAGACTGGAAAAGGTCAGTTTTCAGTCCAATCCCAAAGAAGTCCAATGCCAAAGAATGCTCAAACTACTGAACAACTGTACTCATTTCACATGCTAGCAAAGTAATGCTCAAAATCCTTCAAGCTAGGCTTCAGCAGTACACGAACTGAGAACTTCCAGATGTCTGAGCTGGATTAGAAAAGGCAGAGGAACCAGAGGTCAAACTACCAAAAATCGTTGGATCATAAAGAAAGCAAGAAAACTCCAGAAAAAATATCTAGTTCTGCTTCATTGACTACATTAAAGCTTTTGACGGGGCAGATTACAACAAACTGTGGAAAATTCTTAAAGAGATGGGAATACCAGACCGCCTAACCTGCCTCCAGAGAAACCTGTATGCAGGTCAAGAAGCAACAGTTAGAATCAGACATGGAACAATGGACTGGTTCCAAATTGGGAAAGGAATATGTCAGGGCTGTATATTGTCACTCTGCTTATTTAACTTCTATGCAGAGTACATCACACGAAATCACAAGTTGGAATCAAGATTGCTGGGAGAAATATCAAAAACCTCAGATATGCAGATGACACCACCCTAATGGCAGAAAGTGAAGAAGAACTAAAGAGCCTCTTGCTGAAACAGGAGAGTGAAAAAGCTGGCTTAAAATTCAACATTCCAAAAGCTAAGATCATGGCATCCAGTCCCTTCATTTCATGCCAAACAGTTGGGGAAAAAAGTGAAAACAGTGACAGATTTCTTGGGCTCCAAAATCACTGCGGACAGTGACTGTGGCCAGGAATTTAAAAGTCACTTGCTCCTCAGAAGGAAAGCCATGACAAATCTAGACAATGCATTTAAAAGCAGAGACACTACTTTGCTGACAAAGGACCATACAGACAAAGCTATGGTTTTTCCAGTAGTCGTGTACAGATGTGAGAATTGGACCAAAAGAAGGCTGAGCATCGAAGAACTGATCCTTTCCAACTGTGCTAGAGAAGACTATTGAGAGTTCCTTGGACTGCAAGATCAAACCAGTCAATCCTAAAGGAAATCATTTATTTCCTGAATATTCATTGGAAAGACTGATGCTGAATCTCCAATACTTTGGTCACCTGATGTGAAGAGCCGACTCACTAGAAAAGATCCTGTTGCTGGGAAATATTGAAGGCAAAACAAGAGGGCGACAGAGGCTGAGACAGTTGGATGGCATCACTGACTCAATGGACATGCTGCTGCTGCTAAGTCGCTTCAGTCATGTCCGACTCTGTGCAACCCCATACATGGAAGCCCACCAGGCTCCCCCACAGCGGACATGAGTTTGAGCAAACTTGGGGAGACAGTGGAGGACAGGGAAGTCTGGAGTGCTGCAGTCCATGGGGTTACAAGAGTTGCAACTTAAGACAATTAAAACACAACTTAATGACTGAACAACAACAAAAGTACTTTTTATCAATACAAGACTTTAAGAACTGCACCCACAAAGACTATGACTCAGTGGGCAAAGAGATGCCATTTCCATGAAATTGTCATTTACATCTGCTGATGAGTCAGACAGGTGGGGAGAGAAGATTGGAGAAGAATTAGAGCAGTGAGACAAGAACAAGCAGGTCTCGATGACAAACATGTTTCCTTGCTAGACTTTATCCATAGTAAACAAGAGATGAGGAGATAAGACAAAAGGAGGGACTGTCTAGTGAAGGAAGCTGAACTCCTCGCTGAGGACTCTGGATATCAAACACAGGAAAAACACGTGGGAGGCACTACAGATGCTCAAGAAGGAGACTGGTGTTTGAAAAAATTTACTTACTCTTCCTTAGCTAAAACATCTTTCCTCTTGGTATAACCTTCTGGCACGTGAGTATATGTACATATGCTATATGCCAATTAGTGTTCACAAGCAGAGAAGTACAAATGCCAAGGGCAAGGAAGTAAACTTACCTAACTGCATTTATTAACTCTATCTGTTTGCTTCCTTGCCCATATGCCACCTAACTGAGTTACTTGAAGGCAGGAATTCTAGCCTAGCTTAATTTTGCAGTTGCAGTGCTGTGTCTGAGCCAGAGCAGGCCCTCAATAAATGCTTACTGGATAAACAAAACCAAACTGCATGAACTGGTAAGGGTGCAGGCCAGATTCCAGTTCTTTAGCACAACCATCAAGATGTACAAAGCCTTTCTTTTCCACCTGAATTCACAATTATCAAAGTTCCTGTAAATAGGCTATTGTTTATAGCCAAGTTAATTATTACCACGATAGCAGAAACCGATTCGTCATAAAATTATAGTCTTGATACCAAACAAGATTTTTCACAGAACACTTTTTCTCTGAAGCAAAATGATACAATTTGAAACTAGCTGCTACACTATCAATTAAAACTAAGCCTTCCTTAGGTCAGATTAGGTAAACCACAATATAAGTTTCACCCTTAGATAAGTGGAAACATTCTTCAACTCAGGATAGGAAGAAAGCAGGAAAGATAAGTCTGGTGAGAGTGAAATCCCTCAACATAACTGTTTAAAGGTACATTAATAAGCAACTGAGAACAATGGTGATTTATTTTCACGTTCAAAATATGAAAGTATCCTTCCAGTTTCCTGGAAATGCACAGCTCCATTTTACCATACTTCCAAATGGTTTTTATTCTTGTACGTTTTCATTCCTTCAATAAATATTTGTCAAATGCCTACAATGTTCATGTGCTAGACCTTGGTCATGTGCAAG
Source organism: Capricornis sumatraensis (assembly GCF_032405125.1). NCBI lineage: Eukaryota > Metazoa > Chordata > Mammalia > Artiodactyla > Bovidae > Capricornis > Capricornis sumatraensis. Next base: position 33,464,859 of record NC_091069.1, on the reverse strand, counting down.
AAGAGAGCTGTAGGATTTGCCCTCCCAGAGCTCATATCCCAACAGAGAGGGCGGACACTCAACAAATTATGCAACTGTTTAATAAGGCTGGGGAGACACAACAAGGAACACAAGTGTTAAGAGAGCATGTAACACTGAATTCATCCCATGCTTCCTTTTGCCCTCAAAGTCAACTGCCTTAACACTTTCTTACTACCGAAACCTAATTACTACTGTGTGTGCACCCCTTTCAGGAGTTATTCTGAATAACTGCCAGGTTTTCAACTGTTAGCTCTCAGATGTACCTCTGGGGAAGATAAACTGAACTGGTTCAAAAGTAATTCTTCCACCAGCTGCTTTGATAATATAAATTTTTCTCTACATCTCTTTGCTTTAATATATACAGTCATGTCAGGAAATTAAAATCTCTCTTTTGAGTGTTTTGAGTCTTCACCCATTCATGGGATGATCTTCTTCAAAAGCTGTTTTAATTCAATAAGCATTTACAAAAAGCCCAAATAATGGAATATGTGATCTTCAGGAAGAAAAGGCCTCCAGGTATAATTTACGTTCCAGGAAAACAGACCACACAGATTTTTTTGCCCTCTGGAGTCATATTTTTTAATATGAACACAGTACCGAGTAAAGAACCGTCTGCTAGAAGAAGTTTATAAATTTGTGCCATGCACTCCCCACACCCACTTTTTTAAAGTAAGTCTCATTACAACTAAAAGAAGATCAACAAACTATGTTTTAGTGAACATTGGATGTTTGCTAAATTGACCTTTGCTTTCCAGAATGATAGGAAATCTGCTGTCAGGCACAGGAAGTGAGTCAGATAACGGAAGGGGGAAAAATAAGAACAGAAAAATCACACAAAAATTTCCTATAAATTAGGAAATATAAATCTAGGAAAGGCTGCTTATTTTAAAGAAAAAAAAAATTAGATTCCCTATCACCGACACTGTTGCAAATAAAACAGTTATTCTGTTGGCACTTACAGAAAGCCAGATCCTAGAATGGAAGAAAAAAAATTTTATATCAATATTTACAGTGCAAAAGAGATAACAGAAAGGGGAAAACAAGAGGTATCTGGGTTAATAACCTTCTTCAGTGAAAGCCTTGCACTGGGTTAAATTTCGACTTAAAATTTTCAGACAAGTCAGCATCTCAGTTCAAAACAGTATGGCATAATATTGCTCAAAAGCAGAGGAATGCACTATGTCCCTTACAGTTATTCCAGTTTGAAGAGATCCACTGTGATTTTTCTGTTACGCATTCCACAAATGTTTACTGGATGCCTATGCACAGAAGTAATGGGGAGACACCTAAAGAACTAATCTCATAGAGGAGCAGAGGGTGCTATAAGAGCATCTTTGAGAGGTATGAGATATTTAAGGAATGCTTCTCTGAGGAAGCAACATTCAAATTCAGGTGTGAAGATGAGGGACTTTCCTGGTGGTCCAGTGGTTAGGATCAATGCAGTGGTTAGGCTGCAATGCAGGGGATGAGGGACCAGGGACCTCAGTTCCCACATGCTGAGCAGCAACTAAGCCCTAAAACTGGAGATCTTACATACCACAACTAAGACCCAATGCAGCCAAATAAATGAATAAATCAATGTTTTTTAAAAAGATGTGAAGATAAAGATAAATGGGGAGCTACATTCTTGGCAGACATAACATTACTTGAAGATCTGAAAAAAAAGGAAATGGGAGAGATGGCAACTGATGCTGGCAAGAATAGAGAGTGAGAGCCAAGTATGAAGCTGATGACACAGACAAGGGCCAGATCATAGAGCCTTGCAGATGATGTTCTAGATTTGAGGACTTCATTCCAAGAGTAAAGGGAAGACAGTGGAGGATTATAAGCAAAGAAGTGATGTGACCAGTTACACACTTTAAAAAAAAAGATCATTATGAAGCAGAGAAAAAGGACTGGAAGGGCAAAAGTGGATGTTAGTAAGCAACCAAATCAAGCAGCATTGAACTGTAACCCAAAGTATAAATATTCATAAACTCATATGCATATAAGTAAATCACTGAATAAATATATATTGGGGAGAAACCATAACTCTTCCATGCAGAAGTCCAAATAAAATTAGGTCAATATTCTGCCCTCAAGGAGGTGAAGTATAACTCTCCATCCCTTAAATGAGGTCTCTTTCTTCCAAAGAGATTAACTTTACAGGGAAAACCCTGACAAACACTACCTCAGCAAGGGAATCAAAGTCATCAACAGTGATTAAGTCGCGATGATGACATGTACTCTTAGGACAATGAGAAAGGCACTTCAACCCCATAATCCTGTCTAATCATGAGAAAAACATCAGACAAATCCCAGTTAAGGGGCATTCTACAAAATACCTGACTAGAACTCCTCAAAACTATCAAGGTTATCAAAAACAAGACTGAGAAACCATCATAGCCAAGAGGAGGCAACAGACACGTGACAACTAAATGTTATGGATTATGGATGAGAGCCCAGAACAGAAAAAGAACATTCGGTGAAAACTAAGTATGAACTTCAGTTAATAATACTGTGTAAGTATCAGTTCATTTTAATTGTGTCAAATGTACCATAAGATGTTAATAACTGGGAAAATTGGATGTGGGGTATATGGGAACTCTGTACTACCGTCACAATTTTTCCGTAAATCTGTTCTAAAAACCATTCTAAAATTAACAGATTAAAGCGTATGTGAGGAGAGTGGTAGTGGAGCCATCTTTCTCGTTTAGGCTAAAATGATGAAACTTAACAGGACCTGGTGATTCACCGGGCTCGTGGGTGGGGTAAAGTAATCAGTAGTGAAAGCTGCACAGGTAGCAAGGATGAAAGGTTACTGCCCAGATTTCGGGCTTGGACGACTGACTGGAGTCATTCGCTCATTAAGGGAGCAGTGGAGAAGAACGTTACCTGAAGGAAAGATAACGACCAGCAGGTCCTGGAGGCCCATTATGTACCAGGCGCTTTCCAATGCTCATTTTGCAAGGTAAAAACTAGTATTTAGCCCAACGCCAAATAAATTAGATTTGGGTATCAGGTCCGGTATCAGGTTTACATGAGCTCCAAAGCCCGCGCTCTTTTCACTACACAGTTCCAGGGTCTGCCCGTGCACATATACCGGCACTGGCCGCCCAGGCGCCTCTTTTCTGGGAGTGGAAGCGGGTGCATCTGCAGTACGGCCCTTGCAGTCACTCCCCTTCCCCGGGCCTCATCTATCAAGAGATTCTCTCCATCGCCGAAATTGAATGCAAGAGAGGCGGGTAAAATCTTCATTAAAATAAAGACAAGACACCACAGAAGAGAACTGCATCACCTCTCAAGGAACTAAAAATAATAACTAAGTAAAGAAGCCAAGGGAATTCTCCCGCTCCACTCTCGTGGAGCGGTCCCCTAAGGAAAAGGCAATCCCCCGGGAGGGGGCCGAGTCGGAGCGGCGGGCCTAGGATGCTCCCACGCTCCCCGACCCCAAATCCCCAGCACTCGGCAGGACCCCCGAAGAAACTGCCGCCAGTCTGCCCGGAGCCACGCGGCGCAAGGTGACACAAACCACGCCGGCCTCTCAGGCGCCTAGGAGAGGCCGGGACCAGCAGGGCAAGGGGGGTCCGCGGGGCCCGCGCTACCTTGTACTTATCAAAGCCAGCCAGCTGCTCCGGGCTCACGTATTCGTAACTTGCCATGACGACCCGAACACAAGCGCCCAGTCGGCAGCGACTCTCCACGACGAGACAGGAAACCAGAAGCACTACACCGGCTGAGCAGGACTGGGAAGAACCAGGACGGCAGAGAAGCCAGAAGAGCCGCGTTCCGCCCACCGCGCACGCGTACCCGCCCCCGCCACTTCCGCCGCCTCTCAGCACGCAAGCGCAGTCATCACTTCTCCCCGCCCACCGAGGGAGGAGTGCCAGGAGGCTCACGCGGGGGGGGGGCTTCACTGTCTTAGCCAATCAACGTGGACCTGGGACCACTAAGTCCCGCCTTCTAGGCCTCCTCGTCGCTTTATTCGCTAACGTCAAAATTGGTGAGTTGAGGTAAGGCAAGAAGGGAGGTGAAAGGTCAATTTCCCAGGAGGGCTTGCTCTTCGTCCCTGGGGAATGCCGGTGGTACGGCGGCGTCTGTGCTTGGGTAGAGATTTGGTGGTACCGTTTTAGTCTCGGGGGGCAAGGTAGAATGGTTGTGTGCGAATCAGTTCAGGAGTTCCTCAGAAAAGAGGACTTAGTCCTCCTAAGTCGTAAAAAGCAGAAAAAGCATCTGTGCCCAGCCCGCTTCCAGCTCGTAGCGCGGTATGCTGCACGCAGTGACCTAATGACTGTGACTTGCTGTAGAGAAGCTGGTGAGAGGCTGTTTGCAGTTGGTAAAGGGGCGTGAAAGGGCGTAGGTACCTGGAAAGGGGGAGGCGGGCTAGGGGCTCGGCGCGCCCCACGGGCCACCCCCCGACGTCGACCACCTACCGCCGCGTCCCAGCCCGCGGCCGCGCTGGCCTCGGCGCTGCCGGCCCGTGACGCATATTTGTGAATTTTGAGCACAGACTCCGCTCTATTCCAAATGATGGTTGCTAGTGTCTTCCAAGCAGAGGCGTTGGCCTTTGAGTCTCTTGTTTAGTCGCTAGGTCGCGTCGCACAATTTTTGCAACCCCGTGGACTGTAGCTCGCCAGGCCCCTCTGTGCATGGGATTTCCCAGGCAGGGATACTGCAGCAGGTTACCATTTCCTTCTCCAGGGGATCTTCCAGACCAGGGACTGACCCCATGTCTCCTGCATTGCGGGCATCCCAGGTGGCGCTAGTGGTAAATAACTAGCCTGTCAATGCTGGTAGACGTTAAGAGACGGGGTTTCGATCCCTGGGTCGGAAAGATTCCCTGAAGGAGGGTATGTCAACCCACTCCAGTATTCTTGCCTGGAGAATCCCAGGGACGGAGTAGCCCAGAGTCGGACACGACTGAAGCGACTTGGCAGGCACGCCCGCATTGTAGCCAGATTCTTTACCACTGAGCCACTTGGGGATCCTTAAATGCATTTGCAAGAAGTTAATTTTTATAACTGAAACCAATTGTAGAAAAAATTAGATCAATAGCTAGTGTGTATCAGTCTAGTAAATAATAATAATAGTTGATTGTGCTGTTACTGCTGCTGCTGCTAAGTTGCTTCAGTCGTGTCTGACTCTCTGTGACCCCATAGACGGCAGCCCACCAGGCTCTACCAGTAGCATAATTATTAATTATCCTTCCATGTGGGGAATTTTACATAGCTTATCACCAACCCGTCACAACACTGAGACGGAAGACACTTTCCCCACTTTCCAGGCTACTACTGCTGCTAAGTCGCTTCAGTCATGTCCGATTCTGTGCGACCCCATAGACGGCAGCCTGCCAGGCTCCCCCGTCCCAGGGATTCTTCAGGCAAGAATACTGGAGTGGGTTGCCATTTCCTTCTCCAATGCATGAAAGTGAAAAGTGAAAGTGAAGTCGCTCAGTCTTGTCTGACTCTTAGCGATCCCATGGACTGCAGCCCACCAGGCTCCTCCATCCATGGGATTTTCCAGGCAAGAGTACTGGAGTGGGGTGCCATTGCCTTCTCCGTTTTGCAGGCTAGGAAACCAAAAGTCAGATGACCTAACCGGCACAGGATCACTTAATTACACAGCTTGGAAATGGTCGACTCAACAAGGAATGTGGTCTTTGGTATGGAAAACCGTCACCTAAGGGAATCTCTCAGTCTCTCTGGGACTCTGAAGCAAGGACAATTATTTTGAGATCTCATGTTCTTTACATTCATTCATTCAACAAATACTCATTGAGGACTTATATATATCAAGCATAAGTACTTTATTGTTTCTCCATATGTCTTCTAGACTTTAAGATTCTTATGAAGTAATAGGTATAAAACTATCATCATACTTGGTGCATAGTACATGATCAATAAAATTGGTGGTTCTTCCTCACTTGCCCTAAGGGGAGGAATTTTATCTTAATAAAACCTGGTTTTCCACATGTTCCATAGACTGTTGTCATTGAGTCACTAAGTCGTGTCTGACTCTGCAACCCAGTGGGCTGTAATTCACCAGGCTCCTCTGTCCATGGCATTTTCCAGGCAAAGATACTGGAATGGGTTGCCATTTCCTTCTCTAGGGGATCTTTCCAGACCAGAGATCGAACCCATGTCTCCTGACATCGGCAGGCAGATCCTTTATCACTGAGCTACCAGGGAAGTCCCATAGCCTAGCAGCCTGCAAATAATACATGAGTCATCTCTTCGCATGAGGTGGCCAAAGTACTGGAGTTTCAGCTTTAGCATCATTCCTTCCAAAGAACACCTAGAACCAATCTCCTTTAGAATGGACTGGTTGGATCTCTTTGCAGTCCAAGAGACTCTCAAGAGTCTTCTCCAACACCACAGTTCAAAAGCATCAATTCTTCACCGCTCAGCTTTCTTCACAGTCCAACTCTCACATCCGTACATGAGCACTAGAAAAACCATAGCCTTGACTACATGGACCTTTAAGACTCTGATGCTGGGAGGGATTGGGGGCAGGAGGAGAAGGGGACGACAGAGGATGAAATGGCTGGATGGCATCACTGACTTGATGGACATGAGTTTGGGTGAACTCTGGGAGTTGGTGATGGACAGGGAGGCCTGGCGTGCTGCAGTTCATGGGGTCGAAAAGAGTCGGACACAACTGAGTGACTGAACTGAACTGAATACATTTTGTTGCGTGAATGAGCAAAGATCTCTGCTATGCTGTGAAGTGCCCAGCTTTGAGAAGTACATTGGAAATGTGAGTCTTCCTTTAAGAAGGAAATTGGCATAATTTTCATAATGAAAATTATGAAACCACCTCCTTGGACATAAAAATATTTTCCTTCTGCCAGTAGGGTATTTAAATTCCCTCTGTGTACTGATAAGAAAACTGAATCAGGATTTTAGACAATCAGACTGAAGCTATTCTCCCAAGTAATACACTACAGATTTCCCCTGTTCTATGTTTCTTTCAAAACATATGAAGAGGAAAAAACCTCATTAAATTATTTTTAATAACAGACCTGTGCTTACCCATCTGAGATTTAAACTTCATACTTTAAAAGATATTCAATTGTGAAAAACCATAAAATGTGACGAGTACATGAACCTAATAGTTAATAAACTGTACTTACTGTGAATCACTTCAGATGTAAGCAAACTCAAAGTAACATTTCTAATTTTGTAAAATTTTTCCTAACTCTGATATTTTCTTCAAAAGTACTGTTTTTAAAAGAGCAGATTTTAATTTTGTGAGAGCAGCTTCAATTTGTGGCCTCTCTTCTGCAGAAGGAGGGGCTTCCCTGGTGGTTAAGTGGTAAAGAATCTGCCTGCAGTGCAGGAGACTCGGGTTTGATCCCTTGGTCCAGAAGATCCCCTGGAGAAGGAAACAGCAACTCACTCCAGTGTTCTTGCTGGGAAATCCTATGGACAGAGGAGCCTGGCATAGCCTACAGTCCATGGTGTCTCAAAGAGTCAGACATGACTTAGCAAATAAACAACAACAACAAACAACTTCTACAGAAGACTATAACAAATTAGAATCAGATATGAGTCAGTCTGAGAATTTCTAAACTGAAACACAACACAGAACTTTGTCTATACTTTGACATCTGTTGCATACTGGCTTTGTGATCCTAGACAACTTACTCACCTAACCATGTTCTTTTTTTTTAAAGAGCGAACATTAGATGAAATCTTTAAGATACTGTTCATCTCTGAAATTTAATTAAATTATATCATTTAACTTCTCTAAGATGAAATCAACTGATCTGTAAAATGATCATAATTCTTGTCCTATCTTTTACACTTATTACGTAAGAGCATGTCATAAGCCTGTTAAATTAAGCCCATACAAATTTAGAAAGATGGTAACAATGACCCTGTATGCAAGACAGCGAAAGAGTCATAGATGTAAAGAACAGACTTTTATACTATGTGGGAGAAGGTGAGGGTGAGACAATATGAGAGAATAGCATTGAAGCATGTACGTTACCGTATGTAAAACAGATGACCGGTGCAAGGTCAATGCATGAAGCAGGGTACTCAAAGCTGGTGCTCTGGGACAACCCAGAGGGACTGGGTGGGGAGGGAGGTGGGAGGGGGGTTCAGGATGGGGGGACACCTGTACACCCATGGCTGATTCATGTCGATGTATGATGAAAACCACCACAATATTGTAATTAGCCTACAATTAAAATTAAAAATATATATGTTGAGTTATATCTGAGTGGAAAAAGAAATTAAACCCATACAAATATAAGGTATATATGGTGAGTGTGAAAGTGAAAGTGAAATCGCTCAGTCATGTCCGACTCTACCAGGCTCCTCCGTCCATGGGATTTTCCAAGCAAGAATACTGGAGTGGGTTGCCATTTCCTTCTCCAATGCATGAAAGTGAAAAGTGAAAGGGAAGTCGCTCAGTCGTGTCCGACTCTTGGCGACCCCGTGGACTATAGCCTACCAGGCTCCTCTGTCCATGAGATTTCTAGGCAAGAATACTAGAGTGGGTTGCCATGTCCTTCTCCAGGGCATCTTCCCCACCCAGGGATTGAAACCGGGTCTCCTGCATTGTAGGCAGACGCTTTACTGTCTGAGCCATCAGGGAAATCCATGGTAAGTATAAGCCCATATAAACATAAGGTATTATTTTTCAAAACCCCACAAATCCTAGGCCTGGGTGAGTTTTACCAGGCACTCTCGCCTGAGAAGAAAACATTGTCAGGTAAACAAATTTGCCTTTGCAAGTAAATCACCTTCCTGTCTCCTCTTTCCTGAATTCCAGTCCAGGGTGCATTTATCCCTAGGCCTGCCCAGGGCTGGCAGGGACCACTTCACATTGGCCTGGCTATTTACTCCTTTGTATACCCCCATGCTATCTCTTCCTTCTGCAGCACAGTACGGAGCATAGTTTGGCACTGCCTGCTTCTCTTGTCTGCCTCCTCATCTGTTGAAGTTTATCTGTGTTATATCTCAAACACTCAAGATAAGGCTTTTTGCCTTTCCGTATGATAATCATAAAAGAGACCTGTGCTAGAAACAGTGTCATCACCTTCAGAATATAACCTCGGGATAAAAAGTAGTATACCTCCTACAATTCCTGTTTTACTTAGTCTGAAGTAAGATGGTGTCAAATATGTGGAGATATCTAGAAAATTGGAATAAGTTAAGGACTAATATAGGGCTTCTCTTGTGCCTCAGCTGGTAAAGAGTTCACCTGCAATGCCGGAGACCTGGGTTCAATCTCTGGTTTGGGAAGATCCCCTGGAGAAGAGAAAAGCTACCCATTCCAGTATTCTGGCCTGGAGAATTCCATGGACTGTATAGTCCATGGGGTCGCAAAGAGTCAAGACATGGCTTAGTAACTTTCACTTTCAAGTACTAATATAGTTAATAAATCTGATATAAGTTATTCAAGCCATAAAAATGGGGAAGTTTTCCCAAGGAAGCTTATATAAAGATACTGATTCAGTTTTAATTTTTAAAATAATAAAGCCTTATACTAACTTACTGGTTCTCAAAGCAGTTTGACCTCTCACTCAATCATCCTAACAACCCTGCACCATAGCCGGATAGTTGATCTAATTGTACAAAATGGAACAACAGAAGAATTACATATCTAGTCCAAAAGTTTATGGTAAAGCTGAAATAAGAGCACAGGTCATCAAACTTCTAGTTGAATAACTTTCTACTACACCCTGCCTCTACAAGTTACCATGGTAAGATGTTAAAAAAATCACAAGTTGACTTTTAATCAAGTCTAGAGGGGAAAAAAGCTAGGACAGAACTGAACAGAGTCATTGAATTGCTTGTTGGTTGTTAAAGATGAAATTCCCTACCTAGGGTGAACCTTCTCAGGTTAGGTTTTGGCTGCTGGGTTTTGGCTGTTTTTTATATTTTTAAACCATAATCCTACTAGGTCAGAATATATTGAGAACTCAAATACTTTTATTACAGAAAAGGGCAGTGTAATATACTGAGTTTCAGCAGAAACAAATGCTGCCTTATACCTTCTACTGCCCATGTCACTAGAGGAGGGTGGTTTCTCCATGATTCTGTGACTTGTCCCACTGGTTTTCTGGCCATTTTTCATGCTCTTAACCTTTGAACACCACCCAACTCAGTGGTGTCAATAGTCACTCAAAACCAAAAGAAACAGTGTAAAGATTCAGAGGAACTTAGAGGCCCAAGTTTTGAAGATGAGTGATTACTTCTTATATATTATATCCATTATTCATGAGCATGACTGTTAAATAAAAAGAGAATAATTTTTAAAAAAAACTGACCTCAGCAAAGTTTTACACTGGGCAAAGTCTTATCGTCAGCATTCTTTGAAGTGTTGGTAGTGACCCAAAATCTGTATTTTCTGAGCAGAGAGAGAATTGATACCTGTCCTACACACCCGTCCTCCTCCCCATTGTTATTATACCAAAATGGATGCAGAACTCTAGGCGTATCAAGTACACGTCATTCAGATGGGTAGCCTAGTGGCATCACCCCGTCATGCCTCTCTCCTTATTCCTGTTTGCCTCATCTAACATCAGGTCAGCAAATATAACCAAACATAACCACTATTCTTATTTTTCTTTCTCAAATTTGAAGATACAGCCATGCAAGGGACTTCATTGGCTGTATGTTGGGTAGGGATCACTTTTGTCTTCATGAAACTTTGAAATCATCGGAGTTCAGATGGATAGTTATTTAGTTTGCATGGAAGAGAAAGGCACTAGTGGGGGAAAAAAAGACACTAATTGGAGACAGTGAGTAGGCAAGTTTGCTATAATCCATTTTCCTTAAGAATCCTCAAAAACCTGGGGCAGGGGTTGAGGTAATAGTTGCCAACATAGATACCTAATACAGTAAGGCTTGGCATATAGCCTGCTTGACCAGAAGTCTAGCAGAAGTTAGGAAGCAAGACATACAGACATGAGACAATGTGTAAAAGTAACAACCTCATTATCTCTTCATGTGTCCTAGTTGAACATTCAGTTCAGTTCAGTCACTCAGCTCAGTTGTGTCCGACTCTTTGTGACCCCACGAACCACAGCATGCCAGGCTTCCCTGTCTATTACCAACTCCCGGAGTCCACCCAAACCCGTGTCTATTGAGTCGGTGATGCCATCCAACCATCTCATCCTCTGTCATCCCCTTCTCTTCCTGCCCTCAATCTGTCCCAGCATCAGGGTCTTTTCAAATGAGTCAGCTCTTCCCATTAGGTGGCCAAAGTATTGGAGTTTCAGCTTCAGCATCAGTCCTTCCAATGAATATTCAGGACTGATTTCTTTTAGGATGGACTGGTTGGATGTCCTTGCAGTCCAAGGGACTCTCAAGAGTCTTCTCCAGCACCACAGTTCAAAAGCATCAATTCTTTGGCACTCAGCTTTCTTCACAGTCCAACTCTTATGTCCATACATGACCACTGGAAAAACCATAGCCTTGACTAGATGGATCTTTGTTGGCAAAGTAATGTCTCTGCTTTTCAATATGCTGTCTAGGTTGGTCATAATTTTCCTTCCAAGGAGTAAGTGTCTTTTAATTTCATGGCTGCAATCACCATCTGCAGTGATTTTGAAGCCCAAAAAAGTAAAGTCAGCCACTGTTTCCACTGTTTCCCCATCTATTTGCCATGAAGTGATGGGAACAGATGCCATGATCTTAGTTTTCTGAATGTTGAGCTTTAAGCCAACTTTTTCACTCTCCTATTTCACTTTCATCAAGAGGCTCTTTAGTTCTTCTTCACTTTCTGCCATAAGGGTGACATCATCTGCATATCTGAGGTTATTGATATTTCTCCCGGCAATCTTGATTCCAACTTGTGCTTCCTCCAGCCCAGTGTTTCTCATGATGTACTCTGCATATAAGTTAAATAAGCAGGGTGGCAATGTATGGCCTTGATGTCCTCCTTTTCCTATTTGGAACCAGTCTGTTATTCCATGTCCAGTTCTAACTGTTGCTTCCTGACCTGCATACAGGTTTCTTAGGAGGCAGGTCAGGTGGTCTGGTATTCCCATCTCTTGAAGAATTTTCCAGTTTCATATGATCCATACAGTCAAAGGCTTTGGTGTAATCAATAAAGCATAAGTGGATATTTTTCTGGAACTCTCTTGCTTTTTCGATGATCCAGTGGATGTTGGCAATTTGATCTCTGGTTCCTCTGGCTTTTCTAAAACCAGCTTGAACATCTGGAAGTTCACGGTTCACATATTGCTGAAGCCTGGCTTGGAGAATTTTGAGCATTACTTTACTAGCATGTGAGATGAGTACAATTGTTTGGTAGTTTGAGCATTCTTTGACATTGCCTTTCTTTGGGATTGGAATGAAAACTGACCTTTTCCAGTCCTGTGGCCACTGCTGAGTTTTCCAAATTTGCTGGCATATTGAATGCAGCACTTTCATAGCATCATCTTTCAGGATTTGAAACAGCTCAACTGGAATTCCATCACCTCCACTAGCTTTGTTCATAGTGATGCTTCCTAAGGCCCACTTAACTTCACATTCCAGGATGTCTGGCTCTAAGTGAGTGATCACACCATCGTGATTATCTGGGTCATGAAGATCTTCTTTGTACAGTTCTCCTGTGTATTCTTGCCACCTCTTCTTAATATCTTCTGCTTCTGTTAGGTCCCTACCATTTCTGTCCTTTATCAAGCCCATCTTCCCATGAAGTATTCCCTTGGTATCTCTAATTTTCTTGAAAAGATCTCTAGTCTTTCCCATTCTGTTGTTTTCCTCTATTTCTTTGCATTGATGGCTGAGGAACGCTTTCTTATCTCTCCTTGCTATTCTTTGGAACTCTGCATTCAGATACTTATATTTTTCCTTTTCTCCTTGGCTTTTCGCTTCTCTTCTTTTCACAGCTATTTGTAAGGCCTCCCCAGACAGCCATTTTGCTTTTTTGCATTTCTTTTCCATGGGGATGGTCTTGATCCCTGTCTCCTGTACAATGTCACGAACCTCCATCCATAGTTCATCAGGCACTCTATCAGATCTAGTCCCTTAAATCTATTTCTCACTTCCACTGTACAATCGTAAGGGATTTGATTTAGGTCATACCTGAATGGTCTAGTGGTTTTCCCTACTTTCTTCAATTTAAATCTGAATTTGGCAATAAGGAGTTCATGATCTGAGCCACAGTCAGCTCCCAGTCTTGTTTTTGCTGACTGTATAGAGCTCCTTCATCTTTGGCTGCAAAAAATATAATCAATCTGATTTTGGTGTTGACCATCTGGTGATGTCCATGTGTAGAGTCTTCTCTTGCATTGATATAAGCATCAGCAAAATACTCATATTGGATTTCTCTTCCTCGTTTGGCATGAGACTAGGAACAGGAAAGATTAAAGGGATAATTTGAGAAGCTAGTGCTAGAGGTAACTGCCAGCAAGTTCCCTCTTGAAAGGAGTAGGTAGGTAATCAGGGAAAAGTGAATTAATAGCTTCTCCAGAGAAACTGATGTAAAGAATGGGAGCATTAAGATGGACCCTAGAGCTAAGATTTCTATGACGGAATAAGCCACACAAGTAGGAAAATAGATAAAAACCAAAGAGAGAACTAAGGAGGATAAAACACTTTTCCTAGGTATTTTTTTTTTAAAGCCCATCTTTGTATAGGCATAGCCCTTTAAATTTTATAAAGTGCTGGAAGTAAAGGCTTTTCTTTCAAAAATGAAAACCTAGATGTGTATTAGAAGAAACACTTTTCTCATAAAAAATGCATCTATGGCTAGGGTCCCTGAGGGGGCCATTGCCACTGTCCCCTCTCTGAGGAGGAAGTGCTCTGGAAAGACGTGTGAAAAGATGAGGAGGAGCTGGATGGGGATGAGCCAGGAGCCAGGTAATGCCATGTCAGGGAGACCATGGAGTCTGACAGAGAGCCACTTTTCATCCCTCTCTCTCTCTCTCTCTCTCTCTCTCTCTCTCTCTCTCTCTCTCTGTGGCTCCAATAAAGTACAGGTTCTGCAGAACAGCCTTGTGAGTTGAGGCCACCTCCTTCCTGATCCAGGCTCTTCCTGTTGTTTTCCACACTGAAGAGATGCTTCTAACCTCACCGTAGGGCTGTCAGGAGGAATGCCTGCAGCTCTACCTTCACTTCCTGGAAAGGTCTAGATGGTTCCTGCGATAGCTGAGGTGTCTCCGTGGGAAAATATTTGAAATTCAGTACTGTTTGAATTGCTGATTCCTGAGATAAAATAAAATAGTTTCATTTTAAATGATGACACCTTGATCTCTCTAAACCTGGTGAGGAGAATTCTCTTGGCCTCATCTCACACAGGGACTCCCAAGCTCATCTGTGCCCACCATGTTGTTTTAACTTACACCTCCTGTCCTCACTCCAATGACAGAGTGCGGAGTGCAGCCCCGTCCTCCCGCTCTGGCCATCCACTCCTTTCCCGGCATTGTTCCAAGCCAGAAGATGTAGGGTAGGAGCAGGTACCAGTGGGAGAGATGTCCCCTGCCCCTAATGACTCTTTGGTTTTTATTTTAGAATGGAGATGCTGGGGAGAGACATGCACACATTAAGAAACAGACCAGATACATTACAGTTGTAGCATAAATCAGCCGCTGTGAATAGAGAGGGCGAGGGCCCACAGCAGTCAAACACCAGCTGGGACTGTGGGTGACAGAGCAGGTGCTCATTTCCTGTGTGCAAGTTGGCAGTTAGACCTCTGTGCCTATGTTTAAAAAAATAAAAAGCACTCACTTTTTGTCTTTAAATATTAAAAAGATTCAAACTGGAAGAAAAAAAGAAGATATCTGTATGTTTAACAGTCAAGGTCAAGATCAGGAAAGCTTCCCCATCCCTCTGTCCAGCATCACCAGCATCATTACCCAGCTTAACTATATCACACATAGAAAGGAATATACTTGATATCCAAATAACCACCACCAGGAATTAACAGGGGTTAGTATTTTGCCATGTGTTCTTCAGAGCTTTTTTTTCCTTAATAATTTTATTTATTTGTTCATTTTGGCTCATTGAGCCTCCTTTGCTTCATGCAGACTTTCCGTAGTTGTGACGGGCTTCTCATTGCGGTGGCTTCTCTTGTTGCGGAGCACAGGCTCTAGCCACCCAGGCCTCAGTAGTCGCTGCACAGGCTCAGTCATGGCTCATCGGCTCTAGAGCATGGACTCAGGAGTTGTGGGGCACAGGATTAGTTGCTCTGTGGCACATGGAATCTTCCTGGACCCAGGGATAGAACCCATGTCTCCTGTCTCAAAAGGCGGATTCTTTATCACTGTACCACCAGGGAAGTCTGAACTGTTCTTTTTTTATGTTTCAGCTAAAGCTCCAGCTCTATACCATCTCTTTGCCACTTGGTCCCAGAATTAGCCACTGTCTTGCAGCTGTTGTTTATTATTCCTATTCTTATTCTATACTGTTCTTACATAGGTTTATGTCTAGATTCAGTACAGTATTATTTGGGGCTTGTGTGTGTGTACTTAAATAGGATCCCACTTTTTGGGCTTCCCTGATGGCTCAGACAGTAAAGAATCCACCTGCAATGCAGGAGACCTGGGTTTGATCCCTGGGTTAGGAAAATCCCCTGAATGAGGGCATGGCAACCCACTCCGGTATTCTTGCCTGGAGACTCCCCAGGGACAGAGGAGCCTGGCGGGTCGCAAACAGTCAGACATGACTGAGAGACTTGGCATAGCACAGTATACAGTTCCTAATCTCCTACAGTATTTTTTATACTCAATATTGTTTTGAGGTTGATCTGTGTCTATATATATAAGTCTAGTTCACTCATTTTAATTTCTGTGTGGTTTTAAAGTATAGAAGTAAAGCTGTCTGCAGTTTGTTTATCCATTCTACTGCTGATGGATGTTAGATTGTTTTCACTTCTTGGACCACTCTTTAATAAACTTCCTGTCTAAAATTTTGTTTGAATTCACAGACTCTCAAGAAAAAAAAATACAATCACATTCAAGTAAAAAACGACTTCTTTGCATATTTTTTGTGTATGTATGTGAAACAGCAATATGAAAAGTTGAGGTCTTTTCATTTTTAAAAATTACTGGAATTTTTTTTTTCCAGTAAAACTAACACTTTTCCAGTAAACAACTCAAAAGCAAGATATATAGTGTGGTTTATTTTATGACCAGAAAGAGAGTCATAAGTACTTTCAGTTTCTAAATTACACATTTCTCAATTGTTTTAGGTTTTTTTCAACAAGCCAACATTACTCTGATAATCCAAAGTCAAAACCACTTTAATTTTCTTATGTTGTTCATTTGTTTACTTTCATATATATACATATGTATGTATATAGTGATACAGTGATATAGTAAAGTCGCTCAGTCGTGTCTGACTCTTTGCGACCCCATGGACTGTAGCCTACCAGGCTTCTCTGTCTATGGGATTTTCCAGGCAATAGTACTGGAGTGGATTGCCATTTCCTTCTCCAGGGGATCTTCCCAACCCAGGGCTCGCACCCAGGTCTCCCACATTGTAGACAGACACTTTACCATCTGAGCCACCAGGGAAGTCAAATCTGGGCCCACGGTAGTGAAAGTGCAGAGCCCTAACCATTCTACTGCTGAGGAATTCTCTAACTATCATATTTGTAATGTAGATATTGTGTTGTTCAAACACAGTAGGCTCTTAATTGAATACAATCTCCTATTTGGTAGGATTTATTCTTGAGCTCTGAGATAAAGGCCCAAACTAATTCTACTCAAGATATGAGGAGAGGGAGTGGTACCCAGCCTCACTTTTATTTGACTTGTGTATTGTGTGGTCATTTCACTTCCCGTTGGCGATTTTGACCCATGAAATGCCCTCCACCTATCTCCTTAAACCAATTAGACTTGAGGAAGCTGGATTTTATCCTGTAAACTTTACAGTGTAAACAATATTTTCTTAATAAAAAGGAATAACTTGAGTGTTCTAAGAAAACATGAATGTTCTAAGAAGTTTTTCTTAGAACACTTGAGTGTTTTAAAGAATACTTGAAAATATTCTTAAAGTTTTCTGTAATGCACTTAAAGTGCTTTTTAAAACGAACAATAATGTTTATATGTGCTAAGCTCAGGCTATAAAGAGAACAGTGTTTTGAAGGAATGGATGTGGTTACCATTCTCTAATTCATTTAAAGAAGTATTTAAAAACACATGTAATATAGGTAGATATAAATGTGCTATGGTCATGCTACTTTGACAAGAGTATTATTTCAAGGGAACTGGAGTAACTTGAGAGAAAGGAAATTCAGGAAGATGACTCCTAGAGTTTTATGAAGTCCTGGGAGTTTCTCCCAAGTGTACATCCATATACAGACTTTGAGAATTGCACTAAGACATAGACCTTCACCCAGGTCCCAGACTGGTCACTGGGTGGCACACATATGCAGTAGATCTGAATAGTATCAGAAAGACTTTGTAAAGGGAACCAAGGTTGAAAATACAATTCACAGTAGATGGGTCAGAACTTGTGACCTGAACCAAACTAGGTCAGTGGCTTGCTAAAATAAAAATATCAATATTTTCCGTAGGATTTAAATAAGATCCAGAGTCTTATAATATTCAAATGTCAAGGATACAATCCAAACTTACATGGCATATGAAGAGTCAGGAAATCTCAATTTGCATGGGAAAAGGCAATCAATAGACATCAGTGATGACACAGATGTTGGAATTATTTTTTAAAAGCCACTATTATAAAAATATCTTGAGGGGAACTTTCCTGGTAGTCCAGTGGTTAAGACTCCCACTTCCAATGCAGGTTGGAACCTCAGGCTCTCCCTAAGGTCCCACATCCAGTTACACTGGAAGAGAGAAGTTGGTGGTGTTAGATGTGTAACAAGGACTCTGCTGTTGGCAGGGGGGCAGCATGACCTTGTATAAAATGACCGCTTCTGTAGCAAACCTGTGAATAAGGGTGGAGGACACTTTCTACAAATCAGTTCAGAAAATATGTAGAATAAAGCAGAAGCAATAGGTTTTCACTCAAAGTACCTGCTAATTTTTGTTCTTGGCACACATTTCTCTAGGGCTTTTTAACAAAGTATCCAAAAATATTCTCTAAGTTTGCTGACTTTATAAAATCCTCTTATGTGTATATTTTGACATGAGTTAAATGAAGTTTTCCAGTTTTCTCTGACTAAAATATTGAAATCAATCTTGTTATAATCTGCATGGTATTGGTGCAGAATGCTATTCCTTTCTTCTCCCATTTCCACAGAACGGAGGGAACTTCCATTCCCCATAAGGATATAGTCTCTCTTTCCTCTCCCATTTCCCCAAGCGAACAGTGATCTATCTGATGGCTAAGAAGTGGAGAATAAGCTCTGAGACCTCCCTCTTCTGAAGTGGCAAGTCCTCCAGACCCACTCTCAGCTCCCCCATCTCCACAAGGGAGACCTGGAGATGCCCAGCTATGCCAGTGACTGGGTAAGGAGATTCAGTTCAAGGAGGATGACTGGGAAGCGCTTCTGGCTCACATCCAAACCACCATCTCTCTCTCATTCAGCTTTTCCAGTAATGAAGCTAATTTTGGTCTCCAGCTATCTGACTCCTGTGTCTGCTTTTCCGTTCGTTACCTCTTTGCAAACCTTAGCATGGAGTTGTTCCCTCAGAGAAAATTGTTCTTCTTTCACGGAGTAATATTACCATCTTGTAGCCTTCTGTGATTTGTATAAGCCATCTCATATTTTTCATATTCAAATTGGTCATCCTGTCCTATGTGGTTTTAGGATTTCATTTCATGCTTAGGGAGGTCATCTATATCTCCATGTTATAAAATGATTTTCATAGATGAATCTAAATAGATAGGGTGTGTGCTTAATAGATACTTAAACTTAGTAACATTTTGATAGCCTGAATTGTACATTAAAATCAACAGGCTCCAGTACTTCCCTGGTGGTCCAGTGGTTAAGAATCCACCTGCCAATGCAGGGGCAGGTTCGACCCCTGGTCTGGGAACTAAGATCCCACATGTTGCCAAGCAACTAAGCCTGTGAGCCACAACTACTGAGTCCACATGCTCCAGATAGAGCCATGCTCTGCAACAAGGGAAGCCGCCTCAATAAGAAGCCTGCTCACTGCAACTAGAGAAAGCCCACGTGCAGCGACAAGAGCCCAGGCACCACAACAAAGACCCAGAGAAGCCAAAAATAATAAATAAATAAAATACTTTTTTTTTTTAATCTATAGCTCCTGCCTTAGAGGATTTGAAATTTTTTTGCCTTTAAAAGAAAAAATTCTGTTTCATTCCAATGTCCTAGTCCTCCCCGTATGTTTATCCACACACACACACCCCTTAAATTTTTTTTGATGTCAGAAATATCCTTAGTTTTTATGAAGACATATACAGTATCTGCCTTTGTGTTAAAATACTTTTTATTGTCATATATTTCATAGATCATACATCATATGTCGTCAAGCAATTTTAAACATGTTCTTTCTGTATTGGACTTTTCTGTCTCAGTCAAGAATTAGCTAATTAGCTATTACTGAAACTGTACTGCATCAGGGTTTCCAACTGGGTAAACAGCTGTGCATTTCCCCCTCCTCTCTGCACACCGTCCTCTGATGTACCCTGATACTGGCCAAGCCTTGGTAGCAACCAAAAAAAAAAAACTATATTCCATAATAACTGTCACAGTCTTTGTGCCCAACCTTTATTTTGGTAAATGCACCAAGACACGTTTAGTCCACAATACCACCGAATGTCTAAGACCTAGCATAGCATCGGACACCAGTGCTTAATAAATATTTATTTAATGGATATATGAATGAATGAATTCACAACAGAGTTCTTTTAAATTTTATGCACTCCTATGACATTGAAAATATAGCTTGCTTCACTAAATGGGAGTTATACCATTTGTACGGAACACATCCATAGACCTGTAATTATGGCAGTATTCTCACTTCCTTAGTTCTATTCGTAGTTTTATACACTTTGGACACCTCAACTTTCATGGACCCAGGAATATGTTATTCCCCTTGTAATACTCATTTCTCATCGTGAACTCAAAGGGATTAAGATGAATTGAGTACCAATTAGGAAAAATTCTGTTTTGGGGGTTGAATCCTTAGGGATCTCTCCAGCTCCAGCTCTATTGACTTTCTTTAAAAAAAAATTATTACTAATTGTTATCATTTATTTTGGCAAGTGCAGGGTCTTTTTGCAGCACACAGGCTTCTTTAGTTACAGTTCTTGGGCTTAGCTGTAGCTTGTGGGATCGTAATTTCCTGACCAGCGATGGAACCCAGGCCCCCTGCATTGGGTGCCTGGAGTCTTAGCCACTAGACCACCAGGAAAGTCTCCTCCATTGACTTCCTGATGTTCTCTGAGTCACTTCTTCCTTTGGTGTTTCTGCTTCTAGATAGAGCATCTTCTCTCCAAGTGGTCTGTCCTTGCCTCTCCTAACTGGAAACTTCCGCTGCTCAGTGTCTACCCAGCATGGAAGCAGCTCACCTCCACGCGTCTCAATTCCACCTCTCTCTTCTGTCGTTCCTGTCCTCGAGAGCCCCTGGTGAGCACTGTCCAGGTCCACTTAGTTCTCTGACTGACCCCGTTTGGCAGTAACAGTAGATGCTGTTGGTGTCCATCTGAGACCACCTGCAGCTGCAGTAGACACTTGCCAACATGCTAACAGTGTCCCACCCAAGTACCTGTGTCCTGTCTCTCTGGTTCTCAAATCTGATTCTTCTTCATTATCATGTTTTCTGAAATCAACTATTTACGAAGTCTTTGCTCCCATGAATGTATTTTGCTCTATGTGTTTGCTGGTTTTTCAGCAATGATTCTACCGTGGGGTGGTGGAGAAAGTAGAAATGTATTGAGTCTAGATTTCCACCCCAGGGTGTGTGCGTGTGCGTGTGTGTGTGTGTGTGTGTGTGTGTGTGTGTGTAAATCAGTTCTTTTTTTTCTTTTTTGGGGCCACACTGCACAGCATATGAGATCTTAGTTCCCCCACCAAGTATCAAACCTGCCCCCGCCCCCAGCACTGGAAGCATAGAGTCTTAACCACTGGGAAGTCTCAGCTCTTTCTTTTTCTATAATTAAAAAAGAACATGCCTAAAGTTAGAAAATATGTTTATCAAACAGCACAGAGAACAATTCAGACTCCTAATCTCATTTTCAAGAGGCAACAATTATTTCTAACTTTCTAATGTATTCTTCCAGAAATATTCCAAGTATAAAATGCACAAGTATCTAATATGGATTCCTTTTTTTACCTAAAGGAGAGCATAACATACAGTTTAAATTTCACCATATATATCATGGTTTACTCCAAATAGAGCTACTTTACTTTTTTCCCCATAACGATGTCCTATTTTGAAATGCCATAACTTACCTAACCTATCCTTTTTGGGCATTTGGGTTGTTTAACTCATTTGCTATCACAAACAGCTCTGCCTTGAACATCCTTGTTGTTGTTCAGCTGCTAAGTTGTGTCCAACTCTTTCTGACCCCATGGACTGCAGCATGTCAGGCCTCCCTGTCCATCACTAACTCCTGGAGTTTGTTCAAACTCATGTCCATTGAGTCAATGATGTCATCCAACCATCTCACCCTCTGTCGTCCCCTTCTCCTCCTGTCTTCAATCTTTCCCAGCATCAGGGTCTTTTCTAATGAGTCAGCTCTTTCTATCAGGTGTCCAAAATATTGGAGCTTCAGCTTCAGCATCAGTCCTTCCAATGAATATTCAGGATTAATTTCCTTTAGGATTGACTAGTTTGATCTCCATCCTTATACACATATTTTTGTACAAGTACATTTTTGTTAACACTTAAGATAACCAACGTCTCACCTTTTGATAGTTAGTGGGTGAAAAAGAATATTCTATTTCAATTTGCATGTCTTATATTTTAAGTTGGGTGTTTGTATATGTTTATCAAACTACTGATATTTCTTTGATTTTTTTGCCCATTTTCTTACTGATGTGTAAGATAAAAATTTTTTATGTTAAGATTAGCTCTTGATCTTCTCTAGTGGTCCAGCGGTTAAGAATCCTCCTGCCAACACAGGGGACATGGGTTCGATCCCTGGTCTGAAAAGATTCCGCATGTCATGGGGAGGGGGCAACTAAGCCAGCGCACCACAATGAAGAGTAGTCCCTACTTGCTGCAGCTGCTAGAACCCTGCTCGCAACAGTGAAGACCTAGTGCAGCTGAAAATAAACAAGTAAATAGACAACATTTTTAAAAGATTAGCCTTACAGTCATAGTCTTACAAATATGTTATCTTTTGCCTTTTTATCCCAACAGTCTTTTCATCCCAAATTTAAAACTTTGTATACTTTCTAATTTATTATTTCCTCTCTGGCTTCTGGGTTTTGTGTCACACTTAGAAAAGCCTTCCTCACTATGAAATTATGTTATGAAACTCCTCGATAATTTCTCCAGGTATCTTCCCAGATTCTTTGTTACATTTAAAAGTCCTGTCTATCTAGAAATTATTTCAACATAGCCATCAGCTCTGATGTTTGTCTTTTCTAATCTTGCCTTTTTGATCAATGACCCAGCTTCCTGGGAGCTGCGAAAAATCCAGATTTTCCAGACCCTTGGAGATGTGATGGAACCTGGCTGATGGACACATGGCTGGTATTGTAACCTAGAGCCCCCAGCTCCTCTCCTGCTCACTGAGTCCTGGGCCCAGATTCCAGCCGGGAACCTGGGCAGACCACTCTCACTGGAGCCTGTGAGCTCCAGGGGGCCCCACAGTGACCTGGCTGCCCATTTGACTGTAGCATGGGCTGTAACACTTCCTCTGTAAACTCAGCCTGGCTCCCTTCCTCTCTTCTCTCCCATTCCATCTGTGCACAGCCCTGCCAGCTCTCCTCTGAGGACATTTGCATCATGCGGCAGCAGGTGGGCTCTTGACGACAGCTTCACTGAGCCATGGTCTGCTCAGCTGCCCCTGTGCTGCTCCTGGCCATGACTCTCCCTCTGGTGGAGCCACCAGCTGCCCAAGCATCCCAGCCTGTGAGTAAGCCTGGATGAGAACCATGAGAAGGTCTGCAGAGATGACAGTAGGGGCCTCTGGGTATGAGAGGCAGCACGGTGTAGGATGAATGGATGGGTGGATGGGAGAGGGCTGGAGGGAGAGGAAGTCATGCTTTTTAAAAAAAAAATTTATTTATTTGCCTGAGCTGGCAAATCTTAGTTGCGGCATGTGGGATCCAGTCCCCTGACCAAGGATTGAACCCAGGTTCCCAGAACTGGGAGCACACAGTCTTAACTACTGGACCACCAGGGAAGCCCCTGTAACATATTTTTTTAAAGAGGATGGTTTTTTTTTTATGAGAGTTCAGCCTAATATTTCAGAGTGTGAGGATAGTTTTTGTTTCTTTATTTGAATTCCTGTGAACACCACTGATGCCTGCTGCACTTTAGGTAAAGGCTCTTCCAGTCAAGCTTGCCACTTAAAAATGAAAATAAAAGCTGGCCAAATTTGGGAGCCATTGGCATAGAGGAGGAGAGAATCTGAGGAAAGTCAGCAGTGTCTAGTCTGGCACTTTATGATTGGTGTGCTCTCCCAGGTGGATATCTATCTGTCTCTAGCCACATACTCATCTAGAGCATATCTGTTTCTAGACTGACCTCCTCACACACATGCAGTTTTCAGAGAGGAAGGTGTGGGTGAGGAAATATTTACACACACCAGAGACCTAGGTAATGCTTCTGCTCACCCTCATGGCAATTGCTATGGAGGGAATAATCCCCAAGCTTCCCTGATAGCTCAGTTGGTAAAGAATCCACCTGCAATGCAGGAGACCCCAGTTCGATTCCTGGGTATGGAAGATCCTCTGGAGAAGGAATAGGCTACCCACTCCACTCCAATATTCATGGGCTTCCCTGGTGGCTCAGCTGATAAAGAATCCGCCTGCAATGCGGGAGACCTGGGTTCAATCCCTGGGTTGGGAAGATCCCCTGGAGGAGGGTACAGCAACCCACTCCAGTATTCTTGCCTGGAGAATCCTCATGGACAAAGGAGCCTGAAGGGCTATAGTCCATGGGGTCGCAAAAAGTCGTGGAGGGACTTAGTGCACACACACAGACTCACAGACCCAGGGATAGGTACATTCAGGAAGGAATTAAGCAAAGCTTGTTGACTCTCCAGGGTGTGCCTGGTTCCTGGGTTCAGGCAGGCCTTGCTGGCCTGGGAGGGATCCCTGGGGCTGCAGTCAGGCACCTCCTACCAGAAGCTGGCTTTCCCCTCCTGCTCTGCCCGCTTGACTCCAGTCAACAAGAGGAGCTCTGAGAGACCACATCACAGCAGATTAGCCAGGCTGCTCCCCCAGCGGCTTAGAGAAGAAGGTGTCCCCAGAGAAAGGCAGGGTTCAGCTCTCCCCAGAGTCTTCCTGTGCTCTGTTCCAGGGACAGAGGCAGGCTCGAGGGGGATCAGGGCCACAGCTGGACCCCGAAAGTGGAGCAGGTGGTGAGTGGATGAATGGGAGGGTGGGGAGCAGGGAACGAGGCAGAAAGAAAGGTCTGGGAGAGGCACCACTGAGGGGGAGGGCAGGGAGGGTCAGAGAGAGACGGGGTCTGGCACTGGTCACAGGCGTCAAGGCCGCTCTCTAGCTGTGGGGTCTTGACAAAACCTTTTCCTCCTGGAGAGTCTGTGTAAGGGGGGTTGTTGGGAGGGCGACATGAAGCGTCATGTGTGATGGGTGAGTGGAGACCATCTTCCTGGGTTCTGTCTGCATGGACCTGTCTGCATGGGCTGTGGGAGGAGGAAGATGTGACGTCTTCGGGTTCCTGGAGGGGACAGCTAGTGTCGGGTCTGCAGCAGCTGCTCCTTTCCCTCCAGCTCTCCCCTCTCCTGCAGAACTGGTCCTGATCTCC
This sequence comes from Capricornis sumatraensis, assembly GCF_032405125.1. Taxonomy (NCBI): domain Eukaryota; kingdom Metazoa; phylum Chordata; class Mammalia; order Artiodactyla; family Bovidae; genus Capricornis; species Capricornis sumatraensis. The sequence continues at coordinate 33,440,069 of NC_091069.1, read as the reverse complement.
GTCTACGTACAGCTGGACTTCTCCGATGAGCCCTGGCCGGCGGCACTCTCCCAGCCACTGACTGTCCCGGCTGCCTCGGCTGCCTCGGCTTCCTCATCCCCAGTGACTCTCACTGGCCTCAACCTCACAACAGGTGGGGAAGAACCTCTCCTGACCCCCGGCCTTTCAGTGGCTCTTAGCTGCTCAGGTGGGAGGGGGTGCTCAGGGTGTGAAAGCCCATCCCTCCCACAGTGCCCTGGTCTGAGATACTGCAGGGAGCCCCTCCCTACTTCTTGGAGGGTCTACACGCCCAGCTTCTTCCCCACCTCCCATCGGACAGACCTTCCCTTCCTGCTCCATGTCCCCATCTTCTAAACTTTGGCAGAGGCCCAAGGGGCAGATGATGCTGAGCCGGGGCTTCTCTGCTCCCACCTCGGATGCCTTTGCCCAGCACGCTCTGCTGCTTTGAACCCTGGCTGGGAAAGCAGTGACTTTGGATTATCTGGATTGTCTGATTGTTTCTGGATTGCTCCAGAAACCCAGCCTAGGGCCTCGCAGACAGCAGGCATCGGGCTTTCCCGGACACCCTGCTCACTTCTCATTTCCCTTGCTTCTGTCACAGAGTGCAATGTCACCCATGACGGGTGCAGCTCCTGTGCTTGCCTCTCTGGGTACCAGTGGAACGCCAGCGTCTGCAGCCATCACCAGCCCTGTCAAACCCCCATCAAGCACCAGCCGTGTGGCTGTCTTGTCCTGAACCCTACTGAAGCCGGGTACTGCCAGCTGCTGCCACCTGGTGAGGAGGGCTGGGAACTTGGAAACCAATAGCCCCGAGTGAACAAAACCCTCTGTGTTTTTTCCTCTCTGACGGCTGTATCTCTGCCAGCTGGTCCAAGCCCAGCGGCTCCTCTGGGTGAGAGAAAATGCCAGGTATCACAGCAGATCACAGGCCCCGCGCCTGGGACAGGAATAGTGAGACGAACAACAACAGGGCTCTGGAGACAGGTGGACAAGGAAAGTTTCCTTTCTGGTGGAGGGGGAAGTCCTAGGTCAAAAAGCTTCCCTGTGTGGTTCCTACTGACAGATAGGGTCTTCCAGGCTTGACTGCAGCAGCCACATTCCTACAGGGACAAAACAGCACAATTAGTGTTGGGTGGGGAAGGAATGAGGAGAGATGGGCTTCAGAAAATGGGGGAGGAGGGCGAGGCTCCAGGGCCACGAGCTCCTGTTCCGGGGGTTCTGTCTCCTGCCTCCTGCAGTCCCCGCGACCCTGAGCCTTGACTCCTGGCTGCAAATGCCTGGCAACACGCTGAACCTGACCCTCCTCATGAACCAGGAGACCACCGACCTGAACTGGTTCCTGTGGCCCCCAGGAAGCCCCAGCCCCGTCCTCCTGCAGGCAGGGACCTGTGTGTCCTTGACCTCCAGCCGGGGCCGGACTGTCCTCAGCATCATCAACATCTCCCATAGATGGGCAGGTAGCCCGCCTGTCGCTCCCTCCTCCTCTCCTGCCTTCTCGCTCCTCCCCTTCTTTCTTCCCTCCTCTTCCTCTGCTCCCCTCCGACTCCTCCTCCTCCCTCTCTTCTCCTTCCTTCTTGTCTTTCCTCCTCTTCATTTTCCTTCTGTCCATTTATTCATTCTGGGGAAACGAAGGCTAAGAGGCCCATGGATGTGAAGAATTTTGATGAGAAAACGCCAAAAGTGTGGTCTCAACTTCACCTGAGGACAGATGCGGGCTTTTCTTCGTGATGCCGAGATGGCAGCAGGTGGTGCAGGCAGAGCATCTCCTGGAGACAGGGAGGTTCATCTTAGGATCCATGGCAACGGGCTCGTGACAAAGCGTCAGGATCTCCTCTTCCTCCCAGCAGTCCTTGAGAAAGAGATCTTTCCTGCTGGGGTCTAGCTCAGGCTGGATCAAGAGGGCAGACCTAGGGAGTGGCTGGGGAGGCAGGAAGGACTCTGCAGTACAGGTGGGGGCTGAGCAGCTGGGAGGTGCAGCAGGCGTGTGTCTGCAGGTGAGTACATATGCCGCTTCGAGGCCCAGGGATTCAGGTGGGAGCTGCACCAGGTGGTGAGGGTGCCCCTGCAGGCAACAGATGTGACTGGGCTCCCAGACCAGCTCTCCGTCTCCTGTGCCGCCTCCCCCGGCTTCCAGCTGAGCTGCTGCACCCCCGGCACACATCTGGGCTACACGGCTTCCTGGAGCCCCAGAGAGGGTGGCCAAGGTATGGAAAGGGGCCGACTGTCTCGGGGGTCCAGGGAGAAGGGGCAGCTAGTTGCCTCCAGGCAGCTGGGGCTTCAGCTCCCAGGAAACAGGCTGCAGTTCAACCTGGGAGTTCCAGGTCCAATACTGGAACTCCAAAACAATACTGTTTTGACCCCAGGTCTGTTCAACAATAACCACATGTGTGTAGACAACTTTCACATCATGCTGTCATCCACATGATCTCCTAGAACCCACCCAATGCTACTGTGCAAGCTTCCTCTGATGATGGTCCCACTTTACAAATAAGTCCACTGCGGCTTCAGGGCCTGGAGCTTATAAGATACCCCCGACATACCACCAGGTTCTCCCGGCCCCAAATCTCAGCTCAGCCTGCAGTAGTCTGCTGCCCACATACCACTCAGCTTTTCTCCACTGTTTCATCTGCTTCTGAAATTGCTAGGAAGACCCCAAGGGGTCTAGGCATGTCCCTGGTCCAGAGACCATTCCCTTCTCATGTTCCCCTCAGCCTCCGTATTCAACACGCCAGACTCCCAGTGCTTCATGCTGGCTGTTCAGCACTGCCCTACAGCCAACACCACGTACATTTGTGAGCTGCAGAGCCCGGGTCTGAGCCCTCTCAGGGTCACTGTCTCTGTCACCGTCATCCAGGGTACGTGGGGCCTGGGATCCGGCCGGCCGTCCTCTCACTGCCCACCCTGGAAGTTCCCCCTGGGTGTCTCCCTGAGCTGGGCAACACAACCAGACTCCAAAGCCTGCAGGGGTTTCTGCTCAAGGAAAGGCTTGGGCTTGAATGCACTGCTAAGCCCTCCCTGATGTCATTTTCAGATGGAGACACCACCTGCCCTGAGGACTCCTCAACTGTTGCCTGGAACGTCACCAAGGCTGGCCATGTGGCACAGGCCCCGTGTCCCGGGGACAGGACGGGCACGGTAAAGAGGCCCTGTGGGCCTGATGGGGTCTGGGGACCCATCCACAGCAACTGCACAGACACGGGGCTCTTGGCTCTGCTCCTCAGAGCCCAGGTAAAGCTTCTGACCCTGCTGCCCATGTGTCCCATCCTCCATGATCTATCCCTTCCTCACTCAGGACCCAGCTTTAGAGTCCTTTCCCCCTGAGACCCAGCAGGAAGGTTATTCAGCTTCTCTGAACTGGAGCCCTAGCAGAGCCAGGAAGTAGGTGTTGAGACCCTACTACCCAGTGTTGGTGTAGTCCCAAACCTTCATGCCCTCAGGTATCTGCTCCACAAACCCTGGTGTGAATTCTTCCCACATGGCTTGTTCCCGTCTCTGCTTTCTGCTCCCTGGGATGGGGTGTGGGGAGAAAGAAAGGAGGTGCTGGGCTGGGAAGGAGGTGGCCCCTCCTTCCTGACGGCTCATCCACTCCCCTCCTGCTGTCTTATCTGTCTCAAGCTGCTACAGGCAGGCCAGGACTGGCCTGAGGAAGAGGTGTCACAGATCCTGGCTCAGCTGCAGGAGCAGGTAGAGGCAGTGACCTCCCCCTCTGACTTACTGGCCCTGGTGGGCACCATGACAGTCCTGGCCAAGGTGGTGGCAGACACCGGAACACAGCTCAACTGCAGCACCCTGGAGGTGAGATCTCTGAATCACAGCAGGGGCCAGCTGGGTAGTATGGGCAGGAAGCTTTTCCCCCAGGCATTTCTGTCCCTCTGACATCACCATGGTCTGTCAGATGGCAGACCTTTCTAGAGTCCAAGTGTCTGCTCTCCTGGTCCCTTTCTCCTCCTGCATATGCCAAGGCCATGGAGTGTGGAGAAGGCCTGATGCTGGGAACACATGGGAGGCTGGGAAAAACAGGAAGGGGTGTGGAAACAGTTCAGAGGTGTTCGCGTGTGTGCAGACATGTAGACTTGATCTGAATCCCCCCAGGCCCACATACAAGGTACCTGCATGAAGATACTCAAACGCACTTGGCTTTGCGGGACCCACCTAAACCAGCTCTCAGAATAGGCACCAGGTGGTGACCCGTAAGCTGCAGCCAAAGGAATAATCAGGGACAATGACCCGGCACACCCTTCATGTCTGGAACATGCATCACCTGTGGCTGCAGACATGCAGGCAGTCCTCTACTTCAGAGCGTGTGCCCTCTACCACTGGCACCAATCCTAGCTTTACAGACCTGGAGGGGCCCCCTTAGGACATTAGAGGCCCCAAGGGATGGAAGGGGGAGGGGGGGTGTCATACAGAGGGGTGGGGTGTTCCTCAGGAGCCACATATTGAAGGCACTCCACCAGTTGGCTGAACAACCCCCCACCCTTCCCGATTAGAAAGGCTCTCTTCACAGGCCTGTCTTCCTCTCCCTCTTTCTCCCCATCCTTGGGTCCTGAGCTAGACTTGGAAGGATGGGTTTGGGTCTGTGGTTCCCAGCGCCCCAGCTCAATGCTGTGGGCTCTGGCAGCCAAGCCTCATCTCTCTATTGGGTGCTGCAGGCTGTCCTGAAAACCACAGACAAGGTCCTTGGCATGAATTCCAGCTCTCTGTGGACCCTAGCCCTGAGGCAGATGCCCTCGGTGGCCTCCAGTCTCCTGCTGGCAGTGGAGACCCTGGCACACAGCCTGTGCCCACAGGACCAGCCCTTCTCCTTCGTCTTGCCCAACGTGCGGCTGCAGAGCCAGCTCCTCGAGCCCACATTTCCAGCTAACTACAGAGTCTCCTTCCCTACTCAACCCCCGCTGCAGGCATGGATTCCCAGGCACTCATTGGCACCCCTGCGCCATAATGGAACCAACGTCAGTATTACTAGCCTGGTGCTGCAGGAACTGGACCACCTTCTGCCCTCAAACTACGGGCAAGGGCTGGGGGACTCCCTCTATGCCACTCCTGGTCTGGTCCTCGCCATCTCCATCATGGCAGGTGGCCAGGTCTTCAAGGAGGGAGAGGTCATCATGGACTTTGGGGACATAGATGGCAGTCCCCATTGTGTCTTCTGGGACCATGATCTCTTCCAGGGTAAGGGAGGCTGGTCTGATGCAGGGTGCCAGGTACAGGCAACCAGTGCCAGCCCCACCACTCAGTGTATCTGCCGGCACCTCACTGCCTTCTCCATCCTCATGTCTGGACACACGGTTCCAAACAACCCCACACTGGAGCTGCTGAGTCAAGTGGGCTTGGGAGCCTCCATTCTAGCACTGCTCCTGTGCCTGGGCGTGTACAGGCTGGTGTGGAGGTTTGTGGTGCGGAACAAGGTCGCCTACCTACGCCACTCGGCCCTGCTCAACATGGTCCTCTGCCTGCTGGCCGCAAACGCCTGCTTCCTAGGAGCTCCACTCCTCCCTGCGGGGCCTCACAGTCCGCTCTGCCTGGCTGCTGCCTTCCTCTGTCATTTCCTCTACCTGGCCACCTTCTTCTGGATGCTGGCTCAGGCCCTGATGTTGGCCCACCAGCTTCTCTTTGTCTTCCATCAGCTGTCCAAGCTCCGAGTACTCTCCCTGATGGTGCTCCTTGGCTACCTGTGCCCAATGGGTTTAGCAGGTATCACCCTAGGCCTCTATTTACCCCGAGGGCAATACCTGAGCAAGGGGGCATGCTGGCTGGACAAGAAGGGAGGAGCACTCTATACCTTTGTGGGTCCAGTGCTGGCCATCGTGGGCGTGAATGGGCTGGTACTCACCATGGCTGTGCTGAAGCTGCTGAGACCCTCGCTGTCAGAGGGACCCCAGGTGGAGAAGCGCCAAGCCCTCTTGGGGGTGATCAAAGCTCTGCTCATTCTTACACCTATCTTCGGCCTCACCTGGGGGCTGGGGCTGGCCACTCTGCTAGAGGAAGTCTCCATAGTCCCTCACTACCTCTTCACAGTTCTCAACGCCTCCCAGGTGGGTGACACGGTGGCAGCCATGCTCTTTGCCCTGTTAGACAGCCTAGGTCCCTGCCAGTCCCTTCTCAAGGAGGTATCACGGTGGAGCAGAAAAACACAGGTGCCGGAATTTTAAAAGGGTTAAGTCTGTATCCCAGTTCCTCCACGGACTGCTAGGTAACTTTAGACAGACTTCTTTGAGCTTTGGTTCTCTTATCTGTAAAATATCTGAAATTGCTATTGAAGTCAGGGAATTGCCAGTACCCTATCTTTTGATATTCATCTTCCTCGTAATAGTAAGAAAAGCATCTGAAATGGATCCTATGCATCAAGTGATGTTAATGCTCAGAACCGAGACGGGAAGCCTCAGGATGGGAATTAGGCGAAAGGACAGAGGTTGAAGGAAGAGGAAGGGCAATGAGTTGATTTCAGTTGATTCCTTCCTCCTTGACTAACGGATCCCCATATCCCTCTTTTCAGGGTGTCTTCATCTTACTGTTTGGTTGCCTCATGGACAAGAAGGTGAGTCTGCTCGTCTCCCCATGCCTGACTTGCACTGGAAGGCCGTGCATAACAGCATTCACCCCTCCTGCAGGTCCAAGAGGCTTTACGCAAACGCTTCTGCTGCAGCCACCCCGCCAGATCCACCATCTCCTTGGTGAGTTGCTGCCTTCAAGTTTTACTTTGACCCCTGAAAGCAGATCAGAAGTAGATGGTCCACAGCCTTTGGAGGAGACAGGTGCAGCTAGAATCCAAGAGAAGACTGGGCATTTAGGGCCAGCTCTCCAACAGCGGAGAAAGCAGCCCAGGCAGAGGACAGATTTAGGTTCCTGGGCTCCTGATTGTATCCTGGACTCCTGGTAACTCTGGATTGTCCCTTGTTCCCCCTCTGAAAACCTGCCTCCAGTTGGCATTTGAAAAGTAGGATAGGTATGCATGGGAGTCACTGCAGCTGGGAGCAAAGTTCCTAGGATTTCTGCTGCCCAGGCAGGAAGGCAAGTGAAAATGTAGAAATGGATACAATCCATCAAAGGAGAGATGGCAATAATAATCACTCTGCAATTGGGCCTCTCCACCCCTTCAGGCTCCCCTGGTGGCTCAGATGGTAAAGCATCTGCCTGCAATGTGGGAGACCTGGGTTTGACCCCTGGGTTGGGAAGATCCCCTGGAGAAGGAAATGGCAACCCACTCCAGTACCTTTGCCTGGAAAATCCCATGGACAGAGGAAGCTGGTAGGCTACAGTCCATGGGGCTGCAAAGGGTTGGACATGACTGAGTGACTTTACTTCACCCCTTCCTAGGCCACAAGTGAAACCTACATCTCAGAAAACAGCAAAGGAAGAAGTAAAGATGCCAGGTGAAAATGAAGCATTCTTAGGGGCAGTGCGCATAGCATGTGGTGAGGCTGAGTGCACAAAGGGCTTTCCAGCAAAGCTCTAAAAGGAAAACTCCTCTTTGTATACCTGTCCCAACCCAACTGTGGAAAACAGACTTCTTCAAGTGGACGTTTCTAGATGGGCTGAAGAAGGTGGAGGTCTCAGATGTGGCTAGCATCTCCTATTGCTTTCCCAGAAAGGTGGAGGAGGTGTCACCACCACCAACTCTTGACTTAGTTCACTGTGAAAATTCCTTTTCACAATCAAAATTGTAATCATCCTGAAAAACCATTGTTTTGAAGGAACTGCTGTTGGTGGGCCTGGAGTGCAGAGGGGAGGGGGCCCTGCTGAGGCTTCAGGGAGAGCTCTTTGGTGGGGAAGACAGAAATTCTGAGTGACCCACAGGCAGAGCTGGTGTTCCTTCAAGGAGGCCGAAGGTATATCCTTGAATCCAGGGATGGGTCCTGGCCAATGACCTGAACCCTTTCCCCCTCCCAGAGCTCAGCCCTTGGGAAAGGTAGCCCTCTGTTTCCCATTAGTCACACTCGTTTCTCTTGTAGTCATCTGTCTCCACCCCTAAACTATCCAAGCAAGAAAAGCATGAAAAACTAGCAGAAGCTACCTAACGAATAAGCCTGCCTTTGCTGTAAAAATGATCACCAAAGTAATTACCAGCAAAACTATCTCAACCAGGTTTTTAACTCAGCAACAGTTTATGTTACAGACATATTTGATAAAAATGGTTTTATTTGAACTATTCAGTGATTTCTTCCTTATAATTACAAAGAAAGGATGGCTTAAAAAAAAAAAAGGATGGCTTAATTGAAAGGAACGCCAATCTTCCAAACATTGGAGGCAAAGGACAGAATTTGGTTTCTTTTCAAAATATAGGAAAAAGTGAAGTTAATAGGTCTCTGTTTCTTTAAGCTTTATAAAACACATTACTATATGTAAGTTTCATACATATGTGTGTATATAGAAAGTCATTGATAGAAGACATTCTTAAGCAGGAGGTGGCAGCACTGGAATCAGTGGGGGCTTTGTTTGCCTTGCTGGTTTCCCTGACAACAGAATCATGTCTCAAATTCCACTTTTACGTTATTAACATTTACAGTCTTAATTGTTTTAATTATAATTTTTTAAAATTCAAGTAATTTAGAAGCAGCAGATTCCTTTTCTGAGCATGCTTCTGAACATACATGTATTCTCGTCTTCCTTCTCAGATGATTACACATACTCAAGGCACGCTCTGCTGCTAACAGCACACTTTAGAACGGATAAATGAAATGACATTAAGCCTTTGCTTACTTGGCTTTCATCATTAAAAAAAAAAAAAAGTGGAATAAAAAGAATGCTCTGGAGGTAAATCCAAGAAGGCGAGATTTAGCAGCAATTGTATTTCTAATAAGAAGGCTTAAAGAAATAAGTAAACAAGTGCACAGATAAATGTGCAAAGGATGTGTACTCTGTTTACACCTTTTAAAAAGAGGCACTTGGTGAAACCAATTAGGATATATCCATCCCAAGGAATGCTATGTGGTCACTAAAAATGATGACACACAGCTACACCTACCAAAATGAAACAATATTTAGGGTACATATCTAAGTAATATAAAAGCGTTCCAGAACACTATACTAGGCAATTACATTCCATATAAATATGTATGCATTAAAAAGAGATACCAAAATATAGAGTGGGTATCTCTACTTGATTCTTCATTTTCTTCTTCTACAGTATATTGTTTGAATTATTTTTTTATAATGAGCGTGTACTTTTATATTAGAAAAAAAGATTTTCAATAAGTTTTCCTGACCATTTTGCATATTTAAAAATAGAATCTTGACAAGCAAGGAAACACACAAAAAGTACATCCTGGAATTTAAGTTTGTACAGAAGGACAGACTACATTAGGTGTTCCTGGGAAAGCTCTGAACTTTCTGTCTGGAGTTCTGCTTTGGGAATCAATTGATCACTGATATTCCTTTAAGTGTGAAAGGGAAAAGGGCTTCTAGTTGAGTATGATATTGAGTACAAACACTGCCAACATGTCTGAATGTTTCTTCTCTTTCACAATAATCTATTTTCAGAATAGTACTGTTTACTATTTTTGTCCTCCAGTCCCCCCATTCTCCCATTTCCTCTCAATCAATGATCACTCTTCTTTGAAGAAGCACAATATATAGGTTCAGAGTCCCCAGAAAACCACAGTGATACAGGCAGAGAGCCTCTGCATCACCCATTAAAATCTGAGAAAGCCCAGAAGACCCTGATACCACCTTTTACTCCTCAAGAGAGACCAAAACTTGAGAGGCCTGAAGAAATTTAACAAAACTGAGAAAGGACACAGGGAGGAGCCAGGCAGAGAATTAAAATTCTCCTTCTCTCAGGAAAGATGGAAGCAGAGACTGCTGGAAGCAAACAGCTGAGGGCAGGGGAGAGCCGTGGGGAAAGGGTAGGGGAGCCAAACTTCCAAAGTCTGAATGAAAGAAAATAAGGGCAAATAAAGGCTCCACTCGCCATTGGTTATCAGGTAGAACAGAGAGTGTAATTAAAGTTTTACATGAAAAGACACTTTAAGTTGGGATCTTTACGAAGAATATAACCAGTTTCAGCTATTTAAGAACAAACATCAAGGAGACAACTGTAATCACCACAGCCAAGGATGGGCTTTTGTAGCCATCATGCAAATGAAAGTAACGCAGGTGTCTCTTGTATGTATAAAATATTTTGAAATGGTACATAGCTTTAACCTATGTGCTCCTTTCCAATCCAGTTCCACTGCCCCCTACCTAGAGGTAACCTCCGTTCTGAACGTTTTCCCTTACCTTAAAAAAAAATTTTTTTTAACTGTGATAAAATACACATAAAATTTATCACTTTAACCATTTTAAAATATACAGTTCAGTAACATTAAGTACATTCACATTGCTGTGCAACCAACCTTCAGAATTCTTTTCATTTTTCAAAACAGAAACTCTGTACCCACTAAACAACTCATCACCCATCCAAGCCCTGGCAACCACCATTCTACTGTCCTTAAGAATTTGTTCTGAATATTTAAATACGTGATACAAGTGGAATCATACAGTATTTGTCTTTTGTAACTGGCTTGTTTCACTTAGCATATCCTCAAGGTTTATCCATGTTGTAACATGTGACAGGATTGCCTTCCTTTTATTCATCCATTGGTCCATCAATGAACACATGTTGTTTTCAAGTTTTAGTAATTGTGCATAATGCTGTTATGAACATGGGTGTATAAATATTTCTGAGACCCTGCTTTCAATTATTTTGGATATATACTAGAAACTGCTAGGTCATATGACAATTGTACCTTTAATTTTTTGAGGAACTGCTATACTATTTTCCATTCCATCTGCACAATTTTAAATTCCCATCAGTAGTACACAAAGGTTTCAATTTCTCCATATCCTCATCAACACTTGTTATTTTCAGGGCTGGTTTTTTTTTTTTTAAGTAGCCATTCATCTGGCTGTGAAGTCACAGTTTGATTTGCATTTCTCCAATGACTAGTGATGCAAAATATCTTTTCATGTGCTCATGGTTCACTGTATATCTTCTCTAGAGAAATGCCTATTCAAATCATTGGCCAATTTTTAAACTGGGTTGTTTTTCTAGATGTTGAGTTGTAGTTCTTTATACACTCTGAATTAATAACCCTTATCAGATGTGATTTCTATTTTCCCCCATTTCATAGGTTGTTTTCAACATGTCCTCTGATGTACCAATGTTTTTTTATGAACTCCAATTTTTTTTTCTTTCCTGTGCTTTTGGTGTCATATCCAAGAATCACTGCCAGACCCAGTATCATGTAGGTTTCCCCATTTCTTTCTTAAGAGTTTTATCATTTTAGTTCTTATGTTTGTGTTTTTGATCTGTTTTGAGTTCATTTTGTATAGTGTAAGGCAGGGGTCCAACTTCATTATTTTGCATGTGTATATACAATTTTCCCAACACCATTTGTTGAAAATACTGTCCTTACCCCACTAAATAGTCTTGGCACTCTTCTCAAAAATAATTTCACCATATATGTGTTCCTTTATCTGGGTTCCTTTTTAAACCCCAGATTTCATTCAAATTTCATCAGTTTATTAGTGTTCACCCAGGATACATTACCTTTAGTTGTCAGATCTCTGGTCTGTGACAGTTTTTCACAACCTTGATAGTTTTGTGTATTGGCAAGAATTTTGTAGAATGTCCCTCAGTTTAGTCTGATGTTGTCTAAAGATTCAACTAGGTTATGCGTACTCGGAAAGAATACCACTAAGGAGAAGGGCCCTTTTGATTACATCATACCATCAGGTCTGTGATATCCACATGCCAGCACTATGATGATAACCCTGGGCTCTTAGTTAAGCTAGTGTCTGCCAGGTTTCTCCACTGTAAGGCTGCCTGGTTTTCCATCTTCAGACTTTATTTTTTGGAGTTGAGTCACTAAGTTCAGCCCACACTCACCTGGGGAAGGGCATGCTCCACCTGCTGGAGTATAGGGTCTACACATATTATTTGGAATTCTTCAATAAGACTTCTTTTTTTTCTTGTTTTGCAAAATATTTTCATCTCATATGTAAGCATCCTAGGAGTATACTTAGTTTTGCTTGTTTTTGAAATTTTGCTGTGGATGAACATTTGTTATTTATAATATTTTGCTATTAAAGAGCAATGCTGCTATCATCACTCTTATACATGTCTCCTGATAACTCGTGTGCAAGTTTCTTCAGGAAATATACCTAAGAGCGGACATGCTAGATTATAAGCCATGTGTCATATTCAAATGTACAAGATAATGCAAGACTGTTTTCTACAATGGTTGTAGCAATTTGCATTCTTACCAGCAGGTATAAAAAGTCCCTGTTGTCCACATCCTCACTAACGCTTAGTGTTCTCAGTCCTGTTCATTTTTGCCAGTCTAGTAGGCATAAACTAATACCTCATCATGATCTTAGTTTGGCTTTTCTTGATGACTAAGGAGCATATGAGCATCTTTTTATGTTTATTCTCCATTTGTGTATTATTTTCTAAAAAAAAATACCTGTTAATATCTTTTGCCAGTTTTTACCATGCTATTTCTCTTCTTACTCATTTATAGGAATTCTGTATACATCCCAGATCCTTTGTAAAATATATCTATATCATACATATTTTGTAAGATATCTATCCTATGTATATGACAAAGATATAAAAGAGATATCTCTATCACGGGTATAATATACCTTTGTAAGATGTATATATATATATGCACATTCTTTGTTAAGTTGTATCTGTATCTTCACCACATTTGTGGCTTGTCTTGCTACTCTATCATATAAAGAACAAACATACTTATTTTATCTTAAGCCAACTTATACATCTTCTCTTTTATGGTAACACTTTTACTGTCTTGTTTAAAAAAAAGTACCCATCCCAATAGCGGTATTTTTCCCTAAATTGAAAAAAGTTTTTTACCTTTTATATTTCACTTATCTAGAATAAATACTTGTGATTTGTAAATACACTGATTTACAGTATTAAAAATTCATGTTGCTGCTGCTGCTGCTGCTGCTAAGTCGCTTCAGTCGTGTCCGACTCTGTGCAACCCCATAGACGGCAGCCCACCAGGCTCCTCCGTCCCCGGGATTCTCCAGGCAAGAACACTGGAGTGGGTTGCCATTTCCTTCTCCAATGCATGAAAGTGAAAAGTGAAAGTGAAGTTGCTCAGTTGTGTCCGACTCCTAGCGACCCCATGGACTGCAGCCCACCAGGCCCCTCCTTCCATGGGATTTTCCAGGCAAGAGTACTGGAGTGGGTTGCCATTGCCTTCTCCAAAATTCACATTATGTAGAATGAAATCATGGGGAAATGATGCTGGAATCCTCAAATAACCTTTTAAGAGGTTAGCACTTGCTTCCTTTCCCAAACTGTCCCTGAACTAGAGAATGATTCTGATTGCCAGTAACTTTCAAACATCTAAACGACATTCACATAAATGGTTGCAGCTGAGACTTTGCTTCAAGGTACGAGCATACATGTTATTCAATGCAGTTTGGTTGTCAAAAAACTGAGAGGATTTTTAGTATGTGGCCCAAATTTTTAAAACTTCTTTACACCTGGCAAACAGAAACATCTTCAAACAGTAATAAAATAAATTTACTTCAAATGGGCAATGGGGAAAAAATGGTGTTATTCTAAAGTAGGTGTTCCTAGCAGCCTCATGGTAGACCAAAATGGTTAGAAGTTACAAATGAGCAGTCCAAGGCAAAATCTGTCCCTAAAACAAGAGAACCACCTCTTACCTCTAATAAGACAAATGGTTCTCAAACTTTTCTACTTTATTAAGGTTAACCAACATGGGCTTTCCTGTTGGCTCGGATGGTAAAGAATCTGCATGCAATGTAGATGTGGGTTAGATCCCTGCATTAGGAAGATCCTCTGGAGAAGGGAATGGCAACCTACCCCAGTATTCTTGCCTGGAGAATTTCATGGACAGAGGAGCCTGGCAGGCTACAGTCCATGGGGTCACAGAGCTGGACATGAGTGAACAACTAACACTTTTAACAAGGTATTTATACATCTAAACATTTACTGTAAATTTTCAGTGATGCTTAGATTCTGAATTATTTCCCCATAATTAAGTTAATTTAGGCACACTGGTTTTGTGTTTTATAGAAAACGTTTATCGTTAGGTCACAAATAGGAATGAGTTATAATTTGCAAATGTTACAAAGGTGATCCCAAATCTCACCTAGTCTCTTTCCAAAACTGTAGCCACTAATTCAGTCCTTAATGAAAACAGAGACCAAACACAATTGCTTGAACTTATCACTGTGAGAGATTCTGGTAACTAAGGAATCCCTGAAAGAGTAGTAAGCTGTGATTCTTAGAAAGCTCAGAACACTGGAAAGGCTTAATTGCAAAGTATTGAACAAAAGGCCACAAATTTTGCTTTCCTAAGAGGAGCTGGGAACTAGAGATGTCATTGAATAGTGCATTGAAATGGCATTGCCTAGGCCGAGTGCTGCACAGAAACTCCAGGTCATCTCTTCTGGATCTATTATTTTGGATAAGCTTCCACTATCATAGCATGGCCCTATAAAAGAAAAAAGAAGTCTAGTTAGAGCAATGAAAGGCATGAATCCAGCCAGTATGGAGGCAGCAGAGAACCACGGAAAAGTACAGGCTTTGGAACTCAATCCTGACTGCCATTCAAACACTGTGTGATCTTGGGAAAGTTATTAGCCACTCTGAACCTCAACTTCCTCTATAAAATGGGGCTCATGGTGCCCACATCAAAGTATTTTTGTGAGCATTAAATTAAGTGATAGCATACAATGTGTGTGTGTACATACACCACACACATACATGCATACACATGTATATCAAAGTCTGCCTAGTAGAGTCTGATTTCTAGTAGATGCTCCATAAGTGGCTGCTATTAAAATAAGCCACAGTGGCTTTTTTTAGCTGTATAAAAATAAACATGATACAGTGAATTTGACAACAGCTTTCTTTCTTGTGAGAAAGATGAGAAAAATGGGGGCTTTTTAGTTAAAAAATGTAAAAAGGTTACATTACTCACCCAAATCCAGAAAGCTATCAAATAACAGGGTCAGGACTGGAAACCAGATGATTCCAAAGCCTGGTCTCTTCTTTACTACGCTATGCATGTGGAGATGATGAGCTGCGGTCCCACAATAGTCAAAAGGCAGAAAACCCCTTCCCAAGCACTAGGCACAGTACAGTTACCTCCCTAGTTTAACCCTAGTATAGAAATGTATGATGTCACGAGTCTAAATCCTATCTGATAATCATAATCATTCTTCTGGACTGTTATCAATCCAGTTAACAGTTTTAACTAATCTCCCTACTTCTAGATTCAATTCAATCCCCACAATATTTATTAAGGAACTATTACTTATAAGGCACCGAGTTAAACACTGTGTGGGTACAAGGTTTTGCTACATGGTCTCTATCCTCAATCTAGTATACACTGTAGTAAACAAACTGTTAAATACCCTTGATACAGGCACAAGCAAACAAAAGAACAGGGGTGGGAAGGTCTGACTGACTTGGGGTTGTCCTAGAAGGATACATAAGAAGTTAGAATATTCCTTCTCCTGTTTTATTTAAGCTGTGTTATTTTCATGTTCCAAATCTATTATACTATTCTATGTCAGTGATTCCCAGCTGCAGTGATTTTGCTCCCCACCCTCCCCAGAGGACATTTAGCAATGTCTGGAGATATTTTTGGTTGTCCCAACTGTGTGTATATGGTGAGACAGGGAGAGGGGGTAATGAAGGGGGTTGTTTGCTACTGTTATCTAGTGGACAGAGACCATGCTAAACACTCTACAACACACAGCATAATCCTGCCAGCCAAACAAAGAATTATCTAGCCCAAAGTGTTACTACTGCCAAAGCTGAGAAATCCTGCTCTAGATCCAATGACGAACTCCTCCTCTGATCTAATCATGTCTATACAGCACTCACTTGGCGCTTGATGAAACAATGCCAAGCTGAATCTAGTGTCTAGAATGCATCATCTCCTTCCTCACTACACTTAAACTTCTGGAGGAAAGTAACAACATTGGATATTATTCTTTGTTCATTTACAAAACCATCTAGTATTAGGTTACTAATCCTCTATGTGCTAGATTAAAAAACTAGGGAACAAACACTCAAAACCAAAGGACACTGACTGGTGTGGACTATGCACTATGTACAACATTGTGCACCAGTTATCTCCCCCAGTGAGTCTTGGCATAGAAAGATAAGAAGGAGGGCTCCAGTCCTGACCAACCATGGTTTTCCATAAACGAAGTTACCCAGTTTAGAAAATACTTCCGATCATGAAGTCTAAAAGATTCTAACCTAAATATAACTGACCCCTTGCTTTTTCAAAGTCTTGGAGGAAAAGCCATAAATAAAGGCTTTTAAATGCAAGATGTTTATACTTTTACATATCTTATTCATCTTGGTCAGCAACAAATAGATTCTATTATCTGGTGAAAAATCAAATCTGTTTCCAGCAGGGTTGAAAAAAAAAAAAAACAGATTACAGCCTGCCTTCCTTTGGATTGTAGTCCCACAGTGAAATGCTACAGGTAGGAAGTTTTGTTGGTAACACAAGTAAAACAGATAGAAAAAATCTGTAGAAAACAAAATTTTCCCCAGCTAAATAGCAATAAGTTATCCAGAGGTAAATTAATTCTCCATTGTACAGTTCACTTCTCAAGAAACACAGTTTTCCTCTTGGAGAGATTTTATAGATAAGGTCTCAAGGTGACTAAATAAATGAATAAAATTTTATTATTAAAGAAGAAAATATATCAAAGTATGATTAATGATAGTATCTGATGAGGGGAAGTGATTCTAGTCTTATTTTCTACATACTTTTTGTATTTTCCATAATTTCGATAATAAGCACATAAATAAAACCTGTAAACATTATTTTAGGGGGAAAAAAATTTGGATTTAAATAGCTTCTTTCGTTCAAACTACTCTCAGGATTGAAGCTGTACTCCCCGGCCCTCAAAAATGGGCTTTTTTTTTTCCAGTTGTGTGTCATCAGAAAAATCACTCTAAGACTGTTTCAAATTAAGATAAATCAAACATTCTTGGATGAGTTTGTTTCTAAGAAAATACCTTTCTGGAAGGTATTAAGCTTCTGTGACCTACCTGCCCTCCAGCTGCACAGGCGGCAACTAGACCATACTGGCCTCCTTCCTTCCGTAACCTGTTGGCAGCTGCCATGACCAACCGACAGCCAGTGGCTCCAAACGGGTGCCCCAGGGACAGTGATCCACCCCAGTTGTTAAACTTCTCCAAAGGAGGCAATCCAACCTGGCTCCCACAAAAATAAACACAAATAAAAAGGTGAATTTACTTAAAAATCAGGCCAGGCTCTGAGTAACAGATGTAATAGCAACAGAGGGAAATAACTTTCTTAAAGACCCACCATATACTATTTTACTACAAAAGAAATTCCAAATCAATTCTGAAGGCCAAGGGCCCTGTTTATTTTTCATCTGACATCAGAGTGGATGAACCAAAGACAATTTGAATTTTTGCTTTTATTTTTTCTGAAGAATTTCCAGGAGCTATTCTTCAACTAAGAAATAAATACATGAAATAACACTCAAAAATTTTCCTAAGAAGCAGCAGCCTTCCTCTTCATATTTTTATTAGCAGGTATTAAAGTTCCAAATATTATAGTGCTTTGGAAATTCAAAGGTTTGCTTTGCAGGGGCGGGGGAGGCCACACTGTGTGGCATGCAGGATCTTAATTCCCCGACCAGGGATAGAACCCACACCCCATGCAATGGAAGAATGGAGCCTTAACCACTGGACTGCCAGGAAAATCCCTCAAGCCTATCTTTTTTTTCCTCAAGCATATTTTTAACCAGAAACTTACCTTGGCTTTTCTACCCATGTAGTTTTGTGCAAACCAATCAGAATCCATGGCCTTCAAATTAGCCAAAATCTGACCCTAGAAAGGAAAATAAATCAATAAGAACCTTCTTGTAGTAAAATCCCTCAAGACTTTCTTTCATGCATGAATCTAACTTCAGTGCTAAGCAAATATTTAAATCAGTTTTCCGTGAATATTTTCTAAAGAAACAACCTGATACTTCTGAAGGGCCTCAAAGAGATAGCTTCAAAAGATATGTTTTTCAACACTGTGGGTGTAGCCCTGGATTTCCTCCCAGTAGTGTTAAGTCAGTACTTCAAACATAAAGCTCTACTTGTTTCACACATATTAAATGATTATAGTCCTTTGATATGTGTCTTTAAAGTGACTTACTGAGAAAGCTTCATGAAATTCAAAAGCATCAATATCATTCATTGTTAATCCTGCCTTTTCCAGAACTTTTGGAGTAGCATATGTTGGTCTGAAAAGAAAAAACTCAGTGATACGATATTAAAACTTTCATTTTTAACTAAAGAACTCTTTCATATTTCCCAAACTGAATTTTACACAGTTATTAGAAGGTCCTCTACTCATTCACTGATTCTACTGTACAAACAAAGTGTTGTTGATACAACAGTAATCTGAACAGACACGGCCTCTGCCCTCTGCAGTCGATATTCTAGACTCAGAGAAAGAGATAATAAGCAAGTAGACAATAAAAGAGAAGGGCAAGTTAATCATGTGAAGAGCCAGAAGAACACAGAGCTCAAACGGCAGAGCATAAGGGGCATGGCTAGTTAAGTGACATGATGGAGGCTAGTGAAGGTACAGCCTTGTGAGGAAGGGAGAGGAGTCTATCTAAACATTGGGAGGCTTTCATAAAAAGCTATTCTGATTGTGTTGCAGAGTAAGTAGCAGTATAAAAACATGCTTATGACATCTTAATGTAAAAAAGGATATAAAGTTGTATATATGTGATAACTAGTAGAAAAGCATAGGAAAAAGTAGAAAAGTTATAAAACGGTAATACAACATAAAGGATTATAATTTAAAAACCCAACTTACAAAACAATTATGAACTCAGTGCTTTATATACTTTTAAAATCTATGTAATAAACATGGGTAACCAATATTTTCTAGAATAATCCAAGAATATACATTGCTACCTACCCAAGTAAAAGCTGATCTTTTGGATCCTGGGACACGTACATGAAATCCCTAGGTATAAAACAGAAGGGTGAGCTCTGTACTAAAGTAAAGAAACCAGAGGAAACTTACTTGAATACTTACTTTACCTCAGATATGCCTTCGGCTTATAACCCATGGCCAGAGCTTTTTCCTCTGCCATAATCAGCACTGCAGACGCACCATCAGTCTGAAATATTAATTGGAACAAAAATGTTAAAATAACTGCAGCCTACCTGGTGCTATTTCTTCAGCCGTCTTCTATACTCTGTTCCTCAATTTACCAATGCATCACACTTACAGAGTGACTCTCTGTAACAAAATCTTTCCATTTTATCCATCATTAAGTCACAATTTTACACACACACTGACCCATTTTTGGCAGATGAGGGTAGAAAAGTCTATTCAAAAAGTATCATAATTATCAAAATGAATGACGAGAATTGGTAACTCAATATGTATTCATAATAAACTAGAAGTTTTTTGCTTTTGGCACAGAATATGAGGAATTTTATGAATTAATCCTCCCCAAAATCTCTTCTTTGCTGATTTATTTTTATATTTTCTGGACTGCTTCTCAGCTGTTTCCTGCCTGTGGCTTGTACATGATTTTCTTCAATTTAAAGACTCTATAACAAGCAAACCAAGAAGAAGAAGTGAGGGACAAATTAGTACTACTCACAAAAGCCCTTTACTACTGTTTCAAAAGAAAAAGCTAAAAAAAAAAAAAAAAAAAAAACCCCACAAAAATTCCAAAGGAAAAGAAACTACTCTCTAGAATTGACAAAATTAAAACAATCTCTACCGTAATTTCAGACCATATTTTTGTAACTCAGTAACTCTGAAGAGGCTATGCAGCCACTACCAATAAGGTGGCCATAAAGTCTGGAAACACAGGTGACTATACCTAATAACATCACATTACTATATTCAATGTGCAATTGTGAAAAACTGCAATGAATACGGTGCATTAACAGCATCTCTGAAAACCCATGTATCTGTGATGTATTACCTCTAATGACTTGTGTTTCTGATTTTGATGAATAAACCTGAACCTTCTGCACACCTCACAAGTATTTAAGGGGGTTCAGATCTGCCAAGAGTGTAACCGATGCCATATGAACCTATCATCCAATTTGGTTTTAGAAATAACCACCTAACCAGTCCTTCACTGCTCAGGCTTTACCAGGTGGTACACCATCCTGTTAAAATCACCTCAGGTATTCTTTCCTAAGCTCAAGAGCAGGCATTAAATTGTCATTTATCAAGGTCAAATAAGTCAAACATTTGCCTGTGTTTCTTTCTAGACTGTATGTCTGGGTAGGAGAATGATACTGTAAAAAGAAACACTGACCAGATTAACTATATCCTGAAGACTACACCCAAGGTAGTAGGAGGGAAATCACATCTCACAGCAGAAGCAGAATCCAGAGGGACATTTAATAGAGGAGGAAAGAAAAAAAACCCAAGCAAGGACATGAAGCTACCTGCATATAAGTAAAATAACAACCAAAAATGCGGGTAGATTTACTCCATGATGCTTACAGGAAAGTAATTTGGGGGTCAGCATAAAACATAATTTTCTAACAATCAAAACTAGAAAAAGTATCTTGTCATTCTCTCTGCCTACTTTTCAAGTCTATGTTGCTCAGTTGCTAAGTTGTATCAGACTCTCTGTGACCCCATGGACTGCAGCACGCCAGGTTTCCCTGTCCTCCAAGTTGTAGACGACTCCCTAAATTCATATCCTGTGTTCCGACCAGGCTTTTCTCCAGAGGCCCTTTGCTCTCCTAACTCTCAAAGTTGCATTTGCCATTCCCTTTGCCTAGAAAGCCTTTTATACACTTCTTGAATTGGCTTGTACTCTTCCTTCAAGATTCACTGATGAAGTATTACCTCCTCTAAGAAGACTCTCTTACTCACCCAACTATGTATCTTCTCCAAGAGTCAATGCTTACAGTCATCACAGAACTTTCTCACTACAATTAACTATTCTTTTTATCTCCAGTGCCCAGCACAGGCAGGCAAAATTTTTTGACTGCTGAAGTGACTGAAGAGAACAGCTTTTTTTTTTTTGAGAACAGTGTTTTTGTATTAGAATGCTGACTGGATCAGGTGACTTTCATAGCTTTAAAAACTGATTCTATTTTAATAGTCTTTGTAATAGGTAAGTATATTTTATTTATTTTTGGCTGTGTTGGGTCTTTGTTGCTGCGTAAGGGCTTTCTCTAGTTGTGGCAAGTGGGGGCTACTCCCTAGTTGTGGTGGGCAGGCTTCTCATTGTGGTGGCTCTCTTTGTTGTGGAGCACAGGCTCTAGGCATGTGGGCTGTGGCCAACAGTAGCTGTGGCCAACAGTAGCTGAGGCAGGTGGGCTCATGAAAAGTTGTTGCTGAACCACGAAAATAGGCCAGGATTCTTGGCCTCCAGAGGAGAAGAATTCAATCTGGGGCCACAGACGAGGCTTGAAACCTCAGAGCTTTTGCGTACTAAAGTTTTATTAAAGTATAAAGGAGATAGAGAAAGCTTCTGACATAGGCATCAGAAGGGGGCAGAAAGTGTTAGTGTTAGCAATGGAGTTATACACTCTCCAATTAGTCATTACAATGAATCAAAAGAATGTCTGGAGGTTGTAAAGACCTCAGCAGACCTACTCCCATAATTTACTTTAAGATAACAGGATTAGCCAGAAGGTTTAATCCAGAGACTGTCCTCAGGCAGGATACATTATTGTTATATAATCCTAAGGAATGTAGAGGAAAAAAAAAAAAGTTTGTCCTTTCTTCCTCCTTGAGAATTCCAGACCCCTCTCTCCTTGGGGACCCCTGGACTTACCAACCTGCCTAGGAAATGACTCTCATTCCGTAGTTGCGGCTGGTGGGCTCTAGAGCTCTGGCTCAATAGTTGTGGTGCATAAGTTTAGTTGCTCCACAGCCAGTGGAATCTTCCCAGACCACAGATTGAACCTGTGTCCCCTGCACTGGCAGGTGGATTCTTATCCACATTGCCACCAGGGAAGTCTGAGTAAGTATGTTTTTAAGTCTCTATTCGTAATACACACAAGTACATTTATTTTAGGCTTTCCTATTGAGAATACACAAATATAAAAGATCATTGCTGCTGCTGCTGCTGCTGCTGCGTCGCTTCAGTCGTGTCCGACTCTGTGCAGCCCCATAGACACCAGGCTCCCCCGGCCCTGGGATGCTCCAGGCAAGAACACTGGAGTGGGTTGCCATTAAATAGCACACATAGTTACCAGGAAAGAAGAATTTGCAGCTGTCACTGTGCCATAGGGCTTGATGAATGCAGGTTTTAGTTTGGCCATCTGATCCAGAGAGGAAGGACGAATGCCATTATCTTGTGTAACTGTATCTCTTCCTATAAAAATATGAAATTTTTAACTCTAAGCTCAATAAGCATTATATAGCTTCTACAGAGAAATATGCTTTAAAATTACAAGAACAAATAAAATATAAACCATAACTATTCACTAAAAAGAAGGCTCTTTATAGTTATCAAGATATTACCAAATATGAAAGCAAACTCTTAAGACATTTGGGAAATAATCTAAATGATTTAACATTAAAAAGGATAACTTATTTTCTTAAGATATTTATTTATATTTGGCTCTTCTTTACAGAAGTCTTATAAATACAGAACTTTAAAAACAGGCATGCACATAAGAACTAAAATATATCTTCCAGACCTAAAGGAGATTTATAAAACATCTCTTTAAAATGCTTACATATGTTACAACAAAAATTGAAACCTGAGTCAATGTTTAAGAATAAAAGCTGAGTATTTTGGAAATATTCATTGAAAAGTCACTTAGGGTTTTTGGAGTTTTAGAAGAAATTCAGAACTCTCTAACAATATCAAGAAGCATTTCCCTTTACAAAGCTGAGTGAACTGTTTTACCTGGTACTTTGAAGGGCACAACATCAGAAAGGAGTCCTTCATCCTGTGCCCTTTTGGCCAGGCTGTGAGAGCGCAGTGCGTATTCATCCTGCTCCTCCCGAGAAATAGCAAAGGCAGCAGCCAATCGGTCTGCAGAGTGGCCCATGGTCTCACTGGTGGAGAACTCACTCACTGCAGGAAGCTGGGAAAGGAGATAATCGGGACCAGGTACACTGTTATATAACAGGTGCTATACCACACCTAGGGCTATCTGGGAAAGTTAAAGTGTACGATCAATCAAGATCAGGACAAGGGAAGTTCTTTGTGCACAAGGCATCTCTAAAAAGGGCTTACAAATTCAAATCTTCTGCTATTTTTTTCTCTGTCTTGACCTAATAATTAACCTTTTCTTGTAACTAACAGAATTCACAGCTATTAGAACATAACTGAACCCATGCCATCTTATCTAACACTAAATCTCTGCAGTGGGATGCTTTGGCAACACAAGTCTTTATGTTAGCATTCAGGAGTCTTACCTCTGGCGACAGGAAATTCAATCTGAATTTAGAGATTACAGAGAGTCGCTGAGCCAGAGTCTTGGCCTTATTGAGATCCAGCATCATTTTCCTCATTTTCCTTGAATGGCGAATAGGGATGTCAGACATCAACTCTACACCACCTGCCACGACCACATCACACTGGCCGGAGGCAATCAGGCCGACAGCTATAGGGCACAGGCACAGGTTGTATGCACATGAGTATCTGTTGCATAAACTAACAGACCACTGGCAATTTAGGCTTCTTTTTATTTTTCTTAAATTTAGGCTGGACTTAAAAATTGTACGATAGTTATTAGCATTGTACAACATGTGTAATGCTGGTTTTTATCTTTTCAGAGGGATTAGGATAATTTTTTTGAATGACTCAAAATACATTCAATGCACTAGAGAAAAACAAGTTTCATTCAGGCTACAGGGACATCAACCTTCAGAAGTATCGACTGGACCAATTCTCAAACAAATAATATCTAAAGTAGAACATGTGGCATATTTCATATGTTCCCAGCTTCAGTTTTGGTAACAACTCTTTATCCTATAAAGAGAACTTTGGTTTCTACTACAATCTAGATAAAGTATGGCTTTTAGATGTAAGGCAGCCCCCTGCCCTCTGGCCACGGGCAAGCATTATGTTGCTCTAACTGGAAGCAGTCACATGCTGTGCGGAGTGGAGAATGCCCCCATTTCTGCCTCCAGCTTATTCCCTGCCACCTTTATTGGCCTTGATGTCACTAAGAGAGTACATGATCACTGTATCTTTCAGGTTTCCTGTCTTTTCACAGTAAGGGCTGGTGCTACAAAATGTTCCACAGATTTGGTAAGTTTGTTGTGAGAATTTGTAAATAATTATAAAAAGGCCAAGACGTGGGGGGAAAGTAGAGCAAAGAGCTGTACCATCCAAGTCAGTGATTTATCACTATGATGATGATAGAGGGAGGAGGGCCACCATCTTCATGGGGAAATATCATGCTAGAATCACCTAATCTTAAAACCTAGCAGGTGATAAACTCCTCCTGCCTCAAATCCAGAAGCACCTCCTCTGTTTAATAATCCCTGTGATAGCCAGCCACACTACTGATGAAGAAATTACACAAATGGTTGTGGTCCTCAGGTATGGAGGGTAAGAAAAAGGTGGAGAACTACTGTCAAAAATAAAAAAATGTAAATGGTACCTTATTTTCTGAAACACACAAATTCAGAGATCATTTATTTCTGTTAAGAATAATGTTTAATGATCATAGAAAAGACAAAGGAGAACCAACATGTACCTTCTGCTGTCAAAAAAAAAAAACAACATACCTGTGGTCATGGCTTGGTTGGAAGAGATGCAAGCCATGGTGACAGTGTGAGCAGGAGTCTTGTCAGAGAAGCCGGCTCCGAGGGCAGCCTTCAGGAAATACAGTGAACGCAATGATCACTTATAAAGGAAGTGCAATATGTCAATATGTGAGTGGTGCTGTGAGCAGTACTTCACTGTATGGTAAATCAGGAAAGGAGATAATATCTCACAGAGGAATATTTAAAATACAACTGAGTCCATCATGGAAATGGTTTATGAATTTTTTATCTAGTCGTTAACCAACAAGCACTGCCAAATTCCTTGCAATGATTTTCTAGTGTGGTATACAAGCCTACAGTCCTCTGGCAGTTTACCTCCTCTCTTAGCAATGCTTTTCCCAGCACTTCTAAGAACATTAATATATAATTTGATTTTAACTCATTTAAATTTTCAAATAGACCTAAAGCAAACCTGCTACATATGGTTGGTGGAATGATGAAATATATCATGGGGTGAGATTCTCATGACCTGTGTTCCTGCAGCTGTAAGGCTTAGAAGTAAAGCAAAGTCATCAGACATGAAAATAATTTCTAAAGAATTGACCATTCATCAACAGATTCCCACACAGGTCCCTGACTTGCTCTATGTTTGTCTCTACTTTCACTGACTGCCTGATATTTCAGACAGCGCACTGTCCATCCAAAGCAAAGCCGATTTGGAAAACATGCCAAGTATCCAAGAGTTCAAGTGAATGAAAAAATTTTGGAAACATGCCTTGGTCACAAGTGAGTCTGAAAAATAAGGACTGGACCAGTTAACAACTGGAAACAAGGAAACTGGTCAGGAAGATGACATAAGAGGTGTTTCAAAAGAGAATTAATTTGAAGGACTTTGAGAAAAACTGAGGCCCTCCATTAATCTTGCAAAAATGGAAATAAGGATGTCTATTATTTTATTATACTATTTATTGAGTTAATTACACTGCCCCCCCAAAAAATGAATGCCTGATTCTATTTTTGTTCATGTAAAGAACTGATGCATAGGTACAAAAATAAAATATTCAATACTTATTTTTATAATATTAAAGTTTCACTTTAAAAACAAAGCTCTCAACACCTCATGTCCCCGACCACCACCACTTACTATGAAATTATGGTTCCTATTAAGGGAATTAATTTTTTCTGAAACTATTTAACGATCCTCAGAATACAAGATTTCCTATCATTTGGTAAGATTAACATGCTTCCAAAGCCGAGATTAGAGGGTTCAGTTTCTTAATTGATTTTCAGCTTTATACTTCACTTTGCTGAAAAGTACCTACTGGCAACTGCATGTCAGCCTCTTGATGTAAACCAACCCAAAAGGAAGAGAAAGGCAAGTTTCCACTGGAAGGGGAGAAGAGCTTCCCAGTGAGGCAAGGGTAAAGGGCGCTCAGGTCATAATGGCCTGATCCTCATGCAATCCTTTCTAGCAAGTGTCACACCCTTGGCCCCAAGTGACTCTCAGGACTGAAGGAACTTTAAGTAGAAGTGGTTGCTGGTGAACCTTGTCTCTGTGCTTCTATTTAAAGTTTGAATAGATCTCAAGGCAAGCTTAGGCTCTAGATGGTGCAATGAAGGGAAAGGAGGAAGATGTCTCTTAGATAAATTGGAGAGCAAGGAAATAAGCTGAGGATTTCAATAAAGTCAGGTTCATGGGAACTCAGCATTAGAAGTCTTCCAGGATTTTATTATTACACTGTTACCACAGACAAGAGGTTCTGAAAGTTTTCTTGCTGGAAGTCACAGCAGCCTTCAGGTTGCAAAATGACTTTAAAAAGACATTCTTATATTCCCGGAGTTTAGCCTTTAGTATTATTAGTACAGGGCCAGGAGAAGAATCTACCACATATCAATCAACAGCTGAGATTTGCACATGGGTATAAAATTTCCAGAAAAAAAATTTAGAGAAAAACAAGGCTAGATATATATATCTAGATATATCAAGAATAGACATATAGAGAAAATGGAAACAGATTCAACATTTACTTTTAAGTGCTCTTGTAAGAGTCACTTTGGGTTTTTTTCTAGAATATAAGAATTGAAAATGTATTATGAATAATTTGATATATTCATGAAATTATCATGTTTGATACATTTAGAAGTATGAAGATCAAGGAAACTCCAAAAAATTAGGAGGTGGGGAAAAAACCTCTTCCTGTTCTTAATCCCTTCCTGCCTCCCTTACAATATACAACAGTTGATTATTGTGGACTTGAGTAACACCAGGCTTTCAGCAGTTTGAACATTTACTGATGAGTAAAAAGGTGGGACAAAACACATACTTCCAGTCCTACTCCTTTTCCTTTCTCTTGGCTGACAGTGGTGAAAGTTACGGCCCTTCTAACTATACTGAACGCAAGCACAAACTAGAAATACAGAGAATGCTCAGCACACTGAAATGTGCTTTGGAGCCAACTTTATCCAAACAGCCACTTGCGAATGGAAACAAAGCTCAGAAAATGTTTTTGGAGTCTTCATTACGAAATGACTGTGAGACATGCCGCAGAAGTGCCAAGGCCTCTCACTGTGTCAGTTGCTCAATAAACAGTACATGGAGCATTGCCAACTGGGGTAAAGGTAAACTCCTATGAAATAGTTAAGAAAAAAAAAAAAAAAGCCCTATGTGTCCACTAGTCAAAGGGAACAAATGAATAAGCACAACTCCCTCCAACAAAAACCATGGGTATGAAATAAGTTCTCTGTAAAATGGAAATTTTAAGTTGATTGGCGGTCACTGTATTTCAGATTACAAAAAGTCACATCAGCCATGCTTTGCCCAAATCTCTGTTTTCCTAAAAGAAACACAAACATATCCAAAACCAGCTCAAATAATTGATTTGATTTATAATATAGCATAAACATATACTAGTATAGTGTACATCATTTGATTTATAATTTTTTTAAATATAAAATAATTCAAATAGTAAAATCACATTTTAAATTAAATATAACTTTGGTGAATTTTAATAGCTTTTAAAGAGTAAATTCTATTAACTAAAATTCAAATTTATTCTCCTATCAATCTCTTCAAACAACATAAAGTTTGACTCACCTCTCTAGCCACATTGCTTGTTTTCACTTCCTGTATAACTGTGCCAAAGATGATATAATCAACAACATCCTTTGGGACGCTGGTCCGATGCAACAAACCCCTGCAAGCAGAAGTTAAAAGCAAAGAAACATTTCATACATTCAAGACAGTGCCACAGATCATCACATAAAACATTACAGTTAACTCTGGTTAAAAGGTTAACTTTGAATTTAAGAAAGCAGAGACTGTATCTTTTCCTTAATTTGACAAACATGTGGCACACTATCAAATAAATTAAAGACTGATTTAAAAAGTCAACTTTTGATGCTCAATTGGCAATAAGAAGTTAAATAGGAAGAATCATCAATAATTTGGAATATAATCTATAAAAATTTTGAATCACTCTGTTGTACCTGAAATACTGTAAATCAACAATACTCCAATAAAAAATGAAAGAAAAAAAATAACTTGGAATAGGATAAAACAGATACATAAACCAAAGTTTTCAGTCAAAAAGAAAAGAGAAACAAATAGGAAATTAAAGAGATAAAGTAAAATCCCAAACATGTTAAATTTAAATTTGAAATATCAATATAAACACATCATTTTTTTGAAAAGGAAAGCTACTCTTTACATAAAAATACCAACCAATAAATATAGGAGGAATAAAAGAATAAGTAAAGTCAAAATTTTATAATCTGTAACGTAATAACTAATCCAGGCAAAAATTATCAATGAATGCTAAAGCCACTTGGTCGAAGGTTGCTGGGGAAAATGGTGTTAAGATATCACCTTACAGATGATTTACTAATTGCAAAAAAAAAAAAAAAGCACATTTATCAGCAAAAGATCTGGTGGTTTGACCACTCTGACTAAAGGGTTCGATTTAACATTACACATCATGTGCCTCCTGACATGATGCAAGAGCCATTGCTTTACCTATGAGCATTCTTACGAAAAATGTTTAACCGGAATATAATCAAGCTTAGAGATTAACCTTCAGTTTACAGGAAATTCACCGAGGGAAGTTAAATATTACTACAAAGATACATCCAGAATGTGGGACATTCTACAAAACAGCTGACCTGGACCTTTCAAAAAGTCACTATCATGGGGAATGGTTTGGGGGGATGTCCTAAATTAAAAGAGACTAAAGATATACATTCATTTGCATAATAATATGAATTCTGACCGGATCCTGGTCTGCCAGGAGACCTGGGTTCAATCCCTGGGTCAAGAAGATCCCCTGGAGGAAGGCAAGGCAACCCACTCCAGTATTCTTGCCTGGAGAACCCCCATGGACAGAGGGTCCTGATGGGCTACAGTCCATGGGGTCTCAAAGAGTTGGACATGACTGAGCAACTAAGCACAGCACACATGGCAAAATGGTAACAATTACTAAAGCTAAATGAGGAATCTTCATGTCTCATTCTAGGCTTCTTTCTTGATAAATACACACCTCCACCCCCACCCCACCAGGGATACGAAATTCTGAGGATGCTCACGTCCATTAGGTAAACATGGCATAGAACAGTTGGTCTTCTGCATACACAGGTTCTGCATCTGTATTTGCATAATCTGTTCAGCTATCCTCATATAGTAATGAAGTTTCTGAGGTAACCATCAAATATACGTATTGGCTTTTAGCCTGATCAATCTAGTCCTACACTATTTATAATCTGCAGCTAGCTAGAGTACGTTAAGGAATACTGTCATGCCAAGAGATTGTCAAGCCTGCAAAATAAATATCATTGACATTCATCACCTGCTTGAATTTGTGTAGCACACATGGCTAAAATGAAGACTAGATGAATCTTATAAAATCTACTGTTTTTTCTCACTGTATAAAGTTAACATATCTTAGCTATGGGAATTCTATTAGACATGCTATTTCAAGTGTAAATAAGATCTAAAATGCAACTGCATTTACTTACGAAAGTGCTGCTCTAGCTAAATCATGTGGCATCAGGTCTTTATATCTGGAGGAAGAAAATAAGTAATTTAACCAAAAGCCTCAGTTCAGTTCAGTCACTCAGTCATGTCCGACTCTTTGCGACCCCACGAATCGCAGCACGCCATGCCTCCCTATCCATCACCAACTCCTGGAGTTCACCCAAACTCATGTCCATCGAGTCAGTGATACCATCCAGCCATCTCATCCTCTGTCGTCCCCTTCTCCTCCTGCCCCCAAGCCTTCGCAGCATCAGAGTCTTTTCCAATGAGTCAACTCTTCACATGAGGTGGCCAAAGTACTGGAGTTTCAGCTTTAGCATCAGTCTTTCCAAAGAACACCCAGGACTGATCTCCTTCAGAATGGACTGGTTGGATCTCCTTGCAGTCCAAGGGACTCTCAAGAATCTCTTCTAACACCACAGTTCAAAACCATCAATTCTTCGGCACTCAGCTTTCTTCACAGTCCAACTTTCACATCCATACATGACCACAGGAAAAACTATATCCTTGACTAGACGGACCTTTGTTGGCAAAGTCATGTCTCTACTTTTAAATATGCTATCTAGGTTGGTCATAACTTTCCTTCCAAGGAGTAAGCGTCTTTTTATTTCATGGCTGCAATCACCATCTGCAGTGATTTTGGAGCCCCAAAAAATAAAGTCTGACACTGTTTCCACTGTTTCCCCATCTATTTGCCATGAAGTGATGGGATCAGATGCCATGATCTTTGTTTTCTGAATGTTGAGCTTTAAGCCAACTTTTTCACTCTCCTCTTTCACTTTCATCAAGAGGCTTTTTAGTTCCTCTTCACTTTCTGCCATAAGGGTGGCATCATCTGCATATCTGAGGTTATTGATATTTCTCCCAGCAATCTTGATTCCAGCTTGTGCTTCCAAAAGCTTTAATAAAAAATGTTTTTCATTCTATTTGAAATATCTAAAGAAATGAGCTAACCATAACCTGCTATTAATATAAAAGCACTTAACATCATTCCAAACAAAGAAACAGTGTGACTTTGGTCTTTGTCATCCTTAAAACTCTGACAAGTCTTGACTCCTTTTAAGCTAAAAACTGAACAAAAATCCTTCCCACTGTCTTACTGTTCAGCATGACATAATGGCAAATATTCTTTAAAACTAAACCCCACTGTTTTAAGTTCCCTTTTATTTTTTAAAAAATTCATTAGTTATTGTGTGATGTCTAAAGGGACATGAGGGATATATTAGGGCTTTTAAAGAAAACTTTAAGTTATCTCAGGTTTTACAAAGAATTGGAAAGACAGAACAGAGTTCCTCCATACCCTTCACCCTGCTTCCTCTAATGCTAATCTTATGTAACATAATGCACTTGTCAAAACTAAGAAATTAACACCAGCACAATACTACTCTCTAAGCTTGATCTGACCTCATCAGTTTTTCCACTAATTCCCTATGACTGGTCTGTTCCAGGTTCCAATCTATGCATTTACTTGTCATGCTTCCTTAATCTCCTCCAATGTGTGACAGTTTCTTAGTCTTTCCTTATCGTCCTTGACCTTGACACTTGGAAGACTGGGGTTATGGACATCAGGGAAGAGTATCACAGAAGTAAAATACCCTCTGCTTCTTATCAGAGTGAACGTGATAGCAACACAACTTCTTTCTAGCGATATTAACTCGATTACTTAGTTGAAGCAGTGTCTGCCAGTTTGCTTCATTATTTTTCCCTTTCTGAACTCAATTTATTAGAAGAGAGTCACTTCTGGCCCTTACTCAAGGGAAGAATTAAGTTCCACTTCCTAGTGGGAAAAGTAACAAAGAATTTGTGGACACATGTTAAAATCCTCACAGTAATTAATAAATATTTCGAGGGAGAGAATTGAGACTATGCCAATATCTTGTTCCTTCTTAACCTTTCTCACCCACTAATTTTAGCATTCATTCCTAGATCCTGGTTGCAGCAGCTATTCTTGTGATAATTTATCTGTTTTCCTCATTCCTTCTGTATTTATTAATTGAAACTCTTCAAGAAAGACTTGTCTTTTCTCTTTTCTTTATTCAATCATTTATTTATATCAGATTGGATTCATAGATATCTCATGTTTTGAGTTCTGGTATAACATTATACTATTGTAATTTATTTTATTAATCAAATTTTCCTAATTTTTGTCATTGGAAGTTATTTTAGGTTGGCCCTGTGTTTTTTTGACATGCCCCCTTTTTAAAGCATTTCTTTACTTTCTGGAACTATGAAATGTTCCAGATGCATCTGGATTAAATAAGAATATTTATTCTTTAAATTCCTGAAAATCAAAACCTAAAAATTCAGAAATGTTTTTATTTTTACTGTGCATCACTAGAAGAACCATCAGCGATTTTAAAAATCTTTTATAGGGAAAACCAGTTCCCTATAGAACAGAGTAACTTGGGCAAAAGTGTATCAATTTTAAAATGTCTAAACAACAATTATCTATCATTTTACAATTTTTCTTCTCATGCTCCTATAACTCCCTCTTAGCCAGGATGCTGAAAGATTCCCACATGCCACTGCTGGAGTATATTCCTAAGAGTGCTTCCAAAATACCTCTAAAATACCTATAGGTCTTTCAAGTGACACAAGTTGAAAGCAGAGCTTCTTCAAATTAAACAGAAAAAGATCTTTTTCCATCTAGAAAATTATTTTCTATTTTAGAAGACTCATTTGTTACCTCAATCATAAGATTAATAATATGATTTAACTATTTGTCTTCTTTATAAATTCTCTCTGTATTATTTTTAGTCATTTTTGTTTTGCACATGAATAGTACCTTAAAATTTTTATTCTTTCTTCTCTATTAACTATATTTGCCTACCATTACTCAACCTTCTTCTCTGTGCTACTAAATTACTCATGAACTTTATCTTCTTCCTCAATTAGGATTCTAAATTAAACTAAAACATAATAATAAAAAATAACAAAAGGAATATAGCCTATACTAATGTGCTGAATATCTCAAATTTCACCTTTGATAGTTTGATACCAACTATCAAAGGAAATGTGTAAATGATATCTTTGAGCATGTTCATATTTTTTTAACAGCTAGTAAAACAGTTGGAATCAAACTTCTACACAGTATACAAACAGCCTTTACCAAAAAATGGCCTTTCTAGTCAATAATTTTCTTCTCTTGATGGAAGATTCTTTTTCTACCCTGCTGCTGCTAAGTACAACAAGGATCCACTCTGCTGCTAAAGCTTCTTACTCTTACTACTGCTGCGTCCATACAAGAAAGTTATTATATTGAGAAAAGAGAGTGAAGAATCTTCACCATTTACTTACCTAAGAAGATATTCTCTAGGTCCTAAACCACTATTTAAAAATGAACGTTTCTTGTTCCTGTATGTACATGCATGCATGCGTGCACAGACATATACATACACACATGCACACACAAGTCCGTATCTTCCATAAATGGTGGCATTATACACAATGCTCTAAATTTTGCTTTTTACACCTAACATATCTTCAAGATTTTTTTCATATTAGTATAGAAAGGTCTCATTATTTTTAGCAGATATTCAACTTTTCTTAGCTTGTTTTTAAGTTAGTGACTGCTAGTTCAAAACATGAACATCAAAACAATCTTAACAGAATACAACTAATGTTTCATTTAATTTTCACTTAGTTCCCAAAGTCCATCATCAACTTTTAGAAAGACTGGGCCTCAGCTGGGAACAGAAAAGGAGAAAGGAAGTCTAGGGGAACAGTAGTTAGGTTCTGGGGGACTTGAGGGTTGGTCTAGGACCATTGTTATTCCATACATCTGGGGTTGTGCTGTACCGGGATTTGGACCAGTCCATCAATTCCAATTCTGGAAACTTCCAGAAAGCCAAAGCAGCAGATTAAAGTCCCTTCAAGATGCCCACGGCCTCAGTATTTAAACTTCTGAAGAGGCATAGAAACAATGTACTTCTCTCCATATGAGGAAAGGGCATCTGTTGGAAGCAAGCTACCTAGTCCCACACTAGGTTTTCAAAATACAGCTAGTTCAGTCTAACACTATACTAGACTAGCTCATGAGAAAAGATGAAAAACAGATTCTGCCACTCTATTTCACTACTGACTTGACTTATTCTGTCTTAATTTCATGAAAATATTATTTATATATTAGTTGACTAGCAATATTATTAGGGGCTTCCTTGGTGGTTCAGAGGGTAAAGTATCTCCCTGCAATCCAGGAGACCTGGGTTCAATGCCTGGGTTGGGAAAATCCCAGGAGAAGGGAATGGCAACCCAGTCCAGTATTCTTGCCTGGAGAATTCCATGGACAGAGGAGCCTGGCAGGGGCTACAGTCCACATGGTCGCAAAGAGTTGGACACGACTAAGTAACTAACACTTTCAGCAACAGTATTGCCTACTGGGTTAATTCACAAAGGTTCCTTTTGAAAACACCTTAAAAGAAGGAATAAATAAACTATATGGGGTGATGGATGTGTTAATTAACTTGATTGTGGTAATCATTTCACAATGTATATACACATTAAATGTAGGTCAAAAAGCAACAGAACCAGATGTGGAACAACAGATTGGTTCAAAATTGAGAAAGGAGTACATCAAGGCTGTATACTGTCACTCTCCTTATATAACTTATATGCAGAGTATATAAGTTATATCATGTGAAGTGCTGGGCTGGATGAATCACAGACTGGCATCAAGATTACCTTGAGAAATATTAACAACCTCAGATATGCAGAGGACACCACCCTAATGGCAGAAAGCAAAAACGAACTAAATAGCCTCTTGATGAAGGTGCAAGAGTGAAAAAGCTGGCTTAAACTTCAGCATTCAAAAAGTTAAGATTGTGGCATCCAGTCCCATCACTTCATGCAAACAGATGGGGAAAAAAATGAAAACAGTGACAGACTTTACTTTCTTGAGCTCCAAAACCACTTGGATGGTGACTGCAGCCTTGAAATTAAAAGAAGCTTGCTCTTGGGAAGAAAAGCTATGACAAACCTCGACAGTGTATTAAAAAGCAGAGACATCACACACTATAAGGACCTATGCCCACAAAGGTCCATATAGTCAAAGGTATGGTTTTTCAAGTAGTCATGTACAGGTGTGAGAGTTGAATCATAAAGAAGGCTGAGAGCCAAAGAATTGATGTATTCAAACTGTGGTGCTGGAGGAGACTCTTGACAGTTCCTTGGACAGCAAGGAGATCAAACCAGTTAATCCTAAATGAAATCAACCTTGACGATTCACTGGAATAACTGAATTGAAGCTGAAGCTCCAAAACTTCGGCCACCTGATGCGAAGAGCCAAATCATTGGAAAAGATCCTGATGCTGAGAAAGACTCAGGGCAGGAGAAGGGGGCAACAGAGAATAAGATGATTGGATGGTATCACTCACTCAAAGGACGTGAGCATGAGCAAACTCCAGAAGATAGTAAAGGACAGGGAAGCCCAGCGTGTTGCAGTCCATGGTATTGCAAAGAGTCAGACACAGCTTAGTAACTGAACAACAATATACATTGAATCATCACATTGCATACCTTAAAAAAAAAATCACATTGTATAACCTAAATATATGCAGTTTTTATTTGTTTATCATACTTCAATACAGCTGGAGAAAAAAAAGAAAAAAAGTAATAACAAGTAACAGAATCATTTCATACTCACGAAGTGCCTGATAGCAAAAATGGCGTGCGAACACCATCCACTACCACAATATTCCTTATGTTGGGTTTGGCTAGGGTTTTTTTCGATTTAGTCTGAGAAGCTTTAAGATAAAGTTCAGAGAAAAATTAACTAAAATACAAGAAGTCAGGTAAGTTTTTATATTTTAAAAGACAGACATTCTGAGAGGAATTTTATCACTCCATGCCAAATTGCATTAGTCATTTACCAAACCACTACAACTAAAAAAAAAAAAGGATTAAGAAATTAGCGAGCATTTACAAGTTTCCAAATAAAATTTAAGGCAAATATAGAGATTATACCTAATGATAATATCGCTTATGCCATTAATAAATTGTTTTTATCAAGTGCTTGACAATCCATTTCACTGAAAGCAACCAATTAAGTCTGCCCTTAATACTAGAAGTTAGAATAACTGATAGTGTTTTATTCTTCACACAGCTTAATACTCTTGCTTTTCTATGTAGAAATAAAGGCATCTGGTTGGTGACTACCGCAGTTTGACAAAAACCTAGCACGCTTCCTGATTCTGTCTGACTCAATTTGTGTAGCTGTTTTGCAACATCTAAAGAGCAACCTTTCTCTAATGTTCTAATTAAAAAAATAAAACATGAGTGGTGGTTACAAAAGAAAAAAATAAATAATACTAAAATATGGAAAGTAAAACCCAAGTTCCCTCTTTATGCCCTCTGCTGCCCTACTGCAAACTAAAGTCTGTTCAGCACAAGTACATTCCCTTTTCCTCCCATCAAATCAGCTGATCACATTCCTTTGTCTTACCATGTGCCCTCTTGCACCACTATCAACATCAATGTTAAAACAAACCACTTGTAGGACAGTGTTAAACACCAATAACATGACAAGACTTAAGTCTCACAAAGGATAACAGTACAGTTGGGGAGAGAGAAACACAAAAACTGTTTAAGAGCAATATAAAGAAGAACATTCTAAATGCCAGAAAAATGGTATTTAACGTGGTATTCAACGTGACTTTCTCCCAGCTGGCAAGAAACAGATCTGTGTGACTGCAATAGGAATTTCTGAGTGAACATTAGAATTAGGTGAAAGGTGAAATGAGATGGAAAGGAATTATTATTATTCTTTGTGAGGTTAATACATATCTATATTCTAGTTAGAGTTTAAAAGCCAAAGAAAATATATTTTTTATATGACAACATGAAATTTTTCTAGGTGAGATTAAGTAACAGACCCCTCAGAATATACTATATGTAAAGCAATATAAAAATACCATCTTGTACTTCCACTGAATTTACAGATTTCAAAGTGTTTGAGATATCTTAAAAACTACTTGAGGTTAACATGGCTAAAATTATTATTTGTTAAATAAAAAAACTATAAAGCAGGGAAATGACATGATCAGTTCAAGGTCAAACTGCCCAGAAAGAAGTAGAACTGAATCAAAGCAGAGTTCTTCTGAATCTTGGTATTTTTTCTATTAAGTTATTATCCAAGTAGAAATACCATAATAAGACCAAAATCAGAAGTCATAGATCAATATAGGACCCAGGCAAGTGTATATACAAAACTACAGCAGGTTCTGCAAAAGTATGTATTCAACAGTGAAGAAGTCTAATCTGTTGGGTTTACCAAGGGTCTAAAAGACCATATAGTATCAACAAATTTCCTTCTTTTTTCATTTCATATTGACTAAACAACCTTCTTTTATTAACTAGTCCCACAGTCACACCTATTTCAGGTATGCATCCTCTTGCACATGGACTAAGAAGATACTCAGTAACAGAAGCCTGTCACTGAAAGTGTAAAAAGTTAACTTTTGGCTCCACAACAGTCTCCAGACTATCTGGAGACTAATCATCTTTAGGACTGGGGCTTCCCTGGTGGTTTAGTGGGAAAGAATCTACCTGCAAATGCAGGAGACACTGGTTAGATCCCTGGGTCAGGAAGAGCCCCTGGAGGAGGAAATGGCAACCCACTCCAGTATTCTTGCCTGGGACAATCCCATGAACAGAGGAGCCTGGTGAGCTACAACCTGTGAGGTCACAAAGAGTTGGACGTGAGTGACTCAGCACACATGCATCTTTAGGACTGACAGGCAGTAGCTGAGCAAACTAACCAGGAAGTTCACAGAACCTCAGTGACTCCATAGGCTCCAGATCCCAGAAAGAAGCCTCCAGCCAAGATCCTCAAGCCCACCTTACACCATGTACTATCATTACTGATTGGTCCTGTATTATTTTAATTTGAAGGCAACAGTGATGTTCTTATTGATCATAAAAAGGGGAGAGTTAGCAAATTAGTTTTGGTTTTTATTCAAAATTCACAAATCTAGATCCTATAATCTAACTTTTAAATCAGAAATATTTTTATTTTTTACAAATTACTGTACCTGCGGCAGCTTGTACCTGGGAGGAACTGCTCAGAGGTCTCATACCTGGAAGACAAAATCAAGTGTTTACAAAAAGCAATACAATTCCATGTTTGCACAAGATGCTTACACATTCAAATCTAATCTTAAAAAGAAAGAACAAATGAAACTTACAAAATCTGAAGGCCCATTTTGATGTATTGGGAAGATTTTTAAAAGTGTAAGTCAAGAGGGAAGTCATTCTGAAATCTGAAAAAGAAAACAAAAAGACTTTCTGGCTT
This sequence comes from Capricornis sumatraensis, assembly GCF_032405125.1. Classification (NCBI taxonomy): domain Eukaryota; kingdom Metazoa; phylum Chordata; class Mammalia; order Artiodactyla; family Bovidae; genus Capricornis; species Capricornis sumatraensis. The sequence continues at coordinate 33,402,040 of NC_091069.1, read as the reverse complement.
ATTTGAACAACCTGTACTTTATACTGTAGGCTATGATCTCTGATATCTCACCCATGGTTACTATAAAATACTTAAAAATTTATTCTATTACCAACTACCTTTCCCCTAATATTATAGCTATGTTGACATAGCTTTCACAGTATGCAAACCACTAATCTAATCATTAACCTAATTCTCACAAGGACCTGTGAAGTAAGCATGATTATTGTACTTTTTTAAGAGATGAGAAACTGAAGCATACAGGAATTGAGTAACTAGTAAGAGGCAGAGCTATGATTTGAAGCCAGACAGTCTAGCTCCAGCAGTATTCTCACCTGGAGAATCCCATGACAGAGGAGCCTGGCGGGCTACAGTCCATAGGATCACAAAGAGTTGGACACGACTGAAGCGACTGAGCACGCACGCATGCTAGCTCCAGAGTTTGTTTTTCTCTAGGGTCAAAGGGGTAGAGACTGTTGGACAGGATCAGGAAGCCACCAATGTGACTTTCCTGATTTTGATGGTTGTTTTGCGATGATGTAGAATGCCTTGTGGAATATTTGTATTTGAAGGGGATACACACTTAAGTATTCAAAGATAGTACAGTATCACTTCTTACCTGATATAAGAAAAAAAGTTCATACACTACACTTGCTACTTTTTTATAAGCTTGATATTATTTAAAAATAATAATACAAAACTCCTACATATTAAAACGTATTTAAAATACACTAAAACATTTTCCTAAATTCCCCATAATGAGTTCCTATGAAACAGTAAGAAAAAAATGGGCAAAGGATATGAAAAAAGTGTTCATGGAAATGGAAACACAAATGGCTCTTAGATACATGTTCAATCCAACTCATAAAAGAAATAAAAATTACAGCCGTACAGAGGTATAATATTTGACTTAGAGGTCTGACAGTCACTGTGTGGTAGAGGCTGCACAAACAGGCTCTCTCATATACTGCTGCTGAGTATAAACTGCTGCACCTCCACAGGTACATTCCTATGTAGGGCAATTTGGCAATTAACTTTCAAAAAATTACAGCTACACCTAACTTCTGACCAGTAATTCCACTTCTCTGAATTTTTATTTACATGGTTGGTCTGTGTAAACAAAGAATACATCAGAAGTAATGAGATGTCACTTTTTAGATTCAGCTGTAAGAGATCCTGCAGTTCTCATTTTGGTCTGTCTCTCAGATCACTCGCTCCAGAAGGCAGCTGGCACATCAGGAACAGCCCCACAAAGAGGCTCTCATGATGAGGTAGGAGGATGACGCCTCCTGTCAACAGTCATGTGAGCGAGCTAAGAAGTGGATCCTCTAGCACAGACAAGTTTTCAGATGACTACAGGCCTGGACAACATTCTGACTGCAACCTCATGAGAAACTCTAAGCCAGAACAACCCAGCCAAGTCACTCCAGATTCCTGGCACTCAGAAACTGTATGAGATAACAAATTTTTATTGTTTTAAGCTACTAAATTTTGGAGTAATTTGTTACACAACAATTGTTGTTTGTTGTTCAGTCACTAAGTCATGTCCGACTCTTTGAAATCCCATGGACTGCAGCATGCCCCATCCTTCACTACGTCTCAAGAGTTTGCTCAAATTCATGTCTGTTGAGTTGATGTTATCTAATCTCATCTCATCCTCTGCTACCTCCTTCTTCTTTTGCCTTCAATCTTTCCCAGCATCAGGCTCTTTTTCAATGAATGAGCTCTTCCCATTAGATGGCCAGAGTATTAGAGCTTCAGCATCCAATGAAAATTCCTTCCAATGAATATTCAGGGTTGATTTCCTTTAGGATTGACTGGTTTGATCTCCCCGCAGTCCAAGGAACTCTCGGGAGTCTTCTTTAGCACCGCAATTCAAAAGCATTAATTTTTTGGCACTCAGCCTTCTTTGTGGTCCAACTCTATACAGCAATAGCTAATATAAAAGCCTTGTTTAATTTCTCTTAGGTCTTCATAGACTAAAAAGAGATGTCCTGTGGCTTCCAAAAAGAAAAAAAAAATCACATTTACCAAATATATGGATTGAAAAGAGGAGCCCAACCTCTAGGCTCACCAGCTTATATATATTCAACGACTCTGGCCAGGAAGACACAAACTGGCCCATGAGATGAGGACCACTTTATCCAGAAGCAACATTTGATGCCACCTGAGTCTGGAATTCAAGTCTCCATAAGTAAAGCTTATTTCGAAATAAAATTCATGAAAACAGTCAAGAAAATGTTGATTGAAAAAAAAAGAGAGGCCTTGCTCAAATGGATATCAAAACTTTCTACAAAGCACCAGGAATTAAACAGTGCTGATCCTCAAGGAAATCAGTCCTGAATATTCATTGGAAGGACTGATCCTGAAGCTGAAACTCCAATACTTTGGCCACCCGATGCAAAGAACTGACTCATTGGAAAAGACCCTGATGCTGGGAAAGATTAAAGGCAGGAGGAGAAGGGGACGACAGAAGATGAGATTGTTGGATGGCATCACCAATTCGATGGACATGAGTTTGAGTAAGCTCCAGGAATTGGTGATGGACAGGGAAGCGTGCTACACTCCATGAGGTTGCAAAGAGTCAGACACGACTGAGTGACTGAACTGAACTGAATCAACAGAATAGGATGTAGTAAGTTCAGAAGCATACTCATGTGTATGAGAACTTATTATATAATAAAGAAAACATTTCAAATAAGTGGGAGAAAGATGACTTACTCAATAGATTTGCTGGGGAAATGTCTAACCACTTGGAAAAAAATTAGATCCATAGCTCACACTGTAAGTACAAATTACAGATGTATTAATCTAAATATACACTTCTTAACCTGCTACAAGAAAATATCAGAATATTTTTATAATCTTAGATGGGGAAAGGTTTCCAAAATATGGGATAAAACCCAGAGGCCATAATGGAAAGTAACTAAAAAATCTGATTAAATAAGCATTTAAAATATCTACACAACAAAAGATACTAAAATAAAGTTAAAAGGCTAACAATAGATTCAGAGAAAACATTTGTAACATAGAAAACAAAGGGTTAAAACCCATACTCCATTAAGAGTTATACTTGTGCTTGCTATTAGTATCAGTAGGTGATGGTATAAAGGTTTTTAGTTCCCCTTTATGAAAGCCACAGTGAGAAAAATAACATTTCTGTCCTTGATGAAGCTTACAATTTTGCTCAGAGTACAAGAAACAAAAAAGTCAAAGAGTCAAACAGTGACCTAAATCAGGGGCTGTTAAACTACAACCCATGGGCCTCTAGCTAATAATAGATTGCACATTTTTAAAGAGTTGTAGAGCAAAATAAAACAAGGAATATATGGCAGAGATCAAAGCCTAAACTATTTACTATCTGGCCCTTTACAGAAAAAGTTTGCCATTCCTGATCTAAACAATAAGTACTACACTGAATTAAATGAAGAAAAAGCATTGCATAGGCAGGACAAGCTTTGAACTGTAAAAACCTTATAAGTTGGAGGGCCTTTGGTCATCATCAAGAATCCTTTCTTGCAAATTAAGAGGTCACTGCTCATCCAGATTCTGCTTAACGTGCTCACAGGGATGGAAGACTCACTATTTGACTTGAGCTTTAAACAGAAACCTCTCTTCTTCCCATACTCCTCAATTCAGTCTCAGCTTCCCTGCCATTTCCCCCTGCCTCTTCCTTCTCTCTCTCCTGAGGAACAGACAATCTGGTGAAAAGTGGCACAAATTTATGCCCGAATCTGGCTCTGCCACCTAGCAAATAATTTATATAAATCTCCATGCCCCCCAAATTTTACCTATAAAACGTAAGTAACAATTTGGGAATCGTGAGGATTAAATGAGATGGCGGTGAAACGACCTAGAGGGTCCTCAACATCAGTTTTTGGAATCAATTAATTTATTCCAGGGCTCAAGCGTCTCTCTCCAGCACAAAAACTGCTATTATGCAGTGCAGAGCTCTTGACTAGAAGTTAGTAGACACAGGCTACCACCTGTGGCCATGGGTAAACTGACTCTGATTCTTGGGCTTCACCGATGCAGTGAAGGAGATGAAAGACCAGATGATCTTCGGTTCCCTTCTGGATTAGAAAATGATCTTGAGCCTTGGCTGTCGGAGCCGGACACAGGAAAAAAAAGTGACACAACCGTGATCCACCCTCGGAAGAATAAAAGGGGTAAACTCCTGGCCCTGTTCCGATTCTCAATAGCCGCCGACCTGCCTACAGGCAAAATAGGGGATACAACACCACTGGAGCACAAGACAGCGCTGTAAACCGACACACACAAGTTCGTTAACTTGCGGTGATAAATTAAAAGGCATAGGCGACATCGTTGCTCGGAGCTACAGTCAGAACGCTAGGCCAAATTACTGCCCAAACTGCACTGGTACCGGAGACCCGGATTGAGAAACTTCCTTCCGCTCCCTCGAACTCCAGGGAGTGGAGGCCAGGCGGCCGCGGGCACAGGCGTAGCAGGCGGGAAACTGCGGACCCCGCCGGAGAAAGGGCAGGCGGTAGCCGAGCGCACGCCCCTTCTCACCTTAGGTCTCGTCGGCTGAGTCTCCAGCTGCAGGCAAGGCTCCGGCCCGAATGACAGGACCCGACGGGTACCAAGAGGCGGGGCCTCCCTGGAAAAGACCCCTCGCGGGCCTCGCAGGCCTCCCTGCCTGCCCGCCGGCTGCCTGACTGGAAAATCCGGAAGGCTGTCCTCTCTGCGCTTTCTTCCTTCCCTGCGGAGGAAGTGTCCTTTTTTTTCGGCTAAAGGACAAGGTTAAGGAGCCTGCGGCAACTCGTCATCGGGGTTTCAGTCGCGGGTTTTCAGTCAGGCAGTACGTCGGCCGCCTGGCCAGTGCTAGGCTGCGAGAAGAAAAGTCCTCTACTCGGCTGCCCGCATTTGAAGGGCTTTCCACTTTCGTCCGCTCCCACTCAAGATGGTGGCCTCTCGAGCAATTGGCAGCCTCAGCCGCTTTACTGCCTCCAGGACGCTCCGCTGCTCAGGTGAGGCCTGGTTGAAGGCACCCCACCGCCCCGGGGCAGAGCTCCTGCGTAGACCCGGGAGCCGCGTCTCCCCGTGGCTGCCGCCTCCCTGCCGCGGCCCTAGATGAGGGGGAGTGATGCTGCTGAGACCCGGTCTCATTCGCTGGCGCAGCGACTGACATTTTCTCTCTTGTTTTGAGTCCTGGAGCGATTTCAGGCTTCGTAACCCCTAACGTCTGTGAGTCTTGTCCACCCGGTCTGGCATTTTCCGTAGGTCTCCTCTTACTTTCTTTAATGATGGCCTTGAACCTGTCCCTCCTGGAGGACTAAGAGGACAAGGACAGTCCAATCTGTCACATCTTTGTGCTTCACTGCACCTTGGCTGTAACGGGGAGCATCTTATTTACTTCTTGTATGAAATTAACCAGCCTTGCAGATAGCTGCCATTCCCTACGCCTTTCCCTCACAACCTTTTTACCTATTACCACACTGGATGGAGGAACCTGGTAGGCTGCAGTCCATGGGGTCACTAGGAGTCGGACACGACTGAGCGACTTCACTTTCACTTTTCACTTTCCTGCATTGGAGAAGGAAATGGCAACCCACTCCAGTATTCTTGCCTGGAGAATCCCGGGGATAGGGGAGCCTGGTGCACTGCCGTCTATGAGGTCGCACAGAGTCGGACACGACTGAAGTGACTTAGCAGTAGCACACTTCAACAGGAAGCTCAACTCTTGCAGCTCCAGTAATTCCAGTGTGAATGTATAATATGTAGAATTTCAAGAGGCAGATTCTGCAACTTTCCAGAAGGACTTAAAAAAAAAATGCAGATACCTTGTATCTTAAGGAACAAGATGTTAGATAATTTTACCAACTATTTCTACCCTTGTTTCTGACTATACACAGTTAGCTTGCATTAGCTGTATTGTCTTTTTCTCTTCAAACTGGCAGTGAAACAGTTAAAGTGGGTGCTTGTGGAAAATTAAGCATTTTCCTTCTCTCTCAAATCTGTAAGGTGAAATGTGACTTTTTATCGCATGTTGTACTTAATATCGGTTACTTAACTAGAAATATAATTTATAAAATGCCTTCCTCCTTCTGAATCACTGTATGTTGTTTTTAGAGGCATGCCTTTAATGTAAGGAACTAATTTTGAATGTTTGAACCTTTTCTGCTTTGTTATTTCGACCAATGTTTTTAGTCTCCACGGGACTGCTCTGTATGTGTGTGCATACCTGTCATAACACTACAGAAAATTGAAATGTTGCAAAGACTGGGGGAAAGGATTAAGCAAAAAATAATCACCCTTTCTCTTACTACTTACATACCTACTGTTCTTATTTGGTCATGTTACCTGACAGTTTGATTGTTTTCCACATTTTTGGTTTAACACTTTAAAATTATCAGATGTATATTTTTGAACTTCTCTTTCATTGATTTTAAGGTAATGCAATTAAAAACATTAGTTTTGGAATGTGACTTCTCAGTTTCAATCTGGCTTTGCCTTTTACCCACTGGTGACCTTACCCTTTGGTGACCTTGGGCAAGTCATTTCTATGTCTGTTTTCTCATTTGTGAAATAATACCACCTTGTGAGCTTTAAAGGGCGTATTTTAGGTGTAAAGCAGTTTTTCATGGAGTAAGTGCTATTATTATTAATAAATATTAGCTATTATTAACTCTTCCCTGCCTTGAAGAACTATGATTTTATATATCTGAGACTTTTTTAAAGTAATTTTTACATTTTACATGTGTGATAGTTACAAGCTTAGTTTTTCTGTATTTTTTGTATAGAAATATAGATACACATGTGTATCTATATTTTGCATTCTGTTTTAACCTATAAGAAAATATGGCTGAGGGGAGAGATAAATTGGGGGATTGGTACTGACATACACATGCTACTATATGTAAAACAGATAACTAATAAGAACCTGCTATAAAGCTCAGGGAACTCAGTACTCTGTAGTGACCTGTATGGGAATAGAATCTAAAACAGAGTGGATACATGTATGTGTATAACTGATTTACTTTGTTGTACAGCAAAAACTAAGACAATATTGTGTTGATAAATCAACTATAATAAAAATTAATTTAAATTTTCTTAAAGAAAAATATGACTTATTAGTTATTGCCACTCCAGTACTCTTGCCTGGAAAATCCCATGGACACAGGAGCCTGGTAGGCTGCAGTCCATGGGGTCACACAGAGTCTGACACGACTGAAGCAACTTAGCAGCAGCAGCAGCCCCTTTTAGTAACAGTGTATAAATTTTGAAAAAAAAAAAGGCCTAGAAAGTGAGTTTAAAATTACCTGCACACCTGGATTGCCATTTAGACTGAAAAGACTAACACTAATTAAAAGTCTGTGCCTAGGTAGTGCCAGACTTTTAATGAGACTATGATATTTAATGGTGGATGATTAAAATTCTTCACAGTGATCTGTACTTCTTGAAGTTTTAACCCATTCCTGCATGAGTGCTATAATTCTGAGTATGACTATCAAATGAAGATCACATCTTGATCAAGATATCTTAATTCCCACTTTTATTCTCTGCCCCCACTCCTATTCTAAATCCGAATTCCTAATTACATAAGTAGTAGAATAATTTCTCAGGTAATGAATTGAAGGCAGATATCTTAGCAGATGGTGTATATTTAAATTTGACTCTTACTTACATAATCCTGTCCCTTCACCAGGACTAGATATTGAGAAAAACTGTTGATTGTTACAACCATAATAACATGTTCATGTTTGAAATATGTATCAGCATAATCCAGCTGTCTCCACTGCTATAGTCTTAGGTCTTGTAGGTATCTTCTTGAGTTAAAATGATTAAAAAGTAGAGTAAAGGGTTCTCTCTCTTTTGCTGGCATGGGAAATATGGGTGAAAGTTCACCCAGCTGCTCTGAAGTAAGCTCTCCTAGTTAGGTTAGTGAGTAAGGCTGTATTCTAAAAGCAAAGCTCCCCTGTATTTCAACTTGATTTAGTTTGTTGTGATTTGGAATTGTTTTCCAATTCAGATATGGTTGTATATTTGCAGTTTTTTCTCTTTTTTTGTCTCTTGATTTAGAGGAGGTTTTGTGTATGTCTCTATGGGTTTGGAGGGGATGGCACAAAGGCAGGTCAGTGGGTGAGAGTTTATGATTTATAAGTTAGTGAGCACAAACCTGCTGTCTCCAATATTTAGTCTTCAGAATTACAACCCGTGTCCCTCCACCTGCTCTATTTTCTTTTTTTTTCTTAGGTGCGTATCCTCTAACATATTTATGTTTCTTGTTTTTTATCTATCTTTCCACCTCATCTCTCCCACCCTGCATTCCTAATCAGTTCACACTCACTAATTCAGTTTACCCTGTTCTAGTTGTAATTGCTTATTACCTGGCTCCCCTCCCACAGAATGTTTACTTTATTGGCAAACTCTCTTTTCCTTCCAAACCTATTTTCACCTCCTCCACAGAGACAGGGGTTTTTATCTTGCTGCTCACTCTGGGTGCCTAAAGCAGTTCTGATAGACTGCACTAGACTGTAGTTGTGCAATGAATGACTCCGAGATGATGTTGGAGGAGACTGCAGTTTACTTGGGGGAAACAGCTGCTACAGATTCAGTGATTAGCTAACCAAACAGTGAGTAATAAAGATAAAAATTGGGGCAGGGAAGGGAAAGATTGTTGTAGACAGAATTTCAAAATAAGGCTTTGTGAAACTGTGATACTGTGATGTTGGAGAAGACTCTTGAGAGTCCCTTGGACTGCAAGGAGATCCAACCAGTCCATCCTAAAGGAGAACAGTCTTGGATGTTCATTGGAGGGACTGATGTTGAATCTGAAACTCCAATACTTTGGCCACCTGATGAGAAGAGCTGACTCATTTGAAAAGACCCTGATGCTGGGAAAGATTGAAGGCAGGAGAAGAGGACGACAGAGGATGAGATGGTTGGATGGTATCACCAACTCAATGGACATGGGTTTGGGTGAACTCCGGGAGTTGGTGATGGACAGGGAGGCCTGGCGTGCTGCAGTTCATGAGGTCGCAAAGAGTCGGCCACAACTGAGCGACTGAACCGAACTGATATAAAGGAGGAAGAGTGATAAATACAGATGATACAGATCGCAAATAATGGAAAAACAAAAGGAAGTTTATCCTTAGTGAAATAGAGGCACTGGAGATTGAGGAGATGGCTGGCTTCTCCTATCTTAATTTACTTTAGTGTAGCACTTTGATTTACAGGTACTGTTACAATCATTACATCACTTCTATCTTTGTAAGAACACTGAAATGCTCTAAGAGACTTATACATGGCCATACAGCTAGTGAATGGTAAACTTGATGGTTGAACCCAAGGCTTGGGACTCTCAGGTCCTTTGTCTTTGCTCTGTGAGTACTCATTTGGGTTGCTTAAAGAAAAAAATGCAGACAGGACCGGTGATCACCCCACTGTGGTTCTGGCACCATCTACAATTTTCTTTCTTTAATAGCATGTCATTTGGCCTTTAAGGCAGTACAAAGCTACTTCTTTCTGTGTCTTCGTGTCCCCTCCTTTAAAGAACTGCAGGATGGAGAGAGACACAGAGTCTCTGATGCACCTTGATTTTACTTTTCATGACACTGGGAAGTCCATCTCTCCATAAAAATGCAAGAGAACCTGGCTGGAGAATGTGCTTGAGATACATTTGGAACTGACATTACAGATTGCTTTGTATCAATAGATTACTTATTGCCTTAATACAAATTTATGATCTTACAGTTACAGACATCAGAAATGAGTCTTACTGGGCTGAAATCAGAGGTATTGGCAGGGCTGAGTTCATTCTGGACATTCTAAGGGAGAATCTGTTTCCTTGCTTTTTCTAGCTTCCAGAGGCTGCCTGCATTTTTTGACTTCTTCATACCCAGCAGAGTGCGTTCTCATGCTGCCATCTTCTGGTTCTTTTGCCCTTTTCTGCTCCTTTATAATTACACTGTATAGCTGAATAATCCAGGCTAATCTCCCTGTATTAAGGTCAGCTAATTAGCCACCTTCATTCCATTTGCATCCTTTATCTCCATTTGCCATATAACCTAACATACTCAATTTCTGGGCACATGGACATCCTTGAGAGGCCATTCTTCCAACTACCACATTTAGTATCCAGATAATCATATGACCTGATAATTGAAACAAAAAAGATACAGTAATAGTCACAATAATGATCTGGAACACTTTGTTCTAAGTTTGGTTTTCTTGTTGTTGTAAACTCCAGCTTTGTTATATGTAGCAGGTATTATAGAGATTCATGAATTTCATGAATTTGAACAAACTCCAGGGGATAGTGGAGGACAGAGGAGCCTGGCATGCTACAGTCCATGGGGGTCACAGAGTTGGACACGACTTAGCACCTGAACAACAAACAGCAAATAGAAATTCTGTTTTGAAAATAACTAATTGTGAAATACATTTTTCTTACAGGTTATATTTGCCGCAGTTTTACAAGGGCCTCTGCTTTGCTGAGTAAGTTTGATTTCTCACTGATGTGCTTTCATTGCTTTTTATACTTATTTAGCCATAAATATGTTTACAAATAAGTTTTCCTTCTCTTTTTAGCCAGAACCCATATTAACTATGGAGTCAAAGGGGATGTGGCAGTTATTCGAATTAACTCACCCAATTCAAAGGTACCTAATTTAATTTACTGCAGTTTATTTCTACTCACTGCATTCATTAATGCATTCCTGAATGGCAGAGAAATAAATCCACCAATTTGGCGCTAATCTTGTCTCATGAGTTTACAGTTTTGATAGAGTTTGAGAACTTGCCCACAGGATGCAGTTTTCTGCAGCAGACATCCTTGTTTAAGAAGTCTTTCTAGTTCACTGTGGAGGTGTCAGATTAACATCAAGGATTAATACATGCCTTCTGTTACACTGTAGAATTATAAGATGGTTTATTAGATAGGAAGCCAAGTGCAAGCTTTGTTTATAAGAATTAAAATTGACCTTCTTAACTGTGAGGTTCTTACGTCAACTTTCTTAACCTGCCTGACATGAGTATAGTAAGTTGACTGAGTTAAATTAAGGTTCCTGAGGGCCTTGAGTGACTTCGTGCAGTTCATGTTATCAGAAATCAAATTCACCTCAAAGTGGGGCTTCATTTGTTTTTGGCAACTTCAACAAAATATGCAGCATTAATCCAGTCTTTTGCCAAGAAAAGCTGTGTTTGAGGAGCTCATGCTTTCCCCCCACCTAAAGTTGCTGTAAAGATTTCCTGTTTCAGAAATCTTGTTACCAGAGACCTAAATGAAGTAGGAGGACCTAGACGTAAGCAATTAACAACTAACACAAATTAAGGAAAGTAAGAGCCACTCCCCCTCCCTAGAGTGAAGTTGGCACTTACTGAGCAGTGATTTAGACTTACGGTATTTTTTCAGTATTTTCTAAGTTAAGCATTTTTCCTGAACACAAAAATAACAAATGCCTATGGTTGGACATTTGAAAGCAATTAAGAGGAAAATAACAATCATTCATACTCCAAACCCCAAAATAACCACTTTTAACATTTAGTCTAGTTTCAACAAACAGTATTCTAAAAATTAAGATCATACTATTCGTCTAATTTTGATTCTTTTTTTTCCCTTAACATTATACAAATTTTTTTCCATGCTGATAAATGTAGACTTACTTTATAGCCTGCATATGATTCAAACTCTTAGGAATATGAGTTCCTCCTTTAAGGAGAACTATTTTTAGAGGGAGGCATTGGCCAAAGCACCTGAATAAACAGCTGCTGGCTTGGTAGTTTGTTTATTTCCCTGTTTCTTTTAACAGTGTATTTTCCTGGGTAAATATATTTCCTGTAATCAAAATAGCCTTGGGTGGTGATTTGTATATCTACTACTTCAAATTTAAACCATTAGATTTATGTGTATTTCCCTTCGGCAGGTGAATACTCTGAGTCAAGAACTGCATTCCGAGTTCATGGAAATAATGAATGAAGTCTGGTCTAGCAGTCAGATCAGAAGTGCTGTCCTTATCTCAACAAAGCCAGGCTGCTTCATTGCAGGTGCTGATCTGAAGTAAGTTTCAGAAAATTTGAAATCACCTTTTATCTTGGCTAATAGTATGTTTTTTAGGCCTTATTGTTTCTCATTTGAAAATAAAGTAGAAGTAAATTTTCTCTGAAAGTTACTTTTTGTGTTATTTTCATGAATATAAAGAAAGAGAGGCTTGTTGCTTAAACCTTATAAGACTGAATCCAGCCTTTCTTTAAAGAAATTGAAAGTAGTTCAAGGAGCAGTATTTGAGCAGAATAAAAAAATTATTATAAAACCAAACTAACAATGAGATGCCTTTTTTTTCTGTCTGTCTGACCAGCAAATATTTAAAAGTTTGAAAATATTATGTTAGCAAAGACTTGGGAAAATGAGAAAGTTGAGTGTTACTAGAAGGACTGAAAATTGGTATAGCCACCTTGGAGAACAATTTGATAAAATTTAGTAAAACTGAAAATACACGTATCATATAACTAAGAGATACCACTTCTAGGTATGTATGCTGGAGAAATCCCATCCTTTGTTTTTAAGGACCCATACACGCATAAGGATGTTCAGTCCTGTGTGAAGAATTTGAAACAAACTAAATCTCAGTCATGAGGGAAATAGATATGTAAATGTGGAATATTCTTAAGATAAAATGCTACAAAAACAATTCAAAGGATCTAACTAGATCTACAGCATAATGTTAGAACTCAAAAATATGTTAAAGAAACAAAGCAACTTGCAGAATATTTGGTACAGTATATAGTTTATATAAACATTTTAAAACAACACATAAAATACTTCTCTGTATTATTCATGGATACAAATACATAGTTGGTCTGAAGATTGTACTGCAAGTATATGATAATGGATGTTTCAGGGTAAATGAAGTAGCTGATAGAACTTGAGGAGGTCAGAGAGTACTTTACCAATACAGCTAATATTTTCTTTCTTTTTCTTCATGATATATGTATAATAACTTTTTTGCACTTTAAAGCAAAAATAAGGAGAGATGATGTCTTAGTGTTTAACGCGTTAAAATGTTGACAGTTGTTAATTCTATAAAAAATAGGTATTTGTTTTATGATTCTTTGCAGTTTAGGCAATGATAGCCAGCATTATTGGCTTAGCAATTGTATTTAAGGTACTTGTTTATTTTTAAACTTTGTTCAATATGGCTGTGAGGAGATACCCCACATCCAAGGTAAGGAGCAGCAGCTGTGCTTTGCTAGAGCAGCTGTGAAGATACCCCACCTCCAAGGTAAGAGAAACCCAAGTAAGACAGTAGGTGCTAAGAGAGGGCATCAGAGAGTAGACAGACTGAAACCACAGTCACAGAAAACAAGCCAATCTGATCACATGGACCACAGCCTTGTCTAACTCAATGAAACTAAGCCATGCTGTGTGGGGCCACCTAAGATGGACGGGTTATGGTGCAGAGGTCTGACAGAATGTGGTCTGTTGGAGAAAGGAATGGCAAACCACTCATTAGCCTTTGCCCTGCTTCATTCTGTACTCCATGAATTTTCCTGAGGGCCTTGAATGACTTGGTGCAATTATATCTACTATTGTGGGCAGGAATCCCTTAGAAGAAATGGAGTAGCCATTATAGTCAACAAAAGAATCTGAAATGCAGTACTTGGATGCAATCTCAAAAACAACAAATGATCTCTGTTCGTTTCCAACACAAACCGTTCAGTATCATGGAAATCCAAGTCTGTGCCCTGACCAGTAACGCTGAAGAAGCTAAAGTTGAATGGTTCTGTGAAGACCTACAAGACCTTTTAGAACTAACACCCAAAAAAGATGTCCTTTTCAATATAGGGGACTGGAATGCAAAAGTAGGAAGTCAAGAAACACCTGGAGTAACGCAAATTTGGCCTTGGAGTACAGAATGAAGCAGGGCAAAGGCTAATAAAGTTTTGCCAAGAGAACGCACTGGTAATAGCAAACACTCTCTTTCAACAACACAAGAGAAGACTCTACACATGGACATCACCAGATGGCCAACACTAAAATCAGATTGACTATATTTGCGGCCAAAGATGGAGAAGCTGTATACAGTCAGCAAAAACAAGACCGGGAGCTGACTGTGGCTCAGATCATGAACTCCTTATTGCCAAATTCAGACTTAAATTGAAGAAAGTGGGGAAAACCACTAGACCATTCAGTTATGACCTAAATCAAATCCCTTATGATTATATAGTGGAAGTGAGAAATAGATTTAAGGGAATAGATCTGATAGACAGAGTGCCTGATGAACTATGGACAGAGGTTCGTGACATTGTACAGGAGACAGGGATCAAGACCATCCCCATGGAAAAGAAATGCAAAAAAGCAAAATGGCTGTCTGAGAAGGCCATACAAATAGCTGTGAAAACAAGAGAAGCAAGCGCAAAGGAGAAAAGGAAAGATATACTCATTTGAATGCAGAGTTCCAAAGAATAGCACGAAGAGATAAGAAAGCCCTACTCAGCGATCAGTGCAAAGAAATAGAGGAAAACAACAGAATGGGAAAGACTAGAGATCTCTTCAAGAAAATTAGAGATACCAAGGGAACATTTCATGCAAAGATGGGCTCAATAAAGGACAGAAATGGTGTGGACCTAACAGAAGCAGAAGATATTAAGAAGAGGTGGCAAGAATACACAGAAGAACTGTACAAAAAAAGATCTTCACGACCCAGATAATCACAATAGTGTGATCACTCACCTAGAGCCAGACATCCTGGAATGTGAAGTCAAGTGGGCCTTAGGAAGCATCACTAAACAAAGCTAGTGGAGGTAATGGAATTCCAAAGTTGAGCTATTTCAAATCCTAAAAGATGATGCTGTGAAAGTGCTGCACTCAATATGTCAGCAAATTTGGAAGACTCAGCCGTGGCCACAGGACTGGAAAAGGTCAGTTTTCATTCCAATCCCAAAGAAAAGCAATGCCAAAGAATGCTCAAACTACCACACAATTGCACTCATCTCACACACTAGTAAAGTAATGGTCAAAATTCTCCAAGCCAGGCTTCAGCAATACGTGAACCATGAACTTCCAGATGTTCAAGCTGGTTTTAGAAAAGGCAGAGGAACCAGAGATCAAATTGCCAACATCTGCTAGATCATCGAAAAAGCGAGAAGGTTCCAGAAAAACATCTATTTCTGCTTTATTGACTATGTCAAAAAAGATGTCCTTTTTGGCATCTGTGGATGGAGACTGTGTGGATCACAATAATCTGTGGAAAATTCTGAAAGAGATGGGAATACCAGAGCACCTGACCTGCCTCTTGAGAAACCTGTATGCAGATCAGGAAGCAACAATTAGAACTGGACATGGGACAACAGACTGGTTCCAAATAGGAAAAGGAGTACGTCAAGGCTGTATATTTAACTTATTAACACCCTGCTTATTTAACTTATATGCAGAATGCGTCATGAGAAATGCTGGGCTGGAGGAAGCACAAGCTGGAATCAAGATTGCCGGAAGAAAGATCAATAACCTCAGATATGCAGATGACACCACCCTTATGGCAGAAAGTGAAGAGATCTAAAGAGCCTCTTGATGAAAGTGAAAGAGGAGAGTGAAAAAGTTGCTGTAAAGCTCAACATTCAGAAAATGAAGATCATGGCATCCGGTCCCATCACTTCATGGCAAATAGATGGGGAAGCAGTGGCTGACTTTACTTTTTTGGGCTCCAAAATCACTGCAGATGGGATTGCAGCCATGAAATTGAGACGCTTACTCCTTGGAAGGAAAGTTATGACCAACCTAGAGAGCATATTAAAAAGTAGAGACATTCCTTTGTCAACAAAGGTCCGTCTAGTCAAGGCTATGGTTTTTCCAGTAGTCATGTATAGATGTGAGAGTTGGACTATAAAGAAAGCCGAGCACTGAAGAATTGATGCTTTTGAACTGTGGTGTTGGAGAACTCCTGAGAGTCCATCCTAAAGGAGATTGGTCCTGGGTGTTCATTGGAAGGACTGATGCTGAAGCTTAAACTTCCATACTTTGGCCATCTGATGCGAAGAGCCGACTCATTTGAAAAGACCCTGATGCTGGGAAAGATTGAGGGCAGGAGGAGGAGGCGACGACAGAGGATGAGATGGTTGGATGGCACCACCGACTCAATGGACATGGGTTTGGGTAGACTCCGGCAGTTGGTGATCGACAGGGAGGCCTGGTGTGCTGTGGTTCATGGGGTTGCAGAGAGTCGGACACAACTGAACTGAATATTGTGTACTCTTCTTTGTTTATGTACAGTAATTAGAAATTTATAGATATTCTGTTTATTTTTTGAAAAAAGCAGAGTTATCTACATCAAGGACTTTTTCTTTTGGCTTGGTTATTCCAGCCAAGCAAGACATTGATGTACCTAATAGTAGCCACCTAAATCCTTAGGAAAATACTTTCAGGTTCTGTGAGGCTAGCTGAGCCACTCCCAGCACACAAAATGACAGGAAATCAGTTATTTTGATCAAAAATGAAAAACCCACAGCTTAAATGTGTTCAGAAACAGTTAAGTAGCAAATGAAGGAAACTGAAATTAAAGGATGTTGAGGAAACATTGTTGTAAGAGAAGCTTTTTTCTTTATCATTTCCACTGATGTTCAGTCTAAAAGCTACTGATAATTAAAATGTTAAATCTGATCATGAAAATATTTACCAGAAGATGATTTGTAATCTAATGATTTGCTATCGAAGCAGATATAAATTATTCACCATGTTTTGTTCATGTTCCCTGAATTTTATAGAGAGATGATGTCACTGATATTAGTGCTATCTGAGACAAAATCATTCTTCTTAAACTTCTGAGTATTTGAAGACTCACTACCAGATATTGATATATGGTACAATAAGGTTATGGTGGATGAAGTACTGAACAAAGTGAGTTTTTTTTCTGTTCTCTGTTTTCATGTTTACTGCAGCATGTTAAATGCTTGTACGACCTCTCAAGAAGTAACCCAAATATCACAAGAAGCACAGAAAATGTTTGAGAAACTTGAGAAGTCCACAAAGCCTGTTGTGGCTGCCATCAATGGATCCTGCTTAGGAGGAGGACTTGAGGTACAGATTTCTTCCAGAGTCATCGAACCGCAGGCCAGCTCATTGTTGGGATCCACCAGCTGCAAACCTTTAGGCCACTGTTTTGCCTCAAGAAAAGCTCTTGAGGGCGAGTCAGCTTTTTCTGAGTCACTAAACTTCTGGATAGGTTTTTAGTCTTAGTCTCATGGCACTAAGCAAGCAAATCAGAGTGGCATGTTTTCATTTATAAATTCAGAAGAGTTGAACTAGATCCCTAAGTTCCCTTTCAGTTCTAAAAAACCTTGTTCAAGTTTGCAAGGCAAAAATTCAGAAGTGCAGTTCATGCTCTTGAGCTACTTTAGTTGAGACAGTTAGCAGATAGTGTATGTCATGTGTTCTGTGTGTAGTAAAGATGATAAATAACACAAGGTCTGAGAGAAGAGATACTTACCAGACTGGAACACATAGAAAAGAAGGAGGGGGGAAAAAAAGAACATTTTTTGGACATTTATCACGTGCTGGGTTCTATACTAGCCACTTTCACACATTAATTAAGGAAAGCTGTGCTGCTGCTGCTAAGTCACATCAGTTGTGTCCAACTCTGTGCGACCCCAGAGACAGTAGCCCACCAGGCTCCTCCGTCCCTGAGAGTCTCCAGGCAGGAACACTGGAGTGGGTTGCCATTTCCTTCTCCAGTGCATGAAAGTGAAAAGTGAAAGTGAAGCTGCTCAGTCATGTCTGACTCTTCTCAACCCCATGGATTGCAGCCCGCCAGGCTCCTCCATCCATGGGATTTTCCAGGCAAGAGTACTGGAGTGGGTTGCCATTGCTTTCTCCCAAGGAAAGCTGTATATGGTTCTAAAAGATAAGCAGAATTTGATTAACCAGAAAACAGTGGCAAAACATTCCACATGTGGCATGATGTGAGCAAAGACAAGGATAACAAAGCCTAATTAGGATACCATAAGTAGGCCTGCTTGACTGAAGAGTCTTTATAGGGTATAGGGCTTCTAAACCTGAGATACCTATATAATTGTATGTGCATTTTTCTATTGAAAATTTCCATACTTTTCAGCAGATTTTCAAGGGGATCTGCAGCCCTAAAGAGTTTAATAACTTAGGAAAGAGAAATGAAGGAAAGCCAGAAAGGTAAATTCTAGAAAGCATCAAATGCCAGCCTAAGAAATTTCAGTTTATTCTGTGGGCACATTCCTGCTTAATAAGTAATTTTTAGACCCTCACATATCCTAAGATGCTATAAAACTACATTTTTTAACATTCTAATTTTCCTTCATTTGTTTGAAGCTTGCCATTTCATGCCAATACAGAATAGCAACAAAAGATAAGAAAACAGTATTGGGTTCCCCTGAGGTCTTACTGGGAATCTTACCAGGAGCAGGAGCCACACAAAGGCTGCCCAAGATGGTGAGTTTAAGATCTCAGTGTGAACTTGAGATCCTCAGTCCTGTATATCCATTTGATCTATTTCCTCTTGTACAGAAGGTATTATATGTGTATTCATGGTAAAATTTAGAAACCAAATAAAATATGAATATATGAGATTAATGTCTTTATTTTTTTAATTCCTTAATCAAGATGATTGATCATGGGCCTTTGTTAGTCCCTAAAGAAGGGAAGAGATAAATAGCATACATGTCTTGCTTTCTGAAACTTACAGTTTAATTTGTTCCTTCTCTGCACAGTAAGATCTTATCAGCTTTTCAGATCCTTGGATCTTATCTCATGATAACTGTAAGAGACCTTTTTTTTTTTTTTTGGCTGCACAGCATGTGGAATCTTAGTTCCCTGACCAAGGATCAAACCCTCGACAGTGGAAGTGCAGAGTCTTAACACTGGACCACCAGGGAAGTCCCTGGACAATCTCATTGTATTCTATAAAACCAAAAGGGGCCCATCCGGCTTTTGAATTATTAAGAAGGGGAAGGACAGTGAGACCTGGAGGCTGCAGAGCAATCTTAACATCAAACATGAGGACCACCTGAACCTCATAGCCTCTGGCACTATAGATTCTTGAGGAAAACAGCACTCACTCCACAGAAATGCTCTTTGGAGAGAAGTTGATATGAGTTGGACACAGAAAAATGGGAAAGCTTATGGTATTCATTCTGATATTAAATAGTATATATTTCTTCATAGAAATTGTCAAGAGGATTTATTGAAAGAATGAATATGCCTATATATGTGTAAAAAATATAGCTGAGTTTCTTTTGTTATTGTTGGAAGCAGGGGTCATTTCCATCCCATACCAGGGATCGAACCTGGGCCCCCTGCATAGGTTGAGAGTACAGAGTCTTAACCACTGGACCACCAGGGAAATCCCAAGTCTGAGATCCTTTCTAAAGACATTTTGAAAACGATGAAGTTTCTCAAAGTCTCTACTAATTCCAGTGTAGGAATTTTAAATATTATGCAAATACTAGAGAAGAAACTCAAAATGACATAATTGTACAATTTTAGAAAACATGAATTTTTTTCTCCACTTTATCAATCCATAAGACACAAATCCTACATACTGAATTAAAACAAGATATATAGACATTTTCACTTTCAAGTGGAGGTTTCTAAAACTGAAAGTCACCTGAATGTGTATCAGTGTATAAAATTTCATTATTTGATATATATAGTATGAAAATCTGGTTTGACTTTTCTTATTTTAATAATTATTTTGCTCAGTTGTATGATTTGTAAATTGTAATTGTCACTCTGATATTTTTCCCCTTCTACTCGAATCCTTGCTTGCCTATTAGGTGGGTATACCTGCTGCTTTTGACATGATGCTGACTGGTAGAAGCATTCGTGCAGACAGAGCAAAGAAAATGGGACTGGTTGACCAACTGGTGGAACCACTGGGTAAGTGTTAACATGACTCAGAATTGAGCCTTATGAAGTTATATATTTTCTTAAAAGTGAATATTGGTTAAAGTGAAATTCATATACTTAAGAAATGAGTCATTGCATTTCTCTACTGATGAACAATATTGAGCATCTTTTCCTGTGTGTATTGGCCATCTGCTGTATGTCTTCTTTGGAGAAATGCTTATTTAGATCATCCACCCACTTTTTGACTGGGTTGTTTACTTTTCTGATATTGAGTTGCATGAAGGTGAAAGTGAAAGCCGCTCAGTCATGTCCAACTCTTTACAACCTCATGGAATTCTCCAGGCCAGAATACTGGAGTGGGTAGCTGTTCCTTTCTCCAGAGGATCCTCCCAACCCAGGGATTGAACCCAGATCTCCCACATTGCAGGTGGATTCTTTACCAGTTGAGCCACCAGGGAAGCCCAGGAATACTGGAGTGGGTAGCCTGTCCCTTCTCCAGTGGATCTTCCTGACCTAGGAATCAAACCAGGGTCTACTTTTTTGCAGGCAGATTCTTCACTGAGCTATCAGGGAAGCCCCTACATGTGCTGCTTCTACATTTTAAAGATTAATTCCTTGTCAGTTGCTTTGTATTCAGTTATTTTCTCCCATTCTGAAGGTTGTCATTTCATCTTGTTTATATTAATCATTTCCTTCACTGTGCAAAAGCTTTTAAGTTTTATTAGATCCCATTCATTTGCTTTTGTTTTTTATTTCCATTACTCGAGGAGGTGAGTCAAAGAGGATCTTCCTGCAATTTATGTCAGAGAGTTCTGTTTTTCTCTAAGAGTTTTATAGTTCCTGGCCTTCCATTTAGGTCTTTAATCCATTTTGAGTTTATTTTTGTGTATGGTATTAGAAAATATTCTAATTTCATACTTTTACATGTAACTCTCTAGTTTTTCCAGCACCACTTATTGGAGAGGCTCTCTTTCTCTTTCCTCCATTGTAGATTTGCCTTCTTTATCATAGATTTCTTGACCATAAGTGTGCAGATTTACTTCTGGGCCCTCTGTCCTGTTCCATTGATCTATATTTCTGTTTTTGATGACTGTAGTTTGTAGTATAGTCTGAAGTCAGGGGCCTGATTCCTCTAGCTCTGTTTTTCTTTCTCAAGATTGCTTTGACTATTGGGGTCTTTTATGTCCCCATGCAAATTTTAAGATTGCTTTCTTCTAGTTCTCTGAAAAAAGCCATTGGTAATTTGATAGGGATTGCATTGAATCTGTAGATTGCCTTGGGTAGTATAGTCTTTTTGACAATACTGATTCATCCAATCCAAGAAAATGGTATATCTTCCCATCAGTTTGCGTCATCTTCAGTTTCTTTCATTAGCATCTTATAGTTTTTAGAGTACAGATCTTTTGTCTCCTCACTTCCCTATCGTTTTACTGAGACCTCAACCTCACATATGTCAGAAGCTTTGTTTTTCTTTTTCAGTCTGTTTATATTTCTTTGCCATATATTCAAGTTTCCTGATTTTTTCTTCTTCACTGTATAATTTGCTATTAATCCAATCACCTGTATTTTTTGTTTCAGCATTGTTTTTTCTCATATTTAGAAGTAACATTTGATTCACTGTTAAATCTTCAATTTTCCCTTATTATGTTTGTTTTCCTCTATCTTCTTGAACATACAGCATGAATTTACAGTAACCTTTCTAATCTTTGTATCTGCTTATTCTATCTTTCCATTTCTGCATCTGTTTCTATCAGTCAGTTTGTCTCCTAGCTATAGGTCATTTTTTTCTTACTTTTTTTTCATGCCTTTATGATGGCTCTCTCCCTGACCTCAGATAGTTTCCTCTCATGCATGTGCAGAATGATAACTTGGCCAGAGTTTCAAGGGGCCCCTCTGTAGATCTCTGAAGTGCTTTTTTTCTATAGCAACTGATCTCCTGTATTCTTCCATAATTCCAGCATTATGACTTCCATGGACCCTGTGCACTTTTGTTATTCAGAAGTTAGTGACTTAGTTCATTTTTTGTCTCCTCCACAGAGGCTGAAAATAGGGCAGAGTTTTTAAGTGTGGCTCTTACAAGCTTTTGATTGAGAGCCTGGTGGGTGTGTATTTTCAAAGGCTGTAAAAACAGCCTTTGGGGTTTTTGAGTCTCTCTCTTTATTTTCCTCCATTCAGTAAGTTTGGTATCAGGCAAAGGCCTCAAGTGAAAAATCAGTTGATGTTTTTGGCAAGTTCCTTTCTCTGTAGAAGTACTGCTATGCTAAACATTATGACACTATGAGAGATTACACTCTAGCTTCCAGCCTCTTGCACCACCACAGATGTTCCATGGGGGAAAACTAGCTTTGTGTTTGATTTTTTCTAGTTCTGACCTATTGTATGTGACCACCAAAAGCTCTGATCATTTCACGTTCTCTCAGTAGCATCCTTCTACCTGAGCCACATCCAGTCCTCAGCCCATGCCCAAAAGCATCACGTGCCTGCAGAAAAGAGAATGTTCGCAGTTCACCTCTGATAGGCTCTTCCCTCTTTGGAATTCTATTTATATAACCTTTGTTGCTTCCACAGCTATCCAGTATCTTTACAAATGTGATTTTGCAATTGACTTTTTTCCAGTTTTGCAGCGAGAATACAGGTCTCATGAGACATAATACATCCTACTCAGAAGTGGAAGCCAGATTTATAGGGCTTAAGATTTGTTTTCTCCCTGGAGTAGGTTGTTGCACCTTTGCTCAGTGTGACTTCTCTTTTTGAGTCCATACTGCCACCCACCAGTTTCTAGTTTGACTTAGAAAACTGCGCTGAAAATGGGTGTGAGTCGTTGGCTTTGGTTTTCCTGGGGTTTTGCCCACCTGGGACTAAGCCAAGCCTGACTGACATTCCAGTCTGTTGTGTTCATCTTTACAGGACCAGGAGTAAAACCTCCAGAGGAACGGACAATTGAATACCTAGAAGAAGTTGCAATTACTTTTGCCAAAGGACTAGCTGATAAAAAGATCACTCCAAAGAGAGACAAGGGATTGGTGGAAAGTGAGTGTCATTTTTAAAGAACAAAGTCACAGCTTCTTTCCAGGGAATTTAATTTGACTTGCTATAAATTTGAATAAGGAAAAGATAAGCGCATTGTTTACTCTTAAGTATAAACTCAGCCTTAGAGGGTGCAATAACTCTGCTCAAAGCTCTAGTCCTGGACCTTCCATTGTTTAAAGACATTTTCAGAAAAAACTTTTTATTTTGGAAAATTTAGAGTAATACCAAAATGGAATAATATAATTGTGTAATAAATACCATGTACCCAACACTCAGCTTTAATACTTATCAACTTAAGTTTAAAGAAGTGCTTAGGTTGCAATTTAGATTAAGAGCAGTTCTTTCAGAGAGCTAGAATCACTGCATTTTTGTGGAGTTTACAGAACAAACTAATAAAGGAGGCTAAGCTATTACCAGTAAGAAGCTAATAGCATTTTACCTTACAGAAATGACATCATACGCCTTAAGTATTCCATTTGTCAGGCAACAGATTTACAAAAAGGTGGAAGAAAAAGTACAAAAGCAGACCAAAGGCCTTTATCCTGCACCCCTGAAAATAATTGATGTGAGTCTTTACCCCATCCTCCAACATCTTTCATGTTTCTTCCCTCTGTCTAGAGCAGTACTCTTTATTGCCATTCTGCACCATGCATGCCAGCACTAAAGTTCTTCATGCTGCTGTCAAAATACTTAACTAAAATAACACATGAGCATAACAAGCTATGAGGATTTACAGAAATGGATATTTGGGGGAAATTAGTGCCAGGATACTTTTTAGTTGATGAGCTTAAAACGACCAGTTATAAACCAGGAAAGGAACCTATGTCTTATCAGTATAATAAGGCCAGTAAAATATCAGGCATTAATTAAGAGGTAGTCGAAACAAAATTAATGGCTGTATTTTGTCCTTAGTCAAAACTATGGTCATTACCTAAAATATCTCATCGACTCTCCAATGCCACAATTATGAAAAAGATGTAATGATATAGAGAAGCTCTGGAAAAGATAAGAGAGGATACTTAAAATCATCACAGAGTTGAAGATACTTCTGTCTAAAGGTAGACTTTAAAACTTATAAAATCTTCAATCTGAAAAGTCTAAGCTTTAAAGAGCATATGATCAAAGACTTCAGAATTGGAGACTGAATTGGTCGGCAAATATATTTTGAGCCAAAGATACCAAAATACATTAGTTATGATAAAAACATGGTTCCCTACCCTCATTCACCTGATAGTCTGGGTTGGGGAGATTGAACACATATATGTGGTAAGGCAGATGTCAGGATGAAGGGTGGTATGCAGCTGCAGGGGGTTAATGCCAGATAATCAGGATAGAGGAAAATTGCTAAATTCACTGAGATGGGAACAATCCCTATGAGCCAGAGAATTAGGTAGAGCCTCATGGAATTTGACTTGAGCCCTGAAAAACAGGCAGAGAGTAGATGAAAAGAAAATAGTGCCAGGTAGGGATGGGCATTTTGAATAAAGTTACAGAAGTTGGAAACCATGAGGCTCTTTAAGAAACATTGAATGAGATCAGTTTTTGTGGAAGGATTATGAAATGTCTTCAGGCAGGCAGACTGAAGCTATATTTTAGAAGATAATGATTAAGTAAGAAATTTGACCTTTGTCCTATATAGGTCATAGAGAACCATCTTCCTGGTGGTGAGTAAAAATGAATTAGAAATAGACAAAGAAGAACAATGAACTAGGAAACTATGCTGGTAATTCAGACTTGAAGTCTGAATAAGATCCTGAGATAGAATAGTAAAAGCGAAAATACGGGGGTAGTAAGAGACTTGCCAAAGAGAAGAGTTCAGTTTTAGAAGTGTTGGGGTTAGATATTTCAGGAAGTTAAGACAGAGAAGTCAGTTCAGGATATAGATTTACTTATTTTTTTTTTAATCATCAATAAATTATGGTGATTGAGTACACAGTTATTTCTTTTATACTTGCCTTTGTGCTTAGGATAGTACTTAGCCCCAAATGTTAAGTTGGATTTCACGGAGATCATGATTAACGTGGTAGACTAAATGATGTTACTGAGGACGGATGAATAGAGGGAGAAAGAGCTGAAAGTGGAACTTAGGGGACCTGCTCTTATTTGAAAAACAGGAGAGGAGCTGGACAAATAATTTGAGGAGGAGGGAAGGGAGTGAAGAGGAAACAGTAAACTTATTGTTGAACTCAGAAAGGGGTGACAACAACTCTTTCTCTGACAAAGTAACAGGATTCAAAGGATGAGGTAGGATTTGAGCTGTGGAACCTCCGTATGCTTTTCATGTTCTGACTTTAATTCTCTTTCCTTCTATTTTATTTCCTCCCATTTTATGCTAGGTTTAGCAGTAGCCTCAGAGATGGAGAATTAACTGTCTTAAGTAATAAGGCACTCAATCCTCTTTTTCTCAGTTCAGTTTAGACTTCTGACTTACTTTTTGAAGACTAACAACACTAGCAATCTTTTTTCAGCATTACTGTACATCTCAACAGTCCATTCCAACAAGGAACAAGCGCTCTCTATGTTTTTTAGGTAGTGAAGACTGGAATCGAGCAAGGGAGTAATGCTGGCTATCTCTCTGAATCTCAGGTAAAATTATTTCCTTTCAGTGTTTTATTATTGGAGACAGGAAAACCAAGATCTGAAATGCTGTGTGTAAAACTGAAAAAAGAAAAACTATGCAAAGTCTAGTAAAAAAAAAAAAAATGTTTTCTTCTGGTGGTTGAGCCAGTAGAAAACATTAATCTCACTGAGCCAGTAGATGCTGAGAAAACCATAGTAGTCCCTAGATGTTGGGATGGACAAAAAAGTCATTTCAGTTTTTCTGTTAAGATGTTATGGAAGGACTTCCCTGGTGGTCCAGTGGTTAGGAGTCCACCTGCTGATGCAGAGGACACAAGTTCAGTCCCTAGACAGAAGGATTCCACAAGGCGTGGGGCAGCTGAGCCCACGCACTGTAGAACCCATGAGCCACAACTGCTGAAACCCACGCACCCTAGAGCCTGTGCTCCGCAACAAGAGAAGCCCCACAGTGGGGAGCCCAAGCACTCCAACAAGAGAGTACCCCCACTCACCGCAACTAGAGAGAGCCCATGTGCTGCAGCAAAGACCTAGCACAGCCAAAAATAAATTTTATATATATATATATATATAAAGAAATTAAAGCCAAATAAAAGATGAAGAAACCCCAACAAACTTTTTGGCCAATCCAGTATTTGAACTTGCTCTCAATAACGGCTTCCCTTACTTCCCTTGTGGCTCAGCTCGTAAAGGATCTACCTGCAGTGCGGAGACCTGAGTTCAATCCCTGGGCTAGGAAGAACCCTTGGATAAGGGAAAGGCTACCCACTCCAGTATTCTGGCCTGGAGAATTCCATGGACTATACAGTCCATGGGGTTGCCAAGAGTTGAACATGACTGAGCAACTTTCACTTTTCGCTTTTGCTCAGTAACGAGGGTATAACTAGGAAAAGCAGAGATAGAGTTATAATCCTTTCAGAAGGAATTGTTTGGACTTTTTGTTCTGTAGATGGGCTGGTTTCATTGTGACATAATGAATACACTGATAGGGAAATATGATTCTTACTTGTTAGGCCTACAGATAAAACTGAATCCCAGCCTCCCTTTGGTAAACTAGAAGGGAAATTTTTTGCACCCACTAAAATAAGAAAACAGAGTGACTCAGGAACCAACCTCACCCATTCCACTTCCTAACAAGTTGGTGGATTATAGATTTTAGTGGATTCGATTGTTTTGAAGTTTTAAGTAATCACTGAAGGATAATTCAGTTCAGTTCAGTCGCTCAGTCATATCTGACTCTTTGCGACCCCATGAACCACAGCACACCAGGCCTTCCTGTCGATCACCAACTGCCGGAGTCTACCCAAACCCATGTCCATTGAGTCAGTGATGCCATCCAACCATCTCATCCTCTGTCATCCCCTTCTCCTCCTGCCCTCAATCTTTCCCAGCATCAGGGTCTTTTCAAATGAGTCAGCTCTTCGCATTAGGTGGTCAAAGTATTGGAGTTTCAGCTTCAACATCAGTCCTTCCAATGAACATCCTTTAGGATGGACTGGCTGGATCTCCTTGCAGTCCAACGGACTGTCAAGAGTCTTCTCAAAAAAAAAAAATGTCTTCTCCAACACCACAGTTCAAAAGCATCAAATCTCATATCCATACATGACTACTGGAAAAACCATAGCCTTGACTATTTGGACCTTTCTTGACAAAGGAATGTCTCTGCTTTTTAATATGCTGTCTAGGTTGGTCATAACTTTCCTTCCAAGGAGTAAGCATCTTTTAATTTCATGGCTGCAGTCAACATCTGCAGTGATTTTGAAGCCCAAAAAAGTAAAGTCAGCCACTGTTTCCACTGTTTCCCCATCTATTTGCCATGAAGTGATGGGACCAGATGCCATGATCTTAGTTTTCTGAATGTTGAGCTTTAAGCCAACTTTTTCACTCTCCTCTTTCACTTTCATCAAGAGGCTCTTTAGTTCTTCTTCACTTTCTGCTATAAGGGTGGTTCATCTGCATATCTGAGGTTATTAATACTTCTTCTGGCAGTCTTGATTCCAGCTAGTGCTTCCTCCAGCCCAGCGTTTCTCATGATGTACTCTGCATATAAGTTAAATA
This sequence comes from Capricornis sumatraensis, assembly GCF_032405125.1. Taxonomy (NCBI): domain Eukaryota; kingdom Metazoa; phylum Chordata; class Mammalia; order Artiodactyla; family Bovidae; genus Capricornis; species Capricornis sumatraensis. Next base: position 33,374,562 of record NC_091069.1, on the reverse strand, counting down.
AGCAGGGTGACAACATACAGCCTTGATGTCCTCCTTTTCCTATTTGGAACCAGTCTGTTACAGTTCCATGTCCAGTTCTAACTGTTCCTTCCTGACCTGCATACAGGTTTCTCAAGAGGAAGGTCAGGTGGTCTGGTACTCCCATCTCCTTCAGAATTTTCCAGATGGTAAAGCATCTGCCCGCAGTGTGGGAGACCCAGGTTTGATCCTTGGGTCAGGAAGATCCTGTGGAGAAGGAAATGGCAACCCACTCCAGTACTCTTGCCTGGAAAATTCCATGGACTGAGGAGCCTGATAGGTTACAGTCCATGGGGTCACAAAGAGTCAGACATGACTGAGCAACTTCACTTTCACTTTCCTAAGGCCCACCTGACTTCACATTCCAGGATGTCTGGCTCTAGGTGAGTGTGTGATCACACCATGGTGATTATCTGGGTCGTGAAGATCTTTTTTGTACAGTTCTTCTGTGTATTCTTGCCACCTCTTCTTAATATCTTCTGCTTCTGTTAGGTCCATACCATTTCTGTCCTTTCTTGAGCCCATCTTTGCATGAAATGTTCCCTTGGTATCTCTAATTTTCTTGACGAAATCTCTAGTCTTTCCCATTCTGTTGTTTTCCTCTATTTCTTTGCATTGATTGCTGAGTAGGGCTTTCTTATCACTCCTTGCTATTCTTTGGATGACTGCTCTTCAGTAACACAAAAGGTATCTGAAGAACTCAGGACAAATTCCAGAGAAAACATTCTTTATCCTGGGTTGCTTACCACAGTGCACTCTGATGAATTCCTTTACATTATCACCAAGTACAACAACACATACACATATGTACACAAAGATTGAAGCATATTTCACAAAATAATTAGCCTGTACACTGTACTCAGTATTTTCTGTCTGTTCTACTTATTACAATGCACTAAATTCATGTCCACTGATGGATTTCTGCCTGTAGTTTGAAAAATCACTGACTTACTGAATAGAACCTACTTTACAAGACTAGCAGAACATTGTTTCATGTTCTATTCAGACATGAAGGCAGCATTATTAGCAGTGATTCCTTCTTTGAAATGCTATTTCTAACCATGTAATTGAACCAGTAAATTCTAGTAATGTTGATGATGGTAATAGCTAAAACCCAGTCATTTTACGAGTGCTCTCATTGACTCCCCACAACAATACTGTAAAATAGGTATTGTTTTTCCCATTTTAATGATGAAGAAAGCTTCACAACTGGGAAATGGCAGGGCCAGGCTTTAAACCCAGTTCTTTCAAATACAGATTCTAAATCTCATGCTCTTATCCACTAACTTGAAACTTGTTCTCTGTAAATGTTAAGATATGTTTAAAGTGGTAAATATCACATGGGGCAGCCTACTACCTTGGAAAGAGAACTGAAGTTGGAAGTCATAATGCCTGGATTCAAGTTCGCTTTCTGCCACTTTGAGGCAGGGTAGCTTTGAGCAAGGTCACTTAATTTCTCTGAGCCTCATCTTCCCAGTCTTTAAAATGAGAGTGGTGGTTGAGATAATTGGTCCACTCTAGTTCTGTGAAAAAAATTGCCCCAACCTCTGATGTAGAGAATCTTGAGAGCTCAGTTATATCCAGAACCTTGCAAAGCAATCGTCAGAAGTACAGATGAGGAGAGTGAGAGAAAGACCCTCAGCAGGAGGTGACCAACTTCTGCAGCTCAGGACCTGAGGCTTTGCACATGTTGCCCCTGCTCTGTAGAGGAACTGACCCAAAGGAATCCATGTCTCCCAATACTGGGAAGCTCTACCTTTTCTTCTTCCTCTTTACTTTCCAGAGATTTGGAGAGCTCGCAATGACCAAAGAATCAAAAGCCTTGATGGGACTTTACCGTGGTCAAACCCAATGCAAGAAGAATAAATTTGGAGCTCCGCAGAAGGAGGTTAAGTAAGTTCAACTCTGCCTAAAGAAGTCCCTGTGGATTTCAGCACATGCTAAGCTCATTGATGCCTCAGTCTTGCCCTAAACCGCTTTTGCCCTGATTGGTATAGACCCGTATCCTACCATGGACTTCGTGGCTTTCAGAGTTGTGCTTGTGCTGAGTCTTCTCCAGACCTCTCTGTTGTTTAGTCCCTCAGTCATGTCTGACCCTTTTGTGACGCCATGAACTGTAGCCCGCCAGGCTCTTCTGTCCATGGAATTTCCTAGGCAAGAATACTGGAGTGGGTTGCCATTGCTTTCTCCAGGGGATCTTCCCAACCCAGGGGTCGAACCCATGTCTTCTGCATTAGCAGGTGGATTCTTTACCACTGAGCCACCTGGAAAGCTCTCCAGACTCCTCTAATGGCTCCTATAGAGGCATTCTTGTGTCACCACTGATGTCCCCTAGAAATCTGGTTTAGGTTTCCCCTTCCTAAACCAAATACATACACTATGTCCTGATTGATGACCTTGTCTATCCCTGTGACTTGAGATACCATCTCTGGGAATTCATACTTTTCCCTCATTAAAAAACATAAAGCCTTAGAAATTCCCTGGTGGTCCAGTGGTTAGGACTCCAAGCTTCCACTGCCAGGTGCCTGGGTTCAGTCCTTGGTTGGGGAACTAAGATTCCACAGGCCTCAGCACAGCAAAAAAAAAAACAAAAAAAAAACCATAAAGCCTTATTCTAGCCGCTAAAGGCTTGTCCTTTGTTTCGCTTGTAGCCTAAATATGAGTCCCCTTACCTGTTTGCTATCTATTCTCTTTAGCGAGGCTTTCAATGTTATGCTGCCTCAATAGCTCTTCAGCATCTGAAGTTTAATAATGTCCCTAAACTCACCCTCTTGCTCAGTGGTTCTTAACCTGGGCACTGTTGCCACCAGGGGACATTTGACAGTGTCAGGAGACATTTTTAGGTGTCACAACTGGGGAGGGAGGGATGGAACTAGCATCTGGTGGCCAGTGGCCAGGAATGTTGCTCAACATCCTGCAGTACATAGGAGAGCCACAAAACAAAGTAACCAGTCCAAAATGCTGGTAGTGCCAAGACTGAGAAACACTGTCTAGCTGAATTACACAAAGGGGCTTGTGAAAGCAGCTAATGTTACTTCCTTCTCCTTTACAACCATTTCTCACCTTTAATGAGATTCAAATCTAAAGCAGAAGAGGAAATCAGTAAGAAGTCCAGGTGAGACAGATTCTTGCCAAGAGGACTGATTTCCAAATTAGAAAATGAAATACAATCTTCACTGCTTGTCCAGCACAGATGGTGATCGGTATCAGTCTGTTATCAATCTGTATCAATCTGCCTGTGAACCACCAAGGTTGCCAAGTATCTCACATTCAGTGGCTGAGAGCAGTTACTTCTATGCTGCAGTGGAATGATGATAGCCACTTTAATCTGTACTTCTTCACACATCCTATAAAAATTTACCATTAAATTTTAAATTTTAAATATTTACTTTTAAGAAACCTAGTTAGCCACTCCAAACTCCTATTCTGGTCTGCATGTAACTCTTACTGTTATAATATATATGATATCACCCAGAGAAGCTGTTGCTCTGTACCAATACACAGAAAAGACAGGCAGCATGCATATGAAACCCATGGAAAAAGAAACAAATGAGAATCAAAATACTTAAGCTTTTGAAAACTCTGCCCCACAACCTCCACAGTGCAAAATAAAACTGTAGCAGAATGCTGTCAGACTTCAATTCTGTGACCTTAAGTAAATATTTGCAGATAAGAAAAAGAATTACTTTGAATCAAAAATTTAAAAACTCAGAACTAAACAGACAGAAGAACAGGATGATGTAAGAGTTGACCTAACTTGGGGAAATAAATTGAAGGAAACGATAACATCATGTTAGAAGTGAAGAATAAATTATAAGGTATGCAAGGCAGACTAGGTTGAACCAAAAATTTAATAAATTGAAGACAGGGCATCCCTCTTCCTGCTTCCCTAGTTGTCAGTCGTAGTTCCACTTCTGTTTCTCTAGGCCTCTTCCCCTTTGCCTTGGGGAGTAATTTGAATTCCTTACCTATTGTCTCTTTTCAAAAAATAATTTTTTATATGAAGAATGCATTCTTACTATCCTTTTTTAAAAAACTTTTTAAAATACTAGATGAATCTGTTTTGTGTTTATGATTTGAATGTTTTATTAACAATATAAAAGGGATCTATCAGTATGGATCCTGTAACTTGCTCTTTTTAGTCGGTGGTACAACTTGGGAGAGAGACTGTGTATGATCGTTACGTGCCAGTTAACTTGTTCCTTTTCATCACCTACTGATGGACTGGTGGTGGTTCCCAATTTTTTCATTATTGTAGACATTACATGACTCTTCATGCTAGCATGTCATCTTATGCATAAGTCCATTTCCCTGGAGTAGATAGTAGAATTACTGGGTCATAGAGGATACAGTTTTTGGTTTTAATACATTTGACCTCCTCTGTAGGGCAAAGTATACTTAGCGACTAAACCACTACCACCATACTTCTATCACCTACACATGAAAGAACCAGTTTTTTTACATCCTCACCTTCATAGTTACTTTTTAAACTTTTGCCAACCTAGTGGGGAGAGTGTCTGGTTTTAATTTGCATTTCCCAGATTATTAGGGAGATTGGGCATTTTATTGGCAATCTGTCTTCTTTTATGAATTGCTTTGTATAAACCCCAGCCCATTTTATTGGGTTATTGTTATCAATACGTGTGTTCTTTATAGTTTCCTAGTAGCAATCTTTTGTCTGCTATGCATGTTGCAAATTTCTTCCTCTTCTGTGGTTGTCTTAATTTTTGTGGGGTCATTTCTCAAGAAAATTTTTTAATTTCAATGCAGTAAATATATGAACAAGTTTTTCAGCTCCTATTCTTTATATTTTTCTACCCTATTTTTCTCATGTTCTCCAGTTACTTAACACTCACCATGTAAAATATGTGTATTATCACAAAACTGCATTTGAAAGATGCTCCCTGGAGTTGAAATTAGGTTTTTTTTTCAGGTCTTGAATAAGATTTTTTAATATCAGAATTGTTAGGAATGAGGCAGCTCTAATTTAGATCTGCAGTGCTGTAAACTTGGGCTTCTTTTATGAAGGAAGTGGTTCTGAAAATTTTTTTAGTTACTAATGGGAAAATGGCATATTGTTTCAGAACTATGGAAAACTAAAGAGTCATCAGACATGAACTCTGTTCCTCAGAAAGTTTAGAATTTAATTGAGGAGACAAAAATAATGTACATGAAAGCCATTCCAGAATACTGTGGTAAAAGCCAAATGGTTCTGATAAGTTCAAGAGGAATTCAGGGCTGGAAAAGGCAGACACATGTATGGAGGTGTTTGAGGGAAGGCTTTTGAACCAATCCAAGTAAAGCATGATAAAGGCACAGAGTTCAGGAGAAATGAAAGATGATTGGAAAATGACAAAATCACTAACAAGGAAGTAGTTGAAAAGAGAATTAGTCTTTGTGCCCATCACTGCAAGTTGGCCTTTGTTTGAAGAAAAGTGCTCGTGAATTTAAGCATAATCTGGGTTGTTTTGTTTTGTTTTCAGTCATCTCAGGAATGATTGAAAATCAGTATAATTCTTTTTAGGTAAACCAGTTCTTTTAGACCTACTGGATTTTTGCATTTAACTCTAAAAATCTGTCATTTATGAAAGGTGTCTTTGTAGATACAAATGGTTTTAAATACTTTATTGTTGTCCCTGCTTTAGTTGGTTTATTGGATGATAACCTGGGCAATCCCACTTTTTACTGAATTAAGAGCGTTTATCAAAAGTCATTTCATCCTTTCCTTTCAGGCAGCTTGCCGTTCTTGGTGCAGGGCTGATGGGAGCCGGCATTGCTCAAGTCTCCGTGGATAAGGGCCTACAGACCATACTTAAGGACACTACACTGCCCGCGCTGGGTCGAGGACAGCAGCAGGTGTTCAAAGGGTGAGCCTGCTCTCTCTGCCTTTGCTGGGAGAGTAGAATGTGTTTTGATTTTCACCATCACAGTTTCCTTTTTCCTGAACATGATCTGTACTGGATACTCCATGTTTAAGTCTTATTTCTTTGATTTTGAGAAACACTAATTCCTTCTTTCACTTTTTTTTTATTTTTGCTGTTGTTGCAGACAATGTTATTATAAATCATTAATATCATTGGGGTCTATAGTCTTTGAGTGCAGAAGAGAAAACCTTATGTATTAGATGTTTTTAAATATCATGTACGTTATGCTTTGGTATCAGACTAGAAATTGCCCTATATGTGAATTTTAATTGCTGTATTGTTTTAGAATACTGAAACAGCATGACTGTATGTGTCTGTGGAAAGAACTGAGATTTGGGATATGAGGAAACGTGTAATTGCATCCTGAAGATAGGGCTGGGATCTGCACTCGTGAGCCTCGTCTTTCTTGCCTGGCGTGACCATGGAGAAGCAGTTAACGGATTTGGCTCCATAGTGTCTGGATCTTATGGACTGTGTCTCAGTCCTCCCTCTGAATTAATAAAAGGGGAATATTATTCTCCCTCTTGCCCCTCCCCCTTCTCATACCCCACCCCCAGCCCCATAATGCAGAGGGGAAAGTGGAACAGCAGACTTGGCAAAACTGGGAATCGGTTTCAGCTCATTTCTCTGCTGCAGTGTAATGGACTGTCTGAGGCTGGCTGCACTTGGACTGTCTGAGGCTGGCTGCACTTTGACTGTCTTACATGTGACTTTTAGCTGAGTGAGCTTTTTGTTTCTTAAATGAATTACGTAGCTTACACATGTTTTTACCCCTTTTCTGCAGAGAGGCTCATATATTGCTGCCATAATACCATGCACCACCTCGCAGGTTTAATCATGTTGGCAGATAGCCACTATCTTAATGTCAAGATAGCAAGGTGCTGTAGTAAAAGAGATTCAGAGCCCCAAAATGGCACATGTTTGGTAACCATTGCCCTGAGGCCAGCATGCAAGTGTTCCCAAACATCATTTCATTCTGTCACCCAAATGAGAAATTGCTGCACTAGAGTAACCTTTTCTCCTCGATCTCTTTTGGATCCAGCTGTCCTGGGTTTCCCTTTTGGCCTTAGAAACATCAGGCTCTGGTGAGTGCCCCTCACCGCACTATTGACTCGGGACATACACATCTCCAGTCCTCCCTTAGGAATACTTCCATTAGGCATCAGAATTAGAGCAATTAATAATGCTTTGAACATTCAGAGGCATCTTATTTGTTGACTGCCAACATAGCTGCCAGAAACCAGGATATTTGAATCCATACTTTAAGACTTTGACTACTACTTTGAACTTACCACATGGCTTTTTCTTTCGGTTAAGGAGACTAATGAATGGATTGCAGCTTCATTCTTAATTCAGAGGAAAACTCTAGGTCATTTATTCTGAAAGTGTGGTCAGAGTGAAACCTAAGAGAGCCTGTTTTCCTTGGCAATAAAAACAATCAGTTCAGTGTCTGAGTAGCAGGAATCTTGTTTAGCTCTCTGGGGAAGAAGAAATGTTGAGTTAATGTTTTATGTAATCAATATACTGTGCTACTAGGTACTGACCAGGAAATGGATTAAGAATATAAGACATAATGCAGGGTCTCTGTCCTCCAGTAGATCACAGTTACAGAATAACAAAATGATACGGAAGCAAGTATAAACTCATGTGGTCTCGGACCCGTGTTGGCTGTCTCCCCTGTCATAGGTAGAGAATGACTCAAGCTGCTTTTTTGTTTGCCATTCTGGTGTTCATGTTTACTCCTCTTGGCAGATTTAGCTGATTTATGCAGGCTGGGCATTAGAGGCATCTTGTAGTAGAGAAGACTGGATGTGAGGGTCAGCCTGTCTGAATCTTAGTACCCTCCCTTAACAAGTCCGTCTGAGCTTCTTTGAGCAGCTCAGCCCCCTCAAAATGGGAGGGGCATAGCTAACCTCACTGAATTGGTAGAAAATACACGGTACACTTTCTGGCCCATGGACACTCAGTAAATATTAGTTTCCTGTTCTCCCACTCCGACTAGAGATGTGTTTTGTTTTGTTTCCAGACTGAATGATAAAGTAAAGAAGAAAACACTCACATCATTTGAAAGGGATGCCATGTTCAGCAACTTGATCGGGCAGCTCGATTACCGGGGTTTTGAAAAGGCCGACATGGTGATTGAAGCCGTTTTTGAGGACCTCAGCCTTAAGCACAGAGTGCTGAAGGAGGCAGAAGCGGTGAGTACGGGGCCTGCGGTGCTGACTCCTTGTGCAATGAGTGGAGAACACGGACACGGGGTCCTTTAAAAGAACGACAGGAAACTCATGGTTCTGTTCTTAGGTCCCAGACATAAGGGGTTTTGTTTGTTTCTTTGCGGGGGGTGGATGGGAGAAGGTAAAATAGCTTTATTTTCTTTGCCAGGCGAAAGGGAATACAGCAGGCTCCACAGCAGTTTTGAGGTGCCCCTCAAAGCTGTGTCCCCCCAGACGTAAGTTTCTACATGAACCTGTGCACACTGTGTGTAAAGATCAAATCAAAGTCCTCAGAGAAGACACACAAGTATCTTATTAACTGAAGCACAGAGTTCGTTAGGCTGACGTGGGAGTTCAGTCACCCAGACATACACAGATAACCTCATGGACTGTAGCCCGACGTCTTCGCATTTCAGGTTGGCGGCAAGCTACAGCTCAACTAATTCAGGTCTAGGCAGCAGAGGAAATAGGGAAGAAACACTCTCCAGGCAGGATTCAGATGCTCATTTAGTGGTCTCGAGTCTACATGCTGTGCACAGTCAGCTCTTGAGATGGGATGACATGAACAAAACAAGTACTTAAACCGGGTGGTATGAAGGAGGAGAAGAGAAGATGTGGCAGTACTCCAGGCGAGAGGTGGAACCAGGGCCTGGACTAGCCTACAGTGAAGTAAACAGAGTGGAGGTCCGTAAACGGTGTACATAAAGCGGCACTGACTTGGCAACATGCCAGGTGTCTCAAGTAGTGGGCTGCGCTCCTAGGACTCCTGCCACTGGAGGACACTGTCCGCTCTACTCAAGACCGCGGGTTTAGAAACCAAAGAGCAGCAGCTCCTGCTGGGACCAATTCCGCTTGTGAAACACACATTCCAAAGTCTTCTCTTTAGACAGAGAGCAATGGAGATTCAGCTGCAGGAGAATATTCAGAAGAGCAGGGTCGGTGTGAGTTCCCTCTGTCCTGAGGTGGCCCTGCCCCAGAGATGTATACCCAGTGTTTCTGGGGCTTCAGGGGGCATTCCAGCAGGCACTGGAGGGAAGGCTGAGGGGCGGCAAAAGTAGACACAGCCATTCACCACTGAAAGAGCATTTGCCACCTGATGGGATGATGGTGTTTGCTTCCAGAAAATCAGGGCTTGGGAGGATCTGTGTGTAGAGAAGTTTGTTAGGTTTAGCAGTTGGGAAGCCAGTGATCATGGAAAAGAAGAAAGAGGGATAAGATCAGGAGACATACAGGCTGTAAACAAATCAATACAGTACTTCAAGCCAAAGTGTAAAGCTTAAGGGAGAAGAGAAAGGAAAGAGAGAGAAAAGCGAAGGGGTTTCCTGTGTCCATGCAGGCCACAGAGGGAAGGCACCGGGGAAAAGGCAGCAGACAGAGATAAGAAAGGGAGGTGCCGGGGTCCAGCCCCAGTGGATCCAGGGAATTTGAAGTGGAGATGGCATTGGCGTCTGAGGAATTAATTGCTTAATTAAAGATATGGAGGGAGATTAGAAAGAAATAGTGTAGTAGGAAAATAAGTAGAGAAAAGAGGCTGAATAACTTGGTTTACGTGGAAAACCAATAAAGTTCCAAGACAAGGAACTTGCACCATCTACATAGGCCACCGGCGCCTGCTTGAATAGCAGAGGGTGCCCCGCCTTGGGCTCCCTCTCTCGTGGGTCTTAGAAGCCAGGGCAAACAAGTAGACACGGTGAGCCTCCACGCTCCAGATGGAATTTAGCCAGAAAAGGGAGAAAAGAACGACATGGGGGAGCCAGGCATCGGTGCCAGACCCACAACTTTATTTTCAAAAGCAGCTTATATACCCCAAGTTGTACATAAAGAAATAATGGAATATGCAGAGTTATGCAGGGGCAGCAGTCCTAACCCTTATTGCGACCAGGCTTTCTTTTTGCATACCTTCCCGTATACAAAAGGTCCCAGGTGGTTTTACATCATCTTCTGGCCAAATGAAAGTGAAGTCGCCCAGTCGTGTCCAACTCTTTGTGACCCCGTGGACTAGTAGCCTACCAGGCTCCTCCCTCCATGGGATTCTCCAGGCAAGAGTACTAGAGTGGGTTGCCATTTCCTTCTCCAGGGGATCTTCCCAACCCAGGGATCAAACCCCGGTCTCCCGCATTCCAGGCAGACGCTTTAACCTCTGAGCCACAGGTGAAGCCCCAAGGAGGCCTGTTAACATTTTTTATGGCTCTTTTCCTAGATAAATGTCTATCAACCAGAAAACTCTTTTTCCCTAGAAGTGTTTTTTCTTTAATCTGCATCACCCTCAAAGTACTAAATAAAGTTACATTCCTGTAGAACAAAGGTGCAGTGGGTTATAACAAAGACAGTACTTAACTCAAAGATCTAATGTTGCTAATACCAGGTCTACTACCTGTTTTTTCTACATGCCAACTATATCTACAAATAAAAGATATGAAAATTTGGCAGCAAGTATTGGCTCAACAAATGAAACCCTTAATCAGTCCTATTCTAATGATTTTGACTCCTCGGAAGCCCCTTCATTCCTAGGATGTTTTAAGCTTCCTGTGCCTCTCACGGTTGGGAGGCCGCAAACAATCATTAGCACAGCTGTAAGAGTCCGGCAGGCAGGCTAGAAAGCCATCAGAGGGGGTTTTGGATTGAAACACTCTTATTATGCCCAGGAGACTTATCTAAAAGTTCTAAATTAACTTTTTCCAGAAAAAGGTGGTGGGGGGACAGCCCCCTGTTAATGTCAGAAGAGTAGGTGGAAAGCATAACACAGTAAAGCAGGCAGACTCTGGTTTTGGGGGTAGATGCTCGAAAATTTCCAGGGGGACCCCTGAGGCTCGATCCTGCCTTTGCGTATGCTGAGCCTCCTTCCTCATGACCTTTGCCACGGGCGGGGTTCCTCACGCTGGCTCCCGTCAGGGAGGGTGTTCAGGGAGTCATGAACTTTTAGCCGATAGTAAGAGAAGAGTAGGAAGATGATTGCCAAACGTAAAGTCCAAGATGTCATGTATGTTGTGGATATTTATGTAATAAATCAGTGGCCTTTACCTCTTTAGTGAAGCTAGTGAAATCATCTAAGGTAGGAGATATTCAAAGAAGTTCTTCAGAAAGAGTAGAAAAGAGCAAGGTCCAGAACAGAGCTATCTTTAGAACATCAAAGAATTTCAGGTGCAAGACCTTTAGGAGAGCCTCAGATCCTGGGCTCTGCTTTCTTTATAGGCAAACGGTAAAGCTGAGTCCACCGAGTGTTCTTCAGGGATTCAAAATTTCATTTCTTTCCTCTCGACAGAGCTAAAGAAACTCCCTCCTTTGATGTCTTCATAATCCGTATCTCCAGACCCCTCACTGTCTCAGTCATTTCTTCTGTTGTCTTCATCATGTCTCAGCGTTCTCTTGGCATGTGAGAAACCACCACAGACCCCCACAAATCACCGTGACCTTTTCACAGTTCTGCAGTTAGGGCAGGGCTCCAAGAGGCAGCTGGCCCTTAACTCCAGGTGGCTTCCCAGTGGGGACACTCGTGAGACTGCATTCAGCAGAAAGCTTATTGGGGCCCCTCCCTCTCCCCATGGCCTGTCCTCACTTAATGGCTGAACCAGAACTTCTCTGCAGCATGGCTGCCGGCATCCAAGAGAGCAGAGCAAAAGCCATTGGGCTTCACTAGGCGAGCCCTGCAACTGGCAGAGTCACTTCTGCTGCTTTCCATTGGTAAAAGCGCATCACAGGCCAGGCCAGGTTTCAGGGGAGGGGAAGGAGACTCCCCTTCTGGATGCACAGAGACACACATGTACCAGGAGGAACATATTGTTGCCAGCCATCTTTGGAGATATTGGTTTGCTCTTCATAGAGAATTTTACCATCAACATTAGACACTATACCACTAATGACACAGCTTGAGCCTATGTTAGCTTTCTGCCCATCGGGCTCTACTTTTGATTTACATTATTATTTTGATTAAATTAGATCATGGGGAACTTCCCCAGTGGTCCAGTGGCTAAGACTCCACACTCCTAATGCAGGCGGCCCAGGTTCAGTCCCTGGTCAGGGAACTAGATCCCACATTCCGCAACTAAGACCCAGTGCAACCAAATAAAAATAATAAAAAATAAATAAGATCATGGGCTCTATACACAAGTTTACTGCCAAGCCAGGTTTTGCCCATTAGATGCCTACTTTTTTTCCTCTTTCTTCTTTTTCATAAGATCCTAATACAGTCCTTTATCTTTATCCTCATTATAATTGGTCTTTTTTATACCCATTGTTTCAGTGTATCAAATGTATCTTGAACCTTGAGTCTCAGCTCTGATGTTAGGATTCTGCCTGCCCAGATTTCCACAAGTTTGACAGGTGTGCCTTCCATGTTTTTCATCCAACCATCTGAATAAAAGTGTGAATAAGTCAAGATTGTGGGCAGAATGCTGAGACAGTCTACATTAGAGACTATTCTCCAGTTCAGTAAAGCTAAGTTAATAGTATTCTTGTACTGTAGATATAATTATAGTGGTGTGCCATTTCTGAGTATCACATGTGTAACATGAAGTAGGCATGCACGTTATGGTTTATTTTTACGATGATGAGGATGGCAGAAACCCAGGTGTCGCTCATTGACTTTGCTTTCGGCTGTCGTCACCTCCTGGGCCTACCTGACACATTCTTAAATGCTCTTCTCCTGCAGGTGATTCCAGATCACTGTGTCTTTGCCAGCAACACATCTGCTCTTCCAATCGGTGAGATTGCTACTGTCAGTAAAAGACCTGAGAAGGTAAATTCTGAGCAGAGGAAAATTCTGAAATGTTTTGCTGCTTCAGGCTCACTGATGAAGGCTTAGAACATGAGAAGGGAGAGGTATGGATTATAAAGTGGGTGAGGGTGATGATGTAGTCCCAGAAAAGCTAGTAACATGACCAGTGTGAGATGAAGAAACAAGTAAAGTACAACTAAAATATACCTTATGGATGATTTGCATTCTTAATGGGAATTATTATTCAGGCTTAGACTATAAAAGCTACCTTTTTTTACAGTTGGGTATTGAAAGCCAGGCTCTAAAACAAGAGATGCTCCAAAAATAACACTTGAGTTACAGAGCATTTTCTGGTGACTGTCTGGAATGGGTTTGGTTCCCACTGGGGACCCAGAAATGGAAGATCTCGGGGTACAGTGGGGTGTGTCCACACATAGGTTTGCTTAGAGCTTCTCCCCAGGACAGGAGAGGGGTTGGTGTAGAAGCACTTCACTGTGAATGTTTGAAACAGTACCTGAAAATTTATCTTTGAGCTTCTGCTCTCTACCAGAGAAATCAAGTGCAGTCATTCAAGGAGAAAAAAACAGTTCACCTCTCCGGAGGATAGCTGTTAGCCTCAGCTAACCAGAACCAGCCAGAAGCCAGCAGGAAATATAAAAGGCCTTTAAACAGCCATAACTGTTAATACAAAGTCCATGTGCTCAAAATCTAAAAGTCTATTGATTGCTGTTCTAATAGCTTGCTGACACAGGGTCATCTTATTTCCCAGCATGCAGCAGATTAGAGGCCATGTGGGCCTGATAGAGACAGGCTCAGTAATAGCAGGAGGAGGTTGCAGGAAGAAGTAGCAGCTGTGAGTGTGGCCCTGCGGGAAGACACCAGACACAGGGTCAAGGCAGATCTGGCCACGTCATAACCACTCGCAGCAGCTGCTCAGCACTGAGGCAGCAGAGGAGACCCTGATGTTGTGTCTGTGATGCTAACCTGTCCTTCTCCCCCATGGAGCGGAACAAGCAGCACACTTTGCATTCCTCACCCCCCGGAGACCTTGAGCTTTTGTCGTCTGCTTGCCTGTGTCATCCCTGTAAGAGTAAGGCCATGGTGGCCCAAGCAGGGGCGACCAGCCATCTCGACATGCCCAGGACACAGGCCCTCCAGTACTCCACCTGGGAAGTAGTCTACCTGGGCAGGTCCCAGAAATCTAGGACAGAGGTGGTCACCTTTTGGCACAACTTTTTTGAGCGATGTAAATAGGTTTTGCCTGGGGTAGTGGTTGCATGGGTAGATACACTGTTATCAGACCTTATCAAACTGAGCACTTTTAAGGTCTCTGCATTTCACTGTATATAAATTACACATAGTAAAGGCGAACTCCTTTTGCTCAGGAGTATAGTCTGAATCAGGTCCTATTTTTTAAAGTATTTTAGACATAAGTAGAAGAATAATTTAGAGGTTAAAAGTAACTTTGGGATTGATAAGTTGGTGTGACATTTCAGTGACCTGTGCATCACACGATGGGATGTGGGCAGGCTGTGGAGACAGGCCCACCTTGATGGAGTCCCACCCTGCTGTTTACTAACTGACCCTGAGCTACTAATATTAACCTCCTGATTAAGCTTTCTTCCTCATCTAGATAATTAGACTAGTTCACAGTGTTGTAATGGATTACATGTAAAGAATAAATGGTAAATGTACTAATGAACAGTAGATAGTAAGCAGTCAGTCAATGGTAGATATTAGTTATAGGTAAAGTAGGGGACAAGGGCAAATCTATGAATTAATGGATAGACTTCTGTCACAGTTTAGTTGTGAAGACTGCCTAATTGTTATTATTGAGGCTGTTGTCAAGTTTTAGCATGTACCAGAATCACCTGGAGGGATTCTTAAACACAGATCTGGGCCCTGCCCCTAGAGTACCTCATTCAGTAGGTCTGGGGAGGGCCTGAGAATTTGGAGTTCTAACATTGCCAGGTGATGCTAGTGCTGCTGGTCCAGGTACTTGACCTTGAGAATCACTGGTTTAGTGACACTTGAGGGAATTTGAGTGTTGAGAAATGTTATTTTAACCCAGGGCAGTCATCCCTCTGTGTCCTTGGGGGATTCGTTCTGGAACCCCAAGTCCCTTATGGAAATAGTGTAGCACAGGGAATTCAGTTGGCCCTCTGTATCCTCAGGTTTCACATCCAAGGATTCAGACCAATTGGTTGAATCAGATTCAACCAGTTGGATTGTATTTTGGCTGAATCTGTATGTGCAAAATCTGTGAATGGGAAGGGCAGACAGTATCCTGGTGGTGAGACCCATCTGTGCAAAATCTAGATGCATCTCTGACAGTCCAGCATATTAAGTAATTCTTCTGCCTGTCTCCCCCCACCCGTTAAAAAGTGGACCCCCTCACCCAAACCATCATCATCATTAATATAATTGGAACCCTCACTCATTCTTTCCCAATAAATCTAATTTGGCCTTTAGCTGTGGGTTTGGCATTAATTGTGGATATGATCCATTGCCCTCAGTGAAAAGCCCTAGAAGCAAATGGAAGAGAATTTTGGGTAGCCCGCCCATGAACATACTGGACTCTTAATCAAAGAACCATGAAACCAAACCATTTGACCATATCAAGCCAGCATTCCCTTACTACAACAGCCTTTCTCTGCAGTGCTTTCCTAGCAAAAAAAAAAAAGAACCCTAATAAGTTTCCCCTCTCAAGAGTTCTTAAGTCTGGCAGTGTTTTGTCCCCCTTGCCAGGTGATCGGCATGCACTACTTCTCTCCCGTGGACAAGATGCAGCTGCTGGAGATTATCACAACTGAGAAGACTTCGAAGGACACAACTGCCTCTGCTGTAGATGTCGGCCTCAGACAAGGGAAGGTCATCATTGTGGTTAAGGTGAGGAGCTGTGGATCAGAGCAGCAGATTCAGAAAAGTGCCATGAAAACTCCTTATATGTATGTCCAGGCTTCTTAGTGACTCTTCAGGGCCAATAGATCAGCCTTTGATATGACTGGGCTTCCCTGGTGGCCCAGATGGTAAAGCATTTGCCTGCAATGCGGAAGACCCAGGTTCTGATCCCTGGGTCAGGAAGATCCCCTGGAAAAGGAAATGGCAACCCACTCCAGTACTCTTGCCTGGAAAATTCCATGGACAGAGGAGCCTGATAGGCTACAGTCCATGGTGTCACAAAGAGTCAGAAATGACTGAGCGACTTCACTTTCTTTCTTTCTTTGATATGATTTCCCCTTGGTCATCTACAGTACGGACAGTGGTGCGACTACTGCTGAGTTGGGGTCTGGGACACGGCGGGTTCTCCCAACTATTCCAGACCTTGGAGGTGATGTGAGACTATCTCCTGTCCTCTTGGAATCAAACTAGGCTGCCCCCGGCTCTGGCTTGTGCAGTTCAATATTAAGGATTCTGACTGAGATTATAAATCACCTTGAATTTTGAAATGGTTCCTGGGGAAGGGAGGCCGCTTTCAGACTCAGGCAGTGCCCTCAACCGAGGGGCCCATGAGCTTGTGTTCTCTCGCTTTGCAGGATGGACCTGGCTTCTATACCACCAGGTGTCTCGCACCCATGATGTCTGAAGTCATCAGAATTCTCCAGGTTGGTATCACTCTCAGAATGTTGGAGGCATCTTCCACTCCTGAAACTAGTTTTCCAGACTGGTAATATCAAGATGAAGGGCAGACTTCCTTCTAATACACTAACTCCTGGCTCTTCTCCAGGAAGGCCTTTTGCTGCCCTTCCATTCCACCCACTGTTGGGACATCATGGGCGAACATGGGCAGAATTTTAGCTCTGCTCCCCTAGTGTCCTCCCTGCTTCAGTCACCCCGAGCCCTCCCGACATGCTCTATGTGCTGTTTCTGCATCCTCATCCAGAACAGGACCCGTTTTGGTCTGATTGGTGCTGTACCTGCTTCTGCCACACACAGACCCTTCTGGTAGCCGTCCAGGTTGGTCAGTGGCAGAAAGGGCGTGGCCACACTCTCCAGGCTCCCATTAGACTCAGGGATCACAGGCCACTGCAGCCCTGCTCCTTGGTGATGTCTCTTCCCTCAGGGTAGGGAACCTTACCACATCTGGCATGGAATCTTGGTATTTTTGAGATTCAGGATTGCAAACAAGAAATGAATAACTTGTTCATGTCTAGACTTCCTTTGAATGCCATAGGTTAGGAAAGGCTCACACTCTCTGCTGGGGCTCTCCAGCCTCTTTGTGCTTCCCTGTGTGTATCAGTCCCAGTCCTGGGTCTGACCTGGCAGCGCCCAAAAGAGAAATGGGCGCAACACCAGGCTGATTCTGGGAGCAGCACGGGGTGCCCTTAGGGGAGTCTGGGACAGCCTTCCCTGAGGCCCTGGGTTTGCTGCCCATCCAGGAAGGAGTTGGCCCTAAGAAGCTGGACTCCCTGACCACGAGCTTCGGCTTCCCTGTGGGTGCCGCTACACTGGTGGATGAAGTTGGTGTGGATGTCGCAAAACACGTGGCAGAAAATCTCGGCAAAGAGTTTGGGGAGCGGTTTGCAGGTGGAAGCCTGGAAATGCTGCAGCAGATGATATCCAAGGGCTTCCTGGGTGAGTAGCCTCAGAGAAATGGAACTAGCACCATGAGTAATGGTCCCTGCAACCCGAGAGCTACAGAGGGCCAGGTGGAAGAGTATGTTTTCTCAACAGAGCCCACTGTCATAGGGAATTTAAAAATGATTTCATGACAGCCTCTTCTTAGGCTGGGCCTGTAGATTATGGACAAAAGGTGGAACTCTGGCCTCCTGAGGCTCTGCCATTGCCCACACAATGCAAGATTGACAGGCATTTCATCCCACCCACAGCCTCTACTACACCCATGGTACTGCAGGAGCCCTGCCCCCAGGCTTTCCATGTTCTCTGACCACCTGTGTGGAGAAAGTAGACCTCTGAGTATGTAATTTAGGCCCACCGGAGAGGTGGCTTTCTCTCTTGGTAAAGTAGCAACAAAATCAACACTAGGACCTGGATGTCCGAGGGCCTGGTACTGCAGGTGTGGACATTAACACTCGCCTACACAGCTTTTCCCACCCAGGTACCCAGATTTCCAAGCTCCGAGAAACATAAGCTCTTTTTTCTTCTCTGTCAGCTCTTCTGACAAATACTAATTTCTGGAGTAGGCTAGATCTGCAAATTCAGGAGTGTGGAAGAGAGGCTAGAGCTTTCTAGTAGACTAGCAGAGAAGAGAATTCTCAGTGCTGAGCTCTGAGAAATCATAACTGTCCCTTTTCTTGCTGCTTTTAGGTCGCAAGTCTGGGAAGGGCTTTTACATCTACCAGGAGGGTGTGAAGAATAAGAATTTGAATTCTGACATGGACAGTATTTTGGCAAGTCTGAAGATGCCTTCTCAGCCTGACGTGTAAGTTCAGTTGAGGGGCTGTCAGTGTGAAAGTGTGTTTCTCACCAGCCCAAAGCTTCTTGGACCCTCTGCAGTCCTTTTTTTTTTTATGATCACCATAGGTGATCAGAGAAAACATTCCTGATTCTTAACACTTTCTGCCTTTCCACATTCCACCTCATTTTCTACCAGACATCAGGGTAAGGACTGCAGCCAAGCCTTGGGAAGATATCTGGATAAGCCGTCCTCTGAGGGTGCCAGAAAGCAACTAGAAAGTTCTCCTGGGCTTGCTCAACCTGCACACCGTTCACCGTCACCTATAGTCAGTACCTGCTGATACCAGGACACACTGTCTCCCCTGCAGGGCCTGTTCTCGGTGCTCGTTTCCAGTTAATCAGGGGAGGCAGCTCTCCACTGTCCTTTTCCAAGGGCGGCTCCTTCTCTAGAGGTGGAAGTTCATTAGGGCTGGCCCCAAGTGCCAGCAGAGAAGGAAATGGCAACCTGCTCCAGTATTCTTGCCTGGCGAATCCCACGGACAGAGGAGCTCAGCAGTCCATGGGGTCACAAAGAGTTAGACATGACTGAGCAACTAGCACCCGAGCTCCAGTAGCACCAGCCCTCACTCTCATTCCATGCCAGGGCCCCTACATCCTCCCCTTGACTCTTCGTCTCCCTGAATGTCTCTCCTTGTTGGCAGCTCCTCAGATGAAGACATCCAGTACCGCCTAGTGACCAGGTTTGTGAACGAAGCCATCCTGTGCCTGCAGGAAGGGGTCTTGGCCACGCCCACAGAGGGAGACATTGGTGCGGTCTTTGGGCTTGGATTCCCCCCGTGTCTTGGAGGTCAGTCTTGCAAGTCAAAAAGGTAGCTTACTTCACCCCAGAGCTTGTTTCGCTTCTCCTTCAACGAAACCTTCTTTGTGCATTCAGGGCCCTTCCACTTTGTGGATCTGTACGGGGCACAGAAAATAGTGGACCGGCTCCGGAAGTACGAGGCTGCCTATGGAAAACAGTTCACCCCGTGTCAGCTGCTTGTGGACCATGCCAACAACCCTAACAAGAAGTTCTACCAATGAGCAGGCCCTGTCCCCTGCCCACTCGCCCACTAACACCAACCATGGCAGCACTGTTTCTCAACAGAGTGGCATCTAGATTTATCAGAGTGACCAGAAGGAAGACAAACTCTGGCACTGGGTATGTGCCTTGATCAAAGTGCCTTTAGCTAGGACATCTCTCCCTCCCAGCTAGGTCTGGCTGTGATGTAGTTTGTACTTCCTGTTGGAAGGTGGAACCCTCTGTATGCACCAACTTATAAGCCCTGAGGCCTAGGGTGGCAGTGTTTCTGGAGCCATCCTTGTTGCCTGCTCCTCCCGAGAGGCCAGTGGTGGTCACTGGTGGCCAGTGGTGGTGAGGACAAGTTTGCACTCAGCCAGATACTTAACAATAAAAATCAAACTTTTCGTCAGTCTGACTGCTCATTGCCTTCTTTTCTGCCGTTGCCCTTCTGGTGTAACCCCCTTTCCTTCAAAGAGTAAGCTGGAATAAAGCGCTATGCTCTGGGGTAGGAATGTGTTGGGAGCTTGAAGCAGCACCTTAAGAGAGAAATTGCAGTGATGGAGAATGGCCTTCGATCCCTGGGTCTGGAAGATCTCCTGGAGGGAGGGCACAGCAACTCACTCCAGTATTCTTGCCTGGAGAATCCTCAGGAACAGAGGAGCCTAGCGGGCTACAATCCATAGGGTCGCAAAGAGTTGGACACAACTGAAGTGACTTAGCATGCATGCACGCACATGTTAAGGCTTTAGCTGGCCTTCTGCTTACAGTGGGGAAGAGTCCTCGCTAAACCAAGCAGTAGGAGAGGTATGGAGGGCCAGCGTGTGAGAGAGACTCCTTTTCCCAAACTGTGTATCTTCAGTGGACAGTTTTACCCAATTCCTTTCTTGGTATAACTCATTCATGTGCGTGCTCAGAATGTTTATGGAACGTTGGTATTAGGCAGTTGTTCAGTTGCTAAGTCGTGTTCAACTCTTTGTGACCGCACAGACTGTAGCATGCCAGGCCTCCCTGTCCCTGTCTCCCGGAGTTTGCCCAAGTTCATGTCCTTTGAATCGGTGATGCTATCCAACCCTCTCATCCTCTGCGCTAGGCAGAGGAGGTAACGCTTTCCTGGTCAGTGCATCCTGCACGTCTCAGCTGCCCCAGAGCACAGAAGGTAGGCAATGACCAAATGCTTACCACCGCCTGCACTCAACTGACACCTCCACTCTTGCCCGCCCCCTGCCCTCTGGTGGAGTAAGTTCCTGCACTTGTATTCTGGCAGAAGCAGTGCCCAGTTCAGGTAAACAGCTCTGGGGCTCCTCTCTCGGTCTGGCAGGAGGACCCACTGAATGTACAGAATTGTAATTCAGGTCCCATCATGCTGCACCATCCTGACTTGGAGATGTCACCGATCCCTCCTGCCTCTGCTCCAGCTGTGAGCACTTCAGTATCCCCCCTGGTCCCAGTTCTGCTGTGGGGACCAGCAAGTGGGGAGTTCAGCCCCAGTTCTACTGAACACTCAACAGTTGGCTGCTAGGAAGCCAGACTCTTAACACCAAGGCATCTCTGAGTTGGAGTTTTCAGGTGACCCACAGAAGGTAGAGAACTGACCCTCTACACCAAGGCCAGTAACAGACTTCCGGGGGTGGGGGCGGCAGTGTCAGGGCAAGGGTCTGGGCAGCCTCAAGGCAGGCGTTTGGACAAGACAGGAAATTAAACCTGGGTAGGAGCATGGGGATCTGAAGTATGATCTTTCCACCCAGCAGCCCTAACTGTGCTGTGCTTAGTCACTCAGTCGTGTCCGACTGACCCCATGGACTGTATGTAGCCCGCCAGGCTCCTCTGTCGATGGGATTTCCTAGGCAAGAATACTGGAGTGGATCCATTTCCTTCTCCAGGGGATCTTTCGAACCCAGGTCTCCCGCATTATAGGTGGACTCTTTACCATCTGAGCCACCAGGGAAGCCCAATACCAGAGTATGGGTAGCCTATCCCTTCTCCAGGGGATCTTCCAGACCCAGGAACTGAACCAAGGTCTCCTGCGTTGTGGGCAGATTTTTTACCAGTTGAGCTACCAGGGAAGCCCCAGCAGCCCTCGGGAGGTGTGTTGAATTATGCTGAAACATTAATGGGAATTCAAGGTTCTTATAGTTTTGGGACAGGTGAGGGGTTTTCAGAAAGGAATGAGGGCCTCTGAGGAACAAGTGGGCCATGTGCATAACCATTTCCAAGGTCCTCCCCTCCCCAAGGGCACAGACAGCATGCCAGTCGGTCCCCACGGCCCTCTGAAAGAACACAGTTCCACTCACACTGCTCTTCAGTGGTCTAGCATTTATTTCACTAGCCCTCGAGGACTCACTAAGTGGTCCCAACGTCTCAGCATCCCAGTCTCTGTGCTCTACTTTGACTCCCCTCCGTGCTGAGACAGCCTGCTCAGGGCATGAGCACTGGCACGGCTTCTCTACTCTTAAGATAGAAAAACAGAGGAAATAAATATCTAGATAAGGCAGATGAGAAGGCTGACACCCCTGGGCCTGATACTAGGAGAATTAGTGTGTTCTGGTAAGTGAGACAGAGGAGCTCAGGGGGGTGGGTGGTTGGACATGACAGCCAACCTGCTCTGAGTGCCGGCAGATGGCCATGCTCAGGCTTCAGGGCACAAAGCCTTGCTCGGATGCACGTGAACAAGCGCAGGAGGGCTCAGCTCCAGGAGGATAAAAGTAGGTTTTCCCAAGCCACCTGCACCAGCGACAGAAAGCCAGGGAAGGACACCAGGTGTTGCAGGAGTCACGGGATGGGGCAGGAGACCAGTGGGAGTGACTGAAGGCCACCCACCTCGGAATCAGGGTGCAGCTGCCCTTAGAATCACCTGCCCTTCCATAGAAACAGAGTCGTCACGGGCTGGACCCAACAGGCAGGACGGAGGGCTAGATGCAGTGAGATCGGGGCAGAGGCCAGAACGCTGGAAACATGGGGAGCAACTGCCTCCCTCACCAGGTAAGTGGGTCAAGGGCAGGGCTGTGGCCTTCCAAAGGGATCACCCAAGAACCGGAGCCCACAGGTGGAGCTCTGCGGCGCGGTGGCTCAGGCTTGTACGCGATACACCTGTGTTCGGGGCCAGGGACCCAGCACATGGTAGAGCAGAGGGGATAGCAGGTAAAGAGGGCATCCCAGAGATACAGAAATTGGCCCTCCGACTCTGAGGCAGCTTGGGGCAGAGTCCACAGAGGACAGCGGGCACTTGGGGAATCTGCTTCAGTGGTGGGCCGTCTTCCCTCGTCTCCGGCCTGCACCTACCAGCTGTGGACTGAGTGCAAGCTGTCAGGGGAGCTCCACGGCAGGACGGAAGGAGCTGTTAGGTCACCACAAAAGCCAGCTTCTGGCTGCCCTGTGGGAATCACAGCTCTGGGCACCCTGTTCGCTGGTGCCTTCAGCCCCTCCCCCATGTACTCTGCACACTCAGAGGCAAGAGGCATGCAGGCATCTGGCCGAGAGGATGCCGTTTCCCAGCACGCCTCCCCTGGATTCACTCTCTGTGACTGCTGAGCAGCTGCAGTCCTGGCAGAGATTCTCCCAGCGGCAGGCCCCACCCCGAGGTGGGCTGTCCCCCTGCAGAGCCAGGGCTGGCCCCTGGGGGGCTTCCCGGCCAAAATTCCAGTCAAGTGGCCCCAAGCCGGAAGGTCAGATCTTGGGCCGCCAGCCTTTGATGAACTGCATGATCTTCTTGACCTGCAGCTTGGTCAGGCGGAAGTCATCTGCCAGGATGTCCTCACTCAGCTGCACGAAGATGCTGCCGTCTATGCGCTCTCGGGCAAAGAAGCTGACCACATCTTCTGAGAGCCCAATGAAACGCAGACTTCGGGAGACCTCCTCCAGGGAGAGTGCAGAGAGGTCAGCAGGGGGCTGCCAGGAGGTGGCTTCTCGGCCTCCCCAGGCCGTGGCCCCATCCCGGGGACTGGCAGGAGGCCCTTCGAGGCGCCCCTGGGTGAGAAGGAGTCGTGCTCCACCAGCCTCGGGGCCCTGCGGGGCCACCGGTGACAGTGGGGCGGGGCCCTGCCGCAACACCAAGCCTTCAGGCTCAAAGGCCTTGGGGGGTCCAAGTGGTGAGAGGCCGGGCCCAGGTGCCCCCACGGCTCTGGGCTCCTGACAGCGCAGCAGCTCAGGCTCTGGAGAACTGCCCCGGCCCAGCTCAAAGGGGTCGAAGGGCTCCAGGGAGGGTTCCTGCCACTCAGAGGAGGAGGAGGAGGAGGTGGGACAGGAGGAGGCAGAAGCTGCTGAGTAGGCCTGGCCTGGAGAGCCCAGGCCTGGGGAGTAAGCGGGGCTGGAGGTAGCCAGGGGACCTGAGGGAGCTGCAGGCCCGGAAGAGGAGGCCGCTGAAGAGCCCGTGGGGTAGGCAGGCCCGGAAAAGGGGTTAAGAGCTCCAAACGGAGCAAAGCGTTTCTGGGAGTGGGAGGGCTTGAATGGAGGTGGGCAGCCGTGGTAGGTCTTGGCAGGGGTGTCAGCGCCCAGGAGGGGGGCAGCTCGACTACTCAGGGGCTCCACAAGGGCCCGGGAGGCCTGGCTGGGCTGCGTGGTCGACGGCAGGGGGCCTGGGGGTGGACGGCTGGAGGACTCGCCCACCTTGCAGTCTCCCCAGGTGCAGGGGTAGCAATAGAGGGAGTAGGCGTCAGGTGACGGCGAGCCACTGCCACTTCGGGACCCCGCCCTGCAGACAGAAACACAGACACAGACAGACAGGTAAGCAGAGCAAGAGGGAAACGTGATAGGCACACACCTGTGCCACCACAAACCACCATTCCGCCAGGTCACAGAGATCTCAGCCATGCTGGCCCGTCCAGCCCCCAGCCCCAAGGCCTGAGACCCTCTGGGATTGCTCTGTTCTTCCCTCCGGCAACCTGCACTCCAGGAAAAACTGAACTGAACTACACAGAAAATTTTCAATGGCAAGGAGTACTCCATCCTGCAGCAGACCTCAGTCTGGAAACAAAGAGAGCCACACTCCCACGCAGTCATCACCATTTAGGTAAGCAGCCAACTGAGGCAGGAAGCCCCAGACCCCAAGGGCCCCTCCCTCAGGTTCGGCTCAGCAATATGCACCCTCCAAACCCGGGGGTCTGCAGTCTTCCTCTTCCTCACACTGGCTCCCCTCCCCACCCTCTCCCTGTCCCCCTCCCCTGCTTCCATCCACCTGAGGAGGCCCAGGACCCAGAGAAGGAAGGGAGGGGCTCACCCATCCTGGAGGCCAGAGGAGTAGTAGGAGAGGCTGGAGCTGGGGGAGTGGACGGGCTGCAGCTTAGGGAAGCGTGGGGGTACTGGGGGGCTACCCGAGAGCCGGCTACTGCCACCCCGCGGGGGCACAGGAGGGGCGTTGAGCAGGCGACACTCCTCCTTCACCTGCAAGCACAGGGCCATGATGCCACCCCCTGTCCCCAGGCAGCTGGGCAAGGGGGTTGCCTGCGACTGACCCACTTTGCCAAAAGTCGGCCTTGCTACTCAGCCACCCACCCCAGCCCTTCTCGTTATCTCCAGTCTGTCAGACTCATTGAGAGTCCACAATACACACAACTGTCCCCTGTGGCCTTTGAAATCCATCGTGAATGTAAGAAGAAACGGAGTAGAGAAAACAACAAGTTAAGTAGACATATTCCTTCCTCAAGGAAAAGGAGAGAAAGAAGATGACAAAGGTGTAATGAGAAGGGAAGGAAAAGCATCTGCCATCTGGATCCCTTTCTTATGGGTTAAACACTCAAAGCGGACTCCATGGGATATTAATAGGTGCTGTATATAGTCTGTGGACAAGTCCTGTTGGAAACTTCTGTGTTAAACCCAGATGAATGGGTTTCTGACCTGCAGGACTTCTCAGAGCCTAATAATAAACAATGGATACTCTGTGGCTCCAAAGTGAGGATGGGGAGAGCTGGGACTCAGACTATATTTTCCAAACTTTCTTCACCCTAGACCCTTCTTTTCACCAGACAACTTAAAGGAGCCTTTGTTCTATGGAACCTTCTGGGTAACGCTGTTCTAGGCTCATCCCATACTCTATGAGGCTAGGGACCTGCTGGTATCTTTGTCCCCCAACTCCCAAGACCACCGTCCATGGTACTCCTTCCTACAAAAGCGCCTGCGTCTCTTTCCTCTTTTTTTTCTTCCCCGTCCCCACATCTGGCCACCCTCTGTCGCACATGTTGGGAGCTGGAGATGCCAAGGCAGGGGCCCAGGAGAACAAGCTTTCCAAACCCAAACCCTGCCCCGTGGCTGGCCACCTCCCTGGAAGGCCAGGCCCACAGAGCTCAGCGCCCGGCCTCCCACCCTTCTCGCCTCCACTTGTCCACTCACCGCCTCGGATTTGGGAGGCACCGGAGGCGGCGCCGCCTCGGGCTCCAGGCGGGGCGGCCCGGCGGCTCCGAAGGAGATGAGGTCGGGCCCCGGGAGCGGCCGGGTCCTGCCCTCGACTAGGCCCTCGGCTGCCTGGTGCGTCCACAGCTCCTCGTAGGGGATCTCCGCGGGCGGCGCGGCGGGCTCCGGCCCGCCGGCCCAATCGGGGATCACGTACTCCTGGTCGCCGTCGCCTGGTGGGCCGGGGCCGGGGGCGCGGGCGGGCACGAGGGCGCGCGGGGGCGCGGGCAAGCAGAGGCGCGCGCGGCGCGGGCTGGCGCAGTCGTCGGCCAGCTCGGCGGGCGCCTCGCGCACGGCGGTCGAGTACTCGTCGGGGTCGAAGCGCTCGCGGCAGTAGGAGGCGCTGTCGCGCACCAGGCGCTCGACGCGCGGGTCCCCAGCCAGGAGGCCCTGCGGCAACGCGAAGCGCGGCGTGTTGGTGAGCAGCAGGAAGTGCAGCGGCGCCGGTCCCTCGCGGCGCAGCGCCAGCCCCAGCACCACTGTCTTGGAGATGATGCTGACCAGCTTGTAGCAGTGGCCCTCCCGCACCGGGTGCAGGTCGTAGGGGTTGCGGGGTGGCCGGCTGGGCACCAGCACGTTCACCGGGAGCCGCACGCGCTCGATAATGGCGCGCACCGTGTGCTCGCCCTCCTGCATCTGCAGCTCCAGCGGGCTGCGCGTGCTGAAGCGGCCCTGGCACTGGAAGGGCAGGCTCAGGCTCTCGTTGGTGCGGTGGTTCATGCAGATGAGGCAGGGCATCTTGCCTTTGATGGGCCTGGCGCCCCCGCCGCCACCCGCGGCCCCCGCGCCCCCCGGGCTGCCGCTACCGCCGCCGCCCACCCCAGCCAGCGCTCCGGCCCGGCCCAACTTGCGCAGCAGGGTCGTGAAGCGCGAGCGCTCCTTGGTGGTCTTGGCGCACAGGATCTCCGCCTGCCCCATGAGAGTGAGCTCGTCACCCGCGTGCAGCGTGAAGTTGTACACCTCGCTATCCTCGCTGAACTCTCCTGACACCACCTGGGGATCCCAGAAACAGAGGGAGGCCTTAGCCCCAGCCGGGGAAAGCCAGTCCGGGGACCCAGGAAGGCAACCCTCCTTTTGGGGCTTTCCCAAGATCAAGAGCACTGGACTGAGGACATGCATTCTGTAGAGGCCACGTGGTCACGGTGGTGCAGCCTCAGAGTTACCTCTTGGAAACGTAATTATTTTATTTGCTGTAAGAATTGCTGGAAGGATTAAATAGACTATAAAGTAAGTGTTAATCGCTCAACCATGTCTGACTCTGTGACTCCATGAACTGTAGCCTGCCAGGCTTCTCTGTCCATGGGATTTCCCAGGCAAGAATACTGCAATGGGTTGTCATTTCCTTCTCCAGGGATAGGACTGGGTCTCCCACACTGCAGGCAGATTCATTACTATCTGAGCCACCAGGAAAGCCCTAAATAAACTTTATGCATACTGAAATACTTTGAAAATATTCAATATACAGCAATGCTTGTATTTTTTACAATTGGGCAATAATAATCCTCCACCAATCAACAAGACTACTCTGAAGAGGAATGAATTGATGGATAAGAAAAGGGTTTGTAAACAGTAAAGAGCTATCTGTACATTAAGTGGGGGACTGTTTGCACTCTATGTCTCCACAGCCACCACCCCCACCAGTAGATGCTAGGATGGCTGCCCTGAAAGATCTCCCAAGTCAAGCCATGAACCTCCACACACATACCTCCACACACACTTCCTGCTTCCCCACCTTTTGCAGGAAGTTCTTGGGCCCAGTTCCAGGAAGTTCATACACCTAGCCAGAGACTTTCAGGGGGCTGCCAGAAGCCACACTGTGACACTTCTACCTCTCAGAACCTAATGGGAACCCTCCAACCAGGGTCAGGCTTCCCCCTGGGGATAATGGAACCTGGGGGCACCATGTCCAATGCAGAAAGGACTGACCTTGACACTGAAGGTGATGGCTTCCATCACAAAGATGCGATCAGGAAAGACACTGGCCACCTCCTCCACGCTGCTGAAGTATCTCACTGGCTCCCGAACATCCCGGGCCTGCTCCAGGAGCTTGAACTTCCCTGCACAGGAGAGAATGCAGGCTGCTAGGGTGGGCCTGCTTGCTGGGAAGCCTAGCCTGCATCCTGAGAGGCCTCATGGTCCCCACATCTTTTGCCCCTCATCTCAGCCAGTCCCTCTGGCTCAGGTGGGCAGAAGGGCAGGTTTGCACTAGTGGAGGCTGGTCAGCTGGTTCAAGACTCAGGAGATAGGTGAGCACAGATTCCTAGCAAATAGAGCACAGCCCGTACCCAGTGGAGAGTTTGTGGCTGTGTGACGAGGCCAGCAGCTGTCTGCCTAGAGAAACTCAAGGGCAAACTGGTACCCAAGCACTTGAACACCAACATTAGTGTGGCAATGGGGATGCTGATGCCTAGCTTGGTCCCAGCCCAACTCTGATTTGCTATGACCCAGACAAATCCCTTCCCCTCTCAGAGATTTTGAATCCTCATCTGAAGAAGCTGGAGCAGATGTTTGCAGGCCCTGTCTGAATCTGGCCGCCTGTGTTAGCTTTAGATTGCTAACCCACACTGATGCAATGGGCAAACCAGGGCCCAGCCCCAGGCTTTGGAGACCCAAGGAGAGCCACTCTGACTCCTGATCTGTTCCCAAACCCCACTGTGGTCCAACATCCAGCACCACTGTCCCAGAGGCCTCAGATCTGAGCCCAGCAAGCTGCCTCCCTCAGATGAGGTCTTTCCGATCTGCAGTCCGAGGCTGTGTTTCCACTGGCTCAGCAGATGCCCCCAGAAGACACAGGCTTTAAAGAATGATGCTAATCTGTAACGCTGACAACCCTCTGTGTTAACTTTCTGGCCTCACTGGCCACATACCTTTTATGTGCCCACCTTGTTGTTTAGTTGCTAAGTCATCCCCACCTCTTTTGCAACCCCAGGGACTGTAGCCCACCAGGTGCCTCTGTCCATGGGATTTCCCAGGCAAGAATACTGGAGTGGGTGGCCACATCCTCCTCCAGGGGATCTGCCTGACCCAGGGATGGAATCCGTGTCTCCTGCATTAGCAAGCAGATTTTTTTACTACCGAGTCACCTGGGAAGCCCCATGTGCCCACTTACATGAGCACAAAGACAGGCTGTGAACCAGGCTGGGATCTGGCCTCTTTTTAGGCCTTACACAGGAGGAAGAGAGTCTTGTATAGGTAGAGAGAAGACAAGGTGACTCTAACTTCTGCAGTGTTTCTGGTGGTTGCTGCCTATTACATTCATTTATTCATTCCACACGCATTTATAGAGCACCTACTGTGTGCCAGACACTAGCTTAGGCCCAATGAGGGGGGAAGATCTGGGTAAGATATGATCTGCCCTCAAGATACCAAATCCAGATACAGTATGTGATAGCAGGGTGTGATGGGATGGCAGGATGGCTCCAACAGACTGGGCTATGAAAAGCTCTGAATGCCATATGGTAGGACTTTATTCCATAAGAATGAAACCCACTGGAGTGTTCTGAGCAAAGAAAGACCAGTATCAAAGATGAACTCTATAAAGATAAAAGGGACACTTAGGTAAATAACCCAATAACGAGTTCTGGAAAAGAGCAGGGGCATCAGCTGAGGGGAGAGCAAAAAACAAACAGAACAAGGGGTACAGGTTCCAGCAGGGAGCCTCATCAGACTGCGGTGACTGCTGAGTGGTCAGGGAGGAAGGGGTTGCAGCTACCAGCCTGGTCAGAAATGGAGACAGCAGAGCTGTTAACCAAAACTGGGACCCTGGAAGGAACCAGTGGGGAGTGAGAGAGTCAATTCCTACGCAGGTTGATAAGAAATCTGGGGGTGCCCAAGGAGAGAGGAGTCTGGGGATCTCAAAGAGAAGAAAAGAACAAACTTTTTTTTTCCCTCTACATTCCTTAGTCACATCAAACGTTTTTTCCTTTAAGAACTGATGATTACACAACAAACAACTCAGTTTAAACTCTGTACTAAGGATTATATGACAACAATGTATCCTGCTTGAGGACAGTTTCTCCTTCCTGAAAATCTTCTGGCTGATCCTGTTATCTTAAAATGTAAATTATGGGAGTGGGTCTAGTAAGATCTTTACAACCTTGAGACATGCTTTTGATTTATTATAATAACTAATTTACATAACTCCTGATGTCTATGTCAGAAGCTTTCTCTGTCCCTTGTCATACTTTAATAAAACTCTGCTACACAAATGCTCTTAGTGATCAAGCCTGGTCCTTAGTCCCAAAGCTAAATCTTCAGAGATCACGAATCCGACACTGTGCACCGTAAGCTATCGGGAGCATGGGCCAAACTGGGGAGGCCAAATGAGGCCCTGCAGGTGGTGCTCCTAAGGCAGGCAGGTGAGCGTGTGGGTGCAGGGCTTGGGAAAGTGTCGTCAGAAGTAACAGAAGATCACCAGCCCACGGGAGGCAGTGTCAGCTGTGGGGCAGGCCAGATAGCTCAGGGAAGAGGAAGAAAAGAGGATCCCGACCCATCGGGGACCCCCTTCCCAGAGAAATCCCACAGTGTACTCCTAGCAGGAACACACACAGCACTGTATATACAGCATGGGGGTTGCGGTGGGTTCAAAGCCCAACCAGAACCCAAATAGAGACACCTGTCCTAAGGCAGAGTGTGCAGAGCAGGTAGCCCGGGGCAGCGCCTGCAGCGTCAACATCTAAGAGCAGGAAAAGGGAGAATCAAGAGAGGGGGAAATGCCCAGAGAAAGCCAGAGGGAATGCACCCCATCCCTACCCCATACCCTGCTCCAACCACTCTGAGACCCTGGTGGGAAGAGGCCTCAGAGGAGCCACAGCCCTAGAGGGCGGCAGGGATATCCTGGGGAAGGGACCGAGCAGGTCAGGAATCACAGGTCTGCCACCATCCAAGAGTGGCCCCCGTCCCTCATCCAGTCGCCGCCCCCATAACCACACACAACCACCCCCACCCCCACCCCCACCACCAATTCCAAGCAGCCAGGCAGGGAGAAATGCCCACTGCCCCCTGTGGGGAGAGCTGGAGCCAAGTCAGGGCTAGAGCCGGGGGAGGATGTGGCAGGGAAGATCAATGTAACCATGGTAGCCAGCACCACCCCCTCCGCCGCAGCCTGAGCCCAGCACCGGTCGTCACTGCCGGGAGGAAGGAAAGAAGACCTCTGGGGAGTGATGCTTTGGCCCCTGGAAGCCTTCTCCTCCCTCTGCGGCCCCACTGGGGGCAGCTTCCTCTCCTGCCTTCCCCCTACAAGAGACAAGAGGTCTTCACCCGCCCCCTCCGACCCCCGCGGCTCTAGGGACCTGCCCCACCCTGGCCTGCCCCTCCTCCCTGCCCGAGACTCCCAAAGCACATTATCGCGGTCCTGACCGTCCCTTCCAGCCTGAAGCTAGGTCTTGTTTGTCAACGCTCCCTGCCAGCAGCTGACCCAGAGCAGATACTCCTTAAAGAACGGTGGATAAATGCACAGACTTGACAGTCGGACAGACCTGGTGCCACCTGCCACCTGTATGGTCTTGAGCAAAGTATTTAATCGCTATAGGCTTCGGTTTTCTCATCGGTAAAATGGAAGCATACAACTTGGCTCACGCGGTGCTCCGCAGGATCCCGAAGGCCGGTCTCCCTGCCTCCCCCGGCGGTGAACCTTGGCCTGGAGACCCGGGTCTCCAGCAGCGCCCCACTACCCGACTCGGGGCCAGGCACCGCCCTGAGCGCTCCTTCCGACTCCTTCCCCCACCCCACCCCGCCCACCGCGGCGGCTTTCTCCAAGGTCCGCAGCCTCCGCCCCCGCCCGCCCTCCAGCCCGCGCTATTACTAATTCATTAGGAGGAACCAGCGTCGGGCTGTGCACTCAGAGTTTCCTCGTTAACCTGCCGACGGCCTCTTCCCCTCCTAGGGGGGCTTCGACCTCCCCAGCCCCCGCAACCAGGCGGGGCAAGAGCAGCCCACCGGAAAGATGGGTCAGGGATGCGAAACCTCTGCTAGCCAGCTGTCACCCCATGATCACCGCCATACACAGTCAAGGGGCCACCAAAACCCATGGGGGGAAAGAGCCAGGAGCCCCGTGGACCCACAGTTCCCTAGGAGACTCTGGATCTCGGGTTCCCTGATTTGTTTTGGTTTTTATTGGCAGCGGGATCTTATTCCCCGACCAGGGATACAACCCCCGCCCACTGCAGTGGAAGAGAAGAGTCCAGTGGTTACTGGAGCAGCAGGGAAGTCCCCCAGTCTTTGCTTTTTTGTCCCAATGAGATGACCTGGGACTTTTCCCTGGACCAATGCCAAATAACCAGGCTGGGAAGTTTCTAGCTTGGGCAGGCCTTCCCAGGGGCCCCAGGACAGAACCCCAGGTCAGAAAGATACTTGAGTTTCCTCATCTTCAAAATGGGGTGTGGGGATTACAGGAATACAAGTTCACAGGGTGTTGTAAAAAGCAGAAGCCCTGTAAAGGGTTTGGTCCTGTCCCACTGACTCAGGGGAGAACCAGGCAGGGCCAGAGGGGGAACAGCAGACCTGTGAAGAAGGGGCTGGGAGCCTTCCCAGCTCCATGGATTCCAACCTTTGTTGCAGGGTGAAAGTAAAAATCCCTCTGTCACGTTTGACTCTTTGAGACCCCATGGACTGTAGCCACCAGGCTCTTCTGTCCATGGAATTCTCCAAGCAACAATACCAGAGTAGGTTGCCATTCCCTTCTCCAGGGGATCTTCCCAACCCAGGGATGAAACCAAGTCTCCCACATTGCAGGCAGATTCTTCACTATCTGAGCCACCAGGAAAGCCCTCTTTGGGGGTGGATGGCAGTTAAACACAGAACTGATCTAACTCCTAACTCCTGGAGCTCTGTAAGACTTCCTCAGAGGGTTGCTGTGAGGCTGTGATGGTGACAAAGCTCTGCCCAGTGTCTGGAAAGCAGCACATGTTGATACACAGGAGCTGTGGGTTCCTGGGCTTGCATAGGGGCATCTCTGGGCTGATGGCCACCAGTCTTGCACCCTTCTCATTCAGGGAACAGCAACCCTGCATCCCTGATGTGGCAGCCAGCACCAGCCCAAGAATCGAGATGCCTGGGTGCTAGCCCTTGCTCTTCTGCTTAATAGCTGTGTGACCCTGGGCAAGTCATTTCCCTTCCTAGGCCTTCTGTTCCATCCTGTGTAAAATGAAAGGGCTTCTTCTTTTAGAAGCAGAATCCTTTCTTCAAACAAAATCTTTAGGACATCAGCATCACATATAAAACAGATAAAAGTAAATATTCATTGTTGTTGTTTAATTGTTAAGCTGTGCCCAGCTCTTTGCACCCCCTTGGACTGTAGCCCACCAAGCTCCTCTGTCCATGGGATTTCCCAGGCAAGAGTACTGGAGTGAGTTGCCATTTCCTTCTTCAGGGGATCTTCTCGACCCAGAGAACGAACTCATCTCCTAGGTCTCCTGCACTGGCAGTCAGGTCCTTTACCACTGAGCCACCAGGGAAGCCCTGGTCTCTAGCATAATTTTATTAAGAGTTTTTAAATTTTAGCGTTCACTTAGGAGTCAATCAATGGGGACTTCCCTGGTGACACAGTGGTTAAGACTTCGCCTTCCAATGCAGGGGGATCCCTGATGGGGAACTTAGATCTCACATGCCTTGGTGCCAAAAAATCAAAACATGAAATATAAGCAATATTGTAACAAATTCAATGAAGACTTTTTTTAAAAAGTCAATCAATGAAAACAATAAATTTAACACAAACATCAAAAAACAGGATTAACGCTAGCAGATGCAGCCATATAATCAGCCTGGGCATCCCTTTGTTTCTATGTCTTTGGGTTGTGCAATACTGAGAGAATCCTGGCAGGAGATATTTTCTTTGAGGGTCTGTACAAAAAGGGTTAATGAGGCAGATTGTGGTACACACCAAATGTCTCTAGTCAGAGTTTAAGGTTTGACTTGTAGTGGTATGAGGGTGTGGATTTTTTTAATCATTAGTTTCAAATCTACTTTAAAATGGGAATCAAAGGTTTGCAACCAGAAACCCGGGGCTTCACAGAACAGTACGAAAACCACTGGACCCTAACTCTAACCCTAACCTTAGTCACCACCACCCCCGCCCCGCCCCCGCTCCCTGCAGCTCTAAGGAAAAGCCAGTCACCAACATCCAGTGCCCAAGACTTCCTGCACCCATCCCCCGCCTACATCCCCCACTGGCTCTGTGCCATCTGTCCCTGGGCACACCTGGGTACTGCAGGGGGATGTCAATCTTGGGCCCAATGACGTAGTGGCCCTCCTCCAGGGTGTGGGCTGTCACCGTGGTCCACTGGCGGCAGGAATGAATGAGCAGGATGTCTCGCTCACTGACACCCTCGGCATACTCCCCTGGGAGGGGGCAGGAGGACAGAGAAGGGAGGAGAGAAAAGAGAACATTAGGAGGGGCAGAGAGAGAGGGTGACCTCCTCACCGAGACACCGCCCGAGGACAGCTCCCCATGATCCCTGTCCAGGCCAGCAATGCTCCAGGGATGGGCGCTGCCAGCTGTGAGCTCGGGGCTGAATCAGGCCCCGTTTCTCAGGGCTCAGGCTTCCAATGGGGCCCCAGCAACCAACCCAGCCTCCATCCTGCATTTATCATTCGACTGGACTGCCTGCTGTCCCAGGGCGTGTGCTGGAGCCAGGGGCTCCTCCCTCCAGGAGCCCTCAGGCCCAGGGGGCGGGAAGTGGGGAGAGTGTGAACAGAGGATACGGGCCCAGTTTGAGGCACTGAACAGAGGCAGTCTGAGCTCTCACAGAAGGGGCAGCAAACCAGTTGCGGGGCAGAGGGGCAGCAGGGAGGATGGGAGACAGTGCTGAGCAGCAGACACTTGGGCTGGACCTCAGAACCACAACTCACACCAGCAGAATTCTCAGCTCCTGGGCCAGGAAAGGAGGGTCTTGTTGGGGGCCCAGAGAGTGCTGAGAAGGGGTCGTCCATTGTGGAGCCCAGAGCTGTGGGTCACTCAGGTCAGGAGAATGGCGGAGCTTAGAGGAGCTGATTCACGGCTCCCTTGGGCAGCCCTTTCCTTCTCACCCACTGCCACAGACAGGCTCCTTCATCCAAGGGACCCCAAAGGAGAGGGAACGTTTGGGGTCTCAGATACCCCCTGGCCCCACCTCAGAGAAGCTGCTTCTTGGCATTCCCTCTCAGAGCCCTTCACCTCCCAGTTTGTGGGATACAGTGATGAAGGCCAGAGTTGGGGGGGGGAGGGCAAGGGGGTGGATTTAGAAGCGGAGGAGGATAGTCCTGGGGGAAGCTGCACTGGGGCAAAGGTGTTAGGAGGGGCCCGGGCCCCAGAGGCTCCAACCCCAGCAACAGTTTCCAGGAGAGCAGGAGGCTGGCCCAGCTTCCAGGAGGCCTTGGAGCCGTTTCCTGGATGCAGCTGGTGGGTAGGGTGGGGGTGGGGGACGCTCCCTCCAACACAACTTAATAAATTTCTGCCACCCAATCAAATGGGAAATGGTTTACTCTGATGGCTGGGGACTCCCTGAAGTATGTGCATTTGATGCGGGAAGGGGAGTGGAGGGGAATGTGTTCAGGACCTTCAGGGAGGGCCTGGCTCTCACCACGTGTATGTGTATACCTGGTTGGGGGTGTGGGGCTTTCTCCTCAACTCCTCACCTGGGGCAGAGAAAGTTCTCCTACTCTGTAACCTCCTCTTAGAGCTCTCTTAAGCCCCAGCCTGCCCTTCCAAGGGATGCAGGCCACAGCCACATAGGACACACTCCAACCATAGATCAAGGTCACCAACAGTGGAGACAGCACAGCCACCTGGATCACAGCGACAGGGGCTTGTCACCCCTATGACACAACTCAGTCTCACGGTCACACTAATGCACAGGCCAAGACATACCTTTGATCACATATTCACAACTCACAATTTTGATAACAAAAGGTGACCACAGCCATAGCCACCACTGTCACAGACAGACGGCTGGGCCATTACACCAGTTGCTCATGCTTTCATTCATTCATTCAGTCCTTCCATAATCTTTGTTAGGCAGGATGCCCTACCTCCAGGAGCCAGCGGCCCAGTAGGAGGACAATAAACTGACCATTACAATGGGTGCACAGCAGGAGACAAGACAAGGGGCCAGGGGTCAAGGGAGCCCAAAGGAGGCCTGTCTGTCCTCAAAAAAGCCCCCAGAAGGGGAAGATGCCAAAGAGGGTGCATGGGAAAGTGGCCAGGCACGACGTAGGACCAGCATATTCCATTCACACGCAGACACACGCACAGCTTTGCTGTTGACATCGGCATCACACGCTGATGATGGGCAAGAACAAGACACTAGACAGCCAGGCACCCCTGCCCGACGGCCCAGGCACAGATGCTTCACGGAGCCCGCTCCTGGACACGCTGACCCTCGCTGTACCCACTCCGGGCCGCCGCGGGTCGGCGGAGAGGCTGCTGGCCCCAGCGAAGAGGAGACGAGCCTGAAGCCGCGGGCCGCATTAGCATTCAGGGAAGCGAGTGTGCCAACGCGGGCCAAACCCCTATTCTTCTCACACACAAAACCCCCGGCCTGGCTGCCAGCCCCGGCTCCCGCCCCTCCCCCAGCCAAGCGGCCCCCTTTTCCTGAAACGGTCCCCTTGCTCTGGGCAGCCTCCGGGCACCCCTCTCGGGCCCCCAAGCATCAGCAGAGCAACCTGGGCCCCCGGGGCCCCAAGGAGAAGTGGAACAAGATGCGGGAAGGGCCGGGGGTGGGGGGTGGGGGGCTTGGGGGCGCGCCCGGAGGGAGGACTCGCTCCTTCAGGCCCAGAGGTGGCCTGCCGGTCCGCGGGGGCGGAGGCTGCCCACCACCCCCGGGCCGCGAAAGGAGGGTGCGAGAAGAGTCCCAGGAGGGCTGGGGTAAGGGTGGGGGGCGGCGGCAGTGTGAAGACAAGAGTCCGAGGCCCAGGGATGCGGGAGGATCGAGGTGAGAGGCCAGAGACAAAGAGACGGAGGGGGGCGCGGCTCGGACGGGGGTCCGAGGGCGGCGAGAGAAGGGGGTGCACCGACGGGACGGGCTGGGTGACTCCGCTAGGCTCCGGGGTCCAGCGGGCCCGGAGAGCTCTCTCCGGGGCCCGGCTCCAGTCCCTGTCCCAGGTTTCTGTCCCTGTGCCCGTCCGCGGGGCCCGGGAGGAGGCATCCCCTCGGTTTCTGGACCCCAGGTCTCCGGGGAGGCGCACCGGGAAGAGAGCGAGGTCCGCGCGGACGAGCGGGAGCGCAGGGGCCGCATCCTCACGGCCCCGCTGGCACCTGCCGGGAGAGCCCCCGCGACCCCTCTCCCCAGCACCCCCGGTACCTGGCCCGAGGCAGGCGAGCGTGGGCAAGCGGCAGCGGCTGACGATGAGGTCCAGCGGGAAGGCGCCCATGCTCCAGCGCAGGCCGGCCAGCCCGGCCGCCAGCTTCTCCATGGCATGGGAGCCCCGGGGTCGCCGTCCCGGGGCCCCGACGACCGGTCCCGTGCGGCCCGGGCTCCCGCGCCCGCCGCCACCTCCTGGGGCCGCCGCGGCGCTCCCCGCCTGGCCGCCCGGCCCGGGGCTGCGGGCGTCACGTGGTCGGCCTCCCCGCGGGGCGCGGGCCCCCGCCACCCGCCCCTCGCCCCACCCCCCGGCCTCCAAGTCCCGCCTCCCCGCCCGCCCGGTTCCCTCGCCCCCTCCCCGAGCGTCCAGGTGACAGCCGGGGACCGGCGACCCCAGGCGGGCGCCCGGAGGGTAATCGAGGACGCGAAGCGGCATCTGCGGGGTTGGCCTCCCCTTCCCCGGCCAGCGTGTTGGGATCCCCGCTTCCCCGCCACGAGCAGAGCCAGTCCCAGCCCGCTGGTTCCTCCCGGCCTCCGGGAATCGCCTCCCATCCCACTCCGGGTCTGGCTTCGCTTCCTAAACCTTCTGCCCATAGTTCAGCCGCTGCGATCCCAGACTTGTATCACCTCCAAGGTGATTGCTGCCTCCAACACTCGTATCACCTCCAGATTCACACATCCTGGCAAGGCCGCCTTATTATCCCCATTTTACTGATTAGCAAACTGAGACTCAGAGAGGTCAAGTGGCAGCTCGATTTGAAGCCAGGTTTGACTACAAGTGGCTTTCCTGATAACTCAGTAAAGAATCCACCTGCAATGCAGGAGACCCTGGTTCGATTCTTGGGTGGGGAAGATCCACTGGAGAAGGGATAGGATACCCACTCCAGTCTTCTTGGGCTTCCCTTATGACTCAGCTGGTAAAGAATCCACCTGCAATGTGGGAGACCTGGGTTCGATCCCTGGGTTGGAAAGATCTTCTGGAGAAGGGAAAAGCTACCCACTCCAGTATTCTGGCCTGGAGAACTCCATGGACTGTATAGTCTAGGGGGGTCGCAAAGAGTCGGACGTGACTGAGCGACTTTCACTTGCACTTGACTGCAAGTCCCGCTGCCTTCCCAGGCAGTCACCTAAGCCTAATGCCACCCCTCTGCCCTCACCAATGGAAGAGGCACTGGCATCCCACTCCAGTACTCCTGCCTGGAAAATCCCATGGACGGAGGAGCCTGGTAGGCTGCAGTCCATGGGGTCGCTAGGAGTCAGACTCGACTGAGCGACTTCACTTTCACTTTTCACTTTCATGCATTGGAGAAGGAAATGGCAACCCACTCCAGTGTTCTTGCCTGGAGAATCCCAGGGACGGGGGAGCCTGGTGGGCTGCTGTCTGTGGGGTCTCACAGAGTCAGACATGACTGAAGTGACTTAAATGCCCTCACCAAAGATCACTTTCCAAGTTCCCAGCCCTTTCTCACCGATTGTCACCAGTCCTGTGAGCCAGATAACTCCAGCGTAGACACAGGCTGGTGCTGAAAGGGCTCCATGGACGCTAGTCCTCAGCCTGGGTACCCACCCCGCAACACATACACACAAACCTTCTCTTCGGAAATGACTGACATGCCACATATGGTGACCTGAACCCTAAGAGAGATGGCACCAGATAAAATGGACACAACTCAGCCGGAAAGGACGTTTCGCATCACTGTTCAATCTCCATCTTTTGCAGAGGAAAGAAAGGGGAGACGCCAAGAGCAGAAATGCTTTGTTCCAAAGCTCACAGAGCAGGAAAAAAACAGAGCTCTGACTGGAAGACAGTTTGTCATCCAAACTGAGACACTTTTGAGAGTGAAGGAAGTGCTAACAGAGACAATAGGCATAAACCAGGATTGCAAGTGTAAAGCAGGGTCGGACCATAGGGCCACCCTATCCCTGAGAGAGGCCTCTGAGCTCTGATGTAGATGCCACATCACAGCATTGCTGGTTCACTTCAGCTCTAGACCTCAGTCTCTTTCAACCATCACACTTGAATTTGGTCCTCTTTTATTTTCTATCCTAACAAAGGCCATCACCGTTCACCTGGTTCCCCTCACCTGGAACTCTTCTTAGTCCTAATATCCAACTGGTCACCAAGTCCTGGCAGTTCTGCTTCTGGCCCTTCCTCCTCTCTGACTCTGCTGTTGCAGCCTGTCTTCAGTTCCTCCTCTGATCTTCTTTCCTCCCTTTGTATTTCATACCGAAGTCACTCTGGATTGGGGCTGAATCAGAGACCACACAAGTGTGAGACATCAAACAGAGCTACCTAACTGGTTGCTACCTGGTTGCCCACTCTCTAATTGTTGTAGAATGTGCCAGAACCTTTCTAGTGCTTTTTAATCATTGGCAGATCTCCAGGGACCTCAAAGTGCCCAAACATATACATCTCTTCATTTGTTTAGGGGTCAAGAGTCATGTAGGAAGGAACTCAGCTTCTTGCAGATCTGTCCCTGGGATGAGACTGCTGGAAGGCAGCTGGCAGCACGGAGCGCAGGGAAGCACCTGGAGGGAGGAGGATACTCACAGAGAGGCCAGAGGGGGCAGTGGGTCTGGCAGTGAGAGCCAGGAACCTGGATGATGTGTGGGGCTGTGCCTGAGTTTCACCCTCTGGGAGAGTCTGTGTAGGGGACAGAGAGGTCTGAGGGGAGGAGAAGAGCTGGTTCACTGGGGTCCCAGCTGCTCTGCTATGGGTTCCCCCTCTGACAGGGTGGGTGGTGACAAGTAGGAAGGAGGGCATACTAGAGGTCAGGGATTTGGAGGAGGAGGCCGGGAAGGGGGGCTGGCCCTGGCAGAGGCTCACTGTTGGCCCAGAGGCCAGGCCGTGGCAGAGGCTGGCCAAGCTGCCTGTGAGTGGGCAGAGTGGTCAGTGGAGTAGAAAAATGGTGCAAGTGGGCAGCAGCAGCTTGGGTTATGTGTAAAACAACTCTACTCCACCCCATCTAAAAGGACTGATGAACTTCTCTGAGCCCATGAACTCCGAAAGGGCAGAGAACATCTGGCTAAGCACCTCTGAGAAGTCTAGGAAATGGTGTATCCCATTTTTCTTTCAGAAAATTTTATTTTTTAAGATTTTTTTGATGGGCACCATTTTTAAATCCTTTATTGAATTTGTTACAATAGTGCCTCTGTTTTAGGTTTTGGTTTTTTGGTTGTACAGCATGTAGAATCTTACTTCCCGCCGCCAGGGATCAAAATTGCACCCTCTGCATTGGAAGGCGACGTCTTAACCCCCCAGGAAAATCCCCAGAAAATTTTAACTGTAAACTAGAGATAATAGTATTATGAATCCCCCTGTACTCCTCTCCCAGCTTCAACATTTACCAGTCCATGGCTGATCTTATTTATTTTTCCTCCCTACAGAATTTTTTTAAAAATAGCTTTATTGAGACATAATTCACATACTATACAATTCATCTATTTAAAGTGAACAATCTCAGTGTTTTCAGTAGAGTCACCATACTGTGCCACCATCACCATGATCTAATTTTCAAACAAATCATCCTTCCCTAAAAGACATTGCTGACCATTAGCAGTCTGTCCCTTTCCCCAGCCCTCCCCCATCTGTAAACAATTGCCAGTCGACTTCCTGGCTCTATAAATTTGTTGTTTCTCTACATTTTCATACAAATGGAATAATAAAATGTGTGGTCTAATATGACTGGCTTCTTTCACTTAGCATTAAGTTTCAAGTTTCCCCCATGTTGCAGCATGTTTCAGTACTTCATTACTTTTATTGCTGAATAATATTCCAGTGTATGGAAAACCACATTTTATTTATTCATTGATAAGTTGATGGATATTTGGGTTGTTTCCACTTTTTTGGCATCATGAATAACACCACTATGAACATTTGTGTACACGTTTCTGTGTGGACATATGTGTTCACTTCTCTACCTTGTGGTGGAATTGCTGAGTCGTATGACATCTTGGGTGTTCATTGGAAGGACTGATGCTGAAGCTGAAACTCCAGTACTTTGGCCACCTCATGCGAAGAGTTCTCATTGGAAAAGACCCTGATCCTGGGAGGGATTGGGGGCAGGAGGAGAAGGGGACAACAGAGGATGAGATGGCTCGATGGCATCACCGACTCAATGGACATGGGTTTGAGTGAACTCCGGGAACTGGTGATGGACAGGGAGGCCTGGGGTGCTGCAGTTCATGGGGTTGCAAAGAGTTGGACACAACTGAGGGACTGAACTGAACTGAACTGATGGCAAGTCTATGTTTATTTTTATTTTTTTGGCCATGTTGAGTGAGACGTGGGATCTTAGTTCCCTGACCAGGAATCAAACTTGTACCTCCTGCATGGGAGCACAGAGTCTTGACCACTGGATTGCCAGGGAAGTCCACTCTGTGTTTAACATTTTGAGGAACTGCCAAGCTGTTTTCCAGAGTGACTGTACTGTTTAACATTCCCACCAGCAATATATGACAATTTCAATTTCTCTGCATTCTTGCCAATGTGTGTTGTTTTTTTTAATAGCCATTCTAGAAGAGTTGACTCATTGGAAAGGACTCTGACGCTGGGAGGGATTGGGGGCAGGAGGAGAAGGGGATGACAGAGGATGAGATGGCTGGATGGCATCACTGACTCAATGGACATGAGTCTGAGTGAACTCTGGGAGTTGGTGATGGACAGGGAGGCCTGGCGTGCTGCGATTCTTAGGGTCACAAAGAGTCGGACACAACTGAGCAACTGAACTGAACTGAACTGAACTAGTGGATTTGAAGTGGTATTTCATTGTGGTTTTGATTTATTAATATATTTTCCTTAATGACTAATAGTGCTGGGTATTTTTCCATGTGCTTATTGGATATTTGTATATTTTCTTTGGAGAAATGAAGATTCAAATTCTTTGCCTATATTTAAATGTCTTTTTATTGAGTTGCAAACATTCTTTATACATTCTAGATATAAGTCCTTTATCAGAGCTATGATTTGCAAATCTTTTCTCCCATTTGATGGGTGGTCTTTTCACCTGATAGTTTTTGACAGCACAGAAGTTTCTGCTTTTGACGGAGTCCAGTTTATCCATTTTGTTCTTTTGTTGCTTGTGCTTTTGGCATCGTATCTAAGAAAACATTGTCTAACTTAAGGCTACAGAGATTTACTCCATGTTTTCTTCTACAAATTTTATAGTTTTAGCTCTTACATTTAGGTCTTAGGTTCGTGATCTATTTTGGATAAATTCTTGTGTGTGGTATGAGGTAGGAGTCCAGCTTCATTTTTTTTTTTTTTCAGCTTCATTCTTTTGCATATGGATATCCAGTTGTCCCCACCTGGGTTCTATCCCTGGGTCGGGAAGATCCCCTGGAGAAGGAAATGGTAACCCACTCCAGTATTCTTGCCTGGAGAATCCCATGGACTTCATTTCACTTCTCCTATTTAATTGCCTTGGCACCCTTATCAAAGATCAGCTGAACATAAATATCCTCATAGAAGTTTGAAAAGATCTTAGATATCTTATCACTTCATCTATGTAAATATTTCAATATGTATCTCTAAAGATAGGAACTTTTTTCATAAAATTTCACTGCAACTAATAAACTAACAATGTTTACTAATAAACTAACAAAATTTAACTGCAAGTGGTAAAAATATTTTCCTAGTATCATAAAATATTTAGTTGGTGTTCATATTTTCACAACTGTCTGGTTGGAGAATTTATTTACAATTTATTTAAATCAAGTTCCCAATAAGATCTATGCATATTTTTCTTGCAATTTATTTATGAGAGAAATAGGACTATTTGTCCTGTGGTTTTCTTATAGTCTAGATTTTGTTGATTCAGTCCCATAGGATAGTTTTATATGTTGCTTTATCTTCTAATTTTCTCTAAATTGGTAGTAGATTGTCGGTAGCAAATCAAATACAGATTATTTGAGTTTTGCTTTTTTGGCATAACTATGAGATAGTGGTCCTTCCATCAGGAAACACACAATGTCAAGTTGTCTATATTTCATATCAGCAGCCATTGCT
Organism: Capricornis sumatraensis; assembly: GCF_032405125.1. NCBI lineage: Eukaryota > Metazoa > Chordata > Mammalia > Artiodactyla > Bovidae > Capricornis > Capricornis sumatraensis. The sequence goes on along the minus strand of NC_091069.1, from coordinate 33,331,611 downwards.
GATCCTTTGTTAAGTGTTACCTTCCCTTTAAAACACCTAATTTCCCAAGATAGAACTGACTCATCTTTTCTCAGTGTGCACACCACACCACTGCCATAGAATGTATTGTGTTGTGTTATTAAACACACTGCCCCCATTTAATCTATTCCTATGTGATTCTCCACATGGACTAATAATTATGTGACTTAAATGGCAATCCACTCCAGTACTATTGCCTGGAAAATCCCATGGAAAAAGGATAGGCTACAGTCCATGGGGTCGCAAAGAGTCGGACACGACTGAGTGACTTTCCTTCCTTCCTTCCTTCCTTCCTTCCTTCCTTCCTTACAATGGGCATCAACAGATAAGGCAAAATGGTCCTTAAACAGAGGATGACATTTGAAGTCCAGTGGCTATGCAAGTAACTTAATCTCCATCCAGTGGTGAGAGCCAATTGTCAAAATTACAGAAATTTCACAAGTGGGTTATTAAACATAGCTATTACCAAAAATTAAATTATAAAAAGTTACAAATAAACAACTTAATTAGACAACCATAGTAAAAAGTCAAAGTGTTAGTCGAGTCTGACTCGTTGCAACCACATGAACTGTAGCCCACCAGGTTCCTCTGTCCATTGAATTCTCTAGGCAAGAATACTAGAGTGGGTAGCCATTCACTTCTCCAGGGGATATTCCCAACCCAGAGATAGAACCCTGGTCTCCTGCATTGCAGGCAGATTGCTTTACCATCTGAGCCACCAGGGAAAGTGAAAGTGAAGTCGCTCAGTCGTGTCCAACTCTTTGTGACCCTGTGGACTGTAGCCCAACAGGCTCCCCCATCCATGGGATTCTCCAGGGAAGAATACTGGAGTGGGTTGCCATTTCCTTCTTCAGGGGATCTTCCTGACCCAGGGATCGAACCCAGGTGCCCCGCATTGCAGGCAGATGCTTTAACCTCTGAGCCACCAGGGAAGCCCTAGACAACCATAACAAATACTTAAACTCATTACTTCATTATTTTATTACATTTTACTATTTTCTATCCTGCTACAGTTATTTTTGTCTATTGTTTCTGTACAGTGGAAAAACTATATAAGGGTGTGCTCTTCCCAACTCTGTGCTCAGTGATGCCTTGCTGATAGCTTGAAATCGGCCATAGTGGGAATATTTATACCACGGAAGTTGGAAAACGCTACGAATCAGGACTTTTTTCTTAGAGAGTGGTTATAAAACATTTACCAGTACACCATTGTCTCTCATTGTTAAATGGGGATAAAAATAGTACCACTTCATGTAGGATGTACATAAAGCACTTGGCATGGTTTCAGATACACACTTTAATAAGTGGTAGTCATAAATTTTGTTACTTGTATCTCATCTCATCTCTGAACTGTGGCTGAGGGCAGCTGTGCTTTCATTAGGCATTTCTAAGGCAAATGTACCATGGAGAACTACACATCCATTAGAAATCATGCTGTGAAAGTTAATAGACAGAATCCTCATTTAAAATGGAGCTGGGAGGCCAGAGGGGTAAACTCTCACGTCCTACCACTCCACTGTCAACTGCAGATCCAAGAGAAAGACACTGTACCTTTGCATCTCCAATATAGGAAGAAGGTTACTACCTCACTACCTGGCAAAAGGAAGGAGGAATTTCTCCCTGCCAGGCAATAGCCTAGTCAATGAGAGATTGTCACAACTCAGCCAATGAAAAGTCATTATACTCTGAATTCCCAGTTTCCTCCAATGGATTCTGTTTAAAATAGCTCCTCCCAACTCCCCCTTCTCCTCTATAGAAGAGTTTTCTCTCCTTTTTTCTCCAGACTTGCGTGTGGTTCTACAGACTGCCTAGCCCAAATTGTCAATTCTTCTTTTTTAGAAAACTAATTAATCTATGTGTTGTGTTGGCCACACTGGGTCTTCATTGCTGCACACGGGCTTTCTCTGGCTCTGCATGGGCTTCTCGCTGCAGTGGCTTCGCTTGTTGTAGACCACGGGCCTTAGGGCACAGGCTCAGCAGTTGTGGTGTATGGGCTTAGTTGCCCCGTGGCACGTGGAATCTTTGCAGACCAGGGATCAAACCCATGTCCCCTGCACTGGCAAGCAGATTCTTAACCACTGGACCACCAGGGAAGTCCCACAAATTGTAATTCTTGCCAATTCCTGAATAAACCCATCTTGAAATGAAATAGATGAATTTAAGAAGGTTGAAGGTCAATATATGAGAATCAACTGCATACTCTATTCTGTTTTTAAATTCATCTGTTAGCAGGCGTATAGACCAAAGAACAGACTAGAAGTCTACTGATACTTGAAACATCATATGGATATGTCATCATGTGTTCTTATAAAGGGCTGGAACATTCCCAAGGCCATTTTTTTTAATAAGCTCAATTTGTTGACTTTCAGCACTTAGTCAAGGTACAACATTGTGTTTATTTTCTTAAGTTCTCTATAATTAAGAATTCATTGAAGATTTTCTTTTTTATTTCTGTGATGTGAATTATAAAATGTCTTAGAAACCTGTGAAGTAGGAAAGAACCACAATTTGGTTGGCTTTTGTAATTTACCTACTGTAGTTCATTAAGCAAGGAAACCTAGAAAGGAACTTATTCAAGGGGATTTTTACTGCATATTTATATTTTATCATAAAAGAAGAGAACATTGTAGGGATAAAGAGAAATTGAAACCCAATCCTTATCTATATAGGTTGTTCCTGAAGTGCTCCTTCCTAAGAATAAATAACTCATGAAATACTTATTTCAGAAAGCTAGAATTTTAAATTTTGGTCAATAGTAAACACAGTAAATCAAGCTACACCTCTTATAATTTGGACTTTTAATTTTTTTAGTGGATACACTTAGTTTTCAAGTGAATAATGATGCATGTTTATACAAAACAAAACATTTTGACTGCAAATAGTATTTTTTTAAATTTTTTATTTATTTTCTTTTTGGCTGTTCTGGGTCTTTGCTGCTGTGCAGCCTTTCTCTAGTTGCAGTGAGCGGGAGCTGCTCTTCATTGCAATGTTCAGGCTTCTCATTGCAGTGGCTTCGCTTGCTCCTGTGCATGGGCTATAGAGCGCGCGGGCTTAGTTGCTCACTTTACTGTGGAGAGTACTGAGTGAATAGTTGAACACTACTGCTTCAGTGGTTGAAGCACTCGGGCTCAGTAGTTGTGGGACACAGGCTTAACTGCTCCATGAATGTGCCATCTTCCCAGATCAGGGATCGAACTGGTGTCTCCTGCACTGGCAGACAGATTCTTTACCACTGAGTCACCAAGAAAGCCCTATAAATGGTATTTTAAATAGTATTTTAAGCTTAAGAAAAAAGTTAGAAATAACGTTTCATTATTTTCAGTATTCCATATTTTTAAAAGATTTTTTTAATGTGGACCATTTTTAAAGTCTTTATTGAATTGTCTACAACATTGCTTCTGTTTTTTGATTTCTTGGCTGAGAGGCTTGTGAGATAGTCATTTCTTGACCAGGGATCAAACCCACACCCCCTGTATTGGAAGCTCAAGTCTTAACCACTGGACCTCCAGGGAAGTCCCATCATTCCATATTTTAAATTTTGTTAATTTCTTCTAATTAAGCTTTACAGTCACGAAGATGTTTTTAAACTGAAGTTTCATTAGCCTTTTCATTTCTTGCTTTTAAATGGTGATGTTTATGTTCACAACATGAAAAGCTTCAGAATCCTTTAAAAATTACTTTATTCAATAGAGAGATTTTGTACTACTTGTCTTTCATACCATTCAGAACCACACTAGCCTGAATAAACATTTCAGATGGCCTTGGTATCATCTGGGCCCAAGCGACAGCAAATAATGAAGCAAAACTGTAGAAATTGTCCAACCTCTTTTGTGTGAATCAAGTCAAAGAATTAGCTGAGGCTCCGACAGCTTTGCCCTTGTCTGCTGAGACGGATTGTCCAATAACTCCACTGAAATTGCAGTCCCAGCAATAAGACACATAGATCAGTGAAAGAGAATAGAAAGCCCAGAAATAGACACAGGCAAATATGGTCAGCTGATATTTGACAAATGAGCAAAGGCAATTACATGGCAAAAGAAAGAACTGTCTTTTCAACAAAGAACAACAGGACATCCACATGCAAGAGAAGGAGGCAGCCTAGACCCAGACCTTATACCCTTCACAAAAACTAACTCAAAGTAGCCTCATAGACCGAAATGTAAAACACACAACTAAAGAACTTGTAGAAGAGGAGAGCCAATAGAGCCTGGCAGAGCAGTAGAGCCTGGACAATATTTACGGTTCTGAAAGACCTGAGTTTCCTTCTCCAGACTTAGGATCTGACATTTTGAAGAAGGCAACACAACATGGTCGATATTTTATAATCAGGCAGGTTATCCTATCACGAACTACAAATTTACCCTTACCACCTGCTTTGCTGGCATTTTCGCCAGTTTTCTCACCACCAACTGGGCAGCAGGGACAGAAGACAACAACTGAGAGCCCTGGGCTTATGGTCAAGCCAAGAAGTTTCCAGAACTTGTGGGAGAGCTCCCACCCAGGTACTCACATTGTGAATGAAAAGCTGGTAGCAGTGCCTTTTCGGAAAGTTGAATTTTTGACCACGTATGTGAGAGTTTATTTCTGGGCTCTCTACTCTGTTCCATTAGTCTATACATCTACCTCTCTGCTAAGACCGTATTGTTTTATGGTTTTGTTTTTGTTTTTTATTGAGGTATAATTGACACACAACACTATTAATTTCAGGTATATAACATGATGATTCAATATTTGTACACATTATGTGATCACCACAATAAGTCTAGTTAACATCCATCACCATACATACTTATGGGTATTTTTTTCTTGTGATGAAGACTTTAAAGGTCTAGTCTCTTCAGTTCAGTTCAATTCAGTTCAGTCGCTCAGTCGTGTCCAACTCTTTGCAACCCCATGAATCGCAGCACGCCAGGCCTCCCTGTCCAGCACCAATTCCCGGAGTTCACCCAAACTCATGTCCATCAAGTCGGTGATGCCATCGAGCCATCTCATCCTCTGTCGTCCCCTTCTCCTCCTGCCCCCAATCCCTCCCAGCATCAGAGTCTTTTCCAATGAGTCAACTCTTCGCATGAGGTGGCCAAAGTACTGGAGTTTCAGCTTCAGCATCATTCCTTCCAAAGAACACCCAGGACTGATCGATCTCTTTTAGAATGGACTGGTTGGATCTCCTTGCAGTCCAAGGGACACTCAGGAGTCTTCTCCAACACCACACTTCAAAACCATCAATTCTTTGGAGCTCAGCTTTCTTCACAGTCCAACTCTCACATCCATACATGACCACTGGAAAAACCATAGCCTTGACTAGATGGACCTTTGTTGGCAAAGTAATGTCTCTGCTTTTTAATATGCTATCTAGGTTGGTCATAACTTTCCTTCCCAAGAGTAAGTGTCTTTTAATTTCATGGCTGCAATCACCATCTGCAGTGATTTTGGAGCCCCAAAAAATAAAGTCTGACACTGTTTCCACTGTTTCCCCATCTATTTGCCATGAAGTGATGGGACCAGATGCCATGATCTTCGTTCTCTGAATGTTGAGCTTTAAGCCAACTTTTTCACTCTCCTCTTTCACTTTCATCAAGAGGCTTTTTAGTTCCTCTTCACTTTCTGCCATAAGGGTGGTGTCATCTGCATATCTGAGGTTATTGATATTTCTCCCGGCAGTCTTGATTCCAGCTTGTGTTTCTTCCAGCCCAGCGTTTCTCATGATGTACTCTGCATACAAGTTAAATAAGCAGGGTGACAATATACAGCCTTGACGTACTCCTTTTCCTGTCTGTTGTTCCATGTCGAGTTCTAACTGTTGCTTCCTGACCTGTATACAGGTTTCCCAAGGGGGGCAGGTCAGGTGGTCTGGTATTCCCATCTCTCTCAGAATTTTCGACAGTTTATTGTGATCCACACAGTCAAAGGCTTTGGCATAGTCAATAAAGCAGAAATAGATGTTTTTCTGGAACTCTCTTGCTTTTTCCATGATCCAGTGGATGTTGGCAATTTGATCTCTGGTTCCTCTGCCTTTTCTAAAACCAGCTTGAACATCTGGAAGTTCATGGTTCACGTATTGCTGAAGCCTGGCTTGGAGAATTTTGAGCATTACTTTACTAGCATGTGAGATGAGTGCAATTGTGCGATAGTTTGAGCATTCTTTGGCATTGCCTTTCTTTGGGATTGGAATGAAAACTGACCTTTTCCAGACCTGTGGCCACTGCTGAGTTTTCCAAATTTGCTGGCATATTGAGTGCAGCACTTTCACAGCATCATCTTCCAGGATTTGAAATAGCTCAACTGGAATTCCATCACCTCCACTAACTTTGTTCATAGTGATGCTTCCTAAGGCCCACTTGACTTCACTTTCCAGGATGTCTGGCTCTAGGTGAGTGATCACACTATCATGATTATCTTGGTCATGAAGATCTGTTTTGTACAGTTCTTCCGTGTATTCTTGCCACCTCTTCTTAATATCTTCTGCTTCTGTTAGGTCCATACCGTTTCTGTCCTTTATTGAGCCCATCTTTGCATGAAATGTTCCCTTGGTATCTCTAATTTCTCTAGTCTTGTTGTTTTCCTCTATTTCTTTGCATTAATCGCTGAGGAAGGCTTTCTTATCTCTCCTTGCTATTCTTTGGAACTCTGTATTCAGATGCTTATATCTTTCCTTTTCTCCTTTGCTTTTCACTTCTCTTCTTTTCACAGCTATTTGTAAGGCCTCCCCAGACAGCCATTTTGCTTTTTTGCATTTCTTTTCCATGGGGATGGTCTTGATTCCTGTCTCCTGTACAATGTCACGAACCTGCCTCCATAGTTTATCAGGCACTCTGTCTATCAGATCTAGTCCTTTAAATCTATTTCTCACTTCCACTGTATAATCACAAGGAATTTGATTTATGTCATACCTGAATGGTCTAGTGGTTTTCCCTACTTTCTTCAATTTAAGTCTGAATTTGGCAATAAGGAGTCTGTTAGCAACTTTCAAATGTATAATACAGTATTATTAACTATAGTCACTATGCTATACATCAAGAAAAGTGAAGATTCAACCTACCAAATGGGAAAAAACCTTGGCAAATCACATATCTGATAAAGGGTTACCATCCAAAATATACAAAGAACTCATGTAACTCAAGAGCAAAAAACCCCAAATAACCCAATTTAAAAATTGGCAGACGATCTGAATATACATTTTTCTAAAGAACACATATCAGTGGCCAATGGATACATGAAAAAGTGTTCAACATCACTAATCATTACAGAAATACAAATGAAAATCACAGTGAGATATCACCTCACCCTTATTAGAATTACTGTTATCAAAAAGAAAAAATAACAAATGTTAACAGGGTATGGAGAAAAGAGAAGCCCCAAGAAGTGTTGGTGCAAATATGAATTGGTGTAGCCACTGTGGAAAACAGTATGAAGTTTCCTCAAAATATTTTAACTAGAACTATCAAATGATCTGGCAATTCCACCATGAGTATTTATCTGAAAGAAACAATAACACTAACTGGAAAAGGTATCTACACCCCCATGTTCCTTACAATATTATTTACAATAGCCGAGACATGGAAATAACCCCAATGTCCATCAGTGGACAAAGAGAATGACAGACATATACACACATACAATACAATGGAGTATTATTCAACCATAAAAAGGAGAAAATCCTGCAGTTCTCAACAACATGAAAGGCATTATGCTGAGTGAGAAATACTGTATGATCTCACTTAATTGTGGAATCTAAGACAAATGAAAAAGGAGCTCACAGATACAGAGAACAGATTGGTGGTTACCAGAACCAGAGGGTTGGAAGAGTGAAAGGAGTGAAGGTGGCCAAAAGCTGCAGACGTCTAGTTATAAAATAAGTCCAGGGATGTAATGTACATGATCATGGCAGTGGTTAATAATACTGTATTGTATATTTAACAGTTGCTAAGACAGTAGATCCTAAAAATTCTCCTCACAAGGAAAAAAAGTCTTGCAGCTATGTCTGGTACAGGATGTTAACTAGATTTATTGTAGTAATAGTTCTGCAATATATACATATATCGAATCATTATGTTGTACACTTAATATTGTTATATATCAGTTATACCTTAATTTAAAAAACAGAATACATTAATTTCCATGTATTTGTAAAATTTCCAGTTCCCCTTCTATCACTTATTTCTAGTTTCATTCCATTGTAGTCAGAGAAGATGCTTTTATTATTTCAATCTTTCAAAATTTATTGAGACTTGTTTCATATAATGCTAGTTTATAAATGACCAGAGTCTATTCTATTTGCTACTTTTCATTACAATATTATGGGAATTCAAATTTTAATAAAGACATGTAATTAGTTCTAAAAAAAAGGAATTGTAAACTCTAATCAGTTGTATATAATATACCTCTATGTGGTACAAGGTCGAGTCCCATATTCAGTGGTAATATTATAGTATATACACATTTCATATTATTTTCTAAAGTACTGCTCTATTTTTACAACAGATATCAAGGAGCAAAAGTGCCCTCCATTAGGACATGGACTTCCAGGAAAGGTAAGCACCCAGACATGGGAATCAGACCCACCTGGATAGGGCCTGAGTTTTTCTCTCTGCTAGTATGATTCTGACAAGTTGCATAATTTGCTGAGTTTGTACTGGGTTGGTCAAAATTTTGTATTAATTCCTAGGTTGGGAAGATCCCCTAGAGAAGGAAGTGGCAACCCACTCCAGTATCCTTCCCTGGGGAATTCCATGGAGAGAGGAGCCTGGTGGGCTACAGTCCATGGGGTCACAAAGAATTAGACACAACTGAGTGACTAACACTTTCACTGGGTCTTCTGCCTGCAATGTAGGAGACCCCAGTTCAATCCCTGGGTTGGGAAGATCCCCTGGAGAAGGAAATAGCAACCCACTCCAGTATTCTCACCTGGAGAATTCCATGGACAGAGGAGTGTGGTGGGCTACAGTCCATGGGGTCACAAAGAGCCAGGCACACCTGAGTGACTAGCACTTTAACTTAGGCGTAAGATGTGATGGTATGGAAAAACCTGAATGAACTTTTTGGCCAACTCGATATTTATTCACTTGGTCAGAATTAACTGAAATCAGATTATAAAAAGTGGGTGGCATAGCAGGGAATTACGGTGCACTGTGTCCCTTTGAGGGCTCAAGCTAGCATCTTCGGGGACCCTAGGAATCCCTCCAGGATCCTGAGAAAATGCCACAAGAATGTCTGCTTTGCAGTCCCCTTTCTCACTGAGAACTTCCCAGCAGGAAGTAGGGGCACGAGAGATCAGGTTCATTCATTCAGCAAATACTTACTGAGTGTCTTCCACGTGCCAAGTCCACAAGGTACAGTAAGCTCCCTACATATGAACCTTCAAGCCGCGAACTTTCAAAGGTGTGGACATGCATCCGCATGTCCGATATTGTAAGTTAGTTCACCTGTCTGGCATACGTTGTCACATGCGTGCATCCTCTACAAGCGGTTGAGCTTCTGTGTACTGTACAGTACCGTACAGAACACAGCAGTGCAGTATCTTTATTTCGAAGCCAGGATGTCCAGAAGCAAGCATAAAGGCAGGGGTGAGGTAGCTGGTACTATTGTACTTTTCAAGGCACTGTACTGTAAGATTAAAAAGACTTTCTTCATTTTTTGTCTTTGTTTTTTACATATTATTTGTGTGAAAACCTATAACAGTATTATAAACCTATAACAGTACAGTACAATAAAACTGATTGTATTAGTTGGGTACCCTTATTAACCTTGTTGGACTCATGAACATTTTGGACTTACACGCACTTGGAACGGAACTCATTCGTGTGTGGGGGACTTTCGTACTGCAGACACAGCAGGGAGTAAGAGGAGTCCCTGCCTATGTGGAGCTTCTAGCCCAGTGGGGAGACAGGCTATAAACTACTGAACAAGTAAATTCTAACATGTCATGTGCTGGGAAGAACTATGGAAGAAAACAGAAAGCAAGGAGAAAAGGGTAGGGAATCCAGGGCTGGGGTGGTTGTTCCTGTTCTGTGCAGAGTGGCCAGGGAAGGCATGAGTGATAAGGGGACATTCAGGCAGGGACCAGAAAGAAATGGTGTAAGCTATTTTGACTTATGGAAGATGAGTTTCTCAAACAGAAGAAACAGCAAACACAAAGGTCCTGAGGCAGAGCATGGTCAGAATGGGAAGAGGGGCAACGGGGGAGATTTTAAGGGTTTGCATTTTCATTCTGGTGAGATACAGAGCCTTTGAAGTATTTTGCAAAGAAGCATGATGTTTTCAGAGGTCACCATCCACAGCATTGAGAAGAGCCCACGGGCAGGGGAGACGCAGGGCTTCTTTCTGCTGGAGCTGACGGATGCTGGCCTTAGTAGAACTGTGGTGATGGGGGAGGCAGGGGGGTTCTAGGTATATTTTCAAGGTTCAACCAGGGGGATTTGATGATGGATTGGGTTTGAGGTGTGAGAGAAGGAGAATTTGAGGATGGTTGTAGCAACTGGAGGTTACGACTTGGTCGTTTTCTGAAATGAGGAAGGCCATGGAAGGGTTGGGCAGGGGAATCCAGAGTTTCCTTTAGGACAGTTACACCAGCGGGTGTTTGGACAGGCACTGGATGAGTCTGGAGTTGTGGAGCTGTTGGAGTCAAGACATCAGGGTGTCTAAAGCCATGAACTTGGATGAAGTTCATTGGGGCATCCGTGTAGGTAAAGTAGAGAGAAGTGGTCCGAGAACTGAGTTCTGAGACACTCCAAGACTTAGAGGTGAAGAAGATGAAGAGGACACAGCAAGTCTGAGGAGGACAAGGGAGGGAGGGAGGAAGTGGTGTCCTGGGAGCCAAGTGAAGATGTTTCAGGAAGGAGTGAGATGAGTGAATCAACATCTCAGGTTTGGCACTGCTGTGACCCCAGCAAGAACTATCCCGACAGGGGATGGGGATGCAGTGTTGACTTAACTGATTCAAAGAGAAGGAGCAGAGACCAAAAGAGACAGCCCTTCAGGGAGTTTTGCTATGAAAGGGAATAGAGAAATGGATGGGAGCTGGAGAGGGATGTGGAGACTGGAATCAAGGGAGGGCGCTTTGCTTTTGGGTAACCTTCCAGCATGTTTCAAGTTGTTCGCCCTACTCTGGTGTGAAACATGAAAAGAGATTTCCCCTCTTCTAGTTTTCCACTTCTCTAGATAGCATTTTCTTTCAGACTTCTCCAGTCAGTTTTATTCTTTAATTACTGTCACCAGTTTAAAAGGGGAAACTCAAGGGACTGTTTCACCCCTGCCTTGTGCTTCTCACTGGATTTATCACAGTCTAGCAGTGGAGGTTTTAATACTGTCACAGCCCTGTACTTGGTTCTTCTAGTTCTCAAGGAAGTGGAGAGGCACCAGGATAAAGTGGAAACACCCTGGATTGGGAGGAGGGCTACCCAGGCTCCCTGCAACCCCAGTTATTATCAGCTGTGATATGAGCTGTTATGTTGCCTCTCTCAGTATGTGTAAATTAAAGCCCTGCAATATGATTTCTAAGTGATCTATTTGTCCCTTAGTTGCCCTTGCTTTGAGAATTTGACTGTGCATTTCTTTAATATTGATTTGGCTATACCAGATCTTAGTTGAGGCACTCAGACTCCCAGTTGCAGCGTGTGGGACCTAGTTCTCTGACCAGCAATCAAATCTGGGCCTCCTGCATTGGGTGCTTGGAATCTTAGCCACTGAATCACCAGGGAAGTCCCAGGCTACGCATTTAATATTATCCTGCATTTCTACGTGTCTGCTGTATTGCCTGGCTCAAAGCACATATGTGAAGCTTGATCAATTCTCACGTATGCATTCATTCAGTCAGTCCTTTAGCATGATTTACTGGGGAGCTACTACGGTCCAGGAAGAGTCAGGCACTGGAGATCCAGTGATAAACCAGGCAGATTTTATCCCTGCTCTCAGAGCCTGCTCCCTAAGTGGAGAAGGGCTCTCCTCACTCTTCACATGGACCACCGGCTCTGTAGTGTCCATCACCTGCCAATGTTATTTCTCCCATTGTGTTTCTGGAAACCACATCCTCGGGGTTCACTTGAGATCCGTTGTTTCCTAGGCCAGTGGCGCAGCCCCACAGGATCTCAGGTCTCCCTCTTTCCCTGTGCACTTGTTCCTTTTGCTAGAGTATGTCCTCCAATAGATTCCTGAGAAGTCAAACAAGGGAAGGAAACATTTAGCTGTTTGCCTATTTGGATACATCACTTTACATCTGACAGGTAATTCGAATGAGTATAGAATTCTACATAGAATATCCTTTCACTCAGAGTTGTTTTCTAGGTCTCCATATTACTTGAGGAACATTTATATCCATTCAGGTTCTTGATTCTTTTATATGTGACCTATTTATTTTTTCTGGATTAAAAAAATTTTTTATTTTATCCTTGGAGTTTCAAAATGTCATGGTGAGTGCAGATAATTTTTTGTTTTTGTGCTAGACCAATCTGGAGACTACAATCCCTCAATTCTGGGAAGTTCTCTTAAATCCTTTCTCTGATAATCACTTCCCTTCCGTTTTCCTATTTTCTTTTTCTACAGTTTCAGCTAATCAGATTTTGGCCTTTAGACTGGCCCTCTAAATTTCTTATTTCCTCCTGTTTTCCATTTCTCACTCTTTTTTATGTGTATATTTTAATTTGGGGAGATTTCCTTGATTTATCTAATTCTTCTCCTGAATCTTTTACTTCAGTTGATAGTTTTTAGAGAATCCTATCTCATTTTGTTTCTTTTTTATGAATCCTCATCTTGTGGTTTTTGGATTCAATGTCATCTCTTATCCAAGAATATTAATTAAAGTGAGTTTAGCTTTTTCTTTGATATTCTGCTTTGCTTTCCCTTTATTTCCTTTTTTGGTTTTGTTGTTGTTTTATTCTCTCATTTATGTTAACGTGAAGAACTGAATATTCTGATTGAATGCAAATATGTTAGGTCTGAGTGTCAGGCATGCGGATTTTTATTGATTTGTCTAAACATTTCTGTGTTTGAATGATCTCATATATACTAGGTAGACTAGAAACTTTGCCTATGTCCATCTATCTTGATGACTGGAGACCTTCAACATAGAGCATCTGCAATGAGCCTACCTTTTAGTTGACAAACCTCCAACAGACAGCATTTGTGAGTCTTTTCTCTTGGGCCAGGTTTCCAGAGAGGACATTCCTAATTTTCGGCCTGGCTGCCAAAATTCTGGGAGAGGGAAGGGATAAGGAAGGAAAGACTCTGAGAGGAGCTCATCGCTCAAAATGCAGATGTTCACGAAAGTCCTGGTATTTGACCCTATGACTCATCCCCACTTTTCTCCGTACCCCATGTCCTCAAGTCTGGAGGTTCTGTCACTGCATTTCTGCCCATACAAAGCCTCTAGGAAGAGTGGTAGCAACTCCTGGCTGTGAGGGGTGAGCATGGACACCTCAGGATCCCATTATTTCATATACAGACTTTGTAATCATCCCCATTTTTAACCTATTGCCACGTTTATCTTCTCTGCAGTCTCCAGTACCTCTAAATTCTGCAACTTGTGGGATTCAGAAAAAAATCTGCTTTTTATTGACATCCAACATTTGGATTGTAATTTCTTCCCTAAAATAGTTAGCTGTTTTCTATCTCCCACCTAAAACACAGGTCAATTTTTGCATAAATAAATTTTTAAGTTCTCACAGATCTCTTGCCTTTTTTTTCCCGGTCTTTGTAGAATTATACTTTGTAAACTCCTTTACTCCCATCTTTTTGGGGGTTGAGAGAGGGAATTTAATTTTGTGTGGCTGCGTTTCCCATAAATTCTCGAGAATGGATCTCCGACTGATGGGCTTGGGGGAAGTGTCTGGTGTCATAATGAAATGCAGTTCCCAGGAAGGGTCACAAGGTGGCTCCAGCGACTCTGTATTTAATTTAGTTTCTTCACAGCTATAGACAGAAGGGAACCAGACTCAGGATATTTAAACTGGACTGCATTTCTGAGGGCTTCCCAGCTCACTTCCTTTTACAGACAACAGAGATCCATGGGAGTTAACCAGCTTATCCTGTATCTGGAGGTAGTTGCAGGAATAGACTGGGCTTGAATTTTAAAGTTCTTTTAAAGTTATATTTGAAGTTGCCTTTAAATTGGAATACAGATGTGAATGCCTGAAAATGGGGGTGGGAACCGGAAGCCAGTGCAGCAGGAGAAAGATGCAGAAGGAAATCACTGCTTCACTGACCACACGTCCTGAGCTCCTGCCTCGTGGGCAGCCGTGTGCTAAGTACTGTGAAGACTCAAAGGAGAGGAAAGTCCCTGCCTACCAGAGCTTAAAGTCTGGGAAGGAGAGGAGCCAACGGGAAACAATTAACCACAACCCAGGAAGTCTGCAGTACACGTCCAGGGGAAATGTAACTCAAAAGTGCTACAGAAAGAAGTGGGCGGGCACTTCCCTGCTCCAGACTAGGGCATAGCCTTACTGGTGTGACTTGAGTTGGCCTTGGAAGAACAGCCCTTCTCAAACTGGTACGTGCATGAGTCACCACCCAGGGCTATTTCAAAGCAGATTCTAATTCGGTACAGCCAGTGTGTGAGGTGTGTGTTTATGTACACCTGGAACTGAGATTCTGCATTTCTAACAAGCTCCCAGGTGATTCCAAGGAGGCTGACCTGAAGACCACACTTTGTAAGGGTGTAGGCACCGGTTGGTTCATGAACTTGGCTGCACTTCACACAGGAAGTCAAACAAAGAAACCGTATCAGTCAGTCTCACCGGAGAGATCTTGTGTTAATTGGCCTGGGGTAAAACTTTGGCACTGGTGTTTTTAAAAGCAGTCCCCCCATATTCTAATATGTAGTAAAGTCTGAATGACACTGAAACAGGGCACTTATCATCCTTTTCGTTCATCCAGCACCCAAAGCCCCCACCTCTGAGTTAGAGCCCACGCTTGTAGCTCAGTCGGTAGGTAAGGAATCTGCCTGCAATTTGGGAGACCTGCCCGGGTTTGATTCCTGGGTAGGAAAGATCCGCTGGAGAAGCAAACAGCAACCCACTCCAGTATTCTTGCCTCAAGAATCCCATGGACAGAGGAGCCTGGCAGGCTACAGCCCACGGGGTCGCAAGAGTTGGACACAACTGAGCGACTAAACCACACCCACTCTGGAAGCTGAAGACAAGAGACACTCCCTTTCCCCCACTTGCCTGGAATTCTGGTTCCATCAACCAACCCAGGCTTTGCAGCAAAAGCTGCAGAAACAAAGAAACAGGCTGAAATGAGCAAAGATTTTGCACTGGTGGCAGCTGTAGTTTCAGTGAGAATTCTTGGAGTATGATACTCAGCAGCAGGCACTGTGGCACCTTGATAGACCAATTCTGCTAAGCCTGATTGTGAGTGTTGGTCTTGGCTGCACAGCCTCTGACTGGTTCTAGTTCCTGCAGACTGTGTACCATTTTAAACACACACAGCATCCTTTATAGGTAAATACAAATTTTAAAACCCACGTTGACAATCATGCAGATATGTAATAAGACGAACACCCTTGTAAACAACATTCATGACCAAGATTTGATTTTACTGTCCCCCAAACCCTGCTGTGTGCCCCCATGATTTTTAACTCCATGACTTAGCGACTGAACCAACCCACCCTAATACCCCTGCCTTTTAGTCATTTCCTTAATGTTCCTTATAGTATGTCTGTACTTCCCTAAACACATTATGGTTTAGTTCTGCTTGTTCTTCCATCTTTTGTTAATTTGCCCTCTCTCTCTCCCTCTCAGTGAAACTTAATTGAAGAGACTGGATCAGTTGTCCTATAAAATTTACTAGTCTGGATTTTGATTGATGTAATTTAATATATTCCTGTCAGAGTTCCTATAAAATTGGTAGTCAGATCTAGGTAAGTTTGATCAGAATCAGACAGATTTGATTTTTGGTGCGGGGGCGGGGGGGGCGGGTGTGCAGGACATGGCCCCAGCATAGAAAGTATTGTGTTCTTGGTCAGAAGAAACATAAATATCTGGGTTTCTCTTAACTTGCATTAGAGCCTTTTCCACTTTGTAGTTCAGTGACATCTAATATTAGAAGTTCCTGAGTTCTGTGCTACAGATTTTCTTTCCTTCGTAACTGTTATTCTCTCTTTAACTAGGTGCAGCAGGAACACACTACCTTTTTGTCTTGGTGCTGGAAGTTTAGGACTTCAGTGTCCCAGCAAAACACTTTCACTTGGAGCACTCATATCCCCTATGTGGCTCTTAATCTTAGGGAGTCATATTGATCTCCTATCAACCTAAGAGATTGGCATAAACTATACCCAGCTGCCTTTTACTTCCTCCCCCTATATTTTGACTTACTTCATTACTACCATTCACTGCTGCAGCCATTAATAAGTAACAGAAGTCCCCTTCAAAGTGCATCTCCCCAGAAAGCTAATTAAGATAACTGTGAAAAGCAACTGCATTATCATTTACTTCCAGCCAAGAGGTGGTGTGAAGTAGGAGGAAACAAAACGGACAAGCTGGTAATAAGGGGTGATACAGGTTTTAAAGAAGAAAAGCAGTAAACTGAACTAAGCACTTTTCAAGGGCATTGTTCTTTGTGAGAGGTACCAAGGTCGGGCTAAATGGCTACATTAACTCGATAAGATTAAGGCTACACTGGCATTCTTTCTGCCGGCTCTAGCATGTATTTATTACCCCCATTATAATCAGTGTAACAACCAAAGCTTAGGACCTTATCCTGAGAAACTGATATGGTGAAGAAAGTAGGCTGGGCCGTAGCTTGGTTTCAAAATTCCATTCCAGCACCAAGTAGCTGTGCAACCTTAAGCAAATCAGTTAACCTGAAACAGTTTATTTTGTAAAGTGGGTACTACTTCACCAGGCTGTCGATGACAACCCAAAGAACCTAGAACAGTGCCACAAATACCTAGTCCATTTCCTAGTAGGCAAGAAATACTCCTTCACATAATCCCCCGTACATTAAGCCTGCCCTCTGCCATCATTTTAGTCGGATCTTAACTCAAATTTGAATTAAAATAGCAACCTTGTATCTGACCTCTAGAATCCTTGTTCCTCTGCTTCCAGCCCATCTAAGACTTGTTTTCCTCAAACACACTGCAGGGCTCACAGGGACTCCCCATCCCCTAACACACTGTCCAGCTGGATTTCTAGTTTCTCACACAAGCAAAGCGTGTTTCTAATTTGCCTGTGATCCCTTCTTACCCTCCCCTTAGCCCATTCATTCAATCCACGTATCTAAGAACCCAACTCCAGTGCCGCCTCCTTCAAAAACCATCCCAACTATTCTCACCAATTGAATCTGCTCTTCGATTAACACAGCACTTAAAACCACAACTATTTGGCTTTTGTACATTTGCCTGATTACTAATTCCTTCTGCTTTAAAGGTAAACCTAACAGCAGAAGCTATTGTGTCCTTTCCCTATACCAATCTCAAAGACACAATCACAGGCTCCACCTTAAGACATAAAATTCTGTGTTGATGAGAGGTAAACAGGAAAGTATTTAAATTCAGTCTAGGCGATCCTTCCAAAAACTACAGTTATAAGAAAACCTCTGCTATGTCCGCCCAGCAGAGATAATCTTGTCAACAAATGTGTACCTTTATTTATTGACTAATAAGGGCTCGATACAGGATCAAACATTTCTTTCACCAATACTACATATAAAAAAAGCCAAAGTTGTTTGTTATGGTTCACAAAAAAAGTGGGAAACACTTTACATGTTTCAGGTAAGAGGACAGTCACTACTAAAACAAGAATTTCTCCTCAGCATGATAGCCTTACCTTGGTGCCCCTGAGTAATCAGCTGACTCCAGTTGTAGTTGGCACATTCTAGTAGTGTTGGCTGGCAAGTGACTACAGTTGTGTGTTCTCTGTCTCGACGCCAGCATGATTCTGCTTCTAAAATGCAGTTTCTTCCAACAATAGCTCTTGAAATTGCCTTCCCAGCTTTCCCTAGTTGAAAAGTTATTCCCCTCTATTTCTGTTCCTCTAATATCCAGTTTGCTATTGCACTATTTTCAGAAGGAATCTTCCATCTTAGACTCCATAAATAAATGAAAACCAAGTCACACAGTTGGAAATCAAGTTTTGTTTTTATACGAACATAAGTAGACCATCTAGAAATATTTCAGTTTATTTAAATTGTTAAGTAGAATATGAAACCGAATTTGTAGCTAGTACCAGAGAATGGACTTAACTGTTTGGTGTTTAATGAGAACAGCTTCTACACAGGATCCCAAGAGACTTACAGAAAAGGGGGCAAAGCCCTATTATTAAGCAAATAAAACTCAGGTTTCAAACAGGTTATACAAAAATTGATTTATACTCCATTTCCCTTTTTTTTTTGATATTTAGAAAGTGCAGATTTAACAAAAGGTAGCCATATCCTTTCTATGTACAATGCCGATTATAATTTATTGCAAACAACAAAACTGTCAGTCTGTTACCCAAAAATCCCAGTGTTTAGCTCTCAAACCTTAAGTCACTGAACTGAGTAAGGATTAAAGAGGGTTAAAAGTAAAAAAGCTACTGCCACATTCCAGATAAAGAAAAACAACAAACACATTAAAAATTAATCTAACAATAGATTTAACCTAAAACTTTTGAGAAGTTTAACATCATTTCATTATTATTTTTAGTGGAAAATTAGGGATTATTTGGCAATGCTGCTTTTACTAGTAGTAAACAATGATAAAGTCAAGTGAGGGAAAAACCTAACAACCACCACCAGTGAGGCAGATGAAATCACTTTTAGGGCACAATCTGAAAATTCATGGATGTTCACAGCAGATATGTCCCTATGTTGTTTACATTAGCCAAGAGGTCATTAAAATGCTATCCACGACACAGAAAGACTTTTCAATGGAAGCTGCTGTCCTAAACTCAGCCTCTGCTAGAAATGAATCATGCTATTCACAATTATTTCAACAAAGGTATCATCTTAGGATGCTAGCAGCATAGCAAACTTAACTTACCCTACCCTAATGATAAGCAGTAAAGCAAAACTAGAAAAATGAAGGGGAAAAAATGGCAGGGCAAGAGAGAGCCTAGAGTTTCTTATCTTTACATGAAAAGCCTTTGTTGTTCTTTTTTTCAAATCCAGGGTAATACAAGTTTCCCAAAGGGATGTGAAGACAGGACTTAAACCAGTAACAGCCTAAAGTACTTCTAAATCTTAAGGTAAAGATAACTTAACACTGAAAAAGTGTTCTTAATAGGCCAAATCTCAATATATTTGGCAAACATGTTAATAAATTTCACTCCTCCTTCCCACCTTTTTAAAACAATTTTGGGCTACCGAACTGCTAGAGGAGTTGCCAAAATGGAGACTATTCAAATTTAGGTTAAAATATTTATTCTAAGAAAGTGAATAGGCTATACACTTAGTTAGAAAGACAAACCACAACACCCTCCAAACACTAGTGCATGCAATTAACTCTTCCATTTCATAAATTCAATGGAGAGAGACAGGAAGGGAACAAAGCGGGAAAGAGAAGAGCAACGTGAAGTCAACAGCAAATGAAGGAACTCGGGACAGAAGCTTTAGGGGAGTGAGAAAATGAGGTGAGGACATGGTTAACTGACATTGGATAGTAGGCAGTTAGGATTTATCTTTCAGTTTACTTAGCAAGTTAAATCAGTGCTTTATGTTAAACTCCACAAACCCACTAGTTTACCCCTTTCATTTTTAAATAACTCATACCACAGGGTGGTGGGGAAGAAGCAAATAAAGCAGCATGCAGGAAGAGACACGAGGAAAAAGTGGCCAAGGAAAAGAACTGGTGGCAGGAATAGTTTTAAATATCAAGGCCACTTAAAATGAGACTCAGCAAACCAAAGCGATCATTTCTGTATTATCCTTTGTCCTCAATTAACTACTTTGAAAATTACAGCCAAGCAAACCACAAACATTTTAATGCTTTATGTTTCGATGATATGTCTCCTGCACATGCTTCCACCAAAACAAAAAAAAAAAAGGAAAAACTAAAGAAGTTCCTTTCCACATAAGGCACAGGACAAAATTAACCCCATTTACATATTCAAGGCGAAAATGAATGTTTTCCTGGCTTTTTTCTTTTGCTATCACATGTCTATAGATTATAGGGACTCAAGCACATTTGTCCATGACAGAAAATTCCACTGTTGTACAAAATAAAATTGTTAATTCTAACTTTTATTCTTATACAATTTGCAGAATAGAGTTGAAATGATTGCTATAGGTTTTAATGTTGATAAGAATTGGACTATAATACAACTGAAATGCAGTGGTGAGCTGAGCAAGTACATTTAAAAATGAACTCACAGACATGATTCTTCTATACATTTTTTGTTTGAGGAAAATTATAAAGTCAGCAAGCAGTCACAGATGAAACAACAAATAAAACAGGTGGACTAGAGAGTTAAGATGAGGAACAAAAATATCTGTTTAAGAGTTAAAAATGGGACAGAGTGGTTTATTTTGCAGCAAGAAGAGAAAACAGGGTGGTGGATGGCAACTGATGGAACAGCAGAGCGCTCAGCAGCATTTGCTCTTCCAGCCTGTCACACCTCCTCCACTGCTGATATCTACGTTTTCACTGTTGGGCTCTTTTACAGGGGTCTGCAACAAACACACAAGGAGAGCAACCCGTGAAAAACACTGCCATGGATACACCAAGATCCAACAGAAGTATTCCCATAAATGTTAATTTATGTAACAAAATGCAATTACAGTCACATGAGATACGTTTTCTTCTCCACACAAAGTAAAGAAATGGAAGCTTTGTTTTTGACCTTCATTTTGTTCTCTTCCAATTGTGAAATGTCCACAGGCCTCCTGGCTTCCTTTTGTAGAACTTCTGAAATCTCCTCCGCCCTACCCCTTGTGATGAGTGGTATGTTATCTCTTAGATCTGAGCCCTGAGTACTTAGTACTTAAAAAAAAAACATGCATATGCATTCATGCATATAATGAGACTAATGCTGTATCATGTCTAACTTCAGAGAGGTGAAATAACCCTTTTCTGTTTCGTTTTACTTGCCTTTTGAGACTGGAGCTTGTATTACCATAGCGTTGTTTTAAAAAGGCAATTTTATGATGATACACTAACATTAAATGAAGGAAATACAGTGGGGCAGAATGCAAAGTTGAATAATTCATGTTAAAGGCCGATATAGGAAAAGATCAAAATAAGAGATGCCAAAATTTTAACAGTAGCAACCCTTAGGCGGTGGGTTTATTTGGGGTGGGGGCAGATATTCATATTTCAAGTATAAAAACAGAAAGGTTACCAGAAGCAATTAAATTTTCTCCTTTTCTCCTATATAATGTTTGCTTCTCCTTCAGGACTGTATCAGATTTTCTCTGTTTTATGTACATTTAAATATACCGGAAGACTAATAGAGAATTCAGGACTCATATCAAATCTGTGTATTTTACCTAGTCATTTGAGAGAAAATATAAATATCTGATTTCCCAATTTTGCTACAAGTTATTTGTATTGCCAACTTATGCAATTCACAAATTAAACCCAGAAACTAACCGTGAGGTAAAATGAATTCCCTGAGATCAATTTTCAGCATTTTCTTTTTAAAAAACTCACAGGTTGAAATGATTGGGTAAATGAAACTTGGTTATCAGTTCAGTTCAGTTACTCAGTCGTGTCTGACTCTTTGCAACCCCATGGACTGCAGCACGCCAGGCTTCCCTGTTCATCACCAAGTCCCAGAGCTTGCTCAAACTCATGTCCATCAAGTCAGTGATGCCATCCAAACATCCCATCCTCTGTTGTCCCCTTCTCCTCCTGCTTTCAATTTGGGTATAGACTTACTCTATTCAGTATATAGTATATACATCCCTTTCACTGGCACATCTGAGAAATGACTATATAAAGGAATAGAGATTCTGTAGCAATTAAGTACAGAATAGATTCACCTCTTGAATTTTAAAAAATTATTTATGAGAAGGCAAAGGTTATATAAGAGAAATTAATCAAAAAGAGCCACTAGACCATGGACCAAACAAAAAGCTGGAAAAAGGAGTATGAAATTGGGAATTAGAGTCTGAGATTTCTATACTGCTCTCTGCTCTCTGGAGGATTAGATACTGGTGACCCATCCAAATGTATGCAAATCCAATTTTTTTATGTAAATCTAGTACTTTAGAAAACAGGAAAATGTTCAACTGTTGACACCCGACCCCTCAGCAGTAAAAAAACAGAAAAGAAATTTACCTTTCGAAGGATATCTTCAGCTAATGTGAGAAATGCCTTTTCGATGTTTATATTTGCTTTTGCACTAGTCTCAAAAAATCTAATACCATGCTCTCTTGCAATCTAAAAAAGAAGCAAAATATCACAAAATTATCAGTGTAGGTTATCAACTGATGACTTCAGCTTCCTAAAGGAAACAGTAATATTAGTCTAAAGGTAGCAGTCTCACCTAGGTTATCTAAAATGAACAGATTATTTTAATGGGTTCAAGCTCCTTAAAAAACAAATAAAAAATCCACTCAAATGATAAGCTATCATTTTCAACAGCGTTTTTTTAAAGGATATGAATAGCATTCCATTACCTCTACTGTAAAAACAAATGCAACATCATCATCACAAAGCTGTCTCACTCAGAGCTTTTTACCTGTTCTCCTTTTCCTTTAGGTACAACTCTTTTATCGTCCATATCACACTTGTTTCCTAGTAACATCCTTTCCACATCTTCATTGGCATGCTAAAATGAAATAAAAGTTTAGTTCACACACTATCATGAAACTGTGGCTTAACAAAAGTGACTTTCTCACTTTATGGTGTCATTTCTATACTCTGAAAGTTTTAAAGCAGTGATCTCGTCGCTCAGTCATGTGACTCTTTGCGACCCCATGGACTGTAGCTTGCAGGGCTTCTCTGTCCATGGAATTCTCCAGGCAAGAATACTGGAATAGGCAGCCATTCCCTTCTCCAGGAGATATTCCTGACCCAGGGACTGAACCCAGGTCTCCCATATTTCAGGTAGATTCTTTACCATCTGAACTACCGGAAAAGCCCAGTGATCTCAAAACCACATGCTAAAAGACAACACAAACTCTTAAATTACCTAGAAAGATACATATAATTTCTAAGACATATTCTTGGTCAAATTATTATTTTCCCCTATAGGAGGCTGTCTACTTTCTGAAAACATTCTCAACAACAGAGGACATGTATAAGCATGCAAAAGAGGACATATGGAACTTCCTCTACATAATGTAAATCCAAGCTGGATCATGACTTAGATAATGTGTACATGGCCCTACAAGAAGCCTTAATTAAAAATTCTACAGAGCTCTTAAAGTTTCAAAAAGTCACAATGCTAGGGGAGTCCATGCACAGAAATCAGACAAAAACAAATGCTGCTCCATTGAAATCCTAATGACACCTTTTGCACAAATAAAAAAATCCATCTTAAAAATTCAAGTGGAATTTCAAGGGATCCTGAAAGCCAAAACAATCCTGGAAAGTAGCATAAAGTTGCAAGATTCATACTTATTTCCTTATTTCAAACCTTACTACAAAGCTGCAGTAATCACAACAGTATGCTCCTGATGTAACAGACATGGGCAAAGGAACACAACACAGAGGCCGGAACTGAGCTCTTGTGCACACCATCAAGTGATTTTTGACAAGAGTGCCAAGATCGTTCAATAGGGGAAAAGACAGTCTTCTCAAGAAATAGTGTTAGAAATACCACATATCAACATGTAAAAGAAGGAAGTTGGATCTTTAATTTATACCCAAAAATGAACTAAAAAATGGATCCAAGATCTAAAACTATTGAACTCTTAGAAGAAAATATAGGAGAGAAGTTTTATGACCTTGGATTTGGCAGTGATTTCTCAGATATGACATCAAAAGCATAGGCAACAAAGGAGAAAAAAATAACTGCACTTCATCAAAATTAAAAACTGTTTGTGTCCAGAGCACACAATTGTGTGGCTACAGGGATATTCAGGGAAAGGTACATTAGGCCAGAGATGGATGATGTGAGGTATTTTTCACATCCCATGGGTTGCCTTGTCATTTGGCTGATAGTGACACTGAGACTGGGTAGTTAAGTGTCAAAATGGATTAAACTGTAGGATATCTACCTGATGTCACAGAATTGGAAAATCAGTTGTTGTTGAACAACAATGCGTAATCTCTCTATATAAATCACTCTTCCTACACATACTTCGTGGGTCAACTATGAAATAAAGGCTTTTGTTGTTGTTGAGCAGTCACCCAGTTGTATCTGACTCTGCAACCCATGGACGGCAGCATCCCAGGCCTCCCTGTCCCTCACCGTCTTCCAGAGTTTGCCCAAGTTCATGCTCATTGCATTAGTGATGCCATCCAGCCATCTCATCCTCTGATGCCCTCTTCTCCTTCTGCCCTCGATCTTTCCCAGCATCAAGGACTTTTCCAATGAGTTGTCTGTTCACATCAGATGACCAAAATACTGGAGCTTCAGCTTCAGCATCAGTCCTTCCAGTGAATATTCAGGGTTGATCTCCCTTAAGACTGAATGGTTTGATCTCCTTGCGCTCCAAGGGACTTTCAGGAGTCTTCTCCAGCACTACAGTTTGAAGGCATCAATTCTTTGGCATTCTGCCTTCTTTAAGGTCCAGCTCTCACAACCGTAGTGACCACTGGGAAGACCATAGCCTTGACTATATGGACCTTTGTCGGCAGAGTAATGTCTCTGGTTTTCAACACACTGTCTAGGTTACTCACTGCTTTTTTGGCAAGAAGCAACTGTCTTCTGATTTCATGGCTGCAGTCACCGTCGACAAAAGAAACTTAAAAATGAAGGCTTCTTTTTGGTTTCAAAATCTATGACATTAATGGATTACTAAATACCAACAGACTTCTTATAGCAATGGAAAAGGTGAATGAAATTGGGAAACTGAAATCAGGAAAGGAGTACGTCAAGGCTGTATATTGTCACCCTGCTTATTTAACTTATATGCAGAGTACATCATGAGAAATGCTGGGCTGGATGAAGCACAAGCTAGAATCAAGATTGCTAGGAGAAGTATCAATAACCTCAGATATGCAGATGACACCACCCTTATGGCCTAAAGCGTAGAAGAACTAAAGAGCCTCTTGATGAACGTGAAAGAGGAGAGTGAAAAAGATGGCTTCAAACTCAATATTCAGAAAACTAAGATCATGACATCCGGTCCCATCACTTCATGGCAAATAGATGGGGAAACAGTGGAAACAGTGGCTGACTTTATTTTTGGGGGCTCCAAAATCACTGCAGATGGTGACAGCAGCCATGAAATTAAAAGACACTTGCTTCTTGGAAGAAAAGTTATAACCAACCTAGAGAGCATATTAAAAAGCAGAGACGTTACTTTGCTGACAAAGGTCCGTCTATTCAAGACTATGGTTTTTCCAGTAGTCATGTATGGATGTGAGAAAGCTGAGCGCTGTAAAGAAAGCTGAGCACTGAAGAATGTATGCTTTTGAACTGTGGTGTTGTCCCTTGGCCTGCAAGGAGATCCAGTCAGTCTATCCTAAAAGAAATCAGTCCTGAATATTCACTGGAAGGACTGATGCTGAAGCTGAAACTCCACTATTTTGGCCACCTGATGCGAAGAGCTGACTCATTGGAAAAGACTGTGATGGTGGGAAAGATTGAAGGTGGGAGAAGGGGATGACAAAAGATGAGATGGTTAGATGGCATCACCGACTCTATGGACATGAGTCTGAGTAAGCTCCGGGAATTGGTGATGGACAGGGAAGCCTGGCGTGCTGTAGTCCACGGGGTTGCAAAGAGCAGGACATGACTGAGCGACAAACTGAACCACTGAAGTATTATCACCTTGGGTCTAATACTGGATTAAAGACTTTGTTTTTATGTTTCCAGCCAAAACTTGCTTTACAGAGTTAGTCTTTTTTTTTTTCCTTTTGCCATGATGGGATCTTAGCTCCCCAACCAGGGATGGAACCTGAGCCCCCTGCAGTGGAATTGAGAAGTCCTAACCACTGGACTGCCAGGGATTTCCCAAGAGTCAGTCTTGATAAAATTCAAAGCATAGAAGACAGCAACAAGACATGAAAATAATTTCGACAAAAAAGCTACCCATGCTGTAGCACAGAAAACAAACATGCTTGAACACTTTGTAAAAACTGACATCTTCCCTGGAGATGGAAATGGCAACCCACTCCAGTATTCTTGCCTGTAAAATCTCATGGACAGAGGAGCCTGGAGGGTTACTGTCTATGGATTGCAAGTCAGACACAACTTAGCGACTAAACTGCCACGACTGTTGTTACTAGGGAAGAGATTTGTGTCATATATGGAATAGTCTCGTAACAATCTCCTACGACGATAACTCATGGTTAAAAATTTTATTACCTCTCCATATGTGTGTGTGTGTAGACACACAATATATCATTTATATTATAAAAATAAATGTAGATTAACATAAAAAAAACTGACATCTTCACATGAAAGGATACAGCTTGGTTAGGTTTTTATCTTATTAGTAATCTGTATCTTTCAAAATGTCTAAAAGGGATATGGTACTTCCATAACTTAAAAATACTGACTAACTTATTTTTGGCTGTACCGCACATTTGTGGGATCTTCGTTCCCTGACAAGGGATTAAACCTGGACAATGACAGTGAAAGTGCCAAGTCCTAACCCCTGGACCACCAGGCAATTTCCAAAAACATGTTTTAAAAATTACTACTGAAAATGTAATTCATTCATTCAAAAAAAAAATCTCCAAGAAAGAATTCACTTAGAAAAATCTGTGAAATCACTGGTAGCTTCCATCTGGGGCCATCTTATAAGATGGCTGTGTAGAGTTTTAGGGTAATTTGTCAACCGCCCTTGATGGGGTTCAAAACAGATCTGCCCAAAATCTTAAGGGTAGGCAAAAAATAACATTACCATGTAACAAGTAAAAATACTCAACAATAATGATAGCAAACACTGTATCCTAAAGATCAACAGGAATATTTATTCTTCTTAACCAAGGACACAAATGTGTGTTTATGTAGAGCTTATACAATTTCTAGGTCTTACCTCATCTATGTTTCTAAGCCACTTGCTGATGTTTTCAAAGCTTTTACCATTGGTGATGTCATATACTAGCATGATACCCATTGCTCCTCTGTAGTAGGAGGTTGTGATGGTGTGAAATCTCTCCTGGCCTGCTGTATCCCTGAAATAAACAGCCAATAATTTGTACTGAGCATTTTGATATTAC
This sequence comes from Capricornis sumatraensis, assembly GCF_032405125.1. NCBI lineage: Eukaryota > Metazoa > Chordata > Mammalia > Artiodactyla > Bovidae > Capricornis > Capricornis sumatraensis. Next base: position 33,304,403 of record NC_091069.1, on the reverse strand, counting down.
TATGTTCTAGCTGAAGGGCAAAACAAAAATAGAGATTAAAATCCACCATGTGACACAAAACACAAGGGAACCACCACTTTTAACTCTTAAATAGTAAACAAGGTTATTCATAAACATATATACGTATAAATACTGACTACTCTAAGGAAATTAAAAACCTACCAATACTCGATGAAAATCTGAAAGGGAAAACAACATAAAGTGACACACAAAATTCTTAAAGTTACTTAAAAATGAATACCAGCCAAGTGTAAAATCGGTAGGAATTCCATTTATTTAGTGATCTAGTGCTATAATGTAATACAAGAGCATGTAGGATTTTTAGAACATTAAAGGACTACACCATATCAGAGCCATATTTATCTTTTAGAATCATTTACAAAAGTTGTATAGATAACCTCATTTATAAATAACAAGACAAAAATATGTAAATAGTAGTATTTTTCAATGCCTTCAAACCAAAGATTTAAGAAATTCTGTTCCTGTAATTTCCCCCTCATTTGCATCACCAATTTCTTCTTTTTATGGATTATAATTAACATATATACATGTTAAGGTCTCCCCTTATCCTTTCTTAAAAAAGCAAACTTCAAACAAACAAAAAAACCTCACTTCCAATTCCACACCGCTCCAACTAACACTGCATTTCTGCTTCCTTTCCTGGCTAACTTTTTTTTTAAAGTTTTGTTTTAATATAACTATAGCCTCACAGGATATTTCAGAAAACAGTACAAAGAGGTCCTGATAGTACAAACTGACACGGCACAGTCTATAGACCTTAGACTTTTCTTTTTTATATGCACTTGTGTATGCACATACATGTCTTGTTCTCTGCAATTTCAGCACATATAGATTTATGTAGTTTTCTGTAATTTTGCCATTTCTAGAATGCCATATAAAACAATCTTCTTGGTTTGTTTTTTTTTAATCGGAAGAAAATTACAGTGTTGTGTTGGTTTGAATGCAACTTTTTCAAATGGTTATTTACTTTTTCCAGCATAATGCCCTTGAGATTTATCCAAGTTGTTGCATGTAATACTAGTCTGTTTCATTTTATTACTGGGTAGTATTCCATTGTACAGAAGTATCACAATTTGTTTAATCACTTGCCCACGGAAGGACATTCGGGTGGTTCTAGTTTTGGGCTATTACAAATAAAGTTGATACGAATATTCATTTGTAAGTTCATAAGTTTTCATTTCTCTGGGATGAACATCCAGGAATATTACTACTAAGTCAGACGATAAGGATAGGTTTAACTTTGTAAGAAACTGCCAAGCTTTTCTAAAGTGGCTGTGCTACTTCACATTCCCACTAGCAATGTAGGAGACCTAGTTTCTTTGCATCTTCTTCAGCATTTGGTGATCTCACTATATTTTATTTCAGTTGTTCTAATAGGGCATGCAGTGATATCATCAATTTAATTTGTATTTCTCTATCCAACCAGTCCATCCTAAAGGAAATAAGTCCTGAATATTCATTGGAAGGGCTGATGCTGAAGTTGAAACTCCAATACTCTGGCCACCTGATGCAAAAAACTGACTCATTGGAAAAGACCCTGAGGCTAGGAAGAAGGGGATGACAGAGGATGAGATGGTTGGATGGCATCACTGACTCGATGGACATAAGATTGAGCAAGCTCTGGGAGTTGGTGATGGAGAGGGAAGCCTGGTGTGCTGCAGTCCATGGGGTTGCGAAGAGTTGGACACGACTGAGCAACTGGACTGAACTGATGACTAATCGATGTTATACATTTTTTCATGTAACTAACTGTTATCCATACATCCTCTCCAGTAAAATGTCTGTTTGTGTCTTTTGTGTGTCTTCTAATTGGATGGTTTGCCTATTTCTTTCTTCTTTTTAAACTACTGAGTGTTGAGAGTTCTTTTTACATAAAAGTTCTTTGTCAGATATTTGATTTAGAATTATTTTCTCCAGGTCTATAACGAGTTTCTTCATTCTTTTGACAGGGTCTTTGGTAGACCAAAAATTTTAAATTTTGTTGAAGTCCAATTTATTAATTTTTAAATCTTTATGGATTGTGGTTTATAGTGTTGTATCTACCCTTCACCTAATCTTAGTTCCCAAAGATTTTCTCCTATGTTTTCTTCTCAAAGTCTCATAGTTTTGCATTTGAACAGATGATATAGTTTTGATTAATTAATCTCGCTTAAATGAAACATGCAGAATAGGAGTCTACAGAGATTAGTGGTTGCCCCAACTGAAGATGGTTTGGATAGGATGGGAAGAAGCTGCTAAAACGTGTGGGTTTCTTTCTAGAAGTATAAAAACATTCTAAAATTGTGATGATGGTGAATATACCTTGGAAAATTACTAAAAAACTAACTTTACATTTTAAATGGGTGAACTGTAAGGTATGTGAATTATGCTTCAAAGTCACAACAAAACAAGTGGAAAACATGACAGTTTAAAATATAAATTGAACATACAAATGACAATTCATTATAACCACAACCAATTCCAAAACCCTTGCCCTGAAGTTTACAGTGTTAACAGAATTTACACTTTTCACCAGACCCTCAAATTTTGAGGCACTCTTTTTCCTGATAGCTTGAGCCACATTTTTTCATGTCCCCAAATTCACAAGCTTGGTCTCAACTGACAGCTTCCGTATTGGCTATGCTCACAAGGGCACACATAACCCGGTTGACACCTCATCTTTGCATTTTAACCATCACCTTATCAGAAGTCTTCTCTGTCCTCCAATTTAAATAGTCTTCCAGTATCTCTCCATTCTATCTCCTTACTTTACTTCACTTCTCTGCAAAGCACTTATTATAGATTTATTTACTGCCTCCCATGACCTCTAAAAGGTAGGTCCCATCAGAGATTTGTCTTGTTCACTGTAGAATACACAGTATTTATCAAAAAAAACTGCCCCAAAAATGTAATTTAATCAAAACAGATAAATTATATATCATTTAAGAAAACCATCGAATAAACATGCAATCAGTTCTTCTATGTTATATCCTAGAATTAGGTTAGACCACTAAGAGACTACACACATAAGAATTTGTATTTATGTATTTATATACATTCTTATGCCACAATTTTTTACTTCCATTACCTCAATATTATGTCAAAACTACTGAGCTAAATCTAAACCAGTGGCACCTAGACAGGAAATTTTATGTTATAATCCTTAGTTATGAAATACTAATATAAAAGATACTGAAATATTAATGGCCCCTCCAAAAAAATACTCATTATTCAGGTTCAGAGTTTTTGTTTTGATTAATTGCATACTACTCCATCTGTTCTCTGATTTTTGTCTCTTCCATTTTCCAAAACTTCCATCCTATCTTCCTTCTTTTGATTATGCTCTCCTTGCCAAGTCTTTTAAAATTATCCTTTTCCTGGATCCTAATACCAGCCCTAACAACTGTTAGGGCAATCAACAACTTATTTCAAACTAGACAGACCCTGTCTCACTACCTCTATGCTAATTGTGACCCTTTGCCCAGAGGAACAAATAGTCACAGCTGCTAATTCACAGTCAAATTATTTTTAGGTTTACATACACACATATACTCAGGTCTAAAGACTAGTTGACTCCAATCACCAAAAGCAGGGTTTTCTTATCTGAAGAGCAATTATACATTGTGCATGTTCACATTATCTTTTTATGTCCCATATTACAGGGTTTTTTAAGCCTGTTTTCAAAAACCACTCAGTTTTCCTCTATTAAAATTTTTTTCTTCTCTGCCTACGTAGTATAAACAGGTTTTTGAACTTATTAATCAATGGCAATATAATTTCCTTTACATAAAGTAAGAGGTGTACAACTAAGAGACTATTATAAAACCCTATTTTTTCCCATTGACACATAATGAAAGGAGTGATACATTCCTAGAACGAAAATAGCATATTTCCTTAATAGTTTAGACCCACACATAGGGTCAAGGAAGCTGTGTCCTCTGGATGCTATTATGACAGTTATTTTTGGTATGGGCACTAACAGCGCTAGAAAAGCCCAGAGACAACACTAACCTGTTCGGAAAAGCAGAGACTTCAAATTTCATGACTTTATATTTTTGGTAACATAATGAAGCTATTCTTTACTTTAAAAATTAAGATGCTAAATTTCTCACATTGAGGTTTTTTTTAAAAAAAATTTTTACCTACTTAAGACTGTGCTGGGTCTTTATTGCTGTGCATCAGCTTTCTCTAGTTGTGGCAAGCGGGGACTACTCTAATTGTGCTGCACACGCTTCTCATTGCAGTGGTTTCTCTTGTTGGGGTTCCCAGGCTCTAGACCATAGGCTCGAGAGTTGTGGTGAATGGGCTTAGTTGCCCGAGGCATGTGAGATCATCCCAGACCATGGATTCTTTACCACTGGTACACCAGGAAAGTCCACACTGAGTTTTATTTTAACAAGACTTGGATTTCCTCACTGATACGCAACTTCTCTACACCCAAAATACCATGAGTTGAAATTATGCTCATCTTTATCTTCCAAAAAAGGTCAAAAGTCAAACAAAGCCTGATAACTGCCCTTGCAGAGATTACATTCCAGTGGGGGAAAGCAATAAGTAATATATATGATTCCAAATTGTGACAAATGCTAACAAGGTAAACAGGGTGGAACGATCAAGAATGACGCAAAGGGGAGGGAGGAAGAAATCTAGATAGTATAATCAGGGCAGTCCTCTCTCTAGAGGTGATGCTGAAGGTTGAGTGAAAAGTGAAGTATGAACAGAAATCAATCAGTCATTCAGTCAACAAATATGTATTCAGCATCTGTATCTGCTAGGCACTGTTCTAAGGACTGGTTATATAGCCACAAATCAGACAGATGGGATCCCTACCTTTAAAAAGCTGATATTCTAGTGGGGGGAAATAAGAATGAACACAGTTTTTAAATGTGGTAAATTTAGATACTAAAAATGCTATGACAAAGATAAACTAAGTTAAGTGTGATCATGCCTAAAGCAGCGGCCACCAACCTTTTTTGGAACCAGGGACAGGTTTCATGGAAGACAATTTTTCCATGGACTGGGGGTGATGTGGAGTGGGATTGGTTTGGGGATGATTCTCATAAGGAGCAGGGAACCTAGATCCCTTGCACGTGCATTTCACAGTAGGGTCTGTGCTCCTATGAGAACCTAATGCCATCACTGATCTAACAGGAGGCAGAGCTCAGGATGCATACGATGGGGAGCCGCTGTAAATACAGATGAAGTTTCCCTTGCTCAACCACCCACTGATCCCTTCTTGCTGTGCAGCCCAGTTCCTAACAGGCCACAGACCAATGTCAGGGGGATTGGGGACCCCTAGCCTAAAGGACGGACAAGGCAATGGCACCCCACTCCAGTACTCTTGCCTGGAAAATCCCATGGATGGAGAAGCCTGGTGGGCTGCAGTCCATGGGGTCGCTAAGAGTCGGACACGACTGAGCGACGTCACTTTCACTTTTCACTTTCATGCATTGGAGAAGGAAATGGCAGCCCACTCCAGTGTTCTTGCCTGGAGAATCCCAGGGACGGGGGAGCCTGGTGGGCTGCCGTCTATGGGGTCGCACAGAGTCGGACGTGACTGAAGTGACTTAGCAGCAGCAGCAGCCACCTAAAAGACTGGGGTGGCTTTAGCTAGTTATCAAGCAGGGCCTCTCTCAGAGGGTAACAATGAACTGAGATTGAATGAGAGACAGCAGCATCACAAATATCTGATGAAAAGCATTCCAAGCAGAAGGAACAGGTGAATTACAAGGGCCTGAAGATGGGAACACATTTCCTGCAGACGGGAAAAAATGGCCACAGTGGCTGGAGCAGAACTGGTAAGAGATGGAAAGTCAGAAAGGGCTGTAGCCAGAACCTGGAATTTTAAAATTTATTTGTTGAAATGAGAAGCCTCTGGAATGGAGTGGTACTTCAGAATGCTTAGTCTAGCTACAGTTGGGTGGGTTAAACGGGGATCTACAAGATATGTACAAAGGCCAGAAAAGCACTTGCTGTGTTCATGGAACTGAAAGGAGATCACCTGAGGGTAGAGACTATACACACAAGGAGCAAAAAATGAGGTTGGAACAATGGGCAGGGGCCTCCTCTATAAACTGTGGAAAGGAACTTGGATTTGGAACTTTGGTTTTCATTTGAAATACAATGGAAAGTCAAAATGGCTATAAATAGAGGAAGGAATGACAATCATGATCATATTTGTATTTCAAAAAGGTTACCAAGGCTATTACTTGGGAAAAGTACTGGAAGAAGGCCAAAGGAGAAGGACGGACTTGTTCGAATATTAAAAGCCTACTGCAATGGTCCAAAGAGGTAATAGAGGACCAGGGATAGCAATGGAGACAGCAAACTATATTTGGATTCCAGACATATTTTAGAGATAGGATAAGTAAGACTTGCTAACTTGAAAGCTGGGGCTAAGGGAATGGGAAAACTCAAAGATGACTTCCATGTATCTGACACTTCATGTAGGTAAATGGTTAATTCCTCTACAATGTGATACTACTGGTTTCTGGTAACTGTGTTGATGCTAAAACGTGTTGCTGGTACAAGATATAGATGTTGACAGTGGCAAGCATTTCTGACACCTCCCTTCCCTCAACAATTAACAAAAAGGAAAAGAAAAGAGAGAAAAAAAAGGCAGATTTGAAGTAACTCACTGTAACTGTTTTCCTCACTACCCTGGAAAATGTAGTTAGTCAAAGATACTTCAGTAGAAACTTTCTAGAGATCCAGGATTTAAAAAGCCCCAGCTGCTTCTCTATCAGCCAAACAAGCTAATTTTAGGCCCACACACTTGTGCAGGACAGGTGAGACCCTTATGCAACAGTTAAACAGAAAGATTCCTGGAAAGAAAGCAAGAAGTGAAGATCACTCAAGTAAGAAAAATAAGACACAGCTTTAGCAGCACAGTCTAAAGACAGTTTCCAAAACAAATATTCAATCACAGAACAATTTTTCATGCTGAAACAAGAACCTGAATATATTCATTCAAACTAAAGAGATAAAAATCACTGTGCTTTTTTTGTAGCACAGCATTTTGAAGCCAAACATTTAAGTTGAGAATAGCCTTTTGAATTTTTAGAACCGTTATAAATTATGAGTAATGGGGTTTTTCACACTAAAAGCCTTCTTGAAACACTGTGCATATCCCAGATCTTTTAACCTAGAGCTACAAGACTTTTTTTTCTTCCCTGGAATATTAACAAGCACGTCAACTCAAGCAAAGAAACAAAATCAGCTGGCATAATGCTAACCTCTTATATTAAGCACAAATTTTAACCAGTCAACTCATTTCTGGTCTTTATAAGCAAATGGAAGTTCAAATTAAAAGCAGTCAGCTGTATACATGACAATCTAAACTACAGCAAACTTTCCTTCCAAAGTGTTTGGAATGAAACAGAGGTTCTATTAAAATTTTGTAAAAAATTAAACAACTCTTAAATTATAAATGTTATCACTTCTGTGCTATACTTGAGTCTTATAGAAACAGTAGTAATCTTTTCTATATTAATCTTGAAAGCTAGACTGGAAGACTATTTCAAAAAAGCATCTTCTGAGGAAGGCTCTTTTTAAGACCAAGTATTAGTTAATATGTTACACTTCTAATAACTAGAGACTAAAACGGTGAGGGGAGGGGAAAATGTTTCCAGTCAGGAGTCAAGAAACAGCAGGGAAAGTTTGTGCAGGACACGGTGTAGAGAAACAGCACATTTAGCAAGGCAAGGTCTGATACACGCATGAGGAAAAACACACACAGGTGTGTGCTTCTGCTACACACACACACACACACACACACACACCCGCATACTGAGTCACAATGTAATATGTATCTTTACTATTGTCACAAAGTTTGAAAATTATTAGCTTAAACACTAATTGTATCCCCTGTATAGAGGGGATACAGTTAAGAAGAGAGCCAATCAGTGTGGCAGAGCTTCAGAGAGGGCTTGAAAGACAAATGTTTTGTAGGGACATGGTCTGAATAAGACCCGAGGCTAAGAATAAAGGAGGATGGGAGGGGCTGGTTGAAATTCAGAATACTAAATAACTGACATCTTTTCCCTTGAGATCATTTTAATTATAATGAAATTGTATATAAGACATTTCATTTGTTGAATTATTTCCTAAAGAGAAGAAAAGAAAGAAAAAAAAAAAAAACAATGATCAAGTGGACTGGGCTTCAGAGAACTATTAAATTTAGGAAATGCTTTCTAACCTTTAAAAACATTTGTATTAAATTTGAAAGATATTATAAAGATTGGACTTCTAATTACATGGTCAGCTAATGAAGACTTCCTGATTAGACATATACCACTTCTAATTATGCCTAACTTTTGAAACTATCTTTTGGATTCTGAGACAATGTCCTCTCCTAATTCTCCTTCTAACTCTCCAACTATGACTTTGCAATTTGTTAGCTTGTTCCTCTACTCAAATATGTTACTACTTTTAGGGTTCTAAACTCATCATGGGAGATCCCCAAATAATACCTGATTTCTCGAATTATGCACTGGAGATTGCTCCAAGAGCTTTACATGGACCACCAATTCTCATAACCATTCCACGACAGATCTGATTACAGTAACTACTAAAGACAGTGAACAAGTGAAGTTGTTCAGTCACGTCTGACTCTTTGCGACCCCACGGACTATATAGCCCACCAGGCTCCTCCATCCATGGAATATTCTAGGCAAGAGTACTGGAACGGGTTGTCATTTCCTTCTCCAGGGGATTTTCCCGACCCAGGGATGGAACCTGGGTCTCCCACATTTAGGGCAGATGCTTTACCCTCTGAGTCACTAGGGAATCCCAACTACCAAAGATAACATGAGTTCAAATTTAACACAACTGTTGACTGGAAATGAAGAAAGAAGAATGACAGTTACTGGAAAGAGTGACAAAATCAATCGACAAACTACTATTTAGAAGAGGCAGTACTGCAATTAAGAATGTCACTCCCAACCCTACATTCAGAGGATGTAATGCCTCCCAGCTCTGCTATTAACATGCTGTAAGACCTTTGTTTAAACTATTTTGAAATAGTTTTTCATTAAAAAAAAAAAACCCACAAAACTATTTTCTGAAACTATTTCAAAATGCCTCCATCTCCTTATCTATAAAATAGGAGTAATTCAAGAGAAAAGGAAGCATTTGTAGCAGCTTTATGGTGAATAAAGTTGTTGTTGTGTATCTTAACAACAGAATACAACTTAGCAATAAAAAGCAATGAACTTACTGCTACACATAAAATCATTGATAGCTTTCAAAATAATTATGCTGAGTAAAGAAGCCAGACTCCTCCTTCTCAAAAAGACAAAGAAAAGTAACACATTATATGATTCCATTTATATATAGTAGTAGAAAACGGAAACTGGTTTATAGTGACAGAAAGCAGAGAGTGGTTGCCTGGGAGCCAGGGACAGGCAGGAGGGAGAGATTATTAAGAAGTTTGAGGAAACTCCTGAGGTGATGGATATGTTGGTTATCTTGATTGTGGTGATGGTTTCACAGATTTATACATATTTCAAAGCTTACCAAACTGTAATATGGGTGGTTTACTCTATACTAGTTATACTTCAACAAGGCTGTTGGGGGGGGTGGGAATAATATACATCTCACAGGTCATTGTGAACACCAAACATTCACTGAAAAATACAGGTATTATAATTTTAAAGTCTATGATACATACTTGAATGCAAATTTAAAGAATTTTTTTGTACTTCAATGGGTCAAACCCTATACAAACTAATGAAAATAATGCTAAAGCCTATAAAGATTTATACACACTAAAGAAAACAAATATTTTAGCTTAAGATCCTCTAAACCAAAAAAAAAGATTATATTAATTTTTATATGGTGTTTCTGAGCCAAGTACTGTGCTAAAGGCATTACATAGATTACTTCATGTAATCCTTGTAACAATCTTTTAAGATAAATGATATTATCTCCACTTTACATGTGAAGATGTAAGGGCCTCAAGGTGGTATGTAACTTACTCAAGTTCACACTATAAGTGGAAAAGGTAAAACACTCAAGTCAGCTCTCATGGACTCCAAAGCCCATGACAATTCTTTTTTTAAACATCACTGAGGTGGGAGGGGGGTTCAGAATGGGGAACACGTGTACATCCGTGGCAGATTCATGTTGATGTATGGCAAAACCAATACAATACTGTAAAGTGATTAGCCTCAAATTAAAATAAATAAATTTATATTAAAAACTAAAATAGAACAAATTTTTAAAAAATAAATAAATAAACATCACTGAAAGGTCACCTGACTATTGGCTTGGAAAGGGAAGACTCCAAGAATTAAACAGTTGACAAGGAAGGATTTCACTGTCTAAACTTCAGGAAACTTGGCATTCTACTACATAAAGTAAGTAAATTAGAATCACTTACCATATCTGTAGCTTGATCTTCTTTCCTTGTAATTCAACTGTTTTGATCTTAAAGTCTATTCCTACAACACAGGGAAAAAAAAAAGGTAAATTGTATCTATGGCTCTGAATGTGGCTATACTAAATTTAATTGGCATAAAAACACACTTTCAAAATGTTTGGTTCTGGAAGTTCACTATGTATGCAATTTTGAGCAAAGTGCCCAATTTAAAACATACGTAAGATCCAAGATAGAAAAGAAAGAATTACATAGCTTTTTTACAATTAGGAAATTGAAAGAAAATTTTAATATCTAATATGTTAATGCAAAAGAATAAAAAGATGTTTCCTTATTAGCAAAAAACCATCGCCTTCAATAACTTGCAGAAAAGAGTACTACCAGGGATAAACAGGGTCATTTCATAATGATTAACATGTCAATGAATTAGAAGGCATAAAAATATTATATGTTTATGCATCTAGTCCCTTGGACTGCAAGGAGATCCAACCAGTCCATTCTGAAGGAGATCAGCCCTGGGATTTCTTTGGAAGGAATGATGCTAAAGATGAAACTCCAGTACTTTGGCCACCTCATGCGAAGAGTTGACTCACTGGAAAAGACTCTGATGCTGGGAGGGATTGGGGGCAGGAGGAGAAGGGGACGACAGAGGATGAGATGGCTGGATGGCATCACTGACTCAATGGACGTGAGTCTGAGTGAACTCCAGGAGTTGGTGATGGACAGGGAGGCCTGGCATGCTGCGATTTATGGGGTCGCAAAGAGTCGGACACGACTAAGCGACTGAACTGAACTGATGCATCTAGTAACACAGAGTTTCCAAGTACATGATGCAAAAGTATTATAGATCCCCAAAGACCTGTCTCGCTCTTTTTACCAACTAAATCTTCAGCTCAGCCCTTTCAATTGTTTCCTACACCCAATCAAAAGGAAAAAAAGGCCATCTGTCTGACATTTATAAACCTCAGACTATGTCTACAGCCTGTATTTTTGTTTCTCTGGCAATTACTGGAAAAAAAAAAAATCCTAAAATGACCTGGTTGTCAAGACCAACTCTGAACAGGACTGAACAATCCAACTAACCCAGTGAAATATAACAAGCAAACAAAAGAGGAAACCTGGAGGAAACGGAGGCAATGCAGAGGAAAAGATATAGTTCCTTTTATCTTCTCAGAACAAGACGGAAGGGAAGGAAGTGGGGAGGAAGGAACAGAAATCCGAACTAGAATCCGAACTCCCGGAAATTAAAAAGGCAGAAATAATATATTCAACAGAAAGGCTGTAAGGGAAAAATGAGATCTCCCAGAAAATACAGTAAAACGACAAAGAATGGAATATATGGGAGACATGCATGACAAGGCAGAAGATCAAACCAGGAGGCTGACATCTAACTCAAGAAATTCAAGAAAGGACTTCCCTGGTGGCTCAATGGTAAGAATCCGCCTGCTGACGCAGGAGACACAGGTTCAATCCCTGATCCTGGAAGATCCCACATGCCTCGGAGCAACTAAGCCGGTGCAGTATGACTACTGAGTCTGTGCTCTAGAGCTCAAAGGCCACAACTACTGAAGCCCAAGCCCCCTACAGCCCATGCTCTGCAACAAGGGAAGCCAGCACATAGAGAAGCCTGTGCAACACAACTAGAGAGTAGCCCTCACTTACCACAACTAGAGAAAAGCCCGCACAGCAACAAAGACCCTATGCAATGACAGAGGCAAAGGAATCCGAGACTGAAAGACTCACCAAGCGCCCAGCATAATGAATAAAATAGTATCTATGCCAAGTCATACCATCGCGAAATTTCAGGGCTAAAGATAAATTTCAGGAATAATATATACAAAAGCTGAGAGAAACAAACTAGGCCATATTAAATAATCAAAACCAACAACTCTGAACAACTCAACAACACTAGAATCCAGAATACAAAAAGGTAAATAAAAAGTATCTTCAATCTATATCCAGCCAAAATCAAATAAGAGAGTAAAATAAAGGTATCTCCAAACATGAAAGATCTCAAAATATTTAGCTCCCATGTATTTTCTAAAACAGTTACAAGGAGAGGTTGCTTTACCAAGAATAGGAAGAAAAGAAATCCAGCAAAGAGAGTGATGGAGGGAATTCCCTGACAGTTCGATGGTTTCACTACCATCACCTAGGTTCAATCCCTGGTCTGGGAACTAAAGCTGCATAGCATGGCCAGAGGGAAAAAAAGACTGATGTAAAGGGCAGTTCAAACTGGCCAAGAGAAGCCACCAGTTCAGAAGAGAATGACGACAGAAAACAAGACAAATGCAGAGAAAGGGTCCAAGAGATATGCCTCCTAAGATGGAAGGGAATGAAATGGTATGACTGAAATTTAAATGAAAAGAAGAATTCAGAGGGTCTGGTAATTCTGTTGCAGAGTTTGGGATAAAGTATGAACAGTCCCTTGAAATCTAAGCAAATGTAACAATGAAGGGACTGCAAGCTACAGTGACAACAGAAAGCTGTCCAAGAAAGGAAATGCAAGTATAGTACACTGCCTGGCTTAGCAGTTCACATGTGTTAGAACTATCCGAGAAGATAAAGGGGGAGATGCCAACAATGTCTCATACTATTCGAGAATTTACTTCTCACATTTCATAACAAGAGAAAATTTCTCAAATTGGCTTTTTTTTTTTAAAGTGGAATGTGGGGTTGAATATCACAAGACCAGACCAAAAAATGTTTGGGAAAGGTTAACACACAAATGAGCATGGGGCAAGGATTTATTGCCGCTGCTGTTGTCACCGGTCTTGAACTACTATGTAACTTCTAAAACTCTGCAAGTATTTATTACATGAACAGAAATAAAAATTAGGTTAACAGAGGAGGAAGTATGTTTACAAATGTTCTCTCTACTGTGCAAGCACTCCAGCTTGATCACTGAATTTCTAGCACGGCCCCAAGCCACCCCTACTGTCTTATTCCCTCCAGTCTTCTAACAGTCACTCTCAAACACAACTTTTACAACTGTGCACTTTTCTAATACCTTTGTCACGCACTTTCCACACCCCCAAACATAGGTTGGAAAAACCTACACTTGAGGACAAAACAGAGAAGTTTTTGATACAATTTGATCAGAGCAGAACTGATAGCTCAGCTGCCAAGGGAAGCTAGGAAAACCTATCATCCTTTAAGATTTTGCCAGGAAGAATCATATTCTCCTGCAACACTATCTTCTTAAATTACCACAGAATCATAGGGTTTGATTCAACCAGAGATTTATCTCCAGGTTTTGCTTACGTAAAAACATACTAGAGGAAATCCTTGCTTTTTACAGATTCCTGGGATCCAGTTCAAACGGGTATTTCAATTTACCACAGTCTAGCTCATTTGTCAATTTTCAGTTGCTCAGGAAAGTGAGAAAGTATCAGCTAAAACATTTGCTTTAATGATGCTGTAGAAGCACCATCCAATGGTAAGAAAAATAACTGCAACTTCTAGTCACTATAAAGAGTAGTTCTCCAAAGCTTGGCTTCTGATGACACACCAATGGTAATGCAAGTAGAAATAACCTATATAATAAACTCCAGACAACAGAAGTTTAACAACTTATAGCTAAATAATCAGTATCTATGGTTTTTACAAGTGAAAATCAAGAGTTTTCACCACACCAGGAGAGGAAATAAGAATTGCACACCTGTAATCCTTTGAATGTAGCTTAATCTGATATATTTATAAGACCAAGTCCAGTCATAACCCACTCCAGTACTCTTGCCTGGAAAATCCCACGGACAGAGGAAGCCTGGTAGACTACAGTCCATGGGATCGCAAAGAGTCGGACACGACTGAGCGACTTCACTTCACTAGTCATAACAGCACAAATTTTGAAAAGGCTATTTTCCAATATGCACATTAGCTTCTTTATCAGGATGCAAATATGAAAATGCAGAATGCATAAAAGTTCCCTCTAAGATCCTTTCATTTAATAGTAATAGCTTAGTATACACTTTGAAAATTTACAACACACTAGGTACTTTTTAAAGCCCTTTGCATGAATATCTCATTAAACCATCAGAACAATTCTAGTCCATACTATTATTTCCAGTCTACCAATGGAGAATAAAATCAAAACCAATAGCAGCAGCAAAAGAAAAATCAATTAACACTAATGTTTACTACATAATTATTAAGTATTCTAAGCATTTCACATGTAATATTTCATTTAATATTAACAAAAATCCTGATAAAGTACTAAATCCTATTTTTTTTAAATTTCGTTTTGGCCATGTGACACAGCTTTCAGGATCTTAACTTCCCCAACCAGGGATCGCACCTGGCCCCTGGCAGTAAGGGTCCTAACCACTAGACTACCAAGGAATGTCCCTAATATGCCTATTTTACAGAGAAGAAAACTTAACAGTAATTTACTAAAGGTCACAGAATTAACAGATGGTAAAAACCAGGACTCAATTCCACGTCTGTTTAACTCTAGGCCATACACACTCTTAGCCATTTTTCTATCAAGGTAAAATTCACGTTAACATAAAATTTACCATTTTAAAGTGAATGATCCAATATATTCACAATATTGTGCGGCAGAACCTCTATCCAGTTCTAAAACGCTTTTATCATTTCAGAAAGAAACTCCATACCCATTAAGTACTGGCTTTCCATTACCCCACCCCGCACTCCCCCAGAAACCACCCGTCTGCATTCTGTCTCTATAGATTTGTCTCTTTTGGGTATTTCATATAAAAGAAAGCATATATATAACATGTGCCCTTTTGTGTCTGGCTTCTTTCAGTTAGCGTATTTCCAAGGTCCATCCACTTGTCACATGTATCAGTACCCCATCACTTTTTATGACTGAGTAATATTCCACTACATGCATATAGATCATAAATTGCTTATCCACTCATCTGGTGATGGACATTTGACCACGTCCTTCTTTTTGGCCTTGGTAAAGAATACCCATGAATATGCATGTACACGTATATATACCAGTACCTGTTTTGAAATCTTTGGGTTATACACAAGGAGTGGAATTTCTAGGTCATGTGGTAATTTTAGGTTTAACTTTCTGAGGAACCACTGTTTTCCACAGCAGCTGAACCATTTTATATTTCCACTAGCAATGTATGAGCATTCAATTTTTCTACATCCTAAAACTCAACATTCAAAAAACTAAGATCATGGCATCTGGTCTCATCACTTCATGGCAAACAGATGGTAGAAAAATGGAATCAGTGGCAATTTTACTTTCTTGGGCTCCAAAATCACTGCAGATGGTGACTGCAGCCATGAAATTAAAAGACGCTTGCTCCTTGGAAGAAAAGTTATGACAAACCTAGACAGCATTTTAAAAAGCAGAGACATCACTTTGCTGACAAATGTCCATACAGTCAAAGCTACAGTTTTTAAAGTAATCATGTATGAATGTGAGAGCTGAATTATAAAGGCTGAGCACCAAAAAATTGATGTTTTTGAACTATGTGCTACAGAAGACCCTTCAGAGTTTCTTGGACAGCAAGGAGATCAAAACCAAGAAAATCAACCCTGAATACTCATTGGAAGGACCGATGCTGAAGCTGAAGATCCAATCCTTTGGTCACTTCATGTGAAGAGCCAACTCACTAGAAAAGACTCTGATGCTGGGAAAGATTGAGGCAGGAGAAGGGGGCAACAGAGAAAGAGATGGTTGGATGGCATCACTGACTCAAGGGACATGAATCTGAGCAAACTCGGGGAAATAGTGAAGGACAGGGAAGCCTGGTGTGCTGCATGCAGTTCATGGGGTTGCAGAGTCGGACATAACTTCGTGAATGAACAACAATTTTTTTAAATGGTTATGCTAGCAATTTATAATACACATTTTTAACTTAGGACAGTCTACCTTCAAACAGTATTATACCACTTCTAGTATTAATACAGAAGTACACTTCCCCTTTCTCCTATTGTTTAGTTGCTAAGTTGTGTCCGACTCTTTTGCAACCCCATGAACTATAGCCCACCAGGCTCCCCTGTCCATGGAATTTCCCAGGCAATAATACTGGAGTGGGTTGCCATTTTTCTCTATATCTTCCTTACCCAGGGACTGAACACACATCTCCTGCATTGCAGGCAGATTCTTTACCACTGAGCCACCAGGGAAGCCCCTTCCTCCTATGACTGGACTATTTAAAAAATGTTTCTCTTCTATGTGTTACACTTCCACATTTCCCTAAATATGAATCCTACAAAAGATAAAAAATTTTTGCATTAGATAGCCAACTGTCTTTGAAAGAAATCAAAATTTAAGAAAAAGGTATTGCATATTTCCCACATATTTATCATTTCTTAATCTCATTCCTTTGTGTAGATGAATGATTTTCTTCGGCCTGAAAAACTTTTTAACATTTTTAATAGTTCAAGATTGCTGAGAAGAAATTCTCTCAGCTTTTGTCTGGAAAGTGTCTTTATTTTGGCTTCAGTTTTTAAAGATTATTTTTGTTAGGACTGAATTCTAACTTGAAAGGAAAAAACTATGTAATCCTATTGTCTTCTGGCTTTCTCTGTTTCTACAACTCTTTTCCCCCATTTTGGGTAAACTATAGATTTAAGAAACATTTTATTTTGAAATTATTTTACAAAAAAGTTACAAGAATAGCTCAGAGTTTACCTATACGTTTCATGCAGCTTCTTCTAATGTTGACACTTATATAACCATAGTATATGCATCAAAAATAAGTAACACTGGTACAAAGCAATTAATATATAACTACAGTTCTAATCCACCAGCCTTTTTCCTTTTTTTTTATCTGATGTCATTGTACTCCAGGATCCAATCCAGGTTCCCACTCTAAATTTAGCTGTCATGTGTCCCTAGCCTCCTCCAATCTGTGACAGTTACTCAGTCTTTTCTTGTCTTTCATGACCTTGACACTTTTGAATACTGGTCAGATTTTAGTAGCAGTCTCCCTCAATTTGGGTCTGCTGTCTCCTCATAATTGAGTAAGGTTTTACATTGTTTTTGATAAGAATACCACAAAAACACAACAGATGTAATGTTCTGCCTTTCTTGGTTCATTATATCAAGAGGTATATATTATGGATATCTTTCTGTGACATTAACCTTAATAACTTGGTGCGAGTGGTATCCACAAAATCTCTCTCACTCTCAATTTACTGTTTTTCCCTTTGTAATCAATAATTTCTTAGAGAAATTGTAATCAATAGTATCTTTTGAGACTATGCAAATGTTTCTCATCATACCTTCACCCACTGACTTTACCTTCTATCATTGGATGGCCTGTGACAATTATTACTGCAGTATTCGCTTATGAGTGATTTTGTTTCAGTCATTGTTTTATACTTACTAACTGGGATTCTTCACTTACAATTTGTCCCTTCTACTTACCTACCATTTGTTTGTTGGTACACATACCAATATGGACTAATGGATGTTTTATTCTACTGATAATAATGCAATACTAAAATTATTTCATTCCAACTTTGGACATCAGAAGCTCTTTCAAGTTGATTCTTACATCCTTTTGATGTTTCCCATCCTTTTCTGAGCACATCTTTGTTTTCTGGCAGCTCTAGGATCATCTTGGATTTCCTATAACTCAGTTCTGGGACCAGTCAGTTCTTTTATGAGCCCTGGTTCCTTCTGTTGAAAAACTGAACGAAGAGGCCAAGATCTGGGCACTAGATATGCTCACTGCTACTGGCACGTCACTGCTTCTTCTAGGCATTTCCACAGGACAGAGAAAACATATTCATGAATGCTAAACCATGCATACACATACATCTGCATTTCCACAACCATCATAATGCATCTACATTAAGACCATCAGTTTATACTGATAGTTCTGATTCCAATTCAACATCAGAGTTCCTTCTAGTCTTCTTCCTTCCTTACCTGTAACCTTTTTAACAATTAGAAACCTGGCTCTCATTATCTAAAATATATTTACTGATATGTTCAATCTTAGTTTCTGACTTGCTAACCCATACCCTTATTAGAAATCAGATATACTAAAATACACACTTACAGTTCTTTTTATCTTTAGTCTTACAATATCAAATCAGAATAGGCATTTTGATTATCTTTTTCTTCCTTCTGTGTGGTTATGTTGCTCATTTGCTGGCTTACATTGTTTAATGACAAATCAACATTTGCTCTAATCTTTGTTCTTTTGCAAGTATAATATGGTCTTTTTCCCCTCTCTGGCTTCTCTTGAGGTTTTTCTTTGTAACTGGTTTTTAGCCACTGATGTGTCTCAGTGTGCCTTTATACTTATCCTACCTAGTTTTATAACATCTTTGGGATTAAGTTTTCATAGGTATTTGGAAAATTTCTAGCCACTAATTTCTTCAAATACTTTTTCTGCAACCACAGCATCCCTACCTCCCATCCGGATGGACTCCAAATGCACATATATGAGACCACCTGATGATAATGTCCCACATGTCACTGAGGCTCTTTTGCCCCGAGACGTTTCCCCCTGTGCTTCATTTTGGACAGTTCCTATTACCTTACACTGATTTTTTTCTTCTGCAGTGTCTTTTCTTCTTTTAATCTGCTGTTAAGCCCATCAGCTGAATTTTTCTCTTCCAATACTATGTTTTTCTGTTCTAGGAGTGTTTTACTTGTGACATTTCTCTTGTGTTCATGCTTCCTTTCAATTCCTTAACTTAGCTCCATCTTAAAATTCATCATCTCTGTCACTTCTGGGTCTGTTTCCATCAACTGATTTTTCTCCTAGTTAAGAGTTACATTCTCCTATTTCTTCATAGGTCTAGTAATTCTGGATGAGATGCTGAACGTTTTTTATTTATTAATATATGGATTCCTTAAATGTTGAGATTTGTTCAGCTAAATTAGTTAAGACTCAGCTGAATCCTTCTGAGGCCTATTTTTCAGCACAGTTTTAAGGTGGAGCTTGAGTGGCTTCTTCTCAAGTTACTTTGACTCTATCCTTAAAGAGTACTGTTGCTGGGGACTCTCTCAAATGGTTCTTATATTCAACAAAGTCTCTCCATTCTGGCTGGTCAAAACTAGAAATGTCTCCCAACCGAACGTGAAGTCCCAATATTCCAGCAAGTCTCTGGCAATTGTCCTTCCTCTAATAGTTGTTCTTTTGCCCAGCCTACAGAGTTCCAGCCAGAGTCAAAGAACTCTCCGCGTTATCTCTGTATCTCACTGTCCTGAAACTCAATCTATGGTAATCACCCCTGCAAATGCCAACCTCCCCAGTCTGTATTCTCTGACTTCTGTCTCCTCCTCTCAACAAAACTGCCTCACCCTTCTTAGAGTCTAACTGGAATCTAGTTTCAGAAAGAAAGCCTGGGAGATTGCAGGAGCGACTGTTATTTCCCTTCTCTCAGGGAATGCAGTCCTGCCTAGACTGTTACAAAATATCCAAAAACAGTTGTTTTATGTGTTTTGTTCAGGTTCCTATTTATTTATGGCCAGAGGGCTAATCTGGTAGCCATAAATTACTCTGTAATGTCCCAAAGTAAAAGTTCTCAACAATCCTATTGTCTTCTAAAGATTAAAGCAGTCCTTAATCTTTTGGGGGGTATGTTCCAAACCATTTGAGAACCTAATGGAAATCATGGCTCCCTTGCCTGTGACCTCACACCAATGTGCACACATACAAAATGTGAAGTAGAATCTCAGGGAATTCAAAGCCTCTGCCCCAATACCCGCCCCGCCCCGCTCCACCCCACTCTCCCACTCCCTCAATTCGACTGTTTCCGAGGTTGTATTTTATAGTACTAGTGTACCACGCTATCATTCTTTCCAGGTTTTAGGGCCGATTTTTATTTACTGAAAACTTGCTAAGGCTGAAAGTAAAGTATTTGAGCTAATATTTTAAAATCAAAGACGATACACCATAAAAGGAGTTTATTACAAAGTTCAAAAACAATTCAGGTATTATTCTTTCTCTACGCGTGACAGATAATATTTCTCACATATCTCCTTTATGAATATATTGGCATTCTGATACTACAAACTGAAGAAACAAAGCTAAAATAATCTGGATTTGCACCTGATTTCCTAATTAGCTTTCTTTCATTATATAATTATTAAAAAGAAAATTGTTCTTTTTTATCCTAGATCTAGCCAACAGCAATACTGATGCAGAATTATAAACATATTCATATTTCACAGGCATATTTATTTACCATTCTTCTCTGTTATTAAAAGCTGGCATTCTTCTAGGATATGAGTCCTTAAGAGTACAAGCCAGCTGTCAGGTCACATGTATGTGAACAAAACACCTCAAAAGTCACCTTAGTCCTGTGTACTCACACTAAATACCTGCTGATTTAAGTAATGGAAGGAAACTGAAAGGGTAGAGACACTACTCAAAATTTTGGAGGCACTTTCCAGAACGCAGTAGTCTCCAAATTTATCTTCATAAATTATTTCGCCACAGCATCAAAAGCTCTTCCTCAACTATCATGATCCTTATAAAACTACTACAATCATATTCTGATTGTAATATCATAAATCATATCAGGTTATACACTACACATCAGGAAGCAAATATAAAAGTGTAAGGCTGACAGTGTACTTGCCTTAGGAATAAAGAAATGCAGTATGGACCAAAGTGATGAAGGAGTCAGACAAATGTGTTATCTGACTGCCACGCATTAGCTGTGTTGCACTGGCTGAAACTTTAACCTCTCTAGACCTGTTTCCCCCATCCACAACAATTATTAAAACCTCCATTGCCAATATGTTATGAGGATTACACAAGGGTTAAATGTGTAAAAAGTCTAGGATGGCACATAAAAAGCCTTCAATTAAGCTTTTCTATTGGTTTTAAACATTTCCTGCAAAGTCGGACAGGACTGAGCAACTAAGCACAGCTACCCAGTTTCAGCCTTCTCCGCCACTAGTCAGCAAACTATCCTTTTTGTTCTGCCCTTATCTTATTTTTCTTGATCCAGACCAAACTGTACAGGCAGCAGCAACTCAAGTCAGCAATTTTGTTCTCAACTTTTCCAGAGTTTGCTCACTTTCCTCTAGTCCTTCACTGCATTCTACCTTCCTTCCTCTTTTATGGATATCTGGCTCAGCCGGTAAAGTGCCTGTCTACAATGCGGGAGACCCGGGTTGGGAAGATCCCCTGGAGAAGGAAATGGCAATCCACTCCAGTACTCTTGCCTGGAAAATCCCATGGACGGAGGAGCCTGGTAGGCTACAGTCCATGGGGTCGCAAAGAGTCAGACACGACTGAGCGACTTCAGTTTCACAACTTTTCATGCATTAAAAGTGTTTACAGGGCTTCCCTGATGGTCCAGTGACTGAGATTCTGAGCTCCCAATGCAGGGAGCCCAGAGTTCGATCCTTGGTCAGGGAACTAGATCCTATATGGTCCAACTTCAAGATCCCACAAGCCACAATAAAGACCCAATGGAACCAAACAAATATATAAATTTTTTAAAGTGTTTCTATACCATTAAAATGAGTTCATATACTATCTTTAAAGGTCATCAAATCTTTAAAATCTAGGACTTGTTGATTAACTGTTTCAAACTTATTAATGCATAATGCTTATTACTCTCTACACAACATCATGACAACTTGTTATTTGGTCAAAATAATGCTTTGCAATGGCACTTTTTTACTCTGTATTAAAGAAAACACAGCCACTTTAAACTCCTGCTTGTTTACTTGACTTCCCCAAATCTTTATGTTCTCCTCCCATCTAGCTTTCAGATGAGAGGCTTTTTTTTTATGTTTTCTCTTTTTTGGTCTTAAAATTCAAACCAAAAAAATCTTTCAAGCAACCTCTTCTCTGGCATTTTTATCAGAGAGACAAAACATCTGCTTAAACAAACTAAATCGGTGCTGATCCACTCAGGACACTGCCAGCCAAAGCACAAAACCATTTCAATCCAACAGAGAGGAGGTGGGTGGGAAGGATCTTCAAATGGTACCAGGTAACAAATGACTTAATGGAGAAGATGAGGACTCTTTTCCCTACTAGAAAATAAAGGACACTTCTACTTTTGGCACTTAACAATTTAGGAGACACGGCTTGTTAAGAATGTTTTGATGTGTCTGGGGGGGCAGGCGGGGTCGGGGGGAGATGCACTAGTAAAACTTAAGCATAATGTTCTCTAATTCCTTAGCAATATTCTACTTTCAATTATCTCATCTTGGCACTTTTTTTCCTCTACCCTCCAGGAAGCCTATACTCTCACACTGCTGCATGGGGCTGCTTCAAAATTTAGAACCAGGCCGGTCTCTTCAAGACCTCCAAGTTAGTCTCAGTTTCCACTCCCAACAAATGTGGGAGAAGAACCTCTGCCTTTTGCCCCAACTTATTATTCCTCCCAGGGATCCTTCGATTTTGCTACTAATTTTGTTTTATCTAACACTTATATCTCAACATCCATGCTCTTAACTATGAATGCCATTGCTTCCATTGTTTACTTTGATAAATGAAATCTGTAACTTACAGAATGCCTGTGCAAGAAACTGAGCTTCCCTGATAGCTCAGTTGGTAAAGAATCCACCTGCAATGCAGGAGACCCCGGTTTGATTCCTGGGTCGGGAAGATCCACTGAAGAAGGGATAGGCTACCCACTCCAGTATTCTTGGGCTTCCCTTGTGGTTTAGCTGCTAAAGAATCCACCTGCAATGTGGGAGACCTGGGTTCGATCCCTGGGTTGGGAAGATCCCCTGGAGGAGGGCATGGCAACCCACTCCAGTATTCTTGCCTGGAGAATCCCCATGGACAGAGGAGCCTGGCGGGCTGTAGTCCACGGGGTCGAAAAGAGTAATACATGACTGAGCAACTAGGCACAGCACAGCACTACTATACCATCAAAAGATTACTACAGAGCAGAACAAAGCAAGTATTTCAGTTTATATACAGTCCATGGGGTCGAAAAGAGTCCAACATGACTGGAAATTAGTGCAAGAAACTAGAGCAATGGTCCTCCCTTCTCTATAGGGCCAATCATACACTGTTACCAAAGGTGACAGATGACAAAGAAAAGGTGGAGAGACTAAGTCCTCAGGATCCATCAATATAAACACTACCACTACCACAGCCTTTCACTTTACCGTTCCTTTTTTTTTGGCTGTGCTGAGTCTCTGTTGCTGCATGGGCTTTTCTTAGTTGTGGTGAGCAGGGGCTACTCTCTGGTGCAGTGCGCGGGCTTCTCACTGCAGTAGCTTCTCTAGTTGCAGAGCATGGACTCTAGGGCACATGGGATTCGGTAGTTGTGACGCACCAGCTTAGTGGCTCCGCAGCATGTAAGATCTTCCTGGATCACAGATCGAACCTGTGTCTCCTGCGCTGGCAGATAGATTCTTTACCACTGAGCCACCAGGAAAGTCCTTGTTGCTGCTGCTGCTGCTGCTAAGTCGCTTCAGTCGTGTCCGACTGTGCGACCCCATAGACGGCAGCCCACCAGGCTCCCCCGTCCCTGGGATTCTCCAGGCAAGAACACTGGAGTGGGTTGCCATTTCCTTCTCCAATGCATGAAAGTGAAAAGTGAAAGTGAAGTCGCTCAGTCGTGTCTGACTCTTTGTGACCCCATGGACTGCAGCCTACCAGGCTCCTCCATCCATGGGATTTTCCCGGCAAGAGTACTGGAGTGGGGTGCCATTGCCTTCTCCGAGTATGCGTATTTTTTTGCCTTTAAGTCACTTTCCTTCAAATCTCTTGAAGAAATGTTGCTTTGCTCTCTCACAGAGGCATTACTTCTGGGACACTGCTATTTCTCTATATGAAGGACTCCACAAACCATCTCTTGAACAATGCTAACATAAGAACTGAAAAGACAACCCACGTAAACCCCTTAGTACAGTTCAAGCATGTTAGCTAGCCTAAGTGTTAGATCGTATTACTTTTATTACAGACAAGAAATGAAGGCCAAGAAATGAAGTCATTTGCCTATTTAAAAAATTTAATTGTTAACCAAGCTATTTTTCTGTCTCCAGTATAAAGTTCTGTCTACTACTATACTGGGCTTCCCTGGTGGCTCTGACAGTAAAAAATCCACCTGCAATGCTGGAGATCTGGGTACGATCCCTGGGTTGGGAAGATCCCCTGGAGGAGGGCATGGCAACCCACTCCAGTATTCTTGCCTGGAGAATCCCCATGGACAGAGGAGCCTGGCGGGCTGTAGTCCACGGGGTCGAAAAGAGTTATACATGACTGACCAACTAGGCACAGCACAGCACTACTATACCACCAAAAGATTACTACAGAGCAGAACAAAGCAAGTATTTCAGTTTAGAGTCTCTGGAATTAGTTTAAAAATCCCAGGACTCATTCAGTCACTCAACTCAATCTCTCCACTCCGTAACTTTTACCAATTGCTCTTTCTTCTTCTCTATGTGCTACAAAATGATGATGACAGGCACAAATCTAAGTTCAAGCCCATTTCTAACTCATACTGGTTTATATCAACCTCCCATTAATTGGTTATTTTGGTTATCTTTCACTGAAAGCATAGAACAAATAAGGAATTGTTTTTCTATTTAGAGGGCTGTAGGACTGCTAAAAACAAAGCATTCTACTTTTTTTTTTAAGCCTTCTACTTCTAACCTGTTAAAATTAACTATTTCTAAATCAGATAGAGAGTAACAACTATAATAACAATATAGAAAGCATTAACTTCAAATTGCCTGAAAGGAGCACCCTCTTATTTACCCTTTACATTTCCTAAAACATCCCACATGCCACACTGTGATAAATGCTTCTGCTCAGTGATTCCATACATCCCCACAGAAGTCTTCCTTATCTAGATTTCAAGTCACAAGACTGTAAAAAGCTAGATATAACATGAAAATACTAATAAATAGACAACTTACTATCATCTACCTCTCAGCCATCACACAGACATCCTTGTTATGTCTCTGACTAGATGTTCCAATAATAATACAGTGTGATTTAGCTATAAAGAGAGACTGGAAATCTAGTAAAAGATGCACTGTGACGACAGGGAAGGAGTTCCCTGGTGGCACAGTAGATAGGAACCTGCCTGCCAATACAGAGGACAAGGTTTCGATCTCTGGACCGGGAAGATTACAGATGCCATGTGCAACTAAGCCCGGGCACCACAGCTAATGAGCCCACACACTCTGGGCCCATGAGCCGCAACTGAGCCTGTGGTGCTGCCACAACTGAACCCCACGTGCCCTCGAGCTGCACACAGCAACTGCTGGGCCTGCACACCTAGAGCCCGTCCACACAACAAGAGAAGCCACGATGAGAAGCCCACACTTCACAACGAAGACCCAGTACAAACAAAAATAAATACATGAAATTTTTAAAAACGATAGGGAAGAACTGCTAAGTCACTGACAAAGGAACAGCTAACTGATAAACAGATAACCAGAGAGAAGTGGACCTAAAATTAAAATTATATGAACAAAGGGTTAAGAGTCTCTTGAAGAAACAAGACTATTATACGTTTTTAATGACTTTCAATGTTCATACTGTAAAAGTCAAAAGATCCAAGGATTTTATTCACATAATTTTATCAGAAAAAGTATGCCAACCACCTTTCCAACATTAGATTCTCTCATTTGCAAAAAGTAACCAAAAATTAAAGTTATTTAAATTTTGTCAAATATAAGACAAAACAAACTAGGTTTCATTAAGTTTTAATTCCATTTCTCAACAATTTCCCAACATTTTTGGGTTTTCCATTATTTGCTAGGAAATTTCTTTTACTGTTTGCATGGATTCCCTTTAAGTGACTTTCCTCAATATCATTATTTCATACATTATCCTACCATTTGATTTTTTCATTTTGTGTCAGTCTGTCCTACTAGATTATAAACTGAGCTAGGATGGACCACAAAGGCAATGAAGAGGTACACACCACTAGTACTCAAACTTTTTGTTCTGAGGACCCCTTATAACTTCTAAATTACTCAAAAGCCCAGTGAGCTTTTATGTGGATTATATAAATTTATAGTTACCATATCAGAAATTAAAACTAAGAACATTTTAAATTACTAATGCAAGAAATTGAGCTTCCCTGATAGCTCAGTTGGTAAAGAATCCACCTGCAATCCAGGAGACCCCAGTTTGATTCCTGGGTCGGGAAAATCCGCTGGAGAAAGGATAGGCTACCCACTCCAGTAATTCTTGGGCTTCCCTGGTGGCTCAGCTGGTCAAGAATCCACCCGCAATGCGGGTGACCTGGGTTCGATCCCTGGGTTGGGAAGATCCCCTGGAAAAGAGAACGACTACCCATTCACTCCAGTATTCTGGCCTGGAGAATTCCATGAACTGTATAGTCCATGAGGTCGAAAAGAGTCAGACACAATTGAGCGACTTTCACTTCCAACGTATTTTAAAATATATAAACCCATAAATAAGATATTTACAAAAAATAATTATATTCTCCAAAACAAAAACAGCGAAAGAGTGGCATGATTTTACAGCTATATAACTTTAATGTCCAGCTTGTTGCTGCTAAGTCGCTTCAGTCGTGTCCAACTGTGTGCGACCCCATAGACGGCAGCCCACCAGGCTCCCCCGTCCCTGGGATTCTCCAGGCAAGAACACTGGAGTGGGTTGCCATTTCCTTCTCTAATGCAGGAAAGTGAAAAGTGAAAGTGAAGTCACTCAGTCGTGCCTGACTCTTAGCAGTCCCATGGACTGAGGAGCCTGGTAGGCTCCAGTCCATGGGATTTTCCAGGCAAGAGTACTGGAGTGGGGATAGACCACAATTTTCATATCTACTTCGGCATTCAGTCTGTTGCAATTCACTGCTTTGACTGAAACATATGAGGAATATGAAGTATAGAAGAAAGCCTAGATCCATGAAGATATGTAGTTGGAAAAAGGAGGACTATTTTAAGAGCCTATTCAGATCATCCTAAATATTCTTCTTTGACATAAGAAAACTCACCAAGCTGTACTTTTTAAAGATTAGTTGCAATGTGGAACCCAACATCATAATAAATTTTTCATATTCTAATACATTAAACCCATCAGTTACTTTATACTCTTAGTGGATCTTTTTATCCTTGCATGATTTTATATCATCATTTGGAAAACATTAGTTCACTAAGCTACACAATCCTTCCAAATGCTGACACATCTCATTACACAATATGAAAAAAATTATTTGCTAATATTAACATGGACCTCATCAAGTGAATCTCGAAGAATTGGAAAGCTGTCAAGTTCATGGAAGCAGACCCAAGTTTTCCAAAATTCTAATTTTCATTTAAAAGCATAAATTTTTCATTGGCAACAAATACTGTCATTTCATTTATTTGAGAAAGTGTCTGCCAAATACTCAAGTCTGAATAACCACAGGATGCCAGTTGTTCTTTCAAGAATAAATGGAGTTTCTTTAAAAAATCAAAAAAAAAGTGGCCAATTTAAACAATTTCACCAGTGCTTTTCCTTGAAACAACCATCACGGTTACAGAATGAGGCAGAAAGAAGTATTTTATATTTACTTCCCATTTTGCGCTCATGGGTCAAGATACCCAAAATTTCTTTCGGCTTCATCAAGGACATTCTTAGTGAAATTAAGCTTTGTTTTCTACTGTGAGTCCATGGTGGTGAAGAATACAATACTAACAAGTCCAGCTTGGTGCCACTGTCCTGATTCACAAAAAGACCAGTGATTTTATATAAAATGATGAACTTTACAATTTACCACAATGAAAAATGGCAAATAACATCTTGGAATTAACATGAAAATAGTTTTGACTTTCTGGTCAAAAAAGATCCACAGGTGGAGTCTGTGAAGATCCAAATTTTGAGAACCACAGAGGTACACTAATGTATGTCGATAGTCTACATGCTATAAGATGTCAGATAGCTTTCATTATGTATTTTATTTGCTCCTTCCAGTACTCTTGCAAGATTTTTTTTTTTAACTGATGAGGAAATTTAGGTGGAGACAAAAAAACAAATCCAAATGTTTCTAATTGCAAAGCTTTCTATTCCAATGTTTAAGACCTGGCTCTGATACAGTTGACATATTACCAAGGTCATTTAACTTTGCTTCACACATGTGAAATGTAATAGTAACCTACCCTGCCCTCTTCAGAGCACAGCACAAGGCTCGTAAGAAGGAAAGTAGGAGTACTCCAAAAATTTTGCTGAACTATATTAAGTATTATGAAATAAAAATCAATTCCAAAAAGGAAAAAAATTCTCAAAGTTCAAAAAGAGGTACAGTCACTCCATTAAGTGATTGTGAAAATGTAATGATTTTTAAAATGGTTTAAAACACACACACACACACACACACACACACACAGATAAAACCAGACTTAACAAGTGTTTTGCTCAGATCACAAGTTCATGATTTAATCTATTCCCCACCATGTCTACTGCACTCTAGCCTACAAGCAAGCTCAAATTTCTGAACTTTCCAGAAGAGCCAAAAGCATTCTGTGAAAAGGCCAGAAGTCAAACAGAAAAAAAGAAACTTAAAGCTGAGAAACACAAACTTCCATGGTAAACCTAGGCATAAAAAGTTTCAACTCCAAGGAGCCCAAGCATTAAAATCAAGAAGCTCTCACAGAATATTTATAGCTGCCCATCATTTATGGCTCAATATAACAGGCAATCAAAAATAAGGAGAAATCGAAGACTAACACACATGGAAAAACAATGCTTCTAAACCAAGACTGTTATCAATTTTTAAACATCTTGCTATCTAAGACATTAATATCTTCAAGATAAGCCTCAAAAGTTTAAATTATAGGAAAACATAAATCTGAAATGCCGGAACACTGTAATCCAACAGCTCCAAAGACAGACAGGATTATCTTTTTTTAAATACAAAGGCAAAGATGCAGTTTACTGACATCAACTAGACAGGTGCTTGCTACTGGTGACAGGACCATTAGCTTCAATCACAGTTCTGCTGCTGAAAATTTAAACTACTTCTATTAAAGCCAATTTGGGGGCCATAAAAATTTCAAAGCATCTCAATGTCTAGAGAGGAAAAAAGAGGCTGCCATTAGACACTAAGAATGCATTAACAGCTCTAATTTTTTAAAAAATATATGAGATTATAGATGTAACAGGCATAAGGCAAATCAGAAATACTTAAATTTAAAATACAAAGAGGTGCCTCAGTAGTCCCGTCCCCTAGCTACAGTGTACTGTATTCTCTCTCAACAATGAATCATCTGTGTGGAATGATACACTAACTGCTCTGCAAAAAAACTTTTTATTAAAAGACAATAAATAAAACATACATACAACAACTCTTTCTTTTTTCTGACTTCTACCAAAGAGGCATAAGATATCTTTAAGTTTGTTTAACTGGCTTTAATTAAGCCTTGCCCACAGAGTCTGAGAAAATGACTCAGCAAGACTCAGCCCATATGTTAACCAGAGTTAAGTGATTAACACAATTAAGTTAAACACACATTTCTCTAACATGCCCAATTTACAGATAAAGAGGCTCAAAGGTTAAATTACTTGCTTAAGCTCACAAAGCAAATTAACCATGCTTAGAATTCTATCCCCTGGCTCAGTATCTGTCACGTGTATTTGGGTACTAAAAACTTCAACTAAAGGCTCAGTGTCACAGTCACCAACAGGCACTTTCATATATACGCTCTTACGATCCTTGAAGATTAAATTACTCAATATACAAGGAAGAACTTAAATACACCTTTGATAAGTCTTCACTAGAAAGTTCAACTCCAATTCATTCTGCATAGTCTGGACCAACCACCATTTAAAAATTTTAATCTAACCATGTCACATACCTGCTTAGACTTTCAATGTAATTCAAATTCTTAGTATGGACTACACGACTCTGGATGATCAGGCTAGCACCTCCGCTTCAACAGCTACTGCTTCTGCTCGCCTTACCTGACTCACCCCTGCAGCACACGCCTTTCAGTTCTTTGAACTAAACAAGCTGTTTTACTCACCAAGGACCTTTCCCTGACTATATCCTTTGTTGAAAGTGTTCTTCCTTCTCTCCTCATTCTTTTCTCGTAACTTCAAATAATATCTCAGATAGCATCATAAATTCCAGTTCCTCAGGAAAGAATTCCGTGAACCACCTCCCCATTCCCTGATTTACTCTGATTTCACATATTTTCTATTCATAATAACGATCTAATTAGAGAAATATTCTGGTTCGTCTTTCTGTTTGATGCATATGTATCACCCTCACCAAACTACTAACAAGTGGGGTGATCACTGTGTCTGTTTGACCAAAAGAGTCTTCATTTGCGATGTTTCCCAAAATGTTGTGGTCCAATTTACTGTCTCAGACTCCACATTTTAAACAAAGCTGCATTAAAGTAAGTGGAGAGTTTGGCAGACTGCTAACTAATTTCTGCCAAGGTCCTACCAGGTAGTTAAGTGAGGCACATGTTCAGTGCAAACAGTTACCACTTTTTAACACATAGTTACATCTAAAAAGATGACCAGAGATAACCTGTTGCTCTTTTCCAACCCTTTACAAATGTAAAATAACTGACATTTCCCTTTCTAGCATAGCAAGCTGATATCAAGCATAATAAAAGGCAGCCAGTTTCCTCTGATTTTTTGGGTTTTTTGACTTCCTATGCAGCTTGTGAGATCTTAGTTCCCAGACCAAGGACTGAACCCTGGGCCACTCCAGTTACCAATGGGTCGCCAAGAACTCCCCAATTCCCTCTGGTTTTAACAGATGCTGGAAAGAGAATGTTTGAAGCTGCTGCCTTGAAATGCAGTAAGTTATCAGGTCACCAGTCAGTGGAATAAATGGGAAATACGGAAAACTGCTGGGTTGGTCAAGAAGTTCCTTTGGCTTTTAAGTAAAAATAAAAGACATTTTTCATATTCACCAAGAACTTTATTGAACAACATATTCACCGTTTTGTTCCAGCACCTGCCATTTTCCAGGCAACTTCATAATTCCATCTTCCTAAAACTTTTTATCTTTTTGAGCAAAGAACTCTTTCAGGTACATTTTACAATCTTCCAGGGAATTGAAATTTTTTCCACTAAGAGAATTCTGTAAAGATCGAAGTAAATGGAAATCCAAAAGTGCAATGTCTGGAGAATATGGCAGATGAATCAACTTTCCAGCCAAGCTATAACAGTTTTCGCCTGGTCATCAAAGAAACATGCAGTCTTGCATTATCTGATGGAAGAGTGTGTGTTTTCTGTTGAATATTACCCGACGTTTTCAGTTGAGTGCTGCTTTCAGGTGGTGTAGATGGGAGGAGCACCTGTTGGAACAAACCTGATGGTCTTCCAGAAGGAGATATAATAGAAGACTCCCTTCCAATCATACCAAATCCACAACATCACTTCTTTGGATGAAGACCAGCCTTGGTGTGAAGGGTGATCTGTTTATGTCACTTGCCCCACTGGTCTCTTCTGTTCCACATTATTACATAGAATCCACTCGTCATGGACCATCACAATATGTTTTAAAAATGGAACAGTTTCATTACATTTAAGTAGAGAATCACATGTAGAAATACAGTCAAAAAAGGTTTTTTTCGCTTAACTTATGTGGAACCCAAATATCAAAATGACTAAAGTAACCAAGCTGGTGCAAATGATCTTCAACACTTGATTTGGCTATTTTGAGTATGCTGGTCTATCTCCCCGTATGGCTTAATGTAAACTGTTCTCAATTAATGTCTCAATTTGCTCACTATCAACTTCAATCAGCCTACCCAACCAGGGAGCATTGTCCAGCAACAAATCTCCAGCACTATACTTCGCAAACCACCTTTGACAGGTTGTCACAGCACCTTCTCCACACACTGCACAAATCTTTTGTGCCTTTCGGTTCCATTTTTACCTTTCCTGAAATAATAAAATATAATACACTGAAAATGCTGCTTTTCCTTCCATCCTCAGCATTAGTTACACAAAAATTCACCAATTTTGTAAGTTGGTTTTTTTAATGCACACTGATTTGACAGCTATCACAACAGAATCTATCAAAATTGTTTCAAATAAAGTTAAAGACAACCAAGTGCTACTAGAGCCATCTTATGGAAGAAACTGAACAAACTTTTTGGCCAACCTAATATATACGTATGTGAAATTAGTTTAAAAAAGTATTCAGAATAAAAATGCTTTCACTATGATAATTTTATCATTTATTATACAGTTTATATCTTCAACCAAACTATATTCTGCAGTAAGCCCTTTAGGCAGCAACTCAGAAAAAGTTCACGTTTAAAGTGTTAATACTGACAAAAAGGAAGCATCATCAGCATTTAATTCAAAAGGCAACAGTTAGTTACTTAAGACTGTGTCCAAAGATGACAAGAACACATGAAGCTACAAAAGATTTTTGTGAAGCATAGTTTAGGTCAAATGAGAGTTCCTCTAAATTTTCGTTTTTTCCAATTTCTTCTCACTCAAAAACTTTTAATGAGTCAATAATCACTAATCTGTTGGCTTCATTAGCAGAATAACTTGACAAAAAGATAGTCATGTTTCAAATAGGAAAATCATCGCCCCATTAATGGCATGTTTTCCTTCATCCAATTTATGGAATCAAAATTAAGCTTTCAGCACTTAAATACCGCAATTTGAAAATTACATGTAAGAGGACAGTTACACGAACACCATGGCAAAATGGTTATTTATACTTCTATAAATTTTAAAAATATTTTCAAAGTCCCAGGGTCATTAAAAGTGCTATCTAAAAACACCAAGTAAGCCTTTCTGTGGGCAACAAACAGGAACAGAAACACTTTAAGGCACATGATAAAAGACTGGGGACTTTCTAAGGGGGTTTTGTTTCACAACTGGACTCAGCATGAAAACACGAGAATAAGAACTTGAGGGACTACTGCTTGCACCATACCTCCATTTACCAGGTACACCTCCTCCTATAAAGTTTTGTGGGTAGATATTAAGAATAAAGCTTTGGGGAACTTCCCTGCTGGTCCAGTGGTTAAGAATCCACCTTCCAATGCAGGGGACACAGGTTTGGTCCCTGGTTGGGGAACTAAGATCCCACAAGCCACATGGTATAGTCATAATAATATAAAAAGGAATGAGAAAAAGATGAACATTTTCGGCAACCCAAAATGTTAACAACTGATTCATTCATGGATCAAACCAACAAGTAAAATGCTATTAAAAAATAAGATAGTCCCACAGTCTCATAGCACAGTCCCTACACATGATGTGTTCATTACAAAGGGGGAAAATCGCACTTAGCATCTCCAATAACAGGACAAAATAACACTATGCACTGAGATGTGAAGCAATGAGAAAGACACATCACCTGAGCAGCATTTTTGCCAAAATGTTTAATTTTAATCTAATCATGAGGAAAAAAAAAAAAAAGATTTTCACTCAATCACGTCTGACTCTTTATGACCCCATGGACTATAGCCCGCCAGGCTCCTGTCCATGGAATTCTCCAGGCAAGAATTACTAGAGTGGGTTACCATTTCCTTCCCAAGGGTCTCCTGCATTGCAAGCAGACTCTTTACCATCTGAGCCACCAGGGAAGCAAACCCAAAATGTGAACCATTTTCTTAATAAAATATTTAAAACTCATACAAAAAACTCAATGTCAGGATCTGATTTGTTCTAGATTTAAAAAAGCAAAAAGACAGGACAACTAAATTCATAATCCTGAACTGGACTCTGGACACCTCCACCACCAACCACCCCCAGCCAAAAAGGCAAAAACCTTGAGAAAATATGAGTAAGAGCAAAGAGTCGGACCCAGCTGGCAACTAAACAACAACAAATATTAAATTTCTTGAGTGTAATTATGATATTGTAGTTATATAAGAGAACATTCTTGTTTTGAGGGGATACATACTGGAGTATTTAGGGATGAAGTGACATGATATCTGCAGCTTACTTTCAAATTCTCAAACGGTCTAGCAAAAAAAAATACAAATGGTATGAGTGTACAAATGCAGCAAAACGTTAATAATCAGAAAATCTACATGAAGGATATATATGTGAAGAGTTACATTACCTTTTCAAATTTTCAATGCATTTGAAAATTTTCCAAGTAAAAAGCTGGAAGGGAAAAAGACATAAGGAAGAAACTGTCCCTTTTCCTCTGGATGATGTTATGACTCAGTATGTCTGGAGCCTAAACTGGAGCAGTTACCTCCACGCCAAGAAAGCTAGCTGGAGGACAAACTGAGTGGCAGGATGGAAGAGAACCTGGGTTCTTGGTGAGGTTTTGTTGTGCTGTTGTTCAGTCACTAAGTCTTGTCTGACTTTGCAACCTCATGGACTGCAGCATGCCAGGCTTCCCTGTCCTTCACTATCCCCTAGAGTTGGCTCAAATTCATGTCCACTGAATCGGTGATGCGAGCTAACCATTTCATCCTCCATTGCCCCTTGTCCTCCTGCCCTCAATCTTTCCCAGCATCAGAGTCTTTTCCAGCAAGTCAGCTCTTCACATCAGGTAGCCAAAGGATTGGTGCTTCAGCATCAGTCCTTCCAACGAATACTCAGGGCTGATTTCCTTTAGGACTGACTGGTTTGATCTTCTTGCGGTAGGACTCTTCAAGAGGCTTCTCCAACACCACAGTTCGAAAGCATCAAATTCTTCAGCACTCAGCCTTCTTCAGGGTCCAACTCTCACATCTGTACAGGACTACTGGAAAAACCACAGCTTTGACTATACAGACCTTTGTCAGCAAAGTGATGTCTCTGCTTTTTTAATATGTTGTCTAGGTTTGTCCTAGCTTTCCTTCCAAGGAGCAAGGGTCTTTTAGTATCATGGCTGCAGTCACAGTCCGCAGTGATTTTGGAGCCCAAGAAAATAAAACCTGTCACTGCTTCCACTTTTTCCCCCTCTGTCTGCCATGAAGTGATGTAGGACCGGATGCCATGATCTTAGTTTCTTGAATGCTGAGTTTTAAAACAGCTGTTTCCCCCTCCTCTTTCACCCTCATCAAGAGGTTCTGGTTGCTGAGCATTTAATAAACTAACCCTAGAAGTGACACATCCTCAAACATTTTGCTCTTGTTTAAAGTCAGCTGGGTTTGGGGGGTGGTGGCAGGGGAAAGCAAGAAGCTGTCACTTCCTAATACATAAATGTACTGAAAGACAGTATTGCCATCAAGATTACATTGAGGGTAAGGAGCAAAGAATGGACTCCAAAGAAGAGGGACATCACAGTACTTATCCCTTCTACGTTATACATTCTTATGCACTCAGTGGCTCAGTCACGCCTGACTCTTTGCGACCCTATGGACTATGGCCTGCCAGGCTCCTCTGTCCATGGAATCTTCCAGGCAAGAACACGAGCAGGTTGCCATTTCCTACTCCAGGCAATGTTCCAGACCCAGGGACTTGGGTTTGACCCCTGGTTTGGGAACTACGACTCCACATGCCACAAGGCACCTAAGCCCGAACCCTGCAACTAGTGAGCCCGCATGCTCCACAACAAGAGAAGACTCTCACACACACAGAAACTAGAGAAAGTCCACAACAAAGACCTTTCACAGTCAAAATTTTTTTTTAATTTTACAAATAAAGGGGTATGATGTTTGATGTTGGGAAGATCAATGGATACTTACAATTATCAACAGAAGGGATACATGTGGGAAAAAATTGCAGCTGAGTAAGCAAATCAAATTCTTTATCTATAAAATTATACCTAGTCTGTAAGTGCATGAAAGCTCTGAAAGTGAAGTGTTAAGTTGCTCAGTCGTGTCAGACTCTTTTCAACTCCACAGGACTGTAATTCTCCAGCAAGAATACTGAAGTGGGCAGCCATTCCCTTCTACAGGAGACTTTTCAGACCCAGAGAACCCGGGTCTCCTGCACTGTGGGCAGATTCTTTACCATCTGAGCCATCAAGGAAGCCCAGTCTGTTTATAACTACCACAAAATTATGTATTCTCTTTGAAATTATGTATTACTCTTGAAAAAGAGATTTTAAATGATTTTACTCTTTTAAAAGTCTGTATTTCCAGCTTCTCTAATATAATGTACTGGAAAGAATATGGGCTTGAATCTGAGGGCCCTGGATTAATAATTCCGGTTTCACCACCTACTAGCTAGCTGTATGACCTTCTTGGCTCAATTACCTAATGTTTCTAATCCTCAATTTTCTGATTAGCAAAATGGGGATATACACATTTCCTCAGAGG
Source organism: Capricornis sumatraensis (assembly GCF_032405125.1). Taxonomy (NCBI): domain Eukaryota; kingdom Metazoa; phylum Chordata; class Mammalia; order Artiodactyla; family Bovidae; genus Capricornis; species Capricornis sumatraensis. The sequence continues at coordinate 33,267,996 of NC_091069.1, read as the reverse complement.
ATTATTGTGAGAATGAACTGAAATAACATACAGGCATACCTCATTTTATTGCATTTCACTTTACTGTGCCTCAAAGACACTGTTCATTTTTACAAACTGAAGAGGCTGTGGCAACCCTGCATCAAGTAAGTCTACTGGCATTTTTCCAACATGCTGTGTGCATGCATGGCCTTTTAAAAATCATCTACTAAAAACAGATCACGGCAGTTACGTGAGAAAACATAACCGACAAATAGCAAAGAGAATAAGCCAAGCTGTAATAGTACTCCATGGTGCATTTCAAAATTTACAAAACAACATACGCACAACTGTACTGCATATATCATGCAATACCAGGCAGACATACTGACACCATTGCTTTCATTTACACATCTTCCTGAAAGAAGAAAAAATTAACAAAATTTTGAACTCAGTAAATTTGCCAAAATTCAATAGAAGATCAGGAAAAAGGCAAAATGTTCAAAGAAACAGTCCATTCAGCAGAAACAGTTTTATGGAGCTATAGTTTCCAAGGGAAACTGAATGCCAAAGATGAGAATATTACCTGAGACTGAGGAAAGTTCTGAAACGGTAAACTGTGCTTAACTAAATCACTACGGGAGTTGGAAATCATCATTTAATAGGAAGACCACAACTTACAGCAAAGAGTGAGAGCATTCCTCACCAATGACTTAAACAATGCCTGCTAAAAAGCATAACCTAGAAAAAAGTGAAAGTCTGTTCAAGAAAATATGTGTTGGGGTCTAAAGAAATTTCAAATTACTTGTGTTAAAAAAAAAAAGTCCTATAATTTGTGGCACCTACATATAGACATCTTAATAAAGAAAATTTTTCAGAAAAGAAATTGAAGAAAAAGTAGAGGTGGAAGTCATGTTATTATAGTAAAGAAATTATTGTACTGAATTTATAGTTTATAAATTATACATATTTATAGTTATGAACTTATCAGGTTAACACTGAAATTATTTTTATTCCCTGAAGCACACATTAACCATTAGTCACATATACAAGGAAACAGTCCACATTTTGCTTATACCTGTTATACAATACTTTAATTATAATATCTTACTGTACAGACAAATACAAACTGCTAAACCCTGTCTGACTTACCCAAAAAGCCCACTACTATTAAGGGAGTCATATTAAGAGCATGGCTGACTTCCTGAAAGTCATCATAGATATTAGCTATAAGCTAGTTTCATTAAGATGCTCTTTATGGTCCTGACATTCACACATCTGTGCAGACCCTTCTTGAATCCATGTAAAACAGAAATTATTTCTGTAAATGTTTCATTCAATATGAAAAAAAAAAAAATCCTTATATTTATCCCCCGAACTAGTTCACTCACATTTCAAAAGATAACCCTTCAACAATCCTAATACTTGAGAGTTAGTGAATAAATCTCAAATTTACCTTATCCACTCATAATTTTGTTTGGATTATATTCACCCTCAGGCTTCACTTTTCCATCAGTGCATCCCAATTTTTAAAAAAAATTTAATACAAGAAATAATTTCATATTATAATAAGTCTTTCAACTATTATCTTGTACAAAAATTATTTCACAGAAGTTAAGCTCTGATTAGGCATACATAAGGCACAAAAGCTCATTTTTCCAATATCTCCAAAATATATCAAAGTTTCTACCTTGACAAAGACTACTGAAAATAAAAACTTCTTCACAGGAATTCCCTAGCAGTTCAGTGGTGGGTAGGACTTGGAGCTTTCACTGCTGAGGCCCAGGTTCAACCCCTGGTCAGAGAACTAAGATCCAGAATATCCAGCAAGCCATGTGGGTTGCCCCCAAAATAAAAAAAGAACATCTTCTCATTGGCCATAATCATCAGTTCACAAATCTGAAACTGTAGGGACTTCCCTGGTTGTCCAATGGCTAAGACTCCTCAATTCCACGGCAGGGGGCCCGTGTTGGATCCTTGGTCAGGGAACTAGATCCCAAAAGCTACAACCAAGAGTTCACATGCCACAACTAAAGATCCCAGGTGCTGCAACTAAGACCCGGAGTAGCCAAAAAAGAAACACATAAAATTTAAAAATCTGTAACTGTGCTGTACAGTAATACAATCTTTAATCTTTGTTAGAGTTTTCAGGTTTCCTGCCTAAAATGTCTATCTGGTCTCGTTACTGCTGGCTGGACCTGTCACCTACATAACAGCAAAAGTCTGCTGCTTCTTCTGAGTCTAAAACAGAGTTAAAAATCAAAAGTCAGTAAGGCACTAAGAAAACACCAAGTACTGTGTGTGGCTTTAATTTAGCGGATTTCTAAGTATACTATATATTTTGGGTCTGGATTATGTTCAGAGTTGATGAAAGCTTAGTCTCTAGATACATGTAAGTGTTACTAACTGACTTTAAAATTCTACATCTTAAGAAAAAATTCTTTCTTTCTTGAGGTATAGCAAGCGTAACTTTGTAAGATAAGGGAACAAAATAGAAAAATGAGGTGTCTTAGAGGGCATAAAGCTTGTATTTCCCACAAATATAAAATGTCTTAGAAGACCAGCAAGTAGTGTTATATTGGTGCACTTTTTCAAAATTCTCCACTATAGCTGAAACTCCACAAGGACAGGCATCACTACTCGCCACTGAATCCATGGTGACTGACACACTGTAAAACCTCAGCAGCAATTGCAAAGGCTTGTAATTTAATTTTCTACTTTATTTTTGAAAAGTGACTATGTTCCCCTTGACATACAGATCTTCAATCTACTTTGAACCAGACACCACATCATATACAAAATAAACTCCCTAAAGAGACATAAAAGCAAATGCTGAAAAATACTGGCAATTGGTCAATCTAAAGGAAGGATGTAAGGGGATTCATTACAGTAAATATCTTTTCTGTAGGTCTGATATTTTCCAAAAGAATAAAGTTTTTGGAACTCTTACTTAAGCAAAGAGCTGACATTTGAACAATCATTTTGATTTACATTTACCTTTCATAGCACTCTTGGAGAAGGAAATGGCAACCCCTCCATTATTCTTGCCTGGAAAATCCCATCGACACAGGAGCCTGGCAGGTTACAGTCCATGCGGTCGCAAAGAGTCAGACACGGCTGAATGACTTCGCTTCTTCCATAGCACTCTAGCCCATTTATTATCCTGAGTATATATCCCCACATACAAAAATATGCAGAGACAAACTACTGGATTTTTAAAAATTCACACATATCCATTAATGTCTAATTTAAGGAAGTCAAAGCCATTTTAGTAAGACAATAATATATAAAGAGGTAAAATACTCACACTGTACCAGTAGGTTTCAAACCAGCTAAAAATCGAGAGGGAGATACCTTGTCATTCAAAGCCAAGTGCTGCAGTATATAGGACACACTGCAATCCTCTGGCAGATTATGAGTTTGCTGAATCATTTGTTAGTATTTTATAAAACAGTATATACGTCAAGAGAAAAAGACTGAAGTTGAAAACTAGAGTCATATTCTGTTCAAAAAGCAAAAAATACTCCTCCCTCTCCTGAAGTAAATCAACGAAGATTATATTATATGTCTTTAAAAATAAGAATATATTATACATCTAAATTAAACTTCTTTCCTTTTAAATTTATTTAGCTGCACTGGGTCTCAGCTGAGGCATGTGAACTCACCCAGGATGTGGCACCCGGGATCTAGTTCCCTGACCAGGAATTGAACCTGGGCCTCCTGCAGTAGGAGTGCGGAATCTCAGCCACTGGACCACCAGAGAAGTCCCCAAAGCTCTTTCAGCTGTTTTGAATGCTGATTCCCTACATTTATCTAACTATTTTAAATAACAAAAATATCTGTATTTTGACAACAGACTGGATATTTATAAAAACAGTAGCAAAGTTATCATTCATCCATAATTTTACTGGATGTTATCCATTAAAAAGTGGAGTTGAAAATCATTTGGAGTCAAAAATTACTTCAAATTCCAGTTAAACTAGAGGAGAAAGATCTTTCTCATCCTTCTCTCCAAAGTCACACCAAAACATTAAGGGAAAAAAAATATATAGCTTACCTTGATTTCAATAACAGACATTGTAATTAACCACAACAGATGAAGAAGTTTATGACCTTAGAACCCACTGAAGAAGATACCAATGAGGAGCAAGCCAATTCATGTCTCATTGGAGGTATCAGGTACCAGACAGAAAGTGAAAGTGAAAATCACTCAGTTGTGTCTGACTCTTTGCAACCCCATGGACTATACAATGTACCGAATTTCCAAGGCCAGAATACTGGAGTGGGTAGCTGTTCCCTTCTCCAGGGCATTTTCCCAACCCAGGGATCAAACCCAGCTATCCCACATTGCAGGCAGATTCTTTACCAGCTGAGCCACCAGGAAAGCCCAACAGAAAGTGAGGGCTTGATTAAAGGTTTATAAAGACAGCCTCCATTTCACATAACCAGATATTACTACTCCACTTACAGCACGAGTCTAAAGGTTTATTCTCTAGAAAATCTGAAACTGACATACTCTGAATTTAAAAACAAGAAGCCCACTGGAGTGTGGAGATGAAACTAAAACCAGGGAGATTAAAAAGCCCCACCCATGCTCACCAACATCTTTCAACCACTTCCTTTTTTTCCATTAAAAAAAAAAAAAACAACCGTATTGAAGCATAGCTGATTCAGGAACCCATTGTATACCCCGAAAACACCAATCATCAGCAAAAGGCCTATAAAATAAAATATAGAATAAAACAAACATTGGGGGAGAGGGCAGAGGGTAGGCATGGAAAACTTGAAGGAAAAAGAGTCAAAAAATAAAATGTTGAAATAAAGTCTTCAGAAATCTCCCAGGAAGAATGAATTAGCAAAGCTAGAAACAGAAAATTATATGATCAATTAGGAAGTCCAAAATCCAACTAAAAATGGAAAATAAAAAGGAAGAAAATCATAGGAGGGAAAAAAGCAAGAAAACTTGAAGTTAAGAACCTGTAAAGACCCACCGAATACTGAGGATGGATTTATCTGAAAAAACAAATGACCTACCCACTGAGGTACATAATCTGTTACCAAGAATTCAAAACACTGAAAAACCTAAAAATCTGCAGAGATAAATGAGGCCAGAAATAATGGGTAAAAAATTAGAATGGTATTGGACTTGCCAGCAACATCAGAAAGGAACTAAAAGACAGATTTTCAACATTCTAAGGGAAAACGTTATTTTCAAACAAGAACCCTAAGCCCTGTCAAACTTTTAATTGAGTCAAAGAATTTAGACATTGTCAAACATGGGTGGTTGTCTTAGGAGGCTTTACAAACAGCTAAGAGAAGAGAAGAGAAGCGAAAAGCAAGGGAGAAAGGTAAAGACATATAGAGTTGAACGGAGAGTTCCAGACAATAGCAAGTATAGATAAGAAAGCCATCTTAAGAGAACACTGCAAAGAGAAAAACAACAGAATGCAAAAGACTAGCGATCTCTTCAAGAAAATTAGAAATTAGAAATACCAAAGGAACATTTCATGCAAGGATGGGCATGATAAAGAACAGAAACAGTAAGGACCTAACAGAGGCAGAAGAGATTAAGAAAAGGTGGGAAGAATACACAGAAGAACTACACAAAAAAAGTTTTAAGTGACCTGGATAACCATGATGGTGTGGTCACTCACCTAGAGTCAGACATCCTGTGAAGTCAAGTGGGCCTTAGGAAGCATTACTACAAACAAAGCTAGTGAAGGTGATGGAATTCCAGCTGAGCTATTCTAAATCCTAAAAGATGATGCTGTGAAACTGCTACACTCAATACGTCCGAAAATTTGGAAAATTCAGCAGTGGCCACCAGACTGAAAAGGGCCAGTTTTCATTCCAATCCCAAAGAAGGACAGTGCCAAAGAATGTTCAATCTACCATACGACTGCAGTCATTTCACACACTAGCAAGGTAATGCTCAAAATCCTTCAAGCTATACTTCAGCAGTACATGAACCTCTGAGAACTTCCAGATGTACAAACTGGGATTAGAAAAAGCAGAAATATCCGAGATCAAATTGTCAACATTCTTTGGATCATAGAGAAAGCAAGGGAATTCCAGAAAAACATCTATTTCCACTTCACTGACTTCGTTAAAGCTGTTGATTTTGTGGATAATAACAAACAGTGGAAAATTCTTCAAGAGACAGGAATACCAGACCACCTTAGCTGTCTCTGGAGAAACTCGTATACAGGTCAAGAAGCAACCGTTAGAACCAGACATGAAACAGACTGGTTCAAAATCGGGAAAGGAGTTTATCAAGGCTGTATACTGCCATCCTACTTATTTAACTTATGTGCAGAGTACATCATGCCAAATGCCAGGCTGGATGAATCACAAGCTGGCATCAATATTGCTGGGGAAAATATCAACAACCTCAGACATGTAGATGATACCATTCTAATGGCAGAAAGTGAAGAGGAACTAAACAGCCTTTTGATGAAGGTGAAAGAAGAGTGAAAAAGCTGGCTTTAAAACTCAACATTCAAAAAAAAACTAAGATCATGGCATCCAGTCTCATCACTTCACGACAAGCAGAAAGGAAAAAAATGGAAAACAGTGACAGATTTTATTGTCTTGGGTCCAAAATCACTGTGGACAGTGACTGTAGCCATGATTATCAAAAGATCCTTGCTCCTTGAAGGAAAGCTAAGACAAACCTAGACAGCATATTAAAAAAGCAGAGACATCACTTTGCTGACAAAAGTCTGTATAGTCAAATCTATGATTTTTCCAGTAGTCATGTACAGATATGAGAGTTGGACCATGAATAAGGCTGAGTGCTGAAGAATTGATGCTTTCGAATTGTGGTGCTGGAGAAGACTCTTGAGAGTCCCTTGGACTGCAAGAAGATCAAGCCAGTCAATTCTAAAGGAAATCAACCCTTAACATTCATTGGAAGAACTTATGCTGAAGCTTTAATCCTTTGGCCACCTGATGCAAAGAGCCAACTCATAGGAAAAGACCCTGATGCTGGGAAAGATTGAGGGCAGGAAGCAAAGAGAGAGGCAGAGAATGAGATGGTTGGACAGGATCACTGATTCAATGCACATGAGTTTGAGCAAACTCCTGGCACGCTGCACTCCATGGGGTTGCAAAGAATCGGACACAGCTTAGCGACTAAACAGGGACTTCCCTGGTGGCTTAGACAGTAAAGCGTCTGCCTACAATGCAGGAGACCTGGGTTCAATCCCTGGGTCAGGAAGATCTCCTGGAGAAGGAGATGGCAACCCACTCCAGTATTCTTGCCTGGAAAATCCCATGGACGGAGGAGCCTGCCAGGCTACAGTCCATGGGGTCGCAAAGAGTCAGACACGCAACTAACAACAAATACGGGAATTCTCAAGACTTCCCTTGTGGTCCACTGGCTAAGAATCTGCATTGCAATGCAAGGGACACAGGTTCGATCTCTGGTCAGGGAAGATCCCATATGCTGTGGGGCAACTAGGCCTACGCGCCACAACCACTGAGCCCCCAAGCCACAACTGGAGAGTCCATGCACGACAAAGAAAGATCCTGCATGACAAAACAAAGATCTATCGTGTTGTTAAGACCCAACACAGTTAAGTAAATACAAATAAACATGGGAAGTCTCAAAAAATTTCCTTTGCCATATACCCTTTTTGTAAGAAGCTACTATGACCCAAAGCAATAAACCAGCAGTCTCTCACATGAGAGATGCTAAGGGAACTGAAGCAGGAAGGAGAAAGACGTAGAAGAGAGGTATCCAGGAAAAAAACATCAATAATCTCTAACGGTCTGTCTGTGCAGAAATTCATTTTGAGAGGTTGTTGGAAGATGTAGGAAGACTTGATAATGCATAAAGGAAATAAATCAAATAAAGAGAATTTTTAACATCAGAGAAAAGGAAACAGAGTTGTAACAGACTACTTGGTTTTAAAGGAAATATTCCCATGGGCATATTAATGTAACCACAGGGTATCAATTTAACAAAAAAATTGGGATAAACAGTGGGGTAAGATTATAAAAGGTTAAATGTTTAATATTAAATTAGTAACTCAAAAGATGTTGATATAGCATATCTTTTGAAAATAGCAATATTTAACAGAAGAGCTAGACAATGCTTCTAAAGAATAGGACTAGAAAGGGGATGAGACAGGAGACTGTTTAATTTTGTTACTATAAATCTTTTAGCAGTTTATTTAACTTCAAATATGTATATATATCATTGATAAAAATTAATTTTAAAAACCTTTCAGAAAGCAAAGAATAAATTATTACAAATAAGAGTCAATCACTAAATCAACTTTCAATCCCACAGCATCATACAGGGTATCTCTGAAGCCTTCAGAACATCTGCATCAACTGACTGACTACATGAGACTTAAAAAAAAAAAAGCCTGCACATTCAATAATGGTACTGGAGCAACTAGATACCATCATAAGCAAGATAAAAGAACCTCAACCTAAACTTCATACCACAATGCAAAAACTAACTCAAAATATATTATAGGCTCACATGTAAAACATAAAACTTTTACCAAACAAAAATGGGAAAAGATCTTCAGTGTCTAGAACTAGACAGAGTTCTTAGACACCAAAACATGACCTATGAAAAGAAAAATTAATAAATTCAACTTCATCCAAATTTAAAATTTTTGCTGTGTGAAAGCCCACATGGGGACTTCCCTGGTGGTCCAGTGGTTAAGAATCTGCCTTCCAATACAGGGGACATGGGTTTGATCCATGGTGAGGGAACTAAGAGCCCACATGTCGCAGGGCATTTAACCCCTAACCCCACGTGCCACAACTACTCACCATGTATTGTAGTTGAGAAGTAGGGAGAAGCCCATATGCCACAACTAAGGCCTGATGCAGCAAAATAACTGAATAAATATAATTCACCCACCTACCCCACCCCCGGAAAAAAGGCCATATGAAGAAGGAAAAAAACAAACTATAGAGACTGGAAGAAAATATTTGCAAACCACATGTTCAACAATGGACTAGTACTTAAAATGTATAAAGAACTTTCAAAACAGGAAAAAAACAAACAAAAAAGGAACCAATCCAATCAAGAGAACGGGCAACTGACATGATCAGATATCTCAGCAGAGAATATACTGACGGCAGATGGGAACACAGAAACAGTTTTCAACACCTCTGGCCATCAGGGAAATGCAAATTAAAACCACAATGAGATTACTACTACACATTTACCAGAATAGCTAAAATACAAAAGAGCACCACCACCAAATACTTGTGAAGATACAGAGAAACTAGATCACTCACAAACTACTGTGAGCCTATAAAATAGTATAGTCACTCTAGAAAGAGTTTGGTATTATGAAACTAAACACGCAGTTACCATACTGACCCAGTAACTGCACACTTGGGCATTTATTCCCGAGAAATGAACATTTATAATCACACAAAATCATCTACATTAAAATTCCTATCAGTTTTATTTACAACAGGCAAAAATGAGAATCACCTCCGGTGTTTCTCAATGGGTGAGTGGTTAACTGCAGGGAGTGCATACCATGAAATGCTACTCAGCAGTAAAAGAACTACTGGTGCACACAACTTGGATGAATTGCCAAGGCATTAAGCCAGCTGAATAAAAGCAAATCCCAAAAAGTTACAACCTATTGATACCATTTATATTATATTTGTGAATAACAAAACTTTATAAATAGGGAACAAATTTTTTGAGGGGGGGAACAGGGTATAGTTAAAAAAGAACACAAAGGATCCTTGTCCCTTGGAACTGTTCAGCATCTTGACTGTGGTGGTGGCAAAATGAACCTACAAAAGTTACAAAATTGCTGAGAATTTAATATACACAAACAAAATGAGTACAAGTAAAACTAGAGAAATCTGAATAAGACTGGTGTGCTGTGCCAGAGGACAATATCCTGGTTGTGATACTATAGTTTCACAAAATGTTACCATTAGGAGAACTGGGCAAAGTGCACAAGGGATCCTTCTGTATTATTTTTCACAACTGCATGTGAATCTACAATTGCCTTAATAAAAACATCAATTTAAAAAAGCCTGCATAAGCATTGCCATTGATATGAAAGACAAATCAACACTGCTCTCTGTTCTGATTTTGATACGTTGTACTTTTTGGGTCTCCAGAATAATGGTTTTTTCCCATTTTCTAATGTTTTACAACCTTGGATGGCTCTGTTTCTGGGTCATGCTGGAAACTTAGTATTCCATCACCAGTTGCTCTTTTCCTCAAAAATATGATTTTTCATCTCTGGAAAGAAGGATAAATATCAAGCAATCACTTTTGCTAAAGTATACGGTACTATCTTCAAACAAAAATTTATTTCTCATTTGAAATTTCCCTTCAGATGAGTTTTCTTCACCAAAATTTTATTCTAATCACCATTTTAAATTCCTCTTCTTATAATCTAAATTGAAGAATTTACCCCACTAACCTCCAATATTCACCTCTTTGAAGGCAGCAAAACCTTTGAAAGACTTTTATAGTCTTAGGGTTCACACAATGTTCTCAACGCTCTCTATAGCTTTTACACTCTTCCTTTATGACCGAACCATCTCCATAAACAGTGTTCCCATGAAGATTCTTAGAGACACACAAACTTATATTTTTTGCTAAATAACGGTCTCTTATTTGTAAATCAACACTCAAAAAGCCCCTATTTCTCTGTTAAACTGCTACCACAGAACTAACCGGGCAATTCTCTACTGCTAATTGAAACAAATTGTCAGTATTTCTATCATTTTTTACTTTTTAGAAACCAAACAGGAACATCAATCAGTATTTCCTTTGCCAATTCGTGTCTACTATTATACACCATAATGCAAAGAGCCAACTCACTGGAAAAGATCCTAAGATCTTTTGGAAAGGTTGAGGGCAAGAGGAGAAGGGGGCGACAGAGGATGAGATGATTGGATAGCATCACCAACCCAAAGGACACGAGTGTGAGCAAACTCTGGGAGACAGTGAAGCACACGTTAGCCTAGCAGGCTGCAGTCCATGGGGTCATAAAGAGTTGGACACAACTTAGTAACTGAACAACAACATTATTAGCTCAGGTCTGCTGTATTATGCTTTGTTTGCAAAGGACAAGTACCCTGAACAGACCCCTTGATATTTGGTGCTGAGACTTGTTAACTTTCCCACTTCTGTCAAAACGACTGCAACTCCACTTTTCAAATACAAATTGATGAGTAGGAGAATGACCTTATCCTTAATTTTTTCAAACAAAACAATGACATTCTCAGGATGAGAAACACAGTGATGAACAGGATTGTATCTGGATTTTAGTCAAAACTCCACTAATTAGCCATATAATCTTTTGGCTTCTCTGGTGGCTCAGATGGTAAAGAATCTGCCTGCAATACAGGAGACTGTGGTTCGATCTCTGAGTGGGAAAGCTCCTTTTTGGAGAATTCCATGGACAGAGGAGCCCAGTGGGTTACAGTCCATGGGGTCACAAAGAGTCAGACACGACTGGGTGACTGACACTTTCACTTTCTCACCTCATCAGTCTGTTTTCTGACTTGAAATTCACTGCAGAGTTCTTTCCTATATTAATATTCTAAGGGGTTCTATATGGAGACACAAAACAAAAAGACAAACCTGCCTTTAGTATCTGAAATTACAGCCAGTAATACTAAGCATGGGAAAGTACCTTAAAGGATCCTCTTGACTCAAAGACCCCCAGTTAACAGTAGCTATCACATGAAACAGTGCCAGGGCTGTCTGAGATTAAATGCTCTTTTAGAGAGCTGCATCAACTGTCGAAGGGTGTTTTGGGTTTGTTTTTCTTTTTTGGTAGTAAAATATACTGAACATAAAATTGACATTTAACCACTTTTTAAATTGCAGTTTAAAAGAAAAAAAAAAACACATAAAATAAAAATTTACCAACCTAACCAGTGTTAAGTGTATAGTGCAGGAGTGTCAAGTATATCCTCAATGAGATGCAACAGAATTCCAAAGTTACTTCATCTCACAAAACTAAAACTATACCCGTTAAACAACTCCCCATTTCCCCCTCCTCCCAGTCCCTGGGAGACTATCAACCTACCTTCTACAATTCTACTTTGTTCCTAGGAATTTGAAACTTTAAATATCTCATGTACTTGGAATCATGCAGTATTTGTCTTTTTGTATATATTAACCATTTCTAAGTATACAATTCAGTGGCACTAAATATATTCCCATTGCTGTACAAACATGACCACTATTCATCTCCACAACTTTTTCATCCTTCTAAACTGAAACTCTGTACCCTTTAAGCAGTAATTCCCCATTAACCGAAATTTTGTACCCATTAGGAAATAACTTCCCATTACCCAGTCCCTGTAACGACTATTCTACTTTCTCTATGAACTGACCTATTCCAGGTACCTGTAATACTTGTCCTTTTGTTCTGGCTTGTTTCACTTAGCACAGTGTTTTCAAAGTTTATCCATGTCGTAAAATCTATCAGAATTTCATTCCTTTTTAAGGCTGAATAATACTCCATTATATGTTATGCTACATTTTGTGTATCAATTCATTTGTCTATGGACATTTGAGTTGTTTCTATCCTTTGGCTATTGTGAATAATGCTGCTAAACAGACAGTAACAAGTGTTGGAGGATGTGGAGAAATGGAATCCTGGTGCCGTGCTAATGGAAATGTAAACACAGTGCAGCCACTGTTGAAAACGATATGGTGGTTTCTCAAACCATTTATTATCACAGAATTCACTTCTCGGTATAGACCCAAACGAACCGAAAGCGGGAACAGATAACTGCATGACAAAAGTTCAGTTCTTATGTCAGTCATCCTGATGGGTGTGAAGTAACATCGCATAATGGTTTTGATTTGCATTTCCCTTATTATTAAAAGATGGTGAACATTTTTTCATGTGTTCACTGGCCATTTGTGTACTTTCCTTGGGAAAATGGCTGGACAGTTTTAATCAATCCTAAAAATACATCTTGAAATGAAAGACATTTCTTATGTACTCTGGCATTTCTGCAGCATGAGCCACTGTCTGGGTGTCACAGCAAAGTCCAGACACATTTAAATGAAAAAGGTTTTGCTCAATTTTCTAAAAAGCAGCCTCTCCATATAAAACGGGCTCAGTTCAATAAACCGATTTTTAAATTCATGTTAGTGGAACCTACACTTCCAACATTTGGTAAAAATATGCTGAAAGACAACAAAAAGGACGCATCCACTGCCTCTCCCAGAGGCAAGAGCCTTTTCCAATTTAGTTTTTTACCTAGAACCCAGAGGTAATGCTTTTGTGACTTTGGCCAAATCAACCAATGAAATATGCTCATCCAAAAACCAGCAACTCTCTCTAGATCATATATTTAATGTTTAGAAAGTAGGTAAAGAAGAAATGTTAAAATGAAACTAGCTAATTCTAAAGGATCCTGGTTACACTGTACTTACCACCTGTCTGCCTGCCTTCATTATTTACCAAGCACCCATTAAATGCAGGGACTGTTCTAGGTGCTTAGCATCTGTCAGCAAAAAAACAAAGACAAAGCCTTCTGCCCTTGTGCAGCTTATATTCTAGTGCCCTTGAATTTCCTTTGAGATTGGTGAGTGTGGAACATACCATCATAATTTGTTTTTAAAATTCTATCTGCAGTAAATCTGACCATAAATATAACACACAACTTCTGATACAGATGTGTGGAAAAGTACATAGAAAAATTTAAATAGCCTTTGTGAGCTTTGTAAATAAGGACCATAAGCCTATAAAAATTATTTCTTCCAAGAATCAATAACCAATAAGTAACTAAAATGACTATGTCTAAAATAATGAGAGGCTACATTATACTCGAAGTTTGGCCCTTCTGAACCCCTGCAAGGTAACCACTTCCTTTCAAACCTCAAGACGTTTTAACAATCAAATGCCAACTCAAATTTCAGTATCATTCATAGAGAATGCTCTTTATTTTTTAAAAAGCAAAGCAAAACAAACAAAAGTCTTAGCCAACTGATGAAAGTTAAAATGCCCTAAAAGTAGTACATATTTTAAGTATCTCTAATCATCTGCATATTCGCCAACTGGCCAATTTATACTGTTTAGACATGCACTGTCCAAATGTGCCTAATCTGAGATGAACTGTAAAGATAACATACACACACACTAGAGAAAAGTATAAAATGTCTCAACTATTTTTAAGTTTTGATTATATAATAAAATGAGAAGACTTCAGGATAAAATGAGCTAGAAGACAGTATTAAATACTTCTTTTCCTTTTTAAATGTGGCTACTAAAAAATCTTATGTGACTCACATTATGTTTCTTTTGGATAACACTGATGTAAGACACCAGGAGACGTCTAAACATGCATATAGAGCTAATATATGCCACATGCTGGAGCTGCACTCAGAATTTTACATCCATATATTCTGTTCAACCTGTCTTAGATATCAAAATATCACACACATCAAATATTTTCGTATCAAAATATGAACATTCCAGAGTGTAAAGTGATACGTTTAGCAGAGCACTAACCAATATCTGCATGACCACTGCATACAGGGCATTCAATCCATAAAGTAACTTGTTCTGCCCCACTATAGCACATGGGGCACGTGTCCATGTATAACTGATATGCATGCACTGTGCTCCTACAGTGTGCCTGGCAGCACTTTGCTCTCATAAAATTCTCACAGCTACCTTCTGTGGTGAGTACTATTATTTACAATATTTAAAGAAAATGAAGTAGGAGAAAAGGTTAATTGACTTGTCAAACTGCCGCCAGTAACCTGTGGAACTAGGATTCCAACCCAGCAGGTGAGATCCCAAATCACCACACACTCTCACTAGTAAAAAGACTACAGGAGGGAATTCCCTAGAGCTCCATGCTTTCACTGCTGAGGGCAAGGGTTCAAACCCTGGTCTGGGAACTAAGGTCCCACAAAACTACATAAGAAGATTGTGTCATTATCTTACAGGACTGGGTTTTAGTTGTGAGTACAATAAACAACACTGCACCCATTACAAAAGGCCAAGAGTAGATGGGAGTTAATGCTTTGCTTCCTACTTTCCACTCTACCTTTCTCAACCACAGGTTAAAGCTGACCAACGTGGATGAAATCTCTGATCTTACTACAGGTTTAGTCTACACTCCCTTTTCCAGTAAGGCCCCATCCCACCCCTCTAGTTCAATTTCTACTTGTCCTTCAGACTTCATTTCAGGCGTCATCTCCATGCAAGCCTAATTTAGACTAAGCACCCCTCTCCCTGTGCCAACCCCCACTGCAGCACTGTCCACACTCTTGTGCTTCCTCTCTAGACTGCTCCTGCCATGTTCACCACTTATCTATCCCGAAAACAGTGCCTAGCGTTAGGTGCTCAGTAAATATTTGCTGAAGGATCTAACCACCTGATCCACCCAGCTACAGCTAAAAGTGGAATCTTAAAAGTAAAGTTAGTGGTAGGAAGGGCTAACCCACAGGCAGAGAACAAGTTCTAAGTCTCATGAAATCTACAACAGGTCTAGAGCGCAGTATGACATTCAGGAAACAAGAATTACAAAGACGCCCTCCCCCCAAAACAAGTAAAATCAAAATCTAGTCAAAACGATCTAATGCTAAATTTCAGTATTATCTGTTTTATGAGAATGAACTAAGTAACTGACACTTATCACAAGAAATCCAAATCATCGATTCCAAATGCTATAAATTGAGATCAGCTTAAATTCGACACTTCCCAGAGTTCAAAGAAAACTATGCTTGCTTTTTATAATCATTTCAATATAAAATTAATTACACTTAAAATGGATTTTATTGCACTTGCCCCAGTGCTGTGTACTGGTCGCCAAGTGACAGAGACAACCTCGTGTTAAGATATTTATCTTGCGAGGGAAAAAAAAGGATCACACATCCAACCCAATTTAACACAATTCGTGTAAATGACACTTAATTTTCTCCGTAGAGTTGAAAGGGACTTTCCTAGAGTCTTCCCTTTTCTTTTCCTAAACAAGAAACCGATTTAAAAGGTCAATCTTTAGCTCTTACTTTCATACTAAATAATTCTGAAACATGAGGTGAAAAGTACATTAAAAGTCCCAAGGCTATGACTTGCAAGACACTTCCCTATAAGATGCTAGTGTAAAACAGGAGGGGGAAACTTCATGTTTTCAGGTTCGAGGACAGAAACTGACCATCTCCATCAGATTACTGCTTCTGCTGATGTCTCGAAAAGCAGTGTGTGCAAACATGCCGGAGTCCCACCCCAAGCACTAAGAGCCTCCGATTGTTTGACACATCAATGGATTAGTCAACGCGGGGCAACTCACTTTTCCCTTCTAATTTACTTTAATTATTCCTTACACAAACCCTCAAGCTTACTCTAAGTTACGACCATATGGAATCTCTTTGCCCTGAAGTATAAATTCAGGTCTTTACCAAATGACCCCTACTGCTTCAACTCCAACCATCAAAATAATGCCTTACAAGTATCGTACATCTAGTAACGCCACACAAACATGGAAAAAGCCAACCCTGACGCTTAAAGAAACAGGATTCTGGAACGCTGCTAATGCTGCATATTTTGTAACAGCAGGCACTGAGCAGAGTGGGAGACTTGAGAGCAAAAGACCGGATGGAAAGCAGGGGAAGACCCCGCCCCAGAAAGCTCAATGCCGATTCAAACAGTAACTTGGTCTGTCGCTTGGAATCGGGATCACTGAAACAAAGGCGTATATTAACGGGAAGCAAGATGTCTGGAGTAAAAGGAACGGTTTGCAGCTGCAGAGATCGCACACCATCCTCCCACAGGTCTTACCTATGGTGGAAATAAAGGTGGTGTTGAAGGCATCATCCGAAAAACGAAAAAGGACGCAGGTCTTCCCCACTCCCGAGTCCCCGATCAGGAGCAGCTTGAAAAGCAGGTCGTACGTCTTCTTCGCCATTGGGAGGAGCGGCTCAGGCTCTCGCCGCCGGCGGCCCCAAGGGATCGGTCCCTCTCACTACGGCCAACTCCTCGCTCGGGCGTTCTCAGGCCGGAGGACCGGGGGGAACCGTGGGAAAAAGGACGGCTCGAGAGGGCGCGGGTGACCTAGGAACTGCCTCGTCGAGGAAGCCCCGACGGTGGCGGCGTCCGGTGCCTCCGAGGGCGGCGACCGCTGCTCCGCAGCCTCTCCCAGCCGCTCCGCCCGGTTCCGGGGAGTCGGTCGGGACAAAATGGCCTCCCCTCCCCCCTCAGGGTTGCTCGGCCGGGACGCTCCGACGGGCGAGCGAGCAGGCTCGGCCGTCGAAGGAGCGCGGTAGGCGTGAGGACAGCCTCTCTTTCCGAAGCAGCAGCTCAGCGCTTGGACGCGGCGAAGTCAGCGAAGGAGGAGCCGGAGCTGACGAGCTCAGCTACATAGCCACAGGAAACCGAGCCGCCCCGGCCAGAGCCACCTTTTCCCCGTGCCCTCTCACGCCGGCGTGCGCGCTGCCTGAGACGCACGCAAGGACGTACGCCCGCCCTCCCCTCGCGCCCTCGTCCTGCGGTCCACCCCTGCGCACGCGCGCTAGGGGGAGTGCGGGACCGCTCGGGGCGGAGAGTGGAGCTCGCTCTGGGTCTCCCAACCTCAGTCTAAGGCCCGGCGGAGATGAGAGAGGGGTGGGGCGAGAGAGGGCGAGGCCGCGGGCGCGCTCCCTGCGGCCGCCTGATAGGGTGCGGCGGCCTAACGAGCACGCCCCGCGGGGAGGGGCTGTATAGTGACCGCGCAGGCGCGGCATGCCGGCGTTACCCCGCCCCCCTCTCCGCCTTGACACCCCGGATTTTCTTCTTCCGGTTGCTCTCCGACTTCGCTGAGGATGTTTCGGGTCGCGTTTGACAAGCGTATGGAGCTGAGGGTGTTGGCGCAGCCACGGCCTTGGGTGGCCGTGTGTTTCCTGTGCAGCTGTAGCTTGTAAATGCGAGGAAAGTAGTACCCTGGGTCATTTAATAGCCTCTTCGCTAAAATGAGGTTCGTCCTGGAGTGTCCTCCCTCTTGTTGGGGGAAACATAACAGCTCCAACCTGGTTTGCTTAAGGAACAAGAATTGGCATTCAAGAGAGCGGGAGTTTGAAATGGGAAAAATCTGGCCACGCTGCTCAGGTTGGGATGATGTAATCTGAGTTCCAGGGAGGGGAGAAAGAATACCGAGGAACACCTGGGCGCTGGGGAAACCTCCCCGCCAAATGGCAGCGCAGGTGTGTTCTCAACACTGAGAACCCGCTCCAGAACTGATCCGCCTTTTCGGAACTGGGAGAATCCAGGAGCGCTATACAGAGGAAGCTGGGCCCGCCGCCCTGCCGCCAAAATCGAACCCCCAGTGTCCCAAATTGGGGAATAGTGAAGCAAACCTCAACTCCACTGTTTCTTACTTGCGCTTTCTTTTCATACTTCCCATCAGTCAGGTTATACCTTCCCTTTCTTCTTCCTTTCTGTAGTTTAAATATTTATACTCCTGCCCTACCATTCTCAGTGTGCTTCATGGCTCCAAAGCACACCTAGGTGTGATGGCAGAGTCGTTGAACCTGGTATGCTGGTTCAACCTGACCCAGGAGTAAACGCCGGGACATCCGGAAAACAAGAAACAGGGCTTGCCAGAGAGGTAGAAACTGTATTACACCCCACTACCACCACCAAAGTGTTTATGTATTTGAATCAGTTCAGTTCAGTGCACATTTACATATTAAATATGTAATTAAAATTAGTTTTTCAAGCAGTTAGTGTAATCGTATTTGAATCATTCTTTGAAGAGTTGTCTTACATTCTTCCTGTAAAACTACCCCTAAGGCTTCATTTCTGAAAATGCCTGTCTTCTCTAATCTCACTCTAGTTTGTTTCTGTGATTGCTCTTGCCTCTTAAACCTTATTCTCTGTGACTCATTCTTTCTCGCATTGGGAATGCCTTATTCAGATAATAACAACAATTCTAAAATAGTCTAGGCATGCAAATCACAAAATGAGCTATGATGAGTACTTCACAGTTTTGTCACCAATTCCGAGTAATAACATTCAGGAAAATCTCTACTGTTAGTCTTCCTTTCAAAATAAGTTTGATTAACTAAAACCCCAATGTTGTGAAGGACTTTAGAAATGCTATGATTTTTAAGTGTAGAAAGACTAATTCCACTACATAAATGTTAGAGATCAGTTCAGTTCTGTCGCTCAGTCGTGTCCAACTCTGCGACCCCATGAACCTCAGCACACTAGGCCTCCCTATCCATCCCAAACCCATGTCCATTGAGTTGGTGATGCCATCCAACCATCTCATCCTCTGTTGTCCCCTTTTCCTCCTGCCCTCAATCTTTCCCAGCATCAGGGTCTTTTCAAATGAGTCATCTCTTCACATCAGGTGGCCAAGGTATTGAAGTTTCAGCTTCAACATCAGTCCTTCCAATGAATACCCAGGACTGATCTTTAGGATGGACTGGTTGGATCTCCTTGTGGTCCAAGGGACTCTCAAGAGTCTTCTCCAACACCACAGTTAAAAAGCATCAATTCTTCGGCGCTCAGCTTTCTTTATAATGTTAAGGATAGTGGGCAGGTAAAAATGAAACTTCTTCAAGACATGGAAATAGCAGACCACATGACCTGCCTCCTGAGAAATCTGTATGCAGGTCAAGAAGCAACGGTTAGAATTGGACACGGAACAACAGACTGGCTCCAAACAGGGAAAGGAGTACGTCAAGGCTGTATACTGTCACCCTGCTTATTTAACTTCTATGCAGAGTACATCATGAGAAATGCTGGGATGGATGAAGCACAAGCTGGAATCAGGATTGCCAGAAGAAATATCAATAACCTCAGATATGCAGATGACACCACCCTTATGGCAGAAAGCATAGAAGAACTAAGGAGCCTCTTGATGAAAGTGAAAGAGAGTGAAAAAGTTGGCTTAAAAATCAACATTCAGAAAACTAAGATCATGACATCCGGTCCCATCACTTCATGGCAAATAGATGGGGAAACAATGAGAGACTTTATTTTTGGGGGCTCCAAAATCACTGCAGATGGTGACTGCAGCCATGAAGTTAAAAGACGCTTACTCCTTGGAAGAAAAGTTATGACCCACCTAGACAGCATATTAAAAAGCAGAGACGTTACTTTGCCAACAAAGGTCCGTCTAGTCAAAGCTATGGTTTTTGCAGGAGTCATGTATGGATGTGAGAGTTGGACTATAAAGAAAGCTGAGTGCCAAAGAATTGATACTTTTGAAGTGTGGTGTTAGAGAAGACTCTTGAGAGTCCCTTGGACTTCAAGGAGATCCAACCAGTCCATCTTAAAGGAAATCAGTCCTGAATGTTCTTTGGAAGGACTGATGTGGAAGCTGAAGCTCCAATACTTTGGCAACCTGATGTGAAGAACTCATTTGAAAAGACCCTGATTCTGGGAAAGATTGAAGGCGTGAGCAGAAGGAGATGACAGAGGGTGAGATGGTTGGATGGCATCACTGACTCTATGGACATGAGTTTGAGTTAGCTCTGGGAGTTGGTGATGGACAGGGGGGCCTGGTGTGCTGCAGTCCATGGGGTCACAAAGAGTCAGACAGGACTGAGTGACTGAACTGAACTGAACTGAACTGAACCGAAAAGTGAAAGAATGTAAAAAATGTAAAAAGTTTTCACAAAAATTTATTCTTTATCCCAGTCATTTCCAACAGTTTTATCGGTTAGAACCTTTTTTCCATGGACTCAATATTCTGGAGCTTTAGGAATTAATTATACTCTTAAAAAATTTTACTTATATATTTATTTGGTTGTGCCAAGTCTTAGTTGCAGCATGCAGGATCTAGTTTCCTAACCAGGCATCCAATCTGGGCCCCCTGAATTGAGAGGGCAGAGTCTTACTCACTGGACCACTAGGGAAGTCCCAACAAATTTTATTTACTATTGAATCAGGATCCTAGAAGTTTAGAGCTGTCATATCTTTTAAGTCTTAGTTCAACTCCTGCACATAATTTTCAGGTGAGTCTAAGGCTCAGGTTAGGGAGTAACAAGATATCACACTTGCAGTGGCAGAGCCAGCACTGTGTGCTAAAGGGAAAAATAAAGAAAACCTCTACAGGACATCATATTGCATGAAGGCAAGAATTGGGAGGCTCAGCCAGTAATGTTTGGTTTCTCTAAAATTAAAAGTTTTGCTGGAGTGAAGCCTAAGCCTCAAACCCTGCTTACCACTGAAGACCACTAGAATGATCAGGTATGATCTCTGATTCTGGCAGGGGTTGGGGGTGGGGAGAATAAAATGAGAGTCTATGTAGGCCTAAAAGGTAAATGTAGAGTTGTGAAGTAATGTTGATAATAGTTGAAACAGTGAAAGAAATTACCGATTTAGTACTAGCTTGGGTTTTATACATTGAAAAAAAAAAATTGATCTGTATAGAATCTAGTCCAAATAATTTGAAAAACCAAGAAAGAATTGTTCATATCAGTAATTATTGGGATTCCCTGGTATCTCACTGGTAAGGAATCCTCCTCCCAATGTAGGAGATATGGGTTCAATCCCTGGGTTGGGAAGATGTACTGGAGAAAGAGATAGCAACCCACTCCAGTATTCTTGCCTAGAAACTCCCATGGACATAGAAGCCTGGCAGGCTGCAGTCCATGGGGTTGCAAAAGAGTTGGACACAACTTAGCGACTAAACAACAAACCAGTAATTATTAGGTATTATTTCTATATTTTTCTAGAAAGTGCACAGCTAGCCAGCACATGGTTCCACTCTTCAGCTTCCACTTTCAGGCCCTGCCTCTATAGCATGTAAGAAATCCCTGCCTGAAAAGATATTGACTCAGGATCATCTTTATTATTCTTCCCACTTATATTTTCCAATCTCTCTCCTTGATTTCTTCCTCTTTAATCCTTCTACCCTTGCTTGCTCTGAAGAATGAAGTGTTGCACCTTTTCTCATGGTCTGGTGGCTAAGAATCCACCTTTCACTGCAGGGAACGCAGGTTCTAACCCTGGCTGGGAAACTAAGATCCCAGAGCTGCAGAGCGACTATGCCTGAGTGGTGCGACTAGAGTCTAGAGAGTCCAAGCACAGCAGTGAAAGCTTCCATGTGACGCATCAAAGATCCTACGTGTGGCAACTGAGGCCCAAGGCAGCCAAACAAATATATTTTCTTTTAACAATTAAAAAGAAAAAAAGAATCACATCTTCCCTCCAATGGCAGCACCACTGCTAAGTCATCACCTTGCTGTAACACCTGCCCCTCCAGTCTCTGAGACGTTGCCTGACTTCTACTATCTGGTTCCTCTGTTCCCCCTCCCATTCTGCCTAGGGCCATCTTAGAGGAAGGTCTTTGACCTTCCTGATGCTAGGTACTGATTGCGCAGAGGAGACCAGTGTTCTTATCACCATAGCCTGTCAATATTCTGCTCTGCCTGCATATCTTGATTTAGTCCAACCTCCTGTTAGAGAATGATTGCCCCATGAGCTTTGCCCAGCACACTGGATGTGTTTGTCCTAGTCTCCTTCAGGGATATCTCAGTTCTGAAATGCTGGCCTCCTCACCTGGCACTTAAGGAACTTCAGTAAACTATTTCCTACCCTATCTTCTGCATACTAGCCTCTAGACAGGCTGAACTAGTCCCCTTCCTCACAGTTATTATGTATTCTCTTGATTTCATGCCCAGTTTACTGTGGTTTTTCTCCATACAAAATACACCCTCAGGACTTTCCTGGCGGTTCAGTCGTTAAGACTCCGAGCTTCCAAAGCAGGAACTGTGGGTTCAATCCTTGGTCAGGGATTAAGATCCCATATGCCTTTCAGTGCAACCAAAAACGTTAAAAATGCACTTTCTCCTCACTCCACCTATGGCTTAAATGTTCTCACCATAGCCTGTCTTCCCCAGCACATTCTCCTGTGAAGGAACTTGTTTCCCTTTGAACTTCCATAGCACTTAAAAAAAAATCTAGTACGTTTCTTCCTTTTCATTTCCACAAATAACACACATTTACTTTTAGAAACATAAAATCCACATATAGGGGACTTCCCTGGTGGTTCAATGGTTGAGAATCTGCCTTCCAGTGCTGGGGACATGGGTTCAATTTCTGGTGGGGGAACTAAGATCCCACATGCAGCAGGGCAGCTAAGCCCATGTGCCACAGCTACTGAGCCCACGCCCCTCAAGGAGAGGGAAGCCTGTGTTACACTCCTGAGGCCATGCCCCTCGACAAGAAAGAAGCCCATGCACCACAACTGCTGAGCCTGTGCCCCTCAAGAGAAGCCCGTGTGCCACGACAAAGACCCTATGCAGCCAAAAATAAATAATTTAAAAAAACCCTACAGGTAAGCAAAACAATACTAATTTGGAGAAATAATTTGGAGACATTTTCAGAATGTTTGGGGAAAATTTTGAAAATTCAAGAGAAGTGAATGGGAAGATAATACATTTAGAGTAATATTTTATTAATTTTAGAAAATACGTGAAGAACTCACTTAACTCCATTACAGAGTTTGTTTCTATGAACATGAAATACCACTAGGACAAATGGTACAACTATGATATAGTGGAATGAACATTAAATTTGGAGTCAGATAACATAGACTCAAGAAACAACTCTGCTACTGACTGGCTCTATGATTCATTTAACCTCACTAAGCCTATTTTCCTCATATGTCAAAAGGATACAATACTTCATGAGACTGATTTAGAAATTAAATAAGAGAGTGCAAGTAAATGTACTTTATATAGCATAAAACACTATGCAAATATAAATGATTACTATTATTACTAAGAGGTAAGAGCTTTGCACCATAAGGAAAAAGAAAGCAGAAAATTACAAGTAAAGTTAGAATAGTTATAAATTATCAAAGCAACAAGCCATGCTGGAAGAAAAATGATGCCATAGGAAGTTGAACAAGAACAAGAATAGGTCAGAACAAGAAATGAAAGATTAAAATTGAGAGAAACAAGAATTGAAACTGAAGAGTTGTGAAGCTTTCATGGAATTATCGAAAGGAGACAAAAAGAAAAAATTCACTGGCTGAAAGTAGCAGACAACTGCCCCCAATATAAAAAAATCCAGCCGTGAATCTGTATTCACCTCCATTGGAACAATTGATGCAGTCCCATGGTTATAAACATGGCTCTTGAGTTCACTTCCCCGATAGAAGGCGGTAAAGAATCTGCCTGCAATGAAGGAGACCCGGGTTCAGTTCCTGGGTCAGGAAGATCCTCTGGAGAAAGGATAGGCTACCCACGCCAGTATTCTGGCCTGGAGAATTCCATGGACTGTGTATAGTCCATGGGGTTGAAAGTCACGACTGAGCGACCTTCACTTTCACTTTCGCACTTCACTTGAGTTGGCTAGACCTAAGATTCTATATCTGGCACATTGTTAGAGATCTTGGGTGAGTTACTTAACCTCTTTCAACCTGTTTCCTCATCTGTAAAGTGGGAACTAGATAAAAACTACCATAGGGTTAAATGACGATTAAATAAGACACAGTATTTAGCCTTCAGTTAATGTTCAGAAATGTTATTACCACCACAAGAACAGAGAAAACTTTCCATCTGCAGGTCATTGACTTGTTGAAAAAAACATCTAGACGAACATAGATTTTAAAAAATCACATATTTAAGGGTAAACAGTGGAAACAGTGTCAGACTTTATTTTTTGGACTCCAAAATCACTGCAGATGGTGATTGCAGCCTTGAAATTAAAAGACACTTACTCCTTGGAAGGAAAGTTGTGACCAACCTAGATAGCATATTTAAAAGCAGAGACGTTACTTTGCCAACAAAGGTCTGTCTACTCAAGACTATGGTTTTTCCAGTAGTCATGTATGGATGTGAGAGTTGGACTGTGAAGAAAGCTGAGCGCCAAAGAATTGATGCTTTTGAAGTGTGGTGTTGGAGAAGACTCTGGAGAGTCCCTTGGACCGCAAGGAGATCCAACCTGTCTATTCTAAAGGAGATCAGTCCTTGGTGTTCTTTGGAAGGACTGATGCTAAAGCTGAAATTCCAGTACTTTGGCCACCTCATGCGAAGAGTTGACTCATTGGAAAAGACCCTGATGCTGGGAGGGATTGGAGGCAGGAGGAGAAGGGGACGACAGAAGATGAGATGGCTGGATGGCATCACCGACTCGATGGATGTGAGTTTGAGTGAACTCCGGGAGTTTGTGATGGACAGGGAGGCCTGGCGTGTTGCGATTCATGGGGTCACAAAGAGTCGGACACGACTGAGCAACTGAACTGAACTGAACATATTCTGTTAATCCATGGGGATCTCAAAAGGGAAGGGAAAAGATTCCTCTAAACCCATCTTTTGCAACTTTATGCCTACTCTAAAAGTGATTATCAATTAAGCAGGAACCCTACCCAGGCTAGGGACTGTATATTTACATTTGCATGCTTCTGCTGCTGCTAAGTCGCTTCAGTCATGTCCGACTCTGCTTCCCCGTCCCTGGGATTCTCCAGGCAAGAACACTGGAGTAGGTTGCCATTTCCTTCTCCAGTGTGTGAAAGTAAAAAGGGAAAGTGAAGTCGCTTAGTCATGTCTGACTCAAAGCGGCCCCATGGACTGCAGTCTACCAGGCTCCTCCATCCATGGGATTTTCCAGGCAAGAGTACTGGAGTAGGTTGCCATTGCCTTCTCCTATGTTTGCATATTAAAGTGTAAATATGTAAGTTATCCTCTTTTTTTAACATCTAAAGGAAAACAAAAGAATCGTCCAAGACAAAGGATTCTTTTCTAATAACTGGCTATTCAACTATATATTAAAGTAATTAATTTGCTTACTTACTTAATTCATTCATTCATTTTTTTTTTTTTACTTAGAAAATGGAGCACACTAAGAAATAAACAAACACAGTGGTTCTCTTTTAACATGGAAAGATCCATAGTAGACCCTGAATGAAGCAGTACAAAACAGGGCTATCAGGCACACTTGTGCTATCAGAGGAAAATTGGGATGTTTATGGTAGGAGGGGTCAGAGCTCTGAAGAGCAAAGCTAAAGAGGCTTTCGGGAAACTGAGAGAAAAGTTCAGAGAGCAAAAATTATGGCAACTTGACCTGCATGAGACAACTGGAAAAAAATCCTAGTAGCCACGAAAAGTTGGGACAGAATAGAATTGGAGAGAAAGGCACTTTCTAAAGGCAGAACCCAGGGGTTCCCAGGTAGCGCAGTGGTAAAGAATCTGCCTGCCAAGAAGAGACGAGGTTTGATCTCTGAATTGACTAGATCTCCTGGAGAAGGAAATGGCAACCCACTCCAATATTCTTGGCTGGGAAATCCCACGGACAAAGGAGCCTGGCAGGCTATAGTCCATGGGGTCGCAAAAGAGTCAAACACAACTCAGCGACTAAACAACCGCCACCAAAGGCAGAACCGAGGGGAGCGTTGTCAAAGTGAGGCAAGAGGTCTGCTTAAGGAAAGATTTGAAACCCAAATGGAATGGAGACTCTAGAAAACTTTATCTCGAGAATCAAGACCTAGAGAAGGATTCATCATACTTAAAAAGAGAATGCTTTAACTCTCTGCCAAGTCAAGTAATGTGAAACTACACTTAAGGCTTACAATTCATAGACTCATGCATGGCATGGTATAATGGAGTCATGGGGATCTGATCTTGAATATTTGTTCCATCTCATGTTAGCTGACTCATCTTGACCATTGCTTAGCATTTTGAACTTCAGTTTCCTCATCTGGAAATTGAGGTTATCAGTAGCTACCAAATTCAATTTATTGTAAAGATTAAAATAATCTATGCAGAGAACATGGCAGGTGGACAAGCGATTCACTAAATATTGATTCTCTTCCCTCTGTAAGATGTAAACCATCTAAGGAACTATTGTTGCATCTCTTATCTCTAGCCCAGTATCTCGCATGTAATAGGGACTCAATAATTATTAATTAGGTTGAATTGCATCTGCATTAGAAGAGAGCTTAGATGTCATCTAAACTAATTTCTGTTCGGTGAAGAAATGCTATAAGCAACCTATGTCTGCCTCTGAATGAACATAGCCACTGAGCTCGCTGATGGCAAGAGGACTGATTTCAGGGCTGAGAGAAACGTCTAAATGTGCTCCCATGTAATATCATCCATTTGTTTTAATTCTGTCCTCTGGAGCAACACAGAATAAACCTTTCCCTACATTCACATGACAACTCTTCAACTATTTAAAGATAGCATTGACATTTTCCTCTAAGCTGCTCTGAGCTAACCCTCTTCAAATAAGATGACCCTTGCTGCTGCTGCTAAGTCGCGTCAGTCATGTCTGACTCTGTGCGACCCCATAGACAGCAGCCCACCAGGCTCCGCCGTCCCTGGGATTCTCCAGGCAAGAACACTGAAGTGGGTTGCCATTTCCTTCTCCAATGCATGACAGTGAAAAGTGAAAGTGAAGTCGCTCAGTCATGTCTGACTTTTATCAACCCCATGGACTGCAGCCTACCAGGCTCCTCCATCCATGGGATTTTCCAGGCGAGAGTACTGGAGTGGGTTGCCATTGCCTTCTCCGAAGATGACCCTAGATAACTAATAGCGCCACCATTCTGATTTGCCTATCTCCCTTTCCAAATGTGGTATCTATCATTGAACACAGTGCTGAGTTAAGAACATAACACCTGTGAAAATGTCCAAATCAAGCTACCACCAGCAGATTATATTGATAATATTAATGGAAAAGTCTTGTTGGGATACTCTTTAAAACTGAGATGGTTTGGTAACTGATTGAGAAGAAATTACCTTCCAGATCAATTTTGTGTTGAAACCATTAGGTACATTACTTTGCCAACAAAGATCCATCTAGTCAAAGCTATGGTTTTTGCAGTAGTCATGTATGGATGTGAGAGTTGGACTATAAAGAAAGCTGAGTTCTGAAGAATTGATGCTTTTGAACTGTGGTGTTGGAGAAGACTCTTGAGAGTCCCTTGGACTGCAAGGAGATCCAACCAGTCCATCCTAAAGGAGATCAGTCCTGGGAGTTCATTGGAAGCACTGATGTTGAAGCTGACACTCCAGTACTTTGGCCACCTGATGTGAAGAGCTGACTCATTTGAAAAGACCCTGATGCTGGGAAAGATTGAGGGCAGGAGGAGAAGGGGATGACAGAAGATGAAATGGTTGGATGGCATCACCGACGCTATAGACATGAGTTTGGGTAAATTCCTGGGGTTGGTGATGGACAGGGAGGCTTGGTGTGCTGCGGTCCGTGGGGTGGCAAAGAGTCAGACATGACTGAGCGACTGAACTGAACTGAACCATTAAGTTACTAAAGTCATTCAATAAATTAGCATATAAATTACATTTTATGTATACAAATCTAAAATAGACAAAGGAGAGGAACAGCCAATTCACTGTCATAAGAGAAGAATACGTGAAAAAAAATGTTCAAA
The DNA here is from genome assembly GCF_032405125.1 of Capricornis sumatraensis. Lineage (NCBI taxonomy): Eukaryota > Metazoa > Chordata > Mammalia > Artiodactyla > Bovidae > Capricornis > Capricornis sumatraensis. Next base: position 33,239,727 of record NC_091069.1, on the reverse strand, counting down.
TTTGCTTGTAATCAGAGAAATTCAAATTAAAACAATAATAAGGTAAAATTTTCTGCCCATGAAAATGGCGAAAATTAAAAAGGTGAATAATGCCGAGTGTTGGTGAGGATGCAGAGAGATAAGAACTCTCATGTACAGCTGATGTAAATACATTCAGTCCAGCCATTTTGGAAAGCAATCAGGCAGTATTTAATAAATGATGTACATACCTGTGACCCAACAATACCAATGTTGGGTGGTCCAAGAGAAATTATCACGTAGATTCATCATCGACTTTCTTTGTGGCAGTGAGATGTTGGACTCAATCTCAGTGTCTACTGCTAGGCGAATGAGTAAATGAAATGTGGTGAATGCAAGTTGAGTTAGCCCAGATCATAAAGACTTGGCTTGGGTTTAAAAATTGGGTAACATGACGACTCAGACCCAGTCAGGACTGTTATCATTTCAGTTTACTAATAAATCAGCAAACATACCAAGAAAAATGTCTTCTTAGTTCCTCACAGAAACATGCCCAAATTCTGACGATCAGTGTAGGCCATTCAGAGGGAGAAAACTGGGCCTATGAGTTCGTTTAGTGCGTACTTTTGTTAGATTAGGCTTGGGAAGAAGCTAGGTCAGCGCTCAAGGGTCTACCCTCTACCATGTAAGAAAATTCCTGTGGTACTATTGGGCCTGTTGCAGGCCTGACAATGGCCTACCCCACATATTATTGAATACCTTACTGCAATATTAAACTACTGACTAGCTACACATTCAGCAATGTAGAAAACTGAAACAATAGAAGCAGAAACTGATTTATAGTACAATGCCATTCATGTAAATTAAAAACCTACAAAGCTATGTTTTATGAGGTTTCATACATATTCAATAACATCTATCAACATTAGAGAGCAAACCTGTAGAAGGAGAGGGCATTGAGGAGGGAGGAAGGGAAAAATATTAAATGAAATAAAATGAGAGGGGGAAATTCCCTGGTGGTCTCGTGGTTAGGACTCAGAACTTTCACTGCCATGGCCCAGGTTCAATCCCTGATCGGGGAACAGAGATACTGCAAGCCACACAGCATGGCCAGGTAAATAAAATAAGGACTTTTTTAAAAAGTGAAAGAAGGGATTAACATTGTATATGGAGACAGAGGAAACATTGGTACTCCTTTTTTTTTTTTTTTTGGTACTCCTTATAGATATCAGAATACCAGCAAAGTAGGGACTTCCCTGGTGGTCCAGTGGTTAGATATCAGCCTTTCAATGCAGGGGATAAGGGTTCCATCCCTGGTCCGGGAACTAAGATCCCACGTGCCTCAGAGCTACTAAGCCTAGAGAGTGCAAGTGCGTCAATGAAAAATCCCACGTAAAAAAATCCCACGTGACACAAAAAGGGAACATGTTCCTCCTTAAAAAAAAAAAGAGTAATATAGCAAAGTGAGGGAAGAAGTCTGAATATTTGGTTTGGCTTGATAAAAAGAATACAGACTCTGGTTGTTTGCTTTTAAGTCGAATTGACTCATAGCATAACAATAGTTATGCGAATTTTAAAATTTGTGGCAAATTGATTTCTTCACACTGATTTGATCATGGAAACTCAGACTTCAGGGAATTGCCTGTTTGTTCCCAAAGCTTGAACTCAGCTGTCACCTGTCAGCCCTCACCCAGCGCTGACTGGTTCCAGCTTTTCAGACTAAGCACCCAGTTATTTGCAGGCTGCCCAACCTCTTTCCTGGAGCCAGAGAGAGGGAAGAAGCACAGGGTATTGAAAGTCCTCATGCTACATACCAATTGAGTTAAACACTGCCAAGATAATATCTGAGCTCAGCCATCTCTTTTGTCCAAACTATCCCCAAGAGGATGCCAGGCTGTCTCCTATGTAGTGTGAATATCCAGCATTCCGCTACCTTTTGCCCTAACTCAGGGGTCTGGTGTCTCTGACAATCCTACAGAGATCCTGTTTCTTTGCCTTGTTCTTACCAGCACCAGTCCCCACCCCTCACGCGTAGTCACACTCACTTCTCTGTGTAAAAGGCATTTGTCAGGTCTTTGGCTGCCCAGCCTTGAACCCCCTTCCTTTGACTAGGAAACTCCCCACCATGAGTTTTCAGCATGCAGAGCCCTCCTCCCACTATATTCCTGGCCAGAGCACCCACCCTCACTGCATCCCCAAACACACACATACACTGGGGGACATGAGCAGGCCTCTTCTAGTCTGAAGCACCAGCTCAAAACCTTGACAAAGGGGCTACGGACACAAAGAAGCAGGTACAGTGGGGTGTGTACTGAGAAGGCAGTAGGGTACAGCAGCTGTACCTGGTTTCCAGGGCACCCGTGGGCCCTGAAACCAGGTGGTTTTGTCCAATGTTGGCTGCTGGCTGCAGAATCTCTTTAGTGCCTGTACTTGCTCAGTCGCTCAGTTGTGTCCAGCTCTTTTCTATCCTGTGGACTTTGGCCCGCCAGGCTCCTCTGTCTGGAGTGTGTTGCCATTTCCTGAGCCAGGAGATGTTCTGGACCCAGGTATCGAAACTTTGTCTCTTGCATCTCCTGCGTTGGCGGGTGGATTCTTCGCTGCACCACCTAGAAAGCCCCTTTAGTGCCTAGAGAGGGTAATGATGGCCTCATTGTCTGGCCTCAGCAGGCTGCATCTGTGGCCTGTTTCTGTACCTCAATTCCTTAGCCTGGTTCTCCAGCCTCCCCAGTAACTCTGAGAACTCCTCAATAGCCCTTCAGTAAATTAATTTTCTGCTTCTATTTGCCAAAGTTAATCTGTGTTTGCAACCAAAATTTCTGATGAACACACTTTTTTTCTGGTAGTCCCTGGGGTAACTCTAACTTTGCCTGACATTCCCATCATATCCTCTTCTATTTCCTGTCTGCTGCTGTTCTTGCCACTTGGACCTGTCTCAAACTTGACCCCTGTTCTCCCAGTCTCTCTCCCAAGGTGGCTGTATTTATTTATTTATTGACTGCACCTTATGGGATCTTAGTTCCCTGAGCAGGGATTGAATCTGGACCCTTGGCAGTGAGAGTGTGGAGTCCTAACCACTGGACCACCAGGGAATTTCCAGGCTGCTATACAAAGGAGTACGTCAAGACTGTATATTGTCACCCTGCTTATTTAACTTATATGCAGAGTACATCATGAGAAACACTGGGCTGGAGGAAGCACAAGCTAGAATCAAGATTGCCGGGAGAAATATCAATAACCTCAGATATGCAGATGACACCACCCTTATGGCAGAAAGTGAAGAACTATAGAGCCTCTTGATGAAAGTGAAAGAGGGGAGTGAAAAAGTTGACTTAAAACTCAGCATTAAGAAAACTAAGATCATGGCATCTGGTCCCATCACTTCATGGGAAATAGATGGGGAAACAGTGGAAACAGTGAGTGCCTTTATTTTTGAGAGCTCCAAAATCACTGCAGATGGTGATTGCAGCCATGAAATTAAAAGACCTTACTCCTTGGAAGGTAAGTTATGATCAACCTAGACAGCATATTAAAAAGCAGAGACATTACTTTGCCAACTAAGGTCCGTCTAGTCAAGGCTATGGTTTTTCCAGTGGTCATGTATGGATGTGAGAGTTGGACTATAAAGAAAGCTGAGCACCGAAGAATTGATGTTTTTGAACAGTGGTGTTAGAGAAGACTCTTGAGAGTCCCTTGGACTGCAAGGAGGTCCAACCAGTCCATCCTAAAGGAGATCAGTCCTGGGTGTTCACTGGAAGGACTGATGTTGAAGCTGAAACTCCAATAGTTTGGCTACCTGATGAGAAGAGTTGACTCATTTGAAAATACCCTGATGCTGGGAAAGATTGAGGGCAGGAGGAGAAGGGGACAACAGAGGATGAGATGGTTGGATGGCATCACCGACTCAACAGACATGGGTTTGGGTGGATTCCGGGAGTTGATGATGGACAAGGAGGCCTGGTGTGCTGTGGTTCATGGAGTCGCAAAGAGTTGGACACAACTGAACAACTAAACTGAACTGAACTGTTACTTTTGATCCCTCTTTCCTGTGTCTCCACTGTCTCCTTCCAACTTCCTCCCTAGGGCTAATGCACCCTGTCCCAAGGCCTGGACAGCTAGGCAGTCATACTAACTCTTTCGTGCATCAACACTGGACCTAGTACTGACCAGGGAGAGAGGCCTCAGATAGGAGGAGGAAAGAAGCACAGAGGCAGAGAGATGGGAGGGTAGCAGATACTTTTACTATTTTTATCTTTTAATCTAAATAATACAAGTTGTCATTTACTGAGTTCCCATAGGCTGGCCTTTTATATGCATGACCTCACATTAATACTTTGAGGCTGGGACTACAATATTTTCAAATGAGCAGACAAGAGTTTAAAGAAATAAAAAGGGATGGAATGAGATGTTGTCTGGGATCTCCTTTAAAATAATTGGAGGGATGGGAAATGGGTGGGATGTGGATGAGATGAGAAGCCTATGGGTTGATAAGTGTTTAAGCTGGATAACAGGCATATGGATATTCACGATACTATTATGTTTCATTGGTATACATTTAAATTTTTTCATATTTAAAAGTATCTTTTGTTTTCTTTTAAGTTAAGAAACTTGATCAAAGTCATGCAAATAATAAATTATAAAGTTAGGTTTTGATCCCAGATCTAACCTCAGCACCTTCCTGACCTCAGCACCTGCTCTCTTAACCTCTACCCCAGATTCCTGGCAAGGTACCTAGAAAGATCTAAGAGGGCAAATTTGTGATTTTCAAAGGATGCAAAGGGAATTCATAAGACTCTTAACTAATTTCTGCTCCTATTTTCTAGGTACGTTAAGGCAGGAATCAACAGGGTATAGTTAGGTTATTAATTCCCCACTCCTACAGCTTATTATAAGAAGATACCCTCGTTTTCTCTGCTTGCTTCTGAGTAGGTGCAGAATCAGCCCATGAGAGAGCCTTTGGCAGCCAAAGTTTTCTAAAAACACCCAGGCAACAGCTGTCCTTGGCGGTCACCTGACTCGCCAGGCCCTGAGTCAGCATGCTCACCCAGCCAGCCCCCTCCTGCTGAGCCAGATCTGACTTGCCCTTTCCTGGCTGGGCTGAACCGGTTGGGCCAGCCCAGCCCAGCCAGTCCCAGCCTCCTCCTCAGTGGGTGGTTTCTTGCTCCCTTACTCTCACTGGGGATTCCCACTCTTGTCTTCCCACCTTCATGCCTGAAACTTTAGCTCCAAAGGGAGCTGAAAGACCACCCCCAAGCTGCTGGAGATGTGGACAGGACTCTGGAATCCATCCCTGAGTAGAAAGGATGAGCTGGACCCCAGCATCTCCCACCACCTACCAAAATAGTCTTCCTTTTCTTGGCAACTCTGGGGTTTGCTTTAGGAGAAAAACAGAAGAAAATACAAAGTCACCTCCCATCTCCTACAGAGGATTCCAGGCTTAGGCTCAAGCCCAGAAGAGACCAGGACTAGGGCAATATGGAGACCAAAGTCTTGGTCTATGTTTTCGTGGAGAATGCTCATTGTCCTCTTTATTTTTTTTTAATTTTTTTATTGAAGTGTAGTTGATTTACAATGTTGTGTTAATTTCTGCTTTACAGCAAAGTGTCTTGGTTATATCCATACATATGTTCTCTTTTTTTAAAAAAAAAAATTGTTTATCTTTGGCTGTGCTGGGTCCTTGTTGCTGTGCGTGGGCTTTCTCTAGATGCGGTGAATGGGGACTACTCTTCGTTTCGATGTGTGGTGGCTCACTGTGGTGGTTTCTTTTGTTGCAGAGCACAGGCTTTAGGCGCCCGGGCTTCAGTAGTTGCGTACATGGACTCAGTAGTTATGACACATGGGCTTAATTGTTCTGCGGCATGTTGGATCTTCCTGGACCAGAGATTGAACCTGTGTCCCCTGCATTGGCAAGTGAATTCTTATGCTGGCTCACTGTACCACCAGGGAAGTCCTACATATATCATTCTTTTTCATATTCTTTTCCATATGGATCAAGGATATTGAATATTGTTCCCTGTGCTGTACAGTAGGACTTTGTCATTTATCCATTCTATGTAACATCTGGGGTTTGCATCTGTAATCTCAGCCTCCCAATCCATCCCTCCCCATTGTCCTCATGTCATACTCTTTTCTTGGTCTAGATTTGAAGCTACAGTAAATACTGACATGATATATTCCCCAGGTGTTGGTGCCCTGGCACCATGACTGGGGAATTCAGAGACTGACCCCAATGCTCAGTCACTAAGGTTAGCTTCTTCTGATGCCAGCTCCATCCTTTAGGACTCCAGGCCTGCCTGCTCTGAATCCTGGCCCTGTCACTTAGATGCATGTGACCTTGGGCTAATAACTGACCTCTATGAGCTTCAGTTTTTATAAAATAGGAATAAAATACCTACCGGGTAGGTTCATTGTGAGGGTCAAAGTTGTGTATATATAGCACTTAGTAGGTGTACAATACACATCACTTTCCCTCACTCTACCTGGGGACTGGCTCTGGCTCAAACTGGACTGATATCAAAGTTTTCAGGCCCGAGACCTAGTGCTACCCCAGCTCTTGTGTCTCCAGTCTGGGCATCCAGACCCAGTTTCCCACATGGGCCAGTGGTTTTCTGATCATCTGCCAGCCCAGACCACACTACCCCACTGTCCTGACCACGATTCTATACACTTTCAATTTGTCACCACCATACAGTTGCACCTGATACTTTCTTTCTTTTATTTATGTATTTTTTTGAAACATTTCTAAACTTTATGTAAAAAGCAACAATCAACTAGCCGGAAACAAGCCTCTAAATCCCCTCTCACTCCAGTGCCGTCTTCTCTAAAGTTTGCTCCACAGTCCAGTCCCTGTTCTCAGAGGTCCTGACGGTCTCCCAACGCTGTGTTCCACAGGAAAACAGGGTCCACTAGGAAGGCAGTCCATGCGGGACGCCCTGGGTAAGCACCTAGCGGTGATACCGCGGGGTCTGAGTTCACCTCCGGCTTGGCTTGTCGGCTGGCGGGCCGCAAGGCTGCCGCATCTTCTCCATCAAGTTGAAGCGGACTCGCGCTTTGCTCTCATTCTCGGCCATGGCGAAGTAGTTGAGAAGATCGAAGTGGCCCCGTGTAGGAGCAGTAGGAGTGGCGGTGCTGGTTCACCAGCCATTCCCACTTCGTGGTGTCCGCGTGGCCGGTGCCGATGTACTTGGACTGCAGATGCTCTAGCTGGCTGTGAATGGTGTAGCTCCGTCATCTCACCGCTTTTCCCTTTGCCCCCAGATGAGAGGCAGCAGACTACAAGAAGGCGCTCTGGGACTTCAAGCGGGACTGCCACTTTCTTTCTTTTAAACCACACGCTTCTAGGCACTGAGCAGGCTTTTCTGAGGCTCACTCCCACCCCTTTAAATATTTATTTGTTTACTTGGCTGTTCCAGGGCTTAGTCACAGTACGTAGGATCTTTAGTGGCCATATGAGGGTTCTAGTAGGACCAGGGCTCCCTACATTGTGAACACCAAGTCTTAGCCACTGGACCACCAGCAAAGTCCCTTGGATCTGATTATTTCTGTGTCTCCCACTAACTATGAGCTTCTTCTTCCCTTTCTTTAACTTCAGAACTCCTAAATGTAATGTTCCAGGATCACTTCTCTCAGCATCATCACCTTGTGCATGCCCAGTTTCTAAGAACACTCTGCCTTGAGTCACACACCCAGATAAACAGCTAGCTTCCCACTCCCTTCTCCACTTGCCACTCTCTGGCCAAAGGAAGCATGTTTCAAGTTTCCTACCAGGATCAGGGCTTTGTCTACACTCACGAGTTTTCAGTTCCTCTGAAAAACTGGATTGGGAGCCACAATCAGGACAATATTCCAGGCAGGGTTTGAGCTGGTGTGGTAGAAAAGACCCCCCATGTCTCACGTTGTGCGTAGGTACTAGGGTTAATGTAACCTAGGTATATGTATTTGGACTTTGGCAACTATATCGTAGTGTTGAGTATTTTAGGTTTGTGGCCAACTGAAAATCCTAGACTTTTATTCACAAACTACAAGTGTCTCTTACATTTTGTACTGTTACAGCTGACTTTATAAGATGCAATTTTAGTATTACATCTATTTATCTCTACTGTCATTTTGTTATCAAGATTATTGGTTCATTAACAAACAAATTGCAAGGTAAAAGTGGCAGAGAGAGCAACTTGTAGAATAAAAGAGACCTCACATCAACAAATTACAATGTATGGACTTTGTTTGGATCCTGATTTGAACAAATAAACTGCAAAAAAAAATTTACCATTTGTGAGACAATTGTAAGTTTAAAAAATGGATGTTTTATGATGTTTAGAAATTATTGAGTTTTCTTTTTAATGTAATGATAGTGTTTGAGTTTTGTTTTTAACAAATAGACTGGGATTTGCTTCAAGATAAAATGAGGGAAGGGAAGGTGGGGTGGGGAAATAGGAGAAAGAAGATTGGCCATGAGTTGAAAATTATCCAAGCTGGACGATTGGTTCAGTTCAGTTCAGTTCAGTTGCTCAGTCATGTCCAACTCTTTGCGGCCCCATGAATCGCAGCACGCCAGGCCTCCCTGTCCATCACCACCTCCCAGAGTTTACCCAAACTCATGTCCATTGAGTCAGTGATGCCATCCAGCCATCTCATCCTCTGTCATCCCCTTCTCCTCCTGTCCCCAATCCCTCCCAGCATCAGGATCTTTTCCAATGAGTCAATTCTTCTCATCAGGTGGCCAAAGTATTGGAGTTTCAGCTTTAGCATCAGTCCTTCCAATGAACACCCAAGACTGATCTCCTTTAGGATGGACTGGTTGGATCTCCTTGCAGTCCAAGGGACTCTCAAGAGTCTTCTCCAACACCACAGTTCAAAAGCATCAATTCTTCGGCACTCAGCTTTCTTCACAGTCCAACTCTCACATCCATACATGACCACTGGAAAAACCATAGCCTTGACTAGACAGACCTTTGTTGGCAAAGTAATGTCTCTGCTAGATGGGGTTTATTGTACTATAATAAAATGTCTACATCTGTGAATGTTTGAAATTATCCAGAAGAAAAAGAAAATTATTTTGAACCTTGCCTCTGTCATCCAACATATTAACTGCTCTTAGTCCTGTAATCTCCCTCCATTCAATAAGTATGACTTCTGTATCAGTATCTAAGTAATTAGTAAACAGGTCAACCAGGTCACAATTAATAGCAGATCTCTGTGATCCACCAAGATCTACTAGGTTCACTTATTCATCAGTCCTTTTTGGAAATGGCTATCAATGAACCATGACTCCAGTTAACTCAGTTATCCAGTCTGTTTACAAAGATATCATGAAAAACTTGTCTAGCACCTTGCAAAAATCAAACTGCAAAATGCCAAGCATTTATCTGCCTCTTTTGCAATCTATTTTTTAAATTAATAGTTTGATCCATATGTTTAACTGAATTAAAGGTGACTTGTTTTAAATAATCCAATTTTGAAATTTATAACATCAACAATAACTCACTATATTTTGCACCCTATCATAATGCTGGGCCAATATGCACCCCCTTGGCCACACATATGACCCAGGCCACAAAAATAACATCTAATCCTGGATTTTTGTTGAGAAACATATTTTCTTTCCCTGCTAAATTAGGTTGTAATCCCATAAAAACTGGTGGCCAACTTGCCATCATTTGGAGAGAGTCTGCCTGAGAATGAAACCAACATAGAGGAAAGCAGAGCTGAAGGGTGGAGAGAAGGGGATTCTTGGATTACAGCATTTGAGCTTCTAGATTTGACCATGCCTAAAAGTCAACAACCCCTGTAATTTTCAGCTACAGGAGCCAGTACATTCTATTCTTTTCTTAAACCAGTTTAAACTGGATTTCTGTCACTTGCAGAAGACTTGACTAACACAGTGTGTATTGTTGGTTGAGCAATGGAATACATAATCTAAAATGTTCCATTCTGTGGGGCTTCCCTGGTGGCTCAGTGGTAAAGAATCCACGTGCCAATGCAGGAGACATGGGTTCGATATCTGGTCTGGGAAGATTCCACATGTGGCGAGGCAACTAAGCCCACGGGCCACAACAATTGAGCCTGTGCTCTAGAGCTCGGAACTGCAACTACTGAAGCCTGAGAGCCCTAGAGCCCATGCTCCACAATGAGAGAAACCTCTGTAACGAGACGTCCACGTACCACAACTAAAGAAGAGCCCTCATTTGCTGCAACTAGAGAAGGGCCTGTGCAGCAACAAAGACCCAGCACAGCCAAAACTAAAATAAATAAGATAAAATATTCCATTTTGTATATAAGTTTTTTGTTTTTGCATTTTATTTCACTTTTATTGTTTTAAAATATTTCTTTGTGTGGCGGCACTGGGTGTTAGCTGTGGCACACGGGATCTTTAGCTGCAACCTGTGAACTCTTAGTTACAACATGTGGGATCCAGTTGCCTGACCAGGACTGAAACTGGGTCTCCTGCGTTGGAAGGTCAACGTCTTAACCACCGGAACCCAGGGAAGTCCCTAAGAATTTTTTGTATGGTCACATGGTATAGGCAACATTTTTAAAAAACAACTTTATTGAAATATCATTCATACAGCACAAAATTCACCCTTTATTTAAGTCAGTGGTTTTCAGTATAGTCAGAATGGTGTGCAACTATTAAATAAAATATATATTAGTAGCTCAGTTGTGTCCGACTCTCTGTCCATGGGATTCTCTAGGCAAAAATACTGGAGTGGGTTGCCATTTCCTCCTACAGGGGACCTTCCCAACTGTACATAAAGGAGAATTCATTAATGTGCATTACCACCGTTTTATTTTAGAACATTTTCATCACTCCCCCAAAGAAACTATATCTATTAGCCACCACTTCCCAACTCCAATCCGCGCCCCCGCCACCCCGCCCCAACCTTCCTTTACCCCCTGCTGCTGTTGCTGCTCAATCACTCAGTCATGTCAGACTCTTTTGTGACCCCATGGATGGTAGCCCACCAGGCTTCGCTGTCCTTCAGATTTTCCTGGCAAGAACAGCAAACACTAATCTACTTTCCATCGCTATGAATTTGCCTGTTCTGGACATTTCATATAAATGGAATCACACAATAAGTAGACTTTTGTGACTGACTTCTCTAAATTAATATAATATCTTTAAGGTTTTTGCATGTTGCAGCAAATGAATAATATTTCATCCTGTGGGAATACCACATTTTGTTTATATATTCCTCACTGATGCACTTTTGTGTTTTTTCTACTTTGTATTATTATGAGCTATGCTGCTGTGAATGTTTATGTACAAGTGTTTGTGTGGACGTGTGTTTCTGTTATCTTGGGTACCTACCTGGGAATGGAATTGCTGAGCCGTATGGTAACTTCTTGTTTAACTTTTCGAGGAATTGCCAAACTATTTTCCAAAGTAGCTACACGACTTAAATTCATTCTAGCAGTGTATAAGGGTTCTAGTGTTTCCACCTCCTCAGCACCACAAGTTATTCTGTCTTTCTTGTTTTAGCTGTCCTAATGGGTGAAGTGAAGTGAAGTGTTAGTCGCTTCAGTCATGTCCGACTCTTTGAGACTCCACGGACTTAGCCCGTCAGGATCCTCTGTCCATGGAATTCTCCAGGCAAGAGTACTGGAGTGGGTTTCCATTCCCTTCTCTAGGAGATCTTCCCAACCCAGGGATCAAACCTGGGTCTCCCACTTTGCAGGATTTCTTATTGTTGAAACCACCAGGGAAGCCTATGGTTTTGGTTGGTGTTCCCCAAATTAATGATGTCGAGCATCTTTTCATGTGCTTATTGCCCTTTGGAGAAATGTATATTCAAAGCCTTTGCCTACTTTTAATATTTATTCATTTATTTTATTTAATTATTTATTTGGCTGTGCCAAGCCTTGGTTTTGGCACGTGGAATCTTTAGTTGTAGCATGTGAGATCTAGTTCCCAGACCAGGGATGGAACCTGGGCCCCCTGCATTGGGACTCTAGAGTCTTAGCCATTGGACCACCAGGGAAGTCCTCTGTGCTGTCTTTAAAAAGTAAACCACAAACCATTTTTTCTTTTATTTGTTTATGGCTGCACTGGTCTTTGTTGCTGTGTGTGGGCTTTCTCTAGTTGCTGCCAGTGGGAGCTACTTTTTGTTTCAGTGTGAGGGTTTCTCATTGTGGTGGCTTCTTTTGTTGCTCATGTGGAATCTTCCTAGACCAAGGATTGAAACTGTGTCCCCTGCTCTGGCAGGTGGATTCCTAAGCATTGAGCCACTAGAGAATTCTGTGTTTTCTTTTTAATTTGTAAGTTATTCATACAACCTCTTATCAGATATATGATTTGAAATATTTTCTCCTAGTCTATGGGTTTTCTTTTCATTTTATTGATGGTATTTAGTGAAGCATAAACATTTTACATCTTAATAGAGTCTAATTTCCCTTATTTTTTCTCTCACTTATGCTTTTGGTATCATGTCTTATAACCCATTGCCTAATACAAGGTTAAGAAGATTTACTCCTCTTTTGTGCTTGAAGCATTTATAGTTTTGGCTCCTACATCTTGGTCTATGATCCATTTTAAGTTTATTTTTAAAAGCTATGTTGTGAGGTAGGGATTCAATATCATTCTTTTGGGTGTGGCTATCCAATATCCCAGCACCATTTATTATATTCTTTCCCCCCACTAATACAACATTGTTTTTGTAAACACGTTTTATTTAGGACAACATTAATGTGAATTTATAATCTCTGATCACACCCTAATTGCTTCTGGCAGCAATGTGGCCTCTGGAGATTGGGAAGGAGAGTGATTTTTCTGTGGGTGATAAAACATTTGACTAGAATATGATGAGTATGTGGACGATGTTACATGCAATGCCCGATGTTAGGGTGCATCGTAATCACCTAGGTAAATTTTTTAATAGGAATTCCCAAGCCCCACCCCAACCTACTGTATCAGAATTTCCTGGCAACATTCCGTCTCTTACATATATAGAATCATAGAACATTAAGACTGAAAGAGCCCTTAGGGTCATAAATATACCTCCTCATTTTTAAGCTGATGATCAGCTTTTGCTTCTCATTCTCTCTAAACATCAAGGCCAGACTGAGCAATTGGTTTGTATCCCCCCAATACATTCAAATTCAAGAATATTTATGACTCATGAAATTTTACTAACTGCTTCATGGGAGCATGGAGAAGAGGATTACATCATACCCCACAATGCAAAACAATTAGATCCCTCCACATGACTAGCTAGACCTGTTCTTCCTCCCAAAGTTTTCTCCCTTGCTACCCTACTGCCAAGTCTCTTCTCTTCATCTCTGTTACCATACATCTTCTGAAATTCCTCCTTTTTTCCCAAACCAGTCGACGATGATCTCAAGTTTATACCCACTCAACAAAAGTATGCTAGCTTCCTGAAAAATAATCAACTACTTTTTCGCAAGCATGCTCCTTGGGAAAGCGGGAAGTGTCTCAGTTCATTCCACGGTCCATATCATATGATTTCTCATATCCTAACATTTCCTGAAGGGGCTTCTCTGGTGGTTCAGTGGTAAAGCATCCTCCCGCCAATGTAGGAGACTTGGGTTCGTTCCCTGGATCTGGAAGATACCCTAGAAAAGGAATTGACAACCCACTCCAGTATTCTTGCCTGGGAAGTCCCATGGACAGAGGAGTCTGGTGGGCTACAGTCCATGGGGTCACAAAAGAATCGGACACAACTTAGTGACTAAACAACAACAGTGTTTCCTGAAGGCTTACTGGGAACATGATACTGGGCTAAGCATCTCACAAAATGACTTAATGTCACATAGCTCCTTGATGGCGAATCTGGCATAGAACTTTAATTGTAAGGGTCAAAGCACAAATTCCAGGGCACTCATATTCATAGTCTTCAACTTTTTTTTGCTTCACAGTTCTGTAGGATACATGAAAAAGGGTTTATTATTTCATCTTTCCAAGGTAGGGCAACCGAGGTCCAGTGACAATGAGTGACTTTGCAACTCATTCAGTGGAAGGTCTTAATTTGGGGTCTAGGGTAGTTTATCTTGAGCAGGATGTGTGAAGTTGTGGCTGAAATCGCCCCAGGAAGCCACAGTGGAAAATGTAACCAACAGGGACTCTGTGTAATCCTGGACACTGTAACATGAAGTCAGGCCTGAAGGACTGAGGCGTTATGACTGATAAGGAGTATGGAGCAAGGGGAATGGGGCAGGACAGACTGTCAGTATTTCTCCCTCAGTGACAGGAAAGGGATGGTGGCATTGGGCAAGGCAAGATCCTGTTTGGCAAGGGACGTCCCTCCCCCTGTGGGAAAGCGTGACTCATCGGGGCGCCACAGCTCAGTGACACAATCTCTTAAGATCTTCCAAGTGCCCTTAGTCCTCTGTATTTACCAAGCAACCCTCAGATCCACTTTTGGCTTCTAAAATCCTCCTTCCCACAGAGTAAAGAATGTGCTGACTAGGGTTTCTTCAGGCCTATTGTCAATTGTATTTCACAGGATGAATGAATAATGCTATATCTGGTCTCTACCTCATGAGTTTGGTTTAGAGTGAATTTGTTCATTCAGTATTAATTCAACATATATTTATTGAGTGCCATCCAGGCATCAGGCAAGCCCTTGTGATACAAGTCAGATAAGATCCATATTCTCAAGGAGTGCACACTCTAATGAGGGGTGCCACGTAGCAGAAAAGCAAACAAATGGATAGGTCATTCCATCCCGTGACGCTCCTCACCTAGGATTACTGAATTCCCTCCCACAGGTTCGGCTATCCCCGGGTTCTGCAAACCGTCCCCTCTCATACTCACCTGGGAAATTTAAAAGAGGCTTTAGCCTAATCTCAGAGGCTGTTGCGTCAGATTTCCTTTCTGGTCTGGCCTGGACCTGGGTGTGTTTCAGTGAGACCCACTGCCTCCCTCTCTGCTGGAGGTCTAGCCCCTGGACCTCAGTCAAGTTTCCTAGGCCATAACTTGATAACCTCACCATTTGTTGATGGAATAGATACTTTCTGAACTCCTGTATGTGTGTGTGTGTGTGCCTGCCAAGTCGCTCAGTCATCTCTGACTCTTTGCAGCCCAGTGGGCTGTACCCCGCCGGGCTCCTCTGTCCATGGGATTTTCCAGGCAAGAATACTGGAGTGGGTCGCCATGCCCTCCTCCAGGGGATCTTCCCGACCCAGGGATCAAATCCATGTCTCTTATGTTTCCTGCATCGTCAGGCGGATTCTTTACTGCTAGCGCCACCTGGGAAGCTCTTCTGTACTCTTACTGGGCACCGATAATTTGGGGCTGGGGACTCAGAGGTGAATACGTCGTGGTCATGCTTTTCTGTTCAGAGTCCAAGGCAGGAGGCACATAAGAATGATTCCTGTGCTTCTTCTGTGTGTGAGGAGACAGGGAAGAAAGAGCAGGGTACTGTGTGCTCAGAAGAGGGCTCCCTAAATCCTACTGGAGAAATCGGTGATCAGGGAAAGTGTCTCTGCAGAAGGAATATTTAAAGTGAGGTTTTGTTTGTTTTAGAGTAACTTCTCTTTTATTTCTTTACAAAAATAACTAATGTTGAAACTTTACAAAATATAGAAAGGACGAGTGTTTAAAGCCAACCATAAAGGCACCATTGGTAACAATTTGGTGGTATGTACCTTCCAGTCTCTTTGCTATTTGAACTTAGTTTTTAAAAGTTAATTAATCATTTATTTATTTTTACTTTTTTTTTGGTTCTGCTGGGTCTTCATTGCTGCGCTCGGGCTTTGCCTAATTACGGTGAGCAGGGGCTACTCTTCTTTGTGGTACACAGGCTTCTCATTGCGGTGGGCTCACCTTGAGGAGCACAGGCTCTAGAGTGCAGGGGCTTCAGTAGTCGTGGTGCAAGGGCTTAGGTGCCCCAAGGCATGTGGAATCTTCCTGGACCAGGAATCAAACCAGTGTTCCTTGCGTTGGCAGGTGGATTCTTATCCGCTGCACCACAGGCAAGTCCTGGACTTGATTTCGAAGGGCAAAGATTTACCCTGACAGTGAACACAGGGAGCAGAAAATATTTGGTAAAAGCAATTGTCCTTAGGTTGCTTTAAAAAACCTGATGTAATAAATAAAGGCATTAAAGTATATAATTTTATATATATATATAATGTCTTTTGTTCCCTGAAATATCTCTGGCACCTAGCCAGCACATGACAAACAGTAGTTGCTTAACACAGATTTGTTCATTAAAAAAAGAGGAACAAGATGTAATGGAAAGATGAACCTCTGACTATTAAAGCGTAAAATGCAATTCCCTCTTTGAGGCCCTGCATCGGCCCAACAGAAAAGATGTGCCATACTAGGCTGAGGTCCTCTGTCACTTGTTAGCAACAGTGTGAACTATAAAGACAGTAGTCCATGCTGTTCCGGGAAAGAACATGTCAGAAGGAAGGAGGAGGCTCCTGAGTGGTATGAGGGACAGAGGAGTCTCTGCATGCTGTGGCCTGGCCCCAGAGATGGAGGTAGTCAATAGGGGATGCTCATTTACCCCACAGCTTTCCTCCTGGAGACTTTCAGTCATGTATAATATAACTAACATTCAGGAAGATAAGGAAAGAAAATGTTCAATAGATTTGATACCTCTACCTATTGTTTCTCAGATGACTGGGAGGGGTTTTTCCTTCCGGAAGAAGGAGAGGTTTTAGGGATCTTTATCCAGGGACACCAGGTACAGTGGTTCAGGCAGTGCACTGCACAAAAGCACCACATTGAAGGAGGCAACATACATGGCCAGACAGACATATACCAAGCTGAATAAGAATGGGCAAGCAGTGCGGACAGTTTAGGCCTCCTGCTCCTGGGAGCAGCCCCACCTATGCAAACCCCATTTGCAGACACAGCCCTGCACAGACTTGACAGCAAATGCTTGCATACACTCACAGCCATTGCACAGCCGTGTCTGCCTTAAGTGCACTGTGGGTGGACCTGAGGTCTCTTTTCTCACCACCCATGCTCTCAGAACCCCAACTTCTAACACTCACTCCTCCCCCCGACTCTACACTTGACATAGTTCACCTAGAAAACTGGGGGAGGGTGGAGTGTGGCGGGCTCGCACCTTGACAAGGGCAAAGAAGTGGCATTAGGCTCTGTGGGAAAGAGCAGGGGTGTGAGCAGGCCTGAAACCAGCCCCGGTTTCAGCAGCCCTTGGTCTGCACGCCAAGACCCTGACAGGCTCCCTGGGCCAAGCCCAGGAGTGGAGCCAGCACACACTACTGCACAGCTTGAGCTAGTTTTAAATGTTTTTAACTTGAAGAAGGGAACACTTTTCTTAACTCGCAGAACCTAGTGGCAGTCATGGCCTTGCCCTATATGTTTCTTCCCTTCTTTTCACAGCTTAACAAATTGTATAACTTCTATTTCCTCTTGGGTTCCAAGGAGACAAAGTTCTGAAAGGCAAATTCTGATATTTCCAAATCTCAGCCAGAGTGACACATTAAATAAAGTATGTGAAAGAGCTTCAGAAACAAAGCATTAGTCAGAGACTGCAAACTCGTGTGGGTGCTGGAAGCAGAGAGGAAGTAGCAAGAACTTAACCTATATTGTAATGCGTGAGTGCTCAGTCCTGTCCAACTCTTTGCGACCCCATGGACTATAGCCCCCCAGGCTCCCCTGTCCACGGAATTTCCCAGGCAAGAATACTGGAGTGTATTGCCATCTCCTTCTCCAGGGGATCTTCCTGATCCAGGGATCAAAACTCACGTCTTCTCTATTCACAGGCAGATTCTTTACCACTGAGTCACCTGGGAAGCCCTATGTGTGTCAAATGAACCTTATTTATTTAATTTTGGGGGATAAGCTTCACTGAGGTGTAATTTACATACAATCAGATTTACCAATTCAATGACTTGACAAGTGTATACAGATATGCAACCACTACCAGAGTCATGATATTGTTGTTCAGTTGCTAAGTCGTGTCTGGACTGCAGCACGCCAGGATTCCCTGTCCTTCACTATCTTCCAGAGTCTGCTCAAGTTCATGTCCATTGAGTCAGTGATGCCATCCAACCATCTCACCCTCTGTCGCCCCCTTCTCCTCCAGCCCTCAATCTTGCCCAGCATCAGAGTCTTTTCCAGTGAGTCAGTTCACATCAGGTGGTCAAAGTATTGGAGCTTCAGCTTCAGCATCAGTCCTTCCAACGAATATACAGGGTTGATTATCACAATCATGATATAGAATATTTCTGTTACATCAGAAAGTTACCTCATGGTCATTAGCAGTCAATCTTTTCCCTCTAACTTCTGGCCCTTGGCAACTACTTACCTGCTTTCTATCACTGTCATTTTGCCTTTTCCAGAATTTCGTGGAACCAGAAGCATACATTCTGTAGTCTTTTGTGTCTGGCTTCTCTATCTTGGCATAATGCTCGTAGGATTCATTCATATTGCACATATTTCAGCTGTATTTTATTTATGCATTTTTGGCTGCCGTGGGTTTTCATTCCTAGTTTCCCAGGCCGAGGGATCGTGTGCCTTGTGAACTTATCTCAGGTTGTGTGCAACCTGAGACACGCTTGGCTCCGGGCTCAGTCTGTCTGCTTATGCTCGCTTTCCACTGCTTGCATAGCGCCAGCTTCAGCTTCAGTTCAGTTTGCCGTTGGCCAGCCTGCTTTGTGTGCTCCATTCATGAGTCAGCAAGGGTTCAGAGAGGTAGACAGTCTGATTCTGTTCTTTCTCTATTATCTTCAGGTAGTTCCTTTTTGTATTGAGCCAAGATTTTACCGTGTTTTCTTCAGGGAAGTATCATGTGGTAGGGTCTTAATCTATCACACCCAGAAGCAGAGTCACAGCTTCCTTGTGTCTATTTCACCTTCTTTTTTAAAAAAAAAAAAAAATTTATTTGGCCGCGCCAGGTCATAACTGTGGCATGTGAGATCTTTGATCCTTATTGTGGCAAACAGACTCTTTTAATTGTGGCATGCCAGATATAGTTCCCCTACCAGGGAACGAACCTGGTCCCCCTGCATTTGGAAGTTAGGTATCTTAGCCAGTGGACCACCAGGAAACTCCCGCATGTTTCTCTTTATCATTGTTTTTTTTAGCTATTTGGTTGTGATGTGCCTTGATGTGGTTTTCTTCATGTTTTCTCTGCTAGGAGTTTGTCGAGCTTCTTTGATTTGTTAGTTTGTAGTTTTCATCAAATTTGGAAATGTTTCAGTCATTATTTTTTAAAATATCTTTTCTGTCCTCTCCTCTACCCAGCCCTCTCTTTCTGGGACTCTAGTTGTGTGTATAAGGCTGCTTAAAGCTGTAACAACTCACTCACGTTCTGTTCATTTTTTTAAAAATCAGTCTTCTTTTTTCCCTGTGTTTTATTTTGAATTGTTTCCATTACTACATTTTCACAGTCAATAATCTTTTCTTATTTAATGTTTAATCTGCTATCAATCCCATTCAGTATATTTTTTATCTCCAGAATGTTGATCTGCGTCTCTTTTTTATCTTCTATTTACTCTCATGATGCTTGTGTTCTCCTCTACTTTCTTGAACATCTGGTTTCCCTGGTCATATCTGGTTTCCCATAGCTGTTTCAATGTCCTTGTATACTATCAGCAGTATAATTTCTGGATCTGCTTCTATTGGTTGATTTTTCTTCTGCTTTGAGTGACAGGTAATTTTTAAATTGGATGCCAGGTATTTTGAAATTTATGTTGTTGGATACTAGGATTCTTTTTAGAATTTTTTTTCTTTTAGATACTTGGGGAGTTTGGAATGGGATGCAGTTCAGTTACTTGGGAACAGTTAAACCCTTTTACTGTGTGCTTTTAAGCTCTGTTAGGTGGGGCCAGAACACCTCTCAGATGGGGGCTAATTTGGCTTGGTATTGAGGCAGTCTCTTCCTAAGTACTCGATGCCCAGTGTGTTGTGAGGTCTTTAGCTGGTGGGAACACCAACTCTTCAGGAGTTCCATCTGTGTGTGGTAGCCTGGAAACTCTCTCCAGATGGTGAGCTGGGACATTGGTAGGACTCATCTCCTTTGTTTTCATTCTCTCAGGATCACTGTCCTGCCTATTATCCAATGCCTTAAAACCATTGTTTTATATATTTTGTTCAATGTTATAATTGAATAAGAGAGAGGATGATATTTGGGCTTCCCTGATAGTTCAGTTGGTAAAGAATCCACCTGCAATGCAGGAGACCCCGGTTTGATTCCTGGGTTGAGAAGATCCGCTGGAGAAAGTATAGGGTACCCACTTCAATATTCCTGGGCTTCCCTTGTGGCTCAGGTGGTAAAGAATCTGCCTGCAATGTGGGAGACCTGGGTTCAATCCCTGGGCTGGAAAGATCCCCTGGAGAAGAGAAAGGCTATCCACTCCAGTATTCTGGCCTGGAGAATTCCACGGTCTGTATAGTCCATGGGGTCGCAAAGAGTTATACATGACTGAGCGACTTTCACTTTCACTTTCAAGGGTGAGTCTAATTATAGATCCTGCCACTTCATCATGGTTGAAAGTAGACATTGCTCTTATTCTTTTTTAAAAAAGTTATTTTTTAATTGAAGGATAATTGCTTTATAGAATTTTGTTTTCTATCAAACATCAACACGAATCAGCCATCAGTTCAGTTCAGTCACTCAGTCGTGTCCAACCCTTTGCAACCCCATGAATCGCAGCATGCCAGGCCTCCCTGTTTGTCATCAACTCCCGGAGTTCACTCAAGCTCATGTGCATCGAGTTGGTAATGCCATCTAGCCATCTCATTCTCTGTTGTCCCCTTCTCCTCCTGCCCTCAATCCCTCCCAACATCAGGGTCTTTTCAAATGAGTCAACTCTTCTCATCAGGTGGCCAAAGTACTGGAGTTTCAGCCTCAGCATTAGTCCTTTCAATGAATACCCAGGACTCATCTCCTTTCGGATGGACTGGTTGGATCTCCTTGCAGTCCAAGGGACTCTCAAGAGTCTTCTCCAGCACCACAGTTCAAAAGCATCAATTCTTTGGCACTCAGCTTTCTTCACAGTCCAACTCTCACATCCATACATGACCACTGGAAAAACCATAGCCTTGACTAGATGGACCTTTGTTCGCAAAGGAATGTCTCTGCTTTTGAATATGCTGCCTAGGTTGGTCATAACTTTTCTTCCAAGGAGTAAGCGTCTTTTAATTTCATGGCTGCAATCACCATCTGCAGTGATTTTGGAGCCCCCCCCAAAATAAAGTCACTCACTGTTTCCTCTGTTTCCCCATCTATTTTCCATGCCATAGATAGCTTTTATTCTTTTAAGTGCTCTTTTTTCTTGAAGCATAGCAAACACACATAAAAATGTATGAATTCTAAGTGAAAGGCTCAATAACCTTCCACAAAATAAACACACCTGTGTAACCACCTCCCATATTAATAAATGGAATGTCACTAGCACCAAAAACCTCATGTTCCTTTCCAGGCCTTTACCTCTCCTCCCAGAGTAACCACTATTCTAATTCCTAGCATCACAGAGCATGTTTTTGAACTTTATATAAATGGAATCATGTAGTATGTACTCTTTTGTGTCTGGCTTCTTTCACTCAGACTCATTATGTTTGTCACAGTCATCATGTTGTTATGTGAAGCAATGATTAATTCATTTCCACTGCTGTGTAGCATTCCATTTTGTGAATATAGTGTAGAAATAAGTGTTAGTTGCTCAGTCGTGTCCAGCTCTTTGCAACCCTATGGATTGTAGCCCAAAGGGCTCCTCTGTCCATAGAATTCTCCAGGCAAGAATATTGGAGTGGGTTGACATGCCCTCCTCCAGGGGATCTTCCTGACCCAGGGATTGAACCCAGGTCTCCTCCATGGCAGACAGATTAGTTACCATCTGAGCCACCAGGGAAGCCCATATACCACATTATTTATCCTACTGTTGGTGGGCATTTGAGTTATTTCCAGTTTGGGGGCTATTATTAATAGTGCCCCTATGATCATATTTGCGCATATTTTTGTGTGTACATATGTATGTATGTACAATAGAACTGCTTAGTCATAAAGCTAGGCATCTTTTCTACTTTAGTGGATAACACCAAATAGTTTCCAAAGTAGTTATCCCAATTTACATTCCTACCAGGATTGTATGAGGGTTCTAGGTCCTCCATACCCTCACCAATACTACTTCACCTTTTGCATTTTAGCTATTCTGATGGATTTTACTTACACTGCTTTTCAGAACACCATACAGACATAATAAAACTACTGCGTGGAATGAATTAGCAGTATGCCAGTCTGAGATTCCTGTATATCAGCTGTTTCTTCCCAAAGGCTTTGAGTATTTCTAAAAGCATCCCATCACTACATTTGTGTTCATCAACATTATTTGAGCAGAATTTTGAAAGCTAAGTGTTTGATGATTCACTAGGTGAAGATATGGCGGGAGGGAAGGCAAACAAAGGGCATTCTTGGCAGAGGAAGTAACATATGGAGAGAAAGTCATAAAAGGACCTGGCTCAGGGATGCCTGGTACAATTGTGCATAACTCTTAGAATTGTTTTGCACTTCTTTGTCTGTGGGAATGGCACCTCCAGAATTGTGCAGTGCACAACCCATCAGGCTGTACACAGAAGCCATACCTGTAATGGTCAGAGATGATAAAAAGTTTGCTGTGACCGGAGGGCAGGGTGGTAGGGTAGAGAAGCAGGAGAAGTCAGATCCAGAATTGGGGCAATATAACTGACTCAGATTTTAACAGAAGCTTACTTTGAAACTCCACCCTGCCCCCCACCTCTGCTAGATGAGGGATTATACAAGCTTCCTCCTCTTGGATCCCTCAGCCTCTGAGCCAACAGGGCTGCCACTGAACTGAGGCTGAGGTGAAACCCATGCCAGGAAGGAGAAATGCTGAGCGTGCTCCAGCTTGTCTTGCTACATGACTCTGGTCTCAGCAAGTTGAGGAACCAACACCCTGTCCTTCCTCTCTTTCGGGCTTCCTCTATTGCCCACAGCCTCAGTACACTCCTACGCCTGGGAAAGTAGGGTAACCCTGGATGGGAAGGCATGCCCACCCACCTAACACCTAGGTTTGTGTTACTGAGTCACTGGAGGTGGTTTCTGAAAGCACAAGAAAGTGAAAGGAAAATCCCAGGTCCCCCACATATCTTGGGGCTTCCCAGGTGACTTAGAGCTAAAGAATCCACCTGCAGGAGACCCAAAAGTCACCAGTTAGATCCCTGGGTCAGGAAGATCCCCTGGAGGAGGAAATGACAACCCATTCTAGTATTCTTGCTTGGAAAATCCCATGGACAGAGGAATCTAGAGGGCTACAGTCCATGGGGTTGCAAAGAGTCGGATGTGACTGAGCACGGAGCACAGTACCACATATCTCCCCATGACCTGCCAGGGTGGAGGATATCCCTCTGAAACGCTGTCTGTAACCCCTCACTGCACTTTGTGTATGTGTGTGTTGCATGATAAAGGGCATTAAATAGTTGAAGTCAGAGAGGGCAGAGACTCTTCTGAAAGGTGAGGTTCATGTTCAAGTTCTGCCTTTCTTCCAGTTACTTGGACAAAAAGTATATATCTTAAAGTGGAAACTGGGACTGATGGAAGGGCTCCAGGGAATGGCAGAGTGAGACTCAGTCTTGGCGTTGGCAAAAAAAAGGGAGTAGCTCTAAAGAAATAACTGGTAAGATGGCACCTTCCCAGGCGGGCACAAAAAGCCAGCACAAGGAACACAAGAAGGGTGCCACGGTTGCACCAGAGCTCTGGGCCTGGAGTGTACACGATGAGACCAGATATCAACTGGAGATTCGGACCTGGGACTAAGTGAACAACGATATGAGTAGATAGATACCTTTCCAACTTAGCTTTTTAGTTTATTTTTCTGCTTCTTCACAAGATTAACTTTTTTTTTTCCTCGAGTGCGCCATGTGGCATGCAGGATCTTAGTTCCGCTGACCAGGAATAGAACGTGTGCTCTCCGCAGTGGAAGCACAGAGTGCTAACCACTAGACTAGCCAGGGAAATCCCACAAAGTCAGCTTTTAAGTCAACCAGTGGGGATATATAGCACACTCAACGTGTGTTCCCTGTGACTTGAGGCTTATGAGGAGCAGAGAAAGAGAGACACAGGGTCTTCTCTCAGGGAGAATACTAAGTAACCAGAGAGAGGAGAATAAGGCATCTGAAGGGCCTAAGGGATAGTATAACTGATACAATACTTTGTTTCTATTTTGAGCCAAAATGAAAATTAGAATGTATTCCCTGAGCACCAGCTGGGCCACAGTGAGAGTGTGAAGCATCCCAGGAGGAAGAGAGGAGCTATCCTGATCCTGAGATCAAAATTGTTTCCAGTTCATCCCTAAGTGTTGAGGATCCATGTGTCAACTATCAAAGAAACTGTAACAGCCCTAAAAAACAAATCAACAAGATAGTGAAAGACCATAGCTAATTAAATACTAAACTAAGTGGGCTGAGGGAATCCACGGGTATCACCAGGGAAGTCCCCCAAGAGGCTCCAGGTGCTAGAAAAGGTCCAGTTCTCTAAGGCTGAAGGACGGGTATGTCTGTGCAGTCACTCAATCATATCCAACTCTGCAACCCCATGGACTGTAGCCCACCAGGCTTCTCTGGGAGTAAGCAAACAAAGGGTATTCTGGACAGGTGAACAGTATGGGGAAAAGGCAAAGAAATAATCACCTTCAAAATCACTCCCATTTCCACTGAATTTTAAAGTTTTCAAAGAACCTTCATAGCCTCAATCTTTTTTTTTTTTTTTTTAATCTTTTCAGCAGCCTCAAACATTTGGCAGAAGAGAGATTCCCACTCACAAATTGAGAACCGGAGAGTATCTACTGGTTTTGTTGTTCAGCCTCCCTCTCTCCCATCTTTTACATCTAGCATCCTGGTTTTCCTTGGAAAAATCTCTCTCTCCACTTGGGCCAACCAGGGTTCTGACTGCATCCCTGAATTCAGGGAGGGCCTAATCAGATCTAGTCTACTACTGAACTACCGCAATAGTTCAGGAATGGGTATGTGACCCAAGTAGGCCAATGAGACTCATATCCGCCACCTTTGCTGAAATAACCAAGGAAGAGAATAAAGCCAAAGCAGAGGAAAGCAGAGCCCAGAGACCATTTTCTGTTGACATTGGGTGCTTATATCCAGCTGTGCCTGAAGGCAGTTTATCCTAGATTTCTCTGAGAGGTAAGCCATCGCATTCTCTTCTTGATTTAAGCCAGTTTGAATTTGATTTCTGTTACTTGCTACTAACAGAGTCCTGGATGATTCAGAAAGCTTAGACCATATATTTAAATTCTGATCCTGTGTTCTTAAAACTATTAATAAGTCTAATAACTGGAGTGACAGTATTATAAGAAAGGATTATTAAGCATGGTGGAGTCTACCTGGTAGGACCTGACTAAAAGACAAGCTAGGAAGGCAGACAAAGAACAGGGAGCCTCAAAAGTTTCTTGAGACAAGTATCATACGATCTCACGTAGAATCTTTAAAAAATGGTACAAATGAACTTATTTACAAAATAGAAACAGAGTCACAGTTGTAGAGAACAAACTTATGGCTACCAGGGGAGAAAGGGGTGGGGAAGGAATAAATTGGGAGATTGGGATTGATGTATACAACTACTATATACAAAATAGACAACTAATAAAGACTTACTGTATAGCACAGAGAACTCTTCTTAATACCTACATGGGAAACGAGTCTTAAAAAAAGTGGATATATGTGTATGTATAACTGATTCACTTTACTGTAAAACAGAAGCTAACACATTATAAATCAACTATAATCCAGTGAAAGTTTTTAATTCTACAAAAAAAGATTCTTGAACAATTTAAAAGAGACATTTAAAGAAAATACTGGTACAGGCAATATTCTGTTTCTTAACAGGGGAATAGTTATGGCCCATATATGTTCACTCAATTATACACACGTGTTTTTTACTCTCTTCTGAATAAAACCATGATATAATGTCTACTTTTGGAAAATGAAAAAGAAAATAATGTGGAGGTAGTGACTACAGAATGGAATGGAGAAGAGAGACCTTGAAATCAGAGATGCAGGAAGGAAGCTGTCTGAGATGGAGGCTTGGGGTAAGGAAGGATGAAGAGCAGTGGAAATATGGGTGGAAGCAGGTAGAGAGGCAAGAGAAGCTACCTGCATGAATGAGGGCATGAGAAAAACACAGCTCCAAATACTGGTAATGATGAGAGAGAGAGGGTAGCTGAGAGGGAAGGACCTGGCTGGGGATGTTAAGGGGGTGTATGCGGTTCTATTTTGAACTTATTCAGGTGGGAACATCCCAACAGTGGGTCTGTAATATCAATATCATTTGGTGGGAAGGAACAGAACCCTTGTTGAGTTAACTCGCGTGGGGATCTGGGAAGTCAGAAATGGAGGCTCTTCTCTCTATCTCTGGGGCACACATGGTCTTTCCGTGGCTCTCTTCTGTATCTGCCAACCAGGTCCTTTTGCCTCCTTAGAGGGAGGGCCCACCTGGAAGAAGCTGGAGTGCCCTGGGAACCTCACAGGTAGGCAAAGCCATCGTTACAGCAGCTGAGTGAAGGCACCCCGTGGAAACTCTGTCCAAAATGTCTAGAAATGACCAGCTAGGTGACAAACAAGTCCTGGTATGGACAAGGTGTAAGGTCTGTGTTCAAGGAAAACCACAGGAAGGAGAACTTGGTTTGAGCCTGGGAAAGAAACAGCAAGGTTGAGAACAGAGGCCAGGTGTTGCTGATGCAGACAACGGTGCGAGAAAGGCCTTGTGGCCAGTGATGTTCTCTATAGAACTCGCTTCCAGCTCACACAGGTGCTCCCACCCCCAGCCTGCCTCCAGTTCCCCTTAGCCTCCCTTCCTTCACTTCAAACTCCTTCAAAGCTGCCTGTGCTCCCTGCTCCCCTTCTCTGCACTCCTCTACCCTCAGTCCAGGCCTACCCTGCTGGCGCTCCTAGAAGCATGCCAGCAAGGTCTCCAAGGACTTACTGGTCGCCATATCCAGGCAACAGATAATCCCCAACTCTAATCTTATTTCACTCATTCGTTGGCCATTCATTCATTTATTCAAAGAATATTTGTTAGGAGACAACTGCTTCCCTGGTGCTGGGGATATGATATTGAGCAAGACCCATTAGGTACAATTTCCTGACAGAGAAAGTGTCTACTTCTTCCTAAGATGCCATACACTCATGCACACACACTCAGGCATACTCAGACAGGCACATGCACTTGCTTTTTCTGTTTACACCTTCCCTGGAGCCTCTACTAGGGATCCAGCTGCTAGGCATGCAGACAAATGGGAAGGAAGTTGGGCCAGTAGCCTAAGGAAGCTGGGAGGAAGAGGGCCAGACGGCCTGGAGGGGCACCCCAGGATGTTCGCATCATCACTTGGCCATTTGGTAGGGCCTGGGGAGTGTGTAACTCTGAATGGCAGGCACTCAGTGGAGAAGGGCACACAGCCAGGATCTCAGGTTCTGGCCACTTCAGGCAGTTGTCCAAGCAAGGCACTTCCCAGAGGGCCAGGGAGGAACCCAGGGGACTGATTGCAGCCTTTGGGGAGGCAAGCCATCTGGGCACATGCCTGCTACATCATACTCCTTCACTGAGCCCTGGCTTTGCTCCTGAAGCGTGAAACTCCTAGAACTGTCCCCATGAGGAAGGGAGTCTCTGGGAGGGACCCTGGATTCTGGGCTGGACACTGGCACCCTATAAATTTGAGGAGCCAGCCTGTCAGGGGCCTGGCTGGTTGAACACTCAAGGGTTTGGGTGATGGAAGGTCCCAGGATTTTCTGCTCTTTCTCTTCCTAGAGAATTATATAAAGTAAATGAAGAATAAAAAGAAGAAGGAGAAAGAAGACGGGGGAAGGAGAAAAAGAGTAGGAAAGAAAGGAGGAGATGGAGAAGAAAAGCATTTTTTTAAACACTGCCCAAATCATAGTACTAATATTTCTCTGCTTAAAACCTTTAAATAACTTCCCATTGCTCTTTGAATAACTACACCCCTCCACTTATCCCTCTCCCCCTCCCTCCTCACCTCTTCCAGTCATTGGAGGCCTGCTAGGATGTGTGCACACAGGTCTCGTGGGAAAGTGAAACAGAAGGAGCAGCTTAACAGGCTCATCATAAGGAGCTACAAGAAGGGGTTTTAGGGGAACACCATGGCAGTTCAGTGGTTAGGACTTGGTTTTCACTGCCAAGGGTACAGGTTCAATCCCTGGTGAGGGAACTAAGATCCCCAAAATTGTGCAGGCAAATAGGTCAGTAGCTTAGTTGTGTCAAATTCTGCAGACATCGACTATAACCCACCAGGCTTCTCTGCCCATGGGATTCCCCAAGCAAGAATACTAGAGTGGGTTGCCATTTCCTTCTCCAGGGGATCTTCCCAATCCAGGGATCAAACCTGGGTCTCGTGCATTGCATGCAGATTTTTTACCATTTGAGCCACCAGGGAAGCTGGCAAATAAATAAATAAATACTTTAAAAAAAAAAAAAAAGGGCGCTTTAGTCCTAGATCCGTGACTAGAGGACTATGGGAAAATCATGGCCTAAGCCTCCTTTTCTTTACCTGGTCAGTGATCAGGGAGGGTAAAACCTGCCCTGCTGGCCTTGCTGGGTTATTGGGAAGCTCAGGTGAGATAAAGAGCTTAGAAACCTTTGTGAACTATCAAATACTAAACAAATAAAGGATTGTTCCTGCTACTGAGGAAACTACCTTGAGAAGTGTCAGAGGCCCACACCTCTTTCAGCTCTCAGTGCTTTCTTTCTAATAATCCTTTATCACATTATAACACCTTATGCCTTTCAAAGTACTTTAGTATATACATTGTGTCATTTGTTCTGACGCCATTCCTGCACAGTGGCCAGGCAGGGCTGCCCCTTGCTGGGCATATAAGGGCACAGGCTCAGAGGGGTTGAAATCACACGTCACGGGGCATGTCGTGGCCAAGCCAGGCCTGAGCTCGGGTTTCCTGAGCACAGTGCAGGGCCTGCTCCCAGGTCCTGGAGCTGCTCTGCTCCCAGCACATACTGATGTTATTCTTTTAAATTCTAAACCTTCACAGAGGGTGCAGGCAGGCTCTTCTTAGAGGATGTACTTCCCCATGGTGGTTAGCATGGCCTTTGAAAGGTAAAGTGAAAGTGTTAAGTCGCTCAGTCGTGTCCAACTCTTTGTGACCCCATGGACTGTAGCCTGCCGGCTCCTCTGTCCATAGAATTCTCCAGGCAAGAATACTGGAGTGGGTTGCCATGTCCTCCTCCAAGGGATCTTCCTGACCCAAGGATCAAACCTGGGTTTCCTGCATTGTAGGCAGATTCTTTACTGTCTGAGCCACCAGGGAAGCCCAGCATGGTGGGGCTATTTTAGGGGACACTTGAGCTTTTGCCAATGAGACAGATTGGGTTTTGAGGATCTACTTACGTGGGTCCCCTAGGAGTTTGCCCAGACTGCTTTGTCATTCCTCTGTGACAGTGGTCAGCCAGCTGTCAGGCCAGAGGTGTGCCTTTTGGACCACATTAGGATCCTCCTTCAGGTGTGATTCTAACCACAAAGGGTGCTGTTGCCTAGTGATGCACAAACACCACTCAATGGCTCATCTTCACAACCAGGGAGTGTCAGCCCCGTGTCGCCTCTGGGGTAGGGCGAGCACAGATACACAGGCCCGCTCCCTGTCCCTGAGTTCTCACAGTTGGAGACACAGCAGCGCACGGGAAAAGAACAGCAGAGGGTGGCGTGAGCATCCTCTCAAGGCAGGGACACTGTGATCCTCCCGGATAAGACAGAATGAGCTCAGAAAGACCGAGACCTCTGAGGACTGGGAGGCTGGGAGGAAGCTTCCGGGCTCAGGACACCCGGTCCCCCTCCCCTAAGTCGGTCTCCCGGTCAGAGTGAAACATTCTTGCCGTTTGTGAATCACACCAGGAAACCGCCTCTGCAACATTCCAGGATGCGAGAGCCACGCCCTCGGTCTGACTGCTGATTGGCGGTGGCGTGAGTCAGGGGAAAGGGCACCGGACGGGCAGTCTGGAGATGCGGGACTCTGCGCCTTGATCTACAGCAGAGCCAGATCAGCCAAAGAGGTTGGGGCGCGTTTCCTGTCAAGGTCAAATGGCTGGGTGGCCCGGTCTGGCCTCAACCCAGGTCTCCTGAGTTTCTATTGTAGGAGCCTCCCCCCAAGTCGGTGGTGGTGATGACGAGCATTCCAGAGGGGAGGGGCAGGCAGGGAGACAAGATCTGGAAGGAGGGCGAGGCTGGAATGATAGCCCGCAGGGTGGGCCATGTCTCCCACCCCACCGCAACTCCACTTCCTTTCCCCGAGTCCCCCGAGGGGCTGAATGAGACTGAGAAGAGTGATGGGAGTTGTTCCCACGACATTTATAAGCGTTTTTTTTTTTTAAAATCAGACAATCTAACTGCAATATGGAGAGTTATCTGAAATATATCCTAAAGTAACCGTTCAAAGCAAAACTTAGAAAATAGAATGTGTTTGTGACCTTGGGGTCAGTTCAGTTGCTCAGTCGTGTCGGACTCTTTGCGACTTCATGGACTGCAGCACGCCAGAGGAAGAGTTTTTAAGCATTAGGCGAAAAGTGCTAATCATGGAAAAAGATTGATAAATGCTGTCTACATGAAAATGAAGAAATCCTGGTTATAAAAAGGTAACCACTGCACCAAAAGCATGAAATGTCAAGCCACAGTGCCCTCCTGCAGAGGATCTTCCCGACCCAGGGATTGAAGCCACCGCGTCTCTTGTGTTTCCTGTGTTGGCAGCAAGATCTTTATCACTGGAGTCACCTGAGAAGCCCATGTAAGCAACAAAAGGCTCAAAGCCAAAATATAAAAGAAAAATGATGGAGAGACTTGAAGGGAAGATTCACAAAAGAAGACACAGTAGTGCCATATTAAGCATGTGAAAAGGTGCTCAACTTTATTTGGTGTCAGAGAAGACCAAACTAAAACCACTTTGAGATACCAAATATCTAAAACTAAGAATACCAATATTAAGTGTTCTGGTTCTGGTGTGAAACCCCTGGAACCCTTGTGCACTGCTGGTAGTGAATATTGCTATTCCCATGTTGGAAGACGGTTTGACATTATTAACTGAAGTTGAAGAGATGGCTTCCCTGTAACCCAGCAGTCACACCCTCGGGTATATGTGCAATAGAAATGTGTCAGGTGTGCACAGAAGACACGAACAAGTATGCTTGAAGTGGCACACTTTGTAACAATACCAAACTGGAAACAACCCACATGTCAATCAAGAGACAATGATAGGTGATATATTCACACAACAAAATATTACGTAGTAGTAACGGATGAATGACAGCCAGACACAACAAGAACATGGATGAATCTCTCAAGTAAAAGAAGCCGGAAGAAAGCCAGACACAAAAGGATACACGCTTATGAGTTTATGTAAGGCTCAAAAAAGGACAGAAGAAAGCCATAATCTTTAGATGGTAAAAGAACAAAAAGAAGCAAGCAAATGATTACCATGAAAGGGGAGAGGTTACCTTAGAGAGGAAGAAGGGATTGTGAGTGCAGAGGGTCCTAAAGGAGATTCCTGGGATGCTGGCAATGTTCTGGTCTTGGCCTTGGTAGGGGGTACCCGAATGTTTAATGATAATTCTTCAAGTGGTATAGTCATGTAATGTAATGTTCTGAGTGTGTTTTATAGTGCTGAGTGAACTGTGTGAAAGTGACAATATTCAACCATTCTAACCTAGTGGCTGGCTCCTCTGATGGCTCAGCAGTAAAGAATCTGCCTGCAATGCAGGAGACTCAGGAGACACAGGTTCTATCCCTGGGTCAGAAATCCCTGAAGGAGGAAATGACAACCCACTCCAGTATTCTTGCTGGGATAATTCCATGGACAGAGGAGCCTAGTGGGCTGCAGTTCATGGGGGTCACAAAGAGTCAGACACGACTGAGAAGGCAGCTAACTTAATCTAATGATTTAACCTAACAGTGATTTCACATGGTTCAACCTAATGTTTCATAATTTAAAATAACACCTTAAGTGAAGCAGTCTTTCAAAATGATGATCATGAAGGCTATTAACAACTTCATTCACTCATTTACCCATCAAACAAACATTTCCTGGGGGCTTGTTGTGAACAAGCCATATTTGTAAGCACCAGGATACAGAATAAAGTTCTGTCCTGGTGCTCACATTCTAATGGGAAGATAATGCATAAGCAGATACTGAAACATCTAGAATGTCATACTGTGATACGTGCTATGAAGAGAAATAAAACAGAGCAAGGAGATAGAGAGTGATGAAGGGAGAATTCAGGAAGCATGGTCAGAAAGGCTTCTCTGAGACGATGACATTTGAAAATGCAGCTGAATGAAGTCAGAGAGAGAAACCACGTGCAGCCGCAGGAGAAAAATCCTGTGGTGGAGGAAAGAGCAAGTGCACAGGCCCTATGGCTGGAATGTGCATGGCAGGACTGAAGAACAAGGAGACCAGTGTTACTGGATTGTAGGGAGGGCAGGGAGAGCATGAAGACACGAAATGGGAGAAGTAGCCAGGGACCTGTCACAGAAGGCGGACGCAGCTTGGCAAGGGAGTCGGGATTTGACTCCAAGAGTGATGAGAGGCTTCTGGAAAGTTGAGAGCAGGAAGTGGTATGATTTGATTTACAGTTTAGAAGGAAGACCCTAGCTGTGCTGTGGAGGAGGGAGTCTAAGGCATGGATTCCTGTTAAAGGCTACTGCAGTGTCCAGGCAAGAGATGAAGGTGGCATGGACTAGAATGACTGTGGTGGTGGCACACAGTACTTTGGAGTCAGGATCAATAGATTTTTGTAGAAAGAACCCAGATAGGAATTTTTTTTTTTGTGGATGGCATATAAGGGAAGAGGAAAAGGAGTCAATAATAAATATAATATTTTTCTTAAAAGGCCACGTAGTTCTATAGAGGATCCAAACTCTTCAAAACGTGTTCTTAAATCATTTTTTAATGACAAACTTAAATACAGCAAAGTCTAAGAAAGGCAGCTAGGGGACAGGATATTTTCATAGATGGATGGATAATACCATTTAGAAAAAGCAGAAGCTAGGGACTTCCCTGGAGGTCCAGTGGTTAGGACTCCAAACTTCCACTGCATGGGATTCAGGTTTGACCCTAGGTCAGAGAACTAAGACCCACATTCCACACAGTGTGCCCCCAAAATTTGAAAAGTTACAAAGCAGAAGGTAACTGCCATAGGAGGTAAGGAAAAAAGAGACCCTCTGAGGCCTGGAGGGGGTAGGAAAGTCTTTTACTGAGGAGGCTGAAGGTGAAAGGGGTGTTGAAAGAAGAAGAAAGTAGAGTTAGTCCAGGTGGGGCGCAGACTGAGAGCTAAACCTGGGGGTCCAGTACAGGGTGGTGGAGTTAGAGAAATTAGGCTTATGACCCAATATTGCCATTTACCGATTGGGTTAGTGTGAAGGTTAAATAAAACAAATGTAATCCACCTACTAGGTGCTCAATAAATGGTAGCTACTAAGGAGAGCTCTTTTTAGTATTAAGATTTTTTTTTAATTTTCAGATTTTTCTTTTCTTTATTTTGGGGGCTAGCAGTTGGCTCAAATTCCATTTACTAGAAATTACCCACGGTAGTGTATATATGTCAGTGAGGCTCTCATAAAGCAGAGGGAGCTCAGCTCGGTTCTCTGTGATGACCTAGAGGGGTGAGATGGGGGGTGGGAAGGAGGCTCAAGCAGGAGGTGATACACACATGTAGCTGATTCACATTGTTGTACAGCAGAAACAAACATAATATTGTAGAGCAATTCTACTCAGTTTAAAAAAAAAGAAAGAAAAATATTATAGCAGAGGCAGGAAAAAATAAGCTTCTGGGAGAAGAGGAGGTATGAGTAATCTAGACTTGGACACAATTGGAAACCCTCGAGTTAAATAATCTCACAGTGATTGAGAGCCCAGAAACTTGAAGCCCATCTAGTGACTTTGTCACATAGTCATATCTCCCTCTGCTGGTAAAATTTGTTTTTGCAAGGTAAACACATACTGGTTTACTTACATGTGAAAATTTGCAGGCCCCAACCCCACCCCATCCCCAACCCTGGTGGGTTACGAAAAGCCAACTCTGCCTTCTTAACATAGTCTCACTCTGACTGTTACTGAGACCATACCAGAAGAAGATGCTGGCATGGGAATCCCCTGGGAAAAAAGAACTTTCATTGTCAAAGGAAATGCAGCAAAGGGAGCTTCTTCCTCCCTGTAAGGAGATGATGAGTCTGGACTCCTAGGAAACTGTTATTCAAATCAGAACTAAGAAGCAACTGTTCTGCCATCTTCACAGTAAGCTCTCCCCATGACAAACAGGAAAGACCCCCAGGGTTTCAGTTTGGGAGTCTGAAGACTGACTAGTTACTTGATTAGCCTGAAGCTTAGAGTCCTCACAATATGGGGATATTAATATTTTCTCTTTTCCTAGGGGGTTGATGTGAGGGTGAAGTGAGTAATGTATGTGATCATACTCTATTAACTGCAAATCACTCTACAAATACGAGTTTATTACTTTGTCTTGCTTCCCCATTTTCTTGTCCTGAACTCTCATTCATTTGCTTAGCAACTGATACTGATTACTTAAAAAAATTTTTTTTGTCGGCACCAGATCTTAGTTGCAGCACACAGGATCTTCAATCTTAATTGTGGCATGTGGGATGTAGTTCCCTGAACAGGGACTGAACCCAGATCTCCTGCATTGGGAGCACGGAGTCTTAGCCACTGGACCACCTGGGAAATCCCAGACAAGTGTTTTTAAAAAGAATATTTTATAGAGAATGAATGGGTAGAAGTAAGAATAGACTGAAGGAGACCAGAATAGACACTCCCATGGGAAGCCAGGCCAGTGAAAATGGTGGCTTGGGTCATGATATTGGCTGTGAAAAGGGAGAAGAAGTTGATAGATCTGAGAAATATTTAGGAAGTTGACTCGATAGAATCTGGCATTTGAACAGTGTGTTGAGGGTAGGGGAAGAGCTGTTTATAGACCTAGGGACATTCTTGGAGGAGCAAGTGTGGAGGGGAGAACGATGAGTTTGGTGTTCAGAAGTACAACTTCAGGTACTTGGACCATCCAAGTGGCTGCATGTATTAGAGAACTGGATATATAAAAGTGGAGAATAGAGAAGTTTGGACTGGTAGAAATTTAGGAATCATTTAAACACAGAGTGAAGCCATAAGCTATAGTGATCACTAGAGGGCAGCATTGGAAGGAAAAGAAGACTTAGGACCAAGCTTTAGGAAATTACAATATTGAATGTTGGGGTTGAAAGAGGTCAGTTGGTTAAGGACTGCCAAAAAAGGGAGACACAGAATGTGAACAACCTTTCATGCAAAGGACAAAAGGAAGGAAAACTACTATTTCATGAATATGTTCTACGTCCTGGGAGTTTTCACATACATTATCTGACTTTATTCTCACGTAAACCCCGTGAGTCAGTAAGTGTTCCTATCTTCACTTTTCCCACTTAGAAAATAGATGTTCAGAGAAGTTGAATAATTTACTTAGGGCCACACAACTTATAAGCAATAGAATCCTCCAGTCTCCCTCCCATGTGGGAGGATCTGGGTGGGTGCCTTGTCAGGTGGTACATTTGGTGGAGAGAACAGGGCTGGAATCCCCTTTATTCAGCACTCTAGTGCCAAGGTTGTAAGCCAAAACATAGAAAGGGTAGTCCAAAAACCACAGCCAAGTGCAACAAGAAAACAGTTCAAGAGCCAAATGGTCCATTCAGAAGTCAGGTTGCCAAAGCCAAAACCTCACCCAGTAATTGGTTCAAAAGCCAAGTTAATCACAAGCAGTAAAACTTGGTCAAAGAGAGGGCTGAGGAAGGTCAGGAAACTTCAGAAGTGGGGAAGCCACCAGCTAAGCTTCAGGCTTCCAGTTGAGCTAGCATTTGGGTACTGGGGATTTGAAGCTGGGGAGGAGGTGAGGAGACAGGTTTTGTAGAATTGAAGAACTGAGCAAATAGAAAATAGTATGACTGGAAATGTTTTGTGGAAAGATTCTTCTGGTGACTCTGTGAAGAGGGGCCTTAAGATGGGAGAATAAGGACAAGTCAGGCCCAATGCATAGATTCAACTCCCCTCTGCAGAATGAACAGGGGTAGGACACTGGCTTGTTCCCTGGACTTGAGAAATTATACTTGATTTGTATCCTAGAGGAAAAAAAATATGACGACCCAAAAGTGGAATGCCAAATGTAGACCTGGTTTGTCCAGGATACTTAAGGAAGCAGAGCTGTTGGGGAAGCCAAGCCAGGACACATGTATGTCTTAAGGGCTTTCTTAAAAATGAGTCTTCTCATTGGTACAGTACTTTATAATCAGCAGTAGCATTTGAACTTCACAACCACTTTAAAACCAATGGCTTTAAATAGATGAGAAAACTAAGGCTAGGGCAAGGTAAATTGTGTGCCAAAATTCACACAGTTGGGTGGAAATCAGAACTGTAGCTTGAGTCCAGGTTTTGTTCTATGCAAATTCTGTGTCTTTCTCTGTAAAAGAAAAGAGATTGGTCAGGGAAGGCTTCACAGAGGAGGCAAGGGCAGGGTACCAAGCCCAGAAGAGTAACAGGCAAAGGCACAAAGGTGCAACACGGAACAGCCAGAAGGCAACAAAACCTGGTTTCTAGTATTGTAAGGGCCTTGAGGACCAGAAGTTCCAGTTCCTAGAATGAGGCCTGGGGTTTACCAGGCACTTGCTGTTGTTTGTTGTTCAGTTACCCAGTTATGTTCGACTCTTTGCAACCCCATGAACTGCAGCATGCCAGGCCTCCCTGTGCCTCACCACCTCCCAGAGTTTGCCCAAGTTCATGTCCATTGCATCAGGGATGCCATACAGACATCTCATCCTCTGATGCCCTCTTTTCCTTCTGCCCTCAATCTTTTCCAGCATCAGGGACTTTTCCAATGAGTCAGCTGTTTGCATCAGGTGACCAAACTACTGGAGCTTCAGCATCAGTCCTTCCAATGAGTATTCAGGATTGATTTCCTTGGAGACTGACTGGTTTGAACTCCTTTTTGTCCAAAGGACTCTTAGGAGTCGTCCCCAGCACCACAGTTAGAAGGCATCAATTCTTTGGTGCTCTGCCTTCTTTATGGTCCAGCTCTCACAAACAAATGTGACCACTGGGAAGACCATAGCCTTGACTATACAGACATTTGTTGGCAGAGTGATGTCTCTGCTTTTCTGTTCAAAGGAATGAATGTCTAGAATATAGATTCTCTATAGGAGAGTAGCTGGAAGTGAGGCTGGGAAGTGGCAGGAGTCAGAAGATGGAGAGGCTTTAATACAATATGGAAGGCTGGTGTTGGAGGAGGAGAGGGGACCAGAGTGCATGTGCAGAAAGGATGCTAAGAGAGAATCATCTGGAAGGTGGTTCCAGGAGAGAGAAAAGGAAGGCCAGAAGTAAACCAGGGCAGGGAGAGGAAAAGACAGTCAAGAAGAATTTCTGCGTTAGAATGCCTGGCAACACCCTGAAGGGGAGGGGGGTGACATGTAGGTGTCTGGAGGCAGAAAGGCAGGAGCAAGAGAGAGAGAGAGAGAGAGAGAGGATGCTGGCTGTGGAGGAAGCAGGTGTGGGCAGTGGATACCCCGCATCCTCCAGTAGCTAGGCTGCAACCTCAACAGTCACTTCGGAGGCTGCAGGCCAGAGAGGGAGGGGCCTCTCGGACTGGAGAAGTCATTAGCAACCTGCCAGAACCGGGTTAACAAAGGCAGGACTACAACTCCCAGCATGCCCCGCCCCAGTGGGGTGACGGCGGGCGGTGGCTGCGCTGCACCCGCCTGGTGGGCGCAGGACCTGGGTCGGCACCGGAGCCTGTCATTCCGGAGGGGGGCGGTGCGGGCGGGCGATGCACCCGGGTCCCCAGCGCACTGGCCGCGCCGGGCTCGCGTCTCCCGCCCCGCGGCCCCGCCCCTTGCCCCACCCCAGCCGGGCGGTTTAGCTGGGGCCGCAGAGCAGCGGCAACATCACTCTCGCCGCGGCTGCTCCGCCCCATCCCCTTCTGTTTTTCTCTCTCATTCTCCGGTGGCGACGGCGGGGAAGGCGGAGGCAGAGGCTGCAGCAGCCGCGCTGGCTGCAATGAATGATCCCCCAGCTGGGGGAGAGGACTCCAGGTGAGCCTCTGCCCTTGGGAGGGCCGGGACCCCCGGCCCCCCAGAACCTGCAGCACCCTTCCCCCCATCCCCCGCCATGGATCTCTAGAGGAGGAGGACGAGAAGACAGCTCTGCCGCCCACCCCCATCCCATTTTCCTCTTCCTTTATCTCATTGTTGCCGTCGCTGTTTACGGCAGCGCTCCCTCTGCCCCAGCATGGGGCGGGCTCTGGGTACTGCCGTTCGGCAGGCGCTGCTCCCGCGGCTGCCCGGCGATTCTGCCTAATTCTCCCTCCGCAGCCGGTGCAGCGAGGACCGGAGAGCGGTGGAGGCCCGGACTGCAGTAGCGGCGGGGCCGGCTCCCAGCATCTCCACCCTAGGAGGCTGCATGCGGATTGAAGAACGGTGACTAGGGGCTGGGTCGGCCCCGCTGATCCCGACCTAGGGAGGACAGCAGGACTCACTAGGCTGCGGAGGGGGTCCGGGGGTGGGGGGTGTGCAGGAAGGACAGAGCAGCAAGATGGCCAGTAAAACCAAGGCCAGCGAGGCCCTGAAGGTGGTGGCCCGGTGCCGCCCCCTCAGCCGGAAGGAGGAGGCTGCTGGTCACGAGCAGATCCTGACCATGGACGTGAAACTAGGCCAGGTGACCCTGCGGAACCCCCGCGCTGCCCTGGGGGAGCTGCCCAAGACCTTCACCTTCGATGCCGTGTATGATGCCAGCTCCAAGCAGGCAGACTTGTATGATGAAACCGTGAGGCCCCTGGTAGACTCGGTGCTTCAAGGTTTCAACGGCACCGTCTTTGCCTATGGACAGACAGGCACGGGCAAGACCTACACCATGCAGGGGACCTGGGTGGAGCCCGAGCTCCGCGGGGTCATCCCCAATGCCTTTGAGCATATCTTCACCCACATCTCGCGCTCCCAGAACCAGCAGTACTTGGTCCGGGCCTCCTACCTGGAGATCTACCAGGAGGAGATTCGAGACCTGCTCTCCAAGGAGCCCGGCAAGAGGCTGGAGCTGAAGGAGAACCCTGAGACAGGCGTCTACATCAAGGACCTGTCCTCCTTCGTCACCAAGAATGTCAAGGAGATAGAGCACGTGATGAACCTGGGGAACCAGACCCGGGCAGTGGGCAGCACACACATGAATGAGGTCAGCTCCCGCTCCCATGCCATCTTCGTCATCACCGTGGAGTGCAGTGAGCGTGGCTCTGACGGCCAGGACCACATCCGTGTGGGCAAGCTCAACCTGGTGGACTTGGCTGGTAGCGAGAGGCAGAACAAAGCAGGCCCCAACACCACTGGAGGGACCGCCACACAGCCCACTGGTGGTGGCGGTGGTGGAGGGGGTGGTGGCAGTGGTGGAGAGAGGCCGAAGGAAGCCTCCAAAATCAACCTGTCGCTGTCCGCCCTGGGCAACGTGATCGCTGCTCTCTCGGGTAACAGGAGCACCCACATCCCCTACCGGGACTCCAAGCTGACCCGGTTGCTCCAGGACTCTCTGGGGGGAAATGCCAAGACCATCATGGTGGCCACCCTGGGGCCAGCCTCTCACAGCTACGACGAGAGCCTCTCCACCCTGCGCTTCGCCAACCGGGCCAAGAACATCAAAAACAAGCCCCGGGTGAACGAGGACCCCAAGGACACACTTCTGCGGGAATTCCAGGAGGAGATCGCCCGCCTGAAGGCCCAGCTGGAGAAGAAGGGGATGCTGGGAAAGCGACTCCGCAGGAAGAGCAGCCGCAGGAAGAAGGCCGTGTCAGCCCCAGCCGGGTACCCGGAGGGACCGGTGATCGAGGCCTGGG
The DNA here is from genome assembly GCF_032405125.1 of Capricornis sumatraensis. Taxonomy (NCBI): domain Eukaryota; kingdom Metazoa; phylum Chordata; class Mammalia; order Artiodactyla; family Bovidae; genus Capricornis; species Capricornis sumatraensis. The sequence goes on along the minus strand of NC_091069.1, from coordinate 33,199,954 downwards.
TAGCCGAAGAGGAGGATGACAACAACAACAACCACCGCCCGCCCCAGCCCATCCTGGAGACAGCCTTGGACAAGAACATGGAGAACTACCTGCAGGAGCAGAAGGAGCGGCTAGAGGAAGAGAAGGCGGCCATCCAGGACGACCGCAGTCTGGTGAGCGAGGAGAAGCAGAAGTTGCTGGAGGAGAAGGAGAAGATGCTGGAAGACCTGCGGCGGGAGCAGGAAGCCACGGAGCTGCTCGCCGCCAAGTACAAGGTAAGAGTCCCCAAGGGAGCAAGGGCTCTCCAGAGGCCCCCAGAGGGATCTGGGCTGGCAGGCTTTGCTTTGAGGATCTGCGGTCTGGCCTGAAGCAAGGTGTCCTGCCCTTCTGCCAAGTGCTACCCTGGAGAAGCCAGGCAAATTTCTGCGGCTCTGGGCTGCCAGGCAGAGGTGCTGAGGAGAACCTAAAAGGAAACACAGACTCACACACAGAGCAAAAGCAGGCAGGCAACCTCTCAAGCCAGTGAGCTTGGGCTGGCCTGACCTGCGGCCTGGCAGTCTCTGCTGATGGCCCCCAGAACCGGTCAGGTCCATGGAGAGCCAGGCAGGCGTTGAGCCTCATTTAGGTGTGGGTTCTCACTCTTGCTTAGCTGCCTCCCTTGTGATGGCCTCCCTTTGCAGCACCATCAGACCTCACGCTGCTTTAATACCTGACATTTGGATAACACTTCACAGTTTCCATAACTGTGTACGTGCTCTCATTTGATCCTTATGGTAGCTATCCGGGGTCCTGGTTGTTAAATCCCTATATTTACAGATGAGGGGCTAAGGCTCAGAAAAGTGACATGAGGTTCCATCCTACAAAGTAGCAGAGCCAAGCTGGAACCAGTGGCCCTTGGGCCCTTTCAATTCTTGAATGGCAAGGTGGGACTATGAATGGGTCCTGCTCCCTGTGAAGGCAGTCCAGCAGTCCACAGGGCCTATTGCTTGGAAGTTTAGGGAGGAGATCATGCTGAGGGTAGGAGAGCACCTCCGGCTCTACACTGGAAACCTGGAGTCTAGGGCTAGATGTACTGTAGCTCATTGAGTGACCCTGTGTTTATTGTGTCTTCCTTTCCTCAACCCTCAGTTTCCCTTTTTGTAAAATAGAGGTTGGCCTGGGTGATCTCTGAGGTTCTTCTAATCTGAGCAGCAAACCAGCTAGCTCCTAGTAAGACCCAATTCCCCATTACCCTGAGAGACCTCAGGGCCTCAGCATTCCCGCAGCCCCAGGGACACCTCCAAGCCCCAGTGGAGCTAAGCTGCAGAGGTCCCCCTGCCTGGCTGGCCACTGACCTGTTAAATTTTGTTGTCACAGATGCCAGGAGTCCCTGTCCCAGGCGTTTCCAGGTCCATAGAGTCCTTAACTGTGGATTGGAGGAAGGGTGCAGGGAACCATGAGCTGGTGTCTTGCTGGGGAGAGCAAAACACTATCGTTTCTTAGTCCCTCTCAGGAGTGTGGGCTGGGGCTCAGGGAAGCACCGCCTGGGAGGGAGCATGGCAGCAGCTGGAGGAGGGACAGTTGAGCTGCACACCATTGTCTGTGTTATGAGAATGTGCTGCTGCGCCGGGGGGGTTCTGGCCTTGCTTCTTTAATATTTAATTCACCACCAGGAGCTCAGCAAGGGTTATGCTGAGCCGCTTCCTCAAAGAAAGGATCAGGGGCCTGGCACATTTGGGGCCCTCCTGGAAGAAGCAGGATGTGAAAGGCAGGACAGTTAGACTCAGCTCTTCCAGGAGAAAGGAAATCTGGGCAGTCTAGTGCTTTCCACCGGGAAATCTTACAGGGGTGGTGTGTCATCAGTTTCATCACCAAGAGCCTCACCACTACCCATTGCTCTCCACCTCCACCCATCCTTAAAGCTAGGGGGCAAAAGAGGCTAAAAGGGTGCTCTTTGCCCCCGAAGACATGGGTAGAAGGGATAGAGCGAAGGATCCACTGGAATCCTTTCCACTGGGAACAATGGATCTCCCACTGCTGCCTACTCCCTGGCTCCCTCCATAAGATTCTTGGAGCACAGATAATGGGGCAGTCAGGAGATCAGTGGCCAGTGGCAGAATTCTTGCAGTAGAGGCATAGCCCACTGAATCTCCCTTCTTACAACTGCCAGAGGCCTTGGGAAACTGAGGCCCAGACTCACCTAGGGCCACACAGGTGAGTTAAGGAGAGCCAGACTCTACACTTGGTCTAGCTTCTTTCTGTTACACTAGAGTCCTGCTGTTGTTACCTTGCTACTTGATAATCAGAGTAATTCATTTTTATGTAACTCTTATATTTTGATCTCATGGCATCCTCGAAGCTATCTCCAGAGGTGAATATTTCTATTTTCATTTGACAGTGATGAAAGCCAAGGCTGCTGACAGTCTCAGTGACCTGGATTGATAGGTGGCAAAGTCAGGACTGGAACCCAGGTCTATGCTGTGCTGTTTCCAAGTCTTCACAAATCCCTCCATGTGTGCTGTCTGTGTGACTCGTGACGAAGGCCTTTGCCTCTCTAGGCCTTGGGTTTCCATTTGCCTAATGAGGGGAAGTCTGACGCAGCTCCTTGGGGACTGGGTGACATGGTCATTATGTGCCAGGCTTTCGGATATAAGCAAAGGGGGAGGGGCGTCTGGGAAATTCCAGGAGAGGAATGATTCCACATCCTGTGACTTCTTGTCACACCCAGCCCAGGACCAACAGCAGCCAGCAAGCCCAGAACAGAGCCTGGACAGAGGACCCCAGGCTCCCTAAGGCACTGCTGGTTCAGACTTGGTTGTTTGGAGGATGGAGGAAACAATTTGAGGGCCCTTGAGGGACCCACTGGGTAATGAGGGGAGGAGCATGGCAGAGGTCCTCCCAGGCCTGCCTGGTTCACAGGGTTGTGCTGAAGATGAAGTGAGATCATTAGTGTGAGGGCATTTGAAATAAATGGAGGGCACTAACAGCCACTGGGTGGCTTCTGTCTGCCAAGCAGGGGTCCAGTGATCTCCAGGACTGACATCTTTATTTCTGGCTTAAGGTTTTCTTTCCCCTGCCATTTCAGCTGCCTTGCCTGCAGCTGTGGGAGCAGAGCCAGGCGAGAAGGATCTAGGAGCCCTCCGAAGGCAGGAGCTCAGATCCCTCCTGGAAATGAGTTTCTGCTCCCCATGTTCGACTCACTCCAGCTCCCGCTTTCTGAGATATGACATCAGCTCCCCTTCTCATCCCCCCCTCCCCAATTCCCTTCTTCCAGTTCACACTGCCGCTGGGGGCAGTTGAGCAGTAGCTGACGCGACCCAGTGCCCTCATTCATTCTCTCTGACTCATCTTACAGTCTGTCTCACCCGTTTTTCCTGCCCACCACCTCTGGGGTCCCCATTCCCTTTGTTCTCCCCTCACTGTGTACAAACACAGTGCCTATCTCCTAGGAGTCTCCTTTCATCTCCTCTCATATTTACCTTGAGCCTTAGGGGGTTCAAGATGTGCAAACGTGTGAGGGTTGGTGATTGTCATCAGTGCCCTGTTTCTGGGTAGTCATTAGCCATCCACACTTCCACCGTGTCTCTGGGGGGCTTGAGCGCGTACCAGACCCGAGAGGTAGGGGGAGTTGGTCAAGCCACAGGCCAGACCCACGACTGAGGTTACGGCTCTGCACAACAGCAATTCCAGTGTCTGCACAGTGCAGTCTCACTACCTTGAGAATATGCAATGTGTGTGGGTGGATCGAGAGAAAGCCCACTTTCATTGTGCAAGGAACATGTTTTAATAACTGTTTTCATTTTGAGCTTAATTTTTTGAGGGCTTGGACTAGATGATTTCTAAAGCTTTGGTTCTAGATCTTTAGAGGGAAAGAAGGGTGTGTAGGGGAGGCAAGGGCTGCAGATGATACAAAATGCAGGCTCGAAATGAAGAGAGGACTGGAAGAGGTAGAAACAACACACTGCTTGTTGATCCCCACGTAAGTAGGTCTGGAGGGGGTGGAGGGAGGGGGCTGCTTGGCTAGAGCCCAACTCTCTCTGTAGTGGGTATGGGAAAGAGACCCTGCAGAAGCCGCCCCTGAAGCCAGAGGGATGAGGTCACTACAGAGAGTACAGGCTGCTTGAATTTTCATTGTCTCTCTGTCAGTCCCTCTTCTTCCTCCCACTTCTCAGCATTGGGGTTCACCATAAACAGTTTTGCAAGAGAAGGAGTCTGACGCTCGAGAAACAACAGTAATAGCAAGAATCATGCCATTTACGTAGCGCTTGTCATGTGCCAAGCCCTGTACCATATATTGTATCCAGATTATCTCATGTAATCCTCACAGACACCTTCCAAGAAGGTGTTATTACTGTTTCCATTTTATACTTGAGACAACCCAGATTTTGTGACTTGCCCAAGGCCTCGTGGTATGTATATGGCAAATCTAATTAGGTCCAGGTCCGTTTGACACAAACTCTGATCCTCTCTTGTGCTTAAAGAATTATGAATACCGGGACTGGTTGCCGGGGAGGTAGTGAAAAATGACAGCAGTGAGTGTAAATGTGTTGAATTTGAGGTAACAGAGTCCAGTGAAAAGCGGGAGATGGAGAGGGGGAGATTTGTTTTTTTTTTTAATGGTTTTTTTGTTATGGATCATTTTTTTAAAGTCTTCATTGAATTTTTTTTTACAATATTGCTTCTGTTTAATGTTTTGGTTTTTTGGCCACAAGGCATATGGGAAACCTAGCTCCCGGACCAGGAATCAAACCCACACTCGCTGCATTGAAAGGCGGAGTCTTAACTACTGGACCGCCAGGGAGGTCCCAACAGGGGAGTTTAAAAACAAGTACAGGACTGGAAATGGAGTTGAGGGGTCATCTGTAGAAGAGGGCTCAAATGAGACCCTTGGCCCTCTGTTCTTGACCCTCCTTCCCTTAATGTAAGTGACTCGCAAATCAAGATCTCCTGTCTGGGTCTTTGCTGACCTTTTTTTGTAGAATGCTGCATTCAGAGGTGATGTCAGAGTCAGGCAGGCCTGATTTACCAGTTCTGAGACCTCAGTTTCCTCATCTATAAAGTGGGATAATAATAGTACCTATGTCATAGTGCTCTTGAGAAGGTGACAGTCAACATTAAAGCATTTTGCACAATTCCTAGCATGTAGGCGTTCATAAATAATAACTTCATTACTGTTATCTTCAGTTATCTAATGGATGTCGTCACTTGGCCATCTTTCTGCTATGTTAAACACAGCACATTTTGGTTTGGCATTCAAGACCTACCAGAGCCTGGTTATCTCTCTCCAATGTCACCTACCTAAGAAAGTGATAGGAGAACTTAACAGCCAACTCCTCTACCCCATACTTTAAACTTAGGATATTTCTCACTGCCCTTCTGCTGATTGTACTGTTTTTATATCACAGGTTGTCCTAGTAACCAGGGAGTGAGAATTATGGCAGCAGGTTAAACTCAATGTGAAGAGCTTCTTGATAGTTAGGATTGATCTGCTTCAAGAGATAATGTCTCCAATCCCTGGAAGTGTCCAAGGAGAAGCTGAACATCATAGTTGCTCTAAAGGGATTCAAAAGCCAGAAAAGTCATTGAACTAGGTGATCTTTGAAGTTCCCTCCTCTTCAAAGTCCTTTATTGTTAAAAGTAGCATTTTTTTAAGCAAAATATAGAGTGTTCAGTTCATCTTTTTGAAAATTAAGGTGATAAGATTTAAATGTTAATGTATGAATTCAACCAATAATGGAAGATATTTTCAGCTTTCTATCATGACTGGTTAGAGAAAGACAATGAGAAGAAAAAAATGGGAGGAAAGACAGGAAAGAAATAGAGAGGAAAGACAAATGGAGTCAGAGCTGGGGAGACAGATGGAGAGAGAGAGAGAGTGGGTGAAGAGATGGACAACAGAATTTCTGGGGAGGAGAAAGCCCAATTGGGAGAGAAAGTGCTTTAGAGGAGAGCATGAAGTAGTATTGTTCCACTGGTATGATCTTGAGGTTAGTCTCCAAACAGGGGTGTGTCCAGTCTCTAAAGAATCCCCAGTAATCCAGGGAGCACCTATGTTCCCAAAGCTGGTCTGGTTCCTTCCCCATGTCCCCAGGGACACTAGCCCCATGCCAGACCCTCTGAGATTTATAGGGCCAGGAGATCAGGGAACTGTGTACACTGCCCTCCCCACCCCCCACCACTGCCACCACCCATTCCAGCTGAGTCCTCTGTGATCCTTGAGAGAAGCAAGTAACCAGAGCTCCAGGCTGGGTCTGGCATCTAGGTCAGAGTCCATGGCTTCTTGGCACCACTGAGAGCAGTGACTTACATTCCTTCCTGTCCCTGGCGGTGTGATCAGTTAACAGAATTGCCGTGAGCTGGGAGCATTTTGTAATATAAAGATCTGACCTGCAGGAAGTATGTAAGACATTGCCATCAGAGGTTCTGTGATTCAAGTTATGTTGGGACTCAGCAGGCCTTTTGGTCCAGTCTTAGGTTTCTCTTTCTGTGTGTTGGCTAGAGGAGTGTATTATCATATTGCCCTTAGTCATCTCCAGCCCCCAGACAGCACAAGATTGGATGAAGTGGCTATGATAATGTTCTTATTGTGCTTTGAGGACTAGGAGGAAGGGCCTGGAATTCAGCAGGAGAAGGGCACGCCCTCCCATCTGTGCCCTGCCAGTCTGCTGCCCCTGGCCAGTCTGGGGGCACTTCTGGGGCTGACTGGGCCTGAGAGCTGCTGAATCAGGTAGCCTAGTAGGTAAGAAATGGTCTCACTTCCACCCAGTCTAACCCTTCAGCCACGACAAGTCTGCGTAAGGTGGATTCCAGTGCTCTGAGCTTGTAGGGTCCCTGCACTGGGGGGTTGGTGTATATCTAGAATTTTGAATATCCTGAGAAATTCCTGGGCATTAAATCCTGGTCAGATTCAAGACTTACTTTCTAGTCGTCTCCCTTTGCTCTCAGATATACTTGGCTTCCCTTGTAGCTCAGTCGGTAAAGAATCTGCCTGCAGTGCAGGAGACCGGGTTCAATCCCTGGGTTGGGAAGATCCCCTGCAGAAGGAAATGGCAACCCACTCCAGTATCCTTGCCTGGAAAATCCCATGGACAGAGGAACCTGGTGGATTGCAGTCCATGGGGTCGCAAAGAGTTGGGCACAACTGAGCGATTAACACACACACATACTCAACTGAGGGGTACCAGGCCTTGGGCTGAACTGTGTCTGTAGTGGCAAGGAATGGACCTGCAGGCTTTCTCTTTCTTCAAGTGAGCCAGCAGAATAATAACAACAATTGGAATAATAACAGTAGCCACCATTTCTTTAGTGCATGCTTAATGTCAAGTATGGGCTCCCTGGGTGGCTCAGTGGTAAAGAATCCACCTACAAATGTGGAAACACAGGAGACATGGGTTCGATCCCTAAGTCAGGAAGATCCCCTGGAGAAGGAAATGGCAACCCAGTTCAGTATTCTTGCCTGGAAAATTCCATGGACAGAAGAGCCAGGCAGGCTGCAGTCCGTGGGGTCTCAAAGAGTCAATCATGACTGAGCATGCGTGCACAATGTCTAGTACTCACTGTATTCTCGAGTTGTTTTATTTAGTCCTCACAATAGCACCATGAAATAGTAGTGTTTTAATCTCCACGTGACACATGAGGATACTAAGGCACAGTAATGAAGGAACAATCTGAGGTCACATGCTTATGAATGTTAGCCAGGAATATGAACCGGTATCTGCTTGATTCCAAAGCCCACGATCTTCCCTCCACCCTGTATCACCAGCTCAGAAAGGGGGGTTCATGCCAGATCCCTGGCTAATAGACCCCAGTGGGAGCTCTTGTCTGCTGAGATGCTTAACTCATCTCTGTCCTTACACATGATGCAAACCCCAGCCTCAGACCTCCGTCTGGGGCTGTTCATTCATATAATCAACAAATCTTGAACACTATGGCCAAGAATATAAATCAATAGGTAGGGTTAACTTTGTCTTTAAATTGTTTAAATTTCTGGAGTGAATCACAGGAACTCACTAATAATGGTTATCTCTAGGGATTTTATTAATAATAGGAAGGAGGCTTTTTTCACTTTTTTTTTTTTTTTTAATTTTAACAGCAAGCATATAGGGCTTCCCTTGTGGCTCAGTTGGTAAAGAATCCTCCTACAATGCAGGAGACCCTAGTTCAATTCCTAGGTCAGGAAGATCTGCTGAAGAAGGGATAGGCTACCTACTCCAGTATTCTTGGGCTTCCCTTGTGGCTTAGCTGGTAAAGAACCTGCATGCAGTGTGAGAGACCTGGGTTTGATCCCTGAGTTAGGAAGATCCCCTGGAGAAGGGAAAGGCTACCCACTCCAGTATTCTTGCCTGGAGAACTCCATGGACTGTGTAGTCCATGGGCTCATAAAGAGTCGAGTGAGCGACTTTCACTATATTACTTTGTTAAAAACAAATCTAGAATTTTTAAGGGAGAAAAATATGTCAAAGAAATGTGTTAACACATGGTTGGAAGATTGGCTTAAATGAATAATTGAGGGAGACCCAGGGTCAAGAATAATTCTTAATGGTACTCAGTTTTTGGTAATCCTGTGACTTGGACAAGTCAGTTCCCCTTCTGGTTCTATAAGAAATGATCAATCAATGATTCCTTGCTTTCTGCACTATTTGCTGATTCACGGTGGAAGCAGCAGGTCAGATGCCCAGGTTTAGAGACCAGCCTGGATGAGGAACAGTAAGGGCTGGAAAGGAATGACCAAGCATTGCCTGGAAGCTGGAGGCTGAATGACCCAGGGTCTGTAAACTATGGAGTCTACACTTTATGCATCCTTAGGTCTCATCCAGTTCTGACATTATATTAATAGCGTTCTTTTGTCTGGCTGGGTTTTTTTTCCCCAGTGTTGGAGAGAAACCCTTTAGGACAATGCAAATAAGTGAACGAAGTAGAGGAGAAAGACAAAGTTAAGGATCAGATCTGAAGTGATCATGCTTTTCCTACTCAAGCAGATGAGCTGATTTTTTTCTTCATGTTTTTCTCCAAGGTGGACTGAAGCGTTTCTGGGCATTCGTATCTTGTCCAGTGCAAGACTGGAAGTGGAATCCAGCTCATCTCATTCTCTGGCCAATATGTTTCCTGATCTCTAATAGTCCCTTCTTTTTTTGGCTGCACTGGGTGTTCATTGCATGAGGGCTTTCTCCAGTTGCAGTGAGCAAAGGCTACTCTTTGTTGCGGTGTGAGGGCTTCTCATGGAGATGGCTTCTCTTGTTATGAAGCAAGGGCTCTAGGCCCATGGGCTTCAGTAGCTGTGGTGCTCAGGCTTAGTTGCTCTACAACATATGGAATCTTCCTGGACCAGGGATTGAACCCATGTCCCCTGCATTAGCAAGTAGATTCTTACCCACTGTACCACTAGGAAAGTCCTAATTTTTTCTTCTTTTGGATGAGAAAATTATTAGCATGTAGTGTTTTGAGGCATCCAAGGAAACCCAAGGCAGGAACTCAAACTCAGTTTCCTGATTTATGTTCCTGAGGGCAGAGAATCACTGAAAATAGCATTCTTCTTCCCCTCGCCATTGTTTCTTTCATTTCTTTTTCCCTTGCTGCTGGTTCCTCAAGATCTATAACCAGAGGCCACAAAAGGAGAAACAGGTTTGTGACTGTAGGCGTGGCTGTATTCCCTAAGAGGTGGGACCCAGGATTGCTGCACTGGTTGTTTGTTCTGTGTGATGAGTGGTGGATAGGTGTCAGGTACTGCAACAGGAAGTAACCTCTGACATTTGATTGTACATTGTCATTTACTAGGCATTTCTTCACCTGTTATCCAGCTCACCATTCTTACCAAAGCCTGCAAGGTTAGTGAATATTTGCCCCATTTTACAGATGAGAAAAACAGAACTCCAAGAGCTAATGCCCTAGATTTCTTAGCAAATAGGATGGCAGAGTGTGTGCCAGGATTCATGTTCTCTGATTGACAGGCCTGGTGCTCTTTGTTTCTTTCCACTATGGAACTTGTGAGGTGGCCCTTCCTGTGAGCATTTGGGCTTCACCCTCTCTCAGGGACCCTAGTGATACTGATGCCCTCCCCACAAGCACACACTTAAGAGCCCTATCCCACTCATCTCAGAGGCCCCCATAAGAACCTCACACAGGCAGAAGCATCTTTAGCAGAACCCCGCCTGTTTCATCTGGAAGAGAAAGAAATGGTGCCCTGAGCTTTCCTGATGATTCCTGAGTTGGCAAAGGTGCAAAGACCAAATGCTACTTTCCCCCAAGGCACTTTCCTGCCCAAATCCAGGAGAAAACTATGGCACAAGGACTTGGAATCAGGAGGCTGGTGTTTAAATACTACTGCCACTTACTGTCTCTATAACCGTAATCTAGTCACCTCACCTGTCTGAGGATGGGATCATATTCATTATCTCGTGAAGTTCTTGTGATGATTAAATAGGATGATAAATGCAAAAAGGACCCAACCCAGGCATATGGCAAATGGCAGCCAGGATTCCTGTCTCTTGCAGAATGTCATAGGTTAGCTGGCAGTCACAAGGCAGAGCCTGTTTGGCTTCTCTGTAAAATCATACTTGATGGTATCTCCTCAGAGGGTGGCTGGCTGCGCCTGGCTGTCTCCTTGCTGGTTTTCCAGACCAGCGTTTAATGAGCACTGGGCCTCCTTTCTACTCCTGATTTTGCACTTCAGTTGCTCCTGGGATGGGAAGAGGGCAGCTTCTGAATATCCCAGGCTGTATCTGCAGGCTGGCCTGGTCCCTGTGGTGATCTTTGCTATTAACTGGGAGAATTTTGCAGGAACTAATAATGCCGTGGCCGGGGATTTGTTATGTAAGTGAGTATTGAAACACTCCAGTCAGTAACATTTGGGTAACAAAAAACGTGTTACTATGTCTCCGGTCAGTAAGTTGCTAATTGTCACAGCAGCTGACCTGCCTCTAATACCCTAAGCAAAGGCCCTAATCAAATTGGGAAATTATTTGGAAAGTGTGTAGTCAGTATAGGAACGGATACACGTGCATGTGTGTGCTCAGTCACTTCAGTCCTGTCCCACTCTTTGCAACACCATGGACTGCGGCCCACCAGGCTCCTCTGTCCATGGGGTTATCCTGGCAAGAATACTGGAGTGGGTTGCCATATCCTCCTCCAGGGCATCTTCCCGTCCTAGGGATTGAACCCGCGGCTCCTGCATTGGCAGGCAGATTCTTTTATCACTAGCACCACCTGGGAAGCCTCAACAGATACACATACTGACTCCTTAATTATGAGTTCTAGACTTAGAAGTCTTCATCTCTGGGCCTCAGTTTCCTCTTCTGTGAAGCACAGGGCATTGGGGTTGATGATTCCCTGAGGTCACCTTAATTGTCTGGTGATTTGTTTCCCTCTCACAAGAGTCAGACCATGTCCTTGCAACTCCCTGCCCTGTTTTCCGCCCCCACAGCCTCTGCTGGCCTTTTAGTTACACTGGACATATTCAGAACCAGTAGAACCAAACCCAGCCCTGTCTACAGGCTCCACCCACCTGGACTCTTTTTTCCCTGAGAAATCGCAAAGGCAGCATTAACTGGGGCAGCTAAGAGCTCTGGGGAACTTTTCCTGGGAACTGGAAACCCCATATTCTGCTTTGTACCCTTCCAGCCTGAAGTGGGCTTAGGGATTTGAGACATCCTTGTCCCCTGCCCTCCTTAGGTGATAAAGGCAGAGATCTCTGAGGAAAAGGAGGAGATGGTTACTGGTATCCTCAGAAAAATGAGAAAAGCAAAGAAGAAAAAAACCACCACAAAACTGTTTCGAAGCAAAGAACCAAAGTCACGTATGACATGTCTCAGAGCATGGGGGTGATGCAGGCAGCGATGGACTGAGGCTGGGGAGAAGAGGGAGCTCAGACTCTGCACCTGGATTGGGGCCCACCCCCAGGTTTTTGTGCCAGGACCAGCCCCCTTTTCTAGCACAAGACAAGTTCTATCAGGCTGGCTTGAGTGACAGTGTAGGCTGGGCCAGTGGACAAGACTTGGCAAGAAACCAATAAGGCACATTTGGCTGTCATTCAGACCATGTCTGTGCTGGGTCCTGGCGGGTCAGGCAGAGACGTGTAGGAGCAGTGGACAAATGGAATGGGGTGATACGGGCAGTCAGGCATCTCCCAGAAATTCTCTGCCTGGAGCCCAGGCCCTGGCCAGAAGGAAAAGCCCTGAAACAGAGTTCCAAGGAGGAGGCCTAACACGAAGTCAAATGAGCAAGAACCAAGACAGAAACCAATCCTGGGCACGATGGCATGAGGGTGGCAGTGGGAGGAGCCTTGGGACTTGGCGGCCCTGGTAGCCTTGACTGATGCATCAGATTCCAGGCCTGATGGGCAGCGTAAAGTCTGCCTGTGTCCAACTTCTTGAGCTGGGTGTGGATAGCCAGAGAAGGTGGGGGCTGAATAAACAAAGAATTGTTTTAAGTCACGTCCATCTCCTCACTTTAAAATCACCAAAACACAAAAAAGCAAGCATAAAAGCGCATGTTGGAAGAGGGGAGAGCAAACCTTGCAAGCCTACCACAGAGCTACAGAGAATATAAATAGGAGACTCAATTTTATATCTATTATTAAGCCAAATTTAAAATCATGATAATACTTCATGACGATGAATAAAAGCGGTTCCGTTATTTATTGCCGCCAGTGGTTTTAAGTGGTAAAACTGTTAGAAAAGTAACTTGACAGTATGTTCTAAGATATACAAAATGTTTATAACTTTTTGTCCACTTCTGTAATTTCCTTCTAAGAAAATCATCTAAAAGATGAAAAATTGGGAATTTTCTGGCAGTCCAGTGGTTAGGACTCCATGCTCTCACTGCTGTGACCCAGGTTCAACCCCTGGTCCGGGAACTAAAAGCCTATAAGCCGAGCAGCATGTCCAAAAAAATTATATGCATAAGAGTGTTTATTGTAAACATTAACCAGGCAAACAAAATTTCTTATAATGGGGTTTATATTATAAATTATCCACTCTAAATATTATGACTCCTCTGTCCATGGAATTCTCTAGGCAAGAATACTGGAGTAGGTAGCCATTCCCTTTATCAGGGGATCTTTCTGATCCAGGTATTGAACCCGAATCTCCTGCATTGCAGGCGAATTCTTTACTGTCTGAGCCACCAGGGAAGCTCAAATATTATGCAATCATTAAAGTAACAGAAAATTCTTTTGTTTTTAAATTTTTGTTGGAGAATAGTTGATTTACAATGTTGTGTTAGTTCAGGAAATTCTTGAGCTATTTGATAGTGTGGAAATAGCAAGATATAAACTTATATTTCGGAGAAGGAAATGGCAACTCACTCCAGTATTCTTGCCTGGAGAATCGCAGGGACAGAAGAGCATGGTGGGCTGCTGTCTATGGGGTTGCACAGAGTCGGACATGACTGAAACAGCAGCAGCAAACTTATATTTATCCTATGTCTATAGATATGAAAAATGATGTGTGCATACGGAAAAATCTGGGGTAAAAAGCTAATTTATATGATAAAGAATATGTGAATTTTTTTCCAGTTTATTTCTGTGCTTATTTTGACATTAGTGAATTTGTTTTTCTGAAAGCAGAGAAAGACAATAAAAGGTTAAAAATATGTCCCCAGAATCCCTTGATGAACTGTGAGTTATTCAATCCAGTACTCTTGAGATACCACATTCCATAAATATATTATCTTCTGTAAAGATGAACTTCCCTTTGTCCTAAAAATTCAAGGTATAAGCTCTTATTCTCCCTACCACAGGTTGATTAGAAAAGCCTAAATCTTTGCTTTTCACACCTTCTGATGGTATAGTTTCCAGGTCCATTCTCTTAGCCTTTCTCTGTCTTTGCCATCTAAAGAGTCCTATTTTTTTTTAAGCCCTTGCATGGTTTTAGCCGCCCTTTTCTGAATCTTCTCTCTCCTTCAAGTCCCCAGAGATGCAGTGAGAGAACTGTAGACAGTCCTCCAGATTCAGCTGCATCATGGTTTTATATTAGGGTAGAATGATTTTTGTTTTGTTTCCAAAAAAGCCTTGGTGATGGTACCTGGCCAGATACTATTGGCTTTTTTAGCTGTGGCAGCATATTAAGCCAATGTATTCTGGGAACCATAGAGAATTACTCCTCGCTTTCCCTCTTTTTGTGGTTTATAACTGACTGCTCACAGCTATCATTTAATGAAGATTTAGGATTACTTTTTTCCCCAATGTAAAACTAATTGAAGCTCATCTGCCATTTTTTGGTCCTTTCACATGGCCTAGAAGTTCTCCTGCTCTTTCCCACCTGCATGGATTTGGGGGCATCTGTGAAGTTGGCATTTCACCCTGTGCACCCTTTCTTGCATGATTTCTGACATTTCAACATTTTTCCATCTGGAGAGATGCCGGTTTGTTTCCTTCCCCTCCTTCCCCTCCCCTTTCTCTGTTCCCTCTCCCCCTCCCCCATGGAGTAACCGCTGATGTAGGACCGTGCCAGGAGCATTTTAACCTCTTAAGTTCTGGCCATTGGCTTCCTCGTGGACTGGAATAATCTAGTCTGTCCCTGAGGGAACTCTTGTAGAGTAGTCACACATGACTCCTCTTGCTGGAAAATGCTGCTTTTCTATTAGCAGGTTCTGCTTCCTAAAACACTGCACAGTGTCTGTGGTAGGAAGAGCCTGGGCTTGGGAATCAAGCAGACTTGGGTCTGGAGTCTCTGTTTTTATGCAACCGCCATGGTGTGACCTTGGATGGATTACTTAACCTCCCTGAGCTTTCATCAGAAGAATGATGGTGCTTATAGTTTGTCCCTAAAGCATGTCACACAAGTTACTGGAGGGGGTCTCAGATGCTGATTCACTAGGCCTGTGGAGGGCCAGAGATTCTGCATTTCAAACAAGTTCTCAGATAATGCTGGTTCTGGGGACTGCAGAAAGCAGTGATTCTCCAATTTGATTGCACCCCCAAATCCCCTGGGAACCTTTAAAATCCACCGATGCCTGGACCTCACCACCTCCCTGCTGCTGCTGCTGTTGTTGCCGCTAAGTTGCTTCAGTCGTGTCCGACCCTGTGCGACCTCATAGACGGCAGCTCACCAGGCTCCCCCTTCCCTGGTATTCTCTAGGCAAGAACACTTGAGTGGGTTGCCATTTCCTTCTCCAATGCATGAAAGTGAAAAGTGAAAGTGAAGACGCTCAGTTGTGTCCAACTCTTAGTGACCCCATGGACTGCAGCCTACCAGGCTTCTCCGTCCATGTGGTTTTCCAGGCAAGAGTACTGGAGTGGGATGCCTTTGCCTTCTCCCCACCACCTCCCTACCCTCCTCCATTTCCAGTTTAACTGGTGGTACGGTATAGTCTGGGATTTCCCTGGTGGCTCAGACTGTAAAGAAACTGCCTGCAAGGCAGGAGACCCAGGTTTGATCACTGAGTTGGGAAGATCCCCTGAAGTAGGAAATAGCAACTCACTCCAGTATTCTTGCCTGGAGAATTCTGTGGACAGAAGAGCCTGGAGGGCTACAGTCCACAGGGTCACAAAGAGTCAGTTGGATACGACTGAGCGACTAACACTTTCAGGGTGTAATCTGGTCATTGAGCCTTTTAAAACCTCCCTAGGTGATTCTAATGTACACCAAAATCTTGAGATCCATTGCTTAAAGGGTTATGAGCAGAAATAAGTGTGAGACACCTGGCACATAGCAGGTGAGGAGAAAAGAATTATTTTCTTCCTCTTGATTTCTTGCCCTGTGCTTCTCTCTCCACCCTCATCCCGTCTTTAAATCAGGTAGATAAAAGCAGGGCATCAGCTGTGGCCCTGTGCCTCCCTCACTCGAATCTTCTCTAGAGCATCTGGTTTGGGAGAAGCCCCACCTCTGACCCCCTCCGGAAGCCACCTTCAACTCCTGTCCTGCTCTGTCATCCATGATGTATGGGATACAGGGACCCCCTGCTCTCTTTTGCCAGCACTCCCTGCTTTGAGAGCCCTCAGTCGGTCAGCAACTTCCACTGGGAAGAATTCCAGTGGGGAGGCAGCCAGTTTCTTTTGGTGGCTCAAGGTGATTTCAACCTTCCAGGAGGCCTGGGATGAAATCAGAGACCAGCTGGGCAGCACCCTCAGACTAGCAACAGTGAAAATGCATTTTATGTAGTCACAACTGGCGCAATTTATCCATGGCTGTTATTCTTTAAGCTTCAGATTCAGTGAGCACCTACACAATGTCTGTGCCAAGCACCAGGTGAGGGGCTGCGCATAGCACAGGGCTCAGTGGGGAGACTGGTTCACCTCTTTATTAACCAGCAGCGTGACCTAAAGCCAGTTGCTCTTAACTTCCTTCCTTATTGATTGAGGTCTCTCTGGGGGTAAAGTTGGAGGCACCTGGCCAGTAACGCTCAGCGGATGTTTGCTGGCTGTCTTTCTCAGAGCAGGGGTGGCCTCAGGGTTACAGATGTGAGAGATGAAGGGTAATTGGGCTGAGACCTTGCAGTGAGTGGGTGGAGCTCAAGTCTTTCTGGCCATCTCCAAACGCCGGCTGCTTCTGGGGCCCCAAATGCGCTTCAGTGCTGGGGAGTCTTCTTCCTATGTCTTTTCTTCTGTTTTCCAGCTGAAGAGCAGACCCTTTCCTGCTGTCTGAATGAGAGCCCCCTTCCTGAGTCAGGAGCCAGTTAGCTAAAGGGCCAGGCTGCTCAGAGACTGTATCCTGCATCTCCCTGCCTCCTGAACACCAGCTGGTCCTGGTTGCCAGGATTAGATCGCCGCCCGCATTCCCTTCCCCGGGCATGATGAACCAGCCTTCCATCCGTATCCAAAGCAAACAGATCAGGTGCCCTGTATTCTCTGAGGGCTTCCCTGCCTTGTCTCACCTAATGGTCTTGCTTACAATGGGAGCCTTGTGCTGGGGCCCACGAGGCTAGAGGGGAAAACTTCCTTCTTGGTGAGGGTCATGAGCCCCCATCTGGGACATATCTTCTGTTCTCACCCTGAAGGGCAGGGAAGCCAAACCTCTCAAGCTGGGGCTGCTCTGGCCCTTTGAAAACCCATCTCTTTACCCCTCTGTGTCCCCAGGCCATGGAGAGCAAGCTGCTCATCGGGGGCAGGAACATCATGGATCACACCAATGAGCAGCAGAAGATGCTCGAACTAAAGAGGCAGGAGATTGCCGAGCAGGTGGGGCTGGGGGCTTCAGGTCCCTGGGGGGTGGTGCATGGCCTTGAGGTCAGGTCTGGGGGGCTGAAGGCAGTGAGTCATCATGAACTCAGGGTCCCTGGAATTACAGGGCTGAAAACCTAACGCTGTGCATCCTATGGGTCCACCCGCCCAGGTGCTGGCTCTCCGTGATGTCAGCTTCTACAGGGCACCCGATCCTAATTCCCAAACCTTCCACAAAGGTGTGAGTTCTTCACCAACTGTTTCCGAAAGCATCAAGAACCACAGTTTGTTGGTCTTACCCATCAGCTGTGATACTACACAGGAGAGGCTGAGACAGCTGAAAAGCCAGTACCTGGGCATCAGTGGATGTGGTCGACGGCCCTGGAAGCCCCAGCGGTTAGGGGTGGGGTCTCCTTCCACGTAGGGCAGTGCCTGCAAAAACATGGCCCTGTGAGCCGGGAAGAAGGTCCAGAGAGGCCTCCACTGAGGATGGGGTGGGAGCGATGGACCTGGGCTGTGAGAACCTCTCTGTGTCCTCCTGGCTCCTGTGGCCACGACGGAGCCAGGTTCCATGAGGGACCTCCCTCATGGAGGGAGAGCTCCCTTGGGTCTTGCCGGTATGTGCTGCTCCTCTGAGCCCTGTCCCCTGCCCCGACCTAGAAACGCCGTGAGCGGGAAATGCAGCAAGAGATGATGCTCCGGGACGAGGAGACCATGGAGCTCCGGGGCACCTACACGTCCCTGCAGCAGGAGGTGGAGGTCAAAACCAAGAAACTCAAGAAGGTAAGTTGGCACAGCAGGACCCTGGGTCTGGGTGTGTGTGAGGGCCTGGCAGTCCACCTGCCCAAGGCAGATTGTGCTTTAGCGACCCCTCCCCACTTTGCTTGACTGCTGACCCGTTGAGTTACGTTGCCTGGGTGCTGGGGTGAGGAGCCAGGGGATGCAGGGGTCTGGGTGGAATAGAACCTTTTCTCTTGCTTCAAGAGGGGCCTGAGAGGCTGGGAATGCTTTCACTTCCGCTCTGCAGGTTTGCTGCCCTCGTCCTGGGTCACTTGCCCCTGTCCTGCAGTGTCACCAGTGAGTCACTGTTTGGATAGTAAGGCACTGAGCAGGCCAGGGGAGTGGAGACTTGAGCCTGGGAGAGCTCAGAGAGGAAGCACAAGGCCCTCCAGAGATGAGTATTGGCCACCAGGACCCTGTGAGGTCCATGGCCAGGGAATGGCAGGCGCATGAGCTGAGGGCCTAGGGCAGGAAGCCGCAGATTCCAGCCTGGATTCTGGAAGAGCCTGGAAAGCCCTTACATTGCTGAGGTGGCTGCTCCAGAGCAGGCCCGGCAGAGGCCCAGCTCCAGAGGCAGTTTCCAGTTTCCATACCTTGCGGTGTGTTAGGAGTGGGACAGACAGTGGGATTGGGGTTGCCCTCCCCACACCCCTCCTTTTGAGAGCCGCTGGAGAGGCTGGAGTGGGATAGGCCAACTTGCAAACTGGCTGAGGCTCCCCTGAACCCTGGACCAGTAGTCCTGATACTCGGGTCCTGATTCAGGCTCTTCTGCACCTTGTGTGTGACCTTGAGCAAACCTGTGCCTGAGTTTCCTATCTATAAAAAGAGGGTGTTGGACCAGAAGGTTCCCCAGGTCCCATCAAACTTGAGCATCGCATGATGTGGACAGCAGCTGAGAGTGAGCGGTGTAGGAGGGATGAGGCAGCCCTTAAAATAACCCGACCTGATGGATGAGGGCCATTCACACGGGGACCCTGGCCTCATCCTGGACTGAGCTGATGGGCCCTGAGCCTGCAGGCTGGGGGAGTCGAGCCTCGTTGGGTGCCACTCCGTACCGCCTCTGAGCTGCACCTTCCCTCGCCAGCTCTACGCCAAGCTGCAGGCGGTGAAGGCCGAGATCCAGGACCAGCACGACGAGTACATCCGCGTGCGGCAGGACCTGGAGGAGGCGCAGAATGAGCAGACCCGGGAGCTCAAGCTCAAGTAGGGCCCCTTCTCTTCCCAGCTGGGGCCCGCACAGCCATCTCTCAGGCTCCAGGCCTCTCCCTGACAGGCTCCTCTTTCCTGCAGGCTTCAGTTCTTTCTCCTCACCCATGTCCGTGACCCATAGGAATGGAAGGAATGAATGGGGGAGGGACCCACCGGAGTATCTTCTACCTCCTGTTTTCTCCTTTCTGCCCTCTGCCTGCATTAGATGAACCTTGTAAAGTGCACGCTGGGTGTTGCCCAGAAGTAACTCCTAAGGCCCTGAGTCTATAATCCTTGCTTGAGAAACTGTGATTTCCAGGCTCCATTGTTTCTCTAGGGACCCCCTCCCCCCGACTTTTTGGTTTTTCCATTTTCTCTGTTCCCTCTGCCTCTTTGTATCTTGCTTGTCTCTTCTCTTGCAACCTTCACCTACACTGCGTGGTCTCACTCCCCAAACCCCCATCTCTACCTCATTCCTGCTCCCAGGTACCTGATCATCGAGAACTTCATCCCCCCAGAGGAGAAGAACAAGATCATGAACCGGCTTTTCCTAGACTGTGAGGAGGAGCAGTGGAAGTTCCAGCCCCTTGTTCCTAGTGGAGCGTGAGTCTTCCATCCCGCCGTCTGGGCCTAGGGACTCTCAAGCTCACCCCTGGTTGGGGGTGGCCAGGCGCTTGGGGGAGATGGAGGATGGGTTTTTTCAGGACCAAATACAGGGATCTCCATGAAGGAAGGAACATTAAATACAGTGTCTCGTTGGTCCAGAAAATACTAGCTGGCTAACATTTGGCCAGTCTGGTGAATATTCGTTTGTCAGATGCCCAAAACAGCATCAATAGATAATATTGCCAAGCACTTACTGTGTGTCAGACACTGTGGGAGACTCTGCAGACAGAAGGTCAGAGCTCACAGTCCAGTGAGGAATACAGAAAAGGAACCGGATCAAGAAAGGACAGACAGGTGAGGTCTTTGTAGCCTTACTCAGCTGGGTGATTCAGCATTTCCACCTGTTTCCACGTCCTAGCTCTTAGTTTGCATCCATTGGCTGGGTGTGTAGCTCCCTCTGCTGGTGGCCCTGAAGAACAAGACTGGACAGGCACACCCAGCCGAGTGACTGCCTCACCCAGCCGAACCACTGCCCCTTCGTTGAAAATCTGTGTACAGGGGTGCTCCGGAGGCAGGACACCAGTGCACTTCCCCGGCAATTCTTTATCTATCCTAGGAATATTAATACCACGTTAGGGCAAGAGTCTACCCAAAGCTGGAGTGGGAAGCTGGTTTTAGAGATCCATAACTCCTCACTGGAGCATCAGATTGCCTACTTGATTTGCCTACTTTCTGAAGGGCTGGTCCTGCCCAAGTCCTGCAATCAGTATCTCAGCTTACTGTTGAATTATTGCATCTCCTAGCATAGGAAGGCAAAGAGAAAGATTCAGTGTTGTCTTTGTCATTGGGAAGCCTAAAAATTTGGCTCATTCCTCAAAAGCTGCTTGCTTTAGCTTACTCTGCAGTGTTTTCATTTCCATTACTCTTTGGGAAGAACCAATCTTGACATACATACCCCATGTGTAAGTCGGTAAGCAGCCAGTTCATGAGTAAAGGACTTTTCAATGGGGTCAGTTTGGAGTTAAAATCCACCTTTCCAATCTAAGTAGAGACCTGTAGTAGTATATCATTTATTACAGATGTTCTCCACCCTGGCTGCATCTAGAATCACCTCTGAGCTGGGCTCCAGATAATCTGATTTAAGGGGTCGTATGGGTGGATCCCAGGACTTTTTTTTTTAATTGTTTTTTCAAAGCCTCCAGCTGATTCTACTGGAAAGCTAGGTTCAGAAACTGTTTCATTGCCATCCACTGGAGGAAGATGCTGGTGAGGTTTTGTAAGGTTATTTTGTGCTTACAGAGTTCTCAAGGTGAAAGTTTGTAGGTAGAGGAATTTCTTTACATTAGACAGAGATGGATGAGAGAAGCTCTGAAAAGGTATGTGTTTTTTTTTTTCTTACTGGCTAACTTTATTTTAAAATTTTTTATTGGAGTATAGTTGATTTATATTTGAATTTTTAATTTTGAAAATCAAGAATAATACAAAGAATTCCCATGTGCTTTTCACCAAAACTCCCCAGTTGTTAGCATCTTGCCACATCTTGCTTGATTAATCCCCTGCCCCCAACAATTTGAGATTAAGTTGCAGACAGTCAACCTTTTACCCATATTTCCTAAGAACGAGGACATTCTCTTACATAACCACTGTACAGTGATCAGATTCAGGAAATTCTGTATTGACACCAGACGAATACACAACAAACAGTATTTAATTTTAGCCAGTTAGCTCAATAATATCCATTAAGGCAATTCTTCCCCACCCACACCAGCCCACCTGTGATGGTGCATTGCATTTAATCATGCCTCTTCCTTTAATCTGGAACTGAAAAGGGATCTTGATTTGAGTTTTGAAAATTTCATGCTTCAGAGGAGTTTATTCGTTTCTCAAAACATTGTCCCTGCAATTTTTACTTGACTGCCTAAGCACACAATTCAGACTTCAAAGCATGGTGGTACTTTGCCTGAAGCTAAAATACACTTTCTGCTTAATGTGTATGAATTTCCATTCTTTATTCTACTTCTTTTTTAAGTTTGCTTTCTTCCTTTTACTCAAATAACGTTAAAAATTTTTTTTAACTTTTAAAATAACTTCTTTTTTTGCAAAAATAAAGTGGTGTGCATACACTGAAAAACCATACACAGACTTAAAAAAATTAAAACAGCTATCTTAAAATAGCACATGTTAAATAATATCTAGAGTAGATACCAGTAACAGCTTATAAAATAGAAGTCCTCTGCTTGGTATCTTTGCTTACTGTTGATTTATTCCCTCTCCTGCCTGGTAAGGCACCTAGAGAAGGACATGGCAACCCACTCCAGGATTCTTGCCTGGAGAATCCCAGGGACAGAGGAGCCTGGTGGGCTGCTGTCTATGGGGTCGCACAGAGTTGGACACGACTGAGGCGACTTAGCAGCAGCAGCAGCAGCAGCTGCCTAGTAAGGCAAAGAGAGGAAGATTCAGTGTTTTCTTTGTCATTGGAAAGCCTAAAAATTTGGCTCATTCCTCAAAAGCTGCTTGCTTTAGCTTACTCTGTAGTGTTTTCATTTCCATAACTTTTTGGGAAGAACCAGTGTACAAACCCTGTTGGCTTAAATATGTATACAGTTGTTCACCACCCCACATTTGTATGTCTCCGTTAGCAGCTTTCTGACTGGATCCCAAAAGGACTGTGTTCCCATAAAATTTTATATTAAAATTGTAAACATATAAATACTTTCACAAGCTTTTTCAAAGTTACGGTTAAGTATATTCACAACTTAACCATGCTATTTCATACAGAATCTGTATGTCCCTCTTCGGAATGCAGAATATTTATTTTGTGTAGAAAATAATCTGGGTAAGGGTAAAAAGTATTAAGGTAATTGTGACATCCCAGTGTTCTCCACTGTACTTAAATAAAGTTGATATAAACAGGTATTATAGATTTCTTTAAGAAAAAATTCCAATAAATCAATTACTTCAAAAAGACTTGTTAATAAATACCAGGTAGTCAACTACATGCTATTCTGAATTACTCCTCCAAAAATTATTTTCTTTTTTAATGTCACCTGTTCATTGTCTGATAACTGCAATAAATAATATTTATCTCAGAACTTTTTTAAAAACCACAAAAATACAACAGAGAAGTAGTAACAGATCTAGGAAGATTTTTATGAAAGCAATTTTTTTTCCACGGCAGTTGGTGTTTAAAGTAAAAACACTTTCCTCCTAATTGGAATTTCCAGGTGAGATAATGAGTCAGCACAGAGCGCCCCAGGGTAGCATCCTGGTGTCAGAGTCACTGGCCTGGATCTGTGCCCCAAGCCCCTCCTTTCACAGCCAGAGAGGGGAGGGCCTTGGATGCAGCTCCCCCCATTTCTGGGAGCTCTGGGGCCTGAGACTGTGGAACAAGCTGCCTCTCTGGGAGGACTGGGTCCCACTGTTTGCAATATAACTTGATCAGGGCTGAAAACCTCTTCTGTCCCCAAATATATTTAACGAATGAAGGCATTGTCCCGTTTGCTCAATTCACCTATGGAGTATTCTGCTTCACTTTGGCCTGTGGTGTTCTGGGGATGAGACACTGAAGGCTACTCAAAATGAGAGGACAAAAGCCTTGTTGGAAAGAAATTACCTAAAGTCATGCTGTCCCTCTAGAAAGCTTTTGCTGGAAGAAACATTTCCTCTCCTCCTCTAGCTGCAGGCATCTACCCCCGCACTCTTCCCTGCACTTCTTTCTAAAACAGGGAGTTATTGTTGGGGAGCCCTTGAAACACACTCATATCAACTTATTTTGGAAGTCTGTCCCTTTTCTTTTCTCTACTGTCTCTCGCTGATATACAGTAACTTCAGGTGAGGTCTGTTCCACAATCGCAAATAATTTTGGTTAAAGTTACTTTGAAAAGAAAATATTGGCAGCTGCCTTCAACCATCACAGTTTTACAAGTAGGACCTTTTATGTTTGGCTTCTGATAATAGACTTTATTTTTAATTGTATTTATACACAACTGTCTTCTAAGGGTTGTATATTTGGCAGTATCTATAGCCCATGTTTTGCGGTTCAAAAATTCTATTTGTAACTTTAGCCCTTTGCTCTTTGCATTCCTGGCCACTCTAGATTCTTTTCAGAGCGTCATGGTGCAGTAGAAAGAGACTGGATTTGGGATGTAGAACATTTGGAATTTTGGTCCCTGCTCTGCCTTAAGAAGGTTTCTTAACTTCTCTGAACCCAAGTTTCTTCACCTGCAAAGTCAGGATGATGAAACAAAAATCCCTGCAGGACTGTCAAGATTGAAATGAAATAACATGCATGTGTCTGTGTGTGTTGGGGAGGTGGGGGCCTATTCTAGGCCACTACCTCGCACAGAGGAGATGGTCCATCAATGGTTGCTGTCATACCAGTAGGCCAACATGATAATTTTGGAGACTCCAGAGAAATCAGTTTGTCATCATCCCTTACAAGTGCCATAGAAGGACAGTTTGACTTGTTGCTTTTGTTTTAGATTTTGATTTTTAAATCAGGCTGCCTCCAAGTTTAGAGAGAGCATTCCTTGCTCTAAACAGAATAAGGATAGAAGGTTAAGCTGGTTTTGTTACAGAGGCAAAATTTACCTCAGTCAGAACATTCTCAGCTCTGGGGTGAGTCCCTAGATTTATTCCCAGGCCTGTGAAAACTGAAAAAGAGTCTGAAACTAGGAGAAGTTTTTGCCTTCCCAGGCAGGCGGTGAGCCATGCGGAGGGGGCATGGGAAGGGGGTGGGGCAGTTCAGATGAGCCAAGGGATGCTGCAAGGTGGACAGCTGGCCTACAGGGACGGGGGCACCTGATCGATTATGGAGAAAAGTCAGATTTGCTGTGGTGGGTGCTTGTAAAGGACATGGAATGAGAAAACACACCCTGTGATGTTGGCTGCTGGTTTTCAGAATAGAAGAAAGGTATGGTAAGCAGACAGCTGGCAATGAGATTGGGATCAGCCTCTGAGATGGGACTGATATTTTTAATATTAAGGGGAGAATATATATAATCTTGTGATAGAAGTTATGTGGAGAGAGGGTCCTAAGAGAACTCTGAGGATCTGCTAAGCACAGGATAACTGCTGTGGCTTTCTTTCGGGAGGGGTGGATACTCCAGAGCCAGGCCTCCATTCTGGGCTGTCAGCCACAACCTGCTTACTACAGAGGGATCAATCATGGAAAGTAGGCCTGGGGCAGAGAGAGAGGAGATGGAAGTTTGGTGTCCCAATTACAGACTCCCCTCCCCCACCTCCTTCTTCCCTCCTGCCACCCAGAATAGCCCTGGCATCTTTATTGGGTCAGGCTGCCAATTCACACTGATCCACGGCTCTGCTTGTCCAGCCCTGTTCGCTTGTCCTGTTCCCAGAGCGTGCAGCCTTCGAGGCACGCTGAGGCCCAGACAGTTGTGTGTGTGCTCCTGAAAGACAGCATGGCATCTAAAAGGAGCATTTGGCAAAGTTCAGTTCCCAGTCTCTTTCTAGTTGTATGACCTTGGGCGCACAAGGCATTTCACTTTTCTGAGCCTCAGTCTCCTTTTCTGTCCCATCTGAACCTCAGGAAGTTGTAAAGTTTTAATGAGATGGAGAGATGCACCTTATAAATGATAAGCTATTATTTTACTGATTTTCCTGCTCTCGCCAAAAGCCGCCTCCCCACCTCTCAGAGGGTCCACAGCAGCAGAGCAAGCTGGGACTTCTACAGCTTCCTCCTTCCTTCCTTTTTATCTATGAAGAGGGGTTGGTGGGAACCCCAAGTGGAATCCAGCATTCCTTAAGATAAAACCTGAGACTGTGGTTTTTCACTACTTGCTGTGGCAGAAGGCTGGCATTGTTCTGTCAGGTCCTGCACGGCTTGTTCTCCTAGTCAAGGACAGAATGTCCTATCTCTGAGTTACTCAGCCTGTTTTTTCTTCTCTTTTATCTTCTGTCTGCCTTTTGGCTTTTTTCATTGCTTGTTCATATCCCTGTTTGAAATTAGCAAGTGGAGCTGAGAATAAATAATCATCACAGCTGCCACGTATTGAGCCCTTGCGGTGTATTGTGCTACGTGCTTGTCTTGTTAAATCTCAGCAGTTCTGTAGGATGGTGAGATATCTGAAGCTCAGGGATAATAAGCTGCTTCCCAAGGTAACAAAGCCTAAGGGGTAGAGCCAACATTCAAACTTGGATCTGCCTGACTCTAAACCCTGTTAATTTTTTAGTAGAAATAATTGTCTTGATTTCTTTCCTATTTTTATTTGTTTTGAATAATCAAATACCTCACGCTCATTAAGTTGCTGAGAGTATAAAAAGTCTAACATACTGTGAGTTGGCCAGAATATAAAGCAATGGGAACTTTCTTGTAGGTATATAGCCTCTTGGGCAATATCTAGTACAACTGAAGATGCACGTTGGAACCATTCCATTCCTGGGTATATACCCCAAAGAAACTGTTGAATATATATTTAAAGATACCTGTACATACAGAAGTCTTTACAACAGCACTGTGTTAAATAGAAAGGGAGAGAGAAAAAGGAATTGACCTAGATGTCCATCAACAAGAGAACATATAAAAAACAGAAAATGCTATATTGAAACCTTAAGATAATCAGTATAGTTAAATTGTAATCATCTAATCTAGAGCAGCATGGATAAATATAAAAGATATATTTGGGCACACAAAAAATGTATCTGTACTATACAGTACAAAATTTAGAAATAGGCATACAATACTATATATATTGTTTATAAATATATACATATATAAATATTAAAACATGCCTGACATTAATAATCACCAAATTCAAGAGAGGGATTAATTCTGGAGAAGGAAAGTCTTAAAAACTGTGCCTATATTTTACTTCTCAAAAAAGATTTGGTGTTAAGTATAACAAAATGTTAAGATTTAGCAAAACTGGATGGTAGGTAAACAGATGTATATTATTTTCTGTGCTTTTCTGAGTATTTGAAATAACTTATTAGATATAAACTTACACATTTTAAAAATTGTAAAACCATCCAAAGACAATTACTATTAACATTTCGTTGAATATCCAAACTTCTTTCTAAGCATCCACACATGTATACACACTTCTTTAAAATCAAAACAAATTTCATCTTTTTATTTGCTTTTTTACTTAATATGTTATAGAAATCTTTTCATGGCTACATAAAGCCAGACTGCATAATATTCCTTCACATGACTGAATAATTTAACTTGTCCATTCTGGTGCACATTTGGTTTGTTTCTAATTGTTTGTACTTGTAAATAATATTGGAGCAAACATCCCAAATTTTTTACCCCATCTCTGATTATTTCCATAGGGAAATTCCTAGGAATGGGAATTTGGGTCAAAGAATATGCATGTTTTAAAAGCAAAGCCTGAGTTTTGTTTTATAAGTAATAGCTTTATTGAGATATAAACTATACACAAAGTTCACCATTTTAAAGTATATTATTCAGTGGATTTTAGTATATTCACAGTTATATAACAACACCACTGTCGAATTCCAGAACATTTTCATCACTCCAAAAAGAAACCTTAAACCCATTTGCTCCCTAGTGTCCCCATCCCTAGAAAACCACCAGTCTATCCACTTTCTGTCCCTATGGACTTGCCTATTCCAGATAGTTCATATAAATGGAATCATACAACATGTGATCTTTTATATCTAGTATCTTTCACTTGGCAAAATGTTTTCAAGGTTCTTCTACATTGTAGCATGCATCAGTCCTTCATTCCTTTTTGTTGCTGAATAATATTCCATTCTATGATATTCCACATTTTGTTTATTTTTCATAAATGAATAGTCATTTGGGTTATTTCTACTTTTTGGCTATTATGAATAATTCTTCTTTGAACATTCATGTATGAGTTTTTGTAGGGCATATGTTTTCAGTTTTCTTGACTATGTACCTGTAGTAATGGAAGTACCAGGTCATATGGTAACTCCATGTTTAACTTTTTGAAGAACCGCTATACTGTTTGCAAAGAGGCTGCGTCATATTATATTCCCACCAACAATGCCTGGAGGGTCCAATTTCTCTGTATCTTCACCAACATGTGTTATTATCTGTCCTCCAGGATTATAGTTATCCTAGTAGCCAATGAGATATCATGAAGTGGTATCTCACTGTGGGTTTGATTTGCATCTTCATAATAACTAATAGTGTTGAGCATCTTTTCATGTGCTTACTGGCCATTATATATTTTCTTTGGAGAAATGGCTATCCAGATCCTTTGTCCAGTTTTAAACTGGATTATTTGTCTTTTTATTCTTGATTTATAAGAGTTATTTATAGATTCTAAATACAACTCAGAATAGCAAGGAGAGATAAGAAAGCCTTCCTCAGCAATCAATGCAAAGAAATAGAGGAAAACAACAGAATGGGAAAGACTAGAGATCTCTTCAAGAAAATTAGAGATACCAAGGGAACATTTCATGCAAAGATGGGCTCAATAAAGGACAGAAATGGTATGGACCTAACAGAAGCAGAAGATATTAAGAAGAGGTGGCAAGAATACACGGAACTGTACAAAAAAGATCTTCACAACCAAGATAATCACAATGGTGTGATCACTCATCTAGAGCCAGATATCCTGGAATGTGAAGTCAAGTGGGCCTTAGAAAGCATCACTACAAACAAAGCTAGTGGAGGTGATGGAATTCCAGTTGAGCTGTTTCAAATCCTGGAAGATGATGCTGTGAAAGTGCTGCACTCAATATGCCAGCACATTTGGAAAACTCATCAGTGGCCACAGGACTAGAAAAGGTCAGTTTTCATTCTAATCCCAAAGAAAGGCAATGCCAAAGAATGTTCAAACTACCACACATTGCACTCATCTCACACGCTAGTAAAATAATGCTCAAAATTCTCCAAGCCAGGCTTCAGCAATACATGAACCATGAACTTCCTGATGTTCAAGCTGGTTTTAGAAAAGGCAGAGGAACCAGAGATCAAATTGCCAACATCCGCTGGATCATGGAAAAAGCAAGAGAATTCTTGAAAAACATCTATTTCTGCTTTATTGACTATGCCAAAGCCTTTGACCTTATGGATCACAATAAACTGGAAAATTCTGAAAGAGATGGGAATACCAGACCACCTGACCTGCCTCTTGAGAAATCTGTATGCAGGTCAGGAATCAACAGTTAGAACTGGACATGGAACAACAGACTGGTTCCAAATAGGAAAAGGAGTACGTCAAGGCTGTATATTGTCACCCTGCTTATTTAACTTCTATGCAGAGTACATCATGGGAAACACTGGGCTGGAAGAAGCACAAGCTGGAATCAAGATTGCCAGGAGAAATATCAATAACCTCAGATATGCAGATGACACCACCCTTATGGCAGAAAGTGAAGAGGAACTAAAAAGCCTCTTGATGAAAGTGAAAGAGGAGAGTGAAAAAGTTGGCTTAAAGCTCAACATTCAGAAAATGAAGATCATGGCATCCGGTCCCATCACTTCATGGGAAATAGATGGGGAAACAGTGGAAACAGTGTCAGACTTTATTTTTCTGGGCTCCAAAATCACTGCAGATGGTGATTGCAGTCATGAAATTAAAAGACGCTTACTCCTTGGAAGGAAAGTTATGACCAAACTGGATAGCATATTCAAAAGCAGAGACATTAGTTTGCCCACAAAGGTCCATCTAGTCAAGGCTATGGTTTTTCCAGTGGTCATGTATGGATGTGAGAGTTGGGACTGTGAAGAAAGCTGAGCTCCAAAGAATTTATGCTTTTGAAGTGTGGTATTGGAGAAGACTCCTGAGAGTCCCTTGGACTGCAAGGAGATCCAACCAGTCCATTCTAAAGGAGATCAGTCCTTGGTGTTCTTTGGAATGACTGATGCTAAAGCTGAAACTCCAGTACTTTGGCAACCTCATGCGAAGAGTTGACTCATTTGAAAAGACTCTGATGCTGGGAGGGATTGGGGGCAGGAGGAGAAGGGGACGACAGAGGATGAGATGGCTGGATGGCATCATCGACTCAATGGATCTGAGTTTGGGTGAACTCCGGGAGTTGGTGATGGACAGGGAGGCCTGGCGTGCTGCAGTTCATGGGGTTGCAAGGAGTCAGACTGACTGAGCGACTGAACTGAACTGAACTGAAATACAACTCATATATCGCATGGATGATTTGCAGATAATTTCTCCCATTTTATAAGGTCATGAAGATTTACTCCTTTGTTTTACCTAAGAGTCTTATAGGTTTAGCACTTACATTGAAGTCTATGATTAATTTTTAAGTTAGTTTTTTATATATGGTACAAGGGAAGAATCCAACTTTTTATGTGTGTGGCTATCCAGCTGTATCTGTGCCATTTGCTGAAGAGCCTGTTCATGCCCCATTGAATAGTCTTGGTCCCCTTACAGAGAATCAGTTGCTCGTAATAAATATAAGGGTTTATTTCTAGATTCTTAATTCTGTTCCATTGATCCTTATGTCTTATGCCAGTATCACACAGCCTTCATTACTGTAACTTTGTAATTTTTAATTTTTTTATTAATGTATAGTTGAATTACAATGTTGTAATAAGTTTTGAGGGGCTTCCCTTATAGCTCAGTTGGTAAAGAATCTGCCTGCAATGCAGGAGACCTGGGTTCGATCCCTGGGTCAGGAAGATCCCCTGGAGGAGGAAATGACAGCCCACTCCAGTATTCTTGCCTGGAGAATCCCATGGACAGAGGAGCCTGGTGGGCTACAGTCCATGGGGTTGCAAAAGAGGGACACAACTTAGCAACTAAGCCACCACCAATAAGTTTTGAGACTGAAAAAATGTGACTCTTCTCCCTTTGTTCTTTTTCAAGACTGTTTTGGCTATTTTGGAGCTCCTGCATTTCGAGCCTGAGTTTCTAATCATTTTATTGTATTAAAACCTATGAAAGAAAATGAAAAGCAGAACCACTAATTAATGGTTTATTGTAGTATGTGAAGCCAGTCTGTGAGTCTGACAGCTAAAATAAGATTGGATTGCCTTTCTTCATTCCAGTCTTCAGTCAGACCTTTTCACTGTGGAAAAAAATTGAAGCAACAAAAGTGAAGAAATGTCTTCTTGTGTTATTACTCTTTTGAGTTGTCAGATTGTATTAGAGCAAAGAGAGGCAAATTCCAGAACTCGCAGTCTGTGCAGCCTCCTGACTACCTGAATGATACGTAACCCTTCATGATATCATTCTCCCTATGTGTTCAGAGGAAATTGATTTAAAATATAGCCTCTTCCCTACAGCAATAGCAGCCAAATGAAGAAGCGGCCAACGTCTGCAGTGGGCTACAAGAGGCCGATCAGCCAGTATGCTCGGGTTGCCATGGCAATGGGGTCCCACCCCAGGTACAGGGTAAGAAGCTTGGAAATAGAAAGGGTGGGTGGATGCCTGCAACGGCTGCTTCCTCTATCTGCCTCATCACCCTTGCTACTCCCATTATCTCCCCGAGTGCCCAGAAGAGGCTGGCCATCAGGCCCAGGGCTCACCTCTGGCCTGCTATTCCCGCCACAGGCTGAGAACATCATGTTTCTGGAGCTGGATGTGTCCCCGCCAGCGGTCTTTGAGATGGAATTCTCTCATGACCAAGACCAAGACCCCCGTGCACTACACATGGAGAGGCTGATGCGGTTGGACAGCTTTCTGGAAAGACCTTCCACGTCTAAAGTCCGGAAGTCCAGATCCTGGTCAGTATCATCATGGTCAGAGTGGGCAATGGACTTAGCGCGGAAACTGCAGTTGGGGAGGTGGGGGGCTGGTGGACGTTGAGGAGGGTTGTGGTTGTACCCAAAGGGCGTGAAGGGAGACTGATAATTGGGGCTGTGGGGGCTGAGTTCCTACAGCGACAGGATGAGGGAAAGAAAAGTTCTCACTTTTTCCCGTTTCCTGCACCCCCAACCCCCCAACCTCATCTACACCCCTGCAGGTGCCAGAGTCCTCAGCGGCCTCCACCTCCCACCGCACACGGCTCGCTGGCCGCCGCTGCTGCTCTGCGCCCCACGACAGTGCTCGACCACGAGTGACAACCTTCCGTCGGGCTTGCCCCGTCCCCCCCCCGCCCAGACCCCCAGGGATGGGGTGGCCAACCCTGGCTCATCTCGCTGCCGCTCGGTGTGCGTGCGTGCGTTGTGCGTGTGTGGGCGCATGTGCGTGTGCGTATGTTGGGGGAGGGACCCCGGCAGGCGTGCTTCTGCCGGCTCCTAGCCTCCTTTATTTAATTAATGTTATTTATTCGTGGAACTCAGTTCGTGTGGGAAAGGAGCCCTCGCCTGACCCTGCCGTGCTCACCGCCCAGCCACCACCTCCTCTTGACTTTAGACCCCACCCCGCTGCCCCAGTCAGCCCTCACTCTCCTTCCGGTCAGTTGCGCCCAGAAGGGAAGACGCAGGTGCCTGTGTGTATTTTTTTCTACCTGGCTTGTCCCGGAATTTCCCATCTCCTGCGCCGCCGGTGAGCAGCTGCTGAGCGCTTTCTGGGACTAGAGAAATAGAAGATGTGTGCTGAGGCCAGAAGACATCCATCCTGCCGATGGTGAGCGTGTGCTTCGGGTGGAGGAGAGCCCCACTCTCCGCTTTCCGGCCTTCAAACAGCCTCTTTCCACTTCTCGGGCTCCTTACCAAGGACTCCAGTGACCCCATCTGCGCAGCCCATGCTTTTCAGCTTTGGCAAGAACTCATGGCTTCCCGAACTGTTTCCTGCCCACCTTCCCAACTCGGGGAAGGGAACTGTGAACCGACCAGTCGCTGCCTCCTCGGGACCTCCGGGACATGGAACAGTAATGGAGACAGTGTGGACAGTCATCAAGGGACGTCCATTTGTTTCCATTCCCTCTGAGAAGTCACTTTGGCCGACAAGGAATCAGGCCAACTCTCCATCTTTGAGATGCTGCTGCTTCCAGCCCTCATCATTCCCTGCAGCTGCCTGTATCCCCGCTACTAGTGGGAGGATCAGTGTCCTCCCTCTGGCTAAACAAAAGCACCGGAATCTGATGCTTCTGCCCGCTCATGGAGCACAGGAGATGGAGATCCAGGCACAGCCTGCCAACTCTGCCCATTGCCCCTGTTCCTGAATCAAATTTGTTGGGCACTGTTTTGTTGACAAGACTGACCCTTCAGCATTGTGCAAATTGGTCTCTAAGGAAATCCTTTCACTTCCTTTTGTGACATCCCAAGATGTCTCCGGGTATCTCGGGTAAATTTCTACCAAAAAGAAAGATAAATTGTCATTGACTTACCTTTTAAGTGTATATTTTGGTGGAAGAATGAAGAGGTGGTCATGAATGAAAACACATAGTTTGGGACTGAAAAACGACCTAATATGGAGTCTCCAGTTACTTGAATATGAGGAGTTTAGTCACTGGGGAAAGGCATGAAGCTGACCGGGCTGCCTGAAATCTGGTGTGTGGGAGGTGGCGGTGGGGTGTGGCTACCTGGTTATTCTCTTTCCATCAGGAAATGAACCCTTCTTGGACACAGCTCAGTTTCTGCCCTGAGGACCAAACTGTGGTTTGGTTTACTTCAATGATGTTGTCATTGCTGCTGTAACTATGATGCCAGGTGGTTGGGCCATTCATTTTCCACTGGCTCCTGTCCTTCAAGGAAACAACATTTTTCATCAGAGCCCAGAAGATGGTTTGAGACTCAGGATTCAGATCAGAGATTCAGCTGTGGCTAGGATAGGAGTGGCGTGTAGAAATTTTCCAGGTGGCCTGGGCGCAGAGGGACCTCCAGGCCTGCATTGAGCAGCCTCTCCCAGTGATCTCTTTCTTGTTTGTGGATGAAGCCTCACGTGTTACCCTTATTCATCACTTGGACACATCGACTGCATTGTCTGCTCACTTTACCCTCACAGTCTTATAGCACAATGTACCCAACTTCCCCACCCTCAGTTGGAGGGCTGGGCCCAAGGTGTGGTCAGAGGAGGAGCTCCTGCCTGCAGTTTGTGTATGTGTGTGTGTGTGCGCGTGTTTATGTGTGTGTGTGTTTACCTCCACAGGGGACACTTTACACTCCGTGTAAGATATGCTGGGAACAGGGCCACCGGGTTGGCTGGATCTCAGTCTCTCCGTCTCTCTTTCTCTTCTTTTCCTTTTGATGTATCCAACACTTGGTTGACAAAGTAAGGGCCTTGATTAGGACCAAATTTCCATGTGTATTGCTATGGTCTTTATTTAGGACAGCGATTAACAAGGCAGTGGCCCGTTCTTTTCACTCTATACAGTTGACGATACAGGACATATGTAATATATAAATATATATATAAAACATTACCCTCTGTCTCCTTGGCTTAGGATGAGATCTCTCTGTCAAGCTGAAATGCACCTGCAGCTCAATGCTGCCAGCAGCCTGCAGGCCCCAGCCCTGTTCAAATTAACACAGTCGATAATAAAGGAATGAGTATCGTTACAAAGTTGGTTGCCTGCCTTCTCTTCCCTTTGACTCTGCGTTTCTTTTTTACGGTCTCTCTTCTTTCTCTTCCGTGGTTTTTTTCCGAGAGGGGTTCAAGAGTCCTTGGAGCCCAGCGGGAGTGATCAGCACCTGGGAACACTGGCTACTTCATAACAGGGGCTCCATCTGAGCAGTGGGGCCAAAGGGGCAGGACTTGGGCTCTAGGCTGAAGCCTGTGCCCGAGTTATGGCAGCAGCTGTTCGTGTTCTAGGCTAGCAGTCCCCTTCCAGTTCGTTTTGAGCTATGAGCAGATTTCAGAACTGCCTAGATGCTGTCCACATTAGCTGTCAGTATCATTTCACAGCTCTGCCCCTTCTGTTTCTCTGTTTATCAGCCAAGAGATTAAAACGGGCAATAATGTGGGAAAAGCACATCCGTATGCCTGGCACATGGTGGGTACCAAATTAAAATAATTAAAAACTAGTTTCCTCTCACCCTGTCTTCCCAAGGCCTCTTTTCCTCCCTCTGAGTTCGTCTGCTGGCTCCCTGTAGTGTGGCAGTCTTAAAGGAAATGAGAAGTAGTTGCTGCTAAAAAAATGTAAAGCCCAGGGAGTTGCCTGGCAGTCCAGTGGTGGGGCCCAGGTTAGATCGCTGCTCAGGGAACTAAGATCCCACAGGCCCCGTGGCACAGCAAAAAAATATAAAATGGTGATACTGATGGTTTCCTGGAGGGGCCTCCTTCCTTTGCTCTGGGCTCCAGCCAAGGGGGTTCCGGGGCTCTGCTGCTTTAGGGATTTGTCAGGTATTTTTAGGTATCGATAATTTGCTATCATGCTAAGTCGCTTCAGTAGTGTTTGACTCTGTGACCCTATGGACTGTATCCCCCCAAGCTCCTCTGTCCAAGGGGTATGGACTGTAGCCCGCCAGGCTCATCTGTCCAAGGCATTCTCCAGGCAAGAATACTGGAGCTGATTGCCATGACCCTCCAAAGAATCTTCCTGACCCAGGGATCGAATCAGCGTCTCTTATGTCTCCTGCATTGACAGGCAGGTTCTTTACCACTAGTGCCACCTGGGAAGCCCAATCTTTATACACCTGTAGTTCTCCCAGGTAGGAGTTATTGTCCCTAGTTTACAGAAGATATAGGGAAACTTGGCTAAAGATGTGGGCTTAGTGATGAGGCTGTGAAGCCTGTAATTTTTGATTCTGTGCCTCATCTCACTAGCCCATCTGTACCTTGGAACTGATAGGCACCCTACATGTTCTACAAGTAGTGCAAGCCTGGGACAAAAGGGAAGAGTGGTGGGAATAAACCAAATCTCCAGACCCTTATTCTTGAGATCCTATTTTAAAGCCACGCATTCCTCCTATTAGCTGTGGGCTCACTTGAGTGGCTGAGCTAGGTGGTTCCAGAATTCCAGTGAAACAGCCAAAGGGCAGAAGCTTACCCTTGGCTGGGGTCTCTTGTAGATAGCTTTGTTGTTGATAAGGCAACTGCCAGGTTTCTCTTCTTCCTGGGCACCTGATCTCCACAGAGTCACTTCTTTCTGTTTTCAGTTGCCTAAGGCTAAGTGTGTGTTAATTAGAACTCTTCCCCATGACTAAAGATTCTCTTAAGCTGGCCTGAACAAAATAAGGACACTCAGAAACATGCTGTGGACCCCCAAGGACAAGGACAGACTACGTTCTCAGGAACAACCTAGTACCAGGGACTCAGACCCCACAAGGACCCTCTTTATCTCACTGCACTTCTGTCTGTGTGAGGTGCATGATCTTTCTTCAGCTGCTCCAGTCCGTGACTTAGAAAATACATCTGCCAACAGCTGTGTTTACATGACTCAGTCATTCGGAGAGACTTAGAAGTCCCAGTGCCAACTTCCTGGGAATGTGATTCCAATTCAGTGGTTTGGGTCTGATGGATGGGAGCATGATATATGAACGTGACCTCCAAGAGTCCTACTTCTGTAACCACACGTATATGGGGTGATGGTGGTAGAAATATATGCCTCAAAAATGTTGGCGGGGCTAGCAGTAGGGGTGGAGTGTGCTCCGGGCAGTCAACAAAACAGATGTTCGCAACCAGTGTATCCATCACACAGAATGGCTTAAGAAAAATTTGCTCTGGGATCATCTTTTTCTTTTTTTTTTTCCTGGCCGTTTTTCTTATAACTTGCACTAAAATTGCCACCCTCAGAGGTTCTGCCTTATTACACCTAGGATAGATCTATGTGGTGGACACTGCAATTTGCCTTTCCAATATCCATTCTTCCCTTGTCTTTACTTACACAGTAACTTTGTTCAAGGAGGGCAGTGCACCTAACTGAAAATACTCATATTCCCAGACTGTGCAGCGATGACACCCATAGGGCATAGTTTTGGCCAAGGAGATGTAAGTGGAAGTCAGCTAGGGATTTCTGGAAATGTTTTTGCTTTTCCTGAACACTCAGTTTCCCTCTTCCTGCCTAGAATTCAAACACACCTCCTGAAGTACATTCTTCACTGAAAAAAGAAAATAAACCACATTTTTTGAGCACCTGTTACCCTTGTATTCTAAGTTCTGTTCCAAGTGCTGGGTGTACATCAGTGAACAGAGCAGAAAGAAGCCCCTGTCTTCATGGTGCTTAACTCTAGGATGGGGAGAAAGACATAAACAAGAAAAACCTCTTGTAGGTTCAGATGACATTATGTGTGACCCCGAAAATCAGAGAAAGGAAATGGGGAGCTCTAGATGCTGATGGTAGTGGTAATGGAGGTGGTGATGGTGGATGGTAGCCATTCCCTTAGTAGTCACTTACCAAGAAGGTGACATTGGAATAGAGTCTTGAAAGACGCAAGGAAGTGGACTCCAGGAGAGAGAAAGCAAATGCAAACTTCATAGATGAGAGTGTGTCAGACTTGTTCAAGGAGCAGCAGCCACATTGCAAGCTCGAGGCAACAAGCATACCAAGTAAAGATTTATGGAGTGGAGAGACTGTGAAACCAAGTCCTTGGGTGGCGGGAGAGGTGAGGGGGTTGTGCTGCTGCACCAGCTTGAGTCTGTCTACTTCTAGACTTCTAATGGTCCCAGACAAACCCCCAGAGGTTTAAGCCAGTGTTAGAGGGATTTGCCAGGGATCTGCTTGTGAGAAGAGCACCTCCAAGTGATTCTAGTGAAAACTCACTCAAATCCGAGAAAGGTGGCTGAAGCCATTTGTGATTCTGAGTGGGGCTGCTCTGGTGGGGCTGCCCTTCAAGCACCAAGTCCACCTGCCTGCATAAACACCAGAACTGCCCTCGAGGATGGTAAAGGCAGAGGACACAGAGGGCGTTTCAGAGCCCCTGTGCTCAACCACATGCCCCCTCTTCAAAACCAGGTGGAGTGAGGTGGTGAGGGGCTGCTACCTTGTTTGGGCTAGACCAAAGTGATTATTTATTAATATCCAAAACTCCCTTTTTGCAATAAGGAAAAGTACACCCGGAAAAGGAAAGTAATTTCCCCAAAGTTAATGAATGGTGTGCAAGCTGGGCCTGGGGAGCATAAGGACTTGTTTTCTAGACACACTATTTATGTTTTTTTGTGTTTTTAAAAAATAATTTAAAACTTGCAGAAAAGTTGTAAGAATCACACTAAGAACTCCCCTATACTCTTAGCAATAGCAACCCACTCCAGTACTCTTGCCTGGAAAATCCCATGGACGGAGGAGCCTGGTGGGCTGCAGTCCATGGGGTTGCTAAGAGTCGGACACAACTGAGTGTCTTCACTTTCACTTTTCACTTTCATGCATTGGAGAAGGAAATGGCAACCCACTCCAGTGTTCTTGCCTGGAGAATCCCAGGGACAGGGGAGCCTGGTGGGCTGCCACCTATGGGGTGGCACAGAGTCAGACACAAATGAAGCGACTTAGCAGCAGCATATTCTTAGCCCAGAGACCCTGTTCAAGTTTTGCCAGCTGTCCCAAGAATGACCTTTATAGCAAAAGGATCCAATCCAGGATCATGTGTTGTATTTAACTGTCACTTCTCTTTAGTCTTCTTGATCTTTACACCTGCCTTAACATTCTTTAATGTTACAGGCCAGTCAATTTGTAGACTGTCCCTCAATTCAGATTTGTCTGAGATCTCCCTTGATTAGAGTCAGGTGATGCACAGAAGTGATGCTGTGGTCCTTTCATCGTATCCCGTCAGGTGGAACATGATGACAACGCTTCGTCCTGTACTGGTAATGTTCAGTTTGATCACTTATTAAGGTAGTGTCTGCCAGGCTTCTCTATTGTAAAGCAGTCACCCTTTACCCATTTGTAAGTAATAAGCATCTTCTGAGGAGGTACTGTGAAGTTATGTAAACATTCCACTGCTCTAAATTTCACCCACGGTTGGTTTTAATATCCATTGATAATTTCCTGCTTGAATGAACTATTGTTATATGGTTGACAAACAGTCAATTCCATTATTAAATTCCATTATTTTTCCTACATTTATTAGTTGACATTAATGTGTTAGAAAGAAACTTGCTTTCTCTTCTCCTTGTTTTTTGTTTATTTATATCAGTATGGACTCATGGATTCTTTTGATATTCAAAGATTCGTAATCCATCATTACTATGAGGTGTTTGTTTTTTTTTTTACTATAAGTTGTTTTGACACTCAGATTATCCCAGACTTGATCAGTGGCAGTGCCGTCAAGCTGGCTTCTGTGTCCTTTTGAAATTAATGTTCCTGTTATATATATATATTTATTTATTTACTTGGCTGTGTAGTGTTTTAGTTGCAGCCTGTGAGCTTAGTTGCCCTGAAGCATGTGGGATCTTAGTTTCCCTAATCAGGGATCAAACCTTCATTCCTTGCATTGGAAGGCAGATTCTTAATCACTGGACCACCAGGGAAGTCCCAAATGTTCTCACTATGTTTTAAATACATCCTTTCAGTTCAGTTCAGTCGCTCAGTCGTGTCCGACTTTGCGACCCCATGAATCGCAGCACGCCAGGCCTCCCTGTCCATCACCAACTCCCGGAGTTCACTCAAACTCACTCCATCGAGTTGGTGATGTCATCCAGCCATCCCATCCTCTGTCATCCCCTTCTCCTCCTGCCCCCAATCCCTCCAAGCATCAGAGTTTTTCCCAACAAGTCAAACTTTCTGGTAAAAAGATATGTTACAGATTTATCACAAGAGTCCTGATTCCTTTTAGTGAATGGTATGCTGCTGCTGCTGCTGCCAGGTCGCCTCAGGCGTGTCCGACTCTGTGCGACTCCAGAGATGGCAGCCCACCAGGCTCCCCCGCCCCTGGGATTCTCCAGGCAAGAACACTGGAGTGGGTTGCCATTTCCTTCTCCAGTGCATGAAAGTGAAAAGTGAAAGTGAAGTCGCTCAGTCATGTCCGACTCCTAGCGACCCCACGGACTGCAGCCTACCAGGCTCCTCCATCCATGGGGTTTTCCAGGCAAGAGTAGTGGAGTCGAGTGCTGTTGCCTTCTCCTGGAGAATGGTATACTTACTTCTAATGGCAATCTCTACCACCAGGCTCTCTCTATGCTCAGGCTCTCTTAATAGAGCATGAAAAAATATATATATAGTACATACACAGTTACACATACATACACACTTTACAACTGTATTGAGTATGCCTCTCTATCTATGAGTTCACACCAATTTCTCCAGTTCCAACGAACATCTAAAGTTCATTCCACCATTCCTGTTTTTCATATTTATAACTCTTTCCCCTGACAGTTAAGAAACCTGACCCCTATTAACCTCAATATATTTATTGATACTCATTTGCCTAATTCCTTTGTTTGTGGCCAATTTCTTGACCCCCACAGGGCCTCCCCCTAGTGGCTCAGTTCAATTCAGTTCAGTCGCTCAGTCATGTCCCACTCTTTGAGACCCCATGAATCACTGCATGCCAGGCCTCCCTGCCCATCACCAACTCCCAGAGTCTACCCAAACCCATGTCCATTGAGTCGGTGATGCCATCCAGCCATCTCATCCTCTGTCGTCCCCTTCTCCTCCTGCCCTCAATCATTCCCAGCATCAGGGTATTTTCAAATGAGTCAGCTCTTCACATCAGGCGGCTAAAGTATTGGAGTTTCAGCTTTAGCATCAGTCCTTCCAAGGAACACCCAGGACTGATCTCCTTTAGGATGGACTGGTTGGATCTCCTTGCAGTCCAAGGGACTCTCAAGAGTCTTCTTCAACACCACAGTTCAAAAGCATCAATTCTTCAGCGCTCAGCTTTCTTTATAGTCCAACTCTTACATCCATTCATGACCACTGGAAAAAACATAGCCTTGACTAGATGGACCTTTGTTGACAAAGTAATGTCTCTGTTTTTTAATATGCTATCTAGGTTGGTCATAACTTTCCTTCCAAGGAGTAAGCGTCTTTTAATTTCATGGCTGCA
The DNA here is from genome assembly GCF_032405125.1 of Capricornis sumatraensis. NCBI lineage: Eukaryota > Metazoa > Chordata > Mammalia > Artiodactyla > Bovidae > Capricornis > Capricornis sumatraensis. The sequence goes on along the minus strand of NC_091069.1, from coordinate 33,159,605 downwards.
ATCACCATCTGCAGTGATTTTGGAGCCCTCAAAAATAAAGTCAGCCACTGTTTCCACTGTTTCCCCATCTATTTGCCATGAAGTGATGGGACTGGATGCCATGATCTTCGTTTTCTGAATGTTGAGCTTTAAGCCAACTTTTTTTTTTTTTTTTAAGCCAACTTTTTCCACTCTCCTCTTTCACCAAAGTGGTAAAGAATCTATCTGCAATGCAGGAGCTGCAGGAGACTCAGGTTCGATCCCTGGGTTGGGAAGATCCCCTGGAGAGGGAAATGGCAACCCACTCCAGTATAGTTGCCTGGAGAATCCTATGGACAGAGGAGCCTGGTGGGTTACAGTCCATAGGGTTGCAAAGAATCGGACATGACTGAGCAATTTGTCACATAGCACACAGGGCTGCCACCCTGCTCAGCTGTCCTTTTCACATGAGCGCCAACATCTCTGGGAGCCCATGGTCTGCATAGCCATGTTTAATGACCAGATTGCCAAGGAGGGAGGAAGAAGGGGAGGGAACTGGGAAGTGTGGAGGGAGAGGGAGACACATATTTGAAGCAAAAACCTTCCTGTACTTTATATTTCTCTCTGTGTGCTGCAGCAAATTTAGAAAAGCACAGGAGGATGAGAAAAGAAAGGATGTGAACTGTCCCTGCTCTACCAAGAGTCACTCAGTCGTGTCCGACTCTTTGCAACCCATGGACTGTAGCCCATCAAGCCCCTCTGTCCATGGGATTCACCACCCAGGAGCACTGCACACACATCTGGCTTCCACTGGGCACTGGGCCTCATGGGTGAATTGGCTGTAGCAGGGCCCCCCTCCTGTATGCCCCTAGTCTTGTGTGCGTCCAACTCCCTGGGGCATCTAAAATGATGGCTTTTACCCCCTCACCAGCAGTTTCTCATGGTAAGAGACCCTGTAGAATTTACAAAGAATAAAGAGCCCTGTAAGTGTAAGGCGTTATTATTATGGTTGTATCAGGATGTTAGATCAGTTGCTTAAAAGGGCATCCCAAATAACTGGGGTTTAAACAAAACAGTTTTATTACTCTCCCATATGGTAATATTGGTATAAGTGGACCAGGGCTGGTTTGCTGACTGATAGGGCTATTCCATGGGATTAGAAACCTGCATTCTCTCCACCTTGTTGAGTCAACATCTTTAGAGTGTTGTTCTTGTCCACAGGGCCAAGACACTCATCACGACATCTGTGTTCCCGTCCCTGGAAAGGGAAAACAGAGGAGTAGAGGGAGTAGTGCCCCGATCCTTAGATCCTTAATGGGAACTGGAAGTTGTGTAATCCTAGTGGCCAGAACTTTGTCACGCTCACCTTCAAGGTGGGGGTCTGGGTCTTTATCCCGGGTTGCTAATAATCAGAGATTTTATTATGGCACAACTGTGTGGACTGGCGCTGTTATTTGGTCACAAGGTGAGCCCTGTATTCTCTGGATTCCTGCAAATTCCAGATGTGTGTTTCTGTCACGGACAGCAGAGCCAAGACTTGCAGGACTTGGACCTTCTACAGTTTGGGGGAGAGAAAGGAGAGCTCTAACCAAGAAAAAAGAACAAAATTAGCTACAGAAGTGAATAGATAGAATGAGAAAACATAGCACTAATTATACAATTTAAAAGCCGACAAATATCACATCACAAAATTCAGAAAAATAGTATGATATGCTTACTGTTTAAAAACCTGATAGACCTCTCTAAAACTTTTTCCCTGCATTTTCTGACTGTGCACTTTTGGATGCGTCTGAATACACCATAACTTTGCAATATTTTCTAGCCAGAAAAACATACAAAAACCCCAGATGCATAATTAATTCAGTGTCTCTTTTTAAAAATATTATTATTGAGAGTTTAGAAAAGTTTCTTTCTGCTTCACTTTATTATTGGTGCGTGCATGCTAACTTCAACTGTGCCCAACTCGTTGCAACCCTATGGATTGTAGCCCACCAAACTCCTCTGTCCGTGGGATTCTCCAGGCAAGAATATTGGAGTGGGTTGTCATGCTCTCCTCCAGGGGATCTTGCATACCTAGGGATTGAATCTGCATCTGCCTCCTCTGTTGGTAGGCGGGTTCTTTACCATTAGCGCCACGTGGGGAAGCTGTCATATATTATTTCAGAATTATGATTTAATTTGGGAAAACCTCTATCAAATTTCTTTCATATATGTGCTACAGGATTTCAGGGCATTTCATGTTATTGGTATATGTGTGCAATAACTAATCTTAGATACTGTTTGAAATAATAATACTCATTGACAAGTTTGTTGGTGATATCCTAACTGTGATGGTTTATTATCAGTTTTTTATATCTGCATATGTCAGCATTGGGGGGATGCAGAAAACATACAACATACACACAGATGTATTAGCTGTTTTAGTACTGCTGCAAGATTGTGTCTATAAACACAAGAATTCTGATAAAGTCTCTTTCGCACAACTTCCATCAAAAAGAGGAAAATGAACTGTGTGTTTATGATTAGAAACACTATGTCATGTATATTCCTGACAGGAGGGAATTTTCATTTTGATCAGGGATTGATGAGAACCAAATCGTCTGGTTATACTATTTTGCATGTCTGAAAACTGGAAGAATTTTCTACAGACGAGCTTTTGGCTCTGTAAATTTCAGACCTTGTCTCTCCTTCACTATTCACCGATGTCTGATGCCAGGTACTGGAGGACTCTTTGTTACCAGTTTATGGTCTCTGGCCCTGCACTTTAATATTTTGCCACCTGAATGAGTGAGTGGGCAGAGTGAGTCGTGAGGGGACTCTTGGCAGGCCTTCCTACCCTAGGTCAAATAGCAATATTCATCTATACATTTAGAATGTGCACCACATAAATATATCCCATTGAACCAAGCTAAATATGTCCCCAACTCAACTTCCTTTTAGTTAGATCTAAAATATACACGTAGCCATGACTTGAGGGTGTCAGGGAATTAGGAGTGGAGACAGTGGTTTTAAGTGACTACAGTAAAAATATCTTAGTTTTAGAATTCTTTTCCAATTTTATTTAATTAATTTTTGGCAGAGGGGCTTGCAGGATGTTAGTTCCCTGACCAGGGATTGAACCCAGGCTGTGGCAGTGAAAGAAAGTGCCAAGACCTAACCACAAGACCACCAGAGAATGTCCCCAATTTTACTGAGATATAATTGACATATAGCACTGTGTAAGTTTAAGGTATATAGCCTATTTTATTTACATCCATCATGAAATGATTTCTACAATAAGTTTAGTGAACATTACCTCTTATAGATACAAAAATTGAAGAAACAGAAAAAAAAAATATTTTTTTCCTTGTGATGAATGTTCTTAAGATTTAGTCTTTATGGGCTTCCTTGGTAGATCAGTTTGTAAAGAAGCTGCCTGCAAAGCAGGAGACCCCGGTTCGATTCCTTGGTAAGGAAGACCCACCGGAGAAGGGATAGGTTAACCCCTCCAGTATTTTTGAGCTTCCCTTGCGGCTCAATTGGTAAAGAATCCGCCTGTAATGCAGAAGAACTGGGTTTGATCCCTGGTTTGGGAAGATCCCCTGGAGAAGGAAAAGGCAATCCACTCCAGTATTCCGGCCTAGAGAATTCCATTTACTGTATAGTCCATGGGGTCGCAAAGAGTCAGATATGACTGAGTGACTTTCACTCTCTTAAAAACTTTATATATAATGTACAACAGTGTTAATTATATTTACCCTTAGTTCTTACTTATCTTCTAACTGGAAGTTTGTACCATTTGACTGCCTTTATCCAACCTGGTTCTCGCCGACTTCCCCACCCCTTTACAACCTGTAACCACAAATCTGTTCTCTTTTTCTAGGAGTTTGTTGGTTTCTTCATTTTGTAGGATAAGTGACCTACCACACAGTATAAGTGACTTACCACATATTACTTCCTGGTACATAGCAGAGTGATTTGATATTTCTATACATTGCAAAATGGTCACTGCAATAAGTCTAGTTAGCATTTACTTTTATAATTTTTTAAAGAAACATGTGACTATATGATTACATTGTCAGGGCCCTCATTGGCCCCTGCAAGCAGGGTGTCCTGGGGTTTAAGCTTCCATATCTTCATAGTATGGCTTCCCTGGTGGCTCAGTGGTAAAGAATCTACCTTCCACTGCAAGAGACACAGATTTGATCCCTGGATTGGGAAGACTCCCTGGAGAAGGAAATGGCAACCCACTCCAGTATTCTTGCCTGGGGAAATCCCATGGACAGAGGAGCCGGACACAACCCTGTTGACTGGACAGCAACAATAGCAACATCTTCATAGTAAATCCACCTCAGTACCCATAGGTGTCGACAGAGCTCTCATGGCAGTGATTCAAGGTAGAAACCAACTTTGCATTCCCCTTGGTAACCTAGCCCTGCTTTTCCGGCTCTCCTCTTCATACCACTTCCCTTCCAACCCACGTTCTGAAGACTTCTCTCTTCCTGATAAAGAGGATAGGCAATAATATGCAAGTATCACCACAGATAAATTTCTTAATGTGAACCTTTTTAAACTATAAGATTAATACATGCCTAGTCAGAACAGTTAAAAGAAATAAAAGAACATATACACACATGTGTACACACATTAGAAACTAAACAACATGTAGATAAATAATCTTAATAGTTTTATCTATGTAATTAGGCCACTAGTAACAATGGGCAGCTAAGAGCTGTCCAACCCACCCCGGGACTGTGCCCAGGCCCTGTTCAAAGGCATCATTCATGGAAGCCTGAACTTGTGCAGAGTGTTGCTTCTTAACCTGTGGTGTGTGTGTGTGTGTGTGTGTGTGTGTGTGTGTGTGTGCATATGTGTACTCATATGGGCACACACCCCCATGCTATACAGCAGGTACTGTGGAGAATGTGCTCTCTCTTTGGCTGGCAATCCTCTTTTTCTTTTTTTTTTCCTCTTTTTCAAAGATGCTTGTTGAACATGTGCTTCCTCACACAGCCCTGTGTTTGGTCTCTCTCCAAAGATGAGGAAGAGTTTCTAGATCCCAGGTATTCACACAGACATTCATTTTTAATGCCAAGCCTGTGTGACCACCATTTCCAAAGCCAGGGCCGAACCTGGAATGCAGCTGATTAGAGAACATCTTTATTTTAAAATAGGAGTAAAGTCTGATGAGACAGGCTGCTCTCACTGTAAGGAATTTAAGTGCTTGGGGTTGGCCTTCCTTCCTTCCTTCCTTCCTTTTTTACCACACCTCTTTGTCTGTCTGTCTGTTTCTCTCTGTCTCTCTGTCTCTAGATCCAGTGGCCTACAAAAGGGAAATCAGTACTTTAAAAAGAAAACATGGCGGGAAGGGATAAATTAGGAGTTTGGGATCAATGCATACACACCACTATCTACAAAATAGAGAAACAACAAGGACCTACTGTATAGCACAGGAAGCTATATTCAATATCTTACATAACTTACAATGGAAAAGAATCTGAAAAAGAGTATATTTATATATATGTTAAGGGAAGCACACTGACTGAAATTGCCCACCCTGGCCAGGCACCATAGTAACCATTTGCATGAGTTGTGTTAGGAACAACGGAGGTAAGGAACCTGGTAAGGAACACGGAACTAATAAGCCACCACCAACCTGAAGAGTTTGGGAAAGGTCAAAAGGAGACACCACATGTCCGACCACCTCCCAGAATCCTTCTTGCTGGCATCCATCTTAGCTGAACAGGCGTGCACCAGCAGGAAGGACTCTGAGTCTGAATGATTGGCTAAAAACAACCCAGAAGTTAATCCCATCACCATAAAACCCGAGACTGCAAGCCATGTGACAGAGCTGTTCTCCTGGGTTCCCTTACCCTACTGCTCTCCACCGGATTGCTCTTTCCCAATAAAATCTCTTGCTTCGTCAGCACATCTGTCCCCTTGGACAATTCATTTCCAAGTGTTAGACAAGAGCCCAGTTTCAGGTACACCTTCCTGCAGCATATATGTACAACTGAATCACTTTGCCGTGTACATGAAACTAACACAACACTGCAAATCAACTATACTTCAATAAAAAAAAAGAAAAAAATCCTCAAAAACAAACAAACAAACAAAACAGGACTTTTAAATTTTTTTTTGAGGAAGAAACGATAATATATTTTACCTGTCTACATTTTTAATGAGGAATGAAGAACTAACAGTTTGTACGTTTACATATAAAACGTATGCTTTTTAATGTAAAACTAATAGTCAAACATATAAAAAAAATTCAGTTCTACAATTCAGCTGGTTTTGTACTTGGCTGGTTAAGATACTCTTAGAAATAGAATGGAAATGGGTTTGCAGGAAAGAGAGAAAGAAAAACGCGAGGGAGCTATCCTAGGCTGTCATCTAGAAAACACGGTACCAGGAAAGGACCACGTACAAGAGCGAGTGATGAAGTGATGGGGAATGAGCAGGAACCAGCAGGAAGAGCTTCGGGTTCATACACCAGATTCTACCGTCCAGGATCCTGGGACCTAAAGCAAGTGGAAGCTGACCTTTGAGTCCTTTTGACGTCTTGCAAGTATTTCAATGCCATCTTTACAAAGAAAAACAGATTTTCTGCTTTTATGATTACATGTTTAACTTTTGAAACTTCATGCTGAGAAAAAGGGTTTATTTCCCCAGGGAATTCTAAAAGTTTTGCTAGCACTGGAAGGCACGACTTGTGTTTCAGAGATCCTCCTCCCTACTGAACATGGCTGTTAGCGGAGCGGTACGACAGCTCCCTTTGATCTGCAGAAGCTGCTTGACTCATCTTTGTTTTTGCAGAGCTCAGGGCTGTCACACGCCACAGTAGTTGTTCATGGCCCTTTCTCCTTGTGAAACTCAACCCATATTTTGGTTGCATTTCATTCTAGTTGCAAGAAATGCAGTAGAAACAGTAATAAAAGCAGTTCAATGAAAATGATCCTAAAGAATAAATGGATTTCTGCCCTAAGTGCAGCAGGGAAGAAGCACTCCTCACCCTCAGCCTCTCCCAGCAACCAGAGCCTCAACTAACTCCTTCCAGCTCCCAGGGGAACTGCAGAGCTCCCAGGCAGCCCCCACTCAATTTGCTTTACAAAGGGAAAATAATTCTTAAGGAGCTGTTGGAAACCTGCATTATATCTGAAAAAGGGGGGGAGGGTAGCAGTGAAACATTTAAAAAGAGAGTTGGAGAATGGAAGGGGATACGATATCCAAAAATACCCAACTAACACGCACTCACATACACCCACACACACTTAGCCAAAGCCCCGTTCCCAACTAGAAAATGGAATCTAGCTCAGGAATGATAATTTACCATATTCTTCAATTCCTCAGAGAAGTGAAGGGCTGTAGGCATGGTGTTTTAGAAAGGGAGTTTCATTCATTCATTCATGACTACTTACTGAATACCTGCAAGGAGCAAGGCTTATGCTAAGCCTTTAGCAATTGTTGATGTCATTCCCATCAACAATTCCTCACCACCCACATAGCTACCTACCATTTCTCCCCATTTCCACTGCAACTTCCCCTCCCCCATCAAATCCTACAAGTCTCCTAACTGGTCTGTCAGCTTCTATCTTCCACCTTTTCTCCCTGCCCCATCCCCATCTCTATCTGCATGGTACATTCTCCACACAATAGCCAAAAAGATGTTTCACAGCAAAGAGTTTATATTTAAAATGTAAAATAAAATCATAAGAATCGCCTACTTAAAACTCTCCGATGGTTTTATGTTACCCTTTAAAAACTGGTTTGTTTTTTTTTTCACAACTGCCTTCAAGGTCCTACACAAACTGACTCCATCTATACTTTTATTACAATCTTATATCACATCCCCCACCTCAAAATATGCAGTATTGACACTGGCACTTTTAATTATGTATATGGTCCCTCAGCTTTGCTATGCTTGTTTCCTGCTCAAGGCCTTTGCACTTGCTATGTCCTTGTCTTGGGACACCCTCCCCCAGAGTTGTAGATGACTCCTTTTCACCATTCAGATCTCGCATCAAATGTCACCCTCTCAGTGAGGTTTTCCCCAAATGTCACCTTCTCAGTTAGGTTTTCCCTGGCCACTCAGTCTAAATTGGTTGCTCTTTCTACACCATTACTCTTTTAAATTTGTTTTCTAAAAGCATAGCACTTACCACTATCTGAAGGTGTTTTATTTGCTTGATTTTTGACATAATAGTTTTTAGTGTGGTCCCAGGTTCATAAGTTTTGGCATCACCTGGAAAATCATTAGAGGTGCCTATTCTCAGGCCCTACTCTAGACCTACTGAATTGGACATTCTGGGGGTGGGATCCAGAGATTTGTGGTTTGTACAAACCCTCCAGGTGATTCTGAAGAGAATTAAAGTTTAAGAACCACTGGCCTTTAGTAATTACTGCTTCTCTCCCTCTTCCCCCTCAGAATGTAAATCCAAGAGAATGGAAGTCCATCTGTCTTATTCAGCACAGAGCTACCAGCACCAAATATATAGCAGGCACTCAATAAATTGTTGAATGATGACAGAGTGAATGAATGATTGATTGGTGTCCTGAATTCTGTGTCTGGGGGTCACATGGGAGGGACTTGGCAGAGAGCCCTGTGGAACCAGGCACCAGGAATCTGCTTTTGTCAGTATAACGTATTGATTTTGCAGGCTAGATAAACCCAAACAGGGAATTCTGAAGTTAAAGAAATGCTAGAAAACTATTGTTCAAAATGTTATTAATTACAGTTTGGAAACTAGGAACATATTCCAAGGCCCTTCTCAGAGAACCAGATGGTTTGTAGATTGTATGCGATTAGAGGACAAGGATAATATCTTTTTCTTTCAATTCTGTACAGTTCTTACTACGTAAATCCCAGAGCAGGCTGCTGATTGACAAAGTGGCTTTCTCTTCCCTCAGTCATTTTGCTTTATATCAATCCTGGAATCTAAAAAAAAGAAAAAAAAATCTCTAAACCAATTAATTCTGCCTCCAGTGGTTTCTAAAAGCTTTCAGATTGAAACACCAGGTCAACCTCCAGCCCAGATGAAGGAGGAAAAACACCATCTTTGCAAAAGACATTGAACTTTAGAAAAGGTTAGATCAACAAAGAGAACAATAGAAAGGCCTTGGGAACCTCTTCTTAGAAATAATCCGCTGGCTTGAAGCAAATACTAAAGGGCAGATGCCATGCTGGGTACTGGGGTTACAAAGACCGAGAGAGTAGGGTTCATGTCTTCAAGGAGCTCACAGTCTGAGGAGAGAGACAGGCACATACACAAATAGAGCAGAGAGTCAGTGCTGAAGTGATGACTAACTGTGAAGGTTTGCAAAGGAAAATTCCTGGAGGAGGTGATATTTGAACAGATCTGGAGAGCTGTTGTCTCATTGGGTAGGCAGGAAAGGGCAGTCCAGGCAGAAAACACAAATGTGAAAGCACAAAGATGAAAAAGGGCAGGGAAGAGTTCAAAAATGATTACGAGAAATGACTGAATTGGTTACAAGATATATATAGATATTTAGAGAAATTTAAATACTGACTGACTGATATTAAAGTTTATTCTTAATTTTTAAAGATATATTAATGATTTGTGGCTATATTGTGAAAGAGTTCTTATCTTTTGGTGATACATATTGAAATATGATTTCTGGTTAAAAGAATATGGTATTTGGAATTTGCTTCAAAATAATATGGGAAGGGCAAGAGAGGGTAGGGATAAAGATGAAAAGAGGTTGGCCTTGAATTTTTGTTGAAACTAGAGGATGGATAAACTATATTTTGTATGTCTGTCCATTTGGAATTTTTTATAATAAAGAAGTTGAGTGTGGTGAGAGAGACTGCCTAGGGCTGTAGCTACTGTCGTAATAAGCATTCAACAAACATTTATTACTTTTCTCGCTCTCTTAAATGTGTCATTAGATGTGATAACCATATTACTACTTATAGACACAAGCTGGAGGAAAAAGCTAAGTAAGTCACTGATGCTTTTTCTAACCCAAGTCCTACTTCCCAGAGGTTGTGTTGCCCACTGTTTGAAGCAATGGCCCCGCAAGAGTTGCCCTTGTTTACTGTTATGCATGGGAGGGGTGGTTGGTCTCCAAAGTGAATGCAGGTTTGTTTCCAAGGGATCCTGCTGAAGGCCACCCTGAGAGATGAAACACACTTGATCAGGGCTCAGCTGGAGCTCCAGCTCCCGGGTTCACAGAGGGGCAGACAGCTCAGCCTCTTCAGGGTCCGCCTCTCTCTTTTACCAAGGATTGAGCTCAGGCTTCCCTTGTGGCACAGATGGTAAAGAATCTGCTTACAATATGGGAGACACAGGTTCGGTCTCTGGGTCAGGAAGACCCCCCAGAGGAGCAAACGGCAACCCACTCCAGTATTTTTGCTTGGAGAGTCCCCATGGGAGCTTGGGGAGGAGCCTGGGGGGCTACAGTCTATGGGGTCCAGAGTTGGACACAACTGAGCACATAGCTAATGCTCGCATGAGCTTAGGCAGGCGAGGAGCATCCCAGGGGAATCTTCTGCACATGGTGTAGCTAGGACACAGGCCTTAAGTGAGGAAAAAGTGAGTGGAGCATAGGCAGAGGGGACACTTCTTATCTAGACTCCAGGGTCTATGACCTACCATTTAGGGAAAACCAAAAAACAGGAAAAAAGATTGTGGGAGAAGGTGGATATAGAATACACGAATTGCTGTTTTCTGAAAGAAGTCTCATTGGAAAATTGGAATACCCAAGCAGGGCTGAACTGCTTTACAGGTAGGCTAGATGACTGAGCCACTCGTGGCTGATTTGAAGGGACCTCAGAATAGACTCTCTGCAAACAAGTCCCCTAAACACCACGGAGACTAGAAACACTATCATTAGAGAGTATTTCTTTGGTATTAAAATTCACAGGAGGAGAAATACGTTGTGCACATATTAGTTACAATTATTATTCATAATTTTCTGCTAATAATATCTTAAATTCATGTAGTATCTTTTTTAAAAAAATGTTGTTTTATTTTTTTGCTGTGCTGGGTCTGTTTTGCTGTGAGCAGGCTTTCTCTAGTTTTCTCTAGTTGCGGCAAGCAGGAGCTACTCTTTGTTGAGTGTGGGGGCTTCTCATTGTGGTAGGTTCTCTTGCTGTTGGACACAAGCTCTAAGCACTCCGGCTTCAGTAGTTGAGGCAGGCGGGCTCAGTAGTGGCAACTTCTGGGTTCTAGAGCATAGGCTCAGAAGTTGTGGCACCTGGGCTTAGTTGCTCTGTGGCATGTGGGATCTTCCTGGACCAGGGATTGAACCTGTGTCTCCTTCATTGGCAGGTAGATTCTTAACCCCTGGATCACCAGAGAAATCCCAGACTCTCGTTTGATGGGAGAAGTGGCAAGATATATTATAAAGTGGTATGGACACAGGGAGGCATGATTCATTAGGAATTATTTTTCTTTATTTTTTTTAATAAAGCTTTTTTAAGCACAGATTTAAATAACAGAATAATTGTGAAGATAGTTTGGAGAGTTTTCAGATACTTTATACCTACTATTAACATCTTACATTATTAATATATTTGTTATAATTTATAAATCAATAGTAATACATTATCATTAGCTAAAGTCCATTCTTTATTCAGATTTCCTTAGATTTTCCCTACTTTTCTGCTCCAGGATCCCATCTACAATGCTACATGACTTTTAGTCAGCTCGACTCCTTTGGCTCCTTTTGACTGTCACAGTTTCTCAGACTTGCCTTGTTTTTTATGAACTCGACAGTATTACTGGTCAGGTATTTTGTAGGATGGTCCCTCTATTGGGCTTTGTTTGATGGTTTCCTCATGACTAGACTATGGGGTTTGGGGAGGCTGAGGCTATGGGGTTTTGTGAAGAACACCATTGAGGCAAAGTATCATTGTTATCACATCATATTAAGGATATGGTGTGTGTGTGTGTGTGTGTGTGTCTTAGTTGCCCAGTCATGTCCGACTCCTTGAGATCCCATGGACTATAGCCTACCAGACTCCTGTGTCCATAGGACTTCTCAGGCAGGAATACTGGAGTGGGTTACCAGTCCCCTTTCTAGGGGATCTTCCTAACCCAGGCATCGAAACCAGATTCCCTGCATTGCAGATGGATTCTTTACCATATACATGGCTGTACCACACAGCACGTGGGATCTCTAGTTCCCTGACCAGGAATCGAACCCACAGAAGCCCAAAGTCTGTACCACACTCGTCTGCCAAGGAAGTCCCTAGGGTACATACTACTATTAACATGATTTATCACTGTTGTTTTGACCTTGATAACCTAGCTAAGGTAGTGCTTATCCATTGTGAATTTACTTAAAAAAAATCTATTTATCTGGCTGCCCTGGGTCTTAGTTATGGAATATATACTTTTAATTGTGGCACGTGGGATCTAGTTCCCTGACCAGGGATTGAACACAGGCCCCTTGCACTGGGAACATAGGTCTTTGCCACTGGACCACCAGGGAAGCCCCTGAAATTACTTTTTTTTTTTTTACTTTCTTTCTTCTGTGTTCTTTGGAAGAAATCACTACGTACATCCCACATTTAAATGGTGAAGAGTTATATTCCCTTTCTTTGAGGGTGGAGTGTCATCTACACAAATTATTTGAAATTCTTCTACATGGGAAATCTGTCTCTTGTCCCATATTTATTTATTTTTTAATCATTTATTTATGTCAGTGTATACTCACAAAATTTATTTTATACTTTGGGTTATTAATTTTGTTGCTCAAATTATTGGAAGCCATTTTTAAAAAATTAATTTATTTAATTGGAGGCTAATTACTTTACAATATTGTAGTGGGTTTTGCCATACATTGACATGAATCAGCCATGGGTATACATGTGTTCCCCATCCTGAACCCCCCTCCCACATCCCTCCACATCCCATCCCTCAGGGTCATCCCAGTGCACCAGCCCTGAGCACCCTGTCTCATGCATCGAACCTGGACTGGTGATCGATTTCACATAGGATAATATACATGTTTCAATGCTATTCTCTCAAATTATTGGAAGCCATTTTGAATCATTTATGTCGCTACACTACAGAAATAGAATTCGAGCTGTCCAGAAGCTCCCACCATCGTGTCTTCCAGTCACTATTCTGAACTTGTGATGACATCAATCCCTGGGGTCTGCTGTTGCACTTTATACAGTTGGAATTATGTACTCGCCTGTGCCTGGTTTCTTTCACTCAGCATTATGTTTGTGAGATTTACCCATGTTGCTACACTTTGCTGTGGAGAGGCCTTCTCACTTTGTAGTTTTCAACTTTAGACCCAAGATTCTGAAATGGGGCACACTTCCCAAACTTATTTCGTTGCAGTCCTAGGTGGAGGTTATCAAAAACAGGCTTGAGATCAGAGCATAAGTCCATTGGGAATTGATTTCAGGAAGCCCTGGTGAGGGCGTGAGGAAGGAAATAAGGAAGGGAGGAAGCCAGGCAGAGGAGTTAACAGGTAACTCAGTGGAGCTCAGTCTCACAGGGTCCTCCACTCAGTGGGGGGGGTGGTTCTGCAGGGGATCCTCCTTGGGGGTTCTCCATGGGGGCCCTCCACCGGGTGGGGAGTGGTTCTCCAGGGTGTCAGGGGGTCCTCCATGGGGATCCTCCCTGGAGGTTCTCCACAGGCTGGTGTTCTCCTGGGGGTCCTCCATGGGATCATTCATGTGGGGGTTCTCCACTGGGTCCTTCCTGGGAGTGCTCCACGGACGTCTCCATGGATTCTCTGGGAGATTGTGCAGAACTTGTTTCAGAGCTGTCCTGCAGAGAAGCAAAGAAACTTCAGGTATTTATAAGCCAATTCCTTTCAGTTATTGTTTGAAAGCTGAGTATATTAACACACTAACAATTGCAGTCTGCCCCCAGTGTGGGTGAATATGCACCTGTGTCCAGAGAAAACTCTTAGGTAGGCTCAGGGTTACAGGTACCAGCAGGAAAAAGCCATCAGAGTGAAGGAGGTCTAGGCCAAGGCAATGGGTGTATCACTACTGTTAACACCTTTTCCACCCTGATCTATTTGGATCACACATTAAGTCTATTTTGTCATGGATACTTTATGCTGGTAGCCAGCAGCAATAACTAAAATAAAAATTAATTGACAGATATAAGGCACCTGTCAAAATGATACAAATTTTTAAAAAGTGGCAACCACAAAGAGTGATTTGGAGATATGGAATGAGTATTTTCATACTTTAATGGTAGAACTCTAAATTGTTTATTTTTTGCAGAATGAAATCTGGCAATATCTATTAAAAATAAGCATTCCAGAGATGATGGATGTTCATTAAATCTATTGTGGTAATTGTTTATGATGTTTGTAAGTCAGAGGAGTCTTTACGTTGTACACCCTAAACTTATACAGTGCTGTGTTGTCAGTTATAGCTCAATAAAACTGGGGATAAAATAGGTATTCCATTGCAACTAGTGTATAAATAAGTTCTGGAAACTTAATGAGAACACAGTGATTATAGTCAACAATACTATACTTTAAACTTCAAAATCACCATGAGGTTAAATCTTAATTGTTCTCAATATAAAAAGAAGCAATGATTATATGACCTGATGAAGGTGTTAGCCAACCTTACTATAGTAATCATAGTGCAATATACAAATGTAGCAAACCAACGAATTCACACCTCAAATTTATAATGTTACATGTCAATTATAACTCAATAAGAAAATTTTTTCAATGAAAAAAGAAATGAGGCTAGTTAATAGAAGCAGTCTCAGTTCCTGTACTGCACTGGCACTGTGACTGTAGTGTTATTTTACTTATCACTTCCCTCCTCTGCCACTCATTCTGGATCCCCCTCACCTTCAGTCAATGTTTCTGCTGGTCTTGGTTGCTTGCCTCCATCCTTGAGGAGTCTTGAATCTTGGTTACCCAGCCTTCGCTTGAGAATCTAGTGCTCCACCCCAGTAGTTCCTCCAATAGGAGGCCATGCTGGTGTTTTGAGACTCTTGGTATCAGTGTGAACTATGATCTCTTGGAAAATCTGAATATCCCCTTCTGCCATTGTTCAGTTATTCTAGTAAATGACCATAAGTCCTTTGGGGGAAAGATTATAAGGGAATTGCTGGTGTTCTGTTGCATCATTTTAGGGTTCATCCTCAAGGGGACTTGGTATCTCCTTCAATTGATGAGCTCTGGGTGTGAGAAGAGGCGCATGTCTGGAAATCGTAAGGGACTGTGATTTTTCCATCGTACTGGCAAAACTCAGCTTTCTAGTTGTATTAGTTTTATATTCCCCCCAAACAAATCACCATAAACTCAGAATTTTTAAAAACAACTCCCATGTTATTACCTTATAGTTTCCCTGTTTCAGAAGTCTGGGTATGGCTTAGCTGAATCCTCCACTTAAGGTCTCACAAGGTTGTAATCAAGGTATCAGATGGGCTCTGTTCCTTTCTGGAAATCTCTTCTGGATGGAGCTTCTTTCTAGGGCTTAGAGTACTCTTCTAAGTTGACATGGTGGTTGGTTGAACTCAGCTCTTTGCAGTTGTAGGACAAAGGGGGCTGCTCTTAGCACAAGGCCCTCTCTCTTTTAGGCTGCTGCTGCTGTTAAGTCACTTCAGTCATGTCCGACTCTGTGCGATCCCATAGACGGCAGTCCACCAGGCTCCCCCGTCCCTGGGATACTCCAGGCAAGAACACTGGAGTGGGTGGCCACTTCCTTCTCCAATGCATGAAAGTGAAAAGTGAAAGTGAAGTTGCTCAGTCGTGTCCGACCCTCAGCGACCCCATAGACTACAGCCTACCAGGTTCCTCCGTCCATGGGATTGTCCAGGTAAGAGTAATGGAGTGGGATGCTATTGCCTTCTCCGCTCCTATAGGCAGTTCACCTTTCATCAGCTTGCTTTTTCAAGGCCAGTAGGAGAATCTGAGTCCAGTTGGCAAAGCCTTTTATCAGTTCAGTTCAGTCACTCAGTCATGTCTGACTCTTTGCAACCCCATGAATTGCAGCACGCCAGGCCTCCCTGTCCATCACCAACTCCCGGAGTTCACTCAGACTCACATCCATTGAGTCAGTGATGCCATCCAACCATCGCATCCTCTGTCATCCCCTTCTCCTCCTGCCCCCAATTCCTCCCAGCATCAGAGTCTTTTCCAATGAGTCAACTCTTCGCATGAGGTGTCCAAAGTACTGGAGTTTCAGCTTTAGCATCATTCCTTCCAAAGAAATCCCAGGGTTGATCTCCTTCAGAATGGACTGGTTGGATCTCCTTGCAGTCCAAGGGACTCTCAAGAGTCTTCTCCAACACTACAGTTCGAAAGTATCAATTCTTCAGCATTCAGCCTTCTTCACAGTCCAACTCTCACATCCATACATGACCACAGGAAAAACCATAGCCTTGACTAGATGGACCTTAGTCAGCAATGTAATATCTCTGCTTTTGAATATACTGTCTAGGTTGGTCATAACTTTTCTTCCAAGGAGTAAGCGTCTTTTAATTTCATGGTTGCAGTCACCATCTGCAGTGATTTTGGAGCCCCAAAAAATAAAGTCTGACACTGTTTCCACTGTTTCCCCATCTATATCCCATGAAGTGATGGGACTGGATGCCATCATCTTCATTTTCTGAATGTTGAGCTTTAAGTCAACTTTTTCACTCTCCTCTTTCACTTTCATCAAGAGGCTTTTTAGTTCCTCTTCACTTTCTGCCATAATGGTGGTATCATCTGCATATCTGAGGTTATTGATATTTCTCCTGGCAATCTTGATTCTAGCTTGTGTTTCTTCCAGTCCAGCGTTTCTCATGATGTACTCTGCATAGAAGTTAAATAAGCAGGGTGACAATATACAGCCTTGATGTACTCCTTTTCCTAGTTGGAACCAGTCTGTTGTTCCATGTCCAGTTCTAACTGTTGCTTCCTGACAAGCATACAGATTTCTCAAGAGGCAGGTCAGGTGGTCTGGTATTCCCATCTCTTTCAGAATTTTCCACAGTTTATTGTGATCCACACAGTCAAAGGCTTTGGCATAGTCAATAAAGCAGAAATAGGTGTTTTTCTGGAACTCTCTTGCTTTTTCCATGATCCAGCAGATGTTGGCAATTTGATCTCTGGTTCCTCTGCCTTTTCTAAAACCAGCTTGAACATCTGGAAATTCATGGTTCACGTATTGCTGAAGCCTGGCTTGGAGAATTTTGAGCATTACTTTACTAGCATGTGAGATGAGTGCAGTTGTGCGGTAGTTTGAGCATTCTTTGGCATTGCCTTTCTTTGGGATTGGAATGAAAACTGACCTTTTCCAGTCCTGTGGCCATTGCTGAGTTTTCCAAATTTGCTGGCATATTGAGTGCAGCACTTTCACAGCATCATCTTTCAGGATTTGAAACAGCTCAACTGGAATTCCATCACCTCCACTAGCTTTGTTTGTAGTGATGCTTTCTAAGGCCCACTTGATTTCACATTCCAGGATGTCTGGCTCTAGGTGAGTGATCACACCATCATGATTATCTGGTCGTGAAGATCTTTTTTGTACAGTTCTTCTGTGTATTCTTGCCACTTCTTAATATCTTCTGCTTCTGTTAGGTCCATATCATTTCTGTCCTTTATCGAGCCCTTCTTTGCAAGAAATGTTCCCTTGGTATCTCTGATTTTCTTGAAGAGATCTCTAGTCTTTCCCATTCTGTTGTTTTCCTCTATTTCTTTGCATTCATCGCTGAGGAAGGCTTTCTTCTCTTCTTGCTATTCTTTGGAAGTCTCCATTCAGATGCTTATATCTTTCCTTTTCTCCTTGGCTTTTCACTTCTCTTCTTTTCACAGCGATTTGTAAGCCCTCCCCAGACAGCCATTTTGCTTTTTTGCATTTCTTTTCCATGGGGATGGTCTTGATCCCTGTCTCCTGTACAATGTCACGAACCTCTGTCCATAGTTCATCAGGCACTCTATCTATCAGATCTAGGCCCTTAAATCTATTTCTCACTTCCACTGTATAATCATAAGGGATTTGATTTAGGTCATACCTGAATGGTCTAGCGGTTTTCCCTACTTTCTTCAATTTAAGTCTGAATTTGGTAATAAGGAGTTCATGATCTGAGCCACAGTCAGCTCCCGGTCTTGTTTTTGTTGACTGTATAGAGCTTCTCCATCTTTGGCTGCAAAGAATATAATCAGTGTGATATCGGTGTTGACCATCTGGTGATGTCCATGTGTAGAGTCTTCTCTTGTGTTGTTGGAAGAGGGTGTTTGCTATGACCAGTGCATTTTCTTGGCAAAACTCTATTAGTCTTTGCCCTGCTTCATTCCGCATTGCAAGGCCAAATTTGCCTGTTACTCCAGGTGTTTCTTGACTTCCTACTTTTGCATTCCAGTCTCCTAGAATGAAAAGGACATCTTTTTTGGGTGTTAGTAAGCCTTTGATAATGTAACCTAATTAAAGAAGTGACGATCCTGTCACCTTTGCTATACTCTATTGGCTAGAAGCAGGTTGTAGGTTTTCAAGGACAGGAGATTATATGAGTATGACTCATGGGAGGAGGTGGTTCACCCTAAAGTGTATCTGTGTGTCTTGGTCCTTTTTTAAAAGTTAGGCAATATCCTTATTGTCCATCCATCCATCTTATTCCCAAGAACACCATGGTCTATTAACCATTGTCCCTTGAATCTGGGATGGTCTTGTGACTTGCTCTGGCCAAAGAAAATGGCAAAAGTGATATTGTGGAGGGCCTTGAGATACCTTACAGCTTTTGCCTTTGCCCTCTTGATATGCAGAGATCTCCACAGGACAAGGAAGGTGGTCTAACCTGGAAAAGAAAAAAAAAAGCCACGTGAAGGAATACTAAAGTGTCCCGAGTGAACAGCCAATGCCAGCTACAAGAAATGTAAGTGACACCAACATGGACCTTTCAGGCTGTCTGCCTCTGCAGTTGAATGCAGCTACATGAGTGAGCCTGGGCAAACTAGAAGAGGCACCATGCAGCCCACCCACAGAATCATGAGAAAAAACAAATCACTGTCATCTTAAATGACTGGTTTTGGAGTGGTTTATCATATGGCAATAGGTAACTGACATAGATGTTTCTACATCAATTGCAATCAGTGTTTGAAGGTTGCTCCTAGGGGCATTAAGACCCTGGCTTTTCTGGTCTGCCCTGTTCCAGACTCAAGTACGCTCCAGTGATCAGGGAGAAGTCTCAGGCAGAGTCCCAGACGTTTTCAGGAAGGAGCTGTCAGCAAATACAGGAACACTGAGTGTTAGGCTGATATGAGAGCTGCTTTTATTACAACCTCAAAATCTTTTTTTTCCTCCAACTTGTAAACATTATGTGGAATGGGGCCGGGGGTGGAAGCAGGAGTTTTCTTTGAGGAACCAAGAACACTGGAGTAGATGATGCCTTTTGGAGACACTATCAGCTAGGGGAAGAATTTGCAGAACACAGAGCTCAGGCTATCAGAGACTGAGATTGATGGCCTACCTTGTTCTTTTCAGTGTCTCTGGCTTTGTATAAGAGCTGCAGTTCTCACAGCCTGCTGTCAGATTACATGCATGCCTAGAATCCCTCCTTTTGTTTTCTCTCAGATGCTTCTCTCTGCCTTCCAGTAGATAAGCTCACCTATTATACCTTGCAGAACTCCTCACTACCCTCCTACCAACCCAGCTGTCTTTCACCACTCCACGCTTACCTATCTCCTAGCCGCTGCCTTGGAGGACCCCGCCAACTCCAAATCCTGTCCTGTTCAAATCTAGTTCATTCAGTGTTTCTGCCATGTTCCGTATCAGTATCAGTACTTTTTGGTATCAGAACTTCTAAACCTTGCAGAGTTTTGAAAAAGGACTTGACAAAAAAGATGTTGTTGGTGAGATGAAATTATAGGAAATTTCAGGTGTGATTTCTTCCATTTCTGTGTGGCAAGAGAGGTTACATTCAAAGTTGCAATAGATGTGATAGCCTAGGCTGAAGAATTGTTCCCAGGTAGCAGATGTGGGTGAATTAGCATTTCAAAACATCTTTGGAAGGTTACCAGAAAAAATCTTTTTTTTTTTGTCTGAACACCCCAAAAGATGGAGCAAAATTTGAGTATATACTAAGATAAGCTGTGTTCCTGTATTTGGAATATAAGGAAGTGGCTTCACAAGAGAATGAACAAAGAAATTCACTTCCAGTTTATTAAGATCACAAGGGCAAAAACTACAGCATATTTTACTAGGTATACAAAAACACTCAGGGTTAAAATATTCAAAAGCAAAAAAAAAATACCCTACCTTATTTTAGAAAACCTTAGTCTTAAAGCAAATATCAGAATATACATTTAGGTGCTCCTATGAATTCAAATGGTCACAAAAATAATTGAGCATGTTGCATTTTCCTCATCTATTTCTTCTCTTAAGATAGCTAGTCAACATTTTCGAGCATCTGCCATGTATCAAAAACTGCCATTCATTTAATCTAGTCCTTAGAACAACATCCACTATGCCAACTAGTTCTAGTTTAAATTCATGACCACACATCTCAAAAGGAGTCTCAATGCTGCCAAGCAACCCTACTACACTTCCCCAGTATGTTCCCTGCCCATTCTCCAAAACAAGGATTTCACACATTTTCTGCTCTCCTCAAATCTCCCACATCCTCTTCCGCCTCCTCAGTCCTGCCTACCTCTTCCACTTCTTCCCAGATCCCTCTCTGCCTCTCTCAATTCTTCATCTTTATATTCCACTGATGTACCAAATTCTTTCCTCTCCCTGGGAGCCTTTGAAATTCCCTTTCCTTCTCATTGGAATGCTCACACCCTCATCTCCATAAGACTGGTTCCTTCTGTTTTTCTAATCTGCTGTCTCAGTTCAGATGTCAAATTATCAGACAGTCTTTCCCTGTAAGCTAAAGATGCCCCCTCCCCCCACTCTCTTGCATGTTAACTTGTTTTATTGTCTCCCAGACATTTACCAACACCTGATACTATCTTGTCTGTTTTTTTTCCTCCATCTCCTCTTGAATAAAGCGTCATGACAGCAGGGCTTTACTTTTCTGGTGTACTTCTGTATTCTCAACATCCAAATCTGAGCCTGTTGCACAATAGAGTCGAAAGGAATTTTCATTGAGTAAATGATCCCAATTTTTGATAGATGAGGAAACTGAAAATTAAGCAATCTAAATAAATGACTTAAGTTCACTCAGGTAGTAAATGACAAAGCTGGGACTTGAGCCTAAATTTTTCTAGATCTGGGCTCTATCCTATCTATGTAAAAAAATCTCTCTTGCTAGAATGAACATTTTAAAATGAATTTGACCTCCGAGGAGTACTTGTGAATGTGAACAGCATTTAAGACAACATAAGAATGAACAGTCAATTCCCCAGGCAGAAAACCAAGGAGATGCTGAGGACATCTGGCAGGACAAAACCCATGGTAACTAAGGAGCAGCACAGCCTGGCTATTCCCAGCTTGCTCCTGGCTGGCCTCCAATTCCTCCGTCTTCCTTCCTGCTTCCTGCATCTCTAAGTCTCTGACCACCTGCAGTTCAGTACAGTTCAGTGCAGGCTCTAGTTTTCCCTTCATGCCCATGAAGTAAGCTAGTTCATGCCTGTCAATAGCATCCAGATTCATGCTTTAGAGAAATTGGAATAGGATATTTTCCATGGGGGTCTATCAGCTAAATCTGTGTTTATATAATAGCCTGATTATCAGGAAGTTGCCTTGGTGTGTGTGTGTGCAGAAAATGAAAACTTTGTGCTGACTCTTCATTGATCCTTAAATGGACTTATAAACAAAAGGGGAAGAGGAGAAAATGAGGACTCTTTTGGCTGTTGCCTTAATCAACATTCAGGGAAAGCTTCATATATAGGCTAGAGTCCCTAGAAATGCTAGATTTAAGGGTTTGTTCTTTGGATTTTCTTCAGAAACCAAGATCAAAATGGTTATAATATTATCAGTTATTGAATGTTTATATACCTGCCATTCTTATATGCTCTTTATGTATAATTTATCTTTACAACAAACTGATGAAATAGATGCTAGCAATATTATACCCATTTTCCACATGAGAAAACTGAGGCCAAGTAGGATTTTTTTTTTTTTTTAATGTTAGTGTTAGTCGCTTGGTTATGTCCAACTCTTTGTGACCCCATGGACTATAGCCCACCTGGCTTCTCGTCCATGGAATTCTCCAGGGAAGAATATTGGAGTGGGCTGGCATTTCATTCTCCAGGGGATCTTCCTGACCCAGGGACTGAACCCAGGTCTCCTGAATTGCAGGCAGATTCTTTACCAAATGAGCCACCAGGGAAGACCTGGTGAAGCCCTGATATCACACACTTTTGATGAAATTAGAATTTCATTTATTTGATTTGACTCTGGAGTAGAGGTTGTTAATCATCCCACCACATGTTTTTGTGTTTGTTTGCTTCTTTGTTTACTACGGTTTCCTCTGGCAGTCTGTTGAAGCCTATGGACTCCTTCTCAGAATCTTTTTCAATGTGTACATAAAATACAGAGGATTACAAAAAATAAAAGACATTTACAATGAAACACATTGATCAGTTTATTAGAAAAGCAAATTTATGATATGGTGATATAGGTGCTTCATTGTTAATGCCTCAAATAACAATATCTAGTGGCAGATTGGAGAAGGAAATGGCAACCCACTCCAGTATTCTTGCCTAGAGAATCCCATGGACAGAGGAGCCTGGTGGGCTGCTGTCCCTGGGTCGCACAGAGTTGGACACGACTGAAGCAACTTAGCATGCATGCATGCATTGGAGAAGGAAATGGCAACCCACTCCAGTATTCTTGCTTGGAGAATCCGAAGGACAGGGGAGCCTGGTGGGCTGTCGTCTATGGGGTCGCACAGGGTTGGACACGACTGAAGCGACTTAGCAGCAGCAGCAGCAGTGGCAGATCTAGGAATCCAGAAATTGTGAAGTTATGATAAATATAAAGCATTTCTGTAATATAATATGAAAATATCTGAGATTTCTGTTCATAACAAAGTCATAGGTAACAAATCAGTTTAAAGTTAGTGAAAATAAAGAGGTAATTTCATCTAAACTAATTGGCTCCCCTCTAGGCCCCTGGTTAGGAAACCTGATCTAGAACCTGAGGATGTAATGCCCTCTAGAAGACCAGTTATAAAGCCCTTCTAACTGATTTTCCTGTTTCTAATCTCAGTTACTATCCCTGCCCCATCTACTCTCTTCACTGGCCATCACTCTAAATCACAATCTAAAGGGCTCTTCCTTTTAGCCTTGCTGGACACCCTCCCCACCCCTAATCCCCACAGAATTTATCACCTTTTCGTCCATCTCACTTTAGGGTTTCGCATGTATGTTTATGACTGCATGTAGGGCACTGTATCATATTTAATTTGTTTATATATCTTTTTTAGTTTAACATTAGCTACTTGGGAGTAGGGGCTATGTCTTGCTCATTTACCTACTTTTTCATTTAATAAAATTATATTGAGCATCTCCTGTTACAAGGTGTTATTCTAGACACTGAAAATATAATAATGAACATCACAGACATAGTCTTTATCCTCCATGTTTTGCCCTCTTGCACTCATTTCTGGTCCTCAGTGTTTTGGCTCATTGTTGGAAGATACTAAATTAATCTGTTTAATTGAATTGTCTTGAGTATTTTCAAGATCATATTACTAGTTGGCAGAAATTGCTCCTAAGAGAAATATTTCTTGAGAAGTTCTTCATCTTCATATCCTCATATAAACTGCCAGGTATATAATAGACATTCAAAAATCAATTCTTTCCTTGTCTTTTCCTCTTGCTAGTCACCAAGTGAGCCAAATCTTGTTGCATAGTAGAGAAATGGAAACAGGATATATATAAGTTTTGCAGGAGGGAAGAAGAGCTAAGAACATCTACTTATAACATGTGTGTGTTAGTCGCTCAGTCGTGTCTGACTCTGCAACTCCATGGACTGTAGCCCGCCGGGGTCCTCTGTCCATGGGATTTCACAGGCAAGAATATTGGAGTTGGTTGCCATTCCCTTCGCCAGGGGATCTTCCTAACCACGAGAATCAGGAGAATCTGGGTCTCCCACACTGCAGGCAGATTCTTTACTGTTTGAACTACCAGGGAAGCACTTGTAACATACAGTTCTCTCTATTAGGCCTGAATGAGTAAAAGATGTAAAGCGCTTGAATAGCACCTGTTACACTGTAAGCCAGAAACAATTACAAGATACAATAGCTAAAATTTGTTGATGGCTTACAACATACCAGGTGCTATTTGAAGCCCTTTTTACATCTAATACTTCCTTCAGACCTAGTAGAGAGAACTGAGGCTTAAAAAGTATAAGTGACTTGCCCAACTTCTGATAGGCAGAATGTACTTAGGTGGAGGAATTCCAGCCCAGTCAGTCTGAGTCTGGCACCTCTTTCTTTGCGTAGCCACTGCTGTTGAGCAATGTAGGGTCAGAGGCAAGGACTTTGAACAGGATCCACTAACACCCTGCATCCTGGTCATGACCTAAGTCAAGGTAAGCATGTTTGAAATGACCAAGTGATCAAGGCTGAAGTCTATGGCTAGGGTAGAGCTAACAAGGGCTTCAGAAGACCTATGCTCTGGTGCATTCTTGCTACACTGTTTATTCAATATTATCTTAAAAATTGTTTTATTCATTTATTTTTGGCTTTGCTGGGTCTTCATTGCTGGGTGAGGGCTTTTCTCTAGTTGCGGCCAGTGGGGGCTACTTTTCATTGTGATATGCAGGCTTTTGACTGCAGTGGCTTCTCTTGTTGCAGCTTGTGGGCCCTAGAGTGTGCAGGCTTCAGTAGTTGTGGCACACGGGCTTAGTTGCTCATTAACACGTGGGATCTTCCCATTCCAGGGATTGAACTTGTGTCTCATGCATTGGCAGGTGGATTCTTCATCACTGGGCCACCATGGAAATCTACTATTGTCTTTTTAAAACAACTGTTTCTCCCTGAAATTAATCTTGGTTCTACCACTTGTGAGGCTACAGAAAAATTTTTCTTAAAAAGGAAATATCCTTGGATTACCATTAGACAGAACTGAATAATTCTACCAAGCTGGGGCATTTTTCTACAGTTCAGTTCAGTTCAGTTCAGTTGCTCAGTCATGTCTGACTCTTTGCGACTCCATGAACTGTAGCACGCCAGGCCTCCGTGCCCATCACCAACTCCCGGAGTCCACCCAAACCCATGTCCATTGTGTTGGTGATGCCATCCAACCATCTCATCCTCTGTCGTCCCCATCTCCTCCTGCCCCCAGTCTCTCCCAGCATTAGAGCCTTTTCCAATGAGTCAGTTCTCTGTATCCGGTGGCCAAAGTATTGGAGTTTCAGTTTCAACATCAGTCCCTCCAATGAACACCCAGGACTGATCTCCTTTAGGATGGACTGGTTGGATCTCCTTGCAGTCCAAGGGACTCTCAAGAGTCTTCTCGAACACCACACTTCAAAAGCATCAATTCTTCGGCACTCAGCTTTCTTTATAGTCCAACTCTCACATCCATACATGACTACTGGATAAACCATAGCCTTGACCAGATGGACCTTTGTTGGCAAAGTAATGTCTCTGCTTTCTAATATGTTGTCTAGGCTGGTCATAACTTTCCTTTCAAGGAGTAAGCGTCTTTTTATTTCATGGCTGCAGTCACCATCTGCAGTGATTTTGGAGCCCAGAAAAATAAAGTCTGACACTGTTTGCACCGTTTCCCCATCTATTTGCCATGAAGTGATGGGACCAGGTGCCATGATCTTAGTTTTCTGAATGTTGAGCTTTAAGTCAACTTTTTCACTCTCCTCTTTCACTTTCATCAAGAGGCTCTTTAGGTCTTCACTTTCTGCCATAAGGGTGGTGTCATCTGCATATCTGAGGTTATTGATATTTCTCCCAGCAACCTTGATTCCTGCTTGTGCTTCCTCCAGCCCAGCGTTTCTCATGATGTACTCTGCATAGAAGTTAAATAAGCAGGGTGACAACATACAGCCTTGACGTACTCCTTTTCCTATTTGGAACCAGTCTGTTGTTCCATGTCCAGTTCTAACTGTTGCTTCCTGACCTGCATACAGGTTTCTCAAGAAGCAGGTCAGGTGATCTGGTATTCCCATCTCTTTCAGAATTTTTCACAGTTTATTGTGATCCATACAGTCAAAGGCTTTGGCATAGTCAATAAAGCAGAAATAGATGTTTTTCTGGAACTCTCTTGCTTTTTCTATCATCCAGTGGATACTGGCAATTTGATCTCTGGTTCCTCTGCCTTTTCTAAAACCAGCTTGAACATCTGGAAGTTCACGGTTCACGTATTGCTGAAGCCTGGCTTGGAGAATTTTGAGCATTACTTTACTAGCGTGTGAGATGAGTGCAATTGTGTGGTAATTTCTACAGTTAATTATAATGAATTCTGATTAGCACGTGCATTATTTACCTAATCTAGACTTAAACTGAAATATAAAACATAGGTACAAAGAACATCTAATTATCTTTTTAACATATGAACAAAAGTAATTTTAAAAATATTTTTTCCTTCTCCAATCAAAAGATATAGTTGCTAAATAGACAATAAGACCCAATTATATGCTGTTACAAGAGATTCACTTCAGATTTAGAGGCATGCACAGACTGAAAGTGAAGGGATGGAAAAAGATATTCCATGCAAATGAAAGTCAAAAAGAGCAGAGGCTATGCTTATATCACACAAAATAGACTTTTTTCCCTTTCTTTTTTACCTGTTTCCCCCCATTTTTATTGAGAAATAGTTGGCATACATCATTGTATAGGTTTAAGGCATACAGCATGACTATTTGAACTATATATATTGTGAAATGATTACTGCAATGGGTTAACAGCATCTCATATAGATAAAATGAAAATAAAATTTTTTCCTTGTGATGAGATTTATCTGACTTTTTTCACTGATTTTGATTTAAGACTTACCTGTGTTGTTGAATGTATTAATATTTTATTCATTTTGCTTGCTAAGTAGTATTCCATTGCATGCATATACCAGACTTTGTTCATCTGTTCACCAGCTGATGGACAATGGTTTTTCACGTTACCCCTTTACAGTCATACCTATTTCCCTCCCTCCACTATCTCCAAACTCTCACAACCAATAATTTATTCTCTACCTCTATAATCTTGATATTTACACACAAAATAGACATTAAACCAAAAACTATAGCAAGATACAAAGAAGGTCATTATATAATGATAAAAGGATTGATTTATCAAGAGTATAACATTTGTAACTATTTGCATACTCAACACAGGAGCACCTAAATATATAAAGCAAATATTAACAAATTTTAAGGGAGAAATATACAGCTTTACAATAATAGTGGAAGACTAAAAAATCCGATTTTCAACAATGGATAGGTCATCCAGAAAGAAAAGTCAGTAAAGAAACTTTGGACTTAATGCCATGTTAGACTAGATGGACTTATCAGACATTTACTGAACATTCCTTCTAACAGCAGCAGGATATACATTCTTCTCATGTGTACATGGAACATTCTCCAGGATAGATTATATGTTTGGCCACAAGAAGAAATCTTGGTACATTCAAGAAAATTCTATCATGAAAATTTCAAGAAAATTCATGAACTTCTATCAAGCATCTTTTCCAACCATAATGATATGAAACTAGAAATCAATTAAAGGAAGAAAACTGAAAAATTCACAACTATGCTGAGACTAATCTACATCCTCTTGAACAAACAGTGTGTCAAATAAATCAAAAGGGAAATTAAAAAAAAATCTTGAGACAAGTGAAAATGGAAATACAACATAATAAAACTTCTGGGATGCAGCAAAAGCAGTTTCAAGAGGGAAGGTTACAGAAATAAACTCTTACATTAAGGAAAAAAGAAAGCTCTCAGAATTCCCTGGCAGTCCAGTGGTTAGGACTTGGAATTCTCATTGCTGGGGACTCTAGGTTCAATTCCTATTTTAGGAACTAAAATTTCATAAGCTGTATGCATGGCAAAAAAGAAAGGAAAAAAGAAAGCTCTCAAATAGACAACCTAACTTTACACCTCAAGGAACTAGAAAAGGAAGAACAAACTAAGCTCAAAGTTAGTAGAAAGAAGAATGAAATAGAGACAGCAAACAGTAGAAAAGATCAATGAAACTAAGAACAGTTTTTTAAGAAGATAAACAAAATACATAAACCTTTAGCTAGACTAACCAAGAAAAAAGAAAGAGGACTCAAAGAAAATTATAAATGAAACAGGAGACATTACAACTGATACTAGAGAAATACAACGAATCATAAGAGACAGCTATGAACAATTAATCAATCCTGAGTATCATTGGAAGGACTGATGCTGAAGCTAAGCTCCAATACTTTGACCACCTGGTGCCAAGAGCTGCCTCATTAGAAAAGACCCTGATGCTGGGGAAGACTGAAGGCAGGAGGAGAAGGGGATGACAGAGGACAAGATGGTTGGATGGCAACACCTACTCAATGGACATGAGTTTGAGCAAGCTCCTTTAGATGGTGAAGGACAGGCAAGCCTGGTGTGCTGCAGTCCATGGGGATGCAAAGAGTCAGACACTACTGAGTGACTGAACAACATTAATAATTATATGCCAACATTTTGGACATCCTAGAAGAAATGACTAAATTCCTAGAAACAGATAGCCTCCCAAGACTGAATCATGAAGAGATAGAAATCTGAATAGACTTACCATTAGTAAGGAGATTGAATCAGTAGTCAAAAACCTCCCAACAAAGAAATGTCCAGGACCAGATGCCTTCATGGTGAATTCTACCAAACACTTAAGGAAGAATTAATATCAAGCCTTCTCAAGCTTTTACAGCAAATGGAAGAGGAGGGAACTCTTCCAAAATCATTGTATGAGGCCAACCTAAACCAGACAAGGATACTACAACAAAAGAAAATTAGAGACCAGTATCTCTGAGGAAGACCCATGCAAAAATCCTCAACAACATGTTAGTAAACTAATTCCATGGTATATTAAAAGGATCATATACCATGATCAAGTGGGATTTATTCTAGGGATGCAAGGGTGGTTCAATATCCACAAATCAATGTGATACAACACATTAAAAAAACGAAGGATAAAAACATATGATCATTTCAATAGGTACAGAAAAAGTACTGGACAAAATTCAACATCCTTTTTAAGATAAAAATTGTCAATAAATTGGTATAGAGGGAATGTACCCCAACATAATAAAGGCCATATTTGATAAGCGCACAGCTATCATTCTCAATGGAGGAAAGCTGAATGCTTTTCTTCTAAGAATAGGAACAAGACAAGGATGCCACTTTTATTCAACATGGTATTGAAGTCCTAGACAGAGAAATTAGGAAGAAAAAGACATGAAGACATCCAAATTGGAAAGCAGAGACAAAACAGTCACTATTTGCAGATGACAGGATTTTATATATATTAACTGAAAACCCTGAAGACTCCACCAAAAACTATTAAAACAAATAAACAAATTCAGTAAAGTTGCAGGGTACAAAATCAATACAAACATCTGTTGCATTGATTTTTTTTTTTTTTTTGCCACACCATGTGGCTTGTGGGATATTAGCTCCCCAACCAGGGATCAAACCCAGGTCCATGGCAGTGAAAGCCCACATCCCAACCATAGGACCACCAGGGAATCCCCCTGTTGTATTTTAATACACTAACAACAAACTATCAGAAAGAGAAATTAAGAAAACAATCCCACTGGCAATAGCATCAAAAAGAATGAAATACTTAGGAATAAATTTAACCAAGGAGGTAAAAGATCTATACTCTGAAACTGTAAGACATTGATGAAAGTGAAGAAAACACAAATAAAAGGAGATAATCTACGCTTACGGTTGGAAGGATTAATGTTGTTAAAATGTCCATATTGCACATAATGATCTAAAAAGTCTATGTAATCTGTATCAAAATTTCAATGGCGTTTTTCACAGAAATAGAAAAAAAAATCTTAAAATTTGGGCTAGATGGCAAATCCGTCAACAGCTGGGAATGGAGACAGACTTCTTGAACTGACCTAGGCTTTAGAGTGACATGGTACATACCTAGAGTGTTACAGAGAGTGTTATGAGTTATTAAAGGAATTTGTGAAAATATATTCGTTACCAGTTGCTGCTATGAGGTTGTTTGCTCAATGACTTAAGTAGAAAAATAAGGAAATATCTAGATGGCCTCTCATGCTCCCTATTAATACTTTGTCTGCTAGTGTGTAACAGACTCCTTTTATTTATTTTGGCTGTACCTCCCACCAACCGGGATCTTAATTCCCTGAGCAGGGATCAAACTCATGATCCCTGCATTGGGAGCACTAAGTCTTTACCACTGTGTTACCTGGTAAATCCCCTGATCCCTTTCAAAAACTGAGGAAAGGTTATAAATCCTTTTCTCAGAAAATGCACAGCAAATACACACAAAATATTTTTCATAATTTTAGGGGGCCATATACTTTTGAAACCTATCCTGGACTCCAAGATAAGGACTGTCTTTTCTCCCAAGAGTCAGCCCAACTCTCAGTCCTATTTTATTTTTAAAAAATATTTATGTAGCTGCATTACATCTTTAGTTGTGGCATGTGGGATCTAGTTCCCAATCAAGAATCGAACCCTGGTCTGCTGCATTGGGAGTGCAGAGACTTAGCCAGTGGACCACCAGCGAAGTCCCTCAGTCCTATTTTAGCATGAGCGACTGAAATGAACTGAACTGAACTGAACTGAAGTTTAGTAGATCAGAAGCAGGTTCTGGAAGCAGGTGGGTTTGGGAGATTACTAGGCATTACTACACATTCTATTTACTTTGCAAAGTATAAAGACATGAACAATGCGACGGAAGATGCCACATTCTGGATCTTAGAGGAGGTCGTTATGGTCACTACAAATAATGGTTTCTGACCACAGATCCAGCTGAATCATTCAGCAAATATTTACTGGGCGCCTGATATGTACAGGCACTGAGCCAGACAATGAGCTCACCAAGATAAAAAAGACATCATTTGTGTCCTTGATGAGACATTCACATGTAAAAGCATGAATGTAGTTACTGGTGGCCTGAAAATAAAGGTTACCTAAGTCTGAGAGGCATTTTGAGGTGACGGAAAGGACTCTGAGCTTGTGATTTGATTTTTGGCTTCACCACATTCTAGTGTGGCATCACTCAATCTCAGATTGCTTCATCTATCAAGTGCGGCAAATAAGTAGGTGAGAACTGTGGCAAATCTTCAAAAAGATAACCTTTAAAAAAATTAACATGGACAAACAGAAAAGGCAAGTTACAGGCTTATTGAAAATGACAGTTGAGAGAGTCGCCCCCAGAGGGAAGAGCCTGACTCTTCCCTGGCTATACAGACACCGCCGCGCCCCGCACGCGGTCAGAAACCGCCCAATAAACCCTCCGGGCCGGACCCAGTTCCGCTTCCGCAGGCAGGTTTTCGCTGTTGGCGTGAGCGAAGGACGCCAGACGCAACGTAGCGTCGGACCTCCCCATTGCGCATGCTCTGGAGGCGAGGCTGAGAACGGAAGGACGGGGGCGTGGCCAGACTCCGCGGCCGGCCGGCTCGCTCTCCCTGTGGCCCCGTGCGGGAGGCGGGGGCGCGCGCACGCTCGTTCGCGCGGCCGGCTGCGTACAGTAGTGACGGCCGCGCGGGAGCGGTCACATGACCGTAGCGGCTGCCTGTACAGTAAGGACCCAATATGGCAGCGGCGGTAGCAGTGGTAACGGCAGCAGGAGGACCGGCCGCCCCATAGACCGCCCCCAGCGCACCACCCCCGCCGCTTCCTCTGCTCCGGTGCTCCTCCGGCCTGACTTCCCCTTTCTCCCACCTTTCCCGGCACCGCGGGAAAAACAGCGCAGGGCAGAGCAGGCAGGGAGGGCGGCCGGAGCCCGGACACGGGAGCCTCCCAGTCAGTTCAAGACCCGACATGAGGGAAAAGGGCCGTAGGAAGAAGGGCAGGACCTGGGCGGAGGCCGCCAAGACGGTAAGGCGGAGGGAGCGGACGGGAAAGCTGGGAGGATTTCGTTCCCTCGCCGCCCTCCCTCGGTCGCAGGGGAAGGGAGGTCAGTGGCACTGCGACCCGGCTAAGGGGGGCACAGAACCGCGCGGCGAGGGCGGCGGTTAGTGTCGGGCTTGTGGTCCCTGTGGGAATGGAGGCGCCTAAGCGGAAGAGGGTCGCCGCGGGGCTGTGGCTTCTCCCCGCGTCTGCGATGGTTCCTCTATGGTGTTTTGAAGCTGCCTGTCGGAGTCACTGCGTTCTCACCCCGACTCTGTGGTAGCCCCTGCCCCAACATGGGGAAGTCTGTTGTGCTTGCACAGTAACCGGTTCTTCTCCCTTGTGCGGTTGAGGAGCCCCCATTGGATGCGGATAGGAGAAGGCTTGTGCGTGCACCCAGCCCCAGAAAGAAGAGGAGAGCGGTGGAACTGGGTAGAATTGACCCGCTGTAGCAGGCACACCGCCCGGCTCCCGGGCCCCTGCTTGTCTGGGCTCCTGGATCCGGCCGGAGGTCACGAGGCTCTTGTTTTATGTTTGCTGTTGGAGCCGAAAGTGCAGGAGGTGTTTAGAAACGAAGTAACAGGTGGGACTTGTAGAATTTTTTTTTTTTTCCTGTTTCCGTAGAGACCTACTCTGAACAAGGCAGCAATGCATGGTGGGACCTGTAGTTTTACCCGGCCTTGACTTTTCCGTAGCTAAAGTGGTGATGGCCTCACGAAGTTGTGATTAGTGGATAAAACCATCGTTTTTTTTCCTTCTAAATTTA
Source organism: Capricornis sumatraensis (assembly GCF_032405125.1). NCBI lineage: Eukaryota > Metazoa > Chordata > Mammalia > Artiodactyla > Bovidae > Capricornis > Capricornis sumatraensis. Next base: position 33,127,002 of record NC_091069.1, on the reverse strand, counting down.
TCTTAACGAAACTTAGAGGTAGGTTTAAAAAATAGAGTATTGAGGATGAGTGAGAACTTTTATGCTTTTTATGAAAAAATTAAAGGCGTCCATGTATATATATTTAGAAATGAAAGGTTTGGAGAAAGTCAGGTTCGTTCCATCTTCTGAGGGTGCAGCAGAAAAGTAATAGGACGTAAGACAGCAGCGTTTTAGTGTTGGGAAGTGAGAAGGATTGGAAGCATTATTTTTAATGGTGAATCATGACAATAATACTTGTACAACCTGGAGAGCCCCTCTAAATGAAGCCCCTCTTTATGGTGTGTTGTATGTTTTATTTTTTAAAGAGGAGTTTTCTGAATAGTAACAAATGTTCACTGTGGGAAAGTTAGGGAAATTATAGTATTTTAGTATAAATAAGGAAAAAAGTCATGTATTTAACCAAACTCTGTTAACATTTGATATATTACCGCCCAGTCTTTTTTATTTCCCCAAATCTGGGTCCTTTTGTTTATTCATTCTTGCACATTTGCTTTGTAAATCTTGTGCATTTGTTTTGTAAATGTTGTGTTTTAGAGGATTCATGAATCTTAAACTTGTTTGTCTGTTTTAGTAGGAAATGTGGAAAAGTTAGTGAATAAATAAAAGCACATTTTATTTGTTGAGTGCTTTCAGTTACAGTGTATCTACATAACTGTAATTGCTGGTCGTTTCCCGCCAAAGAAAAAACTCTAGAAATAATTTTGTTGGGTGGTGGGGAAATTCCTCCTTCACAAAAGGAGTGAAGGAGGAATTGTTCTAGTTGATCAGCACTACCTTAAGACCTCTTTTATTTAAAGAAGGATGGTAAATTTTATTCATAAGTAACCAGATCCCAACTGTCATTGTGTTAATTAATTTTAAGTCTCTAGAATTTCATGAGTACTTTATGAATTCTCTCTTTGGATAAAATAGTCTAATCTTTGGGAGATTGTGATAGGAAAACTTTGCATCTACAGTCTATTTTCCTATAGTAAATTATTATGTTTGCTCATTTATAACAAACATTTCAAGCCTTAGCTAGTTATGTGCAAGTAGTATTTAGAAGATGTAAAGACCAGAGCTAATCAGTAGAGCTTTGAGTTCCTGAAGCAATTAGTATATTAGTGGTTTGGTATTTTTATTTGATTCTGGCAAATATATAAGAGCTCAGACTATAAAAATGAATTTTAGAAAGAGAATGGTGACACTAAAACTTCTTTTTTCTAGTAGCCAAAATCTAGAAAACACTACTCTTTTTTATGATCTGTAAAGTGAGTAATTAAAATAAACCTTAGTGTTCAAAAGGATTCTGTTTATAGGAGAAATAGGTAGAATTAAATGTGAGAAGAATAAGCAAAAGTAAATCTTTAATATTTTCAGACGCAGAATAATGAGATCAGAAAGTTAGTGGTTTGACAGAGAGAGATAACTTTGACCTAAATTAGGAAACTGTATATTTTATAAGATTAAGAGAACTAGGAGAAGCAAGTCTTAAACTTACCTCATAGGCATTAAGGCCAAATGTTCTAGGAACCGAGTTTCAGAAAGGATATATTAAAATTATTCATTGAGTATAAGCAATATCTATTTCATATTTCATTGTGTTCTTGGTACCTACATTATACAGCTATCCTGTTTTAGAGAACATTATTAAAATGGGGTTGTGTTCCTGACCAATAATAGAGCAATAAATAAATAAAATTATTTGCATATATATGTATTTATGTCACATATATTTGTGATTTGGGGTGTTGTATGTATGTGAGAGAGCTATACAAATTGATACAGGGTTGCTGTGAACAACCTGAAAAGGGAAAAATAATATGATCCATAATTATTATATAGTTATAAGATTATGCCAAAGTCTGATTAAATGTAGAGAATAGATGGGTTCCAATAACTGAAGACATCACACAGAGAAATAATGGAATTAAGATTCAGTTGAACTTGAATGCTCTTTCACAACACTGGATTGTGTCCTTGCTGATCTTCTGTTTGTCTCATAAATACGCTAGTTATAAAAGCATTATTCAAGTATTTAGTTAACAGTATTACATTTTAAATTTATTTATTGGCTGCACCCTGTGGCTTGCAGGATCTCAGTCCCCCCCCCCCCCCCCCCCGGGACTGAACCCAGGCCGTGGCAAGACTGGAATACTAACCCCTAGGCCTGCAAGGAGATCCAACCAGTCCATTCTGAAGGAGATCAACCCTGGGATTTCTTTGGAAGGAATGATGCTAAAGCTGAAGCTCCAGTACTTTGGCCACCTCATGCGAGGAGTTGACTCATTGGAAAAGACTCTGATGCTGGGAGGGATTGGGGGCAGGAGGAGAAGGGGACGACTGAGGATGAGATGGGTGGATGGCATCACTGACTCGATGGATGTGAGTCTGAGTGAACTCCAGGAGTTGGTGATGGACAGGGAGGCCTGGTGTGCTGCGATTCATGGGGTCGCAAAGAGTTGGACACGACTGACTGAACTGAGGCCACCAGGGAACTCCCATTACGCGTTTTAAATTTTAAAGGTAGCAGTGATAGTGGTGATGATGTGATTTGGGTAAGAGACCTGCAGTATAGTGTTTGGAGCAATTAAAACAAAAATTTGTAGTAAGCCAGAGATACTGAAAATCATTACATTGACTTTAGAACTGTGTTCAAAGTTACGTGCATATTTTTTTTTAAAGCAAAAGAAAGCATTATATCATGTACACATTAGGTGACATCCCTGAGGAATTCAGCTGTTTTTACAAAATAGAACTTTCAAAAGAGTATAATTTTGTTGATACCATTTTTTTTTTCTTGAAGTTTTTCCTTGTCACCCACCACAACTGGGGACACATTAAAAGGCAAAAATGTCTTTTTTGGACAAGTTTGTTGTGATTGTAGGTGAAAGAGAGCAGCAGACCTTGGAGACTGCACTAGGTTATCTTTGAGGAGTGAAGTGGTCCGAGTGTGTGTGAAGGATGGGTGTTGAGAGATAAGGAGAACAGCAGGCAAGTGTAGATCTTTAGCATGTGATTTCTAGACTGAAGAAAGTTGTTTTTTGGTTTTTGTTTTTTTTGTATCTAGACTTCACTTAGTGGTTAATGCTGTTTTGAAAGTGTGTAGGTTTTTAAATTTATGTTATTTACCGAAAGTCATTTGGGCTTCCCTGGTGGCTCAGCAGTAACGAATCTGCCTGCTGTACAGGAGCCACAGGTTCTAGCCCTGGGATGGGAAGATTCCCTGGAGGAGGACATGGCAACACACTTCAGTATTCTTGCCTGGAGAACCCCCATGGGCAGAAGAGCCTGGTGGGCTACAGTCCATAGGGATGCAAAGAATCAGACACCACTGAAGCGACTTACCACACTCGCCTAAAGCTATTTAACTTTAGGGAATATAGTGGAAGAAAATTTCTATTAAATGAATAACTCTCATAGGCTAACTATCTTTTTGTAGGAAGTATTGAAAATAGAAAAGAATTACTTAGAAGTAAAATGATAAAAGCTAAGTCACTTCAGTTGTGTCCGACTCTGTGCGACCCCATAGAGGGCAGCCCACCAGGCTCCCCCGTCCCTGGGATTCTCCAGGCAAGAACACTGGAGTGGGTTGCCAATATGTAATGATTAGAAAGAAAAAAGTCTTAAAAAGACTTTAGGAAAAAAAAGATGTATTGACTTAGAAAGTTTCAGTTCTCTTAATCTTGACCATAAGTAATTGTCTCCTGTTAGGAGTATGGCCAGGCCTGGGGATATCTCCTTGGACCAGTACTGGTTGGCCAGAGTCTTTTTATGCCCGTATTTGTCTTATGTTTGTACTTGTAAATATTAGAATCTCCAGGAGAGTGTGCATCTTGGGAAACCGTATTAAAGAAATATATTGTTTTTGTAATATTGTTTTATAGAAAGTAAAACTGGACAAAATCTTCCTGGAATATGTTAAAAATAGAATGAGAAAGGTTGTGAAGAGCATGAGTGAAAAACTGAGAAACTGCTCTAACCTGTACTTTTCAAAACCAGTTTTTTTGAGGTATAATTGACATAAAATTATAAGATTTTAGATACGTTTATGCAGGTCTGTTTGTGCTAGGGGATTCTTTGCTTGAAACATCTTTATTTTTGCCTTAATACCGAATTCTTTGCTTGAGAGATCTTCATTTTTGCCTTAATACCGAAGTAAAGTTCCCTTGTATTTTGCCCTTATATTTTGTATTATTATTTTCAATTCATCCTTCCTTCTGTCCTGTTCTCATGTTCCTGCCTTGAAAGCCCACAAACAAACTAAGGAAAAAGGAAGGAAAGAAAATCTGTTTTGAACATATAAGTTAAAAATGTCTGTGGGAAGTGCTGCTGCTGCATCTCCTAGAATTATGGCAGGAGCTGAGAAAATGATGTCAGATTTGCAGAAGTCCTTGCTCTTTCCTCATCCACAAAATCTATCTACTTTTAAAAGGCTGTGCAATTTTGCTGTCAGTGAAAGGGCATTATGTTTTCACTACAAAAGCTATCTGGAAGGAGGCCAGTTGTGTGGAAGATACAACTACAGGAACCTGATAAGTAAGGTTTGTCTGCTGTTTTCATCCTTTTTATTAATACATGCATGCATACTATGTCGCTTCAGTCATGTCCTAACTCTTTGTGACCCTATGGACTGTAGCCTGCCAGACTCCTCTGTCCATGGGATTCCCTGGGCAAGAATAGTGGAGTGGGTTCCCGTGCCCTCCTCCAGGGTCTCTTCCTGACCCAGGGATCTAAGCCGCATCTTTTATGTGTCCTGCATTGGCAGGCGGGTTCTTCACTGTTAGGGCCACCTGGGAAGCCAGAAGACTGGGAAAGCTCCACTAGTTCTGTTTTCTTTCTTTCCATATCTCATAGAGGCCATCCTCATAGTTGATAGTGTTGCAGTATTGTGCAGTTTAGTACTTTTAGTACAGTTTGATTTATCATGTTTTTAGTGTTTTTAAAAGGTTTTTGAGCATACTTAATTTTAGAATTCTTTAGATATGACTTAATAGTGTTAGTTTTCTATTACAGTTTGTGTGGAGGGGGTTTTCCTTTTTGCCTGTAGGCTTTCTCAAGTAGCGGAGAGCAGGAGCTACTCTTTGTTCTGTTGGTTTTTCTCCTTGCGGAGCATAGGCTCTAGTGGGCGCATTAGTTTCGGCTCTCCTGCTCTGAAGTGTGGGCTTAGTAGTTCTGGTACATGGGCTTAGTTGTTCCTCGGCATGTGGAATTTTCCTGGATCAAGGATTGAACCCATGTCCCCTGCATTGGCAGGCGAATTCTTACCCACTGTATCACCAGGGAAGTCCTAGACTCATTATTTTTGAAAAAGTAGAACGGCAGTATGTAGAAAGTCTTGGATGAGTCACTATACTGAAAATAGGAATTAAATGTATATGCAAATATTGAAAATAATTTAGTTGCCAAAGTGAAATTAACGTGCTTAGTCACTCAGTTGTGTCTCTTTGCGACCCCATGGATGTAGCCCTCCAGGCTCCTCTGTTCATGGGGATTCTTCAGGCAAGAATACTGGATTGGGTTGCCACGCCCTGCTGGATCTGTAGTCTTTGCCATTTTGGTACATTAACAGCATTTCTTTAGTTTTGTTCAGTAGAACTTCATGGAAATGGTCTGTATCTGTGCTGTCCAGTACACTAGCCACATGTGGCCATTGAGCACTTCAAATGTGACTAGTGAGACTAAGGAACTGAATTTTGAATTTTATTTAATTTTAATTAAGCTTAAATACCTACATTTGTTTAGTGGCTGTTATAGAATAACTTCCTATGCTTACTGACTTTCTGTGTATTTTTCAGTAAACTTGTCTGTTCAGATTTTTGCCCTTATTTTTTTTCTTGCTTCCTGGTCTTTTTTATACTAGTTTCTAAGAGTGCAGTGTAGATTAAGGAAACTGGCCCTTTGTCATATGTCACAGATCTGTTTCCCAATTTTGGCTTTGACTGATTTATGCATTTTTTATGTTAATATATTAATAAATAAATTTGCCAATCTTTACCTTTTGTGTTTTTTTAGGTTTTAAGTCCTATTAAGAAAACCATTCTCAAAGATTATAAATGAGTGCTTAAAAAAATGTTTAGCTGTAAAGGTGTATATTCCCCAAATAAAATCCATATTTTATTATGAACAAGTAGGAAGAAATTCAGTTTATATGTATCAGTAAGACTGTGCTTCTTGATGGCAGAGACTTTTCTTTTAAAGGTTTCTACCTGCAGAAATGGATGCTAAATCTTTGTTGTTGTTTTTCACCTTTTTTATTGGCGATAAGACACTTGTCACTTTAAAGATAGCACAATTTGAGTAAAATTAGTCAACTATATTAAGTATTGTTTGCCAGTATTGTTCAGTACCTCTCTCTTGTTTGTGAAAGAAAGTTATTTCAAGACACACCACGATATTTGCCTTCCAAGACCCTTTTGAATTACAATTGGACATTTCTTTGGTAATTTTACTTCTCACCTTGCTTGACAAAACTAAAATTGGTTAATTGTAAAAACACATGTACTGAGTCCTGAACATCAAGGGACACTGTAAACCTAATGAGTTACTGCATCTTCTTGGTAATTTGTTCTTTTAGTAAAAATTAAGTTGTGAAACACTTGTCATTTGGAATTTCTTTTGCTGCTGATGTTTAGCGGCAAACAGCATTGATGCTACATTTAGAATGGACTTTGAATAGCTTGGGGTGGCTCACATCATCTGGAATCTTTAACCCACTGATGTCTGAATTATTTAGTAGTTGGTTTAGCCATATTCAGTTTCAAATAAAGTGCTTAACAACGATGTTAGTGACTTATTCTAAAGAGTAACATAAAATTTTTAATGTATTGCTATTGATTTTATAGTTTCCTATATGATTTGAGTGGTTCTGACAAATTTTATAAGTTTAAATGGATGGTACCCATGAAATTGATATTTTGGGAAAGGTTTTCTCTTTTACATTGTGTGTATGTGTGAGAGTGAGTGGTGGAGAGGGGAAAGGAGAAAGAAGATGTCAAAAAGATGGATTACAAGATAAAGATAATGAACACTTTTCATGTATATCATTAAACACCCATGAAACATGTAAAGAGGAATATAGGACTATATATATATATGTGTGTGTGTGTGTGTGTGTGTGTGTGTGTTTGGCATCTCCCAAGCAGTATGCAGTGTCATAGTTCCCCAACCAGAGATTGAACTCATCCCCTGCATTGGGAGCCCAAGGTTAATCATTGGACCTCCAGGGAAGTCCCAAGACTATTTTTATTAGCAGCTTGGGAATAACCTTAACAATCTGGATCTGATTTTGGTTGTTTAATTTATTGAGCTTATTGTGTCAGCTTGGACAAGTCATTTAAATCAGTGCTCAAACATTAGTGTGTATAAGAATCATCTGGGAAGTTATTATAATATAGATGATTATTCAGTAGGTCTGCAGTGTAGCCAGAGACTCTGCATTTGCAATAAGTTCACAGGTGATGCTGGTGGTTTGATGTAAGGACCACACTGGGAGTTGTAGGGACTTTAGACTGCTGCTGCCGCTGCTAAGTCTCTTCAGTCGACTCTGTGCGACCCCATAGACAGCAGCCCACCAGGCTCCCCTGTCCCTGGGATTCTCCAGGCAAGAACACTGGAGTGGGTTGCCATTTCCTTCTCCAGTGCATGAAAGTGAAAAGTGAAAGGAAGTCGCTCAGTCGTGTCCGACTCTTCACAACCCCATGGACTGCAGCCCACCAGGCTGCTCTGTCCATGGGATTTTCCCGGCAAGAGTACTGGAGTGGGGTGCCATTGCCTTCTCCGATGATTAGGCTAGAACGTGTGAAAAATTCTTTGACGATACCTGGTACGTTGTTGACTTCCCTGGTGGCTCAGTGGTAGAGAACCCGTCTGTTAATGGAGGAGATGCAGATTCGCTCCCTGGGTTGGGAAGCTGGAGAAGGAAATTGCAACCTACTCCTGTGGGAAATCCCATGGACAGAGGAGCGTAGCCGGGTATATTCCAAGGGGTTGCAAGTGTTGTAAGCATGGTTTTTTAATGTTACTGAAAAATTAATAAATGTAGATCATCTTATGTTTCTGAGTGAGAAAATGAATATTGTACAGATGTTATTTCTTATCAGGTGCAGAGGTTTGAAACAGTTCTAATGAAAAGCTTTCTAGTCTCAGGGACCCCATTTGCCACTTGTTTCTCAAGGTCAGTGTGGAATGAATGACAGAGACCTGAACGAGCTGTGGACAAGTTTGGGAACGCAGTGGAAGCTCCATATCATGGTTTAGGAGATTGTGTGCCAGATCCCTCTCTTGACTTAGACTTTGTGAACTGCTCTGGAGAAAGCATGTAGCAAGGAATGGCAGGCAGCCTCAAGTTGCTGAGTGACTCCTTGCAAAAAGTCAGCAATAAAACAGTAAGGGACTGAAACCTGCCAACAGGTAAGGTTCCTGGTAAGCCTGGAAAAGAATCCCAAGTCTCAGATAAGTTCACAGTCCCAGCTGTCACTTCTGACTCAGCTCTGTGAGACCCTCCGCAGAAGACCCTCTTAAGCCATGGCCAGAATCCTGGCACAGAACTATGAGATAACTTGGTATTGGGTTCACCTAAGTTCTTTCATAAACCATAATCACACCATAAATTTGTGTTGTTGGGGCTGTATAATAGCAAAAGTAATATTAAAATCTGGTGGAGGAAGGAACATGGGAAGGTTGGTCTCAGAGAGGGTTTGGCCTGGATATTCAAGGGTGAATATAGATAAGGGTATTCCAGGCAGACAGAAGGAAGGCTGAAAAAATGGAGTGTATGTTTTATGCATGCTGATTTACCTTTGAGTCTTGTGAAGTAAAGTAAAAGATAAGGCCAGAAAAGACAATCTAGGATCCAAATGTGGAGAGTTGTAGAAGTTGAACTGACAGATATTTTTATTCTAGTAGTTGTAATGCTTTTCTGCAGGTGACAACATCATTGTCTGTGTTTGGGGCCATTTGTGGGGTGTATTGTAGAGAGCTGAAAAGTCTAGCTACAGAGAGGTTATCAGGGTTAGAGTAGGGCTCTTGAATTAAAAGGATGCCTAGAGGTATACATTCCCCCCCCCCCATCATTCAGTGTTTCTTATTTTATACCTGTTCCTTGTACACCTCTCATGCTTACAAGTGTCCAACAGAAGCCTATGCTTGAGTTCTGCCAGTCTCCTGAAATCTTCACCTATATAGGAGGTTCTGGCATGTTCTTCAACACAACAGAATTGTATGATTCTTGAGAGGGAAAAAAGAAAGCAAACTCTTTCCCACTTCATTCTAGCTCATGTTGATTTTTCTTTTCTCTGAATTCTTATGCCACTATTCTTCCTATTGCACTGTCCTTTGGGCTGCTGGTCTTCTGGGTTGTTGAGGTGCTAGAATCAATCAGGAGTCTGTGTTGCACAACTCCAGGGGAAGCCATTCATATTCACATATTGTATTTTATGTGAATATCGCTTTCTAGAGTTGTGCATCACAGTGACTCTGGGTTCCATGATGCTTTTTGTGAAAATATCATTAAACAATAATTTATTTGGACTTCCCTGGTGGTGCAGTGGATAGGAGTCTGCCTGCCAATGCAGGGGACATGGGTTTGCTCCCTGGTCCGGGAAGATTCCACGTGCTGCAGAGCAGTTAAGCCTGGGTGCTGCAGCTGCTGAGCCCACATGCTGCAGCTACTGAAGCCCGTGCACCTAGAGCCAGTGCTCCTCAACAGGAGAAGCCTTGGCAATCAGAAGCTCGTGCGCTGCAACCAGAGAAAGCCCACGAGCAGCAGTGGAGACCCAGCGTAGCCAAAAACAAAATGATTTTAAGAAGACTGGTATATTTCAGTTCAGTTCAGTCGCGTCCAACTGGTATGCTTATTTCTGATCAAATTTAAGAATATTTTTGCTAGGAGAAAAACTATTACAGGTTTGTGATAGAAAAGTCACACCTTGAGAACAGATGGGTGGGCAGCAAGAAGGGCAGCTTTTCTATTTAGTATTGGATTTGCTTCATGTGTATTTCCCAAGTCTGTTTCCTGCAGACAGAGGTGGTAGCAAATGACAGAGGTTTGATGAAAGTGTTTCCTGTTAGCTGTGTGGTTTTTTGTGAACGCTTTACTTTTTAGACTTTTTAATATGGTGGATTACATTGATATTTCAAATTTTGAATTGGCCTTGCTTTCCTGGGGAAATAAACCTTACTTGGTTGTTTATTATACTTTTTATATATTTCTGGGTTTGTTGAGGACATTTATGGTTATGTTCATAAGGAATATTAATCTGTAGTTTTTTTGTATTGTTTATGTCTGGCTTTGGTATCAGGGTAGTGTTGACCTCATAAAAAAGGAAGTCTTCCTCTGTTTCTCAGGAAACAGAGAGATTACAATTGAGCCTCACTATTCACGGATTCAATACAGTTGACCCTTGAACATCTTGGGTGTTAGGGATGCTGACCCTCTATACAGTCGAAAATCCTCAAGTGACCTGTAGGCCACCCTCCATATCTGTGGTGCCTCATCCATAGATTGAACCAACCTTGAATTGTGTAATATTGTAGTTTTTACCGTTGAAAAAAATTCCTTGTATTGGTGGGCCCATGCAGTTAAACCTGTGTTGTTTGAGGGTTAGCTGTACTTGTGGATTCACCTGCTTGCTAAAATTTACTCCTCATCCCAAAATCAATACGTGGCACTTTTGTCTATTCATGGACATTGGCTGAGTGGTGAAACATTTGTCACCTGACGCTGAGATCTCTGCTGAAGTCGAACAAGGTGGTGCTCTACCTTGTTTCAGCTCTCATAGTGAAAAATTGGTCTATTTAGTGTCATGGTGTTTGCATTTTTGTGCTTTTTGTTAGGCTCTCACTATTTAAAATGGCTCCCAAGTGTAGTACTGAAGTGCTGTCTAGCATTCATTCTTAAATGCAAGGAAACTGTGTGCCTTATGGAGAAAATACCTGTATTAGATAAGCTTTGTTTAGGTGTAAGTTACAGTCCTTTTGGCCATGAGTTCAAAGTCAGTGAGTCAGTAACATGTATTAAATAAGATGCCTCTAAACAGAATCACGTAAAACAAGGTTCAGTTCAGTCGCTCAGTCGTGTCCGACTCTTTGCAACCCCATGAATCGCAGCATGCCAGGCCTCCCTGTCCATCACCAACTCCTGGAGTTCACCCAGACTCACGTCCATCAAGTCAGTAATGCCATCCAGCCATCTCATCCTCTGTCATCCCCTTCTTCTCCTGCCCCCAATCCTAAGGTTACGTTGACAAAACTATGACCAGAGGCTTGTAGGAACTTTGTATTTCACTTAGGAGCAGTGGGTCAGTATTTGCTAATTTTACATTCATGGTGACTTTACAGAACATAACTATTGTGAATAATGAGAATGGACTGTGTATAGAACTGGTGTTATTTCTTCTTTAAATGTTTGATGGAATTAACCAGTGAAGCATTCTGGGGTCTAGAGATTTCCTTGGTGGGAGCATTTTCACTATGAATTCAATTTCTAGTATAATTATAGAGCTATTCAGATTTCTTGTGTAAGTTTTAGAAGTTTGTGGTTTTTCAGGAATTGGTCCATTTCATTTAAGTTGTTGAGTTTATGTCTGTAGAGTTGTTGGTAGTATTCTCTTATTGTTTGCAGTCTGTAGTAATATATCCCCTCTTTATTCTTGATACTGGTTATTTGTCTTTTCCTTTTTTTTTTTTTTTTTTGGGCTACAGATTTATCAATTTTTAAAAATCAGGTGAAAGAACCAGCTTTTGGTTTCATTAATCTTTCTCTTTTTGTTTTCAGTCTCGTTGATATTCATTATCTTTATTATTAGTAGCAGTCATTTTTCATACCTGGCCCGCCGTGCCCCACCACTGCACTCTGGTAACCACTAATCCTTCTGTGTCTTGGGTTTGCCTGTTCTGGACAGTCCATATAGATGGAGTCCTACAACATGTGGCTTTTTGTGTTTCTTTTTTTTCACTTTAGCATAATGTTTTCAAAGTTCATCCATATTATAGTGTGTATCCTTTTTTTGTGGCTGAATAATATTCCCTCACGGCTATACCACCTTTTATTTATCTGTTTATCAGTTGATGGATATCTGGATTGTTTATACTTTTGGCTATTACGAATAATGCTGCAGTGAATATTTTGTGTACAACAAATGTTTAATTCTTTATGTAGGAGGTGAATTGCTAGGCCATATGTTAACTCTGTGTTTAACTTTTTCAAGAATTGAATTATTTGTCTTTTTGTTGATTTCTAAGAATTCTTCATATACTGCGTCAGTTCAGTTGCTCAGTCATGTCTGATTCTTTGCGACCCCATGGACTGCAGCATGCCAGGCTTCCCTGTCCTTCACTATCTCCCAGAGCTTGCTCAAACTCATGTCCATTGAGTGTCAGTGATGCCATCCAACCATCTCATCCTTTGTTGTCCCCTTCTCCTCCTGCCTTCAGTCTTTCCCAGCATCAGATGTCTTTCCTATGAGTTGGCTTTTCACATCAGGTGGCCAAAGTATTGGAGCTTGAGCATCAGTCCTTCCAATGAATATTCAGGATTGATTTCCTTTAGGATTGCCTGCTTTGGTCTCCTTTCAGTCCAAGGGACTCTTAAGAGTTTTCTCCAACACCAGGTTCAAAAGCATCAATTCTTCGGCACTCAGCCAGCCTTCTTTATGGTCAATTCTCACATCCATACATGATTACAGGAAAAACCATAACTTTGACTGCATACCTTATCAGACACACAATATTGTCTTTGTGGGTTCTTTCACCTTTTTTTAGAAATGGTCTTTAAACATATTTTAATCAATCACTTAATTAATTAGACTGCACTGGGTCCTGGTTACAGGACTTGGTTGCAGGATCTTTAGTTGTGGCACGTGAACTCTTCATTTGGGCATGTGGGATCTAGTTCCCTAATCAGGTTCCCTGCATTAGGAGCTCAGAGTCTTAGCCACTGACCCACCAGGCAAGGCCCTTTACTTTCTTGATACGTCCTTTAGCACAATTTTTTTTTAAGTATCTTAACTTCGATTGCATTCATTTTTGACTGTGCTGGATCTTCATTGCTATGCAGGCTTTTCTCGAGTTGTGGCAAGCAGGGGCCGCTTTCCAGTTGCGGTGCGCTGCCTTCTTACCGCAGGGCTGCAGCTTCTGTTGTGGCTTCTGTTGTGAGGGCTTCTTCTGTTGTGGAGCACAGGCTCTAGGCACACAGGCTTCAGTAGTTGTGCGACGCAGGCTGTAGAGCACAGGCTCAGTAGCCGGGACTCATGGGCTTAGTTGCTCTGCAGCATGTGGGGTCTTTCCAGACCACGGATCGAACCTGAGTCTCCTGCATTGACAGGTGGATTCTTTACCACTGAGCCATCAGAGAATCTCCTGGAAGCTGACCTTTGACCAAACATTTGAAAGAGATAAAGGAGCAAGCTTTGCAGATAATCTGGGAAGGAGCCCTCTACAGAGAGGGAACAGTCGGTATGAGGACTCTGAGGCAGGAGTGTGCCATCTTGGTCTAGCAACTATGAGAAGGTCAGTGTAGCTGAAGTAATGTGACTGAGGAAGAGAGATGTAGGAGTTGAATCGGGAGGCAGCGTGTTCATTATTCGGGCTATACTCCCATTTCCTAGAATTCAGGGTAGATTTTCCTGTCTTCTTGTTCCAGTTTACCATCCAGCTCCACTCATACCAAATGTCCTCTGGAGTAATTTTGGATTGGCATTGGCCTGTGGAAGGTAACATCCTCTCTGTGACAGGTGATGGCCAAGGTTTCAATAAAAAAAAAAAATGTAAAGTCCTTCAGGGGCTTTCAGAAAATTATCACTTAAAAAAAAAATTTAATACTGACATTATTCAGGATGTATCAGCTTCCTGGTTTTTTCAGTGTTCTTTATGCTTTATTTCTAGAGTAAATTACTTCTGTCTGTATTATGGCAACTAGGATCTGTATGTCTGTTGGATTAGGTATTGTTGAATTTGTTGTCTCAAATTCTCTTCTGACAGGATAGTGGTTTTACTGTTAAAATATTGAACACCTACCATGTATACAGTAGAAATAATGCTAACTAACTTACATTGAAACCTTTTAACAAATAGGCCAAAAAGAAAAGGAAAATAAGCTAATTTTACTAGGCAGTCGTGTATGTAAATTATAAATACAGCAATATAATAAAACAACACACGATGATTAATCAGAATTTATTCCAGGAATGAAATTTCCTTTTGTTATTAGAAAATTATTAATTCATCAAATTATTAGGTTGAAAATGAGAAACTATATGTAGAAATGGTACTTGCCCAGCTCCCTAGGCAAGGATTTTATTTTCCAGACCCCCTGTATCTAGGTGGTGCCAAGAGACTGTTGTTGCAGGGAAATGTGAGCAGAAATAATGTGTCACTTCTGGGTCAAGGTATTTAAGAGCAGGGTGTGCCCACTGAATAGGAGTCAGGTGCACTGAACTGTTAATAATATGTTCACAGCTGAATAACTGTTTATAATGTAATAATAACTTGTATTGTGTTACGCTAATGAAATTTTGGGACTTGGTTATAGCACCTAGTGTTACCTCACAGGTATGAGCTACATGATTATCTCACGTGTTAAAAAAGGAGTTATTTAAATTTAGTGTCTGTTCAAAACCTTTTGATTATACATACACAAACCCAGGAAGGTAAACTTAATTAGAATTTCTTTCTGTGTATGGATGACTTAAATATAACTGACTCTATGCTTGGCTTATTTAAATTTATTTTCCTTCTAAAACAGCGGTCTTGGGAATAGCGGAAATAAAACTCAGCATATTGTCCTTTAAAAAAAAAAGGACATACCAAAACTTCCATTACCTGACTGCTTTTGTTGCTGTTGTTGTTGTTGTTGTTGTTTGAGTTTGGGCAGAAAGATATTTTTATAACATAAAGAATATTTCAGCCTAGTAGCCAACATCACAATGGTAGTGAAACACTGGAGATAAATGTATGGAAAATACGACAAGAAAACTTGCTTTCATTATTTTATTTAACATTCTTTTAGTTGTTGTAGCCACTGTAGTTAGGCATGAAAAATAAATGAGTTGCAAACATTAAAAGAAGAAAAAAGTTGCTATTTGCAGATACTGCTGCTACTGCTGCTAAGTCGCTTCAGTCGTGTCCGACTCTGTGCGACCCCATAGATGGCAGCCCACCAGGCTCCCCCGTCCCTGGGATTCTCCAGGCAAGAACACTGGAGTGGGTTGCCATTTCCTTCTTCAGTGCATGGAAGTGAAAAGCGAAAGTTAGGTCGCTCAATCATGTCCGACTCTTCACAACCCCATGGACTGTAGCCTACCGGGCTTTTCCGTCCATGGGATTTTCCAGGCAAGAGTACTGGAGTGGGATGCCATCGCCTTCTCCAATTTGCAGATACTATGACTGCTTATTCGGAGAAGGCAATGGCATCCCACTCCAGTACTCTTGCCTAGAAAATCCCATGGACGGAGGAGCCTGGTAGGCTGCAGTCCATGGGGTCGCTAAGAGTTGGACATGATTGAGTGACCTCACTTTCTCTTTTCACCTTCATGCATTGGAGAAGGAAATGGCAACCCACTCCAGTGTTCTTGCCTGGAGAATCCCAGGGACGGGGGAGCCTGGTGGGCTGACGTCTATGGGGTTGCACAGATTCAGACACTACTGAAGCGACTTAGCAGCAGCAGCAGCAAGACTGTTTATTTATTAGAAATTCCCAAAGTATCAACTAAAAAATCTAGGTAAGCATTCAAAAGGATGATTGTTAAAGTAAATATATAAATAGAGTTCCTATATCCCAATAATTTGGCTTCCCAGGTGGTGCTAAGTGGTAAAGAACCTGGCTGGCAATGCAGGAGATGAAAGGTGCTGTTTTGATCCCTGGGTCAACAAGATCCTTTGGAGAAGGAAATGGCAACCCACTCTAATATTCTTGCCTGGAGAATCCCTTGTACAGGGGAGCCTGGCAGGCTTCAGTTCACAGGCTTGCAAAGAGTCAGACACAACTGAAGTGTCTATGCATGTACACACAAAGCTGAATAAGGAATATATAGAATCTAGGTGAAGAAAATACAAAATCCTGGGAAAGGATAGAGAATAGACTTGAAAAATCGAAGAGAGTGAATTTGTACTTATATTGGAAGAATCAATATAATAAAGAGATTTTAATTCTTGTCAAGTAAATTTATAAATTTAAAGCAATTCTACTCTGACAAATCAAAACTCATCTGGGTTAGACTAAGAATATATTTGTTTTAAAGAAGTGTAGTGAGGCATAAATTATATTTCTAGAGATTAACATGTATTGCAAAGATACAGTGAGTAAAGCAGGATGCCAGTGATGTGTAACTGGACAAGAATGATGCTGATGAATAGTATAGATGTGAAAGCCCACAGGCAGTCAGATATATCTAAGAATACAGTAAACAGATAATGTTGAAATCTAATCATCTTGAGGAAAAAAAATATGTCTCTGCTTCATACCATACACCAAAACAAATTACAGGATTGATATCTATCAGTTCAGTTCAGTCGCTCAGTCGTGTCTGACTCTTTGCAACCCCATGAATTGCAGCACGCCAGGCCTCCCTGTCCATCACCAACTCCTGGAGTTCACTCAGACCCATGACCATTGAGGCAGTGATGCCATCCAGCCATCTCATCCTCTGTCGTCCCCTTCTCCTCCTGCCCCTAATCTCTCCCAGGATTAGAGTCTTTTTCCAATGAGTCAACTCTTCGCATCAGGTGGCCAAAGTATTGGAGTTTCAGCTTTAGCATCATTCCTTCCAAAGAACACCCAGGACTGATCTCCTTTAGAATGGACTGGTTGGATCTCCTTGCAGTCCATGGGACTCTCAAGAATCTTCTCCAACACCACAGTTCAAAAGCATCAATTCTTCGGTGCTCAGCTTTCTTCACAGTCCAACTCTCACATCCATACGTGACTACTGGAAAAACCATAGCCTTGACTAGACGGACCTTTGTTGGCAAGTAATGTCTCTGCTTTTTAATATGCTATCTACATCTGTGTCTCATGGACTTTTGGACTGTGAGGGAGAAGGAGAGGGTGGGATGATTTGGGAGAGTGGCATTGAAACATGTATACTATCATGTAAGAAACGAAGCACCAGTCTATGTTCGATACAAGATACAGGATGCTTGGTTGTGGCTGGTGCACGGGGATGATCCAGAGAGATGATATGGGGCGGGAGGTGGGAGGGGGATTCAGGATTGGGAGCTCGTATACACCCGTGGCAGATTCATGTCAATGTATGGCAAAACCAATACAGTATTGTAAAGTAAAATTAAAAAAAAAAAATGCTATCTATGTTGGTCATAACTTTCCTTCCAAGGAGTAAGCATCTTTAATTTCATGGCTGCAGTCACCATCTGCAGTGATTTTGGAGCCCAAAAAAATAAAGTCTGACACTGTTTCCCCATCTATTTCCCATGAAGTGATGGGACCAGATGCCGTGATCTTAGTTTTCTGAATGTTGAGCTTTAAGCCAACTCTTTTACTCTCCTCTTTCACTTTCATCAAGAGGCTTTTTAGTTCCTCTTCACTTTCTGCCATGAGGGTGGTGTCATCTGCGTATCTGAGGTTATTGATATTTCTCCTGGCAATCTTGATTCCAGCTTGTGCTTCTTCCAGTCCAGCATTTCTCATGATGTACTCTGCATAGAAGTTAAATAAGCAGGGTGACAATATACAACCTTGATGCACTCCTTTTCCTATTTGGAACCAGTCTGTTGTTCCATGTCCAGTTCTAACTGTTGCCTCCTGACCTGCATACAAGTTTCTCAAGAGGCAGGTCAGGTGGTCTGGTATTCCCATCTCTTGAAGAATTTTCTAGTTTGTTGTGATCCACACAGTCAAAGGCTTTGGCATAGTCAATAAAGCAGAAATAGATGTTATTCTGGAACTCTCTTGCTTTTTCCATGATCCAGCGGATGTTGGCAATTTGATCTCTGGTTCCTCTGCCTTTTCTAAAACCAGCTTGAACATCTGGAAGTTCACGGTTCACATATTGCTGAAGCCTGGCTTGGAGAATTTTGAGCATTATTTTACGTATGAGATGAGTGCAGTTGTGTGGTAGTTTGAGTATTTTTTGGCATTGCCTTTCTTTGGGATTGGAATGAAAACTGACCTTTTCCAGTCCTGTGGCCACTGCTGAGTTTTCCAAATTTGCTGGCATATTGAGTGCAGCACTTTCACAGCATCATCTTTCAGAATTTGAAATAGCTCAACTGGAATTCCATCACCTCCACTAGCTTTGTTCATAGTGATGCTTCCTAAGCCCCCTGGACTTCACATTCCAGGATGTCTGGCTCTAGGTGAGTGTGAGTGATCACACCATCATGATTATCTTGGTCATGAAAATCTTTTTTGTACAGTTCTTCCGTATATTCTTGCCACTTCTTCTTAATATCTTCTGCTTCTGTTAGGTCCATAGCATTTCTGTCCTTTATAGAGCCCATCTTTGCATGAAGTGTTTCCTTGGTATCTCTAATTTTTTTGAAGAGATCTCTAGTCTTTCCCATTCTGTTCTTTTCCTCTATTTCTTTGCATTGATCGCTGAGGAAGCCTTTCTTATCTCTCCTTGCTATTCTTTGGAACTCTGCATTCAGATGCTTATGTTTCCCCTTTGCTTTTCGTGTCTCATCTTTTCACAGCTATTTGTAAGACCTTCCCAGACAGCCATTTTGCCTTTTTGCATTTCTTTTCCATGGGGATGGTCTTGATCCCTGTCTCCTGTACAATGTCACATCTATAGGGCTGTATAAATGTATACGTATAGAGTACAAGTAATGGGTGCTTAAGGGTATAAAGAATTTACATATCTAACTCTCTTACCAGTAGAAAACAGTGATAATGGTTTCTAAGATAACTTTCTTCACATATGTATAACACCCCTCTCCATAAGGAGTTAAATGACATTTACAATTCTGCAACTTGCATTTTTCAGTTGATAATGTCTGAATGTCTATGCATATATGCACATAGAATGCTGCATTGTTCTTTTTCTTTACATTATTTCATTAAGACAAAATTAAAACACCCAGCAAATTTGAATGAATTTTACCCACTGTATACCTTACCACCTAGATTCTAGCCACTAACATTATCTATCCACATTGCTCCTTTAAAAAATGTGGTAAAATGCATATGAAACTTACCATTTTGATAGTTTTAAACTGTACGCTGTTAAGTATATGCCTGTTGTGCATAGACTGTAGAACTTTTTCATCTTGCAAAACTTAACCAACACTCCCCTTCCCACAGTTCCAGACAAATGTGTGTGTGTTAGTCGCTCAGTCTTGTCTGACTCTTTGTGACTCCATGGACTGTAGCCCACCAGACTCCTCTCCATGGAATTCTCCAGGCAAGAATACTGAGTGGGTGCCAGTCCGTTCTCCAGGGGTTCTTCACTATTTTACTTTGAATTTCTTTGACTGTCTTACCTCATATGGGGGCTTCCCTGGTGGCTCAGAGGATAAAGCATCTGCCTGCAATGCAGGAGACCCGGGTTCGATCCTTGGGTTGGGAAGATCCTTTGGAGAAGGAAATGGCAACCCACTCCAGTATTCTTGCCTGGAGAATCCCATGGACAGAGGAGCCTGGTGGGCTACAGTCCATAGGGTCGCAAAGAGTTGGATACGACTGAGCGACTTCACTCACTCACCTCATATGAGTGGCATCATGCAGTGTTTGTCTTTTTATGACTGGCTTATTTCATTTAGCATAATATCCTCAAGGTTCATTGTGTTAAAGCATGTTTCAGAATTTCCATTTTAAGGCTGAGTAATTGCATTGTATGTGTATACCACATTTAAAAATCCATTCGGTTTGTTGATGGACAGTTGGTTTGTTTCCGCCTTTTACCTATTTCGTAATACTGCTGTGAACATGGGTATACACAGATCTCTTTGAGATCCTGCATTTGATTGTTTTGGATATATAACCAGAAGTGATATTGCCGGATCATAGAATAATTCTGTATTTAGTCTTTTGAGAGGAACCACCATACCATTTTCCATATCAGCTGCACTATCTTACGTTCCCACTAGCAAAGCACAAGAGTTCCAATTTCTCGACATTCTTGCTAACAGTTGTTATTTCGTGTTGTGTGTGTGTGTTGTTTTTTCATACCAGCCATCTTAGTGGGTTTCATGACATCTTACTGTGATTTTGACTTGCATTTCCCTAATGATTAGTGATTATTTTTATATGCTTCTTGGCCATTAGTATATCTTCTTTGGAGGAATGTTTTATTCAGTTCCTTTGCTCATTTTTAAATTGTTTTTTCTATTGAGTTGTAGGCGTTCTTTATATATTGAATATTAACCCCTTAAAATTCGACAGATATTTTTTCCCATTCTGAAGATTGCCTTTCAGTGTTGATTGTCTCCCTAGATGCAGAAGAGTTTTAAGTTTTGATGTTGTTCATCTTAACTATGTTTGTTGGCTGTGCTCTTGATGGCCACATTGCTTTTCTTTGATGGTGGCATAGATGATTATTTGGCTTCTCAGCAATCTATTTTATTACTTACTGGAATTTAGGTAATTTTTAGCTTCATGATATTACAAACATGACTTTCTAGTAAATATTTTTGTACATATTTATGTACTTGTAAGAATATAATCTTCAAATTAATTTTTGTGTCTGGGAATTGTCAGGACAAAGGTGTAGCCAGCCAAGCCTAGAGAGTGCTGTATTATTCTTGAAGAGTTGTTCCTTTTTACAGCACTGGCTGACAGTGCCTCCTCCCTACACCCTGTCCCATGCTGAACTTTCAGTCCTTTTCATCTTTGCCTGTTTAGTGGGTGAAAAGAATATGGTTTTGATTTCAATTTCTATATTTAGATTTGTATGGCTGTGGTTGAACATCTTTTTAGCTATTCATTAACCACTTGTATTTCTGTTTCTCTATGCTGTCTTCATTGCCAGTTTTTTTTCTTTGAATTGGTGTTTTTCTCCTTGATTTATAATACCTTTCTCTGTATGTGATGTTTCCCAATTTTTTCAACTAGTTTTCCTTTCAGTTCAGTCCAGTCACTCAAGTCATGTCTGACTTTTTTGTGACCCCATGGACTGCAGCACACCAGGCCTCCCTGTCCATCACCAACTCCCAGAATTTACTCATGTTCATGTCCATTGAGTTGGTGATGCCATCCAACCATCATCCTCTGTCATCCCCTTCTCCTCCTGCCTTCAATCTCTCCCAGCATCAGAGGCTTTTCCAGTGAGTCAGTTCTTCACATCAGGTGGCCAAAGTAGAGTGTTATCCTCCCAGGGTCAGTCAGTGACCATGTTACAAACCAACGATGCTTCAGCATCAGTCCTTCCAATTGATGTTCAGGACTGATTTCCTTTAGGATTGATTGGATTGATCTTGCAGTCCAAGGGACTCTCAAGAGTGTTCTCCAACACCATAGTTCAAAAGCATCAATTCTTCAGCGCTCAGCTTTCTTTATGGTCCAACTCTCACATCCATACATGACCACTGGAAAAACCAAAGCTTTGACTAGACGGACCTTTGTTGGCAAAGTAATGTCGCTGCTTTTGAATACACTGTCTAGGTTGGTCATAGCTTTAGACTCTGCTTATAGGTTTGTGTGTGAGCTTGTGTGTGCATGTGTGTACAGGCAGTACCAAGTTTTTCATTTTATATAATGTAGGTCCATTTGGTAAGATCTTTTTCTCATATTGCTCTGGGTTTTGTGTCATTCTTTGGAAAGCATACTTAACAAAAGCAGAATCCATAAAAGACAAGATTTTACCACATAAAAATGAAAAAACCCATCTGGATCAGAATAATACTTGCACATGATAGAAAATATGGGGAGGGTAGAAAGGAAAAAAGAAATTACCCTCAGTCCAGTGGCAGTTACCATTGATATTTCAGCCTAATTTTTTTTCCAGTTTTTTCCCCTACTTAACCTTGTTTCAGTTTGTGGAGAGTCATTGGTTGTAACTTGGTCACTGACCTTGGGGGGATAACACTTTACTCATTGATTTTGCCTCTTATTTCTTGCTTGAACTCTAGCACAGTTCACTAGACCTCCTTTTGACTAGTAAGGAGTTAGGAAGGACAGAAGCTAGAGCAGGGAGTGTTGGTGTTAGAAGGTCATCATGGTGAGAGTCAGACATCTATTTATATAAAAGTGACTACAAGTTACAATTTCTTTCTCCTCTATTGTACAACTTTCCTTCACTATTTAGTAAAGTTCTCTTTTCATACTACCTCCAGGTTTTTTTTCTTTTACACTGTGTAAAAGCAGAAAAAGGGTATTTTAATCCTTTGAACCAGAGCTTTATTTATTTATTTTGTTGTGTGTGTGTGTGTGTGTTTGCTATACCTGGTGGCTTGCGGGATCTTAGTTCTCTGACCAGGGATTGAACCTGGGCTCTGGTAGTGAAAGCACCACGTTCTTGCCATTGAACTGCTGGGGAATTTTATTATTTTAGATTCTCTAACGTATGGTTTTATTGCATAACAATAAGAAAATGTTTGAACTCTTTGTGCATACTAAGTCACTTCGGTTGTGTCCAACTCTTTGCAACCCTTTGGACTGTAGCCCTCCAGGGTCTCTGTCCATGGAATTCTCCAGGCAACACTGGAGTGGGTTGCCATTTCGTCCTCCAGGGGCATCTTCCCAACCCAGAGATCAAACCTGATTCTCCTACATTGGCAGGTGAGTTCTTTACCACTAGTGCCACCTGGGAAACCCTGAACTCTTTATGGTTTTTGTAATTAATGAGGTTTCCTAATAAATAGGCAATTTTTCTAACAATTCCGTTAGTGATTGGGAGAAAAAGAACTTTTGAAGAGTATGATATATCTTTGAATTCACCCTTCCTGGCTTTATTATTCATGTACTTCTGTTTCTGTCTTATAATCATAAATGAGAGCTGTAGTAGATGGAAGGTTTGGATAAGAGATGCACCCTTACTTTAATTAGGATCTATGATCGCTATCCCAATTCCATTTTTTAGTGAATGGTTTAGCCCACTTCATTTTATTGGACATTTTTTTGAAGGATGGCCTAATAGCCCTAGAATTTGGGACTTACTTTTTAGCTGAGATACAGTCCTTTTACTGAAATTCTTCTGTGATAGTAACACATTATATTTGCAGAGTGATACTACCCGCATTGGTTTCCTCCTCCGGTTCCTTCTTTGTTGGCTGAACCTTGTATGAAATCTTGTTCCTCCAATGTGGACAAGAGTTGGGCAAATCAGAAATATAAACAAAGGAAAATTATACATCTTGAGCTGATAGAAGTGTTTTAAGGAAATGTCTCAATATGCAGGTACTTTAATGTTTTGTTAGGGATTCATTATTTATTTTTGTGAACTGTGGACACTTTAATTTCCCCTTTTTTCCCCTTATTATCTGGCTAGCAGTGCGCCTTGTGGAAAGTTTAAAAACAAAAGTGTAAAGAGACATATTCTTAGTAGTTTCAGGGTCAGAGTTCCCCTTTGGAATTTAATGAAAGCTGTGGTTCTTCTCTACAGAAAAAGATACAGACACTAGATACTATACAAGACTCCACAGGAGTTCATGCAATCCTGAGGCCAGCTTGTGTTCCATGGGCCTAGATTGTAAGTTAACAACTCTGATCTAAGATAATGCCATCAACATTTTGACATTAGCTGAAATCTTATGTTGTAACCAGTTTTGCTTGTGGTTTTTGTATATCATAAGCATTTCCTAATCATCAAAAGCTCTGGTTAAAGAAATCTTTGATGACGACATACCATTGTTTTCAATGTAGAAATAATTTATTGATTTCCTCCCTGGTGGCTCAGTCAGTAAAGAACCTGCCTGCATTGCAGGAGACCTGGTTCAGTCTCTGGGATAGGAAGATCCCCTGAAGGAGGAAATGGCAACCCACTCCAGTATTCTTGCCTGGAGAATTTCATGGATGGAGGAGTCTGGTGGGCTGCAGTCAGGGATCACAGAGTGGGACATGACTGAGTGACTAACACTTTCACTAGGTTTCAAGTATTGTCTAATTGGAGGGCCGTAAAGATAAAACGGCTTGTGGTTTCTGCTTTGCTCTTGAACTAAAGATCTCTTTATGAGGAGAGTTAAATTGATTTACTTTATTATCTTAATGTTGGAAATTAAGCTGGTTTATTTTTACCATTGTTACAGATAGTACTACAAGGATCACCTTTGTGCCTAGCTCTCCTGTATATTTCTGTTACGTTGCTTTTGTAATTGTTAGAAGAAAAGTTGCTGGGTAAGAGGATGTCAGTCTTTGGAAGGCCCTTAAAGTTTCATGTTCACTAAATTGCTTTCCAGAAAGGTATGTCAGTTTACTTTCTCAGGTATGTAGTGTGTTAGTGCCTTTCTTACTTAACCCTTGAAGGATTGAATATTACCAGTTTTGGAAATTTTTGCTCTTTTGTTAGATGACAGATAAACTTTCAGACATAGAAAGGAGTAGGGAAGTTATGTCAGGTACAGGGAGTGGCAGTGTGAGAGGTGGAACGTCAGCATTGTGAGTGTTGCAGGACATTGTGAGACTCTGTTACAGTTTATTTCTTACACAGCTAGCACTCCGTATTAAACCCACTCTTGTTACCAGTTTCTCAAGATAGAGGCTGACAGCAGTCTCTAAAAATGACTTAATACAGAGTGGTTAACAGACCTTTAAGCTGTAGTCTGTGTGACAGCAGCAGGTTCTAAGACCATATATTCATTTCCCTCCAATTCCATCTATTCTGGATTTCCTTCACCCTTGGCCAGACTTCAGCTAATCTGAGATCTTCGCCTGGTAGTGTGACCTGGACTATCGTTTCTGAAGGGGCTGAACCCCTATTTGCTTTTCTCTTATCATGCCTTTGCCTTATGCTGCTGTTGCCTGTTATTACCACTCTTGTATGCATTGAAAACCACCTAACTAGTAATGTGAGTTACCCCAACATTATAACTCCTTTTTTTTTGCCTCCTAGTCCATCAGTGTGACGAACCCAAAGTGATTGACAGTTGTTAACTTCAGATTCAAACTCCTCTGATTAAAAATGTTGCCCCATGGGAATAAAGATCTCTGATTTTAGCAGAGCCTAAAGTTGCAGGAATGGGAAACAGCTTCTTTTTTTTAGCTCACTAGGGTTCTAGGAACAATCCTATTTCTGTTCGTACCCCTGGATTGTACTTTTAGGATGCACTTCCTGCAGTGTACCCTAAAAGGCTTACTGCTTCTTGATCATATAGCATATGTGATATGAGTGCTCAGTGCTGGTGGTTAAATTTTCCTCATTGTAAGCACGAGTCTTGTGGTCTGAGGTAGTCTTATACCCCATGTTGTTACAACTAGGTACTTTTGGATAATGGTGCTGGCTGAGACACTGAAGGCGGAGAGGGCAGACTTATCAGAATCATTGTCAGTGCCAGCGAGGGCAAATTGCTGCCTTTTGAGGGTGGAG
The DNA here is from genome assembly GCF_032405125.1 of Capricornis sumatraensis. Taxonomy (NCBI): domain Eukaryota; kingdom Metazoa; phylum Chordata; class Mammalia; order Artiodactyla; family Bovidae; genus Capricornis; species Capricornis sumatraensis. Next base: position 33,101,584 of record NC_091069.1, on the reverse strand, counting down.
GATGCCCAGTGTTGTCGAGTTGCCATCCAGTGCTTAGCTCATCTCTTGAGTGGTTGTACCAAATTGGAGGCTCAGGGTTTGCCTTTGCTGATGACTAGTTTTGGATACCCAGCAGCAGCAGAAGCTAAGCTATGTCAGTTTTGAGAGAAGGCGGCTATACTGACTCCCCAGCAGCTGGTTTGGAATTGCTAACTCTGGTAAGAATGCTTACTCCCCTGCTCTTTTGAACTGGGCTGCTGTGCTGCTGTTTGGGCTCCCTTGGGGTAAGAGAAGTTCCTGAGGCAGAGAAGTGGAGAGACTCATGGAACCTTGAGATAGGCCACTATCAGCATGAAGTGGAATGGACAGTCAGTGTTAAGTGGGAACTGCCTACAGCAAATGAGGCCGAGTTCATCCGTGGGCTGAGGAGATGTGATACAGGGCAGCAGTTGTTTCTGCCGGATACTAATGCAAAAGAAGGGAAGCAATTACCTAGTCCATCATTAGGAGACTGGTTAAATAAGTTGTGGTATATCCACACAATGGAATATAATGCAGCTGTAAAAAAAAATGCTTTCTATATACCATAAGGACCTTCAAGATAAATTAAATGAAAAAGGTCATGTATTGAATATTGTATATAACTTGCTGCCTTTTGTTTGTAAAAGTAAGAAAATTTTTTTTGCTTATTTATGGTTGCTTTGATGCTAGTAAGTATCTGAGGAGCAGGGGATGGGTGAGAATGGGAGGGAGATGGGACATGGGGGAGGAGCTAGGAAAGAATGGGAAAGAAGGGAAGATGAGAGATGAAACATTTTCCTTAATGCTTGTTTAAAAAATGTTACCTGGTTTTTGTTTGTTTTGTAAGTGAAACCTCTTACAAATGATGAAATATTTATTATTAGTTTGAATTTTATTTTCCATGTGACTTTATAAACTAAAACTTCTCATGGCCTTTGAACTAATCAAATACATATTAAATATTCCCATGCCTGGCAACTTGTCACTCAGTTCTCAGCTTGAATATTGGGTGGTCATTGAGCCTGACTACTCAGCTCTCTCTCTTCCCATTAAAATTGTCTCATTAAACTCGTCACCTTGTTTTATTTTATTGCACTTAACTACTGTCTGAAAAATTTTTTTAAAACTTATTGTACTTACCACTTTTATTTTGTTCATTGTATTTATCACTATCTGAAACAGATTTTTTTTTGCTTACGTATTTACTGTGTGTTTCTACCATTAGAATACTAACTTCTGGGGACTTCGTGGTGGCCCAGTGGTTAAAACTCCATGCTTCCAATACTGGGCATGGGTTTGATCCCTGGTCAGGAAACTAAAGTTCCTGTATGCCGCATGACCAACCCCCGCTCCCTGCCCCCCCCCCCCCCAAAAAAAAAAAAGGAATACTAACTTCCTTAAAAGCAAGGACTTGCTGTATATTGTCCAACATTTTTTGGCATCCCATTTTTATTTTTGTTTGTGTATACATGGATGTGATATCTTTTCCCCTAAAGATTTATTTACTTATCAAGCAGAGAACTTATATCCTTTCTTCTCACTTGCCCTGCCTACCATCCCCAACCCTCTTTATTGGGTATCACTTCACTGCCTCTTGTTTTGATCATTTAGGGATTAAAACAGTCTCATTTTCAGGTATGAGTAAGTTGAGTTCTCTGGTTGGTAAGTTGAGTTCTCTGGTTACTTGTCTAAAGACCACCCTAATCAAGGTATAAAATATTTCTATTCATTTCCCCTTTGTGGATTTGACAAAGCTTGTTAGTCGATACTTAAGTGTTTTACTATTTTGTAGTTTACTCTGCATTTGAAATACTGCATAATTTTTATAGAAAGAGTTAATGTTCTTTACCTTTGTTTCCATAGTTCTTTATGGATGTTGTCAGTGTTTCTTCTCTTGTATTGTAAATGTCCATCTCTCTCTTCCCCTACTCAGTCCCTACCCTAGCTGTGAATTACAGGGCTTGTTTCTTACTCATCTTTGTATCTCCAGTTTTTGGCACTTAAGAAGCACTTAGTAAATGTTTGTTAAGAGTTAGTTTTAGGAGTAGTGTGGATGTATAACTGATTGAGAGACTGTATAGCTTAATGCTTAAGAGCAAGGAAACTTGTCTTCCATCACTTGTTAGCTAATGTGACCTTGGGCAGGTATTTATTTTCTGTGTGTCTCAGTTTTCACATCTGAAAAGAATGCCATAATGGCTGTCTACCTCATAGGTTTGCTGTAAAGATTAAGTGAGCTAATCTTAATCAGTACCTAGCACTCAAATGCTAGATTAGTATTAACTGTTAATTCTTCAGAGTTTTGGGAGAATTAGGTGGTGTTGAGTTTGTTTTTTTTTTGCTTGAACCAGGGAGTGTGCATAACATTCTTGAATAATAAGAAGAATCTAAGCCAGAAGATCAGAATGACTTGATAGAGCTGTTCAGAATTGAGGGACTTTTCAGCTAAGGCTATGCCCCTGCTTAGAAAGCCAGCCTCTGAGATCTCTGGATATCCATAGCTGCTGTTCTGTACAGATATGAATTTAAATATTCTCAGCCCAGTCTTTTCATACTGTTCATGGTTGGATGAACATACTGAGGTGGTTGGATGGCATCATCAACTCATTGAACATGAGTCTGAGTAAACTGCTGGAGATAGTGAAGGACAGGGATGCTTGGTGTGCTGCAGTCCATGGGGTCTCAGCGAGTTGGACATGACTAAACAGCAGCAGCCCATTCTTCCATTCAAGTTTCTGCTCCTGAATCTACAAACGTATTCGCTTTTGCACTCACCTTTCATCTTTCTTTCTTGTTAAAAACAAACAAAAAACTCACCTTTTTACTTTTATCTAAAGCCAGTCTTGTCACCTGTATTCCTAATTCCAACAGTCAGCCATCACATATTTTAGTCCTGTCCTAGGCGCTAAGAGGTACTAGATGAACAAGACAGGTTCGCAGCCCTTGTGAAGCCTAAACCAGTGGGCAAGACAGATGATTTAAGATGCAGTTATAATAAATACAGTGTGATAAACACTGCAGGTGTGTATAGAGTTCTGCTGTAGGGTCATAAATATTTTTGGAAGCCATGGGAGGATGAAAATGTCCAAGGAGAGTAGAAACTGGGGATAAGAGAATTTTGAGAAAGATCAACTTTGTGGAGAATGAAAAGTTGCTAGTGGAGAGATAGGAGAGAAGAAAGGAGAGTCTGGTGTCACAGAAGCTGAACAGAGGAGTGCATCTCAGGACAGTGATCAACAGGTACTGCTCAGTAGGCAGGTAAGATGTTTGGCCCTGTCAGTTATTCCTTCTGCCTTAATTCCATGTTTCCATATTATCTGTGCAGCTCATGAACTCATAACGTTTGTAGAGTGAGTTCGGTGGGTGAGGAATACGGCATCCTCTGACTTCATTTGTTTCTGAGTGTTGCATTGTAAATAGCACAGGTTTGGAAAAAGAGAAATTTGTTAAACTCTCTGAAGCTATTTGCCTGTCAAATTGGCATGGGAAGAGTTGGTATGGCTAAGGGATACCTCTGTTTCCTTATTTAACCCATTCAGTGGAACTCGTTCAGGTCCATTTGACAAAGCAGTTATTCCTTGATTCCATGTCTTCCTTCACTGTTTAAGAAGAGTTGCTTTAACTTCTTGTTGCTACTCCTGGACCTCCCATTCAGTGCTAACCCTCCTCAAGCTTGATTTCTTCCCTCTTGATTAAATGGAATCTGAACTTGTAAAGCTAAGAACTTCTTGTGGCTAAATACAGAAGACTTTGAAGTTGCCGTCTCAGCCTCTAGGGGGGGTTTGACATTGCTGATCACTTTATCCTTTTTAAAATGCTTCTGTCTTTTCTGAGGCAATGTATTCTGTATTCCTTCCTATTTGTTTGGCTACTCCTTTGTTTATTTGCTAGTTTTTCTTCTCTGACCCTTTAACATTGGCATATTTGTTCCCTAGGATAAACTCTTACATTCTGCATGTTTCCTGGTGGACTTGATTCACTACTGTGACATTAAATTAAAGCTTTTGGACAGTGAATAAGCCACAGGGCATTGATGTAAATCTGTAAAGATTAGCATGTTTTCATATGTATATTTTAAATTTAAAGTAAAAATTTCTAGATTACACAAATTTCAGGCTCTACATATCTGCTTCTATTTGTAATGAACTCAGAAATGCAGCGGTAATTGAAATACTGCTTTTAATTAGGTGAGAATCAAACCCAAATTTAGGACCTGTTTATATAATTCTTGAATATTGAAAAGTATAAATTTTATATCCTTGTATTAGCTGGATGTGAGAATCTGCAAGTAAAGAAGTAGGTGGACTAAGTATGCTTTAAAAAACATTTATTTTATACTTTAATTCTGGGTAGTGTTGATTTTAATTCTTCTCAACAGTTATTCAGTTTGTTATAAAATAGTTTCTAAAAATTGTTTTGTAAGTTCATGAACAATTCCAATGGAATGATTTTTTATTTGATAAACACTGCCCTCCTGTGGTTAAAGTAAACTAAATGTTTTGTGAAACAAGCAGTCTTTCCAATTAAAATTAATTCATGGTAAAATAATGTAATAGTAATAGCTCTACAGTAATAGTATTGTAGTGATAATGTAATGGAGTATGGTATTTTTGCTAACAAATAGATATGGGCGTTTTATTTTCCGCTTCATTTCTCCCGTTTGGGTTTCTCTGGTGTGTCTGTACATTTTTCTGTTCATGTACATTTTCTTATTAAAAATTAAGGGAATTAAAAGAGTTAAATGCAAATGGAAAGATTGAAAAATATTAAGCTATTGAAGGGAGAATAAACATAGATGTGCTAAAAGAAATCAAAAGAAAAGACTAATGAGCTATGATATGTGAAACCAATAAAAGCCTCCATGGAAAAACAACAGTAATGAAAAGATGAAGAATAAACTGGAAAAAGTATTTGCAGTAAATGTGACAATAGAAGTTTTAATATATTTGATATGAAAATGAGAGCTCATACAAATGTATATGCACGAGGGTTAGTGGTTATGAATAACCAGTTTACAGGTTAAATGAGAAAATACAGTAATTAAAGTGTAAAATATATTAAAATTCATAATGGCGTTACATAAAATTGTATTCATAATGTTCCTAATGGTATGTTAAAGGAAAAAGCCATACTCACTAGTCACCTTTGGCATATACTAGAAAAACTAGCTAATTATTCTGATAATAAATAGAAGGATAGATTCAAACAATTATCCTGCTTTTTTCTATATGAATTGTCCTCCTGACTCATCTTGACATCTCAGAAAAGTGACCATAGCTATCCTGTGTGTTCTCATGTGTGTGTGTGGCAGGGGTGGGGTGGGGGTGGGAGAGTAAACAACACTGTGATGTTCTTTTGGTAAAATAAACCCTGGATCTGTGCAACCCTCTAGGTAATTCTAACTTTCAGGAAATACGTTCAGAGTACATACAGTTAGCAAAATACAGAATGTGGGAAATTATAGTTTTCTTGTTTGTTTGTTTTTTCAGTAAATGGAAGATAAAAAGGGAGAAATCCATAGATTAAAAGAGACTTTCAGATATGTGTTAACAAAATGTGGTATGCATGGGTCTTCTTTGTATACTGGTTTGAACAAACTGTCAAAAAAACATAGTTTTCTCTTACCCATGAAAACTGAGGACATTGTCTAAATAATTTGATAATTAAGGAACTATAGAGTTCCAGAAAAACATCTAATTCTGCTTTATTAACTATGCCAAAGCCTTTGACTGTGTGGATCACAACAAACTGTGGAAAATTCTGAAAGAGATGGGACTACCAGACCACCTAACCTGCCTCTTGAGAAATCTGTATGCAGGTCAGGAAGCAACAGTTAGAATTGGACATGGAACAACAGACTGGTTCCAAATAGGAAAAGGAGTACGTCAAGGCTGTATATTGTCACCCTGCTTATTTAACTTATATGCAGAGTACATCATGAGAAACGCTGGGCTGGAGGAAACACAAGCTGGAATCAAGATTGCCAGGAGAAATATCAATAACCTCAGATATGCAGATGACACCACCCTTATGGCAGAAAGTGAAGAGGAGCTCAAAAGCCTCTTGATGAAAGTGAAAGAGGAGAGTGAAAAAGTTGGCTTAAAGCTCAACATTCAGAAAACTAAGATCATGGCATCCGGTCCCATCACTTCATGGGAAATAGATGGGGAAACAGTGGAAACAGTGTCAGACTTTATTTTTTGGGGCTCCAAAATCACTGCAGATGGTGACTGCAGCCATGAAATTAAAAGACACTCCTTGGAAGAAAAGTTATGACCAACCTAGATAGTATATTCAAAAGCAGAGACATTACTTTGCTGACTAAGGTCCGTCTAGTCAAGGCTATGGTTTTTCCTGTGGTCCTGTATGGATGTGAGAGTTGGACTGTGAAAAAAGCTGAATGCCGAAGAATTGATGCGTTTTGAACTGTGGTGTTGGAGAAGACTCTTGAGGGTCCCTTGGAGTGCAAGGAGATCCAACCAGTCCATTCTAAAGGAGATCAACCCTGGGATTTCTTTGGAAGGAATGATGCTAAAGCTGAAGCTCCAGTACTTTGGACACCTCATGTGAAGAGTTGACTCATTGGAAAAGACTCCGATGCTGGGAGGGATTGGGGGCAGGAGGAGAAGGGCACGACCGAGGATGAGATGGCTGGATGGCATCACGGACTCGATGGATGTGAGTCTGAGTGAACTCCGGGAGTTGGTGATGGACAGGGAGGCCTGGTGTGCTGTGATTGATGGAGTCGCAAAGAGTTGGACACGACTGAGCGACTGAACTGAACTGATAGTTACATTCTGAGGAGTAATGTGGTATTTTTATTTTAAAAAATAGTCCTTATCCTTTTTAAGAGATCTATAATAAGTATTTATGGATGAAATGTTGAGATTTGTTTTCAGGATAATCCACTTTGTATGCTTCCCACCTACATACAAGGATCCACCTGCAATGCAGGAGACCCTGGTTTGATTCCTGGGTTGGGAAGATCATTGGAGAAGGGATAGGCTACTCCCTCCGGTATTCTTGGGCTTGGCTGCAGGTATGGATGAAACAAAATAAGCCATGTGTTGACAATCGTTGATTGTAGTGTTCTCTCTGAATTTGTGTATGTTTTAGAATGGTCATACTTAAAAGTTAATGAAGTGAAGTACTTGCATACTCAGTCGTGTCCAACTTTACAACCCCCGTGGACTGTAGCCCACCAGGCTCCTTGTCCATGGAATTTTCCAGGCAAGAGTACTGGAGTGGTGCCATTTTCCTACTCCAGAGGATCTTCCCAACCCACGGATGGAACCTGCATCTCTTGTGTGTCTTATGCACTGGCAAGCAGATTCTTTACCAACAGTGCCGCTGGGAAGACCCCCAACTCCCCCCCTCCAAGAAAAGTTAATAGAGTGCTTGTATTTAATTTATCAACATTTCTTTTTTTCCCCTCAGATTAAGTGATATATAGTTCTAAATATTGAGAAAATTTAGCATAAATTTCTAAATTAAGATTAGTTTAAAATGCCTAGTGTGTAAAGGTATTGGTCATAAACTTTTATTTTTTTAAAGGAAAGTAAACATCTCTTAAACAGTTTTAACTAATTGGCTTCCTCTATTTTATTTCATTAAAAAACAGTACACCTAGAAAATCAATGAAAATAATTTTCATTAAGAAAGACCACAGACTGTATGACACAGGGAACCCAAAGCTGGTGCTCTGTGACAACCTAGAGGGGTGGGGTGGGGAGGGAGGTTGAAGAGTGAGGGGACATATGTATACTTACGGCTGATTTGTGTTGATGTATGGAAGAAACCATCACAATATTGTAAAGTAATTATGCTCCAATTAAAAATAAAATTAAACAGAAATTTCAGGTCTCCATTTGCAGTAGCTTAATGTCTTGTCAGCATATTAAGTATTTATATATAAATAGTAAAGTTCAACCATATTAAAGTAATTCCTTGCTCTGGATAATAAATTAGAAAATACTTTTAATATTACCATTACCATGGATAATATAAAAGTTTTAATTCTAAATAGAGTTCATTTCATTCTGATAGTGGATTAATTGTTACCTTTCAGTTGATTTGATAGTCCAAAGAAATTTGTATTAATTTCCACTTCATAGCTCCTTGGACCGAAACCTGCTGGTTCATATGAACAGTAGGGCAACCACATCCTCCAGTTTGCTTATCACTACCTTCTGGTAGAGTTGGGATTTGGACTCTGACATTCTGCCTCATTATGATTAATTAACCAAAGTATTCTTGCATATGAATGGGCCTTATTCTGTGATATTTTACCCTTGCTTTTCTTGCAGAATAGCTTACTATTTTGTCTTTTTATTTGAATATATGTAATGTAAATATTAATAGACCATATAAGTGTCTTTATAGGGAGTGAAGCCTTGGCATTTAACTTAGTGTTGCTTCATATTTTTGTAAAGTTTAGCTCTTGCCTAATGTTTAGTATTATTGGCAGTCTAGGGCATTTAAATAAGCCAGACAGAGAAAGACAAATATTGCATCATCTCATTTATATATGAAATCCAAAAAAGTTGAACTTACAGGAACAGAGTGTAGATGAATGGTTACCAGGGGTTGAGTGGTAGAGGAAATTGGGATATATTGGTCAGAGGATACAAATTAGCAATTTTAAGATAAATGCGTTCTGGGGATATAATGTTCAGCATGATGACTGTGATTAACAATACTGTATTATATACTTGAAATTTGCTTAGAGCGTATATCTGAAATGTTCTCACCACATACAAAAAAAGGTACCTATGTGAGACAGTGAATGTGTTAAGTCAGCCTTAATGTGTGGCAGTCATTTAACAATATATACACATATCAAGTCATCACATTGTACACCTTAACTTACACAGTGTGTTGTCAGTTATATTTCAGTAAAGGTAGGGGGAAAATCTGGCTAAAGTAATAAAATTGTGTGTCTGTAGGGGTGGTGTTGCTTGCGAGTGTCTGAGTGTATTTTAGAGTGGTCAGAATATCTCTGAAGAAATGAAGTGAAGGAGAGAGTCCATGAATTTCTGAGGAAAAGTATTACAAGGGGAGGGAGCAAGAACAGAGGCCCTGAATTAGGAATGAATTGGTTATGTTTGAGAAAGGGCACGAGGGTAATGTGAGAAAAGTGAGATGAAAGTTTCACGTAGAGTTTCTTAAACTCTATTAGGAACTCAGATTTTTTTCTGATTTTAATATTTTAAAAAGTGACAGGGGTTAAAAATCAGAGGAATATGTAACTTAAATTTTAGGAAGATTACTTAACTGTCATGTGAATAGACTGATGAGTCATTTAGGCTGGTGTAAAAGAAATTGCGGTTTTACATTGTTGAAATTTGCTGTTTCATATTGGAATACATTCTTAAATAAATGTGGTTATGTTATACATCATTTTAATGCACATTTTTCACTTTTTTTGCTAATACTTATTACTTGCTGTTTATTTTATGTTAGACTATAGAAATGATGCTAAACAAAAAGCAAATTTGAGTGATTTTTTTAATTTGAGTTTAAAATGAGTCATAAAGTAGCGGAGAACGACTCGCAACATCAATAACATTTGGCCCAGGAACTGCTAGCTAATGTACAGTGCAGAGGTGCTTCAAGAAGTTTTGCAAAGGAGATAAGAGCCTTGAAGATGAGCACAGTGGCTGGCCATTGGGAGTTAACAACGACCAATCGAGAGCAGTCGTGAAAGCTGATTCTGTGAAAACTACAGGAGAAATTGACCGTTCTATGGTCATTTGGCATTTGAAGCAAATTGGAAAGGTGAAAAAAGCTGATAAGTGAGTGCCTCATGAGCTGACTGCAAATCAGAAAAATCATTGTTTTGAAATGTTGTCTTATCTTACTGTACTCAACAACGACGAACCATTTCTCTATCAGATTGCGATGTGCGACGAAAAGTGGATTTTATATGACAACCAGTGACAACCAGCTCAGTTGTTGGAGCAAGAAGCTCCAAGGTACTTCCCAAAGTCAAATTTTCATCAAAAAAAGGTCATGGTCACTATTTGGTGGTCTGCTGCCCATTTGATCCCCTATTAGCTTTCTGAATCCTGGTAAAACCATTACATATGCTCATAGATGAGATGAACCGAAAACTGCAATGCCTGCAGGTGGCATCGGTCAACAGAAAGGGCCCAGTTCTTTTCCTCGACAGTGTCTATCCTCATATCGCTCAACCAACACTTCAAAAGTTGAACGAATTGGGCTATGAAGTTTTCCTCATCCAGCATTATTCACCTGACCCCTTGCCAACTGACTACCAGTTCTTCAAGCATCTTGACAACTTTTTGCAGGCAAAATGCTTCCACAACCAGCAGGAGGCAGAAAATGCTTTCCAAGAATTCCTCGAATCCCAAAGCATGGATTTTTATGCTACAGGAATAATAAATAAACAAACTTACTTCTTGTTGACAAAAATGTGTTGATTGTAATGGTTCCTATTTTGCTTAATAAAGATGTGTTTGAGCCTAGTTAATAATGATTTAAAATTCATGGCTGAAACTGCAGTTACTTTTGTACCAACATGTATGGATGTGAGAGTTGGACTGTGAAGAAAGCTGAGTGCCGAAGAATTGACGCTTTTGAACTGTGGTGTTGGAGAAGACTCTTGAGAGTCCCATGGACTGCAAGGAGATCCAACCAGTCCATTCTGAAGGAGATCAGTCCTGGGTGTTCTTTGGAAGGAATGATGCTAAAGCTGAAACTCCAGTACTTTGGCCACCTGATGTGAAGAGTTGACTCACTGGAAAAGACTCTGATGCTGGGAGGGATTGGGGGCAGGAGGAGAAGGGGACGACCGAGGATGAGATGGCTGGATGGCATCACCGACTCGACGAATGTGGGTTTGGGTGAACTCTGGGAGTTGGTGATGGACAGGGAGGCCTGGTGTGCTGCAATTCATGGGGTCGCAGAGTCAGACACAACTGAGCGACTGAACTGAACTGAATAGTTAGATATGGCTTTGGCTGCATATAACAGTTCCTTAAATGATTTGGAAGTTTATTATTCTTCCTTCCAGCTGTCTGGAGGTGTAGTTAGTCCACCATTCTTAGGGTGTGTCCTTGTCTGTATGGTTCAGAATGACTTGTCTTCTTCATTTTCAAGACAGGGTTGAGGAAGGGCCAAAGAGGGATGTGTCCATGACTTTTTGTGTGTGTGTGTGTGTTTTTTGTTCATGACTTTTGAAAATCTGGGTTGAAGTCACTCCGCCCCACATTGTGTTGTCCGGTACTTGCATTCCACACCTAGATTTGAGTTCACATTTTTTTTTTTTCATCTGTAGCTATATAATATTCAATTGTGTAAATATACTGGTTTTCTTAATATCTTTTTATTAGATAAGAAACCTTTAAACTTTTTTTTTGAGTAACATAATGAATATTTTCTTATATTATCAATAGTTTAAAGTTGAATAAAATTGAATTTGTACACTGGATTGTGTGTACATATCCATTTCGTGGCGGTGTTTTATTATTCCCATGTTTTTGCTGTCCAAAGTAGCAGGGAAAAAAACCATTGAAATGTGACTTTTTTTTTGCATTTGATCGTTTGTGAAATCAAACATCCTTTGTTGTTTCTTCCATACATTTTTATTATAGGATATTGAATGTGTACATAGAAGTCAGCAATAATATAATGAATATTTTTGTACCATCTCATAGTTTCTATAATTGTTGACTTATAGCCTGCCTTGCAATACTTAATCTCTATCTAAATTTCCTCATTATAACTTTGAAGCACATCTCCAACATCATATAATTTTATCTGTATTTCAGTATGCAAATGTTACTTTATATTTTCTGTTCAGTTGTTTTAATTCTTTTATGAGCTATCTGTGTCCATGATGTATTTTTCTCCATTTTTAGTAATTTTATATGATTTTAATATATAGATAGTAAATACAGGTCCAGTTTTCTGTTATAGATCTTAAGTTGGATAAAGGTAGTTAAATTTAGGGCATGTTAATTTTGAGATGAAACATACAGGTTGATGTTTAAAAGCAGTTATAAACAGACTGTGCTGCTGCTTTTCATTTATCAAAATGGGAGTGACTGATGAAGTCTTGGGAATGGATGATTTTATTCAGGGAGAGTTGGAGTGAAAAAGAAAAGCTCTAAAATGGTACTTATGAAATATTTAGGGGGTGGTCACAGAAAAAGACTGGAGAAGGAAATGGCAACCACTCCAGTATTCTTGCCTGGGAAATGTCTTGGACAGAGAAGCCTGGCAGGCTACATGGTCCATAGAATCTCAAGTCAGACATGGCCTAGCAACTGCACAACAGAAAGACTACGGAGAAACATTTTAGAAAAAAAGAGTCTGGAGAGAGCAGTATCTTAAGAGGGAAAGGTTAATAACATCTGATGTAGCAGAGAGGTCATGGAAGATGTAAACAAGTTTATTTGTTGGATTTTATGGTTAAGCAAATGAGGAAGGAGATGTAGACACAGGACACAGTACGCTGTAGGCTGCAAGACAGACCTGAGTTTGAATTATGACTCCCACTTAACCTTGCTGCGTTATGTTTGGAAATTTGCTTAGCTATTAGCAAATTTACGATTTGTTATCTATAACAATAGATAACTATCCTGAGGGTTAGTTATCCCACTTCTTAAATGGGAGTAATGATGCTTCCCTTTTAAGATTGCTGAGACATTTAACTGAGAGAATGATTAGCACTTGTTTGTGTCTTCTTTATAAATGATAGTTGCTGATATCATGTCTTGATACCTTAGTGGCTGATCTGAGATATCTGACTTCAAGTGATGTCTATTACATAAGTCATATCTATTGTTTGTGATACAATTGCTGTGCTAATTGATAACTCCTTTGATAGTCTAATGTAGATTGTTTCAATTTTAGCTTTCACTTTCATCCACTAATTGCCAAGGGTTCCAGGTTAAGAATGGAAAATGATTCAGGTAAAGAGAGTTTCTGCCTAAAATTTGTATAAAAAGAAGAGGAGGAATACAAAATTGACTTATAAGAAAGCAGTTTAAAGCAAGTCTGTTAGTGGAAAATATTCTTCATTTTCCTTTAAGAATATCTTAAACTCTTCATTCTTAGAGGATATTTTTGCTGGACAGGAATTTTTAAATTACGGTCCTTGTCTTTCAGCACTCAAAAATGTGCTTCACTGTTTCTGCCTTTCATGGTTTCTGATGAGAAACCCACATGAGTCACTTGAATTGTTGTTCTCCTAAGTGAAATAGTGTTTTTCCTTGGCTGCTTTCAAGATTTTAAAATTTTCTTTGGTTTTCAGTAATTTGGTTGTGATATATCTGTGTATAGATTTCCTTGAATTTATGTTGTTTGAGATTAATTGGTTCTCCTGAAATTGTACGTGTGTATCTTTCACCAAATTTGCTAAGCTTTTGCGGCTGTTGTTTATGTTTTGTGCATGCTTCTCTTTATTTTCTCATTTTGGGACTCTGGTGACATGCCCATTTCTCCCCCTATAACTTTCCTCTCTGTCAAATTGAATATTTTCTGTTGCTCAGTCTTCAGGTTCACTGATTCTCTTCTTCTGTTACCTCCATTCTGCAGTTGAGCCCCTCCAGAGAATTTTGGATTTTACTTTGGATTGTATTTTTTAGTTTTTAATTTTAATTTTGTTTTATACACCACACAGGTACACACACAATAGTATAATCAACCTTATTTTTTTTTATTTTCTCACTTGAGTCGTGTCCAACTCTGTGCGACCCCATAGACGGCAGCCCACCAGGCTCCCCCGTCTCTGGGATTCTCCAGGCAAGAACACTGGAGTGGGTTGCCATTTCCTTCTCCAATGCATGAAAGTGAAAAGTGAAAGGGAAGTCGCTCAGTCATATCTGACTCTTAGCGACCCCATGGACTGCAGCCTACCAGGCTCCTTCGTTCATAGGATTTTCCAGGCAAGAGTACTGGAGTGGGGTGCCATTGCCTCCTCCAATAATCAACCTTACTTCTTTGCTAATACTTCTGTTTTTTTCCCCCCAAGAATAGTCTTCTCGCTTCTTTTTTTTTTTTCCCCTCTTACTTCTTGCAGCATGGTTATAATAGCTGCCTTAAAATCTTTACCTGAAAATTCCAGCATTTGTGTCATCTCAAGTTTATTGTCTGTAGGTTGTCTTTTCCTTTGTTGAGTTACTGTCTTCATATGTCAAGTGATTTGGGTTTGTATATTAGACATTTTTTTCCTTTTGTGACATTTCTGTTGCAGTAAAACTTTGATACTGACTCATTTGAGTCCTATGGAGAATGTTGTTGGTACTTTATTTTGAGGGATTGGGGGTGCTTTTTAAGCAGGCATTTGGCCTTTTCGGTTCAGGACCCAAGTTTCGGCCTAACCTCTGTGCACTAAAATTCTAGTGTCTAGTTTTTAAAACTTTTGTTTCTGTCTGTCCTGCATATGCACCACTGAGTGCTAACTTTGGGAACCTGATAGTGTGTTTAGGGTCGTGTCCACATATGCTTAGTTCTTGGGTGACCCTAGGAGTGTTTGTCGAACTTCTTGGTGTCACTTTTTGAGCTTCTTTCTTTTTACAAGTTTCCTGATACTTTCTGGCTCCTAGAGAACTTTCTTCCTAGTCCTATGGCTAAATAACTCATGTTTTCATTTCAGCATTTTGCTACACACTTCCACAGCTGCATCTGCCTTTGATGCCAAGCAACAGGATGGTAGAAAAAGGATATAAACCTTAGGAATTCCCAGCACATTCATAGGATTGGAAGGAATCTGCTTTCTTGAAGTTTTAGGTCCCTGTCCAGTCACTGCTGGTATCATCACTGCCACAGTTGCTGCCTTTGAATTGCTTGGGAGTGGGGTCTGAGAGAAAGGGAAAAAACCAAGAGGATCTTCCTTGCCTTTTGGGGCCCCCTTGACTGCTTTTCAGACAGAAAAAGGAAAGACTTCTTTTGAAGCCATTTCTGTCTGCACTTACTGTGCAGTTCTGAATTGGGGCTGCTTTAGTTTGGACTGAGTGATCCTAGGGGAAATAAAACCAGGAAACTCACTGCTGAGTTAGTAGTACTTCTGGTTTTGGTTTCCTCCTCAAAACCAACTGCTTCCATTTTCAGAGTCCTCAGATAACTAGCTGCTCCATGTACTCTGTCCAGGTTTTTAGTCATATTCAAGAGGAGAGACAGGATAAACTTTGCTTATATCCTCTTTACCAGAACACAGATACTGTTTAGTTTCATTATATTGTTCATTTATTTTGGTTAAGAAATTACTGAGCATCCAAAATGTACTAGACTTTGTTTGGAAATGTAAAGGTGGATACTCTGAGCTATTTCCAGTAAGTCTATAGGTAGTTATGTTATGTGGGGTTGAAGGCAGAGAGTAAGCATAATTTCATATTATGAATTCATAATAATTAGTAATCTTTTTTGACTCATTTCTGCTTCAGGATTTGTGACTGAAGAAAAGAATGTCCTATTTAAAGAATGTCCCATTAATTTTTCATTTATTATCCCAAAATTTAAGGGATGAAAATTCTCTGGATTTGTATGTGCTGGATGAAATTAATACATAGCTATAGTAAGAATAAGAAATATAGTTTACATGTGTAATTATAAGAATTTAAGTAAGTAATTTGTTACTATATACTTGTTTCTCAGGTCTTAGAAAAATATCCCAATACACCCATGAGTCATAAAGAAATTCTTCAAGTTATCCAGAGAGAAGGACTAAAAGAAATCAGGTGAGTTATTTAAGTGTTATTTGTAATAATTATAATACTCAATTAGAATATTTTGTAGTATATAGCAGTCTTCAAAGATTATTTAGTAATAATTGCTTTATTAATTTATAATTTATTGAATTCAGATCTTTGGAGTTTTCAGTCATAGCACGGGTAAAAAACCAAAAGTAAGAAAAAATTTGTTATAAGACAGCTATCACCACACCCATGCACTTTAATTCTTAGGAAGCCTGGAGCCATTTTCATCTACATCTTTTCATGTAATAAGCTTGGTCATTAGCAAATAAAAAATACTCTAAACAGTTCAGAGAATGGTAGGTGTAGTAGATATAGTCTAGGAAAAAATAACCTTGGCCAAAAAGAATTGTATGTAAAGCAGTATGTGTTTTAAGTAATAGTCTTATGTTCAAATAAAACAGCCAGGGTCAATTATTATAGGACCAAAGATAAAACACACTTTAATTTCTAAGAGCTTTATTATATTACAACAGGACATAATAGTCACTGTTCATAGTCAAGACCCTCTGTCATCAAGAAATGTTAAAGTTATGTTCAATATACTTTATATGTTAAGGCAGAAATCTGGGTGTCTACATTAGAGACATTTTCATTACAAGAAAGAGGTTGCTGTGCTACTAGTTGTTCTCAGTCAGGGGTGAAATTTGTGTAACGGCCATAGGGTAAGTGTTCAGAATTTTGGGGGGCTATTTTTGATTATCACCATGACTAGAAAGGAGGGAGCACTATGGTGATAACGGGAACAGAACGAGGGTGCTAAGTGTCTTTCATGCACTGTGCTGGACAGCCCTTCACAGGGAAGAATTGTTCAGCTCAGATGTCAGTGGCGTTGCTGTTGAGAAATAGTGAGCTATATTGGAATATTTGTAGATGGATTCTATATTTTTTGATGAATAGCCATTGCACATTCGAGATAAATGTGAAGTAAAAGTTTATCTCTGAATAATTAATATGTCTCTGAAAAATATGTGAACATTTGTAAATTAAACCATTAAAATGTGTGAAGAATGAGTCTTTAAACATATTTCTTGTAAATTATTAAAAGATTAATCACTCTTAATTTATCAATGACATTATTCAAAAGTTTTATTTGAGTTTGACTAGACTTACTAGATTAAGATTAAAGCATAATATTGTAATCCTAGATATTTGTATAGGCTACAGGAGAAAATGATAGTGATTTTAGTTACTTTGAGGAACAAATTCTGCTAAGGCATTTAATATCTTTTTTATGACACTATAGAATTTTCTAGAATAGGAATAAGCAAGAGATATCAGTTCTTTTCATAAAATTAGACTTTTGATACACACTGAGGAAATAGACCAGGAAACCTGGTATAAAGAGATCAAACTCTTAACAATGCCCTAGGTCTAAATGACAATTGCAGGATCATCCATCTCTAACATAGTAAGGCTCTGTGGCTGTAAACTTGTCATTATTATTTCTAGAGAGTAGGCAGGAACAGTGAATGAGAAAGAATACTAAATAAGAACAGAAGGGGGAAAAAAAAAGGAAGAACTTAAAAAAATGTAGCAAGATGGTGGAGTCATCAAAAATAGCTTCTGGCTTCACTTAGTGACAACTTACAAATAGCTGTTCTTGATTAAGCTATTGTGGTAATACAGTTATGTGACCACAAAGCAGTACTTTTAAAGTCACCAGTGACTTCCATTGTGTTCAGTTCAGTTCAGTCGCTCAGTCGTGTCCGACTCTGTGACCCCATGAATCGCAGCACGCCAGGCCTCCCTGTCCATTACCAACTCCCGGAGTTCACTCAGACTCAGATCCATGGAGTCAGTGATGCCATCCAGCCATTTCATCCTCTGTCGTGCCCTTCTCCTCCTGCCCCCAATCCCCCCCAGCATCAGAGTCTTTTCCAATGAGTCAGCTCTTTGCATGAGGTGGCCAAAGTACTGGAGTTTCAGCTTTAGCATCATTCCTTCCAAAGAAATCCCGGGGCTGATCTCCTTCAGAATGGATTACGGAACTTAGTTTTGCCCGTCTTACCGTTCAGCATTATTTAACACAGATGACTGCTATTAATACTTCCTTCTTGAAATGTTTCCTTAGTTGAAGTATCCACAGACGTTCCTAATTTTCTTTCTTTCTCTGTAAACTTTTCTTCTCAGTTCTTTTGCTTATTATCTTCTCTCCAGCTCAAGTGCAATATTGTCCATTCCCGTAACTTTGGAGAGGGGTCACTTTTGTTAGTTTCCCGTTTTGTAGGGATGGGCATTCCCACCTAGCTTTTGTATATGCTGACCCCTGTACTCAGTTAACTCTTATTTTTTTCAGGTGTCAACTTGAGTATGTCTTTTTCAGAGATCTTTGACTTCCTGATCTATTAATAGATCACATTTTCCATTTTTATTTTCTGTGTTCTTTTTTCATAGGACTTAAGATTTGAAATTGCATATTGTTTTGGTCTTAAAATCATGTATCTTCTCTATAGCTTACATTAAGCTAGTAGCTCCATGAAGGCAGGACATTATCTCCATCCACTTGGCATTCTCCTTCCCCTCCCCCATTCCCCCCCAGGCTTGGCAGCAATAGACATTGCTAACCTACTTGTTAATGAGTATATGAAGTATCAGTGATTGGAAGGTCATATTCACATGTAATTATAGCTTACCTTCTTGCTGCATGACATGTCACATGGTAGGTAGTCTTAACAATCTCTAGACCTTTTAGGTAGATTATGAGATGAAATAGATACTTTGCTTATTGAAGCTGTGCTCCTTTTTAAAGTTTTACTTTCATTCCTTAATCCTTAATACAAGCTTTTCCACTTTTTCCATTTTCTTTCTTCCCCCCATTTTGAAGAATCTTGCTTAATTTTGGTTATTTCCTACTATATTGTTTCATTTTAAAATATAGTAAAATGGATGCTGCTCCAATATCTGTCAGCAGATGAATGGATAACTAAAGTGTGGTATATACAGTCTGTGGAATATTGTTCAACCCTAAGGAGTGAGATTCTGATATATGCTACATAGATGAACCTTAAAAACACACTAAGTGAGTATGTGTATAATTGATTCACTGAACTATACATGGAAAGTAACACACATTGTAAATCAACTATAATACAACAAAAATTTTAAAAAAGAATATGAAAGAATGTATATATATATAGATAGATATCTAAACACATGTTGAGTGAAATAAGCAGACAGAAAAAGGCAAATATTATACAGTTCCACATACATGAGATACCTAGAATAGGCAAACTCATAGAGACAGGAGATGGCATAGAGGTTATCAGCGGCTGAGAGTAGGGAGAATAGGGACTTACTGTTTAATCGGTACAGAGTTTCTCTCTAGGATGATGAAAAGTTCTAGAAATGGATAGTGGTAATGGTTGCACAACATTGCAAATCCGCTTAATGCCATTGAATAGTACACTTAAAATGGTTAAAATGGTAACTTGTATATTATGTATATATTTTACCATAACCAGTCAACAAAAAGAAGTATTAAAAATGAAGTGATTGGCTCCTGGTTGAGAAAGATTGTAGTCCCTTTGAGAAGTTAGGTGGTAAGATTGAAAATCATTTACCCAAAGTATGGAATTTTGAATGAATTAATTAGAAACATGTACAGTATTTTAGAATATTATAACATTTGAATTAAATGCTCCTTATAACTACAAAACATACCAGCATTTTAGAAAACAGAAAAAGAAGGTCCGTGAATTTCCCCCTCACAATAACTTATGATTTCATGCATTCCATTTTGTTTGTTTGTTTTTAATTCCTAAGTGAATCCCGTTTAAAGATAAGAGTTTCCCAGGAAAGTCCCAGGGAAGAAAGAAGATAAGGATTTTGTTGTTTCAGGTGAAAAGAACATTTTGGAGTATTCTAAAAGTAGCTTAGTTCTGTTGAGAACAGATAAGAAGATGTGAAAAGAGTTGGAATAACCTTTGGGAAGAAGAAAAGATAAAAAGTTTTTTTAAAAAAAGAATTTGGAACTTTTTAGGTTGTAACAGTTATTGGTAATTTAGATAGATGCCCTGGGGTATTTGGTCATGTTTTAAAAAAAAGTTTCTGTACTATTTGCCAATAAATAGTTATTTCAGAAAATTTTAAATGGTTTTTAAAAATTTGTTGTGACTTCTCACCCTTGTTAAATTTTTCATGCCTAAAATACAGCCTAATTGTTTTTTCTCTTAACTTACATAGGAATGGTAACTGGGCAATAGTTCCCTAGTCTTGAGCTCTTTGACACAGAATTGCTTGTTCCAAAGTTGAAGTTCTGTCAGAACCTTTACAAAAAATTCTGTAAGCTTTTAATCATTTATTTTTACCTATATCATTTCCTTTTTAAAGTTAGTATTGTTCACTGAGTAAAGATTTTATTTATTGGGTTGACTTGGTTGAAAAACCCCCATTCTCACTTTAGCTTATGGGTTCTAGATCATGTTGTACATTTATGTGACTCTAAATATTAAAAGGATAACTATTTTTGTTTTCCTCTCAAGACACTACAAATGAAATCAAGGATTTGGAGAGACATGTATCCATTTGAGAGACATGATACCATTTGACTACTTCAGTTTCTAAGAGAAATTATTCAGGGTTTTATTTTATCTTGAATCAGTGTAACTTGTGTAGCAAATGTCTGTCCTTAGCCATCAGTATTTAAAATAGTCTTTAAAACACTTAACATGTTTCCTTTTTGTCTGATGATGTAGATTTTCCAGTTTACAGGAAGGCTAACTCAGTGCTCCCCTCCCCTCTATTGCTCTTTTCTCCTCACTGGAGTCAGTACTTCCTGTGATTGCAAAGTATCCCATCAGGCATGCATACAAACCCCAGAGGTAATTCAGACTCCAGCCTCCTGAATATACTCACGCAGCTTCTCTGAGCTGTTTCTGGGCCTTGGGGCATTCTTTTTTTTTTTAATCTTTTAAAATTAGGTGTGTGAAAGATACCTATCTTTGAGTTATAGTTCTGTAGTTCTCAGGGTCCAGTCAGTAGACAGAAGCTACCAATACATGGTTTAACAGGGAAGTTAGGAAGTTAACTGTTAATTAACTGATTGATATTAACTGGTAACCAAGAATTAACTATTAAAAGGTAAAGATAACATCGAATACAGTAATTACAGACTTGGGAAGCAACTGTAGGACTAAGGCAGTGTGCCCTAGGAAAGAATAACTTTCCTGTTCCCAGATTCAGCTCTCCGTGGAGAAGGTGGGGCTCTGGTTCAGTGAATGACAGAGTTCTCTGGTGCCATAGCCTGAGGTGGCGCATCAGAGGCCACCTTCTGGGTACTAAAAGAACTTGCTGGAAAGCCTCCTGCTGGGTGTTCAGCTGGGGAGCCAGCTGAGCCACCAGCAGAATTTTCCAGGGAGGTACCCTTAGGCTTTCTGCTGAACATTGCTGAAGGGTGAGCCACTATAGAGTGTCCCTCATACTGTTGGGTGCTGCAAGCTCAAGAAGAAGCAGGCTAGAGTACACTAAAACCAGAAAGGAAAGACCCCATTTTTTCTTTTTGCAGTGTCCTCCCAGCACTCTACTGACAAAAGGTAACATTGAGCCAGCTGGCAAAGGAGAAATGTTTCTAGAATCCAACTTCATTATCACAGAGAAGGGCAAAGAAGGTTGGATTTGGAGCTAAAACTCAATAAATCGATAACTGGCACAGAAAGCGTCAGTAATTTTTCCTGAATAACAGGTCATTGACTGGTCCCATGTACCACTTTTGTTTAGTTGATTTCTTTCCATCTGTGCCCCAGCTAAACTGGTACAGTGCTGTTGCCTGTTTAGGATCTGAAATTTCTTCTCTGTACTCAAGACATTAAGCCATCATTTATCCTCATCTCTTACAAAAGAATCTTGAAATCTTTCAAAGTCAACTGAGATATTACCTCCACAAAGCTGGTGGCTTTTTCCTTTTCAGTTCAACATATCTTCCCTCTCTCAATATTTTTCTCTTTTAAAGAAGATTTGGCATGCAGGATCTTAGTTCTCGACCAGGGATCAAACCTCGAGGGGAGTTTCCTGTTTTGTTCCTGTTATTGGTGATTTTTATTTTCTCTTTTATCTTTATCAGTCTTGCTAGAGATTTGTTAATTTTTTTTTTTTTTTTTTTAGCGACCAGAGTTTTGTTTCTTTGCTTTTTCTCTATTGTTATTGTCATTGTTTTTTCCACTTAAAAAAATCCATTTTATGACTATGATGAGGATATGGTCTCTGTTGGGATTTTAAATGTTCCATACATGCTTGAAAAGCCTGTGTGTATGTTTTCTCCTGGTTTGGGGGTAGAGTGTTCGGTAAATGTAAGGTCATTTTGGTTAACAGGGTTGTTCACATCTTCTGTACCATTATTGGTTTTCCCGTCTATTTGTTTTATTGATTATTGAAAGAAAGGTGTTGAAGTTTCCAAGTATGGTTGTGTCTTTATTTCTCTTTTCGGTTATTTAGTTTTTTGCTTCAAGTATTTTGAATATTTACTGTTAGGTGCATATTCATTAAGGGCATTAAATTCTCTTAGTTGACCCTATTATCATTCTGTAATTACCCTGTTTATCCCTGGTGTTATTCTTCTTGTATGTTTATAGTGGTTGCTCTAGTGATTGTAATATATACCCAACCTTTCACAGAATTCTTAGGATTAATATTTTACTGTCTTTAATAAAATGTAGAAGCCTTACAACCATTTAGGTCCCTTTATCCACCCTCTATCTGTTATAGTTGTCATATGTGTTACATCTCACACATGGACTTCCCCACCAGACGATGTTATTATTTGCTTTCTGGCCATAAAGAGCTGAAAGACTATTTTTACCCGGATGTTCACCATTTCATTTGCTCTTCATTCTTCCCTTAAGTTCCACATTTCCCTCCAGTATCGTCTCCCTTCAGCCTGAAACACTTCCCTTTCAGTATTTCTTCAAGAACTGCTCTGCTGGTGATGAATTCTTAGTTTTCCTTCCTTTGAGAATGTCCTTTGGGAGGGGTAGAGGAGGGGAGGCTTTCATTTCGAAGAATTTTTTTGTTGGATACAGAATTTGGTATTGATAGCTCTTGTATTTCAGTACTTTAAAAATGTTGCTTTACTGCCTTCTTACCTCCATGGTTTTTGGTGAGAAGTACATGCTTGTTTCAATTATTGCCCTCCTGTAAGTAATCCTGATACACTGTTTTCTCTGGTTGCTTTCAAGATCATTTCTTTTTGCTTAGTTTACAGCAGTTTGATTTTTTAAAAAACATATCTAGGTGTGGATTTGTTTGTGTTTAAATCTCTTTAGCATTCCCTGAGCTTCTTGAATCTATAGCTTTATATATTTTGCCAAATTTGGCAGATTTTCAGCCATTCTTCAAATATTTTTTCTTCACTACATTCTTTGTCTTCTTCCAGTGTCATGAGTGTGCTCATTTTTCCTCAGCCTTTTTCTGTCTGTATTCCAGATGGGATGATTTCTGTTGTTCCTTTGTCACATGCTCTGACACTTTGTTCTGCATTCAGCCACTGAGCCCATCCAGTGAAATTTTACAAATTTCTGATATTATATCCTTTAATTCCAAAATTTGTGTTTCTGTTTTTTTTTTTTTAATAGTTTTTGTTTCTTTGCTGAAAACTTCTGTCTTCCCATTTATTTCAAGTTATCTTTGCCGCATGGATATAGTAATAATGCTTTAAAGTTTCTGACTGTTAAGTCCAGCATCTGGGTAATCTCAGAATTAGAAACTGTTGATTGTTTTTTCCTTGAGAATCTATCACATTTTCCTGAACCTTAGATTATTGAGAAATTTAAGGTAGTATTCTGGATATTTTGAATAATATATTGTTTTAGGTTCTGTTTTTCTTCTAAAAGCTTCTGTAGAATACTGATTTCTTTCTTTTTTTACAGTAAATAGCCCAGCTAGTCACAGACCACATGTTCTCTCTTCTGTGTTAGTTTGATAATCACTTCATATTTTAAAGCCTTTGCTTTGCTGTTTTGGATCTGTTCCTTGTTAGTCTGAGGTGTGAGCAGGGATTCAGTTCTATAAAGCCTTTGCTGTGTTGATGGGGAATGTCCTTTGTGCACCTCAGAGATGAGCCCAGGCCTTGTGAGGGAGTTAGGGGAGACCCTTCTCTGGTTCTTTTCTCTTAGGAATTCCATACCACACAACCCATTCTTACAATTTTACTTATCCTCTACAGTAGGACATCTCCTCAGCTAGGTCATGCTTTTTAGTCAAAGTGGTGAGAAATAAACCCCAGAAAACTCACTCTCTGAGAGTTTACCCAGCTGAAGTTTGAGTATAGTCCACATGACTACCCTCACTTATTAGACCAACTGCATAGTTCACAGATTTCCTTTTTTTTAAAAAAGACTATTTTATTTTTGGCTGCACTGAGTCTTTGTTGCTGCATGTAAGCTTTCTCTCGTTACGGTGAATGGGGGCTACTCTCTAGTTGCGGTGCACAGGCTTCTCATTGCGGTACCTTCTCTCGTTGTGGAGCATGGGTTCTCAGCATGTGGGCTCAGTATTGTGGTGCACGGGCTTAGTTGCTCTGCAGAATGTGGAATCTTCCCGGAACAAGGATTGAACCTGTGTCGACTACATTGGCAGGCGGATTCTTAACCAGTGGACCACCAGGGAAGTCCTCACAGATTTCTAAGACCACTCTCAAGGCTTGGTAATTTGCTGAAAGTACTTGTGTAACAAAGAAAATTGTTAAGCACTTGGTTTTGAAAGGATACAGATTAAGATTTGTCAAGGGAAGAGACACACGGAGTCAAGGTGCAGTACCCAGCGCAGAGCTTCCAGTCATCCTCTCCCCATGACTTAGGATAACATCAGTGTGTGACACTAAACAGAGTATTGTCAACCAGGGGAGTTCACGTGAGCCTTGGTGTCCAGAGTTTTTATTTATTGGGGGTCCATCATGTAGGCATTATTCAGTTTTCAGTGTCCAGCCCCTGTAGTGGTCAGCTGATATCATGTGACCCAAGCCCCCGCCTTAAATCACATTGTTGGTATGTATCAAAGCCCCTACTCCAGATTGTAGTGTTTCTATGTGGCTGGCCCTGATAGGGCCTAGTGATTATTTCTTAAGCCAAGGGCAAGGCCATCCTTCTGTTCAATTCAGTTCAGTCGCTTAGTTGTGTCCGACTCTTTGCGACCCCATTAATCGCAGCACGCCAGGCCTCCCTGTCCATCACCAGCTCCCAGAGTTCACTCAGATTCACGTCCATCGAGTCAGTGATGCCATCCAGCCATCTCATCCTCTGTCGTCCCCTTCTCCTCCTGCCCCCAATCCCTCCCAGCATCAGAGTCTTTTCCAGTGAGTCAACTCTTCACATCAGGTGGCCAAAGTACTGGAGTTTCAGCTTTAGCATCATTCCTTCCAAAGAAATCCCAGGGCTGATCTCCTTCAGAATGGACTGGTTGGATCTCCTTGCAGTCCAAGGGACTCTCAAGAGTCTTCTCCAACACCACAGTTCAAAAGCATCAATTCTTCGGTGCACAGCCTTCTTCACAGTCCAACTATCACATCCATACATGACCACAGAAGACGGACCTTAGTTGGCAAAGTAATGTCTCTACTTTTGAATATGCTATCTAGGTTGGTCATAATTTTCTTTCTAAGGAGTAAGTGTCTTTTAATTTCATGGCTGCAGTCACCATCTGCAGTGATTTTGGAGCCCAGAAAAATAAAGTCTGACACTGTTTCCACTGTTTCCCCATCTATATCCCATGAAGTGATGGGACTGGATGCCATCATCTTCGTTTTCTGAATGTTGAACCTCAAGCCAACTTTTTCACTCTCCTCTTTCACTTTCATCAAGAGGCTTTTTAGTTTCTCTTCACTTTCTGCCATAAGGGTGGTGTCATCTGCATATCTGAGGTTATTGATATTTCTCCCGGCAATCTTGATTCCAGCTTGTGTTTCTTCCAGTCCAGCATTTCTCATGATGTACTCTGCATACAAGTTAAATAAGCAGGGTGACAATATACAGCCTTGACGTACTCCTTTTCCTATGTGGAACCAGTCTGTTGTTCCATGTCCAGTTTTAACTATTGCTTCCTGACCTGCATACAGATTTCTTAAGAGGCAAGTCTGGTGGTCTGGTATTCCCATCTCTCTCAGAATTTTCCACAGTTTATTGTGATCCACACAGTCAAAGGCTTTGGCATAGTCAATAAAGCAGACATAGATGCTTTCCTGGAACTCTCTTGCTTTTTCGATGATCCAGTGGATGTTGGCAATTTGATCTCTGGTTCCTCTGCCTTTTCTAAAACCAGCTTGAACATCTGGAAGTTCACAGTTCACATATTGCTGAAGCCTGGCTTGGAGAATTTTGAGCATTACTTTACTAGCATATGAGATGAGTGCAATTATGCAGTAGTTTGAGCTTTCTTTGGGATTGGAATGAAAACTGACCGTTTCCAGTCCTGCGGTGACTGCTGAGTTTTCCAAATTTGCTGGCATATTGAGTGCAGCACTTTCACAGCATCATCTTTCAGGATTTGAAATAGCTCAACTGGAATTCCATCACCTCCAGTACCCTTCTGTGGGTAATGGTAAATTCTATACTGTATGATCTCATGTGAATTAGGTTTTGACTTCCCAGCGTGCCTGCTATCTTAATTTTCAGTGTTTTAAGTAGTTACTTTTTAAAAATTGACATATAGTTCACATACCATTGTAGTCTACATTTTAGAGCATACTGCTCAGGTTTTTCTTTTTAAAGTTTACTCACCCAAAACATTTTCATCACCCTGGAAAGAAGCCCTGTACTCATTAGCTGCCACTCCCCTTCCTTGTCCCCTGCAACTCTCCCCATGGTCCAGCCCTAGGCAATTAGAAATATGCTTTTTGTCTCCATGGATTTGCCGATTTTGGATATTTTGTGTAATGAAGTTACATAATATGTGGTCTTCTGTGACTGGCTTCTTTCATATATAATGAATTTGAAGGCTCATTCATATGGTAGCATTTATCAGTACTTCATTCCTTTGTTGCCAAATAATATACCATTATATACATATGCCAGATTTTATTTATCCATTCATCTGTTGATGGATATTTGGATGTTTCTACTTTTTGGCTATTATGAATAATGTTACTATGAACAAGTAATAATGTTACTTGTACTCATGTACAAGTTTTTTTTATAAAAGTTGCTTTTTATATTTTTGTCTACAGTCTTTTGGTGTAACAGGCAGATAGGCTGGCTGTTGTGGGCCTGCTTTGTCTTCACCAGTACCAGAAGTCCTAGTCAATTTTAAATCATGAAATTGGGTTGAGCTTTAAATTCATGGAATCTTCCATGGTGAACCACAAATTTCAAGTTGGAGAATCCTGGTGTTTTTCTTTGGCTTTGAATGGAATTCTAGATTTTGGTGTAGCCTTTGTTTTCCAGTCATTTTTAAATTACAGTAAGGAGGGTTGTCACAGTTTGGTGTAGGCCATTTAACAGGTGTTTTATGACTAGGTGTTTGGAACCTGAGTGTCAACTGTGTAATTGGAGCCTGGCTTTTCTAAAACCAAATAAAGTGGATGTGAATAGAACACAGTAAACCAATGCGAGTCCATTGCCATGGTTAAGCATTGTTCTGTCCAAATGGAAATACTAAGCCTACTGAAACATTTACATCTGAAAATTACAAGACATGTAGTCTGATATTTAGATATAATTTATGAAGGATGTGCTGCAGCATTTTGAGAGTTAAACGTATTAAGGAGACAAAGAGGACTTTACTAGATTATGCAAGATATGGTGTGGTTTAGATTAGGGTGAGGAGAACAGACAGATTTGAGATCATGTTTCAGGACTTGCTAATGGATTGGATATGGAAAGTATAAGGAAGGAAGAAATGAAAAATTATTTCTAGGATTCCTTGATTGTACAGTTGCCATTTACCCTAGGGAGGAAGAACAGAGGAATAAACTGGGAAAGTGAAGGGGGTTAATTAGTAAAGAATCCAGTGAGCATATTTAGTGAATTCAGAAAAAAAGTTTTGAACATCATGAGGGGTGAGGAGAAGTGTTCAAGTGTGGGGAGTGGTTTTGTTATACGTGTTAAGACAGCAGTTAAAAAGAAAAGGTAGTGATGACTGGAGCTGTAGAGTAGGTATCTGTTTTTTTGGGTGTTGATGAATAAATAGTTCCAGGTATGTTATAAAATCTAAAAATAAATTCTTCTACAAGTCTAGGTTTATAAGTTAGGTACTGAAGACAGTTTTTAATGTAAATTTTTACTTTTGGAAAATTCCACACTAAAAAGTGTGTATCTACCACATAAATTATAAATAGTTCTCTCACCCCAGACTGTTTAAGGGTTAATTTCAGATGTTTTATTACTTCCAGTATGTACTTAACACATAGGAACTTGAGAGACTATGTGCTATTTGGATATTCTGTTTCGTTTTTAAAAACAGAGCAACTAAACATAGACATTATGCATACATCCTATTGGTAAAGCATACAAAGAATACTACATAGTACATAAATCAGGCGCTTATGTATACTTTGAGACCGTTCTGGCTAATCCTTAAAATGTTACCATTTTTTTACTACTTCTATCCTTAGTCTTTTGTAGAAATTTTCTCTGCCAATCACCTGTGGCTGCCATTATTTACAAATGTGCTTTTACAGCAGTGAATTTAGGACTTCAAGCCTTCCTTCTAAAGTAGCCATTGCTTTCAATAACTGCTCCTCCACCCCCGAGTTCTTTTACCAGCTTTGCTCATTCTGTTGGCTGTATTATCTTGCCTCTTTTTCATCAGTATATCATCTAGTAGAGAAAGTTTTTAGGAAAGAAGAAAATAGTATTCATTTCCTGAGACCTGTTCTTTTTACTAGTTTTTGGTTGTTTGCTTTTTGGTCTTTCCATTCATGAGTAGAAGAGGAAAGAGAAATTTAAAAGATTCTGGGTATTGATGAATTTTTTATCCACAGATTTAGTGTTTTCTGAGACCATTTATGAGTGGTCCCAAGTGACCCCAAGGGTTCATGATATATAATAGTAATTTTGCTGAGGCCTGTATGAATTTGAATCTTATACACCGTAAAATTGGTGTGCGTGGGTAAGCCGTACAGCTAATAAATGAGCATAGCCAACTGCCTAGCTTTAAATTAGGTTGATCATTGCTTATTTGCCACCTCTGAAACAAGTTGGGAAGTATTTAAAAGCATTGATTCTTTATGGAGGAAGAACTGGAAAGGAAGACTATGTTTAAGTTACTTGGATGTGCATTCCTTACAAAAGGGGTCTGTCTAGTTCTGTTTTACAGCTTTATGCCTCTGGTTAATAATACTCTTTAAGGGGTACTCTCTTTTGCATTCCTCATCCTCTTCTCCCTCCCCAACCTCTTTCCCAAAAACAGTCACCTGATTTCAGTCATAGAATGATATAGCTGGAAAAGATAAATAGGATATTACAGTTATATCTGATTTTATTATTGAAGAATTAAGGCCCATCTAGATTGAGACTTGGCCAGGGTAGCACAACTAGCCTCAGTGAAATAAAAAGTCAAGCTTCTTGCTGACTTTTATTTTTTATTTTTTCAGTATATACTGCCTCTACATCTATCGTTCTCCCTTCCCTCTGACTAGTATATTTGCTCTGTTGTTTTTAAAATAAAACTTATACCATGTGCTAACATAGAACAGTAGGTTAGTGGCTGTCTAACTGTAAATTGCTTTCTGGAAGAATTTGAAGTAAAAACTCCAGCCATTATAATAATTTGTCTTCTCAAAGGGCCAGTAGGTTTTTAAAATTTTTTATTTTATATTGGAGTATAGCTGATTAACAATGTTGTGATAGTTTCTAGTGGACAGCACAGGGACTCAGCCATACATATGCATATATCCATTCTCCTCCAAACTCTGCTTCCATCCAGGCTGCCACATAACATTGAGCAAAGTTCCCTGTGCTATGCAGTAAGACCTTGTTGGTTATCCGTTTTAATAGAGCAGTGTGTCCATGTTGATCCCGACTCTGTGACTATCCCTTCCCCTCATAGGGCCAGTACATTTTTAAAGAAATTTTCCTATAGGAACATTTAAACAGATCTTTATAGTGTTATCTTACAGAGCTCAAAATTGTTACCTACAGGGAGTTTTTTCTTGTGTTTCAGTCTTGTATCCCAAGCAAGCCCTTTCAGAGTTAGAATTGTAAAGCACTCTGGGAACCATCTAACAAAAATTATGCTTAATAAACATCTTCCAGATTAAAATGTTACCTCTTTGGAGGTGTCCTGATTGTATCTGATTAGTATTGAATGCATTTACTTATGTGCAAAATACTCTTCCTCATGAGGTATTTAAATATGTTTTAGTTCAGTTCACACAAAAACTAATCCAATTACCTAAATTTTTTTCTCACCTCTTCTTATATAAAAGTGTATAGCAAGGGAAATAAAGTCTTCATTCTCTACTACTTTGCGGCAGAAATCGTTGCCACAGAGCAGATAATTTGACTGTGAAACTGAATTGCCTTGAGATGATTTCATTAGAAAGAGCTCAGCTTAAGAATAAAGAATATTATTAGTTAAATTGATACCACATTTATCTAAGGTTAGCTGATACCTTTGAGTTCAGCCTATACTTTCTTTATCTGCTAATTTTAGTCTGCTTCCAAGCCTGCATACCTTGTAGGGATGTCAGAAGGATTATGAAAAAAACTAATAAAACACAAAAAACTTGGATATTAAAAGTATTTTTGTCTATTATTATTTAGCTTCATAATGAGTTACATTATGGAACAAAGGGAAGCTAATAAACCTTAGAGTCTATAGCCGATTGCTTTATGATGGTTCCTTGAAATTTGAAATGCATGGGAAGGATATTAAAGAATGGGGTATATTCAATGTATCCACATTCAACTTTAAGCTGCTGTAATAGTTTTACTCTGCCACGTAATTAAGGTACTACAATTATTATCTTAAATGATTTAGACTCTTTAATTGATGTATTTTAGACACTGATATTTGAAACTAAACTTGTAAATTCTAAAGAAATTTATGTTTTATGTAGCAAAGTATGGGGGAGAGTACTAATTTGAAGGATATTGTTGGGAAGGGAACAGAGAATTTAATTTTTTGGCTTAATTGTTGCTTTGTAAAGAAAAATTAAAAGCTCTTTGTTTTTTTGTTTTTCTTTTCCTTCTTTGATTTTCTTGGGGTGCATTCCAACTCCAGAAGGTAAGAATTACTTTATTCTAAAGAAGTATTATACAGTTATAAAGCACTCTTTTACACGTTTAATTGAACTTACTCTTGGATGCATGATGTTTACTTTATAAAACTAATTAGTGTAGAAACTAAGAGTGATATTAATGTGTAAATATTGGTTGTATATGCTTTTTTGTTGTTGTTCTTATAATTTGTAATAATCACTGGTTATACTTTTAGAAACTCAGTCTACATTTAGTTTCAAGATGATTATTTGACTTTCTAGCATAGGAATGCCTAGTATTCTACAGACTAATAATGAAAATATTTAAGAGATTGGAAATGTGTGAGCTAACACTTGCTGTATGGCTGTAAGATTAAAAATGTATGTTTATGCTCTTACTGATTTAGAGAGAGTATTGGTAAATCCTTTAAAGGAATAACACTTATTTAAAACCAGGCCCAAAACAGGTTAAAATTCACCATCACCGATGTGATGGACATGTGTTTGAGTAGGCTCCAGGAGTTGGTGATGGACAGGTAAGCCTGGCGTGCTGCAGTCCATGGGGTCGCAAAGAATTGGACATGACTGAGCTGATTGGTAAATCCTTTAAAGGAATGACACTTATTTAAAACCAGGCCCAAAACAGGTTAAAATTCTTAGTCTGAGTCTTCACTGAATTGGCTTTTTGTCTGCCGTTTTAGATAAACATTTTAGATACACCTCTGTTATAACAGTTCCCATGTTAGGGTTATTATATGCCTGTGACACTTGACAGTAGGAACCATATCCATGTGTTTCCATTTCACTAGGGCATGGCATGTTTGGCTTTTAGTTAGAGCTTAGTAAATCTTTTTAACTCTAGTTTAATTTCTATTCCATTAATTTTGTTTATAAGAAACTATTCATTTTTGAATTTTAGTTTATGGAGGAAACCTTATTTAAGGTCATACAAACAGTTAAAATTATAATTAAAAATTGTTCTAAATAGGCAAGAAAAAATTTTGTTTTTTTGAGTGGGTCTTATACTTCATTAGGTTCTTTTGGTATGAATAATAGGAACCAAATGCGAATAACTATCGAAATGAGATTTATTTGAATATGGGGTAGCTTACAGTTTCAAAGGAAAGAAACAGGCTCTGGAATTAAGAGAACTAAGTTAGCTACAGAGATCAGGCAGCTGACACTTGAAGGATGGGCTCATCAGGGCCCTCCAGCTGGGATGAATTAGTCTATGTCTACTTTGCTCCAGGTTAAAAATTCAAGGAAGACTGGCCTAGTGTCCAGGGATGGTGAGACATATTAATGGACAGTCCTACAAAGACTATTTCCAGTGGTGTTGTATTGGCTTATTTATACTGCATTTCTTTTTGTGTCTCTGCATAATTTTCTTAGTGTTTGCTATGGGTATTACAGAGTACACATGTGATTTATCACGTATCCACATCTTCCTATATGAGCTTTACCATAACTCTAAGTTACTTCTGTGAGTTGGAAAATGCCAAGAATTGGTACAATTTGTGTATTTCAATTTACTCTTTCAAAACTCTAGAGCTTGATATGAGTGAGTGCCAAGAGTGACAGTTCTTGTTTAAAAACAGAAAATAATTGTAATCAATAAATAGCCTTAGCTATTTAGGTAATTAAAGTGAAAGTTACTCAGTTGTGTCTGATTCTTTGCGACCCCATGGATTGTAGCCCACAAGTCTCCTCTGTCCATGGAATTCTCCAGGTAAAAATACTGGAGTAGGTAGCCATTCCCTTCTCCAAGAGATCTTCCTGACCTAGGTATCAAACCTGGGTCTCATACATTGCAGGCAGATTCTTTACTGAGCCACCAGGGAAGCCCAGTTAGGTGTATAATCTTTACTGTTAAATGAACAAGAATACCAGATAGAACAGAGATAGAAAATTACAACAGATTCTTACTTTTTGATGTACTTAATCAAACCTGATAAAATTTTATTCTTCTCTAGCTCATTTCTTTTAGGACTGTTTCCGTAACTTATGTTGACCAGTATTTTGTTTCCAGTTTCTGTTATCCATACTAATTCTTTATCCTCACATGCAACTGTCTATACCTCTTTAGTTCAGAAACATACCGCTTTTTTGAAACTTGACCCAGCCAGTTAAGAAATGTTAGTATCTTGATCAGCTGAAATAAAGGCAGTTGATATTTCTTTATATATGTAGCTGTTAAGAGTGACCTTTTTAAGCAACTTGTTGTAGTGAAACCAGTAGAGGAAATGGCTGTGGACTGATAGGAGTCAAGCACTTTATATTCCATATATTTACTTTAAAATAAAGCACAGAAACACTGGACTCTTCCCACCACCCCCCCTCACACCACCTTTTGAAATGATTTTGCTCATATCTCACTGGTAGTGGACAAGCTATACTTTTTAAAAAGCAATAGTGGGGAAAAAAGACAATAATAGGAAGGTGAAGAGACTGAAGATTTACAGTGATGTATTGAAAGGACAGAGAGAGTGTATAAACACAGTTTCTGAAGGATCTTTTTATTTCTATGACCTCCCTCTCTATGCTATTCCTAGATTGCTCTCGTATTTATTTTGTGCCCTTTCGCTGCCCTGTTCAGATTTCTCATTTTGAGGTCCCAACTGGGGCTCCTCCTTCCAGCATCCCCGGGTAAAAGTTTATCTTGCATACCGTCTTACCCTCTCTGCAGGGGTTTTATTTCCATTTGTTTAACAGCATGTTTGGGGAGGAAAATAGTTTGAAGAAACTAATTCTCTAGAGAATAGATCAGTAGATGCTACTTTTTACATTTAAAAACTACATTTATTTCTTTTTAAGAAGTAGATTAGTACTTCACCTAGATGAACTTCTCATTGGAAGAATTGCAGGTAATATGACCAAGGGAAAGCAAGCAAAAGGTTTTAATGAAAGAGTTTGTAAGAGTACACAGTATTTCAGTGAATTTAAAGCCTACCGAAACTATTAATTTAATGATTTCTAAACGCACCATTTTCCATCGTAAGGACACCGTTATGTTCAATTTGCTTTGTGTACTCTGTCAGGGTAAGCATGCCACAGATCAGCTGTTGATTTTAAAGTTATGTGGTGCTGATTTTTTTTCATTAGTATGTGGGTAATGAGTGTGTGTGTATGTGTATATATTATGTGAGTGAAAGATTCTTATGAGTGTATTGTTTTTTCACATTTAATATTGACCTGAAATAGGGTTTATTCAAGCATCTGTTTGGGGAACTAGATAATTCTATACCTCTTTTAACTTTGAAACTCAGGATTCTATTATTTAATCTTGTTGAAATTCAGGATATTGAACTTTGAAGGAAAAATATAGAGTGTATAACAGTTGGAACAGAGGTAGGTAAGCTGATTATGTCCTAGTTTTGACAAGGCCATTCTATAGGAAGGAGTACAGAAAAATAAGAGATTAGGATATAAGTTGAGATAACGCAGGGTGTGTTGCAAAGTGGAGTACCTAGGAATAAGTAAATAAGACTGGAGTCATTTAAAGCTTTTCGCCAAAGGCTTGAACTGGGGATAATAAATGTTGGAAGACACTGGTGAATTTTGAGGATGAGTTGTAGAAGTTTATTATATTGGATTTCTATAGCTTAGTTGCTGGAGAGGGGATACCAGTGAGGAAAAGAGAGGCCAAAAATCTGAAAAAGTAGACTTCAGGGCTTCATGAAGAGTCCTATTAAAGTGCTTGAAGGGCTGTCATCTGAAACTTTCTTTTCCTCTCCACTTACAGACATGGTTTATTACAAGGTCATTTAAGCAAATTCAAACAGTAGAAAAAATCACACAGAGGAGAGAAAAGAACCTCCTAAATTTTCCACCATGATGACCAATGATTTACATCATAAAATCAGGACTAATAAATGGAGTTAGAGGAAGTTGTATTTGGTTTAACTTAAGGAAGAATTTATGAATAATTAGAAACGCATAGAGTCTCCACCACCACATTATGAGCTTGTGCAAAAGACTACCTGAAGAATCAAAAGCAAGGACTTCAATAGATCGTTTTACACCAGTGTTTATTAGCAGCATTATTCACAATAGGCAGAAGATGGAAACAACTCATGTTTATTGACAAATGGATAAATAAAATGTGGCATATACAGTCAATGGAATATTTTTCAGCCTTAAAGGAAATTCTAACATTCTACAACATGAAATGAACTTCAGAGACATTATACTAAATGAAATAAACCAGACAGAAGAGGAAAAATACCATATAATTTCACTTACATAAGAAACCTAGAAAGGATTAATAGGAAGGTGGTGGCCAGGGGCTGGTGTAGGGGGAAAATAGGGAGTTGTTTAATGGGTGTGGAGTTTTAGTTTTGTAAGGTGAGAAGAGTTCTGGAGCCTGGTGTTGTAAAAATGTGAATGAACTTAAGTGGAAGTGAATTGTACACTTAGAAGGGGTTGAGATGGTAAATTTTATGTTATCTATGGCTCAGGGGTTAAAGCGTCTGCCTCCAATGTGGGAGACCTGGGTTTGATCCCTGGGTCGGGAAGATCCCCTGAAGAAGGAAATGTTAACCCAATCCAGTGTTCTTGCCTGGAGAATCCCATGGACGGAGAAGACTGGTAGGCTACATACAGTCCATGGGGTGGCAAAGAGTCGGACACGACTGAGCAACTTCACTATTCACTACTATGAAACTGCAGAAGTGTTAGTCGCTCAGCCGTGTCTGATTCTTTGAGATCTCTTCTGTCCATGGTGAGTCTCCATACAAGAATAGTGGATTGGCTTGCCATTTCCTTCTCCAGGGGATCTTCCCAACCCAGGGATCGAACCCAGATCTCCCGAATTGCAGGCAAATTATTTACCATCTGGGTCCTATTTTGCCACAATAAAGTTGTAGGATTTTGTTGTAATTTGAGTAGTATACATTTTATATAACATGGGAGAAACAACCACTGTAGGTAATAAGACAAATGGCTGAGGTAGAGAAGGGATGAGCAGAGGTTACTTCTTTAAACTTTTATAGATGCTAATTTTTTCCTGTTAAATTTAAAATATAGGCAGTGATAGAAGGTTGTAGAAAAATATGAGTGAATTTTAAAAAATTTCTGCCTACAGAGATGATACAGAATTGGTGTAACAAGTGATAAGAGTGCTATAAGGGCCTTCAGAATTAGGAGAGTTACAGACAAGATTAAAAAAGCTAAAGATTTTTACTGAGTTGATGGGCCTTGTATATTTATGAATACTTTTGCAGACTTCACTTATAGTTTTATTTTTATCTTCAAGCTCTAGAAAGAAACTAAAAATGAAAGTAGTGAAAATGTCCAGACTTTCAGTGGAGAAATTT
Organism: Capricornis sumatraensis; assembly: GCF_032405125.1. Taxonomy (NCBI): domain Eukaryota; kingdom Metazoa; phylum Chordata; class Mammalia; order Artiodactyla; family Bovidae; genus Capricornis; species Capricornis sumatraensis. The sequence goes on along the minus strand of NC_091069.1, from coordinate 33,065,423 downwards.
GGCATGATTAGTTATGGGAAAAATTATCAGTTAATTTTTAGAGGAGATATTTAATAAAGTTTAAACCTAAGTTTCTGATTCTGTTCAGTTCTTGAGTTGATAACAAAATTGTAATTGTGGCTAAATTTTTTACATTACTGCACATGTAAAATGTGTACCAACTTGCCTCACCTTGCCAGTGGGAGGGAAATGTTAATTAATCATAAATAATAACTATAGTGTGTGTGTATGAGTACACACTGGGAAATAAGGAGATCATATCATTTGGCCTCACTCAGTCCCAGTTCATTTATTTTTACATTAAAATGTAAGAATGTGTACTTAGGAAACGTCCACTTTATTTTTTATATCACCAGCACTTACTGCTGTGCAGTTATATGGTAACTATTTGGTAGATGTTCAGTGAATGAGGAATCAAGTTAGTTTCTTTTCCATGTCATCTTTTTTCTAAAAAACTTTTATTGAGGTATATTATGCATGCCATAAATTTCACCCATTTTAACTCTATAGTTCAGTGATTTTTTAATAAATTTACTCAGTTGTGCAGCTATCACTGTAGTCCCCAATAAGATTTTTCATACTTGCATACAGTTAGTACCAGTTCCCACTGCCATCCTCTGATTTCCTTTCTGTCTCTGTTGGTTGCCCATTTCTAGACATTTCATTTAAATAGAATCATATAATTTATGGTCTTTTGCGGTTAATTCTTATTGTAGCATGTGGATTAACCTCAAAAGACCATAAATTATATGATGAGATGGTTGGATGGCATCACCGATGCAATGGACATGAACTTGGGCAAACTTTTGAGAGATGAGGGACAGGGAAGCCTGGCATGCTGCAGTCCATGGGGTCGCGAAGAGTCGGACATAACTTGGTGACTAAACAACCACGATTACCATATTGTAGCATTTATCAGCACTTCATACTTTTTCATTGGTGCATATTGTTTTTATAGATTTCTTATATATGATGCATATTTTTTAGGTTTTTATTTGAATTTCAGACTTGAGAAAAGTTGCAAAAACAGTAAAGTTAAAAAAGCAGTCTACAAAAATTTTTTTGTTACTTTACCTAGGTTGCACGAATGTAAGCATTTTATATAATTTATCTGTCTAGTTGATATTTCTGAAATGTGTAAGAGTAAATTGTAGACATGCTGCCCCATTCAAACACTTAGAGAGTATACATTCTAAAGGCAATATATTCTTATGTAACCACAGTGTAATTGTCAAAATCAAGATATTAATATAATACTACTTTCTAAGCAACAGACTTTATTTAAATTTGACAGTTCTGCTGATGTCCCAATCCATGATCACACATTGCATTTCCTTTTAGCTTTTCTGTATCTTTATAGTCTCCTTTAATGTAAGAACATTCTTTTAGTTTTTGTCTTTCATGACCTTTACATTTTTTATAGAGTTCAGATCAGCTGTTTTGTAGACTGTCCTTCAATTTAGGTATGTCTGATGTTTATTCATGATTAGATTCAGGTTGTACATTTTTGACAAGAATGTCAGAGAAATATGTCATTTTCACTACATCATATCCAAAAGTATGTGATTTCAGCTTATCCCATTATTGGGATATTGGATTGGTTACCCCAGTCCCTCAGTTTATGTGATGTCTGATGTGGTTCTCTACTAAAAAGGTATAATTTTTTTCCCCTTTGTAATTAGTACCTTTTGTGTAGAGGGAGATACTTTGAGACTGTGTAAATACCTTGCTTCTCATTATGTATGTCTTTGCCCACTAGTTTTAGCATCTCATTGTTATTTCTCTATTGCTGCTTAACCATATTATCATAGATTTAGGAGTTTGAAACAACACACATTTATTATCTCAGTTTGTATGTGTCAGCAGCCTGGGCATGGCTTCATTGGGTTCTCTGCAAGACTGTAGCCAATGTGTTGACCAGGGCTTGGTTCTTATTTGAGAATAAGAGGATTGGAGAAGGAACCATTTCTCTCCTTGGAGAAACTGTGTGGTTGCTAGTGGGATTCAGATCCTTTAGATTTATCACAATGGAGTGCCTCGGTTTCCTGCTGGCTTTTGGCTAAAGGCTGCCCTGAGTTCTTTGCCACCTGGGTCCCCCCAACCTAATATGCTTTCTCAAAGCCAGCAAGGGAGAGTCACCTTGCAAGAATACTGCAGTCTTTCGTAATGTAGTTACTATTCTGCCCCATCTGCTCTATTCTGTTGGTGAGAAGCAAGTCACAGGTCCTGCCTACATCATGGGGAGGGAATTACACAGGAGGTGAGTAGGAAGTGGTGATAATTAGGGGTCCTTTAAGAGTATATCCACCAGGATGTCCACTGATAATACTTGTCTGCAGTGTGGTGGCCACATATGGTGATTTTCTAATTCTGTCATTTCTTTTTTGTTAGTTAGAATTATATGGCAATGAATTATCCCCCGTTCATTGATTTGTTCTTTTATTTATATTAGTATGAACTCATTGGAGCGTCCCAGGTGGTGCCGGTGGTAAAGAACCCGCCTGCCAATGCAGGAGACGTAGGAGACGCGGGTTCTATCCTGGTCAGGAAGATTCTCTGGAGAAGGAAATGGCAGCCCACTCCAGTATTCTTGCCTGGAGAATCCCATGGACAGAGGAGCCTGGTGGGCTACAGTCCATAGGGTCGCAAAGAGTTGGACATGACTGAAGCGACTTAGCGCTTAGGAGTTCATGCATGAACTCACAGATTCTTTGTTTATTCTCTGGGTTATTATTTTCTACTGTGTTTGTTTATTTTGTTACTTGAGTAGTAGGTTGCAGTTTAACCCCTACACAAACAGGTAAGAGAAGTCTTTTGCATGGGTGCCTAAACAGGTTTGTGATATAATGAGTCATTTATCAAAATAGAGATTTGAAAATTGAAAATGTATTTTGACATAACAAACTTTTCAAGTTGTTATCACAATGTCATGATTGCTTTTATATTGATATTATTCAAGGGAATCGCTAATTTTCTCCCTAATAATTGAAATGATTAAATGTTTTGGTGATAATGAACTAAACACACTCATTCTAAAACCGCTGGATCCTCCCACCCAGCTTCTTCACCTTGGGCTTGTCTCTTGATCTTTAAATGCTACGTATAGGCATCCCCACTCTTTGCATTTGTGAGCGTCAATGACTGACTCTTTTTGAGTGTGTCTCTTCTGGTACTTGGTGAACAAATACCTTGCTAGTCAATGTGTCTTTTCTCTTTGGATGTCTCTCACTTCAGTCTGTGTATAGTCTCTATGCCCCTTTACCTGCTGTGCTAGTTTTTAACTAGCATGCTGTTAACAAAGGAAGTGATTTTGAAAAAGAGCCTTACTCTCTTTTAGAAGTTACATTGTTTTAAAATTTATTCATATATTTTAGAGTATTTACTATAAAATTTTTGTAAAAATGGTTCCTAATAGCCAAAACCAGGTCAATCAGTAATGAAAAAATAAACACTGGAAAATACTCTGAAATCAGTAACCAGGAATTACCACTGTATTACATTTAATTGAAGAAACTAAGATAATTGCTGTACTAACTTTTCCCCTGAAGATTAGTAATATACTTCATTTAGGGTATTAATTCCTAAATGATCTCTGAAGTTGAGGAAAAAGAAAATAGAAAAATTCTGAACGTGCGTTATCACGTGCTAAAAAAATAGAAAGTATTTTCATTTCTCTTTTATCACCATAATTGCAACCTTTTTTCCCCCCTCTAAATGTTTCTCCACTCCTGAGTTTTCTTTCTTTGTTGGCTAGATTTAAGTTAATGGATGATCTTTTCCCTGAGTTCTCATGAACTTAATATTTTTCTATTACTTCTTTCTTTAAGTGATATCTTAGCTAGATATAGATATAGATTTTTTTTTTTTTTTCACTGTCTGGCATTGAGTATTGGTAAGAAGGCAGATGTTCCCTGCATTATACTGGGCTTATCAGTCAGTTTTTGCTGCATAACTGTCTTGGTTTCGGTGGTTTATAACAACACATTAGTTCCTTTTCTTCTTCATGTCTTTAGAGGAGCTGGAGATTAGTTATTGCCTAGGCTTGGCTCTCTGCTGTGGGTTCCGAAATCAGTGGCCTGCTCTCATGGCAATCAGGAGGAAGTCAAACTGTGCAAGCAGCTGCTAGCCCCTGGTTCTGACATATCTGTTACCATTGTATTGATCAAGTCTTATGGCCAAGCCCAAGAGGGGCAAGGGAATAAATACATTTTATTTACTGTAAGGTGGCCTGATAGAGGGAGTGAATGATTACCTAAAAACAGTAATGTACTCTGCCACTTTTGCTTTTCATGCCTAGATCTCAGCTTGATTCTTTCTTAATCCTTGAAGTTCAAGATTTAGAAAAAATTAAGATAAATATTTTGGAGTATCTTGGGTCAGTTAGGCTGTGCATGTTGAATAGCATGTTGCCTCTCCTTCCATCATTCAGTATACACTGTTGATTCATACACATAATATTTTCTCATTGGTAGGAGAGAGTTGTCACCCTTGGATATTCTCCTATAATTTTCTTCTGTATCCTTTTCATATCTCTGTCAGTATGAAGGCTTTTGATCTAGATGCTTTGTCAGTTAAGATATTTTCATTTGTAAATAACAGGAACTGTAATGTAAACTGGCTTAAACATTGAAGGAAATTAATCATGTGATAAAAGTGAAAATACCTGGCAAAACTTGATCCAGGTGCTTTGGCAGTTTGTTCAGAAATTTGGCTCTGCTTCCTTCATTTTTGTTCCATTTTCACCAGGTTCATCCATCATAGTTAGGGATGGAGCCTGTATGCTTTGGGGTTTGACTATAGAAGAAAAGAGAGAATCTGCTTCCCAGAGCTTCAGTGAAATCACATGCTATTGAATCTGGCTGGCCTACAGTAGAGTCACATATTAAATTAAAACTTTTTCATGACAATATGTGTAGTTATAAATGAAATATATTGAGGAGAACTATTGATTCTATACAACATTGAGATGGCTTCCATAGACAAGGTACTTAAGGCTGAAATCTGAAGAGTGAATTAATTGGAGCTTCTAAGAGAAAAGGTGAGGGTTATCATTGCAAGCAAGAGCATTAACTAGTACAAAGGCCAAGAAGTCAGAAGAATTGTAAGCTACAAAATGAAAAGAAAACTAGAGTAGGCCAGAGCAGAGAGGGTGTCGCAGGGGTCAGATCATTTTGATAATTCTGGGCTTTATTTTAAACACATTGTGATATCATGGATCAATTTTCAGCTGGGCAGAGATGGCACAATCATACATATTTTTAAAAGGTCACTGGCTTCAGAGTGGAGAATTGATGAGGGTGAGTGAAGTTACTCTCACTCAAGATAGGTAGGGAACGCTGGAATATTATGACACTGGGGTGGGAAACAAGTAAAGGTAAAATACCACAGTTACTCAGTCACTTCTCTGTGACATACACTTGCTGTATGTAATTAAGATTCTGTACAGATTATGAAGTAGATAGTGTTTCTTCTGTTTCACAGATGAGCAGATTAAGGATATTTACTGACTTGCCCATGATACACTCAGGTCTGAACTCTAAGATTGGTCTGAATACATAAATCTGGCTCCTTAGGCCACACAGTGGTCTCTTCATGAGTTGCTATGTTTGTTTCCTCTGAGCAGTGTTAATTATAGGCCTCAGGTCTTTCAGCCCTGCTGGCTACTGTTTACCCCCTTTACTGCAGAGAGAATCAAATAAGGCTGTTGGCAGTATGACTGAAGTTACTTCTGTTCTTAGGCCTTGTGTAGGAAGCATCTTAGTATATTTCCTTCATGAAGTATATCAGCATAAAATTATAACACTACACTTATTCCTTTCCTTGAGAACTGCCCCCCACCCCCACCCCCAACCCCTACTCCAACTCCAGTCTCTTAAACATGGACCAGAAAAATTAGAAACTAAATTATCTCATGATAGTTACATAATCTTTTGAGGTATTCTTGCTTCAACTGCTTCAACCCCATATTATACTTACTTGACTTGACATCAGTATTGATTTCCTCTGTACCAGGGTTTTATCACTCATGCAGGGGCTGTCTGTTCCTTCAAGTCACTCAGTTATTTTTATTTAGTTATGTCATTCTGGAGTTACTTCCCTTGAAGATATATTCCTGCCATCATGGGCAGTGTGGCCTATTTTACTTCTCTGCCATTGCTTCATTATTCATAAAAATGAATTTTTCAAGGGTTCTCTGGTGTTTTACATTTTCCTGAAATCAGATCTAAATTTTTGTTTTAAACAGTGTAGTGTTCTGTATATCTTGTGGGCTTTTTGAAACTTCTATATTTCCTTCAAAGGAAAATTACACCAGATTTGTGAGGAAAATATGATGGGGTCTGTATCTGTTACCACATCTTTTCACCAGATGTGTGTGCCATTTACTTTCATTTTATGGGTTTTACCGTAAGAGATTTTTTTGTTTTGGTTTGGTTGGCTTGGGGTTTTTGTTTGTTTTTTTGGTGTTTCTTTGTTTGTTTTGTTTTGGGTTCTAGGTACTAAGCTCTAGATGAGACTATATGTGACTTTCTCTCAGACCTAAAGTACTTTGTACAAACCTGCAATCTCCGTTCCATAATGCCAAAATCCAAAATGCTTGAAAAAGGTTTTTCAGTCTTTTGGTACCAAACTTCCCTTTGTCGACAGTTCTCTTAAACTGTTTTTCCTACTTAGTGTGAGTATTCATGTATTTGACTGTATTTGGTTATAAGATTGCTGCCCCCGATCTCTCTGGTGATGTTACCTAGATTATGGCATATCATGTTGCTTTTCAAAAATCCAGATTTTTATGTCTGAAACGATTGGCCTTAAGTTTTTGGGGTCAGGGGTTGTGGACTTGTGTCTGTTTTGGTAGCACTGGTTGCAGTGTGCTGTGGCAGTTTGTTCCCTTGTCTAACTGTCCTGTTAAACTTTGAACAAGGAAGCTTTCCTCTTTGGAGCCACAGACCCTAGTTTATTGGATACTTAATAAACAGTACTAAACAGAGTGGGTACTTAATACTGAAATTGAATACCAAAATTTAGGGCACACCTTTTACCAGATAGGTTATTGAGCTACAGATTATAGCATGTTTTCTTTTTACTTGTTATATGTTCTTTTTAAGCAGTTTCTTTCCTCTTCTGCTTCTTTCTTCTTACTGAAATTTTGTCTTCACCAGTTACAAAGCACTATGTGATCTTGAACCAGCTTACTTATTAACACCTCAGTATATTCGTTTGTTCATTTGTAAAAATGGTTTAATAATTTTGCTTACCTCAAAGGATTGTTGTGAGGTCTAACCAGAATGGTTCCTGGAATTTAGCACTCTTTTTGCTGTTAACATAGCTGTTATTGATTCATATCCTGTTGGTTACCTTACTAACATATGGTCAGCCATTCTTTTATTGACTTTGAAGTCATTTTCAGTGCTTTGACACTTTTTAACAACGCTGAAGTTAATCCTTGCATGTATGTTTGTAAGTCTTTGTGGTCTTATTTTGGGAGGATTGATGGAAGTGGGATTGTTGAATTAGTAGCCCCTAATAGTTTTAATTTTAACTATTAATTAATTTTAACTTCCATGATACTTTCCTAAGACGGAATTGAAGGGGGAGTAAGGGGTGGCAGTTTTCAGTCCCACCAGCAGTCTTTAAGAGTGCTCATTTTCCTGTAACCTTACCAGCAATGGGTTTTATCAGTTCACTTTTAAAAATGTAATTATAAGCTTATGGGAAGTTATAAGAATAGTCCCATGTATACCTCCCCCTGCTTCCTCCAGTAGTGGCATCTTACATGTAACTGTAGTATGATGTCAAAACCAGGAAACTGACACTGTACAGTACTGCCGACAGAGACTTGACTATATTTGATTTCTCCAAGTCTGGCCGTGGTGTCTCAGTTTCATTTGTTTTCCTTTAACCACTGTTAAGTTTGGGCAGCTTTTCATGTATTCTGTTGGCCGTTTATACTGCACGTTCATATCCTTAATCCGTTTTTTTCTAATTGGTTGGTTGTGTTTTCCTAAAAGAAGCTCTCTTAGGGTTATTCATTTTTTTGTCTGCCATTTGTTATGCAGTTACTTATTCTAGCTTTGTATGTTTTGTGTAATTTTGTTGATGATATTTCTTTCCCGTACAGAAATGTTTATTTTTTATTTAGTTATTAAGGTTTTCTTCTGTGATGTTGGAGTTTTCTCTCTTATGTCAAAAGTTTGCTCTATCCTGTAGGATGCCACACATTTCCATTTAGGAAAATGAATTGATTGCAGTTCGAAAGGAAAATGTTATATACGAATTTTCTACAGATAATTTATTATATAGCTAAAGCTCCAGAAAATATGATAAATGTATATTAACTTCCCTGGTGGCTGGGTGGTAAAGAATCTGCCTGTAATGCAAGAGATGTGAGTTCGAGCCCTGGGTTGGGAAGAATTCCTGGAGAAGGAAATGGCAACTCATTCCAGTATTTTTGCCTGGAAATTCTCATGAACAGAGGAGCCTGGCAGGCTACAGTCCATGGGGTTGCAAGAGTCCCACACAACTTAGTGAATAAACAACAACATATTAGAATTAGTAAACTTTTAATCAAGTTTCTACATAGAAGATGAATATTCCAAAGCCTGTTTTATAAGTCTTTTAAAGTGATCTTATGATAGGTCTAAATATAAGAAACCATTATATAGATAAATATGGAATCATTATGTTACACACTTGACACTAATATAATATGTCAATTATATCTTCATTTTAAAAAGGCCATGGAAATATGTTCTTTCCATAACTAAAATTCATTCTGGTACAGCAATATGGAAGGAGATTAATATTGTTTATTTCTTTTTGTGTTTTCTTCTTCCTCTCTGTTTTACTTCTGAATAGGCTTGTGCTAAGTGAAATATATTAAAAAAATTTTTTTTCAGCTTCACTGAAGTGTGTTAACAAATAAAATGGTAAGTAAAATAAAATCTTTACAGAATACTTTGGTGATACTTATGTGAGAGAAAATTTTCTTGACTTAAATGTTAGATGCTGAATTGAGATTAAGAAAGTTATAAAATTGGTTTTTCTTTAGATATCTGGGAATGAATTTTACATCCATTTTCTCCATGGCCACCTCTCTAGATTTATAGACTTTTTATAGTTTATAAAATGTGTTTTGTCAAATGAGTGTTGATCCATTAATTTTTATCTTAATTCAGTGTTACATAGGCTATTCAGAGACTAGAAACTAATCATTGTGTTCTTTCTGTTTTTTTGACAGTGGAACTTCCCCTCTTGCATGCCTGAATGCCATGCTGCACACAAACTCCCGAGGTGAAGAAGGCATCTTCTATAAGGTTCCAGGTAGAATGGGAGTATATACTTTGAAGGTAAATATTTTTGTTAGGGAGTCATTTTTAAAGTAAACACAGGAAGTGACTATATATAAATAATACTTGAATCATAGAGACAGAATTCTGTTCTTGAAGAGCTTACTTTCAAGAAGAAGTAAAAATTTCAATCCCATGTCCAGTACTTTTTTCTTTAATTAATCTGTAGCCATGTGTAGATAGATTGGAGAAGTAACTTCACTTCATTCTCTGCCACAATATTATTTTGAAAGGATGAATTGAAAATTACTTCCAGTGACTTTTTAAAGGGCCTCACATCATTTAAATAATAATGAGTGTTACCGTGGAGGATATAGCTTTAATGCTTTATACTAGTTTCTCATTTAATTCTGTTACAATTCAGAACTGTGGTTATTATTTCTTTATTATAATGGAGAAAGCCGAAGTTGGATTTTCTTGCCCAGTGTTGGCCAGATAGTATTAGAGCCAGAATATGAACTCAGATCTGACTGAATTTCCATTTTCTTTTACCATAACAAGCTTGCTAATTTCTAATTCCTGCACTAAAAAAGGGATCTTGACTTATCATTGTCCTTACAGTTATAAACAGAGAAACCAACTCAAATGAACTTGAGGAAAACAGAGAATTTATTAGTTCACGTAGCTCAAAGTTTTAGGAAGCTCAGCCTGAATTCAGGAGCTCAAATGATTGTCATCAGAAATGGGTCTCTCTGCTTTCTTTTGGTTTCATTGTAAGGCAGGCCTTCTCCTCACCTACATGACTTCACTCCCAAGCCCCATTCTGCATGCTGTAAGCCTGGGGGGAAAGAGTCTCACAAACTGAAGCAGGAGCCCTTTTAGTTAGTTCTGTTGTAGCTTAATTGGTGTGGCTTAGCACGAGTGCCTGTACCTAAACAATCACCTTTGCCAAACGTATTGAATCTTCTGATGGCTGCCCTTAGGTTCATGATCACCCTTGATATGAGGGTGTGGTTAAGCCCTCTCTAGCCAGATGGATTGAGGAGAGTGTTATTTCTCAAAGGAAATTTATCAGCAGTGACTTAAGTCCACCTGTGTGTGCAGCTCTTTTCCCCTCTTACCTTTTTAGCTTCGGCTGTAGTCATCACTGCGCTTGGTGGTTGTGTGCAGTACGCTAATTTTTAAAAGATCTAACTCAACTTTAATACCTTCTTTTAAAATACCTTGTTCAACTTCTTGGGGTTACAGGGATCTAGCCCACATGGAGCTTTCTATGTTTCTTTTAGGTTTTAGCTGTTGTAGACCTTCCATATTGTTAAAAATATTTATTAAATGCCTGCTCTGTACTGGACACGTAGAGGCTATAAAGAAGGATGAATTAAGGTTCCTGATCTCTTAAATCTCACATAGTTACTGAAATAATTAGTGACAGAATGTACTGTGCTATAAAGTGCTGTTATAGTGTAGAGAAATAAAGATTCATCTTGAATAAAGGGATTTGGAAGTTTTTGTTTTTATTTTTGCTATTTTAAAGTTGTAAAATTTGAGTTGAACTTTGGTAGATAAGTAATGGGAGGAAGGGCCTTCCAGGACAAGGGAATAGGTTAAGCAGAGGCACAGATAAAAGGATTCAGAATGGACTTGGGAGTAAATTGGAGCAGTTAGACCATAATCTGTGTGTGGGCTGGAGTGGTACGGAGTCAGGGTGGGGTAAATGTTAGGTGAAGAACACACTTTGGAGGCTTTTGAAAACCTGACTCAGCAGTTGGAGAGAGGAGGAGGGAGGGTAGGCATGTGTTGAGGAAATGGCAGAGGCTTTCAGGGGAATAGCATGATCAAATCCATGTTTAGGAAGATAATTCAAGTAGGATACACTTAAGAGTTAAGCAGGAAAACTTGTCAAAAAGATGGTTATGATTGTTTAGGACTGATAATTGGACTGTACTATGAGTGACTGGGGCTTCCTTGGTGGCTCAAATGTAAAGAATCTGCCTGCAGTGTGGAAGACCAGGGTTTGATCCCTGGGTCAGAAAGATCCCCTGGAGAAGGGAATGGCTACCCACTGTAGTATTCTCGCCTGGAGAATTCCATGGACAGAGAAGCCTGGTAGGTTAGTCCATGGGGTCGCAAAGAGTCAGACACGACTGAGCGACTAACACTTTTCATGAGACTGCTAAAAGAGATGCAGGCAAGGAACATTAGAGAAATAAAGTGTGGACTCCTGGGAGTAAAAGAACAGGTGCAGTGATTCTAACATGTGGGGTGTGAGTTGATCCTGGAGGGGTCACAAGTTTAGGAAGATAGTTATATTTGTACTAAAGTATTTGTTGAACTTACGGATCAAGAGGTCTCTTTGGCAACTAACCCGTAAAAGTTTCCTGGATTTTGAAAGAAAGAATAGAAAAATAAGGGATATGTATTTTAAGAAAGTGTAAAACATATGAAATGGCACTGGAGTTAAACATAAGTGAGAAAAAACAGCTTCTTACCAGATCAGAGGTTGCTTTCTTTTTTTTTCTGTTGACTACACCCTGCGGCATGTGGGATCTTAGTTCCTCCATTAGTAATCGAACCCATGCCCCCTCTGGTGCAAGCTCAGAGTCTTAACCACTGAACCAAAAGGGGAGCCCCCAGAGATTACTGCCTTGACTATAATGTTGTGAGTGCCAGTTGTAGGTAGGATGGTCATGTGTCAATTTTTGATCTGATAATAAAATTAAATTGTGTGGGAAAACAGAAATTATATTGAGAAGAAAAAAAATCATTCATAGTTTTATAACTTAGAAATAACATTCACTAATGTATTTATATTTTATATACTATATAAATACATAGCAGCCAGCTAATATTTATTGAACCCTATCATATGCTAGGCACTGTACTAAGCATTTTATTTACAATTATTAACTTATTTAATTTCAGAATGATCTTTTAAGGTAGGTACTATTACCTCATCTTACAGGGAAGCTGAGGCATGAGCGTTTAAGACTTTGCCCAAGGCTGCATCATTAGGAGAAGATAAGGCCAAAATTCAAACCCTAGATTCTTAATTTTACAGCTTCCCTGTTATATCTATCATACTGTGGCTGACACAGGAATCGTTTCTGATTAGCATTCTCACTATGCAGTGCAGAAACCAAAGATTCATATGATTTTTTTTTTTAATAATTCCTTTTATATTTGACTCTTGCTACTTACTAGCCAATTTTTGGAACCAAATAGATTCAAATAATTACCATCTCTTTCTTGCTGTCCAGACTCTTAACTGAATTTATAATATATAATGGCACTTGTATACACACAAATATATATACATTATATGGATGATGGGTATGCTTACATTTTTAAAAATTGTTACTGTATATATTTTATAGATTTCATTTCATCATTTACCTGGGCTTATATATAGCAGGTTTTTGTCTAAGGCTCTGTGTTGTACGTGCATAAGATTGTAATGTATAATTTTTATTTTTGAGTATAGAAGCAAACAGTAGCTGATTTGACACAAAGAAGAGAGGTGACAGGAATCAGAAATTGCTGGTTCTGCTACTGAATCTTACAATCCTCAAAAATAATCAGCACAATTGCAAGTCACAATAATGCATATCAGAAATTTAATTCTTGTTTGCTGAAATGGTAATGATTAATCCTAATTGGATGCCTACATTTTCAGAAAGATGTGCCGGATGGGGTGAAAGAGCTTTCAGAAGGTTCAGAAGAAAGCAGTGATGGTCAGTCAGATTCCCAGAGTTCTGAGAACAGCAGCAGCAGCAGTGATGGTGGCAGCAACAAGGAGGGAAAAAAGAGCAGGTGGAAAAGGAAAGGTAAATCCACCTGACCCCTCAATACAGGACTGAATGCTGTAGGATAAATGCCCTTGTTAATAGTTCTTCTTTTTCCAGACCCTGGGTTGGTTATTCTCTTTCCCTTACTAGTTAGATCAGTACTGTCCCATGGAATTTCCTGCAGTGATGGAAGTGTTCTGCATCTATGTTGTGCAACTCAACAAAGTAGTCACTAGCACCATGCATCTTTGAGCGCTTGAAATATAGCTAGTGTGACAGAGAACTGAATTTTTACTTTATGTTAACCTGAATTTAAATAGCCACATGTGGCTAGTCGCCATCACATTGGACAACATGGCTCTACGTTTTTACCTGGGTTTATTTTCAGCTCTTGGCTACCTGTAACCCTTCTTAGGATACTATTATGTTATTTACTTCTTTAATACTCTCTTCTAAAATTTGAGGACTTAATTGCTTTAACATCTTATTCCTTACTAGGAAAAGAATGCTTTTCATTTCTACTAGCAAAGACTAAATTTAGTCTGCTAGTCTTTGCCCTCGTCTCCTGCTTGGTTTCTGCTTTATAGTTACCCCAAACCGTTTTTTAAGAGAATAACATCTTTGTTGCTGCAGCTTCCCTGGGATGAATTTTCCACTTAGAGATACATTTTATTACCTAGTCTTGCTAATTATCTGTAGCTTCTTTTTCAACAGTCTTTTTGAAGAGGCAAAATCATTTTTACCCCAGTATTGGTAAATAGAGCCATATATGGCAGGACAGATTTTAAGCCAGCTCATGCTGGTTACTTTATAAGGACTGATACAGTGATATGCCAGAGCATAATAGACATCCAAGAATTTCCCTAGCTTGGATGTCCTCTTAGGTTTCAGTTGTAGGTGAGTTGTCTTTGGATCTAGAATTTAGAGTTACACTTATTAGAATAATTGACTCAGTTTTAAGTGCTAGTAGAGCTGTTGATTTTTGAACTGTATCAGAAAAGTCATCAGGTTTATTACCATTTCTGTGTTAATGTGTGGACTACTCTTGGAGAAAATTTAGATAACTGGTTGCGTTGTCTGAGTTCTCTCATAACAGCTGCTACACGTGTTATTTGGACAAATTTTGAAACCAGGGGATCTTAGCTTTAAGATCACAACCACTTAGAGAACAGCCCAGACCCTAAGTGTTATGAACAAATGGAATAAAGGCAAGGCAAGATTGGGACCTGTGACCAACATTCCTTTTTTTAAAAAATTATTTATTTGGCTGCGTAGGGTGTTTCTTAGTTGTGGCACACAAGATCTCTGCTGCAGTGTATAAACTCCAATTGTGGCACATGGCTTCCGGCGTGCACGGGCTTAGTTCCCGGATCAGGCACTGAACCCATGTCCCCTGCATTGCAAAGCCGATTCTCAACCACTGGACTACCAGGGAAATCCTCAGTATTCTTGATATGTATTTTTTAAAAGTAATCCCAGTCAGTAGTGAAGAGAGGTGTGTCCAGGGTCTTAATGTTTCTCAGATTATACTAAACCCCCCCCCCCCCACCACCACCTTTTTTTTTTGGAAGATAGAGCCAAAAGTATTTAGGCCTCTTTCTCTTCTCTGCTTCCCCCCAGTTTACATTTTTCTTTCTAAGTTTGGAAATTGTTGATCTAGGATTAGGAACCAAACCAGGTCATCAAGCAAGAGAAACAGATTCATAATTTCTGGATGTGGCTGGAAACAGGGAAATCAGCATTAAAGGTGGTCAGTAAACTAGGAACAAAGTCACGGTTGTGTAGGTCTTTGCTTTTTGGTAGCTCATAGGCTGCAATAGCTGTTTTAGGTAGTGACTGTTACATGGTTGTGAAAGGCTACCTGTGAGGTAAATGTGTCGTGATTACAGGAGGATTTAAGAAATAACAGTTGAACCCCATTCTCAGTAGCTTCAGTTCAGTCGCTCAGTCGTGTCCAACTCTTTGCGACCCCATGGACTGCAGCACTCCAGGCTTCCCTGTCCATCATCAACTCCTGGAGTTTGCTCAGACTCATGTCCATCGAGTCAGTGATGCCATCCAACCATCTCATCCTCTGTCCCCTTCTCCTCCTCTCAGTAGCTTAATGGGTAGATTAAAATATTACAACCTTGCCCCATACTTGGCGAAATAATAGAAGATATTAACATCAAGGTTATAGCAAATTCAAAGTTGTAGTCAACATAAATTATTTTCGAACTGCCTCTGATGCATTCTTCTCGAAATTGTCACAGTATTAACTACTTAGCCTGTTTATGTTGAGATCTTAAGATCTTTTCTGATTGTAGCCTGTTAAACTGAGACTAGGATGAACTTCATGTGGTGTTTGAAAGGTGGAGATGAGAAGTGTATGTGATGTCATATGGAATTCACATTGACTCTGGCAGCTCTGATATCTTAAGAAATGGATAAATGCTAAGCTAGCAATAATGAAGAATGATTTAGTCTCTCATAGGATGTACTTCTCTCATTCTTGAGTCATGCATATGGCGTAGGCATAGAAATGTAGGTTTAGTTTTCTGTTGTATACATATGAGTATTTTTGTAGTCCAGTCCAAATTAAAGTGGAAAACTTGTAATTTGCAGTGATAGTAGTAGCATGCTGCAGAACAGTTCTAAGACAATTGCAGTTATTAATAAAGGTAAAACAAATGTGTGTCTATTCCGTTTTCTTATTTAGAGCTTTTACTCTCAATCTGACATCACTTTATTTCAAATGCATTGTAAGACAGGAAGAACACTGAGATAGTATCGAAACCCACTTCCTTTTATGTACAAAAATAAAGAGCTCTGACAGCAAAACTGATACTTCTAGTTGGAAATCGATAGAGACTCTCTTGAAATAGGTGTATCTTTCAGCCAGATAGGAACAGAGAGTAGAACCTTGAAATTCAGTCAAATGTTAACACAAGTTTATTGATTTCTGTGTGAGGTGGAAGAACTTAGGAGTTTGTAGTTTTGGTTCCTAATTTCCAGACAGGAAACAATGTTCAGAGAAGAGCTTTGTGGAATTCCAAGTCAAGGTAAGATGGAATAACACCAGAAAAATGATTAAAATCAACTTTTTCTGCTGCTTTTTTGGTAGGATCGTATCTAAGTGAAGTCTGCCTTTTCCCTGAAATACGATATTACAGCATGAAACAACTACATGTATTATTGTTTTTATCTTCTGATAAAATTATTTATTATTATTGTCTTTATATATTTTTAATAGTAAAATTATTTTTATTATTAATTTGTGAAAATTAAAACTCTCCCTTAAGAGAAGTATTGCTCTTTTTGACCGTGAAAACAATTTGGGGAACTTAAATTGTTATCAGTCTTTCAATGGTTAATCCTTTAACTGTATAAAGCTCAGTTTCAATTTTGATATTACTGCTCCATTTTTTCTGATAGTCCCTCTAATACTTCAGAGGGTCTCACTGAATATCTTCAGGAGAAAAAATAAAATACTAAGAGATTATTTACTAATTCTTTTAATTCAAATGCATCTAATATGAATAGTCCATTACCCTGTGGACCTTGTTCCATATGATAATCATTTGTTGAAATGGAAAATTCCCAACGCTATATTGAAAAGTGGTGCCTTCTGAGCTTATACCCAGTGGATGGTACAGATGTATCCAACAAGCTGAAACTACTTCAGTAAACTATACAATATATAAGTAAAACTGGCTTTAATGAGCCTCAGGTTCTAAATCACTTTGGAAAGCTGGTTTCTCAGTATATTATAGTTGAACATGCATCAGAATCACCAGGAGAGCTCATTAAGACACAGATTCCTGGGCCATACCTTCACAGTTTCTTGTTCAGTAGAGTTGGGTTGGGATTCAGTAATTTGCATTTTTTAGATAATAAGGTATTATTCTTGGTACAATACCTTAGAAACCAGCATTTAAAACAGTGTAATAATAAGAGCAAAAGACTAGAAATTACTAAACTACTCATCAGAGTCCAGTTGAAGAAATTAGGATGCATCTGCACATGAAATTTTGTGTAGCTGCTAAAAGGAAGGCGGTCCTTCAGCCTGTGCCTCTGTCTTCACACGGACTTCCCTGCTGTGTGTGTTTGTCTTGTGTTTAAGGTAACTCGTCATTTGATTTTAAGACCCACTGGGCTCATCCAAGAGGATCTCCTTGTCTCAAAATCAGTTATATCTGCCAAGTCTCCTTTTCCAAATGATATAACATTTCTGGGGGTTAGGACACGGACAGACTTTTAGTGGCCACCACCTAACGCACTGCAAGTACTCACTCTTCTGAAACTATGCAAAGTTCAAATGTTGGTTGTGCTCCTTAGTACCTGAGTCCTTTTGCAGGCTAATTAAATTTCTAGATAAGGAAAATTTAGATAATACCATCACAGTATGCAGGTGTTTACATTTAATATTTCTATATAAATATACATCCTTGAAATTTTTCATATTTTTATTTGCATAGAAAAATGTCAACAAGGATACCAATCCAACTATTTAGTTATCTCAGAGGGTAGAATTGGAGGAGATTGGGTGGGAATAGAAAGAGAAGTTGTACCTACCTTATTGTTCAAGTCACCAAGTCGTGTCCAGCTTTTTGCAGCCCCATGCCAGATTTCACTGTCTCCCAGAGTTTGCTCAGATTCATGTCCATTGAGTTGGTAATGCCATCCAACCATCTCATTCTCTTCTCTTGCCCTCAGTCTTTCCCAGCATTACGATCTTTTCCAATGAGTCGGTTCTTCGCATTAGAGGATAGTTATAAGAATTCAATGAAATTCTGTTCAAATGAACCTAGCACAGCATTAGGCAAATAGATGATGTTTAATTCTTGGTTACTCTAATAAAGTTCATGTGTCTTAGAGATAGCGTAGGCACTAGAAGGATTAAAAGAGATGAGTTTATCAACATGTGTTTAAATCGTGCTTGCTCTTTGTAGTTTTGAACCTTTAATATTTGAAAGTTTCATTAAAGTTGTGAGACCAGTATTTGGCATTAAGTCAACTCTGGGAGATTTTCCTCATTGGTAGGTCCTGGAATTTTCTTGATTTATTTTAGTTGGCTTCAAGATATGTTTATGGATTCATTTGCTAGAAAGGGCTTTTGCCTTAAAGGGAAACGATCCAAAGGTTTGCCCTGGTGATCACAGATAGCTTTATTGTGTGTTTTCCAGGCCACAGTTAGAATTCTTGCATTCTTTAATGGGGTCATTTTGGTTGGTTTGTTGTTTATTTTTAGATATTGGGGGAGTTGAGGACATGTATATTCTCAGATTTCTGCAAACTATTAAAAAGAAAGTAAATATAGTTAAATATTAATAGTTCTTAGCTTTATTTTCATAATGTCCATTAAAAACATTGGTCAAATCAAGAAGACAGACAACAGCAAGTGTTGACAAGAGTGGAAAAATTGGAACACTCATACATTTCTGATGGAATTGTGAAAGTGGTGCAGCCATTTTAGAAGTCAATTTAGGACTTCCTTAAAAAGTTTAAACATAGAGTTACTGAAAAACCCAGCAATTTCATTTTTAGATATGAACCCAGGAGGGTTGAAAACATATGTCCAACACAAAATCCTGCTAATGAGTGTTCAAAATGGCCAAAAAGTGAAAACAGCCCAAATGTCTGTCAGCTCATGAATAACAAAATGTGGTATATGCATACAGTAGAATATTATTTGGTAATAAAAAGAATAAAGTATTGATACATGCTGAAACATAGATGAATCTTTAAAACACTCATTAAAAAAAAAAAAAAAAGCCCATCACTAAAGAGGGAAGTCAGTTAGGGGGAAAGAAGAATGACAGCTAACCAGTACAGAATTTTTTAATGGGTGATGAAAGTTGATTCTGATGATGGTTGCACAACTTTGCAAATACTTTAAAAGCCATTAAATTTTACACCTCAGGTGAATTGTTTGGTATAGGAATTGTATCTCAGTGAAACTGTTATTTTAAAAAATTGGTCAGCATCTGAGTGCACTAAGAATTTAGTTTCTTTTTGTTGTTTAACCATCTCAAGAATTATCCAACTCCATTTTTTGTTTTATATGTTACAATTAACGTGTTTGTTTTTTTTTTTTTTTTTAATAACCACACTTTCTTTCCCATATATAAACCTCCAGTTAAGGCTGGGATACAAAGCTGAAGTTAAGTACGACGAATCTTCTTAACATTGTCTACTGTTGTCGTCATTTTTATTTTTGAGTCTGAGTCAGCAATTTCTTTATTATCTTGTATCATAAATTATACACTGTCGAACTTTAGAGAACATGAAGATCTTAATTGTGTTTATTATAAGAAGTATAGACTTTTGCTGGGGAAAACCCTTCATGCAATACTGAGATTTGGCTGAGTCTGATAAAACAGCTAGTGATGAAGTAGAGAGTGGTTCCATCCTATGTATACCTACACGGATTCCATCAGAAGTCCTAAAGCACCCTTTCACATGGATATCAGAGTTGAAGGAATATAAGAATTAGAGAACGGTAGTGTTTGAGCTGGAATGACCTTATTGCCTTCATTTTAAGGATAAGGGAAACTGGAACCCGTTCTATCAACCCAGGGCTCTTCCACAATACCATGTTGTTACTAATACTGTCCAGTAGGTTCTAGAATCTTTTCGAAACTTTACCTTAGTTGATGACTCATGGTTTATATTCTGCTTCCTGCTTCTTCTGTCAATTCTATTGAAAAAAATTAAAGAATGAGAAGTAATGAATACTAACATTCATCCCTTCCCCATCCTATCATCCTTCAGTAGAGCTTTCTGGGGAAATAAACTGAAAAGGGAGGCTGTTTGCAGTAGACCTCCAAAAAGAAGATCCTTCCCAAAAGTGTTTGGTCACAGTTCTTAATACAGGTAGCACTATATGATTGGGAAAGGAATGGTGCTTCATATCGCCTCTGATAAAACTTGGAATTGTCGTTTTTCTCCCCCTAGTATCATCTAGGCTGTCACAGCCATCTTCTCCTCATTCGGGCTGCCCATCTCCTACCATTCCAGCAGGTAAAGTCATTTCTTCATCACAGAAGCACAGCAAGAAGGCACTAAAGCAGGTAATCATGCTCTTCTGTTTACAGAAGTATACACTTGTACATTAAAAATGCATGCTTCTGGCAGTCAATGACAGTTTCTTGAAAGGACATTAAGTCCTTATAAGGAAAAATTTTATACAGTTTCCCAATTTGTTTTTAATAATTTATGCACCTCTGTGTTACTTTTTTTTAAATCACATTTTTAAAGTTCCTCATTAGTTTCCAGTTTGCTATGAGGGGTGTGTATGTGTGTGTGTGTGTTACAAGTAGGTACTGAATTTTTTCAGGTTGATTTTTTTCAGCATTTATTAAGTCATCAGGTAGCTTTTTAAGTCAGCCAGTATGCAGAATTCCAGGGCTAGATTTTCTAATGTTAATCTATAGTTAACTCTCTGGAATAAACCCTGTTATGTTTGTTATATCATTTTTAATATATTAGTGGAATTTTCTTTTTTATGAGTTTGGCTTAGATTTTATTTTCTTGTACCATCCTTGTATAGTTTTGGAATCAGGATTGTTCTTAGCATCTATTAAGTTCTGTAGCTCTCTATATTTTTCTAGATTTTTGGAAAAAATAATAGAAATTAGTCTTGCAGATCTTACCTTTTACTGCTAGGGCGTTTCAGTTTCATTTAGTACTACTCTTGATTTCTGATTCTTTTTGCCAATTTTGGAAATTTATTTTTCTTAAAAAATGGTCTAGTTCACTTGATTTTTTTGTGTGTTTTTCTTTTGTTCCTCAGTGTTCTTTGTTTATAATGTATCTTTTCTCAATGTTAATTGCCGACTATTTTACTGGGCTTTTCAAGGAACTAGCTTTTCATTTTTTTGAAATGCAGATTATCAATACATATAAATTTGACTAATAATTAAGAACACAGACCACTTCTGTCCTTAGATTGGTATATATAATAGAGCTTAATTATAACATCAAGCACTGTCAAGTATGTGGGAAAATGACTACTTGTAGTTTGCTGTAGAATATAAATTATCATAGCTATTTTGGAGAAAAATTTTATAATATTTATTAAAATTTTAAGTGCACATACCCTATGACTAAGCAGTTAAATATTTGGAAACTTAGAAAAATGCATGTGTTCATACACAGAAAAATGTTTGCATTAAAGTTTGTAATAGGAAAAATTTACAAGTAGAGATACATACATGAATTGCTTCATTAACAGTGGCATATCCATACATTAGACAGTTACATAGGATTAAAAGTTTACTTTGTAATGAAATTATTCTGCACATATAAACATCACCACACTATAATGTTTAATAGTTAAAATCAAGATTGTTACAGCACTCATTAAAAACATACACATATCTGACATACATACCCAGAACAATAATATATTTTTAATGGAAACATGAATATGTATATATGCACCAACACACACATAGGATGTAAGTGTAGAAGAAACTCAGTAAGGAAAAATAAGTTGATGACTGTAACTTGTTACCTTATTCATGACGTAAAAACTACTCTGTATTATTTTCTTGTAATCTCAGGAGTCAGATACTGTATTTTCTTTAAAGAATAGCAATATGGGAAATTATGTAAATTAGATTGTTGATATGTAAAGTTTTTGCCTCCTGTGTATGTTTTTCATATTATTAGGTGAGAAAACATTTCAGTATAAGTTATCCTTTACCACAGTGAAGTTTGTTTTTATTGTTTGTTTTTTAAATTTTAAAATTAGGAACAGGGTTTGTATACTACTGAGGGAGGGGGAAACTGAATGCAGTTCTTAAAACAGAGAAGCTGTAAGTTGTTTCGTTTTTATCTTATATCTGTATTTATGTGATCATAGCAGAAATAGATAAGATCAAGTAGCTCTATTAAATTTCGCATTAACCTAGAATGACCTACATACTGCGAATAGAAGGAAATAAATACTAGTGGCTGCCACACAGGAAGCCTACAAACATTTTGTATTCTGATTGCAAAGAATGAGAGATAAGCTATCATCAATGATCAGACAAAACTGACATTATGTTTCTGCCTCACCTATTATAAATGTTATAAGTAAAAGGTAAGCCAGATATCAGAGACTCTGAGTATTCTTTTCTCCACTAACAGCTTAGATCAAGGAAATCAAGTGTTGCCACTGTGCCTATATGGCATAGCCAGAACAACATGTGAATGTGAAGTAGGAGAAAACCGTATTGTGAAGAAAGAATCGGAAACAAGTAGGCAGTTGGTTATTACACACTTTTCTACCTGATGGTCTTGAAAGTTAAAGCTTCAGTTGACATTTTAGTGAGGTCATAGATGTTCATCCTTTTCCTGAAATGTAGTTTTAGTTTCTTTGTCTTTTTTTTTTTAAGCTCTTGAATTAAACAGTTGCCTTTATGTATCTTCATGATTAAAACCTCAGAAGCTCTTTATTCTTCTGTTCATTCTAGTTTAGTATATTCTATAAGAACATTATAGAAATTAAAATATTCTGAAGTAACCAGAAGGAACCACACTTCTTATTAATAGAACCAGTGTTTTCTAATCTTCCCTCCCTTCGTTTACCACAGTGCTATATATAAATCCCTGAGATTCATTTAATCATTGGGCCAAATCTTACTGCTCTTACATAAGATCAAATTCAAGTAGTTATTTACTACTTTCTGTTCAACTGCAGCACCTCTGAAGCATACATAAGGGAAATATTTATATTTCTAGATAAAGTTGATATAAATGAGAACTGTTCTTGGTTCAGAGCTTAGAATTCTGTTTTCAGAATGATCGAAAGTATCTAATTCTCTGCTACTACAAGTTTGAGAAATCCCTGGCTTAGTGGTGATTTTTAAGTTCTAAAAAATGTTAATGACAGTTTTTCAGATTTATATATGGGAGAATATTGGTAAAGGTAAAAAATCCAAATTTTAAGGCTCATTTAGGCCTGTGTTTAATTAGTTTGAGTTTTTTGTTTACTTGGATAGATTTCACAGAAATTGTATAGTCAGCATGGTCCTCACCACTTAAAAGAAGTCATTTATTATTTGTTATTACTAAAAACTGATTTGTTTTGTTTCTTACAGTCAGTTTTCTCTTTCTAGGCACTAAAACAGCAACAACAGAAGAAACAGCAGCAGCAGCAATGCAGGCCAAGCATGTCCATCTCCTCCAACCAGCACCTGTCTCTGAAGACTGTCAAAGCATCCAGTGACCCTGTACCTGCCAAACCTGGTAGGCAGACCAAGTGTCTTTTCAGCAAAAGTTTCTTTTCCAGTATTTTTGTATACCAAACCCATATAGTCTATTATTTATTTTTAAATTATTATATTTATTTACATAATCCTTATATTGCCAAATGCTCAGTATAAATCCTTTTAGGGTAAATGAAGACATTTATGCAGAGTAATCATACAATTATTTTAAAGTACATCATTGGGATTTGCATGTTAGAATAAGATCAGTGACTCATTCCCAAAATGTCTAACAATAATATTTAGAAGCCTCCAATTAGTAACCTTATAAAGCTGATGTTGCCAAGTTGCTCAAGCTGAACTCTACAAGTTCTCTCCTTTAAAAATATAAATCTTTCCTAAGAGTACATAATACCTTTGAGTTTCCATTGGACATATCCACGGGCCTTTGGATTTTTTGTTACTGTTGCTTTTCTTTTGAATTTAAACTGGTTCGAGGTATAGGCTTTTTTATTACACAGTTCAGTTCAATGCCAGCTTATTTATGAGTTTGCCAGATTTAAACCATGTCTTGTAGAACTTTGCATTTTTGTTAGAAAGGAAATTTACCACTAGAAGCAAATAATGTGCTGGGAGGAAGAAAGGGGTTTTATTCACTTTTGACTCCTAATTCTCAGACTCAAAACACATTTGCAGGGTCACATTGCCTCAAACATAACTCCTTTTGGTTTGTTGTTATTCAGTTGCTCAGTCACATCCGACTGTTTGCAACCCCATGGACTGACTGCAGCACGCCAGGCTTCCCTGCTTCACCATCTCCTGGAGCTTGCTCAAGCTCATGTCCATCCAGCCATCTCATCGTCTTTTATCCCCTTCTCTTCCTGCCTTCAATCTTTCCCAGCATCAGGGTCTCTTCTAATGAGTCATTTCTTTGCATCAGGTGACCAAAGTATTGGAGCTTTAGCTTCAGCATACGTGCATCTAATAAGTACTTAGGATTGATTTCCTTTAGGATTGACTGGTTTGATTTCCTTGATAACCTTTTGGTTAGGATTGTATGATTTAATTGTTCTTTTGATTGATTAGTTTCTATCTATAACTTCAGGGTTATATATTTTTTCCCCTAGCAATATGGGAAGGAAAGCAATCTGACGGACAGTCAAGCAGCCCTCAGAACTCAAACTCTAGCTTTTCTTCTTCTTCGGTTAAAGTGGAAAATCATCTGCTGGGCCTGGGGAAGAAGTCATTCCAGAGGTCTGACAGGCTCCACACAAGTAAGTTACTTTACTAAGGACTCAGTTCTCAGACATTAAATTGTCAACTCTGTGTTTGAAGTTCGTTACCTGCCAGGCTTAATTGCTGCTTCCTTTGAGCTCTTGACTGTTTTCATGTTCTTCCTTTCCTGCGTATCAAACTTCATTTCAGAATAAGATCTTTTTGTGGTTAATTTCTCTTTCTGACAAGGGGTTTCTTTATCCAGCATTATTTATGTTTTATCTCTGTATACATAGAAGGGCTTATCATTGAACATGGCAAACTGAGCCACTTTTCCTGCTCCCTCTAAGTCCCACTCACTAAAGCAAGAATATGGAAAAACAAAAGATTAAACCCTAAAGAGTAAAGAAAACA
The DNA here is from genome assembly GCF_032405125.1 of Capricornis sumatraensis. Classification (NCBI taxonomy): domain Eukaryota; kingdom Metazoa; phylum Chordata; class Mammalia; order Artiodactyla; family Bovidae; genus Capricornis; species Capricornis sumatraensis. The sequence goes on along the minus strand of NC_091069.1, from coordinate 33,040,547 downwards.
AGAAGATAACAGATGGACAAGCAATATCACCAAATTTTGAAAGATGAAAACTGGATAGAGTTTTTCATAGAGCTGAGGAGCAGGTGCCCGTAGGAAGCAAGCCAGCTGAGCCTGTAGAACTCCAGAAGGGTTTAAGAATTGGAAATACCATGTCTTAGAGAAGATGAAGCATAGGGTTGAAAAGAAGAACCTTCTTTAAAAGTTAATTAAGAAGCAGTTTGATGCCCTAGCCTAGCAGGAGACAAGAGATTTATTTTGAGGTGAAAGTAAATCTTACAGACTTTAAATTTAGAGATACCATACATAACTGAGGACAGATAAGGAGGCAGTATACTGGAATCAGGGAAATGAAATAAAACACAGATACAGAATAGTGATCCTCCTGCTTGCTTGGTGTCCAGAATGTTAGTAGTGGGGCATGTTTCTATCTGCATTACTTTGTTCTTCCTCCCCACCTAAGCTTCAGCAGGAGAGTGAAGGATTGGTACTGAAAGAAATTGAATAGCCTAAAAAAGAAACCAAACAACTGTGCCGACAAATTTATTGATTGCCTGCTAAAAGAGATCATCTGGAATTGACTTCTGTGCAGCTCATCAGTCTACAAGACACACCCCGGAACCAGAACTTTCAGTCAGTCTTCTAGGACCTGTTTTTGCTTGTGATTACCTTTGAAGAAAACCTCCATCATGGGAGAATCTGAAATATAGACTCACAAAAGTAGAGATAAGTCAGGAAGGAGAAAACGTTAAACAAATAACTTTAAAAGCTATGGTATTCACAGAAAGATATAAAAGATGATATCACATCCATGAAAGAACAGAATACTACTGTTTTAAAAAAATCAGAAAATAAAGAGTTCCAGGATATTAGATACTATGGGAGCAGAGATAAAAAATTCTAGTAGAAGTACTAAAAGTTAGAGGTGGAAAACTTTCCGAGTACATAGGTCAAAGGAGAGATTGAAAAAGAGAGAGAAGGTAAAGTGGGAACATGAGTCTAGCCTGTCCAATGTCTTAAATAGTGGAAATGTCAGAAAGGCCAGAAATTGAAAGAGGGATAATGATGCAAGAATACAAGAAAAATAATGTGAGAAAATTCTGTAGAATTGAAAGCCACAGATTCCATTTACATTTTTAGCTAATGCAGAGAAAATTTATGAAAATAATTATGGGAAGAGAAAAAGAGCCTTGGTGTAATTTATAGAGATATTTGAATTTTCCATTTTTCAGTCATTCTGTGTATGTGTTGTTATAAACTTCTCAATTCCATTAGGGAAATGATCAAATCTTGAACATAATATGCATTTTTTAGTATGACAAAAGATTCACTTTTACAGTTTATTCCAGTTTTGCAGGGGAGATAACATTTTTTTTATCCTTTATGAATGAACAAAATTTGCTTTGTTTATTTCTAAGAACCTGAAGTGTTACCTTTTTCATAGTGTGATATTTTAAAATAATGACAGCCATGGCTGTTTTGTAATACAGAGCAAGGTATAGTTTAGAAAGAAACAGGAATTTGAAGAAGGCCCAGGTGATTCTTCTCCATGTTTTTACAGGGCAAATGAAGAGAACTAAATGTGCTGAGATTGATGTTGAGACGCCAGATTCCATTCTGGTTAATACAAACCTACGAGCACTAATCAACAAACACACCTTTTCAGTCCTTCCTGGAGACTGCCAACAGCGACTGCTTTTACTACTTCCAGAGGTGGATCGACAGGTGCGTTCTTTCAAGCATATCAGCAGTTTTCTAACCCTTCTGGGGCTTCTTTCAGCCATCACCTTTAGAACTCCTTAAGATTTTTTAAATGGTTTTTGTGTGTACGTGTAAAGAAGTGGTATCAAAGGTATTAATAAGGAAAATAATATTTTTTGTAAGTGTTCTTAATTGGGTGGCCCTGTAAGGCTTATAAAGAAAAAGAACCCTCTTATCAGAAATGTCAGGATTTGGAATAAAATTTGTCTAGCTATCATATTAGGATGTAGACATCCACAGAGTATAATTCAGAAGGAAGAATTGTCTTAAGACATTACATGAGGTGTTTCAGTGGATCTTTTGATGAGATTAAGAATGTTATTTTCATTTTTTGTTAAACTTTTCTAAAACACTTTTTGCTTTAATAATAAACTTATGGTGTCAGCAAATTTGGAAAACCCAGCAGTGGCCACAGGACTGGAAAATGTCAGTTTTCCATCACAATTCCAAAGAAGGACAGTGCTAAAGAATGTTCAAACTACCAGCCATTTGTGCTCACTTCCCATGCTAGTAAGGCTATGCTCAAAATCCTCCAACCTAGGCTTTAGACTTGGATCAAGAATTTCCAGATGTACAAAGTAAGTTGCCAACATTTGTTGGATCATAGAGAAAGCAAGGGAATTCCAGAAAAACATATACTTCTGTTTCATTGTCTACGTGAACACCTTTGACTGTGGATCACAATAGACTGGAAAATTCTTAAAGAGATGGAAATACCAGACTATCTTAACCTGTCTCCTGAGAAACCTGTATATGGGTCAAGAAGCACAGTTGGAACCTTACATGGAACAACAGACTGGTTCCAAATTGGGAATAGAATACAACAAGGCTGTATATTGTCTCCCTGTTTGTTTAATTTATATGCAGAGTAAATCATGAGAATTGCGGGGCTGGATGAGTTACAAGCTGGAATCAGGATTGCTGGGAGAAATACCAACAACTTCATATGCAGATAATACCACTAATGGCAGAAAGCGAAGAGGAACTAAAGAACCTCTTGATGAGTGTGAAAGAGGAGATTAAAAAAGCTGGCCTAAAACTCAGCATTAAACAAACTTAAGATCATGGCATCTGGTCTCATCACTTCATGGCAAATAGAAGGCAAAAAAATGGAAGCAATGGCAGATATTCTCTTCTTGGGCTTCAGAATTACTGTGGATGGTGACTGCAGCCATGAAATTAGAAGACGTTTGCTTCTTGAAAGGAAAGCTATGACAAACAGCGTATTAAAAAGCAAAGACATCAGTTTGCTGACAAAGGTCCGTCTAGTCAAAGCTGTGGTGTTTCCAGTAGTTAGATACAGATGTGAGAGTTGAACCCTAAAGAAGGCTCACCACCAAAGAATTGATGCTTTTGAACTGTGGTGTTGGAGGAGACTCTTTGAGAGTCCCTCGGACAGCAGGGAGATCAAACTAGATATCCTAAAGGAAATCAACCCTGAATATTCATGGAAGGATTGATGCTGAAGCCGAAGCTCCAATACTTTGGCCACCTAATGTGAAGAACTGACTCATTGAAAAAGACCTTGATGCTTGGAAAGGTTGAAGGCAAAAGGAGAAGAGGGTGGCAGAGGAAGAGTTGTTTGGATAGAATCAGTGATTCAGTGGACGTGAACTTGGGCAAACTCCAGGAGATAGTGAGGGACAGGGAGGCCTGGTGTGCTGCAGTCCATGGGTTCACAAGCAGTTGGATACGACTTAGTGACTGAACAACAACAAAATCCAAAATAGTTTGTAGTTCTTAATAAAACTAAATGGTACCTAGCAGAAACACTAAAGGTTTGGAAGAATCTTGGCAGGGACCAGAGAAATTTAAGGTGGTCAGGAATAAGGCATAGGTCCAAGACCTAGGCTTTCATCGAGGAAGGAGGAGTGACTAGCAAGTCATTCTCCCTTTTGATCTTCTGTTTCCTCCTCTGCAAAAGGTTCATTATGATTTTGTAAGGTTTTTTCAATTCTGTGGTTTCTTTAAAAGATTAATGATTATTTCCAAGTATGTACTATGTTCTAAGCAATCTGTAAGGCATTCCACTTTTTTCTAATCATTTAAAAACAGGATGAGAGAGATCTGTTTTACCTGTATTATAGTAAGAGAACTAGATATGTCCTCTAGTTTGTAGTAAGAGATTATAAGTAAGCTATACAGATCATTATAGCTATTTGACTATGAAGTCAAAACTAAATCTTTCTCATTCTGAAAATCATCTTTCTACTAGACTATATTGATATCAGTTTTTATATTGCTATGAATTAGTACACTCCAGTGTTCTTGCCTGGAGAATCCCAGGGACAGGGGAGCCTGGTGGGCTACTGTCTGTGGGGTCGCACAGAGTCGGACACGACTGAAGTGACTTAGCAGCAGCAGCAGCAGAGCGTGTGCGTCAGATTCCATTTCTGGGGAGTCAGATAAGTCAGTGTACTACCAGCAGCAGGGACAAAGAAGTAAAATGGATCCTTCCCAGCTATTGCTCTCCCTACCTTAACATTTCTTGGAGAAATTACAGATTTTGGGATCCCCAGTTCTTGGTTAGAACAAGTAAGGAGACTGAAGTTTTGGGAGAGTTTTTAAAGAACTTCTCTTCTTGCCTGGTATTGCTCTTATCAATTTTAAAGACTCAAGTTTGTAGGTTGGGGCTAATAACACAAGACCTAATAGAGAGGGTCTATCTGTAGAACTTTATTGTGGGTTCCTCCGAACTGTCTTATGACTAATGGTCCTTGTCCTCTGTTAGAGGGGATCTTGCTATGTTCAATTTTGGAATTAAAAGGCACCTTAGAACTTATAAGCTTTCTGTTGAGTGCAGTCCTGTTGTGTATTCTTAATAGGAGGCTACTTGACTGTCGTTTTCAGTAACTGTGGCGGGAAGGCACAGTAATCTGAGAATAGGGAGTATGGAATTTATTAATGAAATTATTAGTGAATGTATTAGTGATTCTGCCTCATTGTCAGATGAAATTTGGAGTTTATCCAAAATTCTGGTTATTATTAGCATGAAACATTGGGCACCATATTTCAGTGTATGGAGTGCCCAACACTGTACAGTAGGAAAAGTATTATTTAGACCAGAGGAAAGAATAAGGAAGGAGTGTGGATTAAAACACCTCTCTTCAGATACATTTGAAGGTCTGTCTATGGAAGAGGTAAACTTTGTTTCTCCAGGAAACAAATTTGGAGTTAAAATAATGTTAAAAAAAATAGAGCTATTAAACTGTAGAATGGACTGACTTGTTTTGAAGTAACTTGCTCAACACTGGAATATTCAAGGAGATGTTGAGTGACCTGTTCTCATAGGAAAGTCAGTTACTCCTCTGCCAAATCCATAGAATACAAAGCAGCAGTCAGCAAGCTTTTTAGCATGCAGGCCAATTTCAGTCTACTGCCTTTTTTTGTAAATAAAGTTTTATTGGTATTCAGCCACTTCAGTTAGTTTCTGCATATTATCTATAGCTATAACAGAATTGAGCTGTTGCAGCAGAGGCCATATGACCTATTTGTAGCCCATATGACCTATCTGTCCTTTAAAGAAAAAGTTTGTGCTCTAGAGCCAGAGGAATATCATCCTGGCCCAGATAGATTTAGAAAGTAAAGTGAGTTGAGTTCCTTAATCCCTAAGATGTCCTAATAGTTACGTAAATTTTCTTCAAAACTTTGTGACTTTAAACTTAAAATTGGTCTATTAATCCATCAAGAATATTTTTTATATTGCTCTGAAATTATGGTTCAGCTTTATTTTCTACTGACTAGATGGCCAGCTGTTCTAGCACTACATAGTTATATAATCTTCCTTTTCCTCTCAGTTTGAATTACCATCTTTGTTATATATTCTACTATTTACATGCAGTATGTATTTATAGGCACTCTCCTCTTTCACTTATTTCTTTGTTCACTCTAATGCTAGTAATAAGTGTTTTGATTGCAGTTACTTTGTGTGGTGTGTTTAGCAATTAGAAAGGCAGTTCCCCTCTCAGTTTTCCATATAAATTTAAAAATCATTTTATTAATGAAGAATATGCATAGGGATTCTGATAGGAATCTAGATGTTACCTTTGAGAGAATGGCGGTTAATAAAATCGCAAATGTAAAGAAGAATCTTAAAACCTTTTGGCATGACATCACAAATCAAGTCAGTAGACAAATAAATGGAAGGAAATACCTTCAAATTATGTGGCTGTTTTATTGTGCAAAAGTAAACGTGCAAAAGATTCTCACAAGATAAAAGATAAGGAGCCGTACTGAATAATGAGCAGATGATAGGAATTAGCATTTCACTAGATGGCAAATCTAAGTAGTCAGTAAACAACCAGAAAGATAGACAAAACTAGTAGTCAGGATAAAGGAAATTTTTATCATTTCAAACTCATTAATAGGTAGAAGTTAAATACTGTGTTAATATCTCTTGTTCACAAGATAAGGAATATGCTCATATATTTCTAGTAGAAATGTGAATTGTTTTAGCCTTTTTAGAAAATAATCTAACAGTCTTTAGTTATATACACACACAGATATTTCTTTGCTTTCAAAACCTATCCCATAGATAAAAAGAACTAAGTATATTCATCTTTATTGGAGTGCTTACTACAGCTTTGTTGATTATGGGAAAACACTGGAAATAAAGTGTATGTTTATGATTAGGAAATTAGTACATGAATTGAGGGACATTCATACAATGAAATAATCTGCAGCTATTATAGTGGAGCTAAAAAAAAAGTTGAGACACTTTGATATTGTATTATGTGAGAAAAATAAGTTTCAGAGTAGTGTGTGTAATTTGTAACATTTTTAGAAAACAATGAACCTTTTAGAAAAATCCTCATATATGTATTTATTTGCAGAAGATTCTTTAAGTATAATTAATCAATAGGGAATAGAATTGAGAGGAAGAAAGAGATAAACAGGAAAGAAAAAAACAGTATTACATTATAAAATAGAAGTATCCATAATCAGCATGGTATGATTTAGTCTTGTTTCTGTAAAATTTAATGTACACACATTCTTTTCTAAAAAAGACGGGAACATCACATTCCACATGTTAACATTTGGTTTTCTTCCTGAGCTTTCTGTGGCTTATTCTTTGACTCAGGTTGGTCCAGATGGTCTGATGAAGTTAAATGGCTCAGCCCTTAATAATGAGTTCTTCACTTCAGCAGCCCAAGGCTGGAAGGAAAGACTTTCAGAAGGTAAGTGTTCAACTTTATGTGTCTCCTAGAATGTGTATGCATGGGGAGGGCATATTGACAGCTCTGAGCTTCAGTAGGTATTTGCCCAGTTTGGGAAGGCAAAGGACAGAACATTTCGTAGGGAAGAACTAGTTATTCTATGTGAAATACATTGCCAGACTTTTATCTAGAGCACATAACCAAGTTTGGCTCTAGATGGAGTTCAGCAAGATGTTTCTTCAAGGGTTTAAAGTTACCTGGGAAACTGAAAATACACAGATTTTTAGGCCCTATTTCTAAAGATTGTTTCATTATTTCTAGCTTCATGCCTGGTAGTTGAAATTTTAATAAGCAGAATATAGAATGAGTTATTTCATGGTGTTACGAATCATGATTTGGTAAACAGTGAGATAACTTCTTTCTCCCTGCCCCATATCAATGAAACTAACAGTTTACTAAGAACTTTTAAAAAATCCACTTTATTGAGAAATGTTTTATGTACTATAAAATTCACCCATTTGAGGTGTAGTTTAGTGGCAGCTAGAGTGCTTTAATAAATACAAATTATGACCAAGAATTCCTAACTGTGGTCACTGGTTTGCCATGTTTCTAATTCTGATCTAACAGTTTTACAGAGGGTAAATTATAAAGCATAAAAAGAGTAATTGACTGTGTTTCATAGCATGTAATTATCAGTCACTATTAGCAATTCTTAAGCCTGACTGCTTATTATACTCACTTGTGGTATTTTTTTTAATACTGAAATCTGGGCCTCACTCTCAATTTTTGTTTCGTCTGAGCTTCAATGGGGGTTTTTTGTTTGATTTTTTTTCCCCAAGTGATTCTAATGTTCAGCCATTATTAAAGCCACTGACTATTTTTTTTTAACTTTTTATTTGGTTTTGGGGTATAGCTGATAAACAATGTTGTGTTAGTTTCAACTGAACAGTGAAAGGACTCAGCCATATATATATACACATGTCCATTCTCCCCCAAACTCCCCTCTCATACAGTCTGCCACATAACATTGAGCTCCATATGCTATACAATAAGTCCTTGTTGGTTATCTATTTTAAATACAGCAGAGTGTACATGACCTTCCCAAAGTCCCTAACTATCTCTTCCCCCTGGCAATCATAAGCTGGTTCTCAAAGTTTGTGAATCTGTTTCTGTTTTATAAGTTCATTTATATCATTTCTTTTTGAATTCCACATATAACATGTAACTGTCGAGTTCTCCCAGCACCATTTGTTGAAGAGACTGTCTTTCCAACATTGTGGAATCTTGCTTGCTTTGTCATAGATTAATTGACCATAGGTGCATGAGCTTTGGAAAAGGAAATGGCAACCCACTCCAGTATTCTTGCCTGGAGAATCCAGTGGACACAGGAGCCTGGCAGGCTACAGTCTATGGGGTTGCAAGAGTTGGATATGACTAAGCAACTAAGCATAGCACAGCATGGGCTTGTTTCTGGATTTTCTATCCTGTTCTGTTGATCTGTGTTTCTATTTTTGTGCCAGTACCATACTGTTTTGATGACTGTAGTTTTATAGTATGTGATTGTATTATTTTTATTTCCAATACTGTGTGTCACTGTGTCGGTACACATAGAATACAGAATAACACTTGAAAATTATGGGAAGTTGTGCCAAGGAATAGCTTTGTGAAAACAAGTGTGAGAAGCTTTAAAGTAAATACAGTTGTAACGGGAGCACTGGGAATGCTAATCATTGCTCACTTTTTGTCAGATTACTGATGGAGCTAATGACCAGCTAATTAATATCTATATTTTTCATTATAGTTGTTATAGAAGTGATCACTACAACTGTGTAGAAAGGATCAATTACTGATTACTTTTGACCTTTCTCTTAAAGATTTCCATGAACAGAGACCCCATTTTTCTGAAAGAGTCAAAATCACTTGAGCACTTTAAAACATATCTGTTATCAGTACTTTTTTTAAAAGAATAATTTAGATTTATGTTCCCTACTCTCCAACTTTTTAAAGTAGATATTATCAACAGTGCTACCTCTATTATTACGTTACTTTTTTTTTTAATATGAGCAGTCACTGCTATACCTACACATGCTGTCATATTTTATGAGCAACAAAAACTTTGAACACTGTACACATGTGAACAGAGTTCAGTACTGTTTATCCCTCTTTCTATTAAGCCCAGTAGGCACAACCAAAAAGCAGAAGTTCTGGGTGGATTCTGATGGGTAAATCCCTCTTCTCCCACTCATATGCCCAAGACTGTGATAAGTATTCGGAGAAGGCAGTGGCACCCCACTCCAGTACTCTTGCCTGGAAAATCCCATGGACGGAGGAGCCTGGTAGGCTGCAGTCCATGGGGTCGCTAAGAGTCGGACACGACTGAGCGACTTCACTTTCACGCACTGGAGAAGGAAATGGCAACCCACTCCAGTGTTCTTTACTGGAGAATCCCAGGGACGGGGGAGCCTGGTGGGCTGCCGTCTATGGGGTCGCACAGAGTCGGACGTGACTGAAGTGACTTAGCAGCAGCAGCAGTGATAAGTATTAGATGTCTTCTAACACTTTTCCTTCCCCTCTTCCTATACTTCTAAGGCTTAAGAGGTCTTATACTTCAAATATACTCTTTCCACTTATTCTTTGATGTCCTGGGTATTAAAGAATTAACAGGAAACAGCACAACTGAAATGACTTAGCAGCAGCCTGTCTCAGGCACAGGTTTTAAGATGGCCTACCAAGCACATTCATTGTTCTCTACTGATGGAGTGGGAAGGATTGAGGTGTTGGTTGGTAGTATATGAAAATAAATGGCATATTCAGAGCAGCCTAGTCTTTGGCTTATTGAGTGTCTTGTTGCTAGGGCACTAGACTCATACAGTTTCTGGAACAATTAGAAAACTGACAACTCCAAAAATAGCTCCCTACCTTTTCACTGGAACCTCAAAATGTCTTTAAGGAGGGCCATAGCTGTTCATTATGCTGTTAAAGCTAAAAGGACTAAAACACAAGTTGTCTCAGAGAAAGTGAAAGCGAAAGTCGCTCAGTTGTGTCCAACTCTCTGTGACCCATGGACTACACAGTCCATGGAATTCTCCAGGCCAGAATACTGGAGTGGGTAGCCTTTCCCTTCTCGAGGGGATCTTCCCAACCCAGGGATCAAACCCACGTCTCCCACATTAAATAAAACCTAAGTAATAAAATGTTCAGTGTCATTATTTACCAAAAGCATATGACTGTTTTTTTCCAGTGGAGAAAAAAGTTTATAAAAAATCTATAGGGAATATTTGGAGCTGGAAGGGAGTGATACAAGGAAAATCCAGAGAAAAAGCCCACTTAAACTCAGCTGCGTACTGGAAACTATATGGAGTGGGATGCAAAGTGTGTATGTTTCAACTTACGGCACTTAGGGAGTTCTCCCTTACAGGGAGGAATTTGGGGAGATTTCTGTTACTTTCACATGATAGTATTACTCCTTCATGACTCTGTCATGATTTGCCAGTAGTGGAAAGCTGCAAATAACATATTCCTATTGAACATCTCTTTTTTTTGATATATTGTAGGTGAGTTTACACCGGAGATGCAGGTGAGAATTCGACAAGAGATTGAGAAGGAGAAAAAAGTAGAGCCGTGGAAAGAACAATTCTTTGAAAGCTACTATGGTCAGAGGTAATATCAAGACAGATTTTGTAAACCAAATGTTAATTCCTATACATATGTCATGTGTTACTTCATCTAACTACTTTCCCAGGAATTCTAGTCTGCAATTTTCTTCTATTTTTTTACCAAGAAAATTATTTTCTTTTTATAATTCTTAGGTACACAGAATTGGATTTCTCATAATCTTCAACTCTTAACACATTGCCATTATAGATGGTATGGTTTCTTAAAAAAAAGATTTTATTTTCTTGAATTAGAGTCCTTTCTTTTTAAGTTCTATACTTTTTTTTTTTTTTAACTGTAGGCAGTTATCCCACAAAAGGATAACTTATCCAGAATCACTAAGGAATCCTATAATACATGCCATAATATTCAACATGTAATTAAACAGCCTCTCTTCTCTAAAAGACACTCTGGGAGATACACATAGCTGAATCAAGATACAGACCCTTTTCTCAAGGCACTATGGTGCGTCTTGTTTTTTCCTTAACAGAATCTTAATGGGAGGATTCCCTAGTAGTCCAGTGGTTAGCACTCAGCACTTTTACTGCGATGGCGCAGATTCAAGCCCTGGTTGGGGAACTAAGATCCCACAAGCCACGAAGCATCCCCCCCAAAAAAACTTAATGGGAACACTTAATAGATGACAATGGGGCTGTATTGTTTGAAATAGAATTGAATACCCAGAGTCTTAATTGTCTGTTAGTTTCTCTTCCTTCCTTATGTATACCTAATGGACTGCATAATCATAGCTTGAGAACAAACAGCTCTTTTCCTTATCTTCCTATCCTTATCCCCTTTGTGGTCATTTCAGAAGTGATTCTTAATGAAATGAAGAGCCCAGTACACTGATTTTTTTACCTTCTTGGTGTGAGCTTTGAGCTGTTCTACAGAAATCAAAGTGAATACATTTAGACCATGATCACAGGTGGCAGTTAATTCTGTAAATATTGTTCATTCCAAGAGTTACAGCCATTCTTGGGTCTTTCTGTTTTTAGCTGTTACTTTCTGCCAGCTTTTTGGGAAGGACTACATTTGATTATTGTACAAATTTGTCCTTAGCCATTCCATCTCAGGGGTACAGGACTGATTATTTGAAGTCACCAAAGAGGACTATGTTATTTTTACTTGTACATTATTCTGAGACATTAGAGGAAATCTGTAGTGAACCCTCCAGGAAGTCCTACTTGGCCTTCATTCCCAGGATAACTCGGAGGCACTTAATCTCAGAATTTTAGAGCTATACCAAGTAAAATTTAAACAGACTTTTCAAAAATTCAGTTTTCATTTTCAACCTCTGGAGATTAGTCATCTCTCCTACTGTCTCCTCTGGTTTCCTTAGATTTCTTGGGCCAGCCTTTCTACGGGTACTTCAGAACAAAGCTGTTCAATTCAGTCACTCAGTCGTGTCTGACTCTTTACAGTTCCATGGACTGCAGTACACCATGCTTCCCTGTCCATCACCAACTCCCGGAGCTTACTCAAACTCATGTCCATTGCGTCAGTGATGCCATCCAACCATCTCATCCTCTGTTGTCCCCTTCTCCTCCTGCCTTCAATCTTTCCCAGCATCAGGGGCTTTACCAGTGAGTCAGTTCTTCGCATTAGGTGGCCAAAGTATTGGAGCTTCAGCTTCAGCATCAGTCCTTCCAATGAATATTCAGGACTGATTTCCTTTAGGATGGACTGGTTTGATCTCCTTGCTGTCCAAGCTGATTACAGTCCAAACCCACAATCCTATGGGACATGGGTCTTTGGCTTCTTTCACTACTCTGTGGGAAGTCTGTGGTGTATGCCTGTAGACAGAGTAGCTCCTTTGTAAGCAGAAGTAATAATAATAATTAACATTACAGTGAGGTTTTATTATGTCCTAGGTACACTGTTCTAAGTACTTTACATGCATTAGTTGCTCATCCTAGCAACACTGAAGTGATTAGCCTCAGTGTACTATTAAAGAAATGAGGTGGTTGGATAGCATGACCAATTCAATGAACATGAATTTGAGCAAACTCAGGGAGATAGTGAAGGACAGGGAAGCCTGACATGCTGCAGTCCATGGGTTTGCCAAGAGTCGAACATGACTTAGTGACTAAACAACAACACTGTTAAAGAAACTGAGACAGAGGGGCTACTCACTTACTTAATATCACATGGATAGTAGGTATCAGAGCCAGGATTTGAATCTAGGTGCTCTAGTTCCAGACCTTTCACTAATATTAATAATAGTGATGATAATATATAAAGACTACTGGCTAAGTACCACAGATTCTTCCAGATATTGCCATATACATTATCTCATAATATATTCAGTAACATAGGCGATTTCTCAACTACAGTATTTTTTTCTTGCACCCTTTAGTTCTGGCCTGAGTCTTGAAGATTCAAAGAAATTGACAGCTTCACCCAATGATCCCAAAGTAAAGAAAACCCCAGCTGAGCAACCAAAATCTACGCTTCCTTCAGAGGCCTCACCTGTCAGTGTAGTCCCAGTAATTCCCCAGTTAGAATCTAAAGAAGAAGTACTGCAGATGCCATCACCAGTCAGAAAAGAAGAGCATGAAAGCCAAGAGAAGACACAGCCACACTCCACAGAGCCCCTTCTTTCCCCGGCTACCAATACAAATGAGCTTAGCAGCATTCCTCCCATCAAGTGCCCGAAGGATGAGGCTCTTGTGGAGCAAAAGCCAGTTGCCTCTGCTGAACAGGAATCTGAGAAAGAGAATCATCTCACTACACCTTCAAATTATAATAAAAATGAAAGCCAGGAAGCTTTAGTTACTTCCCTGAGCAAACCCAAGAGTCCTGGGGTAGAAACAACAGTAATGAAGCCCACAGTAGAAGCAGGTCCACAGGAGACAACTATGAAAGAGCCTCCATCAACTCTGGCTGATCACAGCCCAGAAAGCCTCAAGAGGAAATCTTCTCTCACCCAAGAAGAGGCCCCGACAAGCTGGGAGAAAAGGCCGCGTGTCACTGAGCATCGCCAGCACCAGCAGCCATTTCAGGTCTCCCCACAGCCCTTTCTCAGTAGAGGGGACAGGTTCCAGGTGCGGAGAGTACCACCCCTCAAGGTAAGAAAGGAAGAATTGAAGAAGAGAGATGGTCTGAACAAGGTTTTAGTTTTGCCTACTAAATTTCAAGTGTTTGTGATGTTTCTTAATGTGGAAGCAGTGGTATGTATTTGATATGTGTGTAACCATGGTCATACATGAGTAAAATTATTAAGAAACAGGCATTTAGAAGTGCAGCCTTACAGATCTTTATTGGGATTTGAATACTTATTCAAATATCTGAGAATCTAATGTAATCCACTTCCACCCACCCTCCCTGCTGGCTCCTCTTGTATTTTAAGACAATTATGGAATGTATTCTGTTAAGTATAATAGCAAACAGGAGGAGGTCATTGATGTAAGAGGTCATGTATCTTTGTATCAAGAGCCATGATGTTTAAGTGTGCCTTGACCCTTTTCTTGCTGCCATAGCTGATGAGATGTTTTGAGGGTCTGAACTCTTTTTTAGTTCTGTCCTTTTATAGGAAATGTGTGTGGCCGCCATGAATCTCCCTCTCTTGAGGGATTTTTAGTAAGATGGTATAGCCTAAGCTCTGCTGCTTTGGATATGTGATTAACTTGTGCTTTAGCCATATATTGCTGTGTATCAAGATCTTTTAAATTTCTGTAGCAGTGTCACTACCTTCGTGTGTACTTGGTCTTGTGCCTAACATCAGTTTTCAGTTCTTTCTTCATTTCATTAATCATATCTAGTGACTTAATGTTTTTTATTAATAGTATTTATTAGTATTATTGTGTCTGCATGAACTCCAGCACTGGGTATTCATTCACATTGGAATATAAGTTAAAAAATAAGCCAAATAGAAACACGTTTTTCTTAACTTAGGTAAACCGAAGTCCTACTGGAAATAACCCTTGAAATACTCTGTTAGAAGTACTTGACCTGTTTCATGCACTATGAGACTCTGCTCCTCTTTGCTTCTTTTTGCTAATACTATGCTGTTCTTAATTTTAAATTTTGTGGTTTCAGCACTCAGGACTCTCCTTTTTCCTTTTCCTTTTTTTGATATTTTTCTACCATTAGGATACACTCTCATGCTTTGCTGGAGATTTTCATTTTATAATAATCACTCATTCTTCTTTAAAAATATGAGAAACCTTTCTTTGAAGCTTATCTTATCTCTAGACCTGAGAGCTGGGTTACAGTTTAGGTTTTACTTTATATAAATGACACTGGGTAAGAACCATCATTTCTGTTTCCACATCTTTCTGCTAATCCAAAGAGGCTCTGCACTGAAAACTTAAATCTTTTGTGACCAAATTTATGTTACTTAACTTTCTTCCTTTCTTTTTTTCACTCCTGCCTCATTTCAAAGCTTTCTAGCAGAAGTGACTTTAGTATTATAATTCTCTTACCTTAGACCTTATCCAAATCCCTCTTTCTGAGACGAAGCTTAATGTAATTTTAGAACAAATCTTTTAAACAAAACTTAAGTAGAAAAACAAAATTTGAATTTTATTATCAATCTCTTGTATAAAATTACGTGTGCACATGTATCTATCCTACATATATATATAATATAAAACATATATATATACAGCTACAGACAGAGATAGAAAACTCAGACATACATTGTATATTACAGTTATAACAGAAAGAATCTAATTCCTTTTCTATACAAGGAGAGAGGGCTTCTCAGTAAGTTAAGTTGTTGCGGTTGTTATCAACGCCTAGAAACCTTGTGTGGTTTTCATAATTAAAAAAAAAAGTATTGCATCTCATTTATTCTACATAAACAGATAATAGGACTAGTTACATAAATAACTGAAATTATTTTTAAGCATTAAAAAATTTTATTTTAACCGCTTTGAAGGATTATCCTTATTTCATCAACATGTTATTGATGATTTTCAGTCATTATGATAGATATCATTTATTGTACTGAATATCTTGTTATTCTCAAGGTTATTCTGATGTAAGATGGTTTGTTCCTAATCCTATATATGATTCCTCTAAACAACTGTGCTTTTTACTTCTTGTTTTTAATTTTCTAGTTTCATCTGTTTTTTCTCCCTATTAATTGTCTGTTCCAGATGGTATTACTAAAGGGTAATAACGACTTTACTCTGGGCAGCTTCTGAAATACTGTGTGCAGTTGGATGTAAAACAGATTCAACTTTGAGACAGAGGTTCAATATATCTCAAGATGAGAAATATGTGGGCTTTATGACAAGTGTTACACAAATCCCATAGGTCTAACTTCTGAAAGAGAGAGAGTTTTTCAGGACTGCTGACCTTTTCAGAAATGAGTATTGCCAGTAATGCAAAATCCTTAGTGACTTTATTACTCTCAATTAAGGAGTTCCAGAAAGATGCATTATCTTTGGGCTCAGTGGCTTAGTTTTTTTAGTTAAATGTCCTAGAATATCTGTAACCATTATTTTCTGTTTTTAACTTTACCAACTATTAGAAGGTTTAAGATTGGTGCATCCTGATGCGTTCCAATAGAGTTCAAAGTATTGTTTTGAACAGAAGTCAGAGTCTTTTCAAGTATATTTTATGATATGAAAATCAGTGGCTTCAGACCTAATGATGCATTCAGAATCTCCTCACAAGGTTTTTAGAAATGCATTTTTTCTCTAGGAGTTCTAATTTTCAATTTTAGGGATAGGACTTAGAGCACATATATTTTTTTAAAGCTCCACAAATAAATATAATGCCAGCAGGCGGTGAGAATGACTTCGGTTCATAGTGTAGCCAATATGTACGTACTCCCTCTTGGGTGGGTGGGGTGGGTTACACATTGTCTTTCTTCTGGTGCTATCCAGAGGCCTCTGTACTTTGAGATAATTCAGCCTATATGCTTAGCTGTACATGTGTGAGTGTGTAAAAGAGAACAAGAAATTTTCCCTGGACCTCGTAGTAAAGCCAAGAAATAAAAGACAGGCTTCCCAGGTGGCTCACTGGTAAAGAATCCTCCTGCCAATGCAGGGGACACAGGTTTGATCCTGGGATTGGGAAGACCCCCTGGAGGAGAAAATGGCGACCTACTCCAGTATTCTTGCCTGGGAAATCCCATGGACAGAGGAGCCTGGTGGGCTACAGTCCATGGGGTCGCAAAGAGGTGGACATGACTTCGTGACTAAACAGCAACAATAGTGTGCTACTTTATTTTTTCTATTTCTCTTTTCTTGCTATTACGCACATTTTAAAATACGGATATCATAGAAAGGTCTGTATGTTAAATGATCAGCTGTTCTGAGTAGTAGTGACATTAAGACAGAATTGTGTTGAGAAAAGAGTTTTGTGACTGAGTGGGAGTGAATGTCAACGGAGGAAAGTCTTTGGCACCAGTAGAGGAGGTGAAAAGACCCTAGAGACGGACCTGTGTGGCTGTCTCCATGGGTTGGTCTCTTAGCCACAGGCCTCCCGTCCTTGTGATAGCGTTCACCCTATTCTGAGAATTTGTGTTAGTGAAGTTTTGTTACTCTTAAAAGCTAAGCTCTGTTGTTTTTTTTCCCCTTAATTCTTTCAGATCCCGGTCTCCAGAATCTCTCCCATGCCGTTTCCTACATCGCAGGTCTCTCCCAGGGCTCGTTTTCCAATCTCCATCACTAGTCCTAACAGAACAGGAGCCAGAACCCTTGCAGACATCAAAGCAAAAGCCCAGCTTGTCAAAGCACAGAGGGCAGCTGCCGCCGCCGCAGCCGCAGCCGCTGCTGCCGCCTCAGTTGGAGGGACCATTCCAGGACCTGGCCCAGGCGGTGGACAGGGTCCAGGGGAGGGGGGTGAAAGGAGAACTGCTAGAGGAGGGGATCCTGACTCAGACAGAGTCAGTGAGCCTGGCAAGGGCCCCGCACTGGAACTGGCAGGAACTGGAAGCAGGGGAGGTCCGAGAGAGCTTTTACCCGCTGGGCCAGACACTCAGCCCCAGTCTGAGACCAGGACCGCAGGCCAGCCACAGCCTCATAGTGGCCCTGGAGCACAACTACAGCAAACCCCCTCAGTGCCTCCCGCATCTGCCGTCGGTGGAGCATGTGCCGGTGTCCCCTCACCAGCCCACATTCATGCACTCCCGCCAGCTTTAGGAAAATTAAGTAATGAAAAACTAAATCCCCCCAGGGCAACAGGCATGGTGGCCTCTCCTAGTCAGCCCCAAGCGTCCAGTAACAGTAGGCAGGAGAAAGCACCTCCAGCTCCAGCAGATCCTGCTCTGATCACGGGTGCCTTGCCTGTTCATTTTGCAGCCGCTGGCGCAGTGGAGCCTAAAGTGGGTTCTAGTAAGAATGCCCCAAATCCTCCGGCCTCAGCAGAGATACGTGCTAGCGTTTCAGTGGATACAACTGCCTCCCCTTTAACATCTCTGTTAACAACAGGCACTTTAGAGAAGCTCCCTGTGCCCCAGGTCAGCGTAACCACAGCGCCTACCGCATCAGCTCCATCCTTGAGCACTTTGCCGGCAGCTTCTAGCCTTAAAACTCCGGGAACTTCTTCACATATGAATGGACCCATTTCAAGGCCAAGCTCTAATATCCCTGCTAATAATCCTTTGGTAACTCAGCTGCTGCAGGGCAAAGATGTTCCCATGGAGCAAATTCTGCCTAAACCTCTCACCAAAGTTGAAATGAAAACTGTTCCACTCACTACAAAAGAGGAGAAGGGGGTAGGAGCACTCGTAGGTACCAGCGTGACAGAGAACAGCACCAGAGAGGAAGTTCATGAGAGACTGTCCCATCCAGCTGCACAGCACCTGGGTAAAACTTTGCAAAGTAAGCAGCTCCCCCAGGTTCCAAGACCCCTGCAGCTCTTTTCAGGTAAGGATCTAAGGGACTCTGGCATTGACACACACCAGTACCAAGAAGGACTCAGTAAGGCCACCCAAGATCAGATTCTTCAGACTCTCAGCCAGAGGGTTCGGAGGCAGAACATTCTCTCATTTGTGCAGCCCTCGCAGTTCAACTTTACTCACTCAGGTTTCCCGTTAGAGGACATTTCCACAAGCCAGAGGTTCATGCTGGGTTTTGCTGGCAGAAGGACATCCAAGCCTGCGATGGCAGGTCACTACTTACTTAATATTTCCACCTATGGCCGGGGTTCGGAGAGCTTTAGGAGGACCCATTCTTTGAACCCCGAAGACCGATATTGTCTGAGTAGCCCCACTGAGGCCTTGAAAATGGGATACACAGACTGTAAGAATGCAGCAGGAGATAGTAGCAGCGGGAAGGAAGATGATACTGACGAGGAAAGTACTGGTGATGAGCAAGAATCTGTCCTGGTGAAGGAGGAGCCACAGGCTTCTCAGAGTTCTGGCAAGTGTGATGCGAGTTCAGGACCCCACAGTAGAGAAACCCTGTCTACCAGTGACTGTTCAGCTAAAAAGAATGTGAAGGCAGAGACACCAGTGCCTGAGCAAACCCCTTTAAGTAAGGAGAATTACCTGTTCACTCGAGGCCAAACCTTTGACGAGAAGACCCTAGCCAGAGATTTTATTCAGGCAGCGCAGAAGCAGATGGCTCATGCAGTGAGAGGTAAGACCATGCGGAGCAGCCCAGAGCGTTTCAATTCTACATCTCTTCCTCTGCCTGCAGACAGTCCTACCCATCAGTCTCTCCTCCTTCCACCACTGCAAACCCCAAAGCTGTACGGGAGCCCCACACAGATCGGGCCAAGCTACAGAGGCATGATCAACGTCTCCACCTCATCGGACATGGACCATAACTCCTCTGTCCCAGGGATGCCCGACTGTAGTCAGGTGTCTAGCAATGTTGGTGATGTCATGTCCTTTTCAGTGACTGTCACAGCCATCCCTGCCAGCCAGGCCATGAATGCAGGCAGCCATGGCCAGACCATTCCTGTTCAGGCCTTTCCTGAGGAGAGCAGCATAGAGGACACGCCTTCCAAGTGTTACTGCCGGTTGAAAGCCATGATCATGTGCAAGGGCTGTGGAGCCTTCTGCCACGACGACTGCATCGGCCCCTCCAAACTCTGTGTCTCCTGCCTTGTTGTTCGGTAATGAGATCAGAAGGAGAGCTCTCTGTAAAGGAGACAGAAATGGGGAAGGGTTGACAGATGTGGTTTTTGCATTCTTTTGGAATCATAGAAATAAACAAGTAGGTTTCAGTTTCAGTTGTCTTAAGAGACAAGTGTTACTTAATCAGGAACACAGAGTACAGATCTTACATTTTAGAGAAAGAGCACCTTGTATAGTAAGTCCAAGTCAAGCAAGACTTTGTGAATTTGTGACAAGTTTGCACTTACAAAATCATGTAAATATGTCACATCTTGTCGTAACGTTTTCCAGGTGTTTAGGTAATGATGTATTACTTTGACTTCAGATTGCGGTTCCCCTTCATGTGACTGAAAAGTTTAATGCCACACATGGCAAAAGGCAGCAATTTCCCTTCTGCCCTTTCCTAAGAGGCCAGGGAAAGGAAGGAGTGGAGGAATGGTCTGAGGAAATGGCTGTTCATGTTGATTATGTCTTGACAGTCTGACCGCAGGCTTTACATAGATTCTTCAGCCTTTGCAGAATTTAGATTGAGGGTTTACTCAGTCCCTTTACCTAGGTGGAACCTGCTCCAGTTCTTATTTTTGGTAAGGCATTAATTTCATGCGTAGTGTTTCTGACTCTGAAAGTTCTGCGTTGGTTCTTGGTTTCCACAGGCTAGTCCTATTGCCAGGCACTCTGCTTGTGGTTTGTGAATCCCTGCCATTCCCTACTCCCACTTCTTGCCCTGAAGAGAGTGTGAACTATGAAAGAGTTGCCTCACTAGACCCCTCAGGTCACCATCCCCTGTGCAGGGCAGTGATTCCAGCAATAATCTCTGAAGATTTGGTCATTCATGGGAGCTTACAAACAAGTTTGAAATACTAGTAGAAAATTAACAGAGAAGTGTCAGTGATAGAGTGTTCTGTTGGGTAAGCAGAGTTAAGGTGCAGAAATTGTTGAAATGAATTTAAGGAACTTTAGAAGACAATTTTAACACTAGAAACAAAGTAGCCCCTCTCCCCCTCTTCTCTCCAACTTCTTACCTAATGTTCTACAGTCAGCTGTATCTACAGGTAGAAAAACTCATTAAACCACATTTGCCCCATGTTATTATATCTGTTTTGACCTCCCAGGCATTTGAGGAGCATGGAAGTCATCTTAATTATATTACTTTGAACATATATGTGTGGCATACACACTGTAAAAGTCAGACACTTTTTCCTATTTTAGAAATCATGTCCCCTGCTTTGGATTTCTGCTGTCTACACATTAAAGTTTCTAATGTAAAGGGGCTTTAGTGAATGACTAAGGGAACATCTAGAAAGGAAGATAAATCAGCTCCAAATTTTTGTTTGTTCTTTTTTTTTTGTTTCCTTTTTGTTGAATCCTATCTCTCGTAACTGAAGGATTTGTGAATACATGTGTTTAGGTCATGGTTAAAGAAGATGAAAATAAATCTATGATTTACCAGAATTTGGTATTAAAAAGTTGGGGATTGTCAGTGTGCATCGTTTGCATATGGATTTCAAATCTAATTTCATGTGTGTAGAGGACATGTGTTAGTGCCACGTAGCACAATCATCGTCGTGCTTAATATTCAGGATGTGATATATACAAAATGCAGAACAGTTTAAACTCCTTAATTAAGTCACATTCCAAATAGGGGAAAGTAGACAGTAATAATCTTAGCTTTGTCCCCATTGTACTACCCACCCCTCCCTACCTCACCTCAAATTATACATACACTCTTAATACTTTCAAACCCCACAAGAAACTATTTACTTCTGTTTTTTGTTTGTTTCTGATTTTTTTATGGTCCAGAGCAAATAGAGGATTAATATCTGTGTTCTATTTCAGCCAAGACAATTTAATGTTCTTCCAGCACACACATAGCTAACAGATAAGAAATCTGCAAGGATCCTGGGATAAGGAGCAAGTTCTCCAGCCAGTAACCAGTAGAAATCAAAAACCATGGTTCTGTTCTCAAATTGTCAGTGCCCTGGGTAATCCCAAGGAGTGTTTAAAAGACCTGTTGATAGTTAAAACTCTCCATTCCCAGCTCTCTCACTCCCCACTTTAGTGGCAGGACTGAGGGATGGCCGGCCTGCCTGCAGTAGTGACTGTTTCAGAACTGACCCTACGGTGAACTTGGAACGATCAATTTGGATTTTCAAAATGATTTTTTTCTTCACGCCTTTCCTATCATAGAGTCTCTCCTCCATAGTTCTTTTCATCAAAGGATGGACAGACTAACCAGGAAAGGAGGAAAGGCATCAGGGATTTTCAGGTCCATTTAGAGAGCAAACCATATCGTGCCTATTCATCTTAACCCAGGCCCTTGAAGAGAGGCCCTAAGCAGTACCATTCACCAGATTCTCTTTACAAATAATCCCCAGCTAATAAAATAGTAATCGTCAGTTAAGTGCACTGCCTCAATCTTGGCTAAATGAGAAAATAGATTCTGTTAGATTGGTACAAAATTGAAGGCAGTCTGTTTATCAGTTTGTTTCCAAACAGTGGTGTCACGTAGAAGGTCATCTTACAATGCTGACTGAGCTGAAAGGACAAAAATTAGAATCTGGCTCTTTCAAAAACGAGGCAATAGGAATAAGAAAACCTTTAAATTACTAGAGTATCATATCCCAGTACCTTTCAAGCAGTTTTTAATCTTAGGTTTTCAGTTACTTTCAGTTCAGTCTGGAATGTGTCTAATAAGTGCTCAGCTTGTTTTTATGGTATTAAGTTGCACTGTTTCCAGTGACTAGTCAGGCATGCTGCCTGATGCTGATGCCTCCAGGGTGTCTTTGCCTTCAGATAACCTTCCACTGTGGGTGGGTCACCTTGGGGAGATGGCATTAATGATGTACCTATCATCTCAGTCTCACTGATGAATATTCTAAGTTGTCTAGTAGAGAAGGCTCCCTGAGTCTTTAAATTTTTTTATTAAAATTCTTCCTCCTATTAAAAAGCCAAATAACCTGAAGTTGTTTGCCCTACATAATAACTCATGTTGAAGATACTGAAGCTGTCTGTAGTACCCAGTGTAACATTTTTTAAAAATTAGACCTGGCAGATGGGGAATTTTTCTTGCGGCGGGGAGGGATACTTATATGGGCTGGGAAGGCACACAGTGTACATATCACAAATTTAAATAAATAGAAGAAGACCGTATTGCCTTCCAGGTGAAGGCATAAACTCATTCATAATCGGATAGCTTACCATCCTGATTTCTTACTGCCTTTCTTCACCTAAAAGTCCTGAAGGCCTCTTGGGTGAAATTATTTGTTAAAATGAGGGGGTCTTCTCTGGTTATGACATCACTGTTTAGAGCTGTGTCAGTAAGCAGTACTAGGGTTTTCTCTGCGACCTAGGGATTTCAATTCACAGCAAGGAGAGAAGTCTCCCCATTTCATTACAACAATATGCTAAGTGAAAAAAAAAACTTGGCCAAGGGTAGCTTTCAGCTCAATTCATAGAATAGTCCAAAGAGACTCTGAGAAATATGGTAATAAGCAGGGATCTTTCCTACCGTGTTTCAATGCCTACATAACCTATTGAAAGAGAACAATAGGTAAAGCAGTTCCTAAAGTTGAAGTAAGAGCTTCATAGATTCTTGGTTACTTTATTTTTTTTAATGCTTTACATTTGATACAACTATTAAAGATCAATTAAAAAAAATAGCTTTCCAGTAATATATTTTAAGTAATATATATTTTAATATCTATGTAAAAAGTGACAGTGGAAGACTTTGAATTTCTCATATAAGGTATGTTTAATGTAGGACCTCACTGTTAAGGCACAAATTATTTCAAAGAAAGTTACTCAAAGACACTCAGATTATTTCCAAAAAAAAAAAATGCAATAAGGGGAAGTTTTGGAGTTTATTTTTTATTTTAAAAGAATATTGACTTATTTACCACAAGCTATTTTTTTTTCCTTCTGGCTTAAAGGTTTGTAGAGACTGGTTTGGTAAATGCTAAACTTTTGTGTCTTTTGCCTTTTTAAAGGAATTGTTAACATTGGAATTGAGGGTATGTACAGAGAAGTTGGTGTCAACACCATTTAAAAACATATTTTTTCACAAGTATAGAAAAATCATTTTACATAAGAATTTTAAGTATTTGCAATAAATATATGTATATAGATTGTATGTATTCATATATTCTTATTTTTCATTTTATTATTAAGTAAAAGATAATTAAAGTGAAAATGAATAACCGTGGAGTTTTTGATGCATCTTGAGGTCTGACATACATGTGAAAGTGGTGTGGGTGAGGGCCCTCAGTTGTTGCCTTATACTACTATTGGAAGATTACCAACAGATTGCACAGAAGATAGTAAAATGAGAAATTTGTGATAAATCAGGGTAGTATATTTCTTTCAGAACTCTAGTAAAAACATTACGTTCTCCCAATCTGTCTGTCTCTGTGCTTTCACCTTTAAATTTGTTTTCTCTCCTAACCACCTCCTGCTGGGAAAGTGCATTCTTTTTTAATGTAGTCTGCTTCTAAGACAAAGAATGATAAGGAAACACCTGTAAGGGGGGAAGTAGGTTTTTCTTTTTTCGCAGAGGTTAATTTGCCACCACCTTCAGGCCATAGGGTTTACATGAAGAAATAATCTCGTGAAGATAATAGAAATCATTCTGTTTTCCTTCTTTGAGAAGTGAATTTCATAGCCGGTTTTATGTTTTTTCCAATTGATCTGGAGATAGAAGTGCTAAGAAAACTTGAATGTTGCTCTTCCTAATGCCAAGAAATATGTTTATGGAAATGAGGACCGAGCCAAATGTTAGAGGAGAGGTTAACCACATACCTAGAGGTAACCTGGAGTCCTGCTCTCCAGAAGTCATTTTGAGATTGTAAATATTTAGTTCTAGGATATGACTGAGGAGCAGAAGGATACCTAGTCAGTCGTTGGAAATAAAGATATATAGCCCGTTCTTTAAAAATGAATAATATATAGCTTTATTGGTGACCTGAAAGGAAGTAAGGTCAGAGTTTGAATAATATATCTTAATGACCTATGAAACACTTAATTGTAGTTTACTAGTTCTCCCCATAATTGCTGTGGTGAAAAATTGCAATTTTTGGAAATTAGAATACATAAATACTTAAAGGAGTATGCCACTTTGGGTATACTTATCTTCCTGACCAGGGATAAAGCGCATGCTCCCTGCATTCTGGGTGCAGAGTCTTAACCAGTGGACCAACAGGGAAGTCCCAAGAATGTTTTCCTAACAGCCTTATTTTTAAAAAATTGAAAACTCATACATAGGGTTGCCCAAACATGTTGAAAATAGACGCCTAAGAGAACAGCACTAAATCTTTGCTGAAAAAACACTATTTCTAAAGGAAAAAAATCCTCAGGGAACATGTGCCTCCTCATAATTCCCATATTTGGTAGATAAGAATGAAAGTGAAATATTTCAAAGTGTGTGAACCAATTCATGATAACCATTTGTAAAAATGTGCCATGCTCCCCCCCCGCCCCAATTTCTAATGAATACTTAGTGTTATTCCTACCTACCTCACGGGAAGTAAAATTCATGTTCAGGTAGTGACATAGGACCTCAAGGACTGGAGTTGATTGAGAAAGCAATACACCAGAACACAGCTTCAAATTGGATCCCCAGCTTTCCTTTATTTACATCACAGAGTCTTAGAAACCTGTGTTCATTGCTTTTTAACACTAGTTGACCAAGAGTGGTCTCCACAAATCAAATTCCACAGTGTTTTCTAGTTGTTTCTGTACATAAATCATGATGTTCGAATATCTTTTGAACACCTATGTGTGAAGCACTGTGCTAAATAAGCAAAGGTAAAAGCAGTCATGTAAAAGGCTTTCCTAAAGGAGTAACCATATAGCATGTGTCTAGTTCAGAGCTCAAGGAGTAGTATATGCTATTTCCCAAGATAAATTGGAAATTTAATAAGAGTAAATGAAAAAAAAAAATGAACTATGAAATAGAGGTCGTTGAGGCACTGAGCAAAGCACAGTGGCAAAACAGGAAGAAAGAAAAGGGGCATTGCCCCTGCATGAAAATTCAGTGTGGAAGTGAGCCAGGTTGATAAAATTTACCACCTTTTGACCACTATCATTTGAAGATCTAGAGATTAATAGAAATTTCAAGAAATCTCTTGGTAGGACCAAGATTAAGAAAGTCATTCTGTTCAGTATGTCAGTAAAGATACTCCATCTCATTTTCAACTAACACTTTTTTAACAGTTTGGTGAATAAAGCAGCTTTCCTGTCAAACTCAGAATAAGCTAAAGGAAATAAAAGAGCTTGATTTCCATCTTGTAAACTGGTGAGAATGAAGTGTATTCATTTAAAACTTAAAAAGATATTTTCATCCCCATTCCCCTCCATTATGGATAAAATTAATGTTCTTTTCATTCTAATATTGTAGAATTGACTTTTTCCACCCCCTTTTTACACAGAACTTGAATTAAAAGAGGCTTCAGCAGGACACTTGCCCTTATAAAGTGGCCTAAATCCTAATTCTTTATGACTTTCCAGTAGAAAGATTTTAAAAGGATAAATTTATTTTCTCAGTGCTTATTTTTGAACTTTATTTACCTGGATTATGGGTTTGCAGCTTGAATTTCTGTATTCTGAAATATCCATGTTCACCTTTCAGTAAAAAAGGTATCAGGTGTATTCCACCATGTAATCCAGTCTCAATTCTGTCCAGGAAGCAAGAGGGTGGATACCCTGTGTTTTCCTTATACGTAATGACCTTAAACAGAAGACTGGGTTCCTTTTATAAGGACTGTATAAGCTAAGGAATCTCTGTACCACTGTGTATCTCTCAGTCTTAATCTAAAAAGGGCATGCCTACAAACATTTCCTTGTCACAGATTAAACTTGGAAGAGAGAGCTGATCAGCTGTTGAGGTGGGCTGTGACTAGATAACCGGCACTCATGAAGAATAACTGCAAATTCAGCTTTCCTGGTTCAGAAACTGAAGGGAAAATCCTGATTTTCATCTTGGCTGCAAAGCTTAGTGAGTGCCTAGGGAAGAAGAAAGATAAATCCAAGATTGGATTTAAGATAGATTAAAACTCAAAATTATTTTTATCCTTTTACTGAAACTTTTTTTTTAAGGTTTTGGATTCCTATAATATAATGAATTGCCATGAGTGGAACATGGAATTTGATGTGAGGCATTTTGTGGGCTAAGTGATGGTTTTCTATTGAACTATATTATCTAGGGACAGCTTTTGCCACTGCTCAGCATTTAAGGTTGTGCACCTGTGGCCAAGTGATGCAGACATTGGCTCAGACAAATTCTAAACCAACTAGAGCACTTGGATCCTCTTTGTAAATATTTAATATTCAGATTAGCCCAATAAGAAAGCAATGCACTAAATGCTATTAAAATACCTGGAGATACTTTAGAACTATTATACACACAGTCTATGTCCTTCCTATGGAAAGTGTGGTATGTAAAATCTTATATTTCTTGGGTCAATTCTTTAAAAAAAAAAAAACACCAGTGTCTGATGTTTTCAGAGCTTAGAAACACTAGAGTTGGACTTGAACTCCATGTCAGCCATTGTTTTCATTTTAGGTTTTCAGGCGTAGTGGTTTGAAAGGAACCCAGCTGAATCCACATGTAACCATTTTGAACAAGCTTTAAATTAATGAAACTTACAGAGTCTCAAAATTGGTTTCCTGTTCGTTGTATACAGAGACAGAATCTGCGCTGAAAAGGACCTGACAGTTTTACTCTGATAATAATCTTATTGAAGAGCAAGTTTGTTATTAGAAAGTTTGTTATGAAATTTTTAGAACCCATGAAAGGTCTAGAGTACATGATAAATGAAACTCTAGAAATTAAAAACTTTTAACCATAAGTGCTATGACCTATTTTTTTTAAACCCATATTAATTCTGTGATTCATTACATCATACCCTAAGACTTTCACCAGCACCAAGAGAAATCAGAATGGAAGAAATGACCTTAGTTGGTCTTACTTTAAAATTTTTGTACGCATAGGCCTTAGCACTTTGACAGATAAAGCTCTGCCTTTTAGCTCCTTCTCACTCGTCTTTATTCTTCCTACTTTTAGACTGTTCCTCTTATTGGTCGTATAAAACTACCTTCAGGATTGAATGTATAATAATGTTTCTGCACATGGACAAACTGTATTTTATCTTAATGACTCATTTTATGTTGAATAAAGGCATACCGTTTTACTCTAGTGACTGTGCCTTTTCTTTTCCAAAGAAACCAGACACCATATTGAATGACTCAGCTGCTTGTTTCCCCTTCCCCTGTACCTGATTGCACAGTTGTTCCTGGGTCCTGGCTAAATTTGGGTACTACAGAGAGTGCCAGGCAGAGAACTCAACATGAGCCATAAAGAGTTAGTGTATTTGAAAACTTAAAAGGAAACCCATACTACAAAGATACAGTGGTATTGGCATAATGAGAGAAATGGAAGCAAACGGAATAGAGAGCCCAGAAATGAACCTTCAAATACATGGTCAAGTAATTGTTTATAACGGTGCCAAGACAAGTCAATGAGAAAAGGGCAGTCTTTCAGTAAATGTTGGGAAATTTTGATATCCATGTGCAAGAAAGTAAAATCGGACCCTTCCTCTACATCATACATAAAAACTAACTCAAATGGATGGAAGGCTTAAACATAGCTAAAAGTCTTTTAAAGAAAACAAGAAAAATCATATTTGGATTTGACAATGATTTCTTGGATATGATGCCAAAAGCACAGGTGAAAAAAGATAAATTGGGTTTCATTAAAAATTAAAAACTTGTGAATCAAAGGGTATAGTCAACACTGAGAAGACAGCCCACAGAATGGGAGAAAATATTTACAAATCATATTAAATCAATATTCAGAGTATATAAGAAATTCCAAAACATAACCAATTTAAAAAGTATTTGAATAAAGGACTCGAGTAAAGGACTTGTATCAGTTCAGTTCAGTTGCTCAGTCGTGTCCGACTCTTTGCAACCCCATGAATCACAGCACGCCAGGCCTCCCTGTCCATCACCAACTCCCGGAGTTTACCCAAACTCAAGTCCATTGAGTTGGTGATGCCATCCAGCTGTCTTATCCTCTGTCGTCCCCTTCTCCTGCCCCCAAACTCTCCCAGCATCAGGGTCTTTTCCAGTGAGTCATCTCTTTGCTTGAGGTGGCCAAAGTACTGGAGTTTCAGCTTTAGACAGTGCTTCCAAAGAAATCCCAGGGCTGATCTCCTTCAGGATGGACTGGTTGGATCTCCTTGCAGTCCAAGGGACTCTCAAGAGTCTTCTCCAACACCACAGTTCAAAAGCATCAATTCTTCGGCGCTCAGCCTTCTTCACAATCCAACTCTCACATCCATACATGACTACTGGAAAAACCGTACCCTTGACTACTAGATGGACCTTTGTTGGCAAAGTAACGTCTCTGCTTTTTTTTCTTTTTTTTTGTCACTGCTTTTTAATATGCTATCTAGGTTGGTCATAACTTTCCTTCCAAGGAGTAAGTGTCTTTTAATTTCATGGCAGCAATCACCATCTGCAGTGATTTTGGAGCCCAGAAAAATAAAGTCTGACACTGTTTCCACTGTTTCCCCTCTATTTCCCATGAAGTGATGAGACCAGATGCCATGATCTTCGTTTTCTGAATGTTGAGCTTTAAGCCAACTTTTTCATCCTCCACTTTCACTTTCATCAAGAGGCTTTTTAGTTCTTCACTTTCTGCCATAAGGGTGGTGTCATCTGCATATCTGAGGTTATTGATATTTCTCCCAGCAATCTTGATTCCAGCTTGTGCTTCTTCCAGCCCAGTGTTTCTCATGATGTACTCTGCATATAAGTTAAATAAGCAGGGTGACAATATACAGCCTTGACATACTCCTTTTCCTATTTGGAACCAGTCTGTTGTTCCATGTCCAGTTCTAACTGTTGCTTCCAGACCTGCATACAGGTTTCTCAAGAGGCAGGTCAGGTGGTCTGGTATTCCCATCTCATGAAGAATTTTCCACAGTTTATTGTGATCCACACAAAGGCTTTGGCATAGTCAATAAAGCAGAAATAGTTGTTTTTCTGGAACTCTTCCTTTTTCCATGATCCAGCAGATGTTGGCAATTTGATCTTTGTTTCCTCTGCCTTTTCTTAATCCAGCTTGAACATCTGGAAGTTCATGGTTCATGTATTGCTGAAGCCTGGCTTGGAGAATTTTGAACATTACTTTACTAGCATGTGAGATGAGTGCAATTGTGCGGTTGTTTGAGCATTCTTTGGTATTGCCTTTCTTAGGGATTGGAATGAAAACTGACCTTTTCCAGTCCTGTGGCCACTGCTGAGTGTTCCAAATTCGCTGGCATATTGAGTGCAGTGCTCTCATAGCATCATCTTCCAGGATTTGAAATAGCTCAACTAGAATTCCATCACCTCCACTAGCTTTGTTCATGGTGATGCTTTCAAAGGCCCACTTGACTTCACATTCCAGGATGTCTGGCTCTAGATGAGTGATCACACCATCATAATTAATCTGGGTCGTGAAGCTCTTTTTTGTACAGTTCCTGCATGTATTCTTGCCACCTCTTCTTAATATCTTCTGCTTCTGTTAGGTGCATACCATTTCTGTCCTTTATCGAGCCCATCTTTGCATGAAATGTTCCCTGGTATCTCTAATTTTCTTGAAGAGATCTCTAGTCTTTCCCATTCTGTTCTTTTCCTCTATTTCTTTGCATTGATCGCTGAGGAAGCCTTTCTTATCTCTCCTTGCTATTCTTTGGAACTCTGCATTCAGATGCTTATATCTTTCCTTTTCTCCTTTGCTTTTCACTTCTCTTCACAGCTATTTGTAAGGCCTCCCCAGACAGCCATTTTGCTTTTTTGCATTTCTTTTCCATGGGGATGGTCTTAATCCCTGTCTTCTGTACAATAGGTCTCCAAAAATGTACATGTAGCCAAGAAGCAAATGAAAATATGCTCAACCTCGCTAATCACTAAAAGGAAATACAAAGCAAAACTACAATGAGATACGACTTCACACATATTAGGCTAGCTTATTGTCAAAAAATAAAACTAGGCAAGAATATAGAAAAATTGAATCCTTGTGCATTGGTGGTGGAAATATAAATAGGTAAAACAACTATGGAAAACGGTATAAATGTTTCTAAAAAAAAATAAATGGAAGTACCCAATGATCCAGCAATTTCTGGATGTACGCCAAAAAGAAATGAAGGCAGAAACAGGTATTTGTAAACTAATGTTCCAAGCAACATTATTCACAGTAGCTAAAAGGTGGAATGACTCGAATGAATGAATATCTAATGTAGCATATACATATGGGGTATTATTCAGTTTTAAAAAAGGAATGAAATCCTGACACATAGTACAACATGGATGAGCCTTGAGGACATTATGCTAAGTTAAATAAGCCAGACATAAAAGGACAATGGATTCCATTTATATGAGGTGCAATAAAATAAGTCAAAATTCCTACAAAGTAGAATGGTGGTTGCCAGGGAGTAAGGGTAGAGAGGGACTGGGAGTTAGTGTTTAAAGTTCTAGAGATGGATGGTAGCAATGGTTGCATAATGGTGTGAATGTACTCAATGCCAACTGTACATTTGAAACTGTACTCTTGAAAATAGTTTAAATGGTATATTTTATGTTTATTTTACCACAATGGAAACAAAAGCAAAAGAAAACTGAAAAAGAAATTAAACTTGTGTGACATTTTCATATCTGAGCAAAGAGAAGATTAATTTGAAAGATTTTAAGGAAATAGCATAAGTTCCACCCATGGAGTTAAGAAAAACTCTATAGCACTAGAAAAACTAGTGGTGATCTTAGAAGAAGCCATATATCTTTGAGGAAGCAAAGCTTTTGGAGACCACCCTGTGCAACAACTCAGAAAGGTCTCCTCGGACCTAAGCTGAGAATAGAACCAAGTACAACCAGGAACCCTGCTATCTAACTTTTATGCAAGAGTACATCATGTGAAATGCCAGGCTGGATGGGTTATGAGCTGGAATCAAGATTGCTGGGAGAAATACCCAACAACCTCAGATAGGCAGATGACACCACCCTAATGGCAGAAAGTGAAGAGGAAATAAAGAGCCTCTTGATGAAGGTGAAAGAGGAGAGTGAAACATTGGCTTAAAACTCAACATCCTGGAAAATAGATGGGGAAACAATGGAAATAGTGGCAGACTTTATTTTCTTGGGCTCCAAAATCACTGCAGATGGTGACTGCAGCCATGAAATTAAAAGACACTTGCTCTCTGAAAAAAAAGCTATGACAAACCTAGACAGCGTATTAAAAAGCAAAGACATCACTTTGCCAACAAAGGTCCATCTAGTCAAAGCTATGGTTTTTCCAGTAGTCATTTACAGATGTGAGAGTTGGACCATAAAGAAGGCTGAGAACCAAATAATTGATGCTTTCAAACTGTTTCTGATGGAGAAGACTCTTGAGAGTCCCTTGGACAGCCAGGAGATCAAATCCAGTCAATCCTAAAGAAAATCAGCCCTGAACATTCACTGGAAGGACTGAAGCTGAAGCCAAAGCTCCAGTACTTTGGCTATGTGATGTGAAGAGCCAACTCATTAGAAAAGCCCCTGATGCTGGAAGATTGAGGGCAGGAAGAGAAGGGGACAACAGAAGATGAGATGCTTGGATGGCATCACCAACTCAATGGACATGAGTTTGAGCAAACTCCAGGAGGTAGGGAAGGACAGGGAAGTCTGGTGTGCTGCAGTCCATGGGGTCGCAAAGAGTCAGACACAACGGAGCACACGCACACACAGTGTATAAAGTTTGATGGTCGCTAAAAGTTTTTCCTAGATGCCCTTCATCAGGCTGAGGATATTCCCTTCTGTACCTGCTGAGGATTAGGTTTTGTTTTTTCTTTTTACTCAGGAGTGGAAATTGTATTTTGTCAAGTGCTTTTTCTGCATCTGTTGATTTGATATGGGTTTTCTTTTTCATTTTGTTAATATTATGAATTATGTTGTTTGGCTTCAGAATATTAAACCAACTTTGGATTCATTGATTTTCTCTATCGGTTTTTCTGAGTTTTTCTCATTGATTCCTGCTCTATCTAACACGTATTATTATGTTTCATTTCTTTTGCTTATTTTAGGTTTAATTTGTTCTTTTTTGTCTAATGTCTTAATATAGAAGCTGATGTCATTAATTTAACAAGATGTCATTAATTTAATAATTTAATTTTTTATAATGTTTAGTACATATAAATTTCCCCCTAATTACTCCTTCAGTAGCAGGCCAACAATTTTGATATGCTGTTGCTTCATTTCTCTGCAGTTCAAGATACATTCTAACTTTGATTTTGATTTCTTCTTTGACCCATGTGTAATTTAGAGATGTGTTATCTAGTTTCAAAGTATTTGAAGAATTTTCAGGTATCAATCTCTTACAGATTTCTATTTTAATTTCATTAAAGCCAGAGAACATAGTTTTTAAAAGCTTTTTATTTTATATTAGAGTATATAGCTGATGGACAGGGAGGCCTGGCATGCTGCAATTCATGGGGTCTCGAAGAGTCAGACACGACTGAGTGACTGAACTGAACGGAACTGAACTGATATAGCTGATTAACAATGTTGTGATAGTTTCAGGTGGACAGCAAAGGGATTCAGCCATGCATGTACATGTATCCATTCTCCTCCAAATTCCCCTCCCACCCAGGATGCCATATAACATTGAGTAGAGCAGAGAACACATTTTGTGTGACTTGAATTCTTCTAAATCTATTGACTTGTTTTATGGCTCATAACACTGAGTATGTTTGAAAAGAAAAGTGTGTAGTCTGTTGCATTATGTACCATAGGTGTCAGTTAAGTCAATGTGGTTGATAAATTTGTCCATATTTTTATTGATTTTTCTGTCTACTTGCTCTATATCAGTTACTGAGAAAGGAATATGGAAATTTTCAACTACAGTGGTAGATTCCCCTCTCTTTGCAATTCTTTCAGTTTTTGATTTGTGAATTTTTAATAAGCTTTTTTTTAGAGTACTTTCAGAGGTTACAGCAAAATTGAAGGGAAGGTATGGAGCATTAACATACTCCCACAACCGTCCTGACTACCAACCTCCCACACCAGAGCTGTGTATTTGTTAAAATCCACTGGCACATCATTATCACTCAAAGTTCATAGTTTACATTAGTGTTGTACCTTCTCTGGGTTTTGACAAATGGATAATGACTTTTATCCACCATTATAATGTGGTACAAAGTGATTTCACTGCCCTAAAAATCGTGTGCGCTCCACCTATTCATCCCTTTCCTTACCCCCAACACCTGGCAAACACTAATCTTTTCATTGTCTCCATTATTTTGCCTTTTCTAGAATGTCATGTATTGAAATCATACTGTACATAAACTTTTCAGATTGCCTTCTTTCAGTAATATGCATTTAAGATTCCTCCATGCCTTTCATAAAATTTCTTTAACCATTCATCCATCGATGGACACTGAGGTTGCTTCCATATGTTGGCTATTAAAACTGATGCTGAAGTGATCTTTGGGGTGCATGTGTTCAACCTAGTGTTTTTGTTTTCTTTGGATGAATAACAAGAATTGGAATCGCTAGATCATATGTTGGTCTATTTTTTAATTTTTGAGGAACTTCCGTACTGTTTTCTGCAGCGGCTGCACCAGTTTATATTCCTGCCAACAATGCATTCCTCACCATCATTTGTTATCTCTTGCCTTTCTGATAACAGCTCTTCTAACAGGTGTGAGGTGATATCTCGTGGTTTTGACTTGCATCTCCCTGAGGCTTAGTGATGCTGAACATCTTTTCCTGCACCTCTTGCCCATCTGTATGTCTTCTTTGGAAAAATGTCTATTCAGAGCTTCTGCCTAGTTTTTAATTACCCTGATTGTTTTCTTGCTATTAAGTTGTATGAATTTTTTACATATTTTAGATATTAACCCCTTATCAGATATAAGATTTACAAATATTTTCAACTACTTAATAAGTTGCCTTTTAATTTTGTTGATGATTTCCTTTGCTGTGCAGAAGCTTTTTAGTTTGATGTAATGAACTTAAAAAAAAAAAAGGCTAGCTTGAAGTAGAAACCTGAGCTATAACTTCTTTGTTTTAGCCAGTTTTCATTCTTCTCTCCTAGGGCAATAAGCTTCAATCTCATTGACTGACTGAAAGGCTTGGCCAGAGTTAGGGGGAAGGTAGAGGATGAGTTACTGAGAAGGGAAAGTACATTATTATCCAATAACTATGAATCACATGTGCTAATTAGTTGAAGAAAACTTTCAAAGCATCGAGATAGACGATAGTGAATGCAAGTCCATCCATATGTATGTGGTAACTGGAATTTTATGATGGGATGAGTTGCAGAAAAAAAGCCTATAGAAATCTCAATCTTCTTTTTCTGTTCTGCATGGTCGGAGTTCAGTATATCTATGCTGAATTAGGTAGAAACCTTAATTTGCAATTTAAAAATTTATTTTACACTTGTGAGAGAAATAAAATAAGGGCAAAGAAGTTTTTTTTGTCTTATCAGAAAAAAAGGAAGAGTTAAATATTTTAATTTCAAATTATATCAAAAAATTGATGTCAAACTATCCTAAAAGGATTAAATTTTAAAAGTTGAAGGGATAAGTAAAGGCAGATCAATATGATATACTCTTTTAAGTATACTTGTTGGGAATTTTTTAAATGCTCTTTAAACATCACTTCTCCCCAATTATTTGCAAATACATATTTTAAACAATTAGATAAGCAGTGTACCTTTTTATTTATTGAATCAATTTTTCTTTATTTTAATATTATATTGAAAATAGTAATATTTGTGATCAAATATCTATTGAGCATTAACCATGTGCTTGAGGACTGAGAGAAACAGTGGATCTAGAGAGATGGAGGAGAGAGAACATGATGACGTACTTCCTAAGAGTGACAGAACCTCGCATGTCAGAGTTAAGTGGCTCTGGCCCTCTGTAATGTGGGAAATTTGGGTGCTTCTCTTATTTATGGCAATTCCTCCATCTGTTTCACCATCTATAATTCATAAAGTGCTAACAAAATGTATCCCATTTCATCTTCATCACTGTCCTGTGAGGAAGAGGTTACCATGCTTATTTAACTTACAAAAATCTGAGAATCAAACGGGATAAAGGTCCTCAGTCAGCAGAGTCTGTGTGGCAGAGCTAGGGGAGGAGCCCTGTTTCCTGGACACCAGCTGCACCAGCGCCCTGCTTCGGTAAAGAGGAGAGCACGCCCTGCCTTGGCGGTGGCAGCCTGCTCGATAGCATTCCCCGATACTGCCGACTCCTAGGGAGGAGTCCCAGTCTCCTTTAGAGGAAAGAAAGCTCTGCAATTAGACTAAATATAGTCTGGGAGAGGCAGCCTCTCATTTGGACTAATTATCCTGTCACCCATCAGAAGAATAAAGAGTGAAGAATTTTCAGGCCTCATCACTCCAGCTCCTCTCACCAGCTGGGGCTTCCATATAAAAGGTCTGACCTCCAGGCCAGGAGACACACGTTGTTAACAGAGCAGACTGAAGTGACTGAGGAGCTGACTGGCAGGCTGACTGGGGATCCTCTGGGCTGGCCCAAGGGAGACCATGGCAGGGACGAGACTGCTTCATTCTCGGGCACAACGACTCTATTGAGAACTGGAGGCAGATTGGCCTGGTGAGAACTCCCTCCGTCCAGATGGGAGACAGAGAACAAGGGGAGGCCCTCAGCGAACCATGCAGCCTGACAGTCAGCTGTGTGCTCCATTGATAACCGGTTTTGCAAAGCTCTTCTTGTTCTTCCATCTAACCAACCCTTACATGCTGGGTTCAAGGTATGTGGAAAGTGAAAGTCACTCAGTTGTGTCTGATTCTTTGGGACCTCATGGGCTATACAGTCGATGCAATTCTCCAGGCCAGAATACTGGAGTGGGTAGCCTTTCCCTTCTCCAGGGGATCTTCCCAAACCAGGGAACAAACTCAGGTCTCTGGCATTGCAGGTGGATTCTTTACCAGTTGAGCCACAAGGGAAGCCCAAGTATACTGGAGTGGGTAGCCTATCTCTTTTCCAGCGGATCTTCCAGACCCAGGAATCGAACTGGGGTCTCCTGCATTGCAGGCAGATTCTTTACCAACTAAGCTATCAGGGAAGTCATGCCAAGGTAAGTGGGGGTGTTTATTAAATATCATGCCATAAGGAAGCCAGGAGATATGCTACCTGAATCCCTAAGAGTTGAATTGAAAACCAAAGTTAGTGAAATTCAGGAGAATGAAAGTACTTTGGTCAAGATGTGTGCTTACACCATTAAGGTTTGAGGTCAAAAAGAGTTTTATTATTGAAGGCCAATATATCAGGGCAAGCAATGAAATATTGTCTCAGGGGAGCTTTTTAAAAGTCTTATTTGGTATTAGAGCAGCGCTATAGAATACATGGCAGCAGCCAGTAACAAAATTTTTAAAATGAAGAATGAGGCTTAATAGAACACAAAATTCTGTTAAGCACCAGTACTACAAATGATTCTGGTTAAGTCACTTTCTGTTGTGGATGATTTTACGATAGAGGCATAACATCTGTGGGTGGGCTCAGACCAACTGTTTCATGCGAGAATCTGGACCAGCACACCTAACATTTGAAACAAGTTCCAAGTGAAACAGTCCACTGGAAAAAAAATATTTTGCACATTTCAGATCAGATGTTTGCACATTTTAAAATCAAACCTCATTTCTAAGAAAAGACATGTAGCTCATTCAGCCAATGGCAAGTGAAATACAGAATTCAAAGTGCTCACGTCACAGTTAGAATCATCATTCGACCCATCCCTGAGTGGGGACATGAGTCATACATCCTGTGTCTGGTACTGACTAGTGGATATTCAAACTTCATCATCAACAACAACAGTATGTATTTACTGACAATCCACTCCGATAAGGGGAATGAGCCTGAGAAATTAGTTTTGAATTTCATGAACACATCTTCTTCAGATCTGCTTCAACACAAAATTTTGCTTCAGAACCCAGGAATGAAACAGGAGCTCCCACCTCTACCCAGAAGCTGGAGGAGAGAGAAGTAGGCTGGGATCCAATGCCGGGCTTCTGGAAAGCAGTATAGAAGGGAAAGAAGTAAACAGTTGGGGAGCCAGGGCCCTTAAAGCCAGGAAATTTAAGACTGGTCGTTTCCCTTCTTTGTGTGCTTGTTCCCTCCTGCGAACCCTCTGCCTTTGGTTCTTCCCTCTCCCTCCCTGACTCCATCTCCTTCTGGCTTCATTTTATTTTGCCTTGTTTGCTTGTTTGCTCACTCTCGGCCTTGTCCAAAATTTTACTGCTGAATGTATGTGAGAGGGCCATCAGATCAAAAACCAGTCACTCTGAAAGCCTAGACCATCCTAAAGACCAAATTGGATTAACTATGCCCAGACAAGCTTTTAAAATAAAGGAAGAAAACCAAATGAACTGAAAATTTGGGTTCAGTGGCCTTGAAATAATGTCGCTTCTTTGCATACCTTGGTAGGGTTTTCGAACGGTAGAAAAGACAGTCTTTTCCAGGAGACTTTCGTTTGAAAATTTACTTCTCTAAGAGACTCAGTCAAGTTTATGCTCACCAAATGCAGGTATAGTGCTGGATACTCGGCAGCAGACTCCCAGGTCAGTTCTCTCTGCCCTGAGAGGGCACTTCTGGAGTGAAACATGTTTCTGGATGGAGAATTTGGAACGGTCTCCTCCCCTCTCAGGCCTCTGACACAGGCAAGTGGCCTAGAGCATAGAGCCAAGGGACAGTGTTTCTAAAACTTGTAAGGGTGATGCATTTCTCTCCCTTTGTAGCCAAAAATAACAGATTGCGGACAAAGTAGTCCCTTTTAGACCGTGGTTTCTAAGTCTTGGCATTTTGATATTTGGGCCTGGATGAGATTGTGCTGGGGGCTGTTTTATGCTCTTTGGGATATTTAAGAGCATCCCTGGCCTATACCCATGAGATGCCAGTAGCACGCTCCCCAACACCCCCAGGTTGTGACAACAACAACAAAAAACGTCTCCAGACATTGCCAAGTATCTGCTGGGCAGCCAAGTCAACCCTGATTAAAAATCCCTTCTTTAGAGAAGGGAATTGAATAGTCTGTTCCAAAATATAGAAAGAAGATCTTAAATGTTTTAAAATGCTTAGGGAAAGAGGATTGTTTAGGAAAAATAGGATGATAGCTTAATTTTCATACCTTCTGAGCTGCTCCAAGCTGTTATCTCTGCTAAACTATATGCTTCATAAGGGCAGGGACAACAGGTATCTTATTTACTGCCATATCCTATGACCCAGTATAGTGTCTAGGACATAATAGGTGCTTAATAAACATTTGTGGAATACGCCATTTAATAAGCAAATACTGTACATAAAGCACCAAGACACAGTCCTATATTAACCCTAATCCTTACAACAACATTAGTAGAATAGGCATTAAAAGTAAAACTCTTTAATAAAGCAAATTCAGATATCACATAATTGTTGACTCCTAATTCCTGTCCTTCTCCCAGCCTCTATTCTCAAATGGGATGAGCTAAAGTTCTTCCCAACCAGAGTAGAGAGAGCTGCAACCTTCTCTGGGGAGGTGAGGAGGCAGAGTGAGTCCCCACGTCCTCACTATGCTTCCAGCCAGATTTCCCTGGATCCAAAAGACACAATGGATGCCAGGGAGCATGGAGATTCCTGGAAATATTGCTGCTGTCCTGGGAACTTGACCAGTCACAGGATCCATACTTGTCCTATAAATATTTAAACCAGAGTAAACAATGTCCAGGTGGCACCAAACCACAGCCGAGACTCGTACCCAGAACCCAAACCTGAGTCATTTCATTAACTTCTCAAAATGGGCCCTTGCATTTTATAAGACTAATTTCTTTTGCCTACCCATCTTTTACTGTGTCATCTCTAAGGCACAAATGAGGAAACTGAGGCTTTACAAGATTGCATGCCTTGTCCAGAAACACAAAGCTCCTAGGTGGTCACACAAGATTTGAATCATGCAAGGCTGGGCTGACTTCATGTTCTTTTGCCACATACTTTTCTAGATCAGAGTTGGTGATGGCCATTCCTGCATTCTGTGTGTTATGATTCCTTGAATGGTCTGGGATGGGAGGCTGTCAGATTCTTTATTGTGTGGACTCGGGAGGGGAAGACGAACAGGACCTGGTTTGGAGCCAACAGCCTCGAAGCTATGCCAAGCTGGAGTGCAGCAGGCATCCCAGGATGAAGAGCAGGCAGGACTGGACTGGCCTGGTAGGAACAGGCAGAGGCGAAAATGCAGCGTCAATTGTGGATCTGAACAAGGTGAGGCAGAACCCAGATCAGTTGCCTGCTCATGGCTCCCAAGGCAGACAGGACCACTGAGTGGACCACTGCCTTTTAAAGAGGCCTGAGTAGAATGCCTAGATAAGCCACAGGTCTGGGCAACTTGTCAAGACTCCCCTACCCCTGGAGGAAGGTGTGGTATTGGGGAGCATGCATGTTAAATTATGTTCATATACACATGTTCTCAGGAAAGAAACCTGGCCGGGTCCTGGACTGAACTGGTGTTCCTTACTCATATTATTTGTTATTTTTTAGAACTCTCTCATCCTTTAAAAAGATATTATACTTTGGGCAGCTGTGTGGTCACCAGTCTTTCTGATTGTGTCTATGAGTGGTGCCAGAGATTACATACAGACCAGGAGTTCAGCTGGTTACAGAAGCCAAGGACACAACTGTTTCTAGCAGAGATGGTTGAAGTTAAGATGCTTTAATTCAAGGAGGAACCACGGGGCCCAACGACTCCATCTTCCGTAACAGGGAATCCCATCACAGGGACTGGGAGGTGTAAACTAAGCCAAAGGAAATAGAACAGAAACACGGTCCAAATGAGCCAGTGGTGATGAAACGAGATCCACAGGTATAGATTCTTCCCAGACAAGAGAGCAGGTGGCAGGCAGAGTAATGACATGGGGTGGAGCTCACCTTTCCCCTCCTCGCAGGCAGAGCTGCTGTTTAAGATGGGGGAGATACATAGGCTGGTGGGAGAGTACTCTGTACTCATAACATCCACATCAAACTATGTCCTCTTAATTCTGCAGGGAAAATGGTCTATGAATAGTTGTACCATAGACCAATACTTATTGCATCCTTTTCCTTCATGATGTTAACTCATGTCATATATTAGATATTATTTCCTATTATTTCATTAATCAAATTCTGTTGATGCAGAGGAACTCAAATTCTGGGTCCTCAACTCTTATTTTTTTAAGGAATGGAAACTTAGTAGTATGTTTTTTTTTTTTAATGTGTGATGATACGTATTCATGTTTGCTATGTTCTAAGGTTCGTTCAAGACCCTAGGGGCATAGGACACGTGCATACGACACGTGATGTTCTTGCTCCTGTGGCATTGATATTCTGATGGGAGAGTACAGTGGGAAGAAACATACATGTAAACAAATACAGTGATTCCACATCAGGAAAACCACATCTCTGAAACTGACACAATGCTTTACAATTTCCTGAATTATTGCATTTATTGTTCTGTGTAGTATTATGAAGCTCATTATAAATTATATTCTTTCTATTCTTCTGGGTCCTTGATAAAGTGTGACCCCTAGATGCATGTATTCCTCTTTTCAGCAATGGCCCTTAGCTCTTAAGCTATTGTGTTTTCAATGGGCTGGTCTTTGTCATCACTTTTTTCCCAGAAATGCTGAATTCCCAGCAAGGTTAAATGAAACACAAGATCAATGAGTCAGCTGTGTCATTGATTTGCTGCAATTGTTAAAGAGGCTAGAAATCCCAAGTAAGAGCTTTTTAGATAAGTGGGCTTTGGGGTTATGGTGAAGACTTTCACATTTAGCCTAAAGAGACACAGGAGACTCGGGTTCGATCCCTGGCTCGGGAAGATCCCCTGGAGGAGGGCATGGCAACCCACACCAGTATTCTTGCCTGGAGAATCCTGTGGACAGAGGAGCCTGGTGGGCTACAGTCCATAGGGTCGCAAAGAGTCAGACACGACTGAAGTGACTTAACACACACTGGCAATAGACTGAATAGTGCCCCCCCCCCCCCCCCCGAGATGCCCATATCCGAATCCTTGGCACCTGTGAATGTCACCTTATATGACAAAAGAGAAAAGGGACTTTGCACGTTGATGAAGTCAAGGATTTTGAGCTGGAGAAATGATCTTGGATTATCCAGATAGGCCCAAAGTAATCCTTATAACAGATCCCTACAAGGACCATATATGTAAAGGTCCTTGGAAGATAGATTGAAGTGGGTTGAAGGTACCCCTGGGCAAGGAATGAGGACAGCCTGTAGAAACTGGAAAGGCAATGAATTCTCCCCAGGAGCCTCCAGAAGTAAACAGCCCTGCAAACCTGGATCTTGAACCCTGTAAAACACGTCGGACATCTGACTTCAACGACTATAAAAGAATCTTTTTGTGTTATGTTAAAACATCCAGTTTGGGAAATTTGTGACAGCACCAACAGGAAACCGATAAATGTGTGTTTTCATGCAGACACTCCCCACCCCCATTAGACAAATGTACATATCCTCCTCATTCTCATTCCAGCTCTTCCATCTGATTGCCCAGCAGCCCTTTACTCTGGAAGCCAGAAAGGATGACATCATTGTCTAGAGAAGGAAGGTCATATAAGAGAAGGGGTCTGATCTTTTTTTCCAACTAATAGCCTAATATCTCTGCCTCCGCTTTGTTTTAAAGTCTCCTCTCTTTCCCTCTCTCTACTTCCAGTTGAGATGTGCTGCGTTGAACTGGACAGGCTAGACTGGTCTGGAAAGACCAGCCTGAACTAGTCTGGATGTCTGTTTCCTAGCAGCCAATTACTCTTGCCTGGAAAATCCCATGGACGGAGGAGACTGGTAGGCTATAGTCCATGGGGTCGCTAAGAGTCGGACACGACTGAGCGACTTCACTTTCACTTTTCACTTTCATGCCTTGGAGAAGGAAATGGCAACCCACTCCAGTATTCTTGCCTAGAGAATCCCATGGATGGGGGAGCCTAGTGGGCTGCAGTCTATGGGGTAGCACAGAGTCGGATACGACTGAAGCGACTTAGCAGCAGCAGCCAATTAAGGGCCTTGTAAGGTATTCTGGCCTGGAGAACTCCATGGACTGTATCATCCATTGGGTTGCAAAGAGTCAGACATGACTGAGTGACTTTCACTTTCACTTTTCAAGGAATAAATGAGTGAAGCAATGCACAGGAATTCAGTCAGTCATCAAGTATTTACTGAGCACCAACTACCAGAGAGCCCAAGACAATTAAACAGATTCCCTGACCTTGAGGAAAAGACAGATGTGCACACCATAAATTACAAAAACAATATATAAAATTTCATAAAAGAAGGATCAAATATACCATAGGAACCCTGGGCAGGGATTAATTCTCCCTAACCTATCAGAGATGACTCCTATTGGAAATATCATCTGATCAGAGCCTTGAAGGATGCATAAGAATTTCACCAAGAAGAAGGAATACATGTTCCAAGCAGAGGGAAACAGTCATGAAAATACATTGTTTAGCAGCCTGCAGTCTGCCTCACCTACCAGGCGCCTCCATTCTTCATGTGGCTCCACTTACAAAATAGTGCTAAGCTTCACAGCCAAAGGATGTGGGTAGGAGTCACATGTGGAAACCAGAAGTTGGCAACACATGATAAGGGATAAATTCCTTCTAAATATAGAATTCCTGACCTCAAATTAGGTGCCACCCAGCCTTTAATTTCTTCTGTCTATTCTAAATCCACTTTTTAAGTCTTATTGCCTATTAATATACAACCCAATGATAGATGAATGTTTCTACCTCTATACATATGTGGAAACCACTATATAACTGTGCAGAAATGTATTTTTTAAATTATGAGCACGAGAATTTTGACAGGAAAAAAGAGGGGATTTGATAAATGTCTGTATGTATTATATGTACCATTTAACCTTTTCTAGCTTTTGTCAGAAAACTTGTCAAAGTTAAAACTTACAAAGTTAAATACTAACTTATCAAAGTGAGGTTCTCTCCTTCCCTCCCACAGATACTGGGAGAAGGGGCCTGTCTTCAGGTGTTGCTGGAACAAACTATAAATTCCTTTGGCAGCCTGGAGTTTTCTCAGGCAGGGACTTCTAGTGGGGCCTAGGGTCGTTTGAAGGATGTGACCTTGAGCTGTTAGAAACCACGTTCATGCTTGTTCAAGTCTTTACAGACCAAGCTTGAGGACCCAAAAAGAAAAGGCTCAGAGGAGCCTGGCTGAGTTTGGTGAAGGAGAGAATTGGTGTCACTGTTCAGGGGCCTTATCTTGCCCTGATGACTTTCCAGGTCCGGGTCCCATTCCTTAGAGAGATTTGCATCTATTTTATTGCTCTTGGGAGCCCCAAGATACCTCCATATTCTCAAAATAAATTTTCCTTCACTTAAGCAAATTGTCTGGAATTCTCTCCTCAAAAGGAGGCAATCCCTCACCAAAATCAATCACATTACCTGTATCAACACAGTCCACATACTTATCATTTTTAATGGGTCAATGGCCATGCCTTCATATTGATGTCTGATAGCCTGTTTTGCAATGACTCAAGTCATTTCCAGATTGTCATGCTTATCAGTAGACCTACAAGGAACAGATTGTAAGAGTTACA
This sequence comes from Capricornis sumatraensis, assembly GCF_032405125.1. Lineage (NCBI taxonomy): Eukaryota > Metazoa > Chordata > Mammalia > Artiodactyla > Bovidae > Capricornis > Capricornis sumatraensis. Next base: position 32,996,351 of record NC_091069.1, on the reverse strand, counting down.
TTTTTCCTCCTCGAAAGTGAAAGTTGCATCTGACTCTTTGCAACCTCATGGACTATACAGTCCATGGCATTATCCAGGCCTTTGCCTCCTTAAATAAGGTCAAAAGGTGGGCTGACTTGAGAGCTTTTGTTACCCCACTGCCAGACTCCTCTCAGGGCATTTCAGGGCATTGGTTTTCCCACTGCCCCATCTAAACAGACTTTCATTTTTATTTATTTTTGTTTGTGTAATGATGCCTGGGAATTGTTTCACTGGTATCTTTAAATGGCTAATGTAGTCAAGTGGGCCTTAGGAAGCATTATTACGAACAAAGCTAGTGGAGGTGATGGAATTCCAGTTGAGCTATTTCAAATCCTACAAGATGATGCTGTGAAAGTGCTGCACTCAGTATGCCAGCAAATTTGGAAAACTCAGCAGTCACCGCAGGACTGGAAACAGTCAGTTTTCATTCCAATCCCTAAGAAAGTCAATGCCAAAGAATGTTCAAACTACTGCACAATTGCACTCATCTCATACTCTAGCAAAGTAATGCTCAAAACTCTCCAAGCCAGGCTTCAACAATATGTGAACCGTGAACTTCCTGTTGTTCAAGCTGGATTTAGAAAAGGCAGAGGAACCAAAGATCAAATTGCCAACATCCACTGGATCATGGAAAAAGCAAGAGAGTTCCAAGAAAACATCTATTTCTGCTTGATTGACTATGCCAAAGCCTTTGACTGTGTGGATCACAATAAACTGTGGAAAATTCTGAAAGAGATGGGAATACCAAACCACCTGACCTGTCTCTTGAGAAATCTGGATGCAGGTCAGGAAGCAACAGTTAGAACTGGACATGGAACGACAGACTGGTTCCAAATAGGAAAAGGAGTATGTCAAGGCTGTATATTGTCACCCTGCTTATTTAACTTCTATGCAGAGTACATCATGAGAAACGCTGGGCTGGAGGAAGCACAAGATGGAATCAAGATTGCTGGGAGAAATATCAATAATCTCAGATATGCAGATGACACCACCTTTATGGCAGAAAGTGAAGAAGAACTAAAGAGCCTCTTCATAAAAGTGAAAGAGGAGAGTGAAAAATTTGGCTTAATACTCAACATTCAGAAAACTAAGATCATGGCATCTGGTCCCATCACTTCATGGCAATAGATGGGGAAACAGTGTCAGACTTTATTTTTTGGGGCTCCAAGATCACTGCAGATGGTGACTGCAGCCATGAAATTAAAAGACGCTTACTCTTTGGAAGAAAAGTTATCACCAACCTAGATAGTATATTCAAAAGCAGAGACATTACTTTGCCAACAAAGGTCTGTCTAGTCAAGGCTATAGTTTTTCCAGTAGTCATGTATGGATGTGAGAGTTGGAGTGCCAGAGAATTGATACTTTTGAACTGTGGTGTTGGAGAAGACTCTTGAGAGTCCCTTGGTCTGCAAGGAGATCCAGCCAGTCCATCCTAAGGGAAATCAGTCCTGAATATTCATTGGAAGGACTGATGTTGAGGCTGAAACTCCAATACTTTGGCCACCTGATGCGAAGAGCTGACTCATTTGAAAAGACCCTGATGCTGGGAAAGATTGAAGGCAGAAGGAGAATGAGATGGTTGGATGGCATCACTGACTCAATGGACATGAGTTTGAGTGACCTCCGGGAGTTGGTAATGGATGGGGAAGCCTGGTGTGCTGCAGTCCATGAGGTCACAAAGAGTTGGATACGACTGAGTGACTGAACTGAACTGAACTGAACTGAGGATTAAGTTGCACAATATATATACATACAGACCGCAGCACAGAGCCTGGCCTAGAGTAAGCTGTTGTTATTATTGACCTGTTACATCTGTGCTTTTTCTCCTGTATTTGTGTCAAAGATTTTATCCATGTGACAGCTCCTTCCCAGTCTGTGTACTGCCTTGGGGCTCCGCCCTTGGGCCTCTTCTCTTTTCTCACTCTGATAGTGATTCCATTTAGTGTCATGTCTTTAAAACTCTGAACGCTGGCAGCTCACATTTGTCCCTCCAGCCTGGACCTCCCTCCCATACTCCCCGCATGTCTCAGTACCCATGCCACATCTCCACTTGGATGTGGCATCTCAAACTCACCCTCTGAAGCTGACTTCCTGCTCCCCTTGAAAGCTGTTGCTCCCATCTCAACGAATGGCAACCCCATCCTCTCAGGTGCTCAGGTTTAAACATCTTTGAGTCTTCCTTGACTCCTCTTTTTCTCTCACACTCCCCATTCAAGCCTCGAAATCCTTTGGGCACTGCCTTCAAAATATATCCAAAATCTAGCAGCTTCTCCCCACCTCTATTCACCACCCTGGCCACACACCGTTGTCTCTCACCCGCAGTCTCTCACCTCTCACCTAAGTGACCTTCCTACTTGTTCACTTGGCCATTGTCAGCATCTCAGCTTTGACCTTGCCCTTCCTCCTGATCATGGAAATCTGCTATTGTCCTGACATCATGGTGAGTTATAACGATGTGCAGTGGAAGAACAGGACGTCCTAGTAAAGGTGTGAAAACCATTCGCAGAAGCCCTCCAGCGGGGCTCCCCTTACTTGCCCGCCCCTAAACCAATCACTGACAAGAGAAGTCGGCTCACCAGACCAACCGAGACTAACCAGAATTACCTCTAAGCCCCCTGAGCAGTACTGAAGCTCTGTTTGTTGGGTAAGAAATGGGGGACAGAGTCTGTCACAATGTGGGAGGTCAGAGAGTCTGTAAAAAAGTCCAATTACTTTTCTGACCTACTCAATATATGAAATACGCATGCCTAGGTTACAGCTTACTATGGTCCTAACAGGGCCAAAGCTCCATTCCACTGCACACTTCTCATCAGATACTCAAATTACAGATGCTGTGCCTTATAGACCTTATAATCCTAAGACTGTAAGTGAAATATGCATTTTTCATTTCAGTGCGTCACTGTTTCAAGTTTTATCTGCAAGCCGGCAACTTTTTGTTTAGTTAATTACCTCCATTTTTACAGAACAATTTTTAAGATTTGTGGCAGGATTAACTCAATGATAGAGCATTTATAGCCTTAGGCTTCTTAGGGCCAAAGGTAGAAAAGGAAAGCATCACAATGAGACTGAACCTCTTACTGTCTCCCTCTGAAAAAATGCTCTCGTCACCTTCTGTCAACTCTTTTCCCTGCCACGTCCAACAGGACAGTGGTACTAACGCTTCTCCAGTTCACCAACATTGCCCTGTTCACCCACAGGGGGTGGCTTCCTCTCTCCAAAAGAACCTCCAAATCTCTCCTTAAGCCTCAGAAGCTAGCATCTCCTCCAACTGCCCTCTCTCCCCAGGAAAGGATGGTTTTGCTGTCTCACTGAGTTCACTGTACAAAAACTTGACCTTCAGGCTAATATTTCTCTGACTCCATTTCTTTGCACCCCTTGTTTCTGCAATTGCACCCTAGGGTGGCCAGCCTCTAGTCTTTCCATCCTGCAGTATTTATAGGCTGTTATTACAGCTCCCCCTCACCTCACAGGCTATGAAAAGAAGTTGGCACTTTCAAGCTTATTTCTCCCTCGTCCACATACAGGCAGAGGCTGAAAGCTACCACTCTGTGTCGACTCCCAGTCTAGCTCAAACGGAAGTTGTCCACATAAAAGGTCAGAGTTTGAGCTCTTCACACCTCTTAGCCCAGCAGTCCATCCCGCTTAACTGTCAGTAGAGCATCTCCCAGCCTGCTGCTTAAGCAGTTGCTAAAGGACTGCTCATCTCTACTTGAACCTGCATCAGGCCACTGGACAAGCTGCTTGAACAGGCAGCTCAGGCTCTGACTACTGAGCCCAGGCTGGGCTTGGAGCTGCCAGCCAACCCAGTCTCTTGTGGACTTTATTGGGGATGGTTTTGACCTTTCACACTTAGCAACTACTCAGCAGTTACATACAGTTCTGTTATTGTAGGTTTCAGTCCTGAGTAAGGTTTATCGTCTTGTAATCCAGAGAAGAAAAGAGACAGAAAAAAAGACAGCTTTTAGTTAACTGTAACACTGTGCATGCCTGCATAATAAGTCACTTCAGTCATGTCTGACTCTTTGTGACCCTATGGACTGTAGCCCGCCAGGTTTCTCTGTCCATGGGGCTCTCCAGGCATGAAACCTAGAGTGGGTTGCCATGCCCTCCTCCAGGAGATCTTCCCAACCTAAGGAAGAACCCACATCTCTGTCTCCTGCACTGGCAGGCAAGTTCTGTATCACTAGTGCCACCTGGGAAGCCGAAAGTGGGTAGTATACAGGCTTATTTCATAGTCATAGCCACTTGGTCCTGCCCAAGCTCCTGGCCTCATTCTGCCTTTCAAGGGAGTTAACTAGTCTTAGGTCTATGATTCTCAAATTTCAGCATAATAGGAATCACCTTGAGGAGGAGCGTGGAAGTATAGATTCTTAGTCCCCATTCCCAGAACACTGGGGTTTGGTGTGGGGCCTAGGAATCAGCGTTTTGACAAGTCCAATGAGCTATTTCAAATCCTGAAAGATGATGCTGTGAAAGTGCTGCACTCAATATGCCAGCAAATTTGGAAAACTCAGCAATGGCCACAGGACTGGAAAAGGTCAGTTTTCATTCCAATCCCAAAGAAAGGCAATGCCAAAGAATGCTCAAACTACCGCACATTGCACTCATCTCACATGCTAGTAAAGTAATTCTCCAAGCCAGGCTTCAACAATACGTGAACCGTGAACTTCCTGTTGTTCAAGCTGGTTTTAGAAAAGGCAGAGGAACCAGAGATCAAATTGCCAGCATCCAATGGATCATGGAAAAAGCAAGAGAGTTCCAGAAAAACATCTATTTCTGCTTTATTGACTATGCCAAAGCCTTTGACTGTGTGGATCACAATAAACTGTGGAAAATTCTTTATGAGATGGGAATACCAGACTACCTGACCTGTGTCTTGAGAAATCTGGATGCAGGTCAGGAAGCAACAGTTAGAACTGGACATGGAACGACAGACTGGTTCCAAATAGGAAAAGGAGTACGTCAAGGCTGTATATTGTCACCCTGCTTATTTAACTTCTATGCAGAGTACGTCATGAGAAACGCTGGGCTGGAAGAAACACAAGCTGGAATCAAGATTCCTGGGAGAAATATCACTAACCTCAGATATGCAGATGACACCACCCTTATGGCAGAAAGGGAAGAGGAGCTAAAAAGCCTCTTGATGAAAGTGAAAGAGGAGAGTGAAAAAGTTGGCTTAAAGCTCAACATTCAGAAAACAAAGCTCATGGCATCCGGTCCCATCACTTCATGGGATATAGATGGGGAAACAGTGGAAACAGTGTCAGACTTTATTTTTTGGGGCTCCAAGATCGCTGCAGATGGTGACTGCAGCCATTAAATTAAAAGAGGCTTACTCCTTGGAAGAAAAGTTATGACCAACCTAGATAGTATATTCAAAAGCAGAGACATTACTTTGCTGACTAAGGTCCATCTAGTCAAGGCTATGGTTTTTCCTGTGGTCATGTATGGATGTGAGAGTTGGACTGTGAAGAAGGCTGAGCGCCGAAGAATTGATACTTTTGAACTGTGGTGTTGGAGAAGACTCTTGAGGGTCCCTTGGACTGCAAGGAGATCCAACCAGTCCTTTCTGAAGGAGATCACTTCTGGGTGTTCTTTGGAAGGAATGATGCTAAAGCTGAAACTCCAGTACTTTGGCCACCTCATGAGAAGAATTGACTCATTGGAAAAGACTCTGATGCTGGGAGGGATTGGGGGCAGGAGGAGAAGGGGACGACCGAGGATGAGATGGCTGGATGGCATCACTGACTTGATGGACATGAGTCTGAGTGAACTCCGGGAGTTGGTGATGGACAGGGAGGCCTGGCGTGCTGTGATTCATGGGGTCGCAAAGAGTCGGACACGACTGAGCGACTGAACTGAACTGAACTGAACTGAATGATTATCTGATACTGTGGGCAACAGGACGTGAGAGACACTACCCTAAGACATAGCTCAGGACTTGTCATGGCAAATGTTTTCTATGTGGAACCTACTACTCCTGATGCTATAGCTGGGTCCCCCCAGTGTCGTCTCCATTTTTGGGAGAGCGAGGTCTTCTTGGCTTCTCCACCGTCCCCAGTCCTGGCTGGGATACTCTAGTCAGCACTCAGAGCAGACATGCTGGGAGCTGTTCTGAATGCTGCCTGCGGCAGTGGCTGGGTCTACTTCCAGCTCACATTATTCAGCCTTTCTGAAAGACAGCAGGGCCATCCCATTCTGTCAACTGACTCCTTCGTGGATCACCTCCAGAGTTAAACGCTCTTCCAGGTCTCCTCGGTGCCCTTGTCTGTGCTCCTGTCTAGGACGTTATGATATCTCTGGGTTTAAGAAGTCCACTCTGCGCTTTCCGTGAGCCTCTTCTCAGTCATCAGCTCTTTCACACTTATACTTAGATGAACATGAGGCTTCCAGGTGGCGCTAGTGGTAAAGAACTTGCCTGCCAATGCAGGAGATGTAAGAGATGAGAGTTCAGTCCCTGGGTCTGGAAGATCCCCTGGAGGAGGGCATAGCAACCCACTCCAGTTTTCTTGCCTGGAGAATCCCATGGACAGAGGAGCCTGGTGGGCTACAGTCCATAGGGTTGCACAGAGTCGGACATGACTGAAGCAACTTAGCACTCATGAACATGAGGGAAAATATACAGTTAGTGTTCTCATCAATCTGCAGACCAAATGAATGTGATATAGTTAATGATGACTTCTAATTATTCTGCTAGCTAGTAATTAAACATGAATAGTGGTCATGTATGGATGCGAGAGTTGTACTATGAAGAAAGCTGAGTGCCAAAGAATTGATGTTTTTGAACTGTGGTGTTGGAGAAGACTCTTGAGAGTCCTTTGGACTGCAAGGAGATCCAACCAGTCCATTCTGAAGGAGATCAGCCCTGGGTGTTCTTTGGAAGGAATGATGCTAAAGCTGAAACTCCAGTACTTTGGCCACCTCATGCGAAGAATTGACTCATTGGAAAAGACTCTGATGCTGGGAGGGATTGGAGGCAGGAGGAAAAGGGGACGACAGAGGATGAGATGGCTGGATGGCATCACCGACTCAATGGACAAGAGTTTGAGTGAACTCTGGGAGTTGGTGATGGACAGGGAGGCCTGGCGTGCTCCGATTCATGGGCTCGCAAAGAGTCGGACACGGCTGAGCGACTGAACTGAACTGAACTGAACTAAGTAAGCAGTAAACTCTAGTTACAGTAATATTTTGCTGATGACTCATATGTATTTGTAAATGAGACCCAAACTCTGATAAAGTTTGAACACGTCCTTTACTGTTTGTCCATGTAATAGCCTTGTTTCACCACTAGGAGGCAAAGATGCTGAGTTTTTGTCTTTTTCTGGGCTGCTTATAGCTAGCTTCCTGAAGGGCATCTCTGATAGCTCAGTTGGTAAGAAATCCACCTGCAATGTAGGAGACCCCTGTTCAGTCCTTGGGTTGGGAAGATTCTGGAGAAGGGAATGGCTACTCACTCCAATATTCTGTCCTGGAGTGTTCCATGGACTATAGTCCATCCATGGGGTTGCCGAGTCAGACATGACTGAGCAATTCTCACTTCTTATAACTACCTGAGGAGGTGCCAGAGAGCAGGGGTGGGTTCTAGATTCCCTAAGTCTAAATGGTGAGGGGCACTGAAGGAAGCCACTGAGATGGGAAGAAGGAAAGCGATGTTTACTGACAGTCTCCTGTGAGCTAAATTCCACATGAAGTGGTTACACAACACATCTCATTAATTATTTTAGCTATGCAATCCACAGATGAGAAAACAGAATCAGGGAGGTAATATGACCTGCTCAAAAAGCAGAGACATCACTTTGCTGACAAAGGTCTGCCTAGTCAAAGCTATGGTTTTTTCCAGTAGTCATGTATGGATGTGACAGACCATGAAGAAGGCTGAGTGTGAAGAACTGCTGCCTTTGAACTGTGGTGCTGGAGAAGACCCTTGCAAGCCCACTGCAGTCCCCGGGACTGGGCATGACTTGGCTGCTGAACAACAGCATCAGCAGCAGCAACAGAGCGAAGGCTAGTGGAGCACAGATCTGGACAGGAGGCCGTCTTGACTCCAAAGTACAAATAGTGCCAGAAAGGAAAGTCTAGTGCGCCTCACTAAGACTAGACTTTTTTTTTTTCTTTTTAAACCAATAAGCAGCTTGATTTTTATCATCTGTGGCCAAACCACAGGGGTTTGTGTACTTCATGCTTCACATGTCTATGCGTGTGCATTCACCTAACCAGGAACAGTATTTCAGAAGCTTGGCATGGGCCCTTTCTTCCCCCAAATTGAAATAGCCAAGCATTCTGGAGTCAGGCCTTGAATCCTAAAAGACTGATTGACATCCCAGCCCAGGGTTCCGTAAATAGAGTGAGTGGCTGCCGTGTCATCATGCCATGTCCTGCCCTGTCCGGGCAGGAATGCTGGCGCCTGGGTCTCTGTGACCCAAGCTCCCACAGATCTAGCACCATGCATTTTGTTCCGAGTTGCACTGATCTATTTTTATTCAATTATGTATATTATTGAATAACTACATTATGGACAACTCCACTTGTTGGTATATACCCCAAAACACTGAGAACAGAAACTGAGCATATGTTTGTACACCAATATTTAATAGCAGCATTGTTCATAATAGTCAAAATGTGGAAACAGTGCAGTGTCCATTCACTGACGAATAAACATGTGTATACATTTGATGGAATATTACTCAGCTTAAAGAGGAAGGAAATCCTGACACGTGTTACCACATGGATGAACCTTAAGGACATCATGCTAAAAGAAGTAAGCCAGATAAGAGACAAATATTGTATGGTTTCACTTATCTGAGATACTTAGCGTCATCAGTTATGTGCAGACCGAAAGTAGTACAGTGGTTACGGGGGCTGGCAGGAGGGAGAAACAGAGTGTTTCTGTTTAATGGGTGTAGTTTCAGCTGGGGATGATGGGCAGGTTTCAGAGAGGGCCGGTGGTGATGGTTCTGCAATAATGTGAATGTACTTAACATGTGGAACTAAACACGTTAAAGTGGCTGAAATGGTAAATTTAAAGTTCAGTTTACTATGATTTTTTAAAAACTAAAATATTTTCTCACTGAAAATCTCAGTTCAAAGTTAGTGATCTAGCCTTCAAAGTGGGCTTGTCTCCCACTGATAGCAGCCAAGGGAAGACATCCGTGGACACAAGAAAGAGCCCTGTTGTCTGGTTGGCAACTAGGGGACCTCAGAAAAGGCTGTCTCTTTCGAGCACGTCCTTGCAAGCTCCTGAGAGCCCCTCCTGTCCTACCCTTCCATTACACTTGGTCAGCCCCCAGCCTGGATAATCATCGTCATATGCTGCTTCTGTGCGAGGCCGCCAAACTTGCCGGGGGGAAAGCTGTGTGCCAGCTGGCTGCTCTCCGATTCAACAGGGGCTTCTGTGCTGTTTGGAAATCCCATGTTTCCCAGCTCAAATGCAATCAGTAGCTCATTTTTCACTGTGACTTCCAAGTTCTTTCTGCTTTAAGTTCACCATTTTTCAACATCTCCATTGGGCCCTCAGCAAAACATCTCCCTTTCTCCTTACTAACTTCATTTTGTTCTTCTCCATCTGCCCTTCATATATTTACGGCTTCCCTGGTAGCTCAGTTGGTAAAGAATCCATCTGCAATGCAGGAGACCCAGGTTCGATCCCTGGGTGGGGAAGATCCCCTGGAGAAGGAAATGGCAACCCCCTCTAGTATTCTTGCCTAGAAAATCCCATGGACAGAGAACCCTGGCAAGCTACAGTCCATGGGGTCACAAAAAGTTGGATGCAACTCAGCAACTAAACCACCTGTCTTCTCTCCATCCATCCTTTTTGTTTTGTTTGGAGCTGATGCCCCAGGGCAATGAGCACCTTCTAGGGACCCTCTTCATTTCCTACTGTGAACTGGCATCAGTGACTTTATATGTTGGGGTTCTGAATAAAGTTTATCTGGAGACTTCCCTGGTGATCCAGTGGTTAAGACCCCACCTTTCAATGCCTGGGGTGTGGGTTCAATCCCTGTAAGGAGACTAAGATCCCACATACCTTGCAGCCAAACAACTAAAACATAAAACAGGAACAATATTGTAACAAATTCAATAAAGACTTTAAAATGGTCCATATAAAAAAATCTTTAAAAAAAAGTTTGGCTCAAGGAAAGTTTAAGAAAAAAATTTTAACTGCATTGCCTTGGAGGATCAAGCATGATCTCTTGGGATGGAGCTGACTTTAATGGTGCCCCAGAACCATCCACGCCAGGGCATCGATGCTCATTGTCCTTTTATCCACCATCTTCTCAAATACAAACATACTCAAGGTGTACACCCCACAGCACACTTTTCCCTTGACCCGATAACCATTCAGGCTGCCTTCCAATTCTCTTCTCCCTACCACCGAACTTAACTAAAAAGTTATCAGAGTTTGTCCCCACCTTGTAACTGCGCTCTCTGCTGCTTATAGTCTGGCTTCTGCTCCATCCTACACTCTCATTTTGATACCCCCAGCTGCCCACCCCAGCTACCTTGTCCCCTGCACCTGCACATCATCATCCAAGCCCTGGGGACCCCGTGTCTCCTCTGTTCCTCTGGCCGGCCAGTTTCTCTGTTGTTTCGTTCTTCTCCTCTGATGCCTACACATTCTCCAAATTTCTGCCTCCCGGACTCTTCTACCTCTCCAGCTGCAGCCTTTTCCACGGACGCCTCTCAAATCTAATCCTGACTGCTCTATCAGGCTCACCCCTAACATCCACCCGCTTAGGGACATGGCCGCTTGCATTTAACTCGACGCATCCTGGGCTAGACCCTTTGCTTTCCCTTCCTGCTCCAGCCCATTCCTTTTGATCCTCAGCATCGCCAGGACTCAGCATCCCAGGGTAAAGCCCTAGAGGTATCCACAACCTCTTCCTGCCACCCAACACAGGTCAGTCACCCAGCGCCACCAGTCCAGTTCCTGTAGGGTCCCTCACCCGTGTCTTTTCCTTTCCATTGAGCAGCTGAAATCCCAGCCAGGCTGCTTGCTTCCCACCTTCCCAAATCCGATTCTGTCTCTACGCTTCTGTCACTGTGCATTATCCGAAAGCACAGCCAGGCAGACCATTCAAGGTGCAATCTCCCTTCATATCAGATCCCTCACAGTCTGCGCTATGTGTCCTCAAGTGGACTACTCACTGCTGCCAAGTGCCCCAGGGCTTCCCCATCTTTGCCTTTTGGCTTCCGCTGATTGCTCAGCCTGAAATGCCTTCTCAAATCATCACCTCTGACAAAATCCATCCTTCAAGACCCAGCACAAGTGATCCTTTTAGCTGGACATGACCTCTTCCTCTACCTGACTTTGGTAGCACAGGTTTCCTGACTTTTCAATGTTCTGCCTTATAGCATAATCCTTTCTGTCTGTCTCTCTTCCTTGGGCTCCCATGCTGGGGTGCAAGCACTTTGCAGCAACAACCCTGTCTTAGTCACCTTTATATCCTCTTCAATGTCTTCTCTAAAGAAGATGCTCAAAAATGCTGATTGATTTGAATGGAGAAGATGACCTTACCTCCAGATGGGGGATGAGGTGATGTCTCTTCTCTTAGTACCTCTCTCTGATGACCAGCAACAAAAACACCTTGGCCAGGTCATAGGCAATGCACATTCCTCGTTTTCAGGCCTCCTGCCAGAACTATCCTGGATATGAGGCGGGGCATGTCAGGGTTTCTCAGAATTGCCTTGGCACTCTCTTCCTGAGTCACCCTCTCTGCGGGAGGGCGGTTACAGGTGGCCTAAATTATCCTTTCCTAGTTTAGGAACTCCTGGTCAGTCCCTGGTCCCTGCTGGGTTTGCTGGATGCTGCCAGGAGATGCTCGTGTCCATGTCAGGCCTGGACGGCTCAGGGCCACCCTCAGAATGAGTGCAGTGGGCTTTCCACACTGCTCCCACAGGAACAGGAGTGAAGAGCACAGAGAGTTAATGGGATTAAGAAAAACCTTTATTAGAAGGGCAACTTTTAAGAAGTAAGAAAAACCTCCATTATCTCAGCTCTTTTATACAACTATTTTTGTATTTGCAAGTTTCCTTCTAGCCTTATCCATATGGACAGTCTATTTTTACATATAGCAATATTATATGTGTATATATATATAGTCTTTTTCACTAATTATGAAATCATGAACACTTTTCTATAATTCTACAGCTTTTCTAATAATTCTTATAATGGCTCCAGAATATTGCCCAGGCAATCATTTATTTCTTTTTCGCTAGACATTTAGATTATTTCTGATTTTTTTTTTAACGTTAGAGGTGATTTTATCTTATGTTTAGTTATTTCCTCAGGATAAATTCCTAAGAATGGGACTACAGTCAAAGGTCAAACATTTTACTCCCATATTGCTTTCCAAGAGGGATGCAGCAATTTATAGATAATAGTATTTCAATGTTATCATAGTCCATTGGATTGCTAATGCCCACTCAGATCAACACAGACTTGACTGCTTATTATGTGAGAGGCAATTAACGTATTTATTTATGCATTAAACTTTCATCCTAAACACAACATTGTAACGCAGTTATACTCCAATAAAAATTAAAAACAAACAAACAACCCTCATCTTAGAACCTTAGACTTTCAGAGTTAGGAGGACATCTGCTCATTTTACAAATGAAGATATGACTCCCTGAGACATGATCGGCAGTGTTCATGAATGCATAGCTTGGCAACAATAGCATGTTATATATAGTAAACCTGAATCTGGGGACCTAGAGTCTGTCGAAATTTCTACCCTGCCCAGATGGTGCAGTTGGAGTGTTTGTTTATTTCCTGTTAATGCTTGGCTGAGAAGTGACAGTGCGCATTTGTGCTCTGCCCACAACCACCCTGACAGTCTCTCCCACAGTATGTGTTTGGGCAGTAGCGGCGTGAAAACTCTGAACCTTTAAGACCCCACGGCTAAGCCAAGACCTCCACTGAATAAGGAATCACTTAAAGGCGCTGTTTTCTAAAATGGGCGCCTTTGCTTCCTCTTGGGGTAGTTCCTGCAGACTGTGGCGGGTTAAGCGTGATGTGGCCTGTGCTGCCCTGTCCCTCGCCTCCCTCCACAGCTTTGCTGACTCTCCTGTCATCTGCGCAGTGCTGGCAGGAGCCTCGCCCAGGCTCTCCACGTGCTCACCCTCTGACCTTCTATACCAGCTCCTCCCAGAAGGGCTTTTTCACCTTCCTGTGTGTCTATTGCTGCCTAACAACATCATCCCCAAACTTTCTACTGTAACAATTATTTATAATTTCCCGTGACTCTGTGGCATGGCCTAGTGAGTGGCTCCTCTGCTGATCTGACCTGAAATCCTTCTTTAAGCACAGGGTACACAAGCCTGATGGACCAAGACCCCAGCAGCTGTTGGCGACCATCTGGGCGTCTAGGTTCTCCTTCACGTGCTTCACCTCCTCCAGGGGTCTGGACCAGTTTTCTTTTTATGGCGGTGTTCATGTGCAAGCACTTGGCCAGCCTCTAGTTGTGGCCTATATACCTTTGTCCCAAAGCAAATCACCAGGCCAAGTTCAGAATCCCTTGGAGGTGGAGATGCACATGGTATGTGTACAGGACAGTGTAAGGCTCTGGTCGTCACTCTAACAACCTACTCTGGTTCTCCTTCTATTACAAATGGGTCACTATGTGCAAAATACCCTCGCCCCTCCCAGTGCCCTTGAGTCTCATCTATCACGACCTCAGGCCCAGAGTGTTATGATCTGAATCTGGTCCAGGTGTGTGTGAGGCTCCTCAGGTGGGGTTCCTCAGATGGCCCCTCTTAATCCAAGGACTGGTGAAATGAAAAGATAAATCATCCTCTTTTCTCTATACACTTAAGACACGACAGCGTCTTAGGGATGGAGCTGGAACAACCTCAGTAAACACCATGTCCAAATCACTCATCCAGAGTGACTCTGCGATTCCCATGGCCCACAGGCCCACGGCCCAAGCAGGGCCCATGGCGTCAGTTTTCAGGGCCCCATTAGCTCAATGGCAGGGATTGCTCTATTGACTGTTCTTTCTGGCTCTTAGCTTTGCTCTCTGCGCTCTTGGCTCCACCTTCTGAGATGCATTTCCATGTTGGTAAGAACTGGTCTATCTGTGACCAAGGAGCTTTCTCAAGCTTTGTGCCCTTTAGAAAGTTTGGAACCCAAGGCCTTTTTCATTCTGAACTCCCTACCCTGCAACTTCCTTAAAACTTTGTTGGCTTTTTAGATACAGGAAAATAGTCTACTTGATTAGCCAAAAGCCATTCCCACAATTGTTTTAGAGGTAGTCTTCTCTCTGCCTTGGGCAGTGTGTTGCCGAGTTCTGCGGGACAATGACCTTGAGATTCATAAAAGCCCCCTTTTTTCTGAGTGAGATGGTCTACTAGACATCACCTTAAGTTTTCTGAGATTTTAAGAAAGAGTCACCACCTCAAACTTAATTTGTTTTTACTCTGAAACCGTGTCTTATTTGAGATTCTTTCATGAGATAAAGAGACTAGAAGTATGAAACATTTAGGTTTGAAATCATTACATTCTCAAACTTCCTTCTTCTAAATTCTGCTGCAAACTAAACAATTCCTCCTTCCCTTGCTAAAAAAAGGCAATTTACACCTTTAACATCCTGCCTGGAAACTCCCTGAGCCAAATTCACGAGTTCATTGAGTACGTTTTCTGTGTTTTAAGTTTCTGCAGGTGACAGTTGTACGTGACTGCTTTCATTACTGTCCTCGTTTCACTTCCACAGGACACAGGGGGCTATCTTTCCAGCCTCTGCTAAGGTTTCCCAGAAGCCTCCAGCCTGCACCAACAGCCTCCAGCCTGCACCAACAGCCTCCTTGCCACCTTGCCACCCTCCGCTTGCCAGGCCATCCAAAGCCAATGCTACATGCTTTGTATTTCTTAAGCACCACCTCATTGCATCTTCTGCTTACTGTCTTTTCTAGCATAACAAATCACCCCAAATCTTTGAGTCTCAAAACGATATTAATTTATTATTTCTCTCAATTTTGCAGTTCAGCTGAGAGGCTCCTCTGCTGGGGTCACCAGGGCCCACTCATGTGGTTGCAGTTAAACTATAAGGTCAATTGATTGGTGTGTCCAAGATCACCTCAGCTCACCTGCCTGGCAGTAGGTGGTGACGAATGGCTAGGGTGCCTTGGTTTCCTCCAGATGAACTCTTATCCTCCATGAGCTAGATTGGCTTTCTTAAGTGGTGGTTGCAGGGCAGTGTTCCCAGAGAGCTGCCCTAAGGTTCAAGGATTATCAAGCCTTTGCTTATGTCCTGTGTGTCATTGTCCTACTGGTCAGTGCAAGTCACAAAGCCAAGTTAGAGTCAACATGGGAGGGGAACATGAGAGAGCATGAGTATCGTGAAGCACAACTCTTTAGGGCATGCTGTAGGGTAGACCAGTAGTCTACCATACAGTAGGGACCATTGCAGTTACAGTCTGCCAAACCATGCTTCTAGAATGAATGAGTCTTTTTTGGGCTTCTTCAGCACTTTAAACACAGTCTTTTTTAAAAAACATTTATATCTGTATAATTTGCTTGCCATCTATAAGCTTCTTTTAAAAAATTTATTTATTTATTTGGCTGCACAGGATCTTCCCCTCAGCACATTTTTTTACCTCATTGCAGAGTGCAGGTTCTTAGTTACAGCAAGTGAGATCTAGTTTCCTGACCAGGGATTGAACCCATGGCCTGTGAATTGGGAGCCTGGAGTCTAAGCCACCAGACTACAAGGAAAGTCCTTCTGTCTGTAAGCTTCTTTAAGCTAAAACTGCCACATCTGTTTTCCATCCCACCTTCTATTTCCTGGTGTGGTACAGTAGGCATCCACGCAATACTAGCTGTTGGGGAGGAGTCCTAGCTCATAATCCAAGGCTCTGTAGTTTGTAGGATTGGCAAGACCTCCCTCCTGACCTTTCTCATCAGGTATCTGAAGAAACTGCATGGGTTCTGAATCCCTCTCAGTGTATGGCTTTTCCAGCTTTCCATAAATCCATGAAAGGAAGCTAACTGGTGGGAATGCGCTTTAATCCAAGCTGGTGCTCAGTCACTCAGTTGTGTCTGATTCTTTGCGACCCATGGACTGTACCTGTTCATGGGATTCTCCCGGCAAAGAGTACTGGAGTGGGTTGCCCTTTCCTCTCCACGGGATCTTCCCAACCCAGGGATCAAACACACGTCTCCTTCATTGGCAGGCAGATTCTTTACCACTGAGCTGTGTGGGAAGCCCTTAATCCACTTTCAGTTCAGTTCAGCTCAGTTCAGTCGCTCAGTCGTGTCCGACTCTTTGCGACCCCATGAATTGCAGCACGCCAGGCCTCCCTGTCCATCAGCAACCCCAGGAGTTCACTCAAACTCATGTCCATTGAGTCGGTGATGCCATCCAGCCATCTCATTCTTTGTCGTCCCCTTCTCCTCCTGCCCCCAATCCCTCCCAGCATCAGAGTCTTTTTCCAATGCGTCAACTCTTCGCATGAGGTGGCCAAAGTACTGGAGTTTCAGCTTTAGCATCAGTCCTTCCAAAGAACACCCAGGCCTGAAATCCACATTAGTCTCTATATGAGAAGTCTTTTCTGTCACAATAATATTCAGTACCTGCATCCCAGCCAGGTACGGAGTCTCTGAGGTCCCACCCACTGTTTGAGCAGCATTCAGGGTCATACTTTCCTGACCAAGCATCAAACCCCATGTCTCTTGCAGTAGAAGCAAGGATTCGTAATCACTGGACTACCAGGGAAGTCTGGCAGAAGGATATTGACAGAGACTGTAAAAGATGAAACCAAATAGTTGACATGCTCTGTGTACTCAGGTATGTCCGACTCTTTGCCAGCTGGGCTCCTCTGTCCATGGAATTTTCCAGGCAAGAATACTGGAGTGGGTAGCCATTTCCTCCTTCAGGGGGAACTGGAGGATATTCCTGACCAAGAGATTGAACCCACGCCTCTTTCGTCTCTTGCATTGGCAGGCAGATTCTTTACCACTACGCCACCCGAGGTAGAACATTACTACTTGACGTGGGGAAGAGAGTATTCAGACTGTGGGGGTAGAAAACCAAAAGGTTGAGAAATAAGTGAGGTGATAAATGTGCCTTTAAAAGCCCCTAGCTGTCCCCAGTGGATTGTCTGGGTACCAGAGATGGCCTCTGTGGACAAAGTTAGTTTCTGGAGATTTCCTCACCCAAGGTGAAGTGGTTTTCTGCATTAAAAGAGATTGAAAAGTGGGTGCTGCCAATATAAGGGAGGAATAGAGAAGGTGGGATGGGTGCCCCCAGGGGGAGCCCAGTAGCAGTGCCGGGAAGTTGCTAGCAGGGAGGCTGCCATTGGGTTTCTCTGTGTTCCACAGTGTTTGCTACATTTGTGGGGATCCATTCCACTTCCCACTGGGTGACTCTTTCTTTTTGTAATTTGGGCTCATTGCTCTTGCATTTTTTCAAAAGATGGAGACATGTCAACGTGAGGAAAAGAAGGAATTTTCTAGGCACACAGTGGTCCCAACCTATACTGGAAGCACCACCTTTTTTTTTTTAAACTGAAAGATAGTTGATAGTTTCAGGGATATAATATGTGGTGGTGGTTTAGTTGCTGAGTCATGTCTGACTCTTGTGAACCCATGGACTGTAGCCCTCCAGACTCCTCTGTCCATGAGATTTCTCAGGCAAGAACACTGGAGTGGGTTGCCTTTTCTTTCTCCAGAGAATCTTCCCAACCCAGGGATTGAACCTGCATCTTCTGCTTGACAGGTAGATTCTTCACCACTTAGCCACCTGGGAAGTCCCGAATAATATGTAGGTATATATATGTATATATATTCTTTTTCAGATTATTTTCCACTATATGTTATTATGAGACATTGAATATAGTTCCCTATGCTATACAATAGGTCCTTGTTGTCTATCTATTTTACATATAGTAGTGTAATTCTATTAATTCCAAATTCCCACTTCATTCCTCTGCTTCCCCTTTGGTAACCATACGTTTATTTTCTATGTTTGTGGGTCTATTTCTATTTTGTAAATAAGTTCTTTTTATAATTAGAAAAATATTCCACATATAAGTGATATCATTTGTCTTTCTCTATCTGACTTCACTTTAGCGTGATAATCTCTAGGTTCATCCATGTTTCTGCAAATGACATTATTTCATTCTCTTCTATGGCTGAGTATTCCATTGTGTATATATACACCACATCTTCTTTATCCATTCATCTGTTGATGGCATTTAGGTTGCTTCTATGTCTTGGGTGCTGTGAACTGGAACCGCTTTTATTTACTATAACATGAAATGAAGGCACAGAGGTCCCTGAGGAGGCCACGAGTTGCACTCAACGGTAGTTGCCGTTGCTGCCAAGTCACTTCAGTCGTGCCCGACTCTGTGCGACCCCATAGACAGCAGCCCACCAGGCTCTCCTGTCCCTGGGATTCTCCAGGCAAGAACACTAGAGTGGGCTGCCATTTCCTTCTCCAATGCATGAAAGTAAAAAGTGAAAGTGAAGTTTCTGTAGGCCCTAAAAGAATTTGTTATGCGGAACAAGAATGGTGAGACGAGAGTCGAAGGTAACTAGGCAGAAGAGTTAACCCCAGGCTAAGGACATTAGTAACCGTGAAGAAGCAGAAGAAGAAGGAACACCTCAGCATTAGCGACAAGGAAGCTATTTCCTATTTCTGAGAGCTGTGGGCCTCCTGCGTCCTTCGCTCCAGTTCTTGGGAGGGCAGAGAATTGGGGCCTAGCAGAGAAAGTCTCCTTCCTCATATGAGCACAGGAACCCAGGAAACTTCTGTTTTCAGTGTTCCAGGCTGTCTGGTAACTGGAAGGTAAAGCAGCTCAGCCTCCCTGACCCCCACAACCATGCACGCAGAGCCTGGACGGTGTTCAAGCATGTGTAGGCACCAGAGAGCTGGCCGAAATCACCTTTTCTCTTCCACCCTGGCTTGTTGGCCAATGCCCTTTGCACTCTTCCTAAAGCCAGAACCTCTCAAATAATTAACTTTAGCACGTGGAGAAGCTCAGTGGTTCTCCAGTTTGGTCACACATTCTATTACTTGGGGATGCTTTAAACAAACTCACTTCAGCTAGGGTGGGTCCCAGATATAGATGTTTTTTCAAAAGCATGCCAGGTGATTTGCAGCCAGGTTGAGAAGAGCTGAAATGACTAATCTGGAGCCAATTGAGAAAGTCAAGTAAACACAGAATTTGTTGATCTTTGGGGTGTCCGAAAAACACCACGTAAATATTTAGCCGTTAGTGAACCAGCAAAACCGAGGAGATTCTGGATATTGTGTCCTCTGGGTTGCCTTCTTGAGGTAATTCTTGAGGATTTTGTGAGGGGTGTCATTTAGCCTCTGGCCTCCTAAGCTTTCACAGTATGGCAGAATGGATCATGCCTGTGATTGTCTGCGCACAGAAACCACCACCGTGAACTATGCAGTCTGATGCAGTCTTCATCATGACATGGAAAGACAACTTATTGAAGAACAGTACCACTGTCCAGGATGCAAACTTAGAAAGTTTCATTCATAAAGATATTCCAGGCAATTTGTCACAGACTCCCAGAATCCATAAGACGCTATGGAGAGTAAGGACAGCCTTGTCCCAGCACCACCTCTCTTCCTGGCCATCCCATCCCCAACCAGAACCTCTAAATCTGTCTCCTGTGTCATCTTCATACCACGTGTGGACAAGACTGAAAGCCAATGATTCAGCAACTGGAGGGAAGGAGTTACTTCTTTGCTGCTCAACAAGCAAAATAGCAGCTCCTCTGTTTGGCTTCCAAGTCTGCCTCTTTCAATCACCACCAGCTATGCTTTACTGCTGATGTTCTAAGATTCGGTGACCGAATGTGTGTTCCAACTAGGCACCCTTTCGGCACATCACATCTAAACTCTCATCTCCTTCTGAAGGCCAGAGTTTGGTTTTTTCTTGCCAATATGTAAAGGAGATGCTTTCTGCTTGTCGTTTAAATTACTCTCTATTGGACCTTTTCCAGTTCTGTTACGTCATCTGTAAGTGCCGGAAAAGAATGACACACATTATTTTGTCAATTTACTATAATTGTATACAAGGATAGGACTGTGATATTTTGTTTCTAGTATTCTTATCTGCATGTTATTGGGGGTGCGGGTGCGGGATGGAGGAAGGACAGTAGATTCATGATGTCAAGGAATAGTTTCAGGTTCAGGAAATTAGTTTTGTTGAGTTGTCACTCCCTTCTTGTTGCCCACAGGTGACACTCAGCTGGCAGGCGTCGCCCTCCTATGCAGCTCTATACATCCTTGTTCAGCTCTATTCCTGCCACTGTCAGCCCACTGCCTGGCCCTAACTTGGTGTCACAAACGACCTTGGAGATTCCACTGTGTATCTCTTCCCTGAATCATTTATCAGCAGGGAAATTAAGACTTGGATGTTCAGACTGCAGAATAAAAATGAGACAGGTTCTTGCATTGATTTTTTAAAATATTTTTTCCTGTTTTCAAAAAAGTACATGTTCATTTAAGACATTTTGAAAATGAAAATGACTCCTGGTCTGACCACCCAGAGATCATCTCTACTAACACCTTGGTTTACCATCTTCCATTCTTTTATTTAGGGAGCACAACACACGAAGAGATACAAACTCTTTCCCTTTATCTTTTAAAAATATGATATTTGACACACACAAAACACAAACACACCAGGAAACAAAACATCGTGAGTAATTGGCAATAATGTCATTTACTTAAGTGCTCTTGGCCCATCATTTCCTCCCACAGGATAACTATTTTCTTGAAGTTTGGGATAATTTTATAAATTGTTTGGCTCTACTTGATTTTAAGCTTTATGAAAAATGGTATCATATTTTTAAAAAATTTATTGAAGTATCATGGAGGAGGGCAGGGCAACCCACTCCTGTATTCTTGCCTGGAGAATCCCCGTGGACAGAGGAGCCTGGCAGGCTATGGTCCATGGGATTGCAGAGTCAGACATGATTGAGCAACTAAGAACACACTGAAGTATAGCTGATTTACAATGTTGTATTAAAATGGTATCATATTATAATCATAAGTCTCTGCCTTTTTTTTTCACTCAAAAAATACAGTGAGTCATTTTACCAGGTTAATTATGTAGGTGTAATTCTCATTTTCACTGTTGTTTAATGTTTCCACTGTGAAGATATACACAACTCATTCTTCTCTTACTGTACATTTAGCTTTTCTTGGTACTTTGCTGTTATAAGCAGTGCTTGAACATGCCTCTCTTTTTTTTTTAAAAAAAGACTTGACTGTGCCAAGTCTTAGTTGTAACATGTGGGCCTTCAGTTTTTGTTGCAACATGTGGGATCTAGTTCCCTGACCAGGGATCAAACCTGCCCCATGCCTTAGGAGTGGGCAGTCTTAGCTACTGCACATGTCAAGAGTGCCTTTTGGATGAAACTGTTGAATATGAAGTATGCAAAATTTCATCATTATGAGGCATTGACAAAATGGCTGTACCAATTTACATTCCCAGCATTGGTGCATAAGAATTCCCAATTGATCAACCACTTGTTCAACATTTGGAATTGTCAGGATTTAAAATTTTGCCTTTCTAGTAGCTGTGCAACGTTGAACATTAATTTGCATTTTCCATAATACTAATGAAATTGAGGATCTTCTCATATGTTTAGTTGCCACATGTGTTTGCTTCTCTATAAAATGTATGCTTTATACTTTTGCCCTCTTTTCTATTGGGTTGTTTGTCTCACATGTATTTTTAAGCAAAATTTTAATCATAGTATACATACTATCTTACACTTTTCCAAGACATGAAATATTATTTTACATTGTGATTTTAGCGGCCATGGTATCTTCTATCTCATGGATATTTCATAATTTAATTAATTAAAGCCCTGTTCCTTTCCCCCTCTCCCCAATTCTTATTTTTAGAATTAAATCTGGTAAGATATCCTAATGCATAAATGTAATTACACATCCACTGAAAATTTTCATAAAATTAGTTGCAAGAATGTGGATTTCTGGCTCAAAGAATGTCAATATTTTATAAGATTTTGACAATTATTTTCAAATCATCTTCTAGAAAAGTCATATAATTTACATTTCTTTAAAAAAGCTTTAACACTGGATATTAAATTTTAAATATCTTGCTAATATAAGTAGTAAATATTAGCAATAAAGATAATCACATTATCAATTATTATTAATTAATTGATAATATTAATAATTAATATTAGAATATATTTACTGTCCATTGTGTCTCTTCTTTTCTTTTTTTTTTTAATTTTTTTTATTTAATTTTAAAATCTTTAATTCTTACATGTGTTCCCAAACATGAACCCCCCTCCCACCTCCCTCCCCATAACATCTCTGTGGGTCATCCCCATGCACCAGCCCCAAGCATGCTGTATCCTGCGTCAGACATAGACTGGCGATTCCATTCTTACATGATAGTATACATGATAGAATGCCATTCTCCCAAATCATCCCACCCTCTCCCTCTCCCTCTGAGTCCAAAAGTCCGTTATACACCGCTGTGTCTTTTTTCCTGTCTTGCATACAGGGTCGTCATTGCTGTCTTTCTAAATTCCATATATATGTGTTAGTATACTGTATTGGTGTTTTTCTTTCTGGCTTACTTCACTCTGTATAATCGGCTCCAGTTTCATCCATCTCATCAGAACTGATTCAAATGAATTCTTTTTAACGGCTGAGTAATACTCCATTGTGTACATGTACCAAAGCTTTCTTATCCATTCATCTGCTGATGGACATCTAGGTTGTTTCCATGTCCTGGCTATTATAAACAGTGCTGCGATGAACATTGGGGTACATGTGTCTCTTTCAATTCTGGTTTCCTTGGTGTGTATGCCCAGCAGTGGGATTGCTGGGTCATAAGGTAGTTCTATTTGCAATTTTTTAAGGAATCTCCACACTGTTCTCCATAGTGGCTGTACTAGTTTGCATTCCCACCAACAGTGTAGGAGGGTTCCCTTTTCTCCACACCCTCTCCAGCATTTATTGCTTGCAGATTTTTGGATCGCAGCCATTCTGACTGGTGTGAAGTGGTACCTCATTGTGGTTTTGATTTGCATTTCTCTGATAATGAGTGATGTTGAGCATCTTTTCATGTGTTTGTTAGCCATCCGTATGTCTTCTTTGGAGAAATGTCTATTTAGTTCTTTGGCCCATTTTTTGATTGGGTCGTTTATTTTTCTGGAATTGAGCTGCATAAGTTGCTTGTATATTTTTGAGATTAGTTGTTTGTCAGTTGCTTCATTTGCTATTATTTTCTCCCATTCAGAAGGCTGTCTTTTCACCTTGCTTATAGTTTCCTTTGTTGTGCAGAAGCTTTTAATTTTAATTAGATCCCATTTATTTATTTTTGCTTTTATTTCCAGAATTCTGGGAGGTGGATCATAGAGGATCCTGCTGTGATTTATGTCTGAGAGTGTTTTGCCTATGTTCTCCTCTAGGAGTTTTATAGTTTCTGGTCTTACATTTAGATCTTTAATCCATTTTGAGTTTATTTTTGTGTGCGGTGTTAGAAAGTGATCTAGTTTCATTCTTTTACAAGTGGTTGACCAGTTTTCCCAGCACCACTTGTTAAAGAGATTGTCTTTACTCCATTGTATATTCTTGCCTCCTTTGTCAAAGATAAGGTGTCCATATGTGTGTGGATTTATCTCTGGGCTTTCTATTTTGTTCCATTGATCTATATGTCTGTCTTTGTGCCAGTACCATACTGTTTTGATGACTGTGGCTTTGTAGTAGAGCCTGAAGTCAGGCAAGTTGATTCCTCCAGTTCCATTCTTCTTTCTCAAGATTGCTTTGGCAATTCGAGGTTTTTTGTATTTCCATACAAATCTTGAAATTATTTGTTCTAGTTCTGTGAAAAATATGGCTGTCTTCTTTTCTTGATATTAATTCTTTTTCTCCAGTTTACTGTTTGCATTAGACTAAAACTTATATCTAAGTACTATGTTCAAAATGCCTTGGTTTACTTCTTTGTCCCACTTGACATACAGTTGGGTTCATTTTTTTCTATTTGCATTTAGTTACAGGTTTTAATTTTTCTCTACTCTAACTGATTTACTTTTATTATTTGAATATACATAATATTAACATAGCAATGACAAGATGGCCATATACTATATTTGCTTTTGATCTTTGTTTTTATAACTTAATAATCTACCCTGGTAATTACTTTGTATCAGTTCATAAAGATACTCTTCATTGCTTCTCAGTAGCCAACTGTGTGTAAGTATCACAGTTTGCTCAACCCATCTTCTGTGTTTGGGCATTTAGGTAGTTTCCAATATCCTGCAAATACCATTAATGGTGCAATGAAGAAGCTTCCATATGTAAGAGTACCTATTATTTTGGAGATATCATTTTTAGAATAAATTCCGAGAAGTGGGAGTGCTAGTTTGAAAGGTAAATGTGCAAATGTTCCAGTGAAAGTGAAGTTGCTCAGTCGTGTCCGACTCTTTGCGACCCCGTGGACTGTAGCCCACCAAGCTCCTCTGTCCATGGGATTCTCAAGGCAAGAGTACTGGAGTGGGTTGCCATTTCCTTCTCCAAGGGATCTTCCCTACCCAGGGATCGAACCCAGGTCTCCTGCATTGCAGGTAGATGCTTTAACCTCTGAGCCACCAGGGAAGCCAGTAGATATTGCCAAATACCCCTCCACAGGGGTTGTACTATTTTTCATGCCCTCTAGTAATATTTGTTTCCCTGTAATTTCACCAACAGAGTGAGGCTGTGTAGGTCTATCCAGTGGTCCCCACACCATTATTTAAAAATTCCTTTTCACTGCTGCCATTTAACTGGTTATCATATACTGGATTTTTATTTTTGTTGGATTGATTTCTGTTCGCCATTCAGTTACAATGGTCTTGATATTCATATGTCAGAACCACACTGTTTGCATTTAGGAGGCTCTGTAGTATGTTTTAGTATTTGCTGGGACTAACCACCTCTCATAGCTCCTCATTTTCAGTGTTTTACTAGCTATTCTTGAGTTTTTTTTTCCATATGATCTTTGGTATCAATTTGTCTAGCTGCATTAAAAACTTGTGTATATTTTTTGCAGAAGCATGTTAAATTCATAAATTAACATAAGAGGAACATATCTTGATGATATGAGATATTTTAACTGAAACCAACGGATGTCTTGTTCAAGTATACTTTTGGGTCTTTCAAGATTCTTTTTTATAAAAGAGCTTTTATAAAATTAAAAAAAATTTTTTTAAGAACTCTTTTTTGCAAATAACTAAATTTATTGAGACATAATTCACTTTCTTTTTTTTTCATAATTCACTTTCAATCCATCTAAAGTGTAAAATTCAGTGGGTTTTAGTATATTCATGGAGTTATATAACTATCACCACAATCAACTTTAGAGCATTTCCATCATTTCAAAAAGTAAACCCATACCCATTATGAGTCCTTTCCCAGTACCTCAATCCCTCCAGCCTCTGGCAATCACTAATCTCCTGTCTCTATGGACTTGCCTATTCTGGACATTTCATATATTCAGTTCAGTTCAGTAGCTCAGTCGTGTCTGACTCTTTGCAACCCCATTTCATATATACGGCATCATATAATACGTGGTCTTCTGTAACTGGCTTCTTTCACTGGGCATAATGTTTTCAAGGATCAGCCATGTTATACCACATACTCCATTAATTTTTTTTTATTGTTGAATAATATGCCACTGTATGGGTGGATTTACTGTATTTTGTTTATCCATTTCTCAGTTGATAGACTTTTGGGGTTGTTTTCGCTTTTTGGCTATTGGGAATAAGACCCAATGTGTGTGTATGGATCTTCGTGTGGGCATATATATTCAGGTCTCTTGGGTATATACCTAGAAGTAGAATTGCTGGGTTAGATGATAACTTTATGTTTCACATTTTCAGGAACTGCCAAGCTGTTTTCCAGAGCAATTGCACTGTTTACATTCCTACTTACAGTGCATCTAATTTCCAATTTCTCCACATCATCACCAGACTTGTTATTGTCTGTGATTTTGGAAATGGGGGTGAAGTAGCATCTCACTGTGTCTTTGGTTTATATTACACTAATAGCTAATCATGTTGAACATATGTTTTGAAGAAATCTTTTCCCATTTTTCAATTGGGTTATCTGTCTTATGGTTGTTGTATCGTTCCTACATTCTGGTTATAAGCTCCTTATCATATATATTATTTAGAAATATTTACTCCCATTCTGTAGACTGCCTTTGAACTTTTTTATGGCATCCTTTGACACACAAAAGTTTTTAATTTGGGGTATATATCTGTCTTTTCTTTTGTCATTTGTGTTTGTGGCATTGTATCTAAGAAGGGTTTGCCAAACCCACGATAATAAAGATTTATATTTACATTTTCTTCTGAGTGTTTTATAGTTCTAGTGTTTATATTTAGGTTGTTGAAGTCCTAAGCAGTACCACAGAATGTGACAGTATTTGGAGATAAAGTCTTTTAAAAGATGATTAAGTTAAAATTAGCTCATTAGTTCAGTTCAGTTCAGTCACTCAGTCGTGTCCGACTCTTTGCAACTCCATGAATTGCAGCACGCCAGGCCTCCCTGTCCATCAACCACTCCCAGAGTTCACCCAAACTCATGTGCATCGAGTCGGTGATGCCATCCAGCCATCTCATCCTCGGTCGTCCCCTTCTCCTCCTGCCCCCAATCCTTCCCAGCATCAGAGTCCTTTAAGTTAAAATTAGCTCATTAGAGTGGACCCTATTTGTATATGACTGATGTCCTTAGAAGAACAGGAGATTAGAATACAGACAGTCACAGTGCAAACGGAAGGCCACGTGTGGACACAGGGAGAAGATGGCCATCTACACACCAAGGAGAGAGGCCTCAGAAGAAATCAACCCTGCTTACTCCTTGATCTTGGACTTCTAGCCTCCAGGACTCTGAGGAAATAAGTTGCTGTTCTTTAGGTCAGTCTGTGGTACTTTATTATGGTAATTCTTGCAAAGTAATACGAAAACCCCACTTAGTCATTTTACATTATCTTCTTAAATCACACAGATTTTGTGCTTTTTTGAGAGAGAGAAATAACTTTATTTCTTTTCTACTAGTATAGGAGTGGCAAACTGCAACCTATGGACCATATCTAGTCTGTTGCCTACTTCGGTTAATCCAGTTTATTTGGGACATAGCCACATCCACTTATTTGCATATTATTTATGGCTGCTTTGGTGCTACAATGACAGGGTTGAATAGTTAAGCCTGCAACTCAAAATATTTACTATCTGGGGCTTTAGAAAAAAATTTGCTGACCCCTGCTCTAGTAGCTACTTAGGATGGGCTTATGTGGACAGTTCTTGCATTTTAAAAAGTCTTTTTTTATAGCCTTTGATGCTTAAAAAACAGCATGGATGGATGGATATAAAATCCTTAGCTGGTATTTTCTTTCCTTGAGCTTTTAGGAAATACTGAAAATACGGCGTCACTATAGCCTTGCTTTGCTGTTAAGAAGTCTGATGCCAAATATTTTGGTTACCAGACTCATAACAAACTACCTACCTAAAAGGAAAGCATAAAGAAAGAACCATTTTGATTATAATTTCACAACCTTTGGAGTCAGGAATTCAGGTAGGATTTGACTGGGTGAATATCAGCTGATGGCTGGGCTCATACAGAGAATTCATGATGACCTCCCTCATATCAGCAAGGATCAGGCAAGATCTCCCTCTCCGTGTAGTCTCAGAACCTCTCCTCAGGGAGTTAGATATGGGCAAGTGTTCCCAAAGACCTAGGTGGTCTCTTCAAGACTTCTTACGACCTAGGCTTGGAAGTCCCATAATATCACACATTCTATGGGTCAAGCAATTCACTTAGGCCAGCCTGGATACACAAAATATAGTCATCTTTAATGTATTGCAGCCTTATTTTCTTACACTTTTAAATAATTTGAACTTTTTGTATGGAAGCCATGAAGATAATTATTGTTATTTGTCTATAATTTTAAGAAGGGAAATGGCAACCCCTTCCAGTACTCTTGCCTGGAAAATCCCATGGACGGAGGAGCCTGGTAGGCTACAGTCCATGGGGTTGCAGAGAGTCGGACACGACTGAACGACTTCACTTTCACTTCCTGGTGGCTCAGTGGTGAAGATTCTGCTTGCCAATGCGGAAAACACACATTCGATCCCTGATCGGGGAAGATTCCACATGCCGTGGAGCAGCTGTGTCTGTGCGACACAACTGCTGAGCTTGTGTTCTGGAGACGGCAAGCTGCGACTACGGCGCCATTGTGCCTCAACTGTTGAAGCCCGCGCACCCTAGAGCCTGTGCTCCGCAACAAGAGAAGCCGCAGCAATGAGAAGCCCTTGCCCCGCAACCAGAGAGTAGCTCCTGCTCACTGCAACTAGAGAAAAGCCCTCACGGCAACGCAGACCCAGTACCGCCAGAAACGAATAAATGAATAAAATGAATAGTTTAAAGAGACTAGCTCTCAGGATTAATCATTCAGTGGTCATTTCCCCAAGTACGTGTGAGCCCTTTCATTTTGTAAGTAAGTATTTTCGTATTTCCAGAATGTTTCTTAGAGTTTTATCATATGTGGAACTTCAGTTATATATACGTTGGACATTCTTTGATTGTATTCAAAGAATATTCCAAAGAGACAGAGAAACAAGCACAGAGGTATGGAGATAGGGAAAGTGGAAACGTTTCAGGGGTTTGGATGGGGTGTATGTAGGAAGAGACAAGAGACTGAAGGGAAAGTAAGACAAAGGCTAGATAAATGGAAGGTCTTATGTGCCAGCCATGACACCACAAGCAGCAAGTTTAAAAAACTTTTTTTTTTTTTCTGACCTGCAGTATGTAAAATGGATCAGAAGGAACAGGACTGCAGGAAGAGACAAGATAAGATGCTATTGCATTAGTCTAGGTAAGAGGGGCTAAGAGGGACAGATTCTAGATTTATGCATGAGGAGAGTCAACAGAATTGTTGAGTGTGTGGTGTGTGTGTGCTCAGTCTTTGCCACCCTTTGCATGGCCTGCCCGGCTCCTCTGTCTGTGGGGTTTTTCAGGCAAGAATACTGAGTGGGTTGCCATTTCCCCCTCCAGGGGATCTTGCTGACCCAGGGAGAGACCTGGGGTCTCCTGCATTGCAGGGGAATTCTTTACTGCTGAGACACTGGGGAAGCTGAGTGTGGTGGTGTTGGGGGTAAAGATTCAAGGATGACTCCCAGGTTCTGGGCAACTGAGTGGACAGGAAAGCTAACAGTTTTATTTATTCATTTTTATTTTTTGACCACTCTGTGCAGCAAGTGGGATCTTTGTTCCCTGACCAAGGATCAAACCTGCAACCCTACTCCCTCCATCCCCACCAATGGATCACTAGGAAAGTCCTGACGCTAACAGTTTTTAGAAAAATAGAGCTTGAGGTGTCTCTAGGACATCCGGGTAGAGATGTCTGGTAGACTTGTGTGTGTGCAGAACTCAGGTGAGTGGTCTGAGCTAGTTAACACACTCGGGAGCTGCTGAAATATGTGGCAGATGAAGATAGAGTGGACGCAACACCTCAGGGAGAAGGCACTGTCCGGGGGGTGATGAAAGCTGAGAACAGGACTTTGGAGACTGAGGAGTAGTCAGAGGGATTAGATGAGTCTTGTTGCAAAGGCCAGGGGGATGTCAAAAGGAATGGAATGTCCTGTGTTACCAAATGCCACCAGGAGCTCGAGTAATAGAGGACTCAAAAATGGCCTGGGGCATTGAGGATGAAGCCAGTGCTTACTGACTGAGAGCAGTGCAGTGATGTGGTGGGGACGGAAGCTACACACTGTAGGTTGGGGAGTTAGAGGGAGCTGAGTTAGCAGAAATGAGTGTAAACTACTTTTAAGACTTTTGTCAAGGAAAAGACAGGGAGGGAATAGTAACTGGAGTATGATCTAGAGTCACAGAGGTTTCTTCCATTTTCTTTAGGACAAGAAAAACTTCAACATGAATAAACGGTGAAAGCAAAGGACATGTAGGTAAAAGAGGCTGGTAATTTTGAGAGTGAGGGTGATGATTGCAATATGTTTCTGAGGATGTGAGAACTGATGAAATGCAGAACTGAGATGGAGAGATGCTAATATGAATATATTTGAAGTGGTTTAATTCCCAGAATGGCTATCCACATACTGATATTATTTTGGTTTCAATCAGTATAGCAAACACAGCAAGCAACATTTTTACAGATTTATTTTACATCATTTACACATCTTTCCTCCAAAGGACAGAATCAATGTTTTATCCTTTCACTGCCTCCCACACAGTTGATGCTTAGTGAGAAGTTAAGTGAATAAACAAAGTGTCTCTTAACCCTGAGTATCTTAACATATTCAGAACATGGTTAAGACCCTGCATGCAAGTGAAAAAGTCTTCTAAGCATGCAAAACAGTCACAAAATTCATGAGTGATAGGTGATGCCAATTTTTTTTTTTTTTGAGGAATGTTTACTCTCCTTAACAAAGTTGGTTACCAGCACTTCCTTCACCTTAGGGGTTTAAAAATAGGAAGAGGAGAGCAGGAGGAAAAGGATGCTCTAAAGACAGGCAGGCAGACCACAGCAGAAGGTGACACAATCTGCTTTACTATAAGGTGCCAAAAAGCGTGAAAAACCAGACTCAAAGCACAGGGCTGTCTTAGCTTAAGGATTTACATCTGCCACCAACATATCAAAAGTCCTTAAAGGACACTGCTGTTTTCAGCCTTAAATGATGTTGACAAGAATGATCCTATGCGCAGGGAGGTAGGGAGGGAGGTTCAAGAGGGAGAGAACAAATGTATACCTATGGGTGATTCATGTTAATGTTTGGCAGAAACCAACACAATTCTGTAAAGCAATTATCCTTCAATTAAAAAAATAAATTAAGAAAAGAATGATCTTTTGAGTGCTTAAAAAAAAAAAACCTTTGCTGTTCCCCATGTAGCATCATCTGTTTCACGTGGTTTGGAAAGGATTCTATCAAAAACGGATATTAAAACAAAAAGCCGATGCAGAGATGGTAAACCTCCGTCGCTCTCTGTTCCTTTGCCCAAGCTGTTTACCTAAATTTTGATGTCCCTCCCTTTTTTCCCTCCTAGGACTCCTCTCTTTCTTCCTTGCAGGCTGAACACAGATGTCACCTCTTCCAGGAACCTCTCCGCATCGTCCAAGCGGAAGTAATCTCTTCCTCCTCTGAGCTCCCACAGCATCTCATAGTGGCTCTGGCTTTGCATGGGTCACCAGACCTGGTTGTTTACACGGCTGCTTTTCCACTAAGTTATGCGCTCCTGGAGACCGGGGACCGTGACCGTGACCGTGACGGTGTACCCACACAGCACCTGGTACAGCGTTACAGAGCTAGGCACCGAGTCGGTGCTCAGTAAACAGTTTGCTGAGTTGAACTAATTTGGAAATACCACTCAGGGCAGTGACTCCTGCTCCAGGCGCGGATGATGAATGATTTATGGGGGTGGTTCTTCGCATTCTTTACCTTGTAGTCACGTCGGGCCGAACATCCAGGTGGCGGGGTACATACCTGTGGAGTTGAAACGCACCTCCGCCGCCCGCCGCCGGCTCCCGGGAAAGGCCCGCAGGGGGCAAGTTTCCCCCGCCCTCCCGGAACCGGGCCGCAGGGGGCGGGGTTCGAAGGGAACCCGGCCCGCCGGCCCGCCCCCTCCTCGGCGCGGCGGAAGCCCCGCCCCCAGCCGCGCGCTCGCGCAGGCGGCGCGTGCCCGCCCCCAGCCCTGCGCCCTCGCGCCCTCGCGCCCTCGCACCGGGGGCGGGCTCGCTGCGCGTGCCGGGAGGGTAAGCGGCGCGAGCCGGGTGCCTGAGAACGTTCGCCGCGGGGGCGGCTCCGAGGCCTGAGCGGGCGCCGCCACCGCCACAGCCGCGGGGGCCGGGCCGGAGGAGGCGGAGGAGGTTGCAGCCGCCGGAGTCCTTCTCGACGCCCCCAGATCCGGCCGGGAAGTGAGTACGGCGAGGGTTTGCGGCCGCTGCCCCAGGCTGCGGGAGAGGAGCGCGGTGCCGGAGCCTCGCGCCCTCAAGGAGCGGGAAGGCACCCGCGCAGCGCCCGCACCCCGGCAGCCTGCGGGGGTTTGCAGGGCCGGGAGCGGCGGAGACGGCCCCCCGGGAACCGGGGCCGCTGCACCGCGCGCCCTGTGAACGGAGACCGCTCCGCGCTCCCGGCCCTGGAGGGGCGAGCGGAGAGGATGGAGCGGACTCCCCGGCCGGCGTTGCCGGCCTCTGAGCCCTGGGTCGGGTAGGGGGCTCCGGTGTTCCGATCGCGCTTTGGCTGGCGGACACGGAGCCGGGGTGCGGGCGCAGGGTGATGCTGCCCGAGCCCGGCTTGGTGGAAGGAGGCTCTGCATTAGGTGTTGAAGGGGGCGAAGGAGGCAGGTCCTGGCAGAGGGCAGGTGAGGCAGGCAGGCCCTGGCAGAGGGAAGGGAATTTATTTCAGATCATCCCCAAACACTATTTCCCGAGGCGCCTAACTGTGACCCTGTGCACCGAGGTCACCCTTTTAAGGAAAGTGTCCTGAGAGGAGGAAGGATGCAACTAACGAATGCTTGCTGTTAAATTCCTGTGCCAGGCCTTGGGATTAGGAAGACCTTCCAGCAGCCTCAGCAGACAGTTTGTTGGTTAACTACCTTGGGTAGAGAACCGTAGTCAGTACTGGGGTCACAGTTGTGTAAAGCACAACCATCATTTGCTACTTAGGTGCTGGCAGTTTGGGTGTAAAGGTTTGCGTAAGAAATACAAAGCAGCTTTGAATTTTGTCTCTTTCACTTTGTCTTCTTCCCAGTAGTATTGGGAAATTGGAGCCATAAAATTGCTTGGTTTGAGGATTAAAGCAGGAGGGTCAAGGAAGCTTGTGGGAGGTATTTGGGAGAGTTTTATAGACACTTCTGTGTAACATTTAAAGAGAGAGAAGGAAAAAAGGAAATTGGAAAGAGGAAGTTCCCTTTCTTCCCAAGCAGCAGGCACTGAACATACTGCATGAATGAATGGACCAAGCAAGGTTTTGCTCTATTTTATGTGAAGCACTGTTGATCAATGTGATGTTAGGGATGCTGATGGACTTCCTTTGTCCCTTAAGTTTCCTCTCTCTTTTTTGCCCTGTAAGAGGTTCTTAGGTTTGGGCTAAGCAAGTGGCTATGGTGATGGAGTTGTCGTATCTTGTGGCTGTGCTGCCACCTTCGCGACTTTATTCTGTGTTGACTGCCAGGATCTTACTCCTAGGGTCATTGCTTCAAATCATCCCATCCTGGCCTTTCTCTCTGCTGTCACTTGAGGAAGGGGAAAATGTCTGTCTAGAGAGCATGCTTTCATTTTTATCTTGGCTCTTGCATCTTAGATCTGTGGTCAGAGAATGCGACTCTGCTCTTCCATGAGGGCTGAGACTCTGCGTTTTTTCCTGCCTTCATTGAATTTCTGGACTCTCAAGCTCCAGGCTGCTGTTTCAGTTGCCTGGGTTGCAGTGCCTGTTGGGTTACTTTGTCTGCCAAACTAAAACTTGACCTTTTATGAGTTCTGGGAGGATTTTTATCATACATCAGTGGAATTACCTTTGAAGGCAGTTGTGTAGTCAGCGTAGTGTTGGCAGGAGTTTTGAGTGTCCACTATGACTGAGAGAGAAAATTTCTACTTAGGAAATCAGATTTAAAACCAATGGAATTGGTTTAAAGCACTTACTTTATATCTTTAAATCTCTCAGGACCTATGTTTCCTTGTATAAAAGTAAAATATTAATTCAAATTTGGCCTTGTGTGGTAAGCCTTGAAGAACTAAGTCAATTTCTCTTTAGTTTTAGGGCGGCACACTTAATTAAGAGTGCATCCATCAGGTGTCTACTAGTTCTTATTTTGGGGTACCTCAGTGCTGTACTTTAGGATGCCTTGTTCTCCATTTTCTCAGTAATATTGTGTTTTATTTATTTATATACTTAGTTTACATTTAGAAGTAGAAGTGTTTGTCGCTCAGTCATGTCTGACTCTTTGCGACCCCATGGACTGTAGCCTGCCAGGCTCCTCTGTCCATGGAATTCTCCAGGCAAGATTACTGGAGTGGGTTGCCATTTATTTCTAAATCACCTTTATTGATGTTTGCACAGATGTCCTGTGCAGAGCTGGTGGAGTTTGAAAAATGTATATACAAATCTTCCTCAGCTTCTGATGGGGTTATGTCTGATAAACCCACTGTAAATTGAAAGTACAGTAGGTTAAAAATGCATTTAATTCACCCCGTCTACCAAACATCATAGCTTAAGCTAGCCTACCTTAAACATGCTCAGAACACTTACGTTAACCTGCAGTTGAGCAAAATCATCTAAAACACAATGCCTGTGTTATAATAAAGTGTTAAATGTTTCATGTAATTTACTGAAACTGTACTGAAAGTGAAAAGCAGAGTGGTTGTAAGTGTCTCAGCTGTTTATCCTGGTGATCTTGTGGCTGACCAGGAGGTGTGGATCATTGCCACTGCCCAGTGTCACGAGTATCATACTGCATATTGCTAGCCAGGGAAAGGGTCAAAATTCAGATTTGAAGCAGTTCCACTGAATGTGTATTGCTTTTGCAGCATCGTGAAGTCAAAAATCATAAGTCAAATGATTGTAAGTTGGGGACTGTCTGCTTTATAACCACTATGCCAACAAAGATAAAGAAATTTA
Source organism: Capricornis sumatraensis (assembly GCF_032405125.1). Classification (NCBI taxonomy): domain Eukaryota; kingdom Metazoa; phylum Chordata; class Mammalia; order Artiodactyla; family Bovidae; genus Capricornis; species Capricornis sumatraensis. Next base: position 32,961,718 of record NC_091069.1, on the reverse strand, counting down.
CATCACTCCAGAAACTCCCTCATGCTGGTTTGCAATACCCTCATTTCCTCTTACTTTATTTATTTCTAGTTACACAAGCATCAGGGCCGTGGCATTGGTGCAGGAAATGTACTGCCAGGTTTTAGGGGTTGCCATTCACACAGGAATCCCTTTGAGTGGCAGTTCCTGGGGTTTCATCCTGCAGCCTGGAGCTGTGTCCTGCAGCTGTGCAAATGGCTCGTGAATGCGCACTTTCTCATAAAAGGCTCAAACAGAACATACAGAAGAAAACCCCCCTTGACCCACTCTCTTCTCCACTGAAACTGCAGTTAGCAGTTTGTTGTGATCCTTCCAGACCTTTCCCTATGTATTATCATCTACATATAGGTAATAAAAATAGGTTTCCCCCCACATCCACATTAATGACATGATACTGTACACACTGGTCTGCAACATTCTAACAGAATGCCTGAGATCTTTCCATGATGGAACACAAAGATCTACCTGATTCTTCTTGATTCCTACACAATCCCATATGTAGTACATATTGTACAATAGTTTATTTAATCCTCGGCTCATTAATGGCCATTACAGCTGTTTGCCATTTTACACATTGTGGTAGTGAGTGAAAAGGAGAATTTCTGGGTCAGAGGAGTATATGCTTTAAATTAGTTGATGGAGATTTAACCATGTTGCTACGTGAAGCTCTGGTTCATTTGTTTTTAAATGCTGAGTAGTGTTCAGTTGTAGACTTAAGTCACTGTTTCTGTGTCCTTTGCTTGCTGTGGGACAGTTAGGTTACTTTTGATGCTAATTCATAGGTGGGCTTAATGTGCTCCCAGTGCATCCTGCCAGTCAGAGGCTTGTTAACAATGTCTTCCGTTGTTTACAAGTTTTACATTTTAATGTGTTTATGAAAAAATTTCCATTAAATAAAAAAAAAGTTTGTTTCCCTGTCTAGTTTAAGTAATTTTCTCTGCCCCAGGGTATGAATTAGATATATCTGTATTTTCTTCTAAAATTAAAAAAAAGGTTTTGTTTTCTGTGTGGTGTTCCTATATAGAATAATGGAGTGATGATTTTTTTTTCAATTTGGATAACCACTTTTTCAACACTTTTTCTCATTTTTATTTTTTTAAATTATTTATTTAGCTGTGCCAGGTCTTAGTTGTGACATGTGCGATCTAGATCCCTGACCAGGGATTGAACCCAGGCCCCTTGCATTGGGAGTGCTGAGTCTTGGCCACTGGACCACCAGGGAAGTTCCTCTCATATTTTTTGTTTTTATTGTGGTAAAATATGCATAACATAAAATTTACGATTTTCATCGTTGTTAATTGTACAGTTCTGTGGCATTAAGTATATTTACATTGTTATATAACCATCACTCTCCAGTTACAGAATGGATTTCCATTTCCATTTTTATCTTTCTCAACTGAAACTCTGTATCCATTAAACACTAACTTCCCATTCTTTTCTCCCTCCAGCCCCTGGCAACCACCATTCTGCTTTTTGTCTCTGTGAACTTGACTGCTAGAGGTACTTCACATAAGTGAAATCATACAACATTTTTTACTATATTTGTGACAACTGGTAGATAAATATGATACATTATTATTAACCTAAGTTCATTTTTATACTAGAGTTCTGCTCTTTTGTGTAGTGCAGTTCTCTGCGGTTTGACAAATGCAAAATATTATCACGTGACATTTCGTGAAATATTGTAGTATCACACAGAATAATTTCACTGCCCCCAAATCCCCTGTATTCCACCCATTTATTCCTCCTTCCCTTCTTCTGAGCTCCTGGTAGCCACTGATCATTTTACTGTGTCTATAGTTTTGTCTTTTCCAGAATGTCATACAGTTTGGATGATATAGTATTGTAGCCTTTCAGACTGGTCTCTGTCACTTAGCATTATGCTTTTAAGTTTCCTCTGTGTCTTTTCTTGGCTTGATAGCTTCTTTCTTTTTATTGCTGAATAATAATTCATTGTATGAAAAGTACCAGAGTTTTGTTTATCCATTCATCTGTTGAGGGATATGTTGGCTACTTCTAGCTTTTGGCAGTTATGAATAAAGCTTCTATAAATATTAAAGTGCAGGCTTTTGTGTGGACATAGGTTTTCAGCTTTCTTGAGTAAATACCTAGAAGCATGATTGCTGGATGGTATGTTTAGCTTTGTAAGAAACTGCCTGTCTTCCAAAGTGGCTGTCCAGTTTTGCACTCCCAATAATTTAAAAAAGCATATATCCTAGCACCCTAAATGTACTTTAAAAAATAAGTCTTTGTCAGACAGTTCTGTAAAATTAAACTTCATCTGGTATAGATTTATATTCTCATTGTTGCTTTTATGGGCTGTCTTTCTTAGCATTATATTTCTATATGTTTTGAAGTTTTGATTTGCAGACTGAAAAAAAAAAAGAGGACGAGAACTGCTGATTTTGTTTCTCTTAGTTCTGTGGTCACCCTTCTCTGGTGATATTTCAAGTGCTTCCATTGATTGACTGGACTCTGGCCAAGAAATCAGATCTGGTAATGGTCAGAGTCCTGCTCTTTGAGGTAATTTGGGCTATTTTAGATCCACTCACAGTGTGTAAGTGTCTTGGTTCAATTCCTGGTCGTGAGGCTGTGTTTTTATCTTCTCGCCTTTCAGAGCCCAGAGCGCCATATAAGCCTTAGTTCTAGGCAGAGACAGACAGTGATATTTTTTAGCTTCCTTTGAGCTCTAGCCTCATCCTTGACTTTGAACAGTGAATCTGGCTCAAGTGTCCCCTGTTTCTGCAGCTCCTTGGCTCTGTGTCACTGTGGCCTTGCAGGAAGTCTACACTTGTTCTAGACTTGAGAGTCCAGCAAACCTGTGGCTTTGGTCCGGCTCACAGTTTTGTGTATCTGTTCTGTTTCTGCTCCAGGTGGAGGCTTATCTTGTTTTTGAGCCTTTTAAGTAGCTTATAAATATATTAAAAAATATCTTTTACAGTGTATTTGGAGCAAAGGGGGTACAGTCAAGTGTTTATTTAATGTGCTGCTTTGACTGGAAGACTTAACTGATCAGGCGCCTTACTAAGCTTATACCACTTATCTTGTTTTTTGTGTTATTGCAATGCCTAGACCCTCCAGAGCAAAAGTTGAATAGGAAAAGTTGAATGCCCAATGATAACGGGCATTTTAGTCTTTTTCCTGAATGGAAATGCTTCCAGTGTTTCACTATTAGATATGATACTTACTAAAGGTTTCTGGTAGATGTCTTTTGTCAATTTAAGGAAGTTTCCTTCTAGGTTTATATTTTTATTGGGTGTTGAGTTTTATTGAGGGCTTTTTTGGCATTTGTTGAAATTATCATTGTTTTCTTTTTAGTATGTTAACAGTAGGACAGACCTTTCTGAGTTGTAGATGACGGAGAGAAACAGATAAATTGTATGATTTACTTGTTAGTGCATTTTTAACATTAAATGAACCTTTAAAGAAAATACATTTTGATCTTGAGTTTTTATGTATTAACAATATTGTTATTGTTTCTAAGTCCAACTCTTTTGCAACCCCATGGACTGTAGACCACCAGGCTCCTCTGTTCATGGGATTTTCCAGGCAAGAATACTGGCATGGGTTGCCATTTCCTTTTCCAGGGGATCTTCTCAACCTAGGGATCAAGCGTGTATCTCCTGCATTGGCATTCTTTACCACTGAACCACCTGGGAAGCCTATTAATAATATTATATATAAGCTATATTGTATGTTATATTGCAGCATTTCAGCAATAATTAGGTTTGGACTAAATATTCCTGTAACTAAGCCTCACTATAATACCATAGTGTACAGTAAAAAAAAAATTTTTTTTTCTTTTTTTTTTTGTGGGGGTAACTTTTGGGACTCTGTAAGGACTTTTTTTAGCCCCTAACCATTCCAGCTTCTTCCTGGTTTCTTTTTCTAGACTCTTTAAGTTTTTTGTTTTTTGTTGTTTTTTTTTTTAATCTCTGCTTGCTTGCTCTGTCTCTACTTGCTAGAGAGACTTTCTTCTGAAACTAATAACAACTACTGACATACAGGCTACTGTATGTCAAAAGATTTTCAAGATAATGGCTACACTTTAAACTTTACAACTGTGGAAACATCTGCAATGTTTGGGTAAGGAAAAAGAGCTCAGGGAAGTTACAACTTGTTTAGGTCAGCACAGCTAATTAGTGATAGGAATGATATTTGAACCAGGTCTGACTTTAAAGCCCATGTTCTTTCTACATGCTGTCTCTAAACAAGACTTTTATGTTCCAAGTTCAACTTGGGCCTTGTTTTTGGCTTACCCAAATGATCCCTGAGCATGGTGATATGACCACTTTGTGTCTCTAATGTGGTTGCCATGAAAGACTCTTCCTTTAGCCAGGTACTCTGTTGCTTTTTCACCAGTGTGATGTTTTACATGTTCTTGAGGAGTTTCTTATAGTGACTACACCTTTTTAAACTGTGCAAACAAAAATAGAATAAATAGTATCATGGTTAAGCATGTGGTCTCCCAAGTAAACTATTTTTGGACCTTGAGTTTATTTTCCTTTAACTTTTTAAATATTGTGAAATATTGGCCCTCAAAGAGGTATAGAGAATAAGAATAGTGAATACCTGTGTACGCACCACTTTTAAGAAACTAGGTTCCTTTTAAAGATGAACCTCCACTCCTTCCCAGTTGTATTCTCCTCCCCTTCTGAGGGAATCACTGTTCTGTATTTGATGCTTTTCACTCCTGTACATATTTTCATACTTTCATTACATATGTAAATAGCCCTAAAATGTATATTATTGTTTTGCATTTAAAAACCCTCTATATTAACGGTATTAAGTATGTCTTTTTGTAGCTTTTTTTGTTCCTTTCAGTATTTTGAGACCCATCCATATGGACTATATGTTGCTCTGAAAGTGAAAGTCGCTCAGTCGTGTGCTGCAACCCCATAGACTGTGTCCATGGAATTCTCCAGACCAGACTACTGGAGTGGATAGCCTTTCCCTTCTCGAGGGGATCTTCCCAACCCAGGGATCGAACCCAGGTCTCCCACATTGCAGACAAATTCTTTACCAACTGAGCCACAAGGAAAGCCCAAGAATGCTGGAGTAGGTAGCCTATCCCTTCTCCAGAGGATCGTCCTGACCCAGGAATTGAACTGGGGTCTCCTGCATTGCAGGCGGATTCTTTACCAGCTGAGCCATCAAGGAAGCCCGTATGCAGCTCTAGTGGATTCATCTTCTTGGCTGTACAGGATTCTGTTATTGGGCTATGTCACAGTTTATTTTTACGTTTTCCTGTGGATTGATAATTTGTGCTCTGGTTTGTTTTCTTGCTATTACAGAAAATGTTGTTTTGAATATTCTTGTCATGTCTGTGTGCACAGTGCACGTCTTTTATAGTGTGTGCTTGGAGCAACCCACTGGTATGCGTGCCATGCGCATCTTCAACCTTTGTGTTAGTTGCTAGATTCCACTCTGAAGTGGTTTCCCAATTAACATTCACACTAGTGTTGTATGACTTCTGGCCCTTCCCTGTCTTGTCAACCCTTAGTGTTTTAGACTTTATAATTTTACAAATCTGCTGGATATACCATGCAATCTTATTTTTATATTTTTATATGAATATTACATGTTTTTCTGATTACTGGTGAGTTTGAACATTGCTCTGTGTTTTTAATGGGCTCTTGAGTTTTCCTCTTCTGTGATTTGCTTGTTTTTATCATTTACCTGTTCTTCTGTTGTGCTGATTGTCTTTTTTCATATTGATTTCTAATTTTAAAATACACTTTTGATGCTAATATTTCACATAGATGGCTTCAAATTTCTTTTTCCAGTTTGTGGCTTTTCTTAAAAAAATTAAAAAAAAATGTTTATTTGGCTGTGCTAGGTTTTAGTTTGGGCATGCAGACTCTTAGTTGCAGCATGTGAGATTTAGATCCCTGACTCAGGATCAAACCCAGGCCTCCTGCATTGGGAGCTCAGAGTTTTAGCAATTGGACCACTAGGGATGTCCCTCTTTTAAAACTTAAGAAAAAAAAAAAGTACCTTTTGGTGCATTAAAGTTTTAGATTTGTGGTTTTAATTTGTTGTTTATAAATCTTCCCTACAGACCATAGGCCGAAAAATTATCTTAGCGTTTTCACATCTTAAAAGGTGGTATAATTGACCAGTAGTTAGGGGTTCTGGGTTTCTATCTCTGTTTATTTATTGTGAAGTACAAACATGGCCTGAGACTAGACATTTTATTTATTTGGATGTGCAAAATATGAGACCTGGGTTAGGTTATTTCTCAGCCCTCATATTCTGATTCTCTGTTGCTTTGCTTATGGTTTCTGTAGCTGATAATTAATCATTGCTACCAACATCTTAAATGTCATTAAAAATATGAGAACTTAGAAATGAAATTAACATCCAGGATTTTGGTGTGAAGGCTGCACACTGCATTTGTGATAAAAAAGAAATACAAATAATTTGATTTAGGTTGGAACACATTTAACTGGTCTTCCTTTTTTCACTTAATTCTAAAGTCATTTGAAAAAGTAATTCTTATATGTCTTTCTTAAAAAAACCAAACAAACCCTTTTTAGAGTTTTAAACTATAGTTATAGAAATAACTAACAAGGATACTTTTTTTTTGAAGTATGAATATGAATTTGACTGTGTGGATAACAACAAACTGTGAAAAATTCTTAAAGAGATGGGAATACCAGACCACTTTACCTGCCTCCTGAGAAATCTGTATACAGGTCAAGAAGCAACAGTTAGTACTGGACATGGAACAACAAATTGGTTCCAAATCAGGAAAGTAGTATGTCAAAGCTGTATATTGTCACCCTGCTTATTTAACTTAAATGTAGAGTTCATCATGCGAAATGCTGGGCTGGATGAGGCACAGGCTGGGATCAGGATTGCCGGGAGAAATAGCAGTAAACTCAGACATGCAGATGACACCACCCTTATGGCAGAAAGCAAAGGAGAACTAAAGAGCCTCTTGATGAGGGTGAAAGAGGAGAGTGAAAAAGTTGGCTTAAAACTCAACATTCAAAAAACTAAGATCATGGCATCTGGTCCCATCACTTCATGGGAAATAGATGGCGAAGCAATGGAAATAGTGACAGACTTTATTTTTGGGGGGCTCCAGAATCACTGCAGATGGTGACTGCAGCCATGAAATTAAAAGACGCTTACTCCTTGGAAGAAAAGCTATGATCAACCTAGAGAGCATATTAAAAAGCAGAGACATTACTTTGCCAACAAAGGTCCATCTAGTCAAAGCTATGGTTTTTCCAGTAGTCACGTATGGATGTGAGAGTTGGACTATGAAAAAAGCTGAGCGCTGAAGAATTGATGCTTTTGAACTGTGGTATTGGAGAAGACTCTTAAGTGTCCTTTGGATTGCAAGGAGATCCAACCAGTCCATCCTAAAGGAAATCAGTCCTGGATGTTCATTGGAAGGACTGATGTTGAAGCTGAAACTCGAATACTTTGGCCACCTGATGCGAAGAGCTGATTCATTTGAAAAGACCCTGATGCTGGGAAAGATTGAGGGCAGGAGGAGAAGGGGACGACAGAGGATGAGATGGTTGGATGGCATCACCAACTTGATGGACGTGACTTTGAGTAGGCTCTGGGAGTTGGTGATGGACAGGGAGGCCTGGTGTGCTGCAGTCCACGGGGTTGGAATGAGTTGGACACAACTGAGAGATTGAACTGATCTGATGAATGTAAAAACTAAAGCTTTGTATGACATTTCAAGAATGTACCCTTTATTGGTCATATGCTCTCAGTATTTCCTTACTAGGTAGGTAGTTTAGTATCTTTGCTTAGAACTAAAATTTCCTATTTATGAACTAAGCAGCCTGTGGCAGATTTTAGGAAAAACTGTGAGGTTTGTATTTAGCAGACTAAAGGTGTCTGTTTCTATTTTTTTGTGCCTTACTTTTCTCCAATTTTCTTTTTTTTCCTTCTGGCTATGTCACTCAGCTTTCAGGATCTCAATTCCCCAACCAGTGATTGAACCCCGGGCCAGAGCAGTAAAAGCCCAGAATTCTAACCACCGGACCACTGGGGAACTCCCTCGTCCCTATTTGCTTATATTCTATTTTTTGATGGCTTGGGCACACTGCCTTTCTACCTCTTTACCTCCTTTCAGTTTTGTTAAAACCCTTTCTCTATTCCACATTTAAAATATTGCAAATGATTATGACAAAGGATGTATTCTCCTTCCAACTCTATATTTTTATACTTTTAAATAAATCAGAACTATCAGTTAAGAAAAAGGGGTCTTGTCAATAGAATTCTAGCCTAGGCATCATTCAAAAGAGTAGTTACATAGTAACATTAATAACAATCATAATGATAGTAATAGCAGCTAACATTTATTAGGCTTTTATTTTGTGCCAGGCATTGTGCTAAATGCTTTGCATTATTTATTTTAACAGTTACTGTAGGGAATTCCTGGTTAGGACCCCATACTTCCACTGTAGGGTGCCAGGGTTTGGTCAGGTTGGTTCAAGTGGTAGGGAATCTGCCTGCAATGCAGGAGCCTCAGGAGACACAGATTCAAGGCCTGGGTTGGAAGATCCCCTGAAGGAGGAAATGGCAACCCATTCTAGTATTCTTGCCTGGAAAATTTTATGGACAGAGGAGCTTGGTGGGCTACAGCCCCTGGGATCACAAAGAGTCAGACAGGACGGTGTGACTGAGCATATACACAGAGGTAACGAGGATCCCACAGGCCACTAGGCAGGGCCACAAACAAACAAACAAACAGTTACCATAGCCCTGAGAAGTGATATTTGCTATTCAGAGCTCTGTGTAGTAATGGAATGCAGTCATTGAATATTTTTTATTGAATCTTTAGAGAACTTTTTCAGATTTGTAAAATCAAACAAAAAACCCCCAAACCAAAACAAATCAAAAAACCGAATCTCTAGGGCTTCCCAAATGTTTACTTTCCCTGGCTTTTTTGGTTTTTTAAATATATATAATCTGAAAAAGAAAAGTATTTGGGGAAGAACAGTTGAGAATTTTCCTGAAATAAGCAAGGAAGTTAATTCTCTTTTAGGGAAATTTGACTAGTTCCGGTTAAGGACTTATTGTGACAAGCTCAGCCATCTCTGACTTCTTAGTTGAAGGAGCATCCAGGGAAAAGCTGACAGGAGTTTTGCTGGGAGAGAGGGGACTTGTACATGAAGTTTCCATACCTAGATGCTTTGAAGTAACTGAGAACTGGAAGTTAATCGACAAAACAATCCATGGGAAGTGAAGGATATTTACACTTAGGTGCAGTGTAGAGACTTTCTGGAAACCTTTCTGGAGCCTGCTTTCTTTAGTCTTTACTGTGGAGTTTGTTAACTTCTGCCTGCGGACTTAGCGTAATGCATTGTTTTCCTGACGGGACTGATGAGGGCCCAGATGTTTTGTTGCACTGGGCTCCAGGCCCTGTTTCACTAGACCTAAGGCCTGCCCAGCCCCAGGGTTTGGGCACGTGATTTTTCCTCAGTCCTGGAGTCGTCATGTTTGCTCTGGAGGGGCCGATGTGACATAGTGGGAAGAGAACTAGAAAATTACTAGCTTTGCAGCGTTAGGCCAAGCTAACTAACCACGTAGGCTGTAAATTTCCTCATCTGATTCTACCATTCACATTCCTTATTTACTTCTCAGGCCTAGCACAGTCTCATCTTCTCACTCTTAGTTTTTCAAGAGTAATGTTCCCAAAGTGGGTGGTATGCAAACTGATCCTCTAGGCAGGGTATAACAAGAAAAAAAATGGGCAATCAACTTTACTGATATTTAAACTATAGGTTGACTGGAGAAGGCAATGGCACCCCACTCCAGCACTCTTGCCTGGAAAATCCTATGGACTGAGGAGCCTGGTGGGCTGCAGTCCATGGGGTCACAAAGAGTTGGACACGACTGAGTGACTTCACTTTCAGTTTTCGCTTTCATGCATTGGAGAAGGAAATGGCAGCCCACTCCAGTGTTCTTGCCTGGAGAATCCCAGGGACGGGGGAACCTTGTGGGCTACCGTATATGGGGTTGCACAGTCGGACACGACTGAGGGGACTTAGCAGCAGCAGCAACAGCAAACTATAGGTTGACACTTAACTCCACCTGTATATCTGATAATATACATCAGGTACAGAAAGTGAAGTAGCCAGGGGGAGGATTGGGGGGACACTACCACCTGGAGGGGCTGACAGTGTGAACCTCCATATTTGTTTGCTAAAATCCTGTTTGGATGTGTTATAGTTAACCTCTGTCTGGTTTAGGAGTTTTTCAGTGTGTACAGTATTATCTCATTTGCATGATATGAACCTTACTGATTGAATAGACAAAGGGCTTAAAAAGATTCCTGCAAAGAATCTGCAGATTGAAGTTTCAGATTCAACTGAAGATTGAAGTACCAATGCAAGGACACATGAACAGCAGGAAGCAAACAGAGCTGGTACTTCTATTTATATTATGAGCTTGTTTTCAGTCAGATGTAAAGTACAAAACAAATGATCGAAGCAGATGGAAGAGGAATTGGTAAAAAAAAGTACAAAACCCCTTAAAATTGTTAAAAATACTCTTTGGTATATAGGTTATATGTTACATTGAGTATATTTGTGCTTTAAGGTATTTGCTTAATGGTAGTATGAGGCTAATCTGTTCGGTTGAGATATTTTTTAAAAAAGCATTCGGAATATGAAGACAAACTTACTAAGCTTTTATGAGGCACAATTATAGTCATATGCTAATTAATATCTTAAAATTTTATTAAGTTCATATATTTTTATAAGTTTCTGGAGATTTCTTACTTTAAGAGTAAACGACAGGACTTCCCTGGTGGTCCAGTGATTAAGAATCTGCCTGCCACTGCAAGAGTTGTGGGTTCAATCCCTGGTCTGGGAAGAGCCTACCTGCCACAGAGCAGCTGTGCTGCAACTAGTAAGCCAGCACTCCAGAGCCCAGGAGCCACAACTGCTGAAGCCTGTGTGCCTAGAGGCTGTGCTCCGCAGCAGGAGAAGCCTGTGCATTGCAACTAGAGAGTAGCCCCTGCTTGCTGCGACTAGAGAAAGCCTGTGTGCAGCAACGAAGACCCAGTGTGGCCAAAAATTAATTAATTACTGCTTATAACAAAGAGTGAGAGGAGCTACCCCACGTCCAAGGTCAGGGCGGCGGCCGAGAGAAGTTACCCCATGTCCAAGGTAATGGTATGGACCTAACACAAGCAGAAGATATTAAGAAGAGGTGGTAAGAATACACAGAAGAAATGTACAAAAAAGATCTTCATGACCCAGATAATCACAGTGGTGTGATCACTCATCTAGAGCCAGACATCCTGGAATGTGAAGTCAAGTGGGCCTTAGAAAGCATCACTACGAACAAAGCTAGTGGAGGTAATGGAATTCCAGTTGAGCTATTTCAAATCCTAAAAGATAATGCTGTGAAAGCGCTGCACTCAATATGTCAGCAAATTTGGAAAACTCAACAGTGGCCACAGGACTGGAAAAGGTCATTCCAATCCAAAAGAAAGGCAGTGGCAAAGAATGCTCAAAGTACTGCACAATTGCATTCATCTCACACGCTAGTAAAGTAATGCTCAAAATTCTCCAAGCCAGGCTTCAGCAATACGTGAACCAAGAACTTCCAGGTGTTCAAGCTGGTTTTAGAAAAGGCAGAGGAACCAGAGATCAAATTGCCAGCATCCGCTGGATCATGTAAAAAGAGAGTTTCAGAAAAACACCTACTACTGCTTGGTTAACTATGCCAAAGCCTTTGACTGTGTGGATCACAATAAACTGTGGAAAATTCTGAAAGAGATGGGAATACCAGACCACCTGACCTGCCTCTTAAAAAACCTGTACTCAGGTCAGGAAGCAACAGTTAGAACTGGATATGGAACAACAGACTGGTTCCAAATATAGGAAAAGGAGTATGTCAAGGCTGTATATTGTCATCATGCTTATTTAACTTACATGCAGAGTACATCATGAGAAACGCTGGGCTGGAGGAAGCACAAGCTGGAATCAAGATTGCCAGGATAAATATTAATAACCTCAGATATGCAGATGACACCACCCTTATGGCAGAAAATGAAGAAGAACTAAAGAGCCTCTGGATGAGGGTGAAAGAGGAGGATGGAAAAGTTGACTTAAAGCTCCACATTCAGAAAACCAAGATCATGGCATCCAGTCCCATCACTTCGTGGGAAATAGATGGGGAAACAGTGGAAACAGTGACAGACTTTATTTTTTTGGGCTCCAAAATCACTGCAGATTGTGATTGCAGCCATGAAATTAAAAGACTTGTACTCCTTGGAAGGAAAGTTGTGATCAACCTAGATAGCATATTAAAAAGCAGAGACATTACTTTGTCAACAAAGATCCGTCTAGTCAAGGCTATGGTTTTTCCAGTAGTCATGTATGGATGTGAGAGTTGGACTATAAAAAAAGCTGAGTGCTGAAGAATTGATGCTTTTGAACTGTGGTATTGGAGAAGAAAGACTCTTGAGAGTCCCTTGGACTGCAAGGAGATCCAACCAGTCCATCCTAAAGGAAATCAGTCCTGGATGTTCATTGGAAGGACTGGTGCTGAAGCTGAAACTCCAGTACTTTGGCCACCTAATGCGAAGAGCTGACACATTTGAAAAGACCCTGGTGCTGGGAAAGATTGAAGGCAGAAGGAGAAGGGGGACGATAGAGGATGAGATGGTTGGATGGCACCACTGACTTGATGGACATGAGTTTGGGTGAACTCTGGGAGTTGGTGATAGACAGGAAGGCCTGGCATGTTGTGGTTCATGCGGTCACAAAGAGTTGGACATGTCTGAGCGACTGAGCTGAATGAACTATAAAAAAGAGTAAAAGAAAAAAAAATCTATGAACTTTTCTTCTTCCTGTTTTAGCAAAATTGACTGTAATAATACAAATGAACAATTCTAATTTGGTGACAAGCTGAAAATCCATCCTTTGTTAGCAAATAATGTTTAAATACTCATAGAAGAAATTGCTGAGGATTTGAAGTAATAAATATTATACCAAATTATAGAGTTTGTGAGTATTCCTGTTGGTTTGAATACAAGTTCGGAGGTTACGGTTTTTGGTAGAGTTCATTTTCATAACATATGGAGACCTGCCTCTTTAACCTTCCAAAGCACTAAAGGAAAGAAAATTTACCCTTATTGACTTAAAATTTTATAATGAAACAGAACATATAAAGCATAAAGAAAATACACTGCACCCAAATCAAAGCTAATAGAGTTGGTATCTCCCCCACAGTCACATTATCCTACTTCCATCTACAGAGGAATTTAGTTTTTCTGAATTTCTGATGCATGTTTTATGTGCACTTGTAAAGAATTTGATTTTGTCATTATTGGATGGATTGTTTCACAAACGTCAATTAGGTCTAGTTGGCTGATAGTGAAGCTTAGTCCTGCCATATCCATCTTGGCTTTCTACTTGTATCCATTACAGAGGAGTGCTGAAATCTCCCAGGTAAAAGTGTGGGCAAGTCTGTTTTTCCTTTTCAGTTCTTTCAGTTTTTACTTAGTGTATTTTGAGGCACTGTGGTTAGATACATAGACATTTTAGATTGTTATGTCTTATTAATGAAGTCTATATGTTATAGGCCCAACAATACAATTTTATAGATACGGTTTTACCTATATTGCATTAAAAAGCAGTTGCTTTTTAAATCAGATAAGAGAATAAAGGAAAAGAAATAATGTAATTGTACTGTCTTTAAAACTTTTTTTTTTTTTGGCCACACTTCTTGGCTTGTGGGCTCTTAGTTTCCCCATCAGGGATTAAACCTATGCCCTTGGCAGCGGAAGCTCAGAGTCCTAAGCAATGGACTGCCAGGGAAGTCTCTAAACTGTATTTTTTTAGAAGTTTTAGATTTACTGAAAAATTGAACAATAACAGAGAGTTCCTAAGGCATCCTATACCCTGTTTCCTCTGTTACTAGCATCTTACACTAGTGTGGTTCATTTGTTGCAGTTAATGAACCAATGACGATATGTTATTTATTAACTAAAATCCATAGTTTATTCAGATTTCCTTAGTGTTTACTTAGAGGCCTTTTTCAGTTCCAGAATCCCATCTAGGGTACCACATTACATTTAGTTGTCATGTCCCTTTAGACTTCTCTACGGTTGTCAGCTTCTCAGACTTTGCTGGTCAAGTTTTTGATGAAACAAGACAGTTTTGAGGAGTTCAGTTCAGTCGCTCAGTCGTGTCCGACTCTTTGCGACCCCATGAATCGCAGCACGCCAGGCCTCCCTGTCCATCACCAACTCCCGGAGTTCACTCAGACTCGCGCCCATCAAGTCAGTGATGCCATCCAGCCATCTCATCCTCTGTCGTCCCCTTCTCCTCGTGCCCCCAATCCTTCCCAGCATCAGAGTCTTTTCCAATGAGTCAACTCTTCGCATGAGGTGGCCAAAGTACTGGAGTTTCAGCTTTAGCATCATTCCTTCCAAAGTTTTGAGGAGTACTGGTCAGGTATTTTGTAGATTTCCCCTCAACTGAGATTTGCCTGATGTTTTCCTCATGATTAGAAGGGGTTTATAGGTTTTGGGTAGGAAGACCACAGAGATAAAATGCCATTTTCATCACATCATGTCAAGTGTACCTATTGTCCACATGGTTTATCACTGTTGACCTTGAACTTAATCACTTGGCTGAGGTAGTGTTTCTCAGGGGTCTCCACTGTCAAGTTATTTCCCTCTTCCCCATCACCTCTTTGGAAGGAAGTCACTGTGTGCAATTCACATTTAAGGAAGGGAGAGTTACATTCCACCTTCTTCAGGGCAGAGTCTCTGTGTAGGTTATTTGGAACTTTTCTGCACAGAATATTGTTGATTCTTCATTTATTAATTTATCTACTCATTTGTGTTAGTATCAACTTAAAGATACTATTAATACTTAATTAAATTTTGTTGCTGAATTTTTCCATAGTTGTCCATTGGGAGCTTTTTCAGTTGCCCTCTGTGTCCCTTTGATATACTATCATATGGTTTTTTCCTCCCAGAACTTCTTTCTCTACTATCAATGCAAGATGATCCATGCTCATCTCGTGTATTTCCTGCCTCAGGCATTTCTTTGAGGAGCCCTGGTTCCTTTTTTTTGGAGAACAGTATTATAAACAAAAATTTGGACCCTAAAGCTGCTCCTTGCTTGTTGTACTGTTGTTTTCTAGGTCCTCTCAGTTGCCAGAGTGAGGACATGTATGTGCTCAGTGCTCAGTAGCGTCCGACTCTTTGCGACCCTGTGGACTGTAGCCCACCAGGCTCCTTTGTCCATGGGGATTCTCCAGGTAAGAATACTGGAGTGGGTTGCCATGCCCTCCTTCAGGGGATCTTCCCAACCCAGGAATCAAACCCAAATCTTTCGTGTCTCCTGCATTACAGGCAGGTTCTTTACCTGATGAGCCATCAGGGAAGGAGATATATATGTGTATACTAATGAATATACATAAACATACCTACAAACACTTTTATTTGTAACTGTATATCTATATATGCGTTCACCATGAACTCACAGTGATGTCTCCAGTTGTGGTTCATTCCATTACCACCTGGATCATTCTGGCTTCTCATCTTGCTTATCTGTAACCTCACACGTCACCGTCTGCCATCTGTTTACTTAACTGTTCAGTTATGCATACATGCATCACAGAATTGTTAGCTCATAACCCTGGGAATGGGCTTCCCAGGTGGTGCTGGTGGTAAAGAACCTGCCTGCCAATGCAAGAGACATAAGAGACGTAGATTCGATCCCTGGGTTGGGAAGGTCCCCTGGAGGAGGGCACGGCAACCCACTCCAGTATTCTTGCTTGGAGAATCCCCATGGACAGAGGAGCCTGGCAGGCTAGGTCTATAGGGTCGCAAAGAGTTGAACACAGCTGAAGCGACTGAACACATAGGCATGCATGCAACCTGTGGGAAACCAGAGTACAGTACTTATGTGTATTTTATTTTGCTTTTAGTTTTGCAGATTCCATTCACTTCCGGAGTTACTTAGGTCACTATACTTTTCTCCCTGTTCAGTGAGGTTGGTTCATTACTTTGTAATACAGTTAGATTGTTTTGTCATATTCTGCATTTCATCCAGGAATCCTCTGACCTCCTAAACGATTAAAAAATTTTTTTACATACATTAAGTTTCGCTCTGCGTTGTAAATTTCTTTTGGTTTTCACAAATGTGTAGCGTCAGTGTCCACCATTACAGTATCATACAGAAGTTTTATTGTCCTAAAATTTTCACTGTGTTTTACCTATTTATTCCTCTTCCCTTTGTCCCAAATCTTTGGTAACCACTGATCATTTTATCATTTGTATAGTTTTTTTTTTTCCTAGAAGGTCTTATAATTGGAACCATATAATATGTAGCCTTTTCATACTGGCTTTTTTTTCACTTCGCAATATATATTTAAGCTTCAGGTCTTTTCTTGACATGATAGTTGATTTATTATTGCTGAAAAATATCCCATTTATGAAGGTAGTAGTTGGTTTATCTGTTTATTCCCCATTGAAGGGCATCTTGGTTCCTTTCAGTGTTTGGCAGTTGTGAATAAAACTGGTATGAACATTTGGGTACAGGTTTTGTATGAACATACATTTTCCACTCAGTATTTATAGTATTTATTGGTTAAATACCTAGAGCAATCGCTGAATTGCGTGGTAAGACTGTGATTAGTTTTGTAAGCGACTGTAAACCGTCTTCCAGCCAGGCTGCCTGTGCGTTCCTGCTAGCAGTGGATGCGCGTTCCTGTTGCTTTACGTTCTTGCCAGTTTTTTGGATCTTAGCCGTCCGTATAGGTATTTAGGGCTTCCCTGGTGGCTCAGATGGTAAAGAGTCGGCCTGCCATGTGGGAGACCCGGGTTTGATTCCTAGATTGGGAAGATTCCCTGGAGAATTCCATGGACAGAAGAGCCTGGTGAGCTACAGTTCATGGGGTCACAAAGAGTCAGACATGACTGAGCTACTAACGCATACACACACACACACACACACACACACACACACACACACACACTAGTGTTTAGTGGTATCTCATTGTTGTTTTACTTTGTAATTTCCTAATGACAGATGATGCTGAACCTCTTTTTGTATGCTTACCATCTGTTTAACTTCTTTGATAAGATATCTGTTCACATCTTCTGATTATTTTTAAGTTGGGCTGTTTTCTTACTGTTGAATTTTAGGAGTTCTTTTTATAATCTGAATACAAGTTCTCCATCAGGTATATGTTTTGAAAATCTTTCACTCTGGCTCTTTTCATATCTGTTAACAGTATCTTTTACAGAACAATTAATTTTAATAAGATCCGATTTTTCCTTTCACGGATAGTGCTTTTGGTGTTATATCTAAAAACTCATTCATTCAGTTTGGCCTTGGGCTTAGGTCAGTAAATAACCTTTTCTAGGAATTTAACAGTTTCAACTCCTTTCAGATTGAAGAAACTTTGCTTATATCCTCACAGCTAGGCTCTAGTCTTCTCTCATTTTCTAGACTAAAGCTGTACTATGGTTCTTCTTTTGTTTTATTTATTTATTTATTTTTTAAAATTTTTTTAAATTTAATTTTAAAATCTTTAATTCTTACATGTGTTCCCAAACATGAACCCCCCTCCCACCTCCCTCCCCATAACATCTCTGTGGGTCATCCCCATGCACCAGCCCCAAGCATGCTGTATCCTGCGTCAGACATAGACTGGCGATTCCATTCTTACATGATAGTATACATGATAGAATGCCATTCTCCCAAATCATCCCACCCTCTCCCTCTCCCTCTGAGTCCAAAAGTCCGTTATACACCGCTGTGTCTTTTTTCCTGTCTTGCATACAGGGTCGTCATTGCTATCTTTCTAAATTCCATATATATGTGTTAGTATACTGTATTGGTGTTTTTCTTTCTGGCTTACTTCACTCTGTATAATCGGCTCCAGTTTCATCCATCTCATCAGAACTGATTCAAATGAATTCTTTTTAACGGCTGAGTAATACTCCATTGTGTACATGTACCAAAGCTTTCTTATCCATTCATCTGCTGATGGACATCTAGGTTGTTTCCATGTCCTGGCTATTATAAACAGTGCTGCGATGAACATTGGGGTACATGTGTCTCTTTCAATTCTGGTTTCCTTGGTGTGTATGCCCAGCAGTTCTTCTTTTGTTTTAAAGTTTGCTTCAAAGATGTTTATTATTGCACTGTTCATAATAGTAGATAGTTGGAAATATTGTCAACAGTCAAGGCGCAGATGAATGATTGTGATAAATTCCATTCTCTCATTAAAAATTATGGTTTGAAGAGTATTCAGTGATATGGAAAGGTGCTCAAATATATTGTTCAGGTTTTTTCCCAGCTTTATTGAGGTATAATAGACAAATAAAGTTGTATATTTAAAGTGTACAACATAATTTGATAAATGTCTACATTGTGCAGTGATTAGCACAGTGAAGTTAATTAGCTCCTTCTTTCCTGTGTGTGTATGGTGGTGGTTTGAGATAAACACGCTTAGCAAATTTCAAACATGCAATAGAGCATTATCAGCTGTAGTCACCAACCTGTGCATTTGACCCCCAACTCATCTTTTAAGTGAAAGTTTGAATCCTTTGTATCTCCCCATTTTCCCAACTCTCCAGCCCCTTGGAACTACTGATCTACTCTGCTTCTATGGCAAGCTTGACTCCTTATAGATTACACATATGAGTGAGATTGTATAGTATTTATTTTTCTCTGGCTTATTTCACTTTGTGTTCTGATTTTTTTAATTGGGTGGAATGAAGTTCCTAAGTCGAGTGATTAGGATCTGCTGAAGAGCAAGGACGTGTGCACAAATGTATCTAGTGGATTTCTCTGCATATTCACAGGATGAACTACAGGAAGAAAGGGTTGCAGAGTCCTGAGATCATGGCGTCATCGAATTTTATTTGTGCATTCATGTGGACAAAGATTTTGGCAGTTGAAATGGGAAAAAAGGGTGGATATGAGCATGATTATGAGGAAGGAAATGGCAGTGTTTGAAATCAAGGTTAGTATGTGAAGTGTATGATAAGGAGGTGTTGGTTACTTCTAGATTATGAGGCTCAGAAAAGGCAAAGTGCCAGGAGTCCGAGTGGAAGGAAGAAGAGAGATGTGTTTATATTCACGCAAGTGTTTATCTTTAAAGTCGTATCAAGAAGACAAGGACACATAATCGGGTTTGGTAGTCGGATTGGGCTTCCCTGGTGGCTCAGCAGTAAAGAATCTGTCTGCTAATGCAGAAGACATGGGTTCAATCCCTGGGTTAGGAAAATCCGCTGGAGAAGGAAATGGCAACCCACTCTAGTATTCTTGCCTGGGAAATTCCATGGACAGAGGAGCATGACTGGCTGTAGTCCATGGGATTGCAAAAGAGTGGGACATGACTTACAGATTGAACAACAGCAACAAAGTGCTGATCTTTAAAGTTGTATCAGGAGGACAAGGGCATATGATCAGGCTTGGTAGGAGGATTAGATCTTTGTCAGGCGTGGACTCTTAAAATTGTAATTACAAAGATACAGATATCAGTATCCATGGAGCCCTGGAATGGAATCACCTCAAGGCTGAGGGAACTCATTTATAGTCATCTTAATTTTTGTGTACCCTGTACATTTGGATTTTATGAAATCTGAACTATAAGATTGATTGAAATGGAATATCTTTAATATTTTACTTTGAGTTCCACAAAAAGCTGACTCTTAGACAAGGATTTGAGTGCAAGTATGAGATTTTGTTTTACATGTTATCCTTGCAGATACTTCTGGGGGATGAGGAAGTGAATAGGGAAGGGAAGTTAGCAAATAAAGGCTTTGTTATCAAACAAGTTCCTACTGTGGATAACTGAAGCTTATTCCCACCAGTGAGCTCTAGGAGCTCATATAACACATGTCCTCAGAGTTTTATACTCCTTAAGGGGCTTCCCTGGTGGCTCCGTTGGTTAAGAATCCGCCTGCAGTGTGGGAGACCTGGGTTCAATCCCTGGGTTGGGAAGATCCCCTGGAGGAGGGCATGGACCCACACCAATATTCTTGCCTGGAGAATCCCCATGAACAGAGGAACCTGGTGGGCTACAGTCCATGGGATCACAAAGAGTTGGACACGACTGAGTGACTTTCACATGCACAAGGGGCAAGGTAGGTAGAGTGTGTGTATACCAACTACATCAATCATTAAGACTGTTTCTGCTGCTGCTGCTAAGTCGCTTAAGTTGTGTCTGACTCCGTGCGACCCCATGGATGGCAGCCCACCAGGCTCCCCCGTCCCTGGGATTCTGCAGGCAAGAACACTGGAGTGGGTTGCCATTCCCTTCTCCAATACATGAAAGTGAAAAGTGAAAGTGAAGTCGTTCAGTCATGTCCGACTCTTTGCGACCCCATGGACTGCAGCCTACCAGGCTCCTCCGTCCATGGGATTTTCCAGGCAAGAGTACTGGACTGGGTTGCCATTGCCTTCATCTGTTTCTAGGAAGGGGTAAATTTATAGTATTTCATAGTATTTCAGGCCTGTCATGCCGAGTAGGAAATAGACTTTAGAGGTCAGAGAAAGCCTGGTTTCTCTATTAAAACAAAAACAAAGAGAAATAAAGAAAAGCAGATCCTATCAGTCAGTATAGAAGGATTCAATAAAGATTAGGAGATCTGGAAAATGAGAGCACCCTATAAACTCTTTCCTTAATACCCTGCCATGCAGTTCCCACATCTTCGGCTCATTTACTTTGGGCCATCAAAACCCCCACGCCGACTTACATGAGTTAGTCTACAGCATGTTAGGACTGGTGCCAGGTGTCCTTTATAGAACATTAAATCCTGGGTCACGGGCCAAGTGTTGGCATGTCAGCAGACTTTGTCTTATCTTACACTTGGCTCAGGTTGAACACTTGTCAGTTCTAGGTATGTTCTTCCAGTTCCTGTTGGTACATATCGTCAGGTCCAGCAGCTGTTTTGATGAATCCTCACTTTTCTATCCAAAGCGGGGCCAGCCCCTTCCAATTCTGTTGATGTGAATGAGGCTGGACCCTGGTTACTAGCCTGGAAACAGGGAGGAAGGTAGGGACAGATTTTGAGGTGGGTCAGCATCTTTTGAGGCATGCATCTGAGATGAGGCCTTTGCGTGGGCTTTAGGCCGAGGAAACAGCCCCTGTAGCAAGAGCAGGAGAGCCACTTCTGCCCCAGAGTGTTCAGGAGAATCTTGGCTGGACTGTGAATTCAATCTTCTTTAAATTACCTACCTTCGTAATTTGAATTTGAGCCTGATTTTTAGCACAGTCTGCTCTCAAGTTGTGGGAGCTGAGGGTTCCTTAGAAAATGCTACCATGGAGATCATCTGGCTGTCATAGCTTGCTCTGAGTTGGTGCTTGACTGGTTTAAGTCTTGATATTTTCTTTCTTCTGTACATCAGTCCTTCTTAACAAAAGCTCAACCATTTAGTTGTCTTTAAAATTCCTGGTACTCCTATCTCTCTTAAATGTGAAAGCCATTGGATAAGCCAGTCATGTTCTAAGTGTATCCCTTACTAGTTTCACCACATCAAGAGTCTTAGTACTATCCATGCAGCAGCACACCAGGGGTTCTCACCAAGCCACTTAATCCTAGCACTGGGATCCTTGTCTGGTGAGTGATCCACTTACAGAATTCATCTCAGAGGTCTGTTTTACAGGATCAAATCTGTCTTATTTTGGATTACCCTGGAAGAAAATGCTCTGTAAGGACTCAAGTGCAATTTTTTTTTTTAAATTATTTTTTAGATCCTAGAAAATACTGGTGAAAGAGTAGAGAAGTGAGACAGAGAACAGAAAGTAGTTAATAAAGTATTTCATATAAGTTGCCATGGGTGAGCAAAGTTAATTCCAAAGGGGAGCTCAGGAAGTCAGTGGAACACATGGCCTCAGAGTTATTCCCTCTGATAGGTAAAGAACCTGGATTATTTATATATTAACTTCCATCAGTGGGAGGACTGCTGTCCAGGGATGTTAATCCCCTGCTACTTCCGGACTGCACTGCAGATGTCAAAGCCTTCAGTGGCCAGAAAAAGCCTCAAATAAAGAAATGCAAAGGCTGGCAACCGGAAGCTGATAAGTTATGCATCAGAGTAGTAGTATGGGTAATGGAATGAAGGCAGAATATCAGCAGGTTCCATTGCACCTGCTAAATTAACAAATAAGGTCAGTATTAGGGCTTCTACTGAATAACAAGCTTTTCTTCCATGTTGGCTGGTTTTGAGAGTTTTTCTAAAAATACATTCTTCTGGATATAGGTCTTGTGTCAGACCTGTGATTTGCAGATATTTTTCTCCCAGGGTGTACCTTTTGTTTTCTTATTGGTTTCTTTCATAGAACAGAAGTATTTAATTTTGGTGATGTCCAGTTTATTATTATTATTTTCTTTTGTTCTTTGTACTTTTAGAGTGATACATCAGACCAGGAAGATTTTCTCTCATGGTTTCTTCTTTTACACTTTTACATTTATGTCTGTCTTCCATTTTGAATTAATTTTTATTTATGGGGTGAGGTATAGGTCAGGGTTCATCTTTTTGACATAAGCATAACCAGTTTTTCTGACACCCAGACTGTCCTTTCTTCATTGAATTTCTTTTGCATCTTAAAAAAAAAATCAAGTGGCCATATTTGTGTGCTTCTGTATCCAGACTCTGTTCTATTCCACTGATCTGTGTACTTGTCCCTTTGTCAATATCATGCTCTTGATTACTGTAGTTTTTTAGTAATTCTTAAAATTGAATCGTACATGCCTCTAACGTTATTCTTCCTTTCCAAAATGTCTTATCTGGTCTGTACCTTTAGGCTCTCCATATAAAATTTAGAATTGTCTATATTTACAAAAAATTATGCTGGGGTTTTGATTAGACCATCTGATTAGATGATACATTTTTCTTCAAATTTTTGACTCCTGTAGTTTCCCAGGGTAGCTGCTTTTATTGATACTGCCACTGCTTGGCTGGAGTGGAGAAAATGAAGAAAAAGAAGAGAGAGGAAAAAAGTGCTGGGAAGTCTCTCCCATTCTCTCTGGATGGGCTTTAGACTTCTTTCTTCTCTTTAAGCTGTAGCTAGAGGATTTTTCCCAGATTCCTCTGTGTGCTAGATTCAGGGGTTTGTGCTTGTTGAGTTCAAGCCAGGGGCTCAAGAGGGAAAAAAGGATAAACTCACCAGCTGTTTGGTGGTATTTTGGATTCTGTTGTATTCTTTCCCAGTCCACCTGGTGATATTTACTTTCACCAACCTCAAATAACTCCAGCACACATTCCATGCAGGTGTATAATTTGATTGGAGAGTAAGGGCTTCCCAGGTGACTCAGTGGTAAAAAAAAATCACCTGCCAATGCTGGAGATACAGGTTTGATTGCTGGGTCAGGAAGATCCTCTGGAGAAGGAAATGACAACCTGCTCCAGTATTGTGGCCTGGGAAATTCCACGGACAGAGGAGCCTGGCAGGCTACAGTCCATTGGATTGCAAAGAGTCGGACGTGACTGTGCACAAATGCACAAGGTCAGTTTGTGCTGACTACCTTAGTAATATCTAAAACTTCCTGGGGGAAGATTATTAGTAAAAGTGTACTGACACAGCATTTTGGAGGGCAATTTGGCATTCTTTGGAAGGACTGATGCTAAAGCTGAAACTCCAGTACTTTGGCCACCTCATGCGAAGAGTTGACTCATTGGAAAAGATTCTGATGCTGGGAGGGATTGGGGGCAGGAGGAGAAGGGGACGACCGAGGATGAGATGGCTGGATGGCATCACCGACTCCATGGACAAGAGTTTGGGTGAACTCTGGGAGTTGGTGATGGACAGGGAGGCCTGGCGTGCTGCGATTCATGGGGTCACAAAGAATCGGACACGACTGAGCGACTGAACTGACTGACTGACCAAAATTTTAAATGTATATAGCAATGAAGAATGAATCTTAGAGTAATTAATAAGGCAGTTGCCAAGGATAAACTTCCAATAATGGAAGTGAAACTCAAACCCTTGTGGAATGTGGGATGGTTGTTGTCATTTTGACATGGGAACATGCTAACCGAACTGGGGCAGTCATTTGTAGTAATGCAGTATTAATTACAGTTGCTTTAGGTTGGGTTGGCATACTTTTTCTTAAAGGACCAGATAGTAAAGATTTTAGACTTTGCGTGCCAGATGCTTTTTGTTGAAAACACTCAACTCAGCCTCTGTAGTATGAGAATATCCATAGACAATAGATAAATGAATAGCTGTGGTTGTGTTCCAATAAAACTTTATTTGCAAAAACAGGTGACAGGTCAGATCTGGTCCAGGGTAGTATAGTTTCTGTAGTTTAATTATCCCTGCTTTACATGACCTCTTGCTTCCAGTGCTGCTGTATTCATACATGTATATGTGGGCTCTGAAGTGGCATGGGCAGTACAATATGTTTTTATTAATGTTTTCAAGATTAATTTGGAAATAAAGATAAAATTTAGAGAATTGTCCTGAAGAATTTAGGGATCTCCCAGAATTCTTAGATTCTACTTTGAGAAAAATTGTTTTAAAGAACAAAGTAGAAGAAATTTAATAAATTATATATTTTATAAAAGATATTATGATTCTCTATTTTAATTTGTGTTTAGTGTTTAAACTTTGTAATACACAGTGAGAGACCAAGTTTTTGGATAGGAGGGAGGAGGTTTTTGAATACCCTTTTTCTTTATAATTACAGGCTACCTAGATTTCATTAGATTTTTTTTTTTGCTGTTTCTGGTTGCTTTTTCTTCAGCTTACTTTCCTTCTGTTTAAAACTGTTTCCTCTTGGGGGCAAATTGTTAGGTAACCAACACTTACTATTTGGTAACATTACAGTGATTTAGGAATGGGATAGTTTTAATGATCAAAATATTAACTGCAGAATGTTAAGGAATATATTTACATTTTAAATTTTCTTTAGGCTGTAACTAAACTTTCAGTAGGCACTTTGCTTTAATGGATGTGTAATTTGTGTAGTCATCATTTAATTTATGATTCTACACATTTGAGAATGTTATGTAAATAACTCCATGATCTACAGTAGTTTAATCTGCTTAGGGAGTTATTTAGCATATGCTGTTTGTAGATATTTTTACTTCGTAGAGTAAGGCAGAGTTTAGCTGAAATTGTCACAAATTTTACATCAGTAAGGTCCATGCAGTGGGCTATTGTGTTCTCTTTTAAGCGCAGAGATTTGAAATGTATTTAGAAACAACAGTTGTGGAAGAAGTTTAATGAAAGGGTTGCAGTTTTGCTCTGTTGCTTGTGCATTCTGTGTCTGTGAGCAAGTTAGTGTTCTTTTCTAGACATCTGTTTTCTAATCTATAAAATGGGATAATAATAATGCCAACACTCAGAATTGTTGGGAGAATTAAATGAGATAATGCATGGAAAGAGTTTTATTTTTAAACAAAGTGATTGGCATAGTGTAAGTCATGTGATTAAAAACTTATGTTTAGGAGTTCTTTGAATTTGTGCATGAAATACTCTTTCAGTACTTTTTAATATAAAAATAAAAGATTTTATGTATATCTTTTATGTATGAGCTAATTATCTTAATGTTTTATTATTATAGCCTTTCATTATAATTATTATCTAAATTGTTTTTAATAACATGTTTATCTATGTAAAACAGTAGGAATACGGGGAAATTGTTTCGACTAATCCAGGACTCTGTGGAGAAAATAAAGTTAAAAATACTACGTGGCCCCAAATTGTCTGCACAGGAAGCAAGTGTATGAGCTCATTTAAGTATTGACTTTATAATATTTTCGAAGCTGTCAAATAAGGGGACAACAGTTTGTCTTTTTCTTCCTTGGGCTTCCACTTTACTTTTATTGGTATCCTTCTAATGTGTGCGTATACGGCTTGGTTTCCTATACCTCTCCAAAACAGACTGATAAGCACTTGGTGGAATTGTCAAATTACACATTTGTTTACACAGTTGTTTATTGTATCCTTCTTTGTCTTTAGGATGATTGAGGAAAGTGGGAACAAGCGGAAGACCATGGCAGAGAAGAGGCAGCTGTTCATAGAAATGCGTGAGTCTTCTGGAATCCTTGTGTGTATTAATGTGTGGGAATGTCTCTTTTTTCCCCCGATCAAATCAGAGCTTTAATCCGAAGTTTTATGTTACAAATTTTAGGAAGAGAGAAATGGGAGTTAAAGAATCATGCAGTTGGAGGACACCAAGCCAGAGCATTACTTTAATTGAATTAACTTGCGTTGCTTACTTAAGCAAGGTCATAAATAATGACAAATGTGTTACCTAGAATATCTGTGAGTTTAAAGCATGCCAGTCAGTTTAGACATCTTGAAATAACTCCATTGTTACCATGAGCTTGCAGGTGATGATAAATAATATGTTATATAAATTACCTTACTGTAGTTGACCCGTTTTCCCAGCACCACTTGTTAGAGAGATTGTCTTTACTCCATTGTATATTCTTGCCTCCTTTGTCGAAGATAAGGTGTCCATAGGTGTGTGGATTTATCTCTGGGCTTTCTATTTTGTTCCATTGATCTATATTTCTGTCTTTGTGCCAGTACCATACTGTCTTGATGACTGTGGTGCTGGGAAAACTGGTCAACCACTTGTAAAAGAATGAAACTAGATTACTTTCTAACACCACACACAAAAATAAACTCAAAATGGATTAAAGATCTAAACGTAAGACCAGAAACTATAAAACTCCTAGAGGAGAACATAGGCAAAACACTCTCCAACATAAATCACAGCAGGATCCTCTGAGATCCACATCCCAGAATACTGGAAATAAAAGCAAAAATAACAAATGGAATCTAATTGAAATTAAAAGCTTCTGCACAACGAAGGAAACTATAAGCAAGGTGAAAAGACAGCCTTCTGAATGGGAGAAAATAATAGCAAATGAAGCAACTGACAAACAACTAATCTCAAAAATATACAAGCAACTTATGCAGCTCAATTCCAGAAAAATAAGTGACCCAATCAAAAAATGGGCCAAAGAACTAAATAGACATTTCTCCAAAGAAGACATATGGATGGCTAACAAATACATGAAAAGATGCTCAACATCACTCATTATCAGAGAAATGCAAATCAAGACCACAATGAGGTACCATTTCACACCA
This sequence comes from Capricornis sumatraensis, assembly GCF_032405125.1. Classification (NCBI taxonomy): domain Eukaryota; kingdom Metazoa; phylum Chordata; class Mammalia; order Artiodactyla; family Bovidae; genus Capricornis; species Capricornis sumatraensis. Next base: position 32,934,628 of record NC_091069.1, on the reverse strand, counting down.
GTCAGAATGGCTGCGATCCAAAAGTCTGTAAGCAATAAATGCTGGAGAGGGTGTGGAGAAAAGGGAACCCTCCTACACTGTTGGTGGGAATGCAAACTAGTACAACCACTATGGAGAACAGTGTGGAGATTCCTTAAAAAATTGCAAATAGAACTGCCTTATTACCCAGCAATCCCACTGCTGGGCATACACACCGAGGAAACCAGAATTGAAAGAGACACATGTACCCCAATGTTCATTGCAGCACTGTTTATAATAGCCAGGACATGGAAACAACCTAGATGTCCATCAGCAGATGAATGGATAAGAAAGCTGTGGTACATATACACAATGGAGTATTTACTCAGCCGTTAAAAAGAATGCATTTGAATCAGTTCTGATGAGATGGATGAAACTGGAGCCGATTATACAGAGTGAAGTAAGCCAGAAAGAAAAACACCAATACAGTATACTAACACATATATATGCAATTTAGAAAGATGGTAATGATAACCCTGTATGCAAGACAGCAAAAGAGACACAGATGTATAGAACGGACTTTTGGACTCTGAGGGAGAGGGAGAGGGTGGGATGATTTGGGAGAATGGCACTGAAACATGTATACTATCATGTAAGAAACGAATTGCCAGTCTATGTTTGATACAGGATACAGGATGCTTGGGGCTGGTGGACGGGGATGATCCAGAGAGATGATATGGGGCGGGTGGTGGGAGGGCGGTTCAGGATTGGGAACTCATATACACCCATGGCGGATTCATGTCAATGTGTGGCAAAACCAATACAGTATTGTAAAGTAAAATAAAGTAAAAATAAAAATTAAAAAAAAAAAACAAACACACATCTCCTTTTTCCCTTAAAAAAAAAAAATTACCTTGCTGTAAATAAAGATTCCAGTGTAGAGAGGACTAAGTGTTAGAACAACACTTAGAGCTGTTGTAAGAAGTAAAAGTAGGAGTTTGTACTTTGGTATGTAACTTTACTATATACCCTTTAAAATCTTCTGTTAAAACATTCTTACATATTGTTATTTATTCTTATATAGTCCTATATTCTTCAGCAAAAGGGTCACCTTTTCATTGAATTTTATATACTGAGGCTCTGTTATGTTCCAGGTACCATTATAGATGCTAGGGTTATGTGTTAGTCGTGTCCCAGTCATGTCTGACTCTTTGTGACCCCATGGACTGTAGCCCACCAGGCTTCTCTGTCCATGGAATTCTCCAGGCAATATTACTGGAGTGGGTTGCCATTCCTTTCTTCAGGGAATCTTCCCCACCCAGGGATTAAACCTACAGCTCCTGCATTGCAGACAGATTCTTTACCATCTGAGCCATATAGGGGAGAACAAAACACAGTCCCTGACCTCACTCATACTGTTTTCATTTTAAAGGGAAACTGACAAAAATAGAAACCAAATAAGAACAAAGCCTATTTGGTTATCACTTTCCTTGCTTGCCATTATTTAAAAAAAATTTAAGTCTTGGTGGAATCAGCCATGTGTCTCTACCATTTCCCTTTGTGGGATTTTAAAACTTTCCCCCCTAATTCACCAACTGTGAGAGTCACCCTTGAGTGATCTTGATTTTATTTGTACCTTCCTCTCTTCTGGGACCTCTGGCTTCATCTTCGGTCCCTAGGGTTTCTAATTGGACTGCCAAGAAAAAAATGAGGAAGTCGTTCATGGTCATATTTGTTACTTATTCAGACTATTTTTTTTAAAATATTTTTTTCTTAATCAGAAGTACTTGTAAAAGTTTTTGGACAGCTCTGAAATGTTACTATGCATTTATTAGATTTATAATCTCTCCTCTTCTTTCTCCTTCCATGCTCCTTATCTCCCCAGTTAGATTCCTTTCTCAGCAAAGTAAATTTATTTCCTCATGCCTCTCATTGGTCTACTGAGCACCTCCACCACATCCTATGGCTTCCTGGAACACCTTTGGAATGCTTGGCCCTGCTTGAAGAGGGCTGAAAGCATCAACATGTTTACACAGGAAGAGGAGCTGACCGCTCTACTACTTTTATTATCTTCCTCCATCAGCCTTTCCTTGCTAGTGTCTACAGTTATATAACCTTTTGACTTGACTTTATATTTTTCGGAAAAGAACAGATCAGAGTCTTTTATACCAGGCATTCCAGAACTTCCTAATTTTCAATAGTTTATTCATTCAGTAAATATTTAGCTGTTTAGTTGCTCAGGTATTAATATAAATCTTCATGAACTTAGATTAGGCAACACCTTCTCAGGTATGACACCAAAAAGCACAAGGGACTAAAGAATGAATAGATAGAGTGGATTAATCAAAGTTAAACACTTTGTACTCCAGTGGATATGACTAAGAGGTGAAATGACCACTCACAGAATGGGAGGAAAAATTTGCAAATCATATATTTCATAAGGGACTCGTATCTATAACATAAAAGACTCTTACAACTCAATGATGAAAGACAAACAACCCAATTAAGAAATAAGCAGAGTGACTCATAAGGGGAAGAGGTTTCTTTTTGAAATAATGAAAAATTTCTAAAAACTGACTGTGGTGATGGTTGTACAACTAAATTGAATACTTTAAATGGGTGAATTCTATTTCAAAAACACCTGTTATATTAAAAAACAAGACTGAACAGTGTATGTATAGAAGGATAGAAATTTTGTGAGAGCCAGGTGATGAAGGAAATAATTTTAATCATGACATCAAGGTAAAGGTTGATTGAAATGAGATTAAAAGAAATCATTGCTTCAATTTTTGGTCAATAAGTATGTTCACCAAAAACCTGGAAAAATCCTTCCTTTTTTCTTTTCTTTTTTTTCCTATACTGTGGAATGAGCAGAAATGAGAGATGACTGTAAATATTGGTAGAAGATAATTTATGACAGTTCCCTTTCCCTCTATTGAGTCAAAAGTTGCTGCCAGATCTTACAAAGGCTGTATGGATGAAAAAAAAAAAACCAACAAAAACCTGAGATTGGAGGTCAGAGTTCCCTGAAGTGGGCTTAACGTTCAAGGAGACTTTTACAGCAAATTTTGAAATGAAAACAAAGTTTGATTCATAGCCTCATGTAATTTAGGCTTTGTTCTAGTTACTATGGCTATATATCACATATCCCCGAACAGTCATTTATTTTACATCTTTTTTGGGTCTGGAAACAGAACATCATCCAGTGCTGATGTCTTGACTTTGCTACATGAAGTCTGAGGCCTCTGTTGGAAGGCTCGGACTCAAGGCTGGGTCATTTGACTTGCTCACTTATGTGTTTGGCAGTTGCTGCTGACTTTAAGCTGATGGACTCAGTTCCTCTGCCTACCAGCATCTCTGTGTGGTCTCTCCACATCCAGCTACTTTGGGCTTCTTTACAGCAATGATGTCCGGGTTCCAAGCATTCTCAGAGAGTGAGAGCAGGGGCAAGCTGTGCCAGGTTTATCACCCATCTTCAGAAGTCAGGCAGTGTTCCTCTGCCACACTTTCTTTGTAGAGGCAGTCACAATGTCCTCACGTGCAGGTAGAGGGAAACAATCTTTAGCTCTTGCTGGGGAGAGGCAGTGTACTAGAAGCACATGAAACAGTGGTCTGGAAATACTGGCATGGCCCTTTCTTGAAAAACACAGGCTGCCTCAGACATGGAAGGGGACCTTAGAGATCAGCTGGTCCAGTTCCCTGATTTTTCAGATGAGGCCAGTGAGGCCAGGAAGAAGGGGTGTAACATGGCCACGGTCGTGGTCCATGGTTGGTGGTCAGACTGGGGCTGGAATTGAGCTTTCCTGGCTCTAGGCTGAGGTCTTTCCTACTCTACCACTGATTTTCACTTTGCAGAATATGTAATTCATTCACTCAAATCATGAGTGGTCCTCCCCTCAGAGTTTTCCTAGACTAGCAAACAGACTGATGTAGGCAAAACTGCTGGCATCGTGCTTGGCATGGAGTGGGCACACAGAAACGTTTCTTAACCCTTCTTCTCCACCTTGTGTTTTAGCCAGAGAAGGCCTAGTTGACATTTTATGTATAGCCTGTGCCAACACAATAGAATAGAGTCACTTCCCCAGTGTGTGGAAATTAAATGGTAAATCTAATTGAAGGTTTCTTATTTGCCCTTTTTCAGGTGCTCAGAATTTTGATGTCATACGCCTATCAACTTACAGAACAGCTTGCAAATTACGATTTGTACAAAAACGATGCAACCGTAAGTCATTTCTACTCATTTCTATGATAGCTGGATTGAGCTCTTGATAGTATAAAGGATTTTACTGTCTTCTAGTCATATTGTACTATTAATTAAATTTTTTTGTCCTAAGTGTTTATCAGAATGTAAGCTTCATAATGGAAAGAACTTCTTGACTTATTCTGGGTGTCCCTCAAAATATTTAAGAAACTCAGTAAGGTAACTAGCTTTGAGATTAATTAATTCTTTAAATGGGAAAATTGATTTCTCCTTGTCACTGTTTTTAGTTAAAAGTTTTATATAAAATTAATATAATTTATCAGTTTCTAGAGGGAAAGAAAAGCTAATATTTTGATAAAGGTGTAGTAAAAATTAACTTTCTTGATTAAACTTATTATAACATAAATCAGCCTTTTCTATAAGCAGTTGCTTCCACAGTTGCTACTTATGAAATAAATAGATGTATGTGTATATGTATATACACAGGCATATAAATTCCTTCTTAATTTGTGTACAGAGAACTAACTTAGAATTGTACTTTTCTCATATATGTGTTTGTGTATGTATTAAGGAAAAACTGTTTTGTGTAATCTAAAGATCATTAGCCTTAGAGTGGGAAAATCCGTTTTAGCCTAGGTTTTGTTTGCCATTTATTATGTCACTTTGTATCTAAATACTTCTACACTGCTTTAAGTCCTACTCAGAAGTTCTAGCTTAAAATTCTCTTTGAAGAGTTTACCATGCCATCCTAGATTGAAGTCATGTTTCTTCTCTGATTTCCCAAAGCATTGTTTTTCAAATTATGGGTTGTGACCTGTTAATGGTTCCTGAAACCGTTTTGGTGGACTGTAGCCAGAATTTAAAGCATGTAATGGAGAGAAAGAAGAAGGACAAAAAGCTAGAATATAGCTTACATAGTAAGGTATTTTGTGGAACATGTTTTTTATATATCTAGAAGTGTGTTTGTATGTGTGTTTTGATTAAAATACATTTTTGTGGGTTGTCAGAAGTTTGAAAACCACTGTCCTAGGGCAACTACCACTTTTATAATTCTTCCTATAATTCTTGGAAAACAGTAGTCTGTGTGTGGGCTGAGCCAGCCTAACGGCATTAGTAATGTAAACTAAAGATGCGTGGTTTTAGAAGTTTTATGTTGTCACATATGATTCTTCAATCCACCTGAGATTCTTTTGGGTGGAGAGTATAGGTAGGAATCAAATTTTTTCCATATGTATGTTCAATTGACCCTCCATTGTTTATTGAAGAGACCATCCAGTTTCTCCATTACTAAAAAAATCTTTTTCTCATATTCATTAGGAAAAATGTACCAGAATGTTGATAGCTGTGTCCATATATGAGAGGATCTGCTTTTGGACTCTTGTGTTCTGTTGGTCTATTTGTCTATCCTTGTACCAGTCATTACTGTTACAGCTTTATAACATGTTCTGAATATCAGGTAGAACAAGTCTCCCTACTTTGTTCTATAGAGACATATTCCTTTTTACATTTATTTTCACACAAATTTTAGAATCTGTTAATTAACATAATTTTAATTATAAAATTAAAAATTAATTTACATATAGTAAAATTCATCCTTTTAATATATAGCACTTGGGATTTTCTTGGGGTTGCATTGACTCTGTAGATCAAGTTGGGGAGAATTGCTGTATTTCCAGTGTTGAGATTTTATTCTATAAACACGGTAGATCCCTCCATTTATTTAGATTTTCATTTTCTGCTAGTTATATTTATAGGTATGTTGGTAGAGATGCTATACATCCTTTATTGGACTCATTCCTAAATTCTTGATGATGTGTAATACTATTATACGTTTTTAAAATTTCATTACCTGTAACTGGTATGTGGAAATGCAGTGACTTTCATATCTTGATTTGTATCTAGCAGTCATTCTAGACTCACATATTAATTTTAGTGATAAATGTATAGAGTCTTTATGATTTTTGATGTATATAATTTTGTCATTTGAATGAGTTACATTTCTTTATTTCCAATGTTTGTACTGATAATTACTGCATATTTGTATGGTTTAGGATCTGAAATACAATAGGAAGGATGATAGTGGGCGTTTTTATCTTATTCTCAGTGTTAGAGAAATGGCTTTCAACATTTTACTGTTAAGTAAAAAGCAAAATGGCTGTCTGGGGAGGCCTTACAAATAGCTGTGAAAAGAAGAGAGGCAAAAAGCAAAGGAGAAAAGGAAAGATATAAGCATCTGAATGCAGAGTTCCAGAGAATAGCAAGAAGAGATAAGAAAGCCTTCTTCAGCGATCAATGCAAAGAAATAGAGGAGAGCAACAGATTGGGAAAGACTAGAGATCTCTTCCAGAAAGTTAGAGGTACCAAGGGAACATTTCATGCAAAGATGGGCTCGATAAAGGACAGAAATTGTCTGGACCTAACAGAAGCAGAAGATATTAAGAAGAGGTGGCAAGAATACACGGAAGAACTGTACAAAAAAGATCTTCACGACCCAGATAGTCATGATGATATGATCACTAATCTAGAACCAGACATCTTGGAATGTGAAGTCAAATGGGCCTTAGGAAGCATCACTACGAACAAAGCTAGTGGAGGTGATCGAATTCCAATTGAGCTGTTTCAAATCCTGAAAGATGATGATGTGAAAGTGCTGCACTCAATATGCCAGCAAATTTGGAAAACTCAGCAGTGGCCACAGGACTGGAAGAAGTCAGTTTTCATTCCAATCCCAAAGAAAGGCAATGCCAAAGAATGCTCAAACAACCGCACAATTGCACTCATCTCACATGCTAGTAAAGTAATGGTCAAAATTCTCCAAGCCAGACTTCAGCAATACGTGAACCGTGAACTCCTTGACGTTCAAGCTGGTTTTAGAAAAGGCAGAGGAACCAGAGATCAAATTGCCAACATCTGCTGGATCATGGAAAAAGCAAGAGAGTTCCAGAAAAACATCTATTTCTGCTTTATTGACTATGCCAAAGCCTTTGACTGTGTGGATCACAATAAACTGTGGAAAATTCTGAAAGAGATGGGAATACCAGACCTCCTGACCTGCCTCTTGAGAAATCTGTATGCAGGTCAGGAAGCAACAGTTAGAACTGGACATGGAACAACAGACTGGTTCCAAATAGGAAAAGGAGTACATCAAGGCTGTATATTGTCACCCTGCTTATTTAACTTATATGCAGAGTATATCATGAGAAAGGCTAGACTGGAAGAAACACAAGCTGGAATCAAGATTGCCGGGAGAAATATCAACAACCTCAGATATGCAGCTGACACCACCCTTATGGCAGAAAGTGAAGAGGAGCTCAAAAGCCTCTTGATGAACGTGAAAGAGGAGAGCGAAAAAGTTGGCCTAAAGCTCAACATTCAGGAAACTAAGATCATGGCATCTGGTCCCATCACTTCATGGGAAATAGATGGGGAAACAGTGGAAACGATATCAGACTTTATTTTTTGGGGCTCCAGAATCACTGCAGATGGTGACTGCAGCCATGAAATTAAAAGACGCTTACTCCTTGGAAGAAAAGTTATGACCAACCTAAATAGTATATTCAAAAGCAGAGACATTACTTTGCTGACTAAGGTCTGTCTAGTCAAGGCTATGGTTTTTCCTGTGGTCATGTATGGATGTGAGAGTTGGACTGTGAAGAAGGCTGAGCGCTGAAGAATTGATGCTTTTGAACTGTGGTGTTGGAGAAGACTCTTGAGAGTCCCTTGGACTGCAAGGAGATCCAACCAGTCCATCCTGAAGGAGATCAACCCTGGGATTACTTTGGAAGGAATGATGCTAAAGCTGAAACTCCAGTACTTTGGCCACCTCATGAGAAGAGTTGACTCATTGGAAAAGACTCCGATGCTGGGAGGGATTGGGGGCAAGAGGAGAAGGGGACGACCGAGGATGAGATGGCTGGATGGCATCACGGACTCGATGGACGTGAGTCTGAGTAAACTCTGGGAGATGGTGATGAACAGGGAGGCCTGGCGTGCTGCGATTCATGGGGTCGCAAAGAGTCGGACACGACTGAGCTACTGAACTGAACTGAACTGAACTAATATGTTAGCTGCAGTTTTTCATAGATATCCTTAATCAGATTAAGGAAGTTCCTAGTAGTATGTTTCTTCATTTCTAAAGATAAGGTTTATTTTAAAAGTTTTTCTTTGATAATGATATCTGACTTAATTTTGTTTTAACCAGAGGACAATGTTTGTATGACTTTAATCCTTTAACATTTATTGAGATTAGCTTTATGACTCAGGGTAAGGTCAATATTTTTTTAAGGTCAGTTTTTATGCATATTCGTTTTATTATTGAAAGTAAAGCATGTTTTCTGATCATTGGGGCAGGACTTCATATGGTGTCAATTATGCCTACTTTATTGGTTGTAAACTTTGTCTATGACTGTACGTATCTTTTTATATGTTTATTCTGTCACCTGCTAAGAGGAGTATGTTACTATCTTCCACAAAGCTTGTGACTTTGTCTTTTTGAGGTTCTGTTACCTTTTGCATTGTGTATTTTTGAAGCAGCAAAGGGGAGGCAAAAAAGAAGTGAGTAGGACTAAGTGCTTATATACTGAGTTGAACAAAGAGTAGCAGTTGTGGAAAAATAAAATATCGAGAGACTGAAGACGAGTTGTTTTAATGAAGTCGGTACAGATTTCTCTCACACTCAATTCACTGTCTCTGGTGATGAGGATGTTTCTTTCCTTCTGAAATAGGGAGGGCGTTGTTCACATGGGAGTTTTTATTCCTGCTTTGGGGGAGAAAGGGGGAAGTCAGAGAGTCCTTTTTGGCATCTGCTGTTTTTCAAATGTCTTTAGCTCAAACTAATCCATAGGCCAAAGTGACATATTTTGGGGTGACGTATTCTGCCACTCTTCACTGTTCTTTTTAAACAATCATTTATTTGTGGCAGTGCTGGGTCCTCATTGCTGCATGGGCTTTCTCTAGCTGCAGAGAGGAGGGGCCGCTCCCTAGTTGCAGTGCGAGGGCCTCGCCTTGCCATGGCTTCTTTTGTTGTGGAGCATGGGCCCTGGGCGCGTGGGCTTCAGTAACTGTGGCATGCGGGTTCAGTCGTTGGGACTCCTGGGCTCTGGAGTACACACTCAGTAGCTGTGGTGCACTGGTTTAGTTGCTCCACAGCATGTGGGATCCTCCAGGACCAAGGATCCAACCCGTGTCTCCCGCATTGGCACTGAGCCACCAGGAAAGGCCTACCCTTCACTATTCTATTAAATGTAAATAAATGTACAGTTCTTATAGCTTTCTGATAAATTAAAGCTGTTGAGCTGTTGACAAGTTCTCTTCTTTGTGTCCTAGTCCATCTTGTTGATATCTGGAACATGATCGAAGCCTTCCGAGACAATGGCCTTAATACACTGGACCATAGCACTGAGATCAGTGTGTCCCGCCTCGAGACCGTCATCTCATCCATCTACTACCAGCTGAACAAGCGCCTTCCTTCTACTCACCAAATCAGTGTGGAGCAGTCCATCAGCCTCCTTCTCAACTTCATGATTGCTGCATATGACAGGCTAGTACCTTCCCTGCCTACTCCATCTTAAGAATATTTCTCTCCTAATCATCCTTCTTTCACACTGCCTTGCCAGGGCTTGTCAACTCAGAGTCACAGTTAATAGGGAAATGAATTAGTATAAGTCCCTTCTAAAGACTGATTCAATGCCAGAATGACTTACTGTCCTGCGGCATGTCACATAGTAACCTTTGTAACATTAGGGAGAGTCAGAACACTTGAGACATGTTGTTTGGTAAAAGCATAGATACCTTAATATTGATGTTCTGTATCCAGTGAAATATAGCCAAGTTGTACATTTGATTTTGAGGCTTTTTATCTGACATCTAAGCTAACTTTTCTTTATGATGAAATAACAATTGCCCTTTGGCCTATAGGATTTTGCATTCTCTTTATTTATGTTTAGAATTCTATTTTAATTTTTTTCAATGTAGAACATTGTGTTCTAAACCTTCAAACAATAGAAGAAAACTAAAGATACTCTGAAGTAAAACAGAAATGAGTTGTTATATTGGTATTTATGGAGAATGAAGTTTGTATGCTAAAGAATAAAAAAAAATCATAAATGATGGAAGCACTGAGGTTATTTTCTGTTAACTAAGGATTTAGTTGCTGATTCCTGCTATACTGTCAGCTGTCTGGTTTGGATGGGTTCATTCTCTCTCCTTCATTTTTCTCTCTGTAGAAAAGCAAGTTCAGGTATTTGTAGAATGCTGTTAGTTACACTTTATAATATTGAAGGTTCTGTGAATTAATGGTAAAGCCATTCAGATGTCAAGGCCAGGTCGCACAGAGGCAGTCACTAAATTCACAACATTTTAAAAGATGTTATCACATTAGATATTCCATCCATTTAATAACAATTTTTTAAAAAGAAATTTGAATTCTTACAATATGAGTCCCAGAATTCTAGTGCCATTTTCTTAAAGCAGTTTAGATGAATGAATTCAGTAGCTTAGTTTTATACTGTCCAAGGAATGCTTCTTCTGATTCAAAAACCTTAGTAAAAACTGTTGTTCTGTGGTGACTAAACAGAACCTTATCATGACACTGACTTGCTGAGTGTGTCAGTTCAGGGCCATGCAACACAATGTAAGAAACAGTATTTTTAAAGTCAGAAATAAAAACCATCAGTCAGTCAGTCAGTTCAGTCGCTCAGTCATGTCCAACTCTTTGTGACCCCATGAACCGCAGCACGCCAGGCCTCCCTGTCCATCACCAACTGCCGGAGTTTACCCAAACTCGTGTCCATTAAGTCGATGATGCCATCCAACCATCTCATCCTCTGTCATCCCCTTTGCCTCCTGCCCTCCATTTTTCCCAGCATCAGGGTCTTTTCAAATGAGTCAGCTCTCCGCCTCAGGTGGCCAAAGTATTGGAATAAAAACCATCTGACAACTTAAAAATGACAAAGCGGAGATTATAAACTTTGATTCCATAATTATATCAAATAAGATAACTACTATGGCTAAAGATTAGAGGAGAAGGGAGGATGAAGAGATAGCAGACGGAGAATGGGAGGACCAAAGGGAAGGGCAGAAGGCACAGAGGTGTCCTGGGACACAGTAGGAGAAAGCTGGGCACACACAGCAAGAGACAAAGGAAAACTACGGACGGGACTCAGACGAAGACAGATCAGTAGAGGGCACGCCGAAGAGAGCTAGGAAAAATGAGAGGAGAGGAGCGAGTTACGAAGAGTGAGGAATAATAGTGCTGACTTTGGTAATTCTCATGTTTGATGCATGGGCTTAGGGATCAGAGTAAATCATCAAATCTTGACTAATCTTGAAATCTTTATATGATATGAGCTTACTGAGTTAGCACTCTGGAAACTTGAAATTGGCTTTCTTGTACCAAAACAAAAAGAAAAAATCTGGTTGTCAAAATTTTATTTTTGAAAATCAGGACACTTTGTTATTGTGAGTGAAAGTCACTCAGTTGTGTCCGACTCTTTGCGACCCCATGGACTATACAGTTCATGAAATTCTCCAGACCAGAATACTGGAGTGGGTAGCCTTCCCCTTCCCCAGGGGATCTTCCCAACCCAGGGATCAAACCCAGGTCTCCCGCATTGGAGGTGGATTCTTTACCAGCTGAGTCACAAGGGAGGCCCAAAATACTGGAGTGGGTAGCCTAACCCTTCTCCAGTGGATCTTCCCAACCCAGGAATCGAACTGGGGTCTCCTGCATTGCAGGCAGATTCTTTACCAACTGAGCTATTAGGGAATCCCATTTTATTGTTAAATAGTTCAAAAAGGAGTAGTCTCTTTATAGAATGGCCACTGTGTTACTTAGGCTGGGGAGTTCCTTTGATATGTAGAATTCATGTTATTTTAATTGATCTTTTCAGCCTTTTTTTGTTACATAATTTCTCAGTGTTAAAATTTGCATATACCAATTACTTAGTTATTAAATTCCCTCACCTCCAAACTCATAGTGAAAGTTTTGGTCAGGTTATTTCTGATTATTATAATAGATTGTGAGACCTTGAAACAACCATATGGAGCAAACAGGATCTAAAACTTTCTCCCTTAAGTGTATACTTTCTTAGGAATTAATTTTTTTGAAACTTAGAATTTAAAATACTTCACATTTGACAGTTATAAACATTGTAGAATGCAAAGAATAATATTATAAACTTCTGTGTGTAGGACTTGAAGCTGTGAGGAGCTAGCCAAAACATTCTGTGAGCCTCAGTTTTTCCTCTGTCAGGTCCTTGGGACCACAGTTATAGTACTGTAGTTACATGGTCTGGTCCAAAGGTGCAAGAGGGTGGTGCTTTAACCAACATTTTTTTTTTTTCCTTTGATAACAAGGATATCCAAATTCCCAGCGTGAGGGATAGGAAGCCTTCCTCACCCTTCTTCAGTTGAACCGATTTAGAGTTTGTGATTTATTGATCTTCTTTCTGTTTCCAGCCCGTGTAGCAGTTCCATGTCTTCAGCTGTAAGCAGTAGGAAGCTTACTCAGATGGGCTTTTCTGGTGACCGGCGTGCAGGCTCGCATAACAGAGGAGCCAGAGGCAGGCCAGCCCTGGATTGCGGTTGCCCCAGGGCCCTGGCTGCATTTCTTTATAGTGGTCTTGGCTTTGCCCGCCTCTTCTATCACATTTATCCTTCTGCTTCAGAAAATGCCTGCTAGCAGCTACTAAATGTTTCCGGTCAAGCCTAGGTAGGCAGAGAGAGCCAGTTTTCTTTCAGCACCAAGCAGAAGTACTGGAGTCTCCCTCCAGAAATGTGCATTTGAGCCACGTATGTGTAAGTGTTAGGTGTTTAATTTAGTTTTGTTGTTTTTAGCTGAAACAAAGGATTTATGCCTTTAGGACCGAGGGCAGTTAAATTCTCACCCTCAACCCATGTTGCCTCATCGTGGGGACGATTGCGCCAGATACAAAAGTGCTGACTACAGTGTTCATTACTAAATTCCTTGCACTGCATTGGAAACTTGTTGTTCCCCTTTTTGTTAAGTAGCCCTACTCTCCATCCAGTCCTTAACCTGAAACTGAGAGTCATTATAACTCTTCCTTCTCCGTCAACCCCAGTGTTCAGTCAGTTACCAAGTTCTTTCATTTCTGCCTCTTGAATAGCCTTCAGGTCTATGAACTCCAGTAACACTGAAGAAGCTGAAGTTGAACGGTTTTATGAAGACCTACAAGACCTTTTAGAACTAACAACCAAAAAAGATGTCCTTTTCATTATAGGGGACTGGAATGCAAAAGTAGGAAGTCAAGAAACACCTGGCTGCTGCTGCTACTGCTGAGTCGCTTTAGTCGTGTCCGACTCTGTGCGACCCCATAGACAGCAGCCCACCAGGCTCCGCCGCCCCTGGGATACTCCAGGCAAGAACACTGGAGTGGGTTGCCATTTCCTTCTTAAGTGCATGAAAGTGAAATGTGAAAGTGAAGTCGCTCAGTTGTGTCCGACTCTTAGCGACCCCATGGACGGCAGCTCACCAGGCTCCTCCGTCCATGGGATTTGCCAGGCAAGAGTATTGGAGTGGGGTGCCATTTGGCTTTGGAATACGGAATGAAGCAGGGCAAAGGCTAATAGAGTTTTGCAAACAGAATGCACTGGTCATAGCAAACACCCTCTTCCAGTGACACAAGAGAAGACTCTACACATGGACATCACCAGATGGTCAACACTGAAATCAGATTGATTATATTCTTTGCAGCCAAAGATGGAGAAGCTCTATACAGTCAGAAAAAACAAGACCGGGAGCTGACTGGTGCTCAGATCATGAGCTCCTTATTGCCAAATTCAGACCTAAATTGAAGAAAGTGGGGAAAACCACTAGACCATTCAGGTATGACATAAATCAAATCCCTTATGACTATACAGTAGAAGTGAGAAATAGATTAAGAGACTAGATTTGATAGAGTGCCTGATGAACTATGGATGGAGGGTTCGTGACATTGTATAGGAGATAGGGATCAATACCATCCCCAAGAAAAAGAAGTGCAAAAAAGCAAAATGGCTGTCTGAGGAGGTCTTACAAATAGCTGTGAAAAGAAGAGATGCGAAAAGCAAAGAAGAACAGGAAAGATATACCCATTTGAATGCAGAGTTCTAAAGAATAGCAAGAAGAGATAAGAAAGCCTTCCTCAGCAATCAATGCAAAGAAATAGAGGAAAACAACAGAACAGGAAAGACTAGATATCTCTGCAAGAAAATTAGAGATACCAAGGGAACATTTCAAGCAAAGATGGGCTCTATAAAGGACAGAAATGGTATGGACCTAACAGAAGCAGAAGATAATAAGAAGAGGTGGCAAGAATACACAGAAGAACTGTACAAAAAAGATCTTCACGACCCAGATAATCACAATGGTGTGATCACTTACACTCACCTAGAGCCAGACATCCTGGAATGTGAAGTCAAGTGGGCCTTAGGAAGCATCAATATGAACAAAGCTAGTGGAGATGATGGTATTTCAGACCCTAAAAGATGATTCTGTGAAAGTGCTGCACTCAATATGTCAGCAAATTTGGAAAACTCAGCAGTGGCCACAGGACTAGAAAAGGTCAGTTTTCATCCAATCCCTAAGAAAGGCAATTCCAAAGAATGCTCAAACTACTGCACAGTTGCACTCATTTCACATGCTAGTAAAGTAATGCTCAAAATTCTCCAAGCCAGGCTTCAACAGTTCATGACCGTGAACTCCCTGACGTTCAAGCTGGTTTTAGAAAAGGCACAGGAACCAGAGATCAAATTGCCAACATTCACTGGATCATGGAAAAAGCAAGAGAGTTCCAGAAAAACATCTATTTCTGCTTTATTGACTATGCCAAAGCCTTTGACTGTGTGGATCACAATAAACTGTGGAAAATTCTGAGAGAGATAGGAATACCAGACCACTTGACTTGCCTATTGAGAAGCCAGTATGCAGGTCAGGAAGCAACAGTTAGAACTGGACGTGGAACAACAGACTGGCTCCAAATAGGGAAAGGAGTATGTCAAGGCTGTATATTGTCACCCTGCGTATTTAACTTCTATGCAGAGTACATTATGAGAAACGCTGCACTGGATGAAGCACAAGCTGGAATCAAGATTGCTGGGAGAAATATCAATAACCTCAGATATGCAGATTGCACCACCCTTATGGCAGAAAGTGAAGAAGAACTAAAGAGCCTCTTGATGAGGGTGAAAGAGGAGAGTAAAAAAGTTGGCTTAAAGCTCCACATTCAGAAAACGAAGATCGTGGCATCCGGTCCCATCACTTCATGGGAAATAGATGGGAAAACAGTGGAAACAATGACAGACTTTATTTTTTTGGCTCCAAAATCACTGCAGATGGTGATTGCAGCCATGAAATTGAAAGATGCTTACTCCTTGGAGGAAAGTTATGATCAACCTAGATAGCATATTCAAAAGCAAAAATGTTACCTTGTCAACAAAGATCCATCTAGTTAAGGCTATGGTTTTTCTAGTAGTCATGTATGGATGTGAGAGTTGGACTATAAAGGAAGCTGAGCACAGAAGAATTGATGCTTTTGAACTGTGGTGTTGGAGAAGACTCTTGAGAGTCTCTTGAATTGCAAGGAGATCCAACCAGTCCATCCTAAGGGAGATCAGTCCCGGATGTTCATTGGAAGGACTGATGTTGAAGCTGAAACTTCAATACTTTAGCCACCTGATGTGAAGAACTTTTCATTAGAAAAGCCCCTGATGCTGGGAAAGATTGAGGGCAGGAGGAGAAGGGGATGACAGAGGATGAGATGGTTGGATGGCATTACCGACTCAATGGACATAGGTTTGGGTAGACTCCGGGAGTTGGTGATGGACTGGGAGGCCTGGTGTGCTAATGTGCTGGGGTTGCAAAGAGTCGGACACAGCTGAGTGACTGAACTGAACTATGAACTCTCCATCCCCATTGCTACATCCCAGACCTCTGGTATCATCTTTTGCCTGAAGCACTGCTATAGCACCTGATTTTTTTTTCCCCCATATGCTCTTTTTGCCCTCATTCATTGAAATAACAAACACCCAGCAATCCACCATCTAACCCAGGAACTTGAACATGAACATTGAGAATTATTTATGTTTATCTCTTCTAATCCTTCCCACTGACCTATACCTAACTAAGGTGAACCCTGTCCTAATTTTGTGTTATCATTTACTTGTTTCTTAAAAAAACATTATTTTCACATGCACGGACATAAAGTATTATTTAATTTGAAATATTTTTACAATTATTAAAAGAGTGCCATGCTGATGTACTACTATATTATTTATTTTTTTTACCCAGTAATACATTTTAAAGATTCATTCATGTTCATTTACCTATAGTTCAGTTATTTTAACTGGCCTAAAACATTCTGTTGTATTTCTATACTACCGTGGTGTTTTCTAGATATTTGCTCTAAGAAACAACACTGCTTGGAATATGCTTATACATGTTTTATGGTACATTGTCCAAATGTTTTGCTTGGTTCTAAACTGAGGCATAGTATTGTTGAGCTGTGGGGTATATGAAAATTCAGCTTTAAATTGAATTGATATTTATTTAATTTAAATATTTATTCATTTATTTGAGCACGCTGGTCTTAGTTGTAGCATGGAAACCCTTAGCTGTGGCATGTGGGATCTAGTTTCCTGACCAGGGATCGAACCCTGGCCCCCTGCATTGGGAGCTTGGAGTCACAGCCACTGGACCATCAGGGCACTGCTTTTTAGAAAGTATCAAATGATTCTTCCAAACTGTACTAGTAAATAGGAGATCCTTTTGATTCACATTTTGTAAGCCTTAGAATTCTCAGACTTCTTAGTTTGTTAGTTTTGTCGTTTTTCACCCTCTCCTACATTTTCAAGCTTCTATGTGGAATTATTTTCTTTCTCCCTGAAGAACACTCTTTGGTATTTCCTTTCTGCAAGTCAGGTTGTGACACATTGTCTTAATTTTTGTTTGAAATTTCCATGTTCATACTTGAAGAATATTTTAAACTGATACACGAGTTTTGGTTGACAATTTTTTCTTTCAACATTTTAAGAATATTGTTCTAGTATTTTTGTAGCTTCTGTTATTTCTGATGAGAAATCGATAGTGAATGTAATTTTAGTTGCTTTGATGGTAATCTGTCAATTTCCTTTGCAACTCTTCAGATTTTTTTTTTCCTTTTCTTTTTTTCTTTTGGTCTTCAGCAATATTACCATGATGCCAAATGCATCATTCTTACATTCCTTAAATACAATAAGCAGAGTTTTTTGGTAAGATCTGGGCTTTTAATCCAATATCTAGATTCCCTATGGTTCTTTTTGTACTGTTTGCTGTTTCTGGTATTCATTCTTGTTGTCTTATCTCCTTTTTGCCTCATTATTTTTTATTATGTGAGAAACATATTGCAAAATTTAAACATTTTTATTATGTATCAGACATTATATTTTAAAATATTTTGCAGAAATACTTTGAGGCCTAGGATAATGTTTTCCTACAGAGAGGGTTTCTGTTTGCTTTTGCCAGGCGCCTGGAGACCTCAGCAGTCCGGAGGCAGCTGAGTTCAGTTTCCAGTCCGGCCTGCGTGAGGCCCTGTGTCGCTTCTGCACGCTGGTGGTCTAGGTGCAGCCTTTGGGCTTTCAACCCAGAGTGATGGGAGACGGAGCAGGCAGTTTCGTCAGGATGCAGTGTGTCACGTGTGTCTTCCAGCTCCTTAAGAATTTCAGAGTTACTACTCTGGGATTCAGCCTTTCTGAGCTCTCCTCTGAATCAGAAAATTGCTTGCAAGGAAAAAGTGGTTTCAACCATTGCCCTCAGCTCTCTGGTCATCCAACTCCTTTACATTAGGTGACTCAGCATTCAGAGAGATTGAAAACATTTTTTCCCCATCTTTTCTGCTTTTACTCAGAGGAAGAGGGGATCAGAATAAACGGATCTGCCATTGCCTCCGTTTTTATTTATTTTTTTGGAATGTTGCCATATTCCTCTGTCTCCTATTGTTCCTCATATATACTTCAATTCTTTGACTTTCTCTGCCTCCTTTTGGAAGAGTTTTATCAGTCTGCACTTCTCCTCATTGATTTGATTTGTTCTTTGTTTAGAGCTGTTTTACTGTTTGTCCCATTTATTATGTTATTTTTCAGTTAACTGTATTTTTCAAACCTAGTATGTCTGGTTCATTCTTTATGTGATATGTAGTTCTTATTACATTATTATTAGTTTCAGGTATACAACATAATGATTCAATATTTGTATATTATAAAATGATCACCACAATAGGTCTAGTTAACTTCTATCACCATACATAGTTACAAAAATATTTTTTCCTTCTGATGAAAACTTATTAAGATCTCTTAGAAATTTTCATATATACAATACAGTGTTTTAAACTGTGGTTAACATGCTGTACGTTACATCCCCATGACTTATTTATTTTATAACTGAAAGTTTGTACCTTTGATCCCCTGTCCCATTTTGCCCACCCTCCACCCCTTGCTTCTGGCAACCACCAGCCTATTCTCTGTATCTCTGAACTGGAGATTTCTTTTTTATTTAATCAACAGATTACACATAAAAGTGAGATCATATGATATTTGTCTTTACCCATCTGACTTATTTCACTTAGCATACTGCCCTCAAAGTCCATCCATATTGCAAATGCATTACCTTTTTTTATGACTAATATTTCATTGTATATGTATGTATGTGTATATATATGTCTTTGTATATATATTTATATACATACATATACACCATATTTTCTTTATTCTACTCATATACTGATTGTATTACATTACAAATAATGGTTCAGTGAACATATAGGTGCATATATCTTTTTGAGTTAGTGTTTTCATTTTCTTCCAATAAACTCCCAGAAGTAGAGTTTCTGGATCATGTGGTAGTTCTATGTCTAAATTTTTGAGGAACTTCCATACTGTTTTCCACAGTGGCTGCACCTGTTTACATTCCCACCAGCAGCACACAAGAGTTCCATTTTCTCTGCATCCTCATCAACACTTCTTATTTACTATTTTTGATAATAGCCATTCCAACAGGTGTGAGATGATATCCCATTATGGCTTTGATTTGCATTTCCCTGAAAATATGTTTTCATATGTCTCTTTAACATATTTATTAGGTTTATTTTAAAATTCCCAGTCCATTTGCTCTAATACTTATACTTTTGAAACTGATGTAAGTTGTCTTGTTTGTTGATTTTTTTTAAAGATAGTTGTACCCCTGAATCCAAGGAATCGTCTTGGGTTGGATATTTGCAGTAGATGTGGACAAATTGTGGACATGTAGGCTGGAGTGGCCACATGCATATATGGTTCTTCAAAGTATGGGGTGTGCTGGAGGTGGCAGGAAAAGGGGGCCAGCTTTTCCCAATGTGGGAGCATCAAGTGTCTGAATCCCAGGTGGTGAATTTGACTTTCCAGGTCATTTTGAAGGTATATTAGTCATTGTACAGAGATAGAACATATTTTAATGAATAATCTATTGGCTTGATTGATAGTTTTAGTATTTAGATATGTGTTTATGGGCCTCTTTTTGTAATCATGGTGCTTTAGGGGGAGGCCTGGTACCAGCTATTGATTGAACCATAATGGTTTCTTTTCTTTTTTTTAAATTTTTTTGATATGGACCATTTTGAAAGTCTTTATTGAATTTGTTACAACATTGTTTCTATTTTATGTTTTGGGCGTTTTCTCTTTTTCTTTTTTGACCATGAGGCATGTGGGATCTTAGCTTACTGATCAGCAATCAAACTCACAGCCCCTGCAGTGGAAGGTGAAGTCTTAACCACTAGACTGCCAGGGAAGTTCAGAGTCATTGTGATTTCTGATAGATTATTTCCTAGAAGACAGCTCATTTTGAATTGATGGTCTAAACTTTTATAGTTTAAACCTGATAGGAGATTTTTCTTGGATAATTATTGTATTCTATGTTTTCCTCTGTAAGAAGGAAAAATGTTTTATAATGATTTCCTAAGAAATTCCTTTACACTTTACCTGACTATTGAACCTTATCTTCCCTCTTATTTTTTTTTAATCAAGATTTGTTTTGTAAATGAGTCGGTGACCTTCACCAAAACGAGATATAGTAAAATTCCACCTTTAATGGAACAAACCTGTTAAAAAAAATCATACATTTAATGAAACTAGGCTTGGATAAAATCTTCAAAGCATATCTACTAAGCATATCAATGAAAGGCCCAGGGTTATTATTTACCATCTAACATAACTGTAGAAAACACTCTTTCAAATTTGAGCAATCTGAAGATTTGTTTAAAGACTTTGATACATCTAATTTATGATGAATTTTATATGAAAAACATTTCTGTGTAGTTTGGAAATATGGCTGAAAGCCATTTAAAAATCTTGTTTTAGCAGTTTAATTTGGATATATTAAAAGTTTCCAAAGTTCCCTTTTAATACTGGATGCAAGAAAATGAAGCAATATAGAATAAAAAAAAGCAAAACCGAATTGCTGCTGCTGCTAAGTTGCTTCAGTCGTGTCTGACTCTGTGCGACCCCATAGATGGCAGCCCACCAGGCTCCCCCGTCCTTGGGATTCTCTAGGCAAGAACACTGGAGTAGGTTGCCATTTCCTTCTCCAGTGCATGAAAGTGAAAAGTGAGAGTGAAGTCGCTCAGTTGTGTCCGACTCTTAGCGACCCCATGGACTGCAGCCTACCAGGCTCCTCCATCCATGGGATTTTCCAGGCAAGAGTACTGGAGTGGGGTGCCATTGCCTTCTCTGAAAACCGAACTAGTTCACTTTAAATAAAAACAAATGTATTCCTTAAGTTCTGAATGTGATTGCATGTTTATGGAATGGACATTGCTCAAAAGGATATTATTAGGTTATGGTCTTCCCCATTAGTGAGTTTTAAACAAAGGTACAATTTCCTGGGAGACACAAACATTTCATTTATTTATGTACAGTATTTACGGATACCTCTACCTGTTCTTGATGGATTCAGGATGACAGGGAAAAGCCAAGTAAAAATAGGAGAGAATTCGTGCTCAGTGGGAAGCTTTTGATGCCCCCCGATAGCCTATTTAGCTCCTAGAAGAGCTAGGGTTAGTTAATTCTTCTAATTCTTAGAAGATCTGACCATAGCTTTTTCAGGAAATTTCCAGGGGATGGTGAAGAATGAGCTGGGCTTTTGAATGTTTTATAAAGGTGAAATCCTAAGGGGAAACCTGTTGCAAAATGGAGAAGAACAGTCTCTTTGGTGGCAGAGGAGGAGTGGAGCCTGTGTGTCCACGCAGCACGCTCTGCCCTGTAGGATACTGCTGTGGATTGTGTGCATTGTGTGATGTGATGGGTAGTGTGACCCCCGAAGCCAGTTCACTGAGCCCTAGTCTAAGTGCTTGGTGACAGAATTGCTTTAAAGTTCATTTGTTTCTCTACCCAGCAAAGCTTTTTGTTGTCTCTCAAGAGAATTCAAGCATTTGTGTGAATTTTCAGACAGTACTCTGATTTCAGGGTATGTAGACCTGCAAAAGGCTTGACCATTAGCTAAAAAAAAATTTCAGATAAAAAAGTTGTGAGGGGAGAGGTTGTTATTTTGGTCTTTATTTTATTTTTTCCTTTTCATCCTTTTTTTTTTTTTAGAAAAGGCAAGAGGAATACTTTTTCCGAGGGTTGCTTTTTCCTTGCCTTTGTTTTTCCCTGAAAGTAAGGAGAGAGGAAATAACAGAGGAACTTCTCCAGTCCGTTCAAAACTCACCTCTAAAGTAATCTGATGAAGACACTATTTTCATCATGTAACCTCCCTCCTTAGAAACACTCAAAGATTCATCTGGTTTTTGAATGAAGTTTGTACTCCTCAGTTAGGTCTGATGCTATATGTGTGTGTGCTCAGCCGTTCAGTCATGTCTGACTCTTTGCACCCCATGAACTGTAGCCCACCAGGTTCCTCTGTCTTGACATTTTCCAGGTAAGAATACTGGCGTGGGTGGCCATTTCTTTCTCCAGGGGATCTTCCTGACCCAGAGATCGAACCCTCATATCTTGTGTCTCCTGCATTGGCACATAGATTCTTTACCACTAGTGCCACCTGGCAAGCCCTGTGCTATCAGTCCTTAATTCCGTACTCACACCAAGCTCTAATTAAGCTACTTGAGGCACTATTCAGTTTTCCAATATGGCATTCTCATTTCTTCTCTCTATGCATTTTGGTTGGTCTTCTGCCCACCACCCCCTCCCCACCCCTGGTTTTTACCCACCCTATAGCCTTCCCTGTTATCAGCAATTCCATTTTCATCCCTATGAGGACTTGTCATGCTGTCTAGATCATTATTTTGAGTTTCAATTATATAATGCTCTCAACTGCTTCATAATTATACAAATACGATTGAAAGTCCTTGAGAGCAGAGATTCTAACTTTTATTTCTGCAATGCTGGATTCTTAATAAATATTTTTAAAATTGAAATGAAAATTAACAGGCATTCTGATTGTAATAAATTTGAATAATACTCTGTGTTGATTTTGCTTGATTAAGCTATTTGACATTTGCCAAATAGATTCTTGATTTGCCGTTGATTATTGCCTAATACATTCACAGTGAAGTTTTGTAAATGAAGATTAATTGGAAAAATACGAGTTTTTGAAAATCCAGGAGAAATGCTCTTATTACTCTTAGTTAGCGACGTGCGATAATTGGACTGGTAATAGTGTTTCTGAAGTAGAAGTCTATTTTTATGCAAGAATACTAATTTATCGTTGGCAGCATTTACAGTTGTTTGCCAGAGATGTGAAAACAGCTTGTTTTCTTAAGTAAAAAGTGCTCCCCATAGTCCTGTTTTTGAAAGTATTAATTTGAATAACAAACTCTTATTAGACAATGCAAAGCTATAGACAACCATTCAATTTGGGTTAGTTTAAGTATCCAAAAATTTGAGACTTTACTAAACTTAAATGAGCAAATTCCCATGCAAAAGGCACAGGTGAGGAGTGCAGAGACTTCTCAAGGTACCTGCATGTTAAAACGTAAGTGTTTATTCAGGTGACTCACTGCTTAGCTTGGCGCAGAGCTCATCTCGGTGTTGTCTCAGTGTTAGATAAGAACCCTTTTTAGAAGTCACGTGCATGGTTTATTGTCAGACTGTAAAAATGACTGGTCTGTGGAGCTGAATCATCCAGGGAAGTCTGAGAATGAGAGTCATCATGTTCCTTTATTGGTGGGGGGTGTTCCCCAGAGGGATTCTGTGTGAGTGGGTTAAAATAACATGTTTCCTCTCTCGGGTCATCCTCAACACATATTACCTGTTCCACCTTTCATTTTAGCATCTTTCTATAGGGGTTCATATTCAGTATTAATTGTGTTATACCTTAAGTATTGACCTATTAATCAACTTTTCAGCTAGGCCAGATTTTAAATGAGTCACATTTTTTGGGTGATGAAACCAGGTTAAAAATCTTTCCAGATCTTGTCTGAAGAGAACTGATCGTGGTATGAACTTGGACTTGACTTTGGAAGTACTGAAAAAACATGGATGTTGGTGAGGTTATATGCTAAGGGCAGGGGACTGTTCAGTTTTAAATGTAACTTGACTGGGGTTTATGGATTAAATTCAGATGTCTTGTGGGAAGGATCAAGAATGAGATTTTTCCAAGAAGAAGGAATCAGTCAGATAAAGGACAGAATCCTCAGGGATCAGGCTGCTAAGTGAGTGCGACTTCTCTCCACTGCCTCTAGTTGCAGAGGAAAAATGCAGAGCTCTAACCAAATATTGCTCAAGTAAAAGCGACACCTTCCCTTTGCTGTGTTTGGGGGCAGTTACAGGAAGTTGTTAGGCTTAAAGTAGGCCAAGAGATTTCAATGCCAAGAAAGCATTGAGAGCAAAGGAGTAAATGCTGAAGTTTGGCCACAAAGCAAATAGTTGAGAGGAGGGAGCTGACTTTTTTTTCTTTTTCAGAAAAGTAAAAATAATGTGATTTGAGGAAGTAAGAATTGTGAGACTGTCCCTGCATTTATTTTATTGGATAACTATTTCTTCATGCTTTTATGCTTAGATTTTTATATGTCTCTTTAATAAGTATTTATAAAGTATCTTTAAATATATCATTTATTAACTTGCTTATAGTAATACTTCCTTTTGAAGAGTGAATAAATCTTTTGGTAGTTCAAACTGTGAACCTAAAGTTGTAAGTAATGGTAAGCATTATAAGTGGGGAAGATTCATAATTTGACTCCACCCCTACCATTCCCAGGATACACAGTTGCATGCTTATAAACAGATTCTTAAACATAAAGGCTGTGAAAAGAAGAGAAGCGAAAAGAAAGGAGAACAGGAAAGATACACCCATTCGAATGCAGAGTTCTAAAGAATAGCAAGGAGAGATAAGAAAGACTTCCTCAGCGATCAATGCAAAGAAATAGAGGAAAACAACAGAACAGGAAAGACTAGAGATCTCTTCAAGAAAATTAGAGATACCAAGGGAACATTTCATGGAAAGATGGGCTCAATAAAGGACAGAAATGGTATGGACCTAACAGAAGCAGAAGATAATAAGAAGAGGTGGCAAGAATACACAGAAGAACTGTACAAAAAAGATCTTCATGACACAGATAATCACGATGGTGTGATCACTCACACTCACCTAGAGCCAGACATCCTGGAATGTGAAGTCAAGTGGGCCTTAGGAAGCATCACTATGAACAAAGATAGTGGAGGTGATGGTATTTCAGACCCTAAAAGATGATGCTGTGAAAGTGCTGCACTCAATATGTCAGCAAATTTGGAAAATTCAGCAGTGGACACAGGACTAGAAAAGGTCAGTTTTCATTCCAATCCCAAAGAAAGGCAGCGCTAAAGAATGCTCAAACTACCGCCCAATTGTACTCATCTCACACGCTAGTAAAGTAATGGTCAAAATTCTCCAAGCCAGGCTTCAGCAATATGTGAACCGTGAACTTCCTGATGTTCAAGTTGGTTTTAGAAAAGGCAGAGGAACCAGAGATCAAATTGCCATCTGCTGGATCATGGAAAAAGCAAGAGAGTTCCAGAAAAACATCTATTTCTGCTTTATTGACTATGTCAAAGCCTCTGACTGTGTGGATCATAATAAGCTGTGGAAAATTCTGAAAGAGATGGAAATACCAGACCACCTGACCTGCCTCTTGAGAAACCT
The DNA here is from genome assembly GCF_032405125.1 of Capricornis sumatraensis. Classification (NCBI taxonomy): domain Eukaryota; kingdom Metazoa; phylum Chordata; class Mammalia; order Artiodactyla; family Bovidae; genus Capricornis; species Capricornis sumatraensis. The sequence goes on along the minus strand of NC_091069.1, from coordinate 32,909,351 downwards.
GTACTCAGGTCAGGAAGCAACAGTTAGAACTGGACATGGAACCACAGACTGGTTCCAAATAGGAAAAGGAGTACATCAAGGCTGTATATTGTCACCCTGCTTATTTAACTTCTATGCAGAGTACATCATGAGAATTGCTGCACTGGATGAAGCACAATCTGGAATCCAGATTGTCGGGAGAAATATCAATAACCTCAGATATGCAGATGACACCACCCTTATGGCAGAAAATGAAGAAGAACTAAAGAGCCTCTGGATGAGGGTGAACGAGGAGAATGATAAAGTTGGCTTAAAGCTCAACATTCAGAAAACTAAGATCATGGCATCCGGTCCCATCACTTCATGGCAGTAGATGGGGAAACAGTGGAAAGAGTGGCTGACTTTATTTTTTGGGGCTCCAAAATCACTGCAGATGGTGACTGCAGCCATGAAATTGAAAGACGCTTACTCCTTGGAGGAAAGTTATGATCAACCTAGACAGCATATTAAAAAGCAGAGACATTACTTTGTCCACAAAGGTCCATCTAATCAAGGCTATGGTTTTTCCAGTAGTCACATATGGATGTGAGAGTTGGACTATAAAGAAAGCTGAGCGCTGAAGAATTGATGCTTTTGAACTGTGGTGTTGGAGAAGACTCTTGAGAGTCCCTTGGACTGCAAGGAGATCCAACCAGTCTATCCTAAAGGAAATCAGTCCTGGATGTTCCATTGGAAGGACTGATGTTGAAGCTGAAACTCCAGTATTTTGGCCACCTGATGTAAAGAGCTGACTCATTTGAAAAGACCCTGATGTTGGGAAAGATTGAGGGCAGAAGGAGAAGGGGACGACAGATGATGAGACGGTTAGATGGCATCACCGACTGAATGGACATGAGTTTGGGTAAACTCTGGGAGTTGGTGGTGGACAGGGAGGCCTGGCGTGCTGCGTTTCATGGGGTCGCAAAGAGTTGGACACGTCTGAGCGACTGGACTGAACTGAACTGATACATAAAGGCTCACTAAACATCATTTACAAATCTCTCCTGCCTGCAGATTCCTTCACCTCACACTTACTATGATTCTTAGTCTCTGATACCTCTCCTTTCCCCCATACTTAATGGTTCTCTCAACCTGACTTGTCTGTTCCCTCTGCACTATTGAGTTACACGTTAACCCTTTGACGCATATCTCCTCACCCTCAATAAAGCCTGCGAAGCTAAGCACAGATAGCATTTGCCTGCTCAGAAGAGCATGCAGTCAGAGAGGAGAGACGATCTGCTTATTGGTTGGGTGGGAGATTGTGTATGGAGATTGCTGTGTGGCTGTTGTGAAGAGGAAATTTGTTGGAAAGTAGATATGAGAGATGATGAGATAAGGGGCTGCACATTACTGATAATAATTAGTTGAGTTAAAGCTATGATAAACTTACAGCATATTAAAAAGCAGAGACTTTGCTTTGCTGATCAACGTCCATACAGTCAAAGCTATGGGTTTTCCAGTAGTCATGTATGGATGGGAGAGTTGGATTATAAAGCTGAGTGCTGAAGAATTGATGGTTTTGAACTGTGGTGGAGAAGACTCTTGAGAGTCCCTTGGACTGCAAGGAGATCAAACCAGTTAATCCTAAAGGAAATCAGTCCTGAATATTCATTGAAACGACTGGTGCTGAAGCTGAAGCTCCGATCCTTTGGCCACCTGATGCAAATAGCTAACTTATTAGAAAAGCCCCTGATGCTGGGGAAGATTGAAGGCAGGAGGAGAAGGGCATGACAGAGGATGAGATGGTTGGATGGCATCCCTGACTCGGACTTGGTAATGGACCAGGGAGCCTGCAGTCCATGGGGTCACAAAGAGTTGGACATGACTGAGCAACTGAACTGAACTGAATGCACTGTTCTGTAAATGCATCTACAGCCTGCTTGATCTGAGGCCAGCTGTTGAGACCAGTAATAACCAATGAGTGGAAAAGGATACAGGTCAGTTGAGAAGTATAGCTGCTATTCTGTATTTGAATATAAGACTTTCTGAATCCAGGACTATTATTTGCAACAGAGTTGAGTTAAAGAATATTTGAATAAGGGATGCAAATTATTGTGAAAACAAGTAAAACCTGTGTTATGGCATTTACTGATGAGTACTTTCTTCACTAAGAGTTGAATTTGACCGGGTCTCTTGTCAGTATGCTGGGCTCTCCCACACTCCCCTGTCTGTCTGCATAGATGGCATTATTTTCGTTTTTGTGGCAAGGAATAGATATTATTTTGTCTCTTTAAAGGAAGAACACGAGATTTGGAGCCAGAAAGAGTTACTCATACACAGTATGATTCATTCTCTTTCATCTTGCATTATGTCCTCTGATTTATCATTGCCTGTGAACTACAAGCTAGAGTCTTTGTATTGCATCACAAGCTCTGTGTTCGTAGTTCTTAGCTTTCAGTTCAGTTCAGTTGCTCAGTCATGCCCAACTCTTTGTGAACCCATGGACTATAACACACTAGGCCTCCCTGTCCATCACCAACTCCCAGAGCTTGCTCAAAGTCTTGCCCATCAGGTCAGTGATGCCATCCAACCATCTCATCCTCTGTCATTTCCTTCTCCTCTTGTCTTCAGTCATTCCCAGCATCAGGGTCTTTTCAGTTGAGTCAGCTCTTCACATCAGATGACCAAAGTATTGGAGTTTCAGCTTCAGCATCAGTCCTTCCAATGAATATTCAGGATTGATTTCCTTTAGGATGGACTGGTTAGATCTCCTTGCAGTCCAAGGAACTTTCAAGAGTCTTCTCCATCACCACAGTTCAAAAGCATCAATTCTTTGGCACTCAGCTTTCTTTATAGTCCAACTCTCACATCCATACATGACTCCTGGGAAAACCATAGCTTTGACTAGATGGACCTCTGTTGGCAATGTAATGTCTCTGTTTTTTAATATGCTGTCTAGGTTGGTCATAACTTTCCTTTCAAGGAGCAAGCGCCTTTAAATTTCGTGGCTGCAGTCACCATCTACAGTTATTTTGGAGCCCCCCAAAATAAAGTCTCTCACTCTTTCCATTGTTTCCCCATCTATTTGCCATGAACTGATGGGACCAGATGCCATGATCTTAGTTTTCTGAATGTTGAGAGAACTTTTCACTCTCCTGTTTCAGTTTCATCAAAAGGCTCTTTAGTTCCTCTTTACTTTCTGCCGTAAGTGTGGTGTCATCTGCATATCTGAGGTCATTGATATTTCTCCCAGCAATCTTGATTCCACAGTTTGTGCTTCATCCAGTCCAACATTTCTCATGATGTACTCTGCATATAAGTTAAAGAAGCATGGTGACAATATACAGCCATGACGTACTCCTTCCTGATTTGGAACCAGTCTGTTGTTCCATGTCCAGTTCTAACTGTTGCTTCCTGACACGCATACATACATTCTCAGGAGGCAGGTCAGGTGGTTGAGTATTCACATCTCTTTAAGAATTTTCCACAGTTTGTTGTGAATCCGTACAGTCAAAGGCTTTGCCATAGTCAATAAAGCAGAAATAGATGTTTTTCTGGAACTCTCTTGCTTTTTCGATGATCCAGCGGATGTTGGCATTTTGATCTTGGTTTCTCTGCCTTTTTTAAATCCAGCTTGAACATCTGGAAGTTCACGGTTCAAACACTGTTGAAGCCTGGCTTGGAGAATTTTGAGCATTAGTTTGCTAGTGTATGAGGTGTGTGCGATTGTTTGAGCATTCTTTGGCATTGCCTTTCTTTGGGATTGGAATGAAAACTGACCTTTTCCAGTCCTGTGGCCACTGCTGAGTTTTCCAAATTTGTTGACATATTGAGTTCAACACTTTCACAGCATCATCTTTTAGGATTTGAAATAACTCAACTGGAATTCCATCACCTCCACTAGCTCTGTTCGTAGTGATGCTTCCTAAGGCCCACTTGACTTCACATTCCAGAATGTCTGGCTGTAGGTGAGTGATCACACCATTTTGATTATCTGGGGCATAAAGATCTTTTTTGTACAGTTCTTCTGTGTATTCTTGCCACCGCTTCTTAATATCTTCTGCTTCTGCATACTGATTGGATGCATATTAAAAAAAACCTGAGAACCTTTTGAAAGTACCAACAACAGGGTGGGTTTTAGGCATCTGAATAGTATCTTTATTCTCATGCCTTATTGGGGTTTGTATGGGTTTAGAAAGCTAAGGAAGTATGAAGAATTAGCCTGTTGATTTTTAAAAAAATCCCTATGGTGAATTTGGGATTCCATTGAATCACAATAGTATTCTGATCTGTTTATGGAGAATTAACATTTTAAAATAAGCAATGAGTCTTTTGTTCATGAATGTGGTGTAACTGTTTACATTTTCTTTTATTTCTTTCATCAATATTTTATAATTTTCAGCATACAGATCTTGAACATACATGTTTTAAACATTATCTGCATTTTCATATTTTCTTGCTATTGTATTTCCAATTATCTTTTGCTAATTTATAGAAATTTGAATTTTCTGTGTTGGCCTTGTATACTGCAACCTTACTAAAAGTCCTTTATTATAGTATTTTGGTATGTTCTATACAGTTTTTTGGTGGGTTCTTTGGGATTTTTTACACAGAAGGTCATATTGTCTGGAGAAGATACAGTTATGTTTTTGAACTTTCAGTCTTTGTGCATTTATATTTTTTCTTGCTTTATTGCAGCAGCTAGGTTCTCTAATGTGGTATTGCGTTCTAACAGTGAAAGCAGTCATCTTTGACTTGTTCTTGATCTGAGGGAAAAAACACTTAATCTTTCATCATTAAGTATGATGTTACTAGCAGTGTTTATTTTTTGAAGATGCCCACTGAGGAAGTGCTTTTTCCCTCTGGTTTTCTGAGCGTATTTATCAGGAATGGATGTTGAGTATTATTATCTGTACCTATTTGGATGATCATAGGGCTTTTCTCTTTACATTGATTGATTTTCAAATGTCAAACTAGTGTTATATCACTGGGATAAAGCCCCCTGGATTGTGATTTTTAATTCATTTTTATTTAGCTGCATTAAATTTGCTCACATTTTGTTGAAAGTTTTGTATCTGTCGTCACAAGAGATACTGACTTGCTATTTTCTTTTGTTGTGATGTATTTAAGCGCTTTTGTTATCAGAAGAATGCTGGCCTCATAAAAGAATTGGGACGTGTTCCATCCTTTTTTACTCTCTGGAAGAGAGTAGAAATGCAATTATTTCTTCTTTAAATGTTTAGAATTTGCCAGCTCTCTGAATAAAGAGCTTTATTTTTTAGAAGGCTTAAAAATACAGATTTGATTTCTATAATGGATATGGGTCTATATTCAGGCCACTTATTTATTCTTGAGTAAGCTTTAATAGTTTGCGTTTTTCAAGGAGTAGCTTGTATTGTCCAGTTCATCCAAATTGTTGAATTTATGGACATAAAGTTTTTGTAATATTTCCTTATTATTTCTGTAATAGCTAGAGAGTCTCTGCTAATACCCCTTCTTTCATTTTTTATATTTGTAATGTGTGTGTTCTCTCTTTTTTTCTTAGTCAGTCTGGCTAGAGGTTTACAGTGTTACTGGTTTATTCAAAGAACCAGCTTTTGGTTTCATTGATTTTCTTTATTGGTTTTCAGTTTTCAATTTCACTGATTTTTGCTCTTACTCATTATTTTTTTCCTTTTGCTTGTTTTGGGTTTAATTTGCTGTTCTTTTCCTAGTGTCCTTTGTTGGAAGCTTAGTTTATTGGCTTAAGAACCTCCTCTTCTAGAACAAACATTAATTATTTATAAAGTGAAAAGTGCCCACTCTTTCATTGCTTTCCTTTGGCTGCTTGTTTTTGACCCTAAATGCAACTGTAATTTTTTCAGTATCCTTTCAGACCATTTATATGTATACAGGTATATGAGAATATTGTTTCTACTCTCTCCTTTTTAACATAATTGCTAGATTTCGTTCTAGCAATTATTTTGTTCAATGCCTTGCTTTGCTTTTTCACTTAGTAATCTATCTTGGATATAATTCTCTATCTTTCATATGTTTTTTCATTCTTTTTTAGGGTAGCCTAATAGCCAGTCTTCTATTAATAGACATCTGAAGATGGGGCCAGAACCTTGGGGGTTTTACTATTTTTTATATTTTGTTATGGAAATTCTCATTATGGAAAATTTTATGCATTGCAGGTTAAATATCTTAAATGTTTTTTAGCCTGTATTTTTCCTTTTCATCTTTCTCTCCCTTAAACCATTAGTGTTGTCCAATAATGGTAACCCTCACTTTCCCAGGATTCATTTTTTAAAAAGTTTTTATTCAGAAATTGAAAACACCTATGGAAAAATAGCTAAAACAAAGTACAGTTTAATGAACTGGTCTAGAGCAAATATCCATATAAACACTCCGGAGGCCAAGAAATAGGATGTTGTCAGCACCCTGAAAGAACCTCTTTTTTCTCCTTTCTGTGTTACAATTCCTCTCTCTCCCCCCAGAGGTAATCAGAATCCTGATTTCTGTGGAAATCTCTTCTGAGATTCATTTTTACTTTCCCTTATGGAATTTCCTGGGTATTCTTACATCATGCAATCTGTGTCTGCAAAAAATGTTTTGAGCACATTTACCTTAAAAATGTCATCAGCTGTGCAGCAAAGCTCGACTTTGCTGTGGGAAGCGCTTGCTCTCCATCCTTGTTCTGCGGGCCATCAGGCTTGCTTACTCTCGCTTTGAGCTTCTGGAATGTTTTGTTTGGGTCATCTTTCTGAGCCCCTTCAGGATGGAGGCTGCATTCATCAGAGTTCTTAGTTGTAAGCAGTAGGAATCATCTCTGGCTAATTCATTAAAAGGATATGGGCGAGCCCTCAGCTTTCTAAGGTTGGGAAAGTAGGCTTGAAGACCACACTGCCAGGAACAGAGCTCAAAATCATATCACATAAGTGGTCTCAGGAAGCACCTCTGCCACCAAGCTGGGCATGGACATTGCTGCTTGTGCTCCAGACACCACTGACGAGGGACTGTGGGTGCCACCATGACAGCCCCTCTCTGCTGTCAGACGCTGCGTGTGACTGCTCCTCCTGTCGCCATCCTCGCTGGGTGGATTCTTGGGAGTTCTTTCTTCTGCAGGTTGTTTTCTATTTGATGTCTGGAGCAGATGGATCTTATTAGTGGAGCTTGTGTTATGTGCCCCTGTCTTAGCTTCAAAGAAAGATGGGAAAACACATATTTTTGGTTTTTTCTTACCTTCCTCGTACTTTGGTAGTGGGAAGTATACATGTTGCATAAGGTAGGATGTACGTTAATGTAGATCTAGACTCAGCATTTGGATGGTCAGGGACCCGAAAGAGATGTCCACTCTAGAAGCTCTCTATCAGAAATCTATCACTTTTAAGCCAGTTTATGTTATTCTAGCCACTTACATTGCTAGTATAATGCAATGAATATTTGACATGGGCGTATTCCTTATTTCCAGGTGATAATTTTGCCAAGTACAGTATAAGGCCTGGACCAGAATCTGTGTTCTGATGAACTATATATTTTAAAAACCCGTCTGCCTACAATGTGGGAGACCTAGGTTCAATCCCTGGGTCAGGAAGATCCCCCGGAGAAGGAAACAGCAGCCCACTCTAGAATTCTTGCCTGGAAAATCCCATGGATGGAGGAGCCTGGTAGGCTACGGTCCATGGGGTTGCTAAGAGTCAGACACGACTGAGCGACTTCACTTTCATTCTAATTTTAGCTGGTTTTAGAGAATTTCTGTTTTATCTTACTAGATGTAATAGTTAAAATCAGACGGTAACAAGCATTTGTGTCCTGACAGTGTTTTCACTGAGAATTTTCTGGCTTATCAACCCTTTACATTTTTTCCAGGTATGATCTTATTGTATACAAAAAGTTTTGGAAAATAGGAGACACTATATTAGCATTGGTAAATATGATAGGTGGACATATGATCTTCAAAACCAAGATGATACAGTTCTCATTATTGCAAAGGTATTTCACTCTAAGTTACTATGACACTTTGTAAGCACAAGCTTCATAAAATTAACACAAAAATGGGACTTCCCTGATGGCTCAGTGGCTAAGACTACATCCTCCAGTGCAGGAAGCATAGGTTTGATCCCTGGTTGCAGAACTAAAATCCCACATGTTGTATGGTGTGGCCAAAAAAGAAAAAGATGCTGTTCTTCAGTAAACTTTTAAAAAAGTTAATGCAAAAGCCCATTATATTTGTCATTTCATATATATGACTTAAAAATCCAGCTAGTGAAGTTTTCATCTTCTCTGAAACCAGGGCATAATCGAATGGTTGAAGCAGTGGCCGCAGGGGTTGGGGCCTTGCTGATATTGTCCTGGTTGTGCAGGTGGTATGCAGCTTGACTTAGGGTAGATCACTCAGGTTCTACATTTCATCTTTCTAGTTCCTGCAGAAGAGTTCATGTCACTGTCCCTTCTTCACTTTTCTCACATTGGTGATAGGAGAAGACGAGACACAAGTGTCTCAGATGAGCTTCTTAGAATAAACACATGGTAACGTAAAGGCTGTTCCAGAAAAACAAATAGAGATAAATGTACTGTAAAATCTTTATAGCAATATGTATCCTGTTTCCTTAGTACAAAGAAATAAACTGTTGTTATAATATCCTGATGGGAGGACACATTTTTGAATCACTGTTCAAACCACGTGGGGCCTCAGGTTTGAATACTCGAACACTTCAGCTGTGAATTTAGTAGATTAAGGTGGCGGGATGTTTATTTCAGGTTCCGTCCATTTGACCTTTGCCTACAAATCCAACAGAAGTTGTTTTACAGGGTGTTTCTAAACTCATTTCTAAATGAACTAGTTTGAACAATTTTCTCATAGCGTATGTGAAGCCTTAATTCTATAAAGGAAAAACAAGAATACAAGGTTTCTAAATGTGGTAATATTGTAACATAAGTGCAGGAATCAGTTTACTGGTTGCTTGATATTTAGTGATACATTTGATTGCTTTTGTGATTCCAGATAGCAATTATTTCTAATATAATTTATTTTGCAGTGAGGGCCGAGGCAAGTTGACGGTATTTTCAGTTAAAGCTATGTTAGCAACCATGTGTGGTGGAAAAATGCTGGACAAATTGAGATGTAAGTATTTTTATATTATTTGAAAGATTCTATTTTCAAATTAGGACTTTTAAACACTTTTAAATGAATGTTTTTAGAATTTTGGATGATTATCTATTGAACGTTTTTGTTTTTTCTTACTACCATATCACTTTCTTTGCAGCTACTGGCTCAGAATATTCAAATTTTGCCACCTACTGGTCAGATGGAAAAGTTGGTTAAATTGTTAGTTGTTTTTTTTTTTTTTTTTTTTCAGTTTAAAGCAAGAAAACTGAAAAGGTTCAGTGATGTTGACATTAAAAAAATTCTTTTTCAAGCTGGATGCTTTAAAATGCTTAAAAATGTTTTCTATGTTATTAAAAATTATGCTTGAAGTTAATTTTGTTGGTCACTTTTAGTTAGAAAATAAATTTCATTACTTTTACCAGGCTTGGTCAAGTTTAGCCCTTAATCACTCCATGCTTTATCAGGTGGTATTTCTTGTGATTAAACTGTTTTTTAGTACCTTAGAGTCAAGTGTAGTTATGTAGAAATTAGCAGCCTGTTTATTCAGCTATCGTTCCTTTTTTTTCTTATTGTTTTCAATTTTGGCATTGTGCTGTTCAGTGGATACTATTAGAAGGTGGTAAAATGAAGTGGAAGAAGGTAAAATCCACACTTAATTTTTCTGCCTGTCCTTTTTCATTTATTCACTCTTTAGATAGTCCCTGCCTCAGATATGCCAAGCATTGTGCTGGGTGCTTTACATGTGTTTTCTTACTGAGTCTTTAACATGCCTTTGAGCAGCACATGATATTTTCTTTTCCACAGCTGAGTTAACTGAGGGGGTGACACTGGGATTTCAACTCAGGCTGTAGATTGAGAGCCTGCTGTAAGCTGCTTTGTTGTACTCTACCCTGCTTGTCCTGTGACAGGAGACGCTGTGTGATCCAGGTGCCCTAATACAAGTACCTGTGGAGTAAGAAACTGGCAGGTTTCAGGGAGGTGAGATTGAAGCTGTGGGTTTTCATGAAGTGTTGAGATACCTTGTGAATTGGTTTGTTGAAACTGGGTCATCTGTCCCGTAGCATTTCTCATGGACTAGATTTCGGGTGATGTTCCTCTATGGCCAGTGGGTTTTTGTTTTAATTGAAAGGTATGGAGGCGTGATCTGATTCAAGTACGAGCTTTGGGGCAAGATCTCTTCATAGGTGCATTTGTTTTCTGTGCTTTTTCTTACATGTTACCGTGACGTTGAAAGTTGGAAAGTTAGGTGGCTCATTAGATCTAGATTTAGATGCCTAAAGAAAGATCTTTGATAATATATTTGGTCAGTGTTATCTAGTTATCTCTTTTCAAGATCAGCTACAATTTAAAATGAAGTTTTGGTGGAAAAAATTATAGTTTTATTTAAATACTCTTCTGAGTTGTTTTCACACGGTATCTCAAAATATTACCCTTTGGAGCTGAAATTTCTTAGTATTTTCTAAATTCTAGTGTGGTTTTTCTTAGGAAGATAATACAATATGGATGAAATTATGTTTCATTCAAACACAGACAGAAAGAAAGTTGGGCTTTTTTCTGCCTTTTAACGACGATGATACCAGATAAAGAAGTACTGGAGAAGCTGGTTGAAAATAGGAAATTGATTAACTGCACATTCTAGGTGATTCCGGATTCTTTAAGTATCTGTGATTAAATTTGCTACATTTATATGCAGATTTTAATCCACTCCAGTACTATTGCCTGGAGAATCCCATGGACAGAAGAGCCTGGTAGGCTACAGTCCATAGGCTCGCAGAGTCAGACACGACTGAGTGACTTCACTCACTCACTCACCAGCAGCTAGGTACTTGCCTGAAAAATCCCATGGACAGAGAGCCTGGCAGGCTACAGTCCAAAAGGTCGCAGAGTTCAACACAGCTGAGCAGCATAGCACAGCAGCAGAAGAAGTTCAAAAGCCACATTAAAACAAAACAAAAACAAAACCCCACTATCACATGGATCCCTTCCATACTTCACAGAGAATTAGAATTTGCACTTTTTCACTAATAGTTACAACAGAGAACTGCAATAATTTTAGTTCTCAATCAATAATTTACATTTGGTGAAATTTTAGCTTATCTCTACTTTTTTGTTTTAATCATCCAGGGTGGAAACTGCTTTGTATAGTCTGTGCCTCCTGTTTTAAACAGAGCTTACTGATCATAATTTAAACACTTTTCATCCCTTAGGGATGTCATTCTGTGATACATTTAGGGCTGATGGTGAAATCCTGGGTGGTTTGTTCCTTCTCGTCTTTTCAGACTGCTGTGCTTTTTCAGCTCTTGAATTTCTGGTTATCGGTGGTGGCGGTGTATGTTTGTGTCCTTTAGTGCTGGTAAACATGATGGCATTATCAGTGCTCCAGTCTCTACAAGTCTCTCTTTGCTTCTGGTCCACTTTTCATATGCTATGATGGAGGAGACATAACCAGCCTTCTTTGTATTCTATTGAAGTACAAAAGAAGTGATTGCTCATATTGAGAGAAGCACTCACTTTCGTAGTATGATCGTCAGTTTTGGCTGTTGCGAGAATCCATTTTTCCTTTGCTTTCTAGTCACAGCTACGTCCTATTTAGTTGAAGTGGCTGAATAATAGTGTAGCAGAAATTAGCTGTAAGACTGTATTGTAACATCAATTGATATTTGACCATTTATTCACTTTTTCTGCCTCCTTATTCCCTGTCTTTGTTCTTAGTTCCTGCAACCTCCCATTGACTGTACTTTGGCTGTTGCCTCTGTTAATGTTCCCATTAAGTTAGATTTTTCTAATTTATGGAATATGCCTTAGCATTTCTACTTTTATTTTGATTTTTCTGCTTTTTACCTGTTTTAGGATTTTTTTTTTTCTTTAATTTTCTCTCCTTCCCCCATTTTGGGCTTCCCTGGTGGCTCAGATGGGAAAGAATCTGCCTGCAATGCAGGAGACCCAGGTTGGATCCCTGCGTCGGGAAGATCCCCTGGAGAAGGGAATGGCTACTCACTCCAGTATTCTTGCCTGGAGAATTCCATGGACAGAGAGGAGCCTGGCAGGCTACATTCTGTGGGGTCACAAAGAGTTGGTCATGACTGAACGATGAATACTTTTACTTTCCCCCCATTTTATTTGATCTGTTTTTGTTTGCTTGCTTGTTTTATTGTTAAGATAGCATTTTAAATGACTTAACCAATATTTGTGTTTTTAGTTTGAGACATTTCTTAATTAGACTTTTCAGGTCTCTCTTAAATAAGTTTCTGTTCCCAGGTATCATTCATTTATAGATAACCAGTTAACTCTTATGGTCATTAGGAACTGTTTCCAAGATTCAAAGGCAACTTGTCAGGATTCTAAATACCAATGATTTATAATCAGAGAATACAGACTTTAATTATCAGCATGATGAAGACTCAATAATGTCAGGAATCCTCAGAGAAACAAAATTTATAGACTGTAAGCCCATTATTGATTAGACCATACTTATCAATTAATTTAACTGTGTGATTTGCTTGGCCTAATTCTGCTGTTTTCTAAGAAACTTAATCTCTTATTCAAACCCCATCTGTCTTACTCTAAAAGATAGGAACAGATGATTCATGCAATTTATTTTTAAGTCCTTGAGAAAACTGGTGCCATCATTTTGAAGGGCAGTCTGACAGTGTATATCAGAAAAGCTGTAAGAATATTTGTATCCTGTAACTCAGCCTGCTTCCTGTTTATCATAAGGAATTAAAAATCCCAGGTTTTGTATATATTTGTTGCAGCGTTTTTTATAATATTTGAAGACTTGAAACAGCTTTAATGACCAAAAGTGAGAGCTCAGTTACAGTTTGGGATACTGACAGGATGGAATATACTGCCTTTAAAATTATGCTTCAGATCAAAATCATGCATAAATGTAATACAGTTTTAAACAAAAAATTATTATGTGCATAAAAAAAATCCCCAAATGATAACACCCTGTTAGGCATTTTCTCTGAGTTGTGGCATAAAATGGTTAATAATAATTTTTATTACTTATTGCTTTTGTGTGTTTTTGATAGACCACATTTTGAGTAGCCGGGGGAAAGATGACCTGAGGTGGTGTTTTTGCTCAGAACTGGCAGTTCTAGCATTTCAGTTGATTTGCTTCCTTGATGTTTCATTAACAAGCTATAGGGAGTCAACCTTTGAAGTTATAATGAAGCAGTTTCACCTGTTCAGAATTTAGCATCCTCTGCTATAGTCTTTAACCACCTGTCACTGCTTATTTATCATGGCTAGCACTCTTAATCATTCCTTCCCTTCATTAGCAGGAAGTGACTCTTTAATCCGAGTATTTGCTCACATTCATATTTCTCATGTAACCAAAATGTTTTAAAACTGAAAGCAAGAAATGACTGCCTCATCTGCATTTTATGAAAAAGAAAAAGATAAACCAAAAGCAAGGGAGGCCTGGAGACTTGCCTAGGGTAGTTCCTGACTGAGTCAATACTAGAAGCCCAAGGCATGGTTGTCTCCCATCCTCCTGCCTCACTTCGACTTAGTGAATGATGTAGGAATATTCATGAGTTTGAGAATAAAATATGCGCTTGGATTTAGTTACATATAGATATTTATAAATATGCAGATGTGTATACATTTTGTGTGCATGTGTGTGTGGTTTAGGTTGCTCAGTTGGTAGAAAGATGGCAAGAGAAGATGAGAGTCATTTGCCAGCAAAGCTAACATAGAAAAGAAAGTGGCTTTCTTTTCAATAGATTTGAGTCCTTTTGTAAACAGTCCTGTCACCTTGCAGAAGTGTATGGTTGGTCATGCAGGGACAAGAAGGGAATGGATGGATGCAATGAAGAAAGCCGGGGTCATTATCAACAGGGGAAAAAAATTCAATAAATATGTGAGGATGGTAGAATAGTAGCATTATTTTGCTACTACACAAAGGACAGAATATTTTTGAAAGTTTGTACCTGTGTGTGTGTAAGGGCTTGATTGTGGGTTTTCCACAAGGGAGAAAGCCTATATTTTTAACTGGAGACAACTAATGGGAAATCAGCATACCTTCTTTCAGAGGTGTATAAATAGAATTACTGGGGAATTAATCAGTGATCTGGGAAGCAGTTTTTTCCTTTAATTCCAGAAGGGTTTAGGGCTTTAATTAGAGGGCTAGTTGAATTCTGGGGATTTTTTTTTTTATTACATTTAATTAGCTCTTATTTGTTTCTTTCTTAGATTTTTTATAGGTATATAGTAAATCATATTTGCTATTATAGATTCATTGTTACATTTCATTTTGTTATGGATATGAGATGTACTTGGATTCATTGTTATGTTTCATTTATGATAAAAAAATCTAGCAATTATTTTCAGTGTTTTTCTTTACAGATATGAGAAGCCTAGCTTAAAAAAAAAAGGAAAAACTGTTTTAAACCACTAACTCTAGAAGTAATGACTTCTAAGTAATTACTTAACTGTACGTTCAGTTTTAGTCTAGCAGTATTTCTCTTAAAACCAACCACCCAACGAACATGTTTCTGCTTGTTCTCTTACTAGTCTAATGTAAACCTATTAAGTTACAGTTTCTTTTCTCATGGACTAAAAAGTTTTTTTTTGTTTTTTTTTAACTACTACCGCACAATTGCACTCATCTCACATGCTGGTAAAGTAATGCTCAAAATTCTCCAAGCCAGGCTTCAGCAATACGTGAACTGTGAACTTCCAGATGTTCAAGCTGGTTTTAGAAAAGGCAGAGGAACCAGAGATCAAATTGCCAACATCTGCTGGATCATTGAAAGAGCAAGAGAGTTCCAAAAAACATCTATTTCTGCTTTATTGACTATGCCAAAGCCTCTGACTGTGTGGATCACAATAAACTGTGGAAAATTCTGAAAGAGATGGGAATACCAGACCACCTAACCTGCCTCTTGAGAAATGTGTATGCAGGTCAGGAAGCAACAGTTAGAACTGGACATGGAACAACAGACTGGTTCCAAATAGGAAAAGGAGTACATCAAGGCTGTATATTATCACCCTGGTTATTTAACTTATATGCAGAGTACATCATGAGAAATGCTGGGCTGGATGAAGCACAAGCTGGAATCAAGATTGCCGGCAGAAATATCAATAACCTTAAATATGCAGATGACACCACCCTTATGGCAGAAAGTGAAGAGGAAGTAAAAAGCCTCTTGATGAAAGTGAAAGAGGAGAATGAAAAAGTTGGCTTAAAGCTCAACATTCAGAAAACGAAGATCATGGCATCCAGTCCCATCACTTCATGGGAAATAGATGGGGACACAGTGGAAACAGTGTCAGACTTTTTTGGGGCTTCACAATCACTGCAGATGGTGACTGCAGCCATGAAATTAAAAGAGGCTTACTCCTTGGAAGAAAAGTTATGACCAACCTAGATAGCATATTCAAAAGCAGAGACATTACTTTGTCCACAAAGGTCCATCTAGTCAAGGCTATGGTTTTTCCAGTAGTCACGTATGGATGCAAGAGTTGGACTGTGAGGAAAGTTGAGCACCGAAGAATTGATGCGTTTGAACTGTGGTGTTGGAGAAGACTCTTGAGGGTCCCTTGGACTGCAAGGAGATCCAACCAGTCCATTCTGAAGGAGATCAGCCCTGGCTGTTCTTTGGAAGGAATGATGCTAAAGCTGAAACTCCAGTACTTTGGCCACCTCATGCGAAGAGTTGACTCATTGGAAAAGACTCTGATGCTGGGAGGGATTGGAGGCAGGAGGAGAAGGGGACAACAGAGGATGAGATGGCTGGATGGCATCACCAGCTCGATGGACGTGAGTTTGAGTGAACTCTGGGAGATGGTGATGGACAGGGAGGCCTGGCGTGCTGTGATTCACGGGGTCGTGAAGAGTCCGACACGACTGAGCGACTGAACTGAACTGAACTTTTATATGTTATATGACCTAGTAACTAAGTATAACTGAAAATAATACTTTTTTTTTTGAGGAGAGCAGTTAGCCATTTCGCCATCTAATCAGTACTGCTGTGATTGAGTTAGGTATAAATTTGATGGTGTGGATGTATGCACGTATGTTTTTATGATTTGAAGCCATGTACATGTATGTATGTACTTTGTAGCTGAAGTCTCTGATCTTGAATATAACTGCTAGTGTGTCAGTTATGAATACATGGAGTGGCATCAGAAAACCTGACTAGGAGTGGCATTAAAACCGTCAGGATTTGTTTTTCTTGTGTAAAAGTAAGTCCAAAACCTGGCAAGTTCACGGTTGGTACGGTGGCTCAGGGAATCTCATCAGCATTCGGGTTCCTCCTGTTTTCCTGCTCTGCCATATGACTTACCTTTTAGGATTGTGAAGCTGGAAACTTAAAATAATCCTAATTTTAGAAATTCCTTTATTCTCTAATCCAGTTTGCCATCAGCTTCAGTTGCCTACAGTGTGATGTCTTGGAGTTGACCACCCCTCCCCCCATCTGCCACTCACTTCCTTACTTGTGCCTTGTTTACAAAGTTTACAAAGTTTTCCAGCTGATGTCTCCAATCTCATTCTTCCTCTTTTATTCTGCCAGTCATTAACAGTCTGGTTTCTTGAAACCTAACTTTCTAAATATTTCTTCCCTACTTTTAAACCGAATTCAAATTGTTTCCTCTTGAGTTTTCATTCATAACGTGATTACTTTTCTTACTGACTCTTTATTTATCTTTCCTTCTCCATATAAATTATCATAGAACATTCTCTTCAGTGCACTGTTTCCTGTCTGCCATCACTAACAGGCACACTGTAAACTCCCGCCATGGAGGTTTTTATCCTACTCTTTTTTTTTCTCAATTGAAATACGGTTGATTTACAATATTATATTAGTTTCAAGTGTGCAACAGAGTGATTCAGTATTTGTAGAGATTATCCTCCATTTAAAGTCATTATAAAATATTGGCTATATTTCTATGTTATACAATATATCCTTGTAGCTTATTTATTTTATACATATTAGGTTATACTTTTTCATCCCTTAACCCTCATTCCCCCGTCCCTCTCCCCATTGACAGCCACTAGTTTATTCTCTATTTCTGCATTGTTATATTTGTTCGTTTTATATATCTCTGTTCTTCTCTAGTTGTGTCCCAAAACCCCTACTCCCACCATGTTTTTACTTCGTTTCAAATCCTAGTTTTCAAGGCCAAGCTTCTAAATTTCTTTCTTTACAACCCCTGCCTATGTATTTTTTTTTTCTATTCTTCACTATATTTTGAAGAAGTACAGTGTAGTGGAATGTGTTTGGAATCAGTGTGAGTTTAAACCTTGATCTAGACATAACTTTTTGACCTTAAGTAGTTTAACTTTACTAAGCTAGTTTCCTTAGCTATGAAATTTAAACAGTTATGTGCATATACACGTGCGTTTGCACTTACGTGTGCACACACACACACACACACACACACTGTGTTTTTGTGACAGTAAAATGGGGTAATGTTTAGTAAAGTTTCAGTTCAGTTCAGTTGCTCAGTCGTGTCCGACTCTTTGCGACCCCATGAATCACAGCACGCCAGGCCTCCCTGTCCATCACCGACTCCCGGAGTTTACTCAGACTCGCGTTCATCGAGTCAGTCAGTGATGCCGTCCAGCCATCTCATCCTCGATCGTCCCCTTCTCCTCCTGCCCCCAGTCCCTCCCAGCATCAGAGTCTTTTCCAATGAGTCAACTCTTCGCATGAGGTGGCCAAACTGGAGTTTCAGCTTTAGCACCATTCCTTCCAAAGAAATCCCAGGGCTGATCTCCTTCAGAATGGACTGGTTGGATCTCCTTGCAGTCCAAGGGACTCTCAAGAGTCTTCTCCAACACCACAGTTCAAACACATCAATTCTTCGGTGCTCAGCCTTCTTCACAGTCCAACTCTCACATCTATACATGACCACAGGAAAAACCATAGCCTTGACTAGATGGACCTTAGTCGGCAAAGTAATGTCTCTGCTTTTGAATATGCTATCTAGGTTGGTCATATCTTTTCTTCCAAGGAGTAAGTGTCTTTTAATTTCATGGCTGCAATCACCATCTGCAGTGATTTTGGAGCCCCCAAAAATAAAGTCTGACACTGTTTCCACTATTTCTCCATCTATTTCCCATGGAGTGATGGGACTGGATGCCATGATCTTCGTTTTCTGAATGTTGAGCTTTAAGTCAACTTTTTCATTCTCCTCTTTCACTTTCATCAAGAGGCTTTTTAGTTCCTCTTCACTTTCTGCCATAAGGGTGGTGTCATCTGCATATCTGAGGTTATTGATATTTCTGCCGGCAATCTTGATTCCAGCTTGTGCTTCATCCAGCCCAGCGTTTTTCATGATGTACTCTGCATATAAGTTAAATAACCAGGGTGACAATATACAGCCTTGACGTACTCCTTTTCCTATTTGGAACCAGTCTGTTGTTCCATGTCCAGTTCTAACTGTTGCTTCCTGACCTGCATACACATTTCTCAAGAGGCAGGTTAGGTGGTCTGGTATTCCCATCTCTTTCAGAATTTTCCACAGTTTATTGTGATCCACACAGTCAAAGGCTTTGGCATAGTCAATAAAGCAGAAATAGATGTTTTTCTGGAACTCTCTTGCTTTTTCCATGATCCAGCAGATGTTGGCAATTTGATCTCTGGTTCCTCTGCCTTTTCTAAAACCAGGGATTGCAAGATGAAAACAAAAATCCCAGGATAACAGTGTTAAACAAAGTTGAAGTTTATTTTTCTCTTATATTAAGGAAGTCCAGGGGTATGTATTCCAGGATTGATATGGTAGCTTTGTGTTCATCTGACACCCAGGCTTTCTATATCCCTCTTTTCTATCATTCTGGTGTATGATTTCTACATAAAGTTTGAGATTACCACATCATCCAGGGCTTCCCTGATGGCTGAGACAGTAAAGAATCTGCCTGCAATGCAGGAGACCCAGGTTGGATCCCTGGGTTGGGAAGATCCCCTGGAGGGGGGCATGACAATCCACTCCAATATTCTTGCCTGGAGAATTCCAGGGACAGAGGAGCCTGGCGGACTACAGTCCATGGGGTTGCAGAGAGTTGGACAGGACTGAGTGACTAACACTTTCACTTTCACTTTTCATTGTCTAAGGTGGCTGCTGGAGGTGCAGCCATCATTCTGGAGCTGCATTCCAGATAGCAAGAGGAGGAAGGAAAAAGGGATCTATTCCAGGGCAGTCAGCTTTCTTTAACCAGCCTTCCAGGAAATCTCTCACAACCTTTCTGCTTATAGTCTCCTAGTCACATGACTGAAACGTATTGAAAGAAGGCTGCAAAGTGTGATCTCTTAGCTGGGTACATTGCTCCACAAATAAAATTAGTGTTCTATTACTAATGAAGGAGGTAAGAATATTGGGTGTCTACAGGCACAACTGAAGCAACTTAGCACACCACACACGCAAGCAGACTGAGCCATAGCAAATGGTGTGGTTAAACTAATATCATATGCCTCCTTTCTTTCTGTTCTATTTAAGTTAGCTTAGTGTTTAATTCTTCTTTGCTTCATATGTATCTTATTTTTCCCAGTTACTTTGGAAGTGTCTTGAGGGATAAGGACCGTGTATCATACTTCCCTGTTGTGTTTCAAAATACATAGCAGAATGCTTGGCACTTGGACCACTCAGTGAGAACTTAGTATGTATTTGTTAATTAATTGATTTTACTTTCCACTAGGACTATGTTTCTTTTAGCCACTTGTTGAATTTTCCCCTCCTAATGGGTATTTAATGCTTTTCCCTCAACTGCAAACTAGCAGCTATCATGAAAGGAATGTGCCAGAGATTTTCCTTTGATAATTTTCTGTTTTCTGATGCCTTAATAGTTACCCTGTGGTGCTGTGATCTAAATTTTATGTTTCTTTGATTAACATATTTTAAATGTTTCTTTTTTTTTACCCAGTGGTTTGCGATAAAATCCCCAGATTGAACCTAAAGAGTAATGTTAAAATGTATATTGTATGTATCTATTACATACATATTTCTATTGTACCTTTTTATTACGAATATATAGAATATTATTTTTCAAAATACCATGGTTGAAAAGGCCTCAGGAAATTTTTTTTCTCTGCATATTTAACACACTGATTTGTTTGTAAGAAAGCTGAATAATTTGAAAAGAAAGCTTAGGTTATAGTTGTCAAGTTGATTTGAGCTCCAGGTTATTTTTCTTTTTCTCCTCAACTACGGGTGAGAAGAGGAAAATTACTAACCAGAGATAGAAAGCTCTCTCTAAGAAGATAAAGAAATAGTAATACTACTGGAAACCTCTTTCTCAGCTACTTGGGTCAGACATTATGTAAAAACAGAATCTTATAGTATCAAAGGATCTTGCGATAGAAAAGATAATGTGAGTTCTTTTTATTCTACTTTAGAACTTACTAAATGGAATGTTTTAAATGAACATACTACATAAGAATACATTACATCATTAGTATATGAATACACATGTATAATATAGTTTCTTTCACACCCTTCACCAATATTCAACTATATTCATACATTCAAATATGTATATGTCTTATATAAGTACACACATAAATGTAAGAGATAAAGGTGTGCTGCTACAAATTCTTCTTGGAATAAGGTGAGGTGTAAATAGGTAAAATAAAAAGTTATATATTATCCAGTTATGTATGCTCAAAAAAAGTAGGTAGGTGGATGTGTGCGAATGGTTATGTGATCTTTTGGTAGAGTATTCAATGATTGGGAAAGAGGAGCCTTCTCAGCAAAGTAACCACACAGTGTGAAAGAGATTGAGAGTACATGTTAACTAAAAATCATAGTAACTTTATGATACTTTTTAATGATGCTTTTGGACTGGTATACAAATGACATAACAGCTGTTTATAAAAAGTTGGTGTTTCTTTATAGTTTGACTTTATTTGGTTTTATTCTCATAGATGTTTTCTCCCAGATGTCAGATTCCAATGGCTTAATGATATTTAGCAAGTTTGACCAGTTTCTGAAGGAAGTTCTGAAGCTCCCAACAGCTGTCTTTGAAGGGCCATCTTTTGGTTACACAGAGCACTCGGTCCGCACCTGTTTCCCACAGCAGGTAAGGGCGGTTTAATAGGATGTAGGACTTGAAGAGCTCTCATCTGCCCCTCTACCTTTAGTCAGATTTTGCCAGATTGCTTCACTCTAGGGATATAGGTCTTGAATATGGGAGGAAAAAGAGATCAGAGGAGGGAGTATAAAAAGGAGGGAGGATCAAAAATTCACCTGAGAACTCTTTTTGGGAGAGGGGAGGGAAGTCTTTTCTGAAAAAAATGATAAGATTTGAAATATTTCAAATTACTAAAAGTTTCCAGGAAAATATTTGAGATGAAGTATTTGTATTATTGCTACTAGACATATATTACTCTCCCTAGTGAGTTATTAACTGTGAAATATAGGATTTTTTATATAAAACTCTATGCAGTTCAGATCATTGTTTCCTGAGCACCAAAGACAAGCAACGCTGTACAACTCTCAGCTGTCAGCTCACAGTCTCTCAAGAGTATAATGCCATTTTCATATAAAAGAAAGATAGATTTGATTTCTTCTTTATTCGTGAGTGACCTTGTGTGGTCTTGCTCCAGACGTTAGTGTGAGTATATTCCTGAGATCTTGACTGTGCCTCAAAGAACTCAGAGCAGAGTGGGTGCTCGCTGTAGCAGCCATTTTTTTTTTTTCCAGGTAGAGATGAGATAACAGAGCTTCATGCTACATTTAGAAAGTTCTGGAAAGCAGAGAATTTTTAAAAATCTATGTTAAATCTTCCCAGATGGTGCTAGTGGTAATGAACCCGGCTGCCAACGCAGAAGACGTATGAGACACTGATTCAATCCCCTGGTCATAGTTCGATCCCTGGGTCGGGAAGATCCCCTGGAGAAGGGCATGGCAACTGACTCCGGTATTCTTGCCTGGAGAATTTCATGAAGAGAAGCCTGGTGGGCTATAGTCCATAGGGTTGCACAGAGTCGGACACAGCTGAAGTGACTTAGCACACATGTTAAAATTAGTGGGTAAAAGATGAACGGACATAGGATACAGACATAGTTTGAAGGTGTCTCGCCATAGAATATTTATTAATTATAAGGGAAACATAGCAACTTGGCAGTAGAGAAACCTGTCAGATACCACTTTAACCAAGTGATCAAATCCACGTCTCCAGCAGAGGGAAGCGCTGACAATCCTATTTCCTAGTAGGATGCCCTAAGAAGTAGCCAGTATGATTTCTCTTGAGAGAAAAGCACAATCAGAGTCTCACTGGGAAACATTCAATAATGCCAAATGCAGGATTTCTACAACATAACTGGCCCACACACTTTAAAAGGGCAATGTCATGAAAGACAGAGAAAGACTGAGGAGCTGTTCCAGATTATAGGGGTCTAAAGAGACATGGAAACTGAAACACAACCATGATCCGGATTTTTGTTGTTGTTGTTGTTATAAAGGACATCATTGGGACAACAGAGAAAATCTGAATTGAAGCTTGTGGACTAGATAATAGTATTCTGTCAATACCATTGATTTCCTGAGTTTGATACTTGTATTTAATCAAGAGAATATCCTGATTTTGCAGAAGTAAAAAGTTATTTAAAGTTAAAAGTACATCTCTTCTGCAGTGTTAACATTTGAGGAGTCTGGGTTAATGGCAAATGGGAATTTTTAAATAATCTTCTGATAGGCTTTCCATAAATCTGAAATTATTTAGAAATAAAAGGTTAAAATGGCTTTCCCTGATAGCTCCGTTGGTAAAGAATCCGGCTGCAATTCAGGAGACCCTAGTTCGATTCCTGGGTCGGGAAGATCTGCTAGAGAAGGGATAGGCTTCCCACTCCACTATCCTTGGGCTTCCCTTGTGGCTCAGCTGGTAAAGAATGCGCTTGCAGTGCAGGAGACCTGGGTTCAATCCCTGGGTTAGGAAGATCCCCTGGAGAAGGGAAAGGCTACCCACTTCGGTATTCTGGCCTAGAGAATTCCATGGATTGTATAGTCCATGGGATCACAAAGAGTCGGACACAACTGAGCAACTTTCACTTTTACTTTCGAAAGGTTAAAATATGGGATATTTAGCCAGGCCATAGAATAACATATATCCATACATATATCCACCAAAAGTTATATTACAGAACTTCCTGGAAATTCTGACTTTGTTTTCCTGGACATTGAATAAAGTTTGGCAAGAGTTGACTGGCATATGAATATGTGTGTGTGTGTTTCATAGATATCCTAACTAAGCAAAATTTATAGTCTGTGTTAGCAAGCCCCTCATTACCATTATAATCTAGTGTGCATTATTACCATTTTCATTGATTTGAAAGACCCTTTCCATGCCTGACATCTCTCAGAATCTCTTGTATAGCCTGTGGCATCTGACTGTTGCTTTTGGCAGGTGGTGGTTATGATGGGTTGTCATTTCCTGTGCATATGTAATAGCTTGATCATAGTTGTTGCTGTTGTAGGCACTTCAGCTGAGTTATGTCCCCTTTTGGTCCTGCATGTGTTGTCATTTCAGATGTCCTCAGAGAGAGTATACTCTGATTCAGTATTAAAAAGTTGTTGTAAACACAGAAGGTTGTGGACATAACAGAAATAAATTTCACATTAGTGAGATAAATATTCATCATTGGAGAAACTACATATTTTCTTACAAAGCAATATCAGGTGCTTTACAGAAGATTTTCTTTCTTGTTTTTTTTTTTTAAAAGGAAGATATCCACAAATAGATGAAGCTGTGTTTTTATCATTGAGATATGACCAAAATCTTGTCAGTTGAAGCAGTGCCACTGAGCCTTGCAAAATTGCCAAATCCTTCTGAATAGATGAAAGGAATTTCAGTTCATCAGGAGGCTGATGGGACCGATTCACATGTCATGAAGGATTATAGTTAATTATGTCATTGAGTTAGTTTAATTGGCTGAGTGTTTTTCTTTCTTAGTGATGGAAAAAAAAAATGGTGCATCTTACAAATGATGGTGTCTTAGATTGTATGAAATACAGCATATAACATGGATTTTGATATGAACAGGTCTATGGTAATGAGGCCTATATTGCGGGCTTTCATTAGATTGAACAAAATTGCAGCGAGTTGAAACTGAGATTTTACCCTAAGTTAGGCCTGTGGAGGAGAATGTCTTGCTAAATTATTCCTTAGGTAGAAATGACGATGGCTCCAA
The DNA here is from genome assembly GCF_032405125.1 of Capricornis sumatraensis. NCBI lineage: Eukaryota > Metazoa > Chordata > Mammalia > Artiodactyla > Bovidae > Capricornis > Capricornis sumatraensis. Next base: position 32,885,165 of record NC_091069.1, on the reverse strand, counting down.
GATTGTTTTCTTTTTTTAAAATTAATTTTTAATGGAGTATAGTTGACTTATGTTTTCATTTTTTTAAAGGAGATTTTTCAGTTAACAGTGCTTACTGTGAACATTGCTGTAGAAAAGGCCCTGCCCTCTGCTATTACTCATGAGCTGAGAACAGGGTCTGATGGTTCCCTGGCCAGTAGGCAGGGCTGGAGGTTGCTGGGCGTGCAGTGTTGGGGGCTCTTGGCTCAGCTACTTCTCTGCGACACAGTCTGCATGTACTCCCGACCCTGGAGTCTGTGGTTCACTAGTCTTCGGGGTAAGCAGGAAAACTCTTTGCCAAGAAAGATCTGAGAACCGTGGACTCCTAGCCACTTTACTTCCTGCCCTAATGGCAGCCTAAAAGAAGAGGACATGCCTGCTCAGATGCTGCTTTTGATTCATTATTCCTTTTAAGCATAAGCAAATTCGAGTTTAAGTCATCATTTTAAAAAATATCCCTGTTGATGTCCCTATTTTGCTTTAAAAAAACAAACCTTGCAAACTCCTCACTGTCTACTGGGTTGTTAGCCACACACGGCGGTGCTTATCAGTCCAACTGCAGCCTGTCTTTTCTCCTTCACTCCTGATCTCTCCTACCCCTTTGCTTCAGGATGCCATGGGTTCTTTTTAGATATTGCCCCAGTGCCCTTTACATTCCCACCAGCAGTGGGTAAGGCCATCTTTTTTGCAGCCTTGCCAACAGCACATATTCTTTCATTTAGGATTTTTTTGCCAGTCTGAGAGATGAGAAATGTTATCTCAGCATAGTTTTGATTTGCATTTCACTTGTTTTGCATAAGCAAAAGTGATGTTCTTCTCTTTATGTTCTTAGCCCTCACTGAAATGCAGTAGCCCCTTATCTTTTCTCTCTCCTCCAACAAAGGCCTCATATTTCCTATCACAGCTAAATATCTCCTGGTCTTTGATGCTCTGAATCTTTCAATGTAGGATTAATTGCTTCCTGTTCTGCAGTCCCTGGCCAGTTATATGTAGCTCACTAATATCCTGAAGGGATGCACCTTGGTCTTCTTCAGATTTACATCCTCGTGACTAACAGTCTAGAAAGTCATCAGAGCTTGCTAGTTATTTGTTGGATTAATTGAGTAGTGGTTTTAAATCAAATATGGCATGAGAGTTTGAATTGTAATCATAAGCTTAAAGCTTGTGGATATGCTTGCAACCTTATTGTTTTCATTGATACTTTTATTCCATCATTTTCTTAAATGAGACTATCTTTACAATGAGGAAAATGCAGAATTTCAGATTTTTAAAAGACTTTTTCCATTTTTTAAAAAGCTGTAATAAATAAAAGTAGCTCTGACAGAAAGCACAGCAACTTTATATAGCTGTGTCATTGCAAAGTATCCTAATTTTCAAAGTCCAAAATAAATCTGTGATATGGGCAAATTCGGAGCCTTTTAATAATTGAAGGCCAATCCATAACACTGGTCCCATAACCAGTTAATGTGTGTTTGCCCTTGTCAGACAAAATATTTTTATAACTCTACACAAAAGTTTGTATTAAAAACATTTAATCTGAAAGATTTGTAAAATGATATTTTTAAGGCTTTTAGCTAAATGTTGTACACTGTTTGACTGATGACCAAGTAAGTCATAGGACAGTGGATAAAAATTATTTACCTATTGCCCATAAGAAAATAGAAGTTTTTAATAAAAATGATGAGATTGGAAATTGCAATTATGATGATCTAATGCTAAATTATTTTACTTGTTTTCTCATATTATTTTAGTGATACTGGGCTTCCCTGGTGGCTCAGAGGTTAAAGCGTCTGCCTGCAGTGCAGGAGACCTGGGTTCGATCCCTGGATTGGGAAGATCCCCTGGAGAAGGAAATGGCAACCCACTCCAGTATTCTTGCCTGGAGAATCCCATGGACACAGGAGCCTGGCGGGCTACAGTCCACGGGGTCGCAAAGAGTTGGACATGACTGAGCGACTTCACTTTCACTTTCACTTTAGTGATACTGGATTTCTCACTTTTGAGAGATAGTTTGTCCCCTCTTTTAATGCAGGAAAGTTGTAGCTCAGAGTGGAGGGAGGGAAGTGAGAATGGATGGCACCTAGGCTAGTAACTGTCAGTACTGAGGATTAGAATAACAAAGGGCAGGGAGGTAGGTGACGAACTGAAACACTAATTAAAAGAAAAATATGAAAGTACATACAAAGATAAAAACAGCCTCAGTGCTTTATTGAGAAAGGCGAAAATAAATCATGGTGTTTTTGCTCAGTGGATAAGGCAGCTGTTAAAATGATTAGAAAAGAAGACGTTGTAGCAAAACAATAAAGTATTTAATAAAACAACTTAAAAAACAGATCATATATTTTTATCTACGTACGTAGCTCTATAGAAGCATACGCATTTGGAGGGAAATACAGAAAAATGAGAATTGTAATAGGAATGTGCATTGTATGCAGTTTTATTACAGCTTTTATTATATATATTGTGCTGTAAAAAATAAAGAGAAATGCAAAGCATGCGTTTAAGAGCAAAACCAAAATAAAAAGGTAGAGAAAGAGGCAGTCTCTTTCTCACATAGTTATTTTCTGAGTCACGAAGTTTTAGAGCTAGGAACTCTGTCCCATAAGTTCTCAAACTTTCTGGTATCAGGAGCATTTTACACTCCAAAAAACATTTGAGAACCCCAGAGAGCTTTTGTCTATATGGGTTATATCTATCACTATTTCCATGTTAGAAATTAAAATTGATAAATTAAAAATATTAAATCATTTAAAAAGAATAATGACAAGTCTATTATGTATTAACACAAATAATATATTTTATGAAAAATATATTCCAAAGCAAAATTTTAATGAGAAGAATGCCATTGTTTTATATTTTTGGCAAATTTCTTTAATACTTGGCTCAACTGAAGGCAGCTGGATTCTCATATCTGCTTATCCATTCAATCTGTTGTGATATGTTGTTTTGGAGTAAGTATGGAAAAAATAATCTGGTCTCACACAGCTGTGTAGTTGGAAAAGGGAGGAATATTTTAAAAGCTTTTGCAGATAATTATGGATATGCCATGTTGCCTCTGGAACACTCCACCGTACACTCTTGAGAGAATGAACTGGAAAAGGCAGATAATATCTTAGTGTTATTATGGAAGTAGTTTTGGCCTCATGAACTCCCTGGAAATGATTTAGGAACCTCCCAGGGGGATCTCTGACCATACTTGGAGAACCACTGCTCTAGCCCTTGAGAGACAAGAAAACTGAAACCAGATTATTAGGTGATTTTCCCCCAAATCACGTAGTTAATGGAAGACAGAGTCCTGGGACATGGTTCTTCTGGCTTCACTCCTCATGCCTTCAGTGGACCTCCAATTATGGTATGAGTTAGGACAACTTAGGACAAGAACCTACTCATTGGAAAAGACCCTGATTCTGGGAAGGATTGAGGGCAGAAGGAGAAGGGGACGACAGAGGATGAGATGGCTGAATGGCATCACCAACGTGATGGACATGAGTTTGAGTAAACTCTGTGAGTTGGATGGACAGGGAAGCCTGGTGTGCTGCAGTCCGTGGGGTCACAAAGAGTTGGACATGACTGAGTGACTGAACTGAATTGAACTGAGGACAACTTTTGGAAACTGATCCTGAGTGTATTTATAATGGAGTTCTGAGATATCAGATATATCCATTCCTCTGTCTATGGACTTTTAGGTTGCTTTCATGTCTTGCAGTGAGCATTGGGGTGCATGTACCCTTTCAGACCATGTTTTCCTCTGGATATATACCCAGGAGTGGGATTGCAGGGTCATATGGTAGTTCTGTTTTTAGTTTTTTAAGGAACTTTTTCATCTTGAAGATTTTTAAAAAACCTGTAAAACTCCATGATAGGTGAGTCAAGACTTTTTAGGGAAAGTAACATTAGGATTATAAGTGGGCTTGTAAAAATGTAATTTTTAACAAATATAAGAAGATACAGATATATTAAACATTATCATGAATGATATGTTTCATATTTGTTAACTACCTCTGACTAGTTTAAAAAAACTCCCTAGCATCTTCTTCCTCAATTTTAAGTGGATGCTTTTAATTTTATTTTGGTTTATTGCAGTTATTTACATATCCACTAGAAGAGATATTTTCCGTGTCCAAACCTCCATTCAAATGTTGGGTGACTTACTGGTTTTATTTTTGTGTTGTTCACCCGTTCCTCCCAATTTCCATTGAAATCTCAGAAACAGTAGTAACTTGGATGCCTGAGGTGGAAAACACTTTGGAAAACTTTAGCCTGTTTGAGTAGGCATTTCTCAAACCACGCCATCAGTGCACAGCTGTGTATAGAGGGCCTTTGGATGGTGACTTCCTACTGTTATCACCCTCAGCCCTCTAGCATATATGTGAGACCCTTTCCCTCTCTCCATTCACTGCTGGCCTGTACTCTGTCTTGGATCTGAGACTTTGCTTCAGATTTCTTCAGAAGTAGTCTTTTGAAGGATACTCGAGTTGTTCTGATTCAGTTAGGACTTTTACAAGTCATTTAAATGTGTTATTCTTTTATTGTCTCATCTGTAAAACAAAGACAGTAATGCCTGTTTATCTTTTTTCATTTCATATCTTTATTGAAATACAGTTGACTTACAATGTTAGTTCCAGGTGTGTGTGTGTTAGTCCCTGCCGTATCTGCCTCTTTGTGACCCCATGGACTGTAGCCTGCCAAACTCCTCTGTCCATGGAATTCTTTAGGCAAGAATACTGGAGTAGGCTGCCATTCCCTGCTCCAAGCTTCAGGTATGCAACACAGTAATTCCATCCTAGCCTATTTGTCTTATACAGTTGTTTTAAGACTCAAAATAAAATAATGTAAGTGGAAATGCATTTGAATATAGCAATAGTATTTAGGATAGTGTGTTGCAATGTCTGTAGTAATGCAAAATATTATTTTGCTATAAAATTTCCCATGTAATTCATTACACCTTGGTTGTGAGAATCCTAAGTTAGCTTAACATTAGAGTTCAGAGGTAACTTGAAAATTTTTTTTTTTTTCTCTTCACAGAAAAAGATAATGCTAAATATGTTTTTAGACACAATGATGGCCGATCCTCCTCCCCAGTGCCTTGTCTGGCTACCTCTCATGCACAGGCTTGCCCACGTGGAGAATGGTAAGCAGAACTTTCATCATTCAGTCCCGTGTGCTACAGGAAGTATGTGAACAGATAATATTTGTAATGTTCTTAGCTATTGTCACTGAAAATTGTAATTGACATTTGTTGGCACTCCATCATTTGAATTTGTAGTTTCGGCTTTCAAAGAAGAGTATTTATTTCTCAAAAAAAAAAAAAAAAAAAAAAGAGGAAAGAGGACATATTACTTAGGATACCAATGTAGAAATATCAGGTCAGAAAACTTTGTGTTTCGAACTCTAGGCTTTTCCCCCTAAATTCCAGATGATTGTTTTCTGCTTGATCCCACCCAATTTAGCCATGACTTCCTTTTTTCCCCCTGTAGTTTATAAAAAGCTTAGCTCCAAAAAATTGAATGTATTAAATATCCACCATTAAAATTATAATTATTTTGGAATAGTTTAAAGGAAAGTAGCTAAGATAGAATTTGGTACTTGGTTTCACCAGTACTGTTTTTTCCTTTGCTACCGCGCTACTCTCAGTATTCTCCCTAAGTGCATGCATGCCAAGTGGCTTTAGTGGTGTCCAGTTCTTGTGACCCCATGGACTGTGGAGCCTGGCAGAATTCTCCAGGCAAGAATACTGGAATGGGTTTCTTCCTGACCCAGGGATCAAACCTGTGTCTCTGGCATCTCCTGCTTTGGGAGGCAGGTTCTTTACTGCTAATGCTACCTGGGAATCTTTGTTTCACTTGGAACTGAAATGATATTTACCTCTGAGTAACTTCTTAGGTTTTTCTAGTATTGTTATCAGCTTATCTCCTTGTTTAGGTTGTTTCAGTTCATTAAAGGAAAGGCCCTGGTTTTCTCTGGACCTTCCCTTCGCTCATGGCTCTTGCCTGTCTCTCCTTATTCCACAGAAGAGAAAGAGTGAAAGGTGACAGGCACTAAAAATTAGAGTCCTCGTCTTCATTTTGTAAGAATGAGAGAACATAACCATACTCTTATACCTTCTGCCTCCTATTCATATCTTTTTTTTTTTAATTTCTCAGCCTTTTGCCCAATTATGACTTTAGTTCACAAGTCCTTAGATGCAAGATTATTTTCCAAAAGTTCTGGAATTTCTTGAGTAGACTAAAACAGTTAAATTTTAAACAGTATTTTTGGAAAGAGATTTGTGCTATTAAATTATAACAATATTGCTTCCTTGGGGGAGCAATACTTTTATAGTCCTAAATGTTTTAGTAGTTTCATATCCAGCTCATTTTCATAAAGTCATTTTAGGCCTACTCTGCCAAGTAGAGGGAATCTCATTTGTTGAGATGTATTATCATTATCCATGTGAACATTTTGTTGTGACTTTCTATGTAGTATTTATTGATTACATTCTCATGTGATTAACACTTTGATTACTCTTTAGAAATATCTTGGTGACAAAAATTTAAATTTCTTAGAGGAAGTTTAAACTTTCAATTTCTCATTCCAGACTTTAATCTTTCTGTTATTCTTTAGTGATCTTGTTGCATTATTTTTTTCACCAAGTGCTCAGGTTTTGTCCTTGTTTGTTTTGAGTCTTGATTCTCTAGTTAACCTACATTGTTGGAAGCAGGACTAGAAGTCCTTATAATTGAGATAAGATTGCCTTTGTATCCATAGGGCCATAAAGAGCTATTCAAATGATGATTTGGCTATTAACACCCCTCTTTCCTTTGACTTAGACTTGTGTTCAGAACTGAATTGGCAAAGGGAACAATGTTGCTTTCAACATTTTAAAGTATAAATAACAATCTGTAATACACAGTTGTGCATTTATTGCCCACTTTCCACTCAATGAACTGGACTTTCAGGCCCCAGTAACCATTATAAATCCTAACTGCCAGCTGGCAGTTTTCCACCAGGTAAGATGCTGTGTGAGGCGGAGAAAAGAGTGGCAGGTCACTGAGTTTCCCTTCCTCCAAATCACTGCCCCTTCATTGGTTAGATTAGAGTACTTTATTTTATGTTAGTACTTAGAGCTCTTACCTAAAACTAGTACTTTTTTAAAAAATTAAAAAAAAATTTTTTTTAATTGAAGGACGATTGCTTTACAGAATTGTGTTGGTTTCTGCCAAACCTCAACATGAATCAGCCATAGGTGTACATATGTCCCCTCCCTCTAGAGCCTCCCTCCCACCTACCTCCCCATCCTCACCCCTCTAGGTTGTTACAGAGCCCCGGTTTGAGGTCTCTGAGTCATACAGCAAATTCCCATTGGCTATCTATTAAAACTAGTATTTTGATGTGGCTTGCCTTACTGTTTTTTTTTTTTCACCAGTTCCCATTTGCTCCCCAGTATGTAATAGTATTTAATTCAGCAAACATTTCAAGACCATCAATCCAAGGGACTGTGTGAAATACCACTTTGCAGTTAATAGAGACACATAGCATGTCGTCCTGACCCTCACAGATTTTATGTTAGTGAAGGAGACATGTCCACAGCCAACAATATACATCTCTTTGGATTGGAAGAGAAATTTGGAGTGAAGGTGTCTCTCCTCCTTACTTATACATGTATGCAAACTTTGAGACATGAATGATGTTTTAAAGAAGGAAATTGGTTTCTAAGGTGAATTGTAATTGATTCTCAATGGGACCTTTTGGTATTGTCTTTTTATTTCAGTAAATGGCTGGTTCAGTTCAGTTCAGTAACTCAGCCCTGTCCAGCTCTTTGCGACCCCATGAACCGCAGCACGCCAGGCTTCCCTGTCCATCACCAACTCCCGGAGTTTACCCAAACTCATGTCCATTGAGTCAGTGATACCATCCAACCATCTCATCCTCTGTTGTCCCCTTCTCCTCCTGCCTTCAATCTTCCCCAGCATCAGGGTCTTTTCCAATGAGTCAGCTCTCTGCATCAGGTGGCCAAAATATAGGAGTTTCAGCTTCAACATCAGTCCTTCCAAGGAACACCCAGGACTGATTTAGGATGGAATGGCTGGTTAGATGAACTAAATAGAAGACAGTTGCAGTTCTTCAGTTCTAGTCGTGTACACCTTGGCTTTTATTTTGGTCTTCCACTGCACTGGCCTTCTTCTCCAAATGACAGTGACTTCTCTCTCTCTCTCTGGCCCTCTCCTCCCCACCCTCAAGTCTTCCACCCTGTGGAGTGCTCCTATTGCCGCTGCGAGAGCATGATGGGTTTCCGGTACCGGTGCCAGCAGTGCCACAACTACCAACTCTGCCAAAACTGCTTTTGGCGAGGCCATGCCAGTGGCCCTCACAGCAACCAGCACCAGATGAAGGAGCATTCCTCTTGGGTAACTGCTCTGTGTCTCAGTCTGTGTCCCCAGCACTTATCTGTTTCATCGGTAACAGCACTAAGGGCTTCTTTCCTGATAGATGCCTATCAAATGAGGATGTGGCGTCATAAAATATTAACCCTGACTTTCATGATGGGGTTTGCAGATATGTTGTGCTTCATCACTTGATTTGACAAGCAGAGTTGTTGTTGTTTGTTTTTAACATTTTGCAACTTTGTATTCACATTAAATAAAATATCACGACCATCTTCCCTTGACAAGACATTTGCTTTCACAAAACTGAGCTTTGTTTTTACATGTGTCGTACGTATTAAAGATGTTCCAGAGTGTATTTTGTGCTTTTCTTGAGCATTTAGGGTCAGTGCTGCAGTGCACATGCTTTTGAGGAAATCTTTGTGCACATTCTAAATTATCTCATTAGCATAAGTTCCTACAAGAAGCTAGCTGTGTTATGAGGAAGATTTAAATTTCTCTTTTGCAGGCAAATTTTATTCATGCTTATAGGATTTAAATGTTGCAAAGAAAGCTGCATAAGATGAAGGTAGATTTTTGCCTCTTGAAAATTGGGGAAATACTGTATTTTACAGTTGCCGCATTGATGTCTACTTTCAAAAGTAGTCTTCTAAATAACAATATTTAGGTGAAGGTCAGTGTTTTTAATTTCTCTGTGTAGTGTTTATAAATCATGTAACAAGTTTAGCATCAGTCATTTTTTTTCTTCCCTCCATCCAGTTTATTTCCAAAGTTTTAAAAAATGCCATATTTTTATTTCCTAGCAGTTGCTATAGTCTTGTTTTAAAACTTTTTTCTCTAGTTCTTGTTTGTTGATTGGTTGGTTGGTTTGCTAAAAGGTAGAAAAATATTCAGGGTCATAAGTATAATTGTGGATCTAGGTTCTTTAGCCTGGGCATCGTACTAAACTTTAAGTATTAGAAAGCTTCATTATTGGCGGCTGGGAGCAGGTCTTTTTTCTTTTAGTTAACCTTCTTAAAACTCAACCAAGAAAAAAGCAAATAAGGGATTAGTTAAAATCTAAGAGCAAACTTTAATCAAGTGTGTACTTCATTTCCTACATCTTTGATAATGTGTTAGAGATCATTTTTTTATTAGATGGCTTTTCAGTTACAATTAAACCATAAAATTTTGTTAAACTGAACCTCCTGTCCTGAGTCTTGTTGTATTGTAAATTCCAATTTTTTTTTTTGGTTGAAGAGACATTATTTTAAATTTTTTAAAAAGGCAAAGGGGGGAAAAAAAAACCCAACAGTTTATTCTCTTTCATTGGCTAGGAAGAATTTACAGATTTTAAAATTGTTACTTTTTCTTCAAGTTTAAGTCTCCCATGCTGTTAATTGACTTTTTAGTATTTTTTGGCTGTTTCTTGTTTAGAGTCTCACTCTTTACACTGAGATAGCTCTTTGCTATCTCAGAATGATTGGATTCTCTGAGTGTATCTACTGAAAATTCTCCTTCTAGATGTCAGGGCTAGGAGGATAAGGATCTTCTTTTTCACCTCGGTTTAAGCTTGCTCATTTAGCTAATTTATAACCCTTGTAGAAATGGGAATTTTACATTTATTTAAACATCAGTGATTGAATATTGCTCTATGATTTACAAAGCAGTTTTTCATACCCTGTTGATCTATAGCATACCTAAAGTACAGAAATCACATGTGAATTTTAAAATTTCTATTTGATCCTCACAACACTCTTGTGAAGTGTGATACCCATTAAAAAAAAATTTCAGTTTTGTTTTTTTTTCTAGTTTATTCATTCATTTTTGTGGTGGTGACTTAAGACTTCAAGAACATCAAGTGTTATCAGCAAACATAATTTTGATGCTGGTGTCATAAATGTATCAGTTCTGAATTTTGATGAGTATATACATTATGATGGTCAGTGCATCCTGGGAGGATCTTTTAGCAGTGTGTGTGTGTGTGTGTGTTTGTGTGTGTGTGTGTGTGTGTAACTTGTTTTTAAGATTAGGGCTCTGTGTGCAGTGTTCTTGTTCTTCAAGGAAGATATTGGTGAATTTTGAGGCTAATTGGGTAAAGAAGTTTCCACCTAAGAAAAGATATATAGTCAGTTTAGTGGTAATTTTTTTGAAGTTTGTCCACTATATTTGTATTAATATTTTGAATGAATGTTTCTCTGTATGTTTATAACAGATGAATTTAGTGTGCATGAATTCCATTATAGATTTGATATGTATATCGTTGGTGCTGGGAATTTTTATTTTTCCAAAAGTTCTGTTTAATGTTTTATGTAAGTAACTACGCAGTATACTTCATTATTCTTTTAGTCATCAATCCATTCTTTCACCTTTCTTATAGAAAAGAAGCCATATGGTACCATACTTGTGATTCATTCTGTCCATTTATTTATTCAAAAGATATTTTTTGAGCATCTGCTATGTTCCAGGCAGTGTAAAAGGCTTATGAGATCTATCTATGAACAAACCGGACAAAGACTCCTACCTTCAGTTCAGTTCAGTTGCTTAGTCATGTCCGACTTTTTGTGACCCCCAAGGACTACAGCACGCCAGGCTTTCCTGTCCATCACTGACTCCCAGAGCTTGCTCAAACTCATGTCCATTGAGTCGGTGATGCCATCCAACCATCTCATCCTCTGTCTCCACCTTCTCCTCCTGCTTCAATCTTTCCCAGCATCAGGGTCTTTTCAAATGAGTCAGTTCTTTGCACTAGGTGGCCAAAGTATTAGAGTTTCAGCTTCAACATCAGTCCTTCCAATGAATATTCAGGACTGAGTTCCTTTAGGGTTGACTGATTTGTTCTTTTTGCTGTCCAAGGGACTCTCAAGAGTCTCCAACACCACAGTTCAAAAGCATCAATTTTCGGTGCTCAGCTTTCTTTATAGTCCAACTCTCACATCCATACATGACTACTGGAAAAACCATAGCTTTGACTAGATGAACCTTTGTCGGCAAAGTCATGTCTCTGCTTTTTAATATGCTGTCTAGGTTGGTCATAACTTTTCTTCCAAGGAGCAAGCATCTTTTAATTTCATGGGTGCAGTCACCATCTGCAGTGATTTTAGAGCCCCCCAAAATAAAGTCTGTCACTGTTTCCACTGTTTCCCCATCTATTTGCCATGAAGTGATGGGACCGGATGCCATGATCTTCGTTTTTTGAATGTTGGATTTGAAGCCAGCTTTTTCACTCTCCTCTTCGTACTCTGGTGGAGCTTAAATTTTAAGGGGTGTTAAAGAGACCACTAGGGCTTGCCAACATCACTGTTTTCCTGTTTTTGCTGGGCACACATCTAGACTACATTTTTCAGCCCCTCTGTATCTAAAAGGACCATGTGAATAACTCTTACCAGGGGAATATGATTAGAATGATACATGTCTTTCCAGAACAAGGCAGTTAATAGCTGGATGCCTTTTCTATTTTCTTTATCAGCTTAATGGAGAGAATTTCTTTAGGATCCAGAGAGGGTGAAACTATAAAACTTCTTAAGGACTCTGAGAGGTAACAATTATAAAATGAAAGGAAACTGGGTCTTTGAACAATGGGTGGGAAGAATCCTGCCAGCCTGTGTGACTCTCAGAGGAGCAAGAAAGAAACCTTGTATTAACCCACTGAGGTTTTAGTTTTTGCAACAGTGGTTGATACTAGAAGTGGAGTTCTATTAAAGCAAAACCTTTAAATTTGTTTCACTGACTTAGCAGTCAGGTAGCACGCTGATGAGGACACTGACATTGGGCATGGGAAGGACAGAAACCCAGGTTCCGCAGAGGTGACCGGTTTCGAAATTTGTCATCCATGATAACTTGGGAAACCTACCTCATGCCAGGCTAACTCTTGGTTAAACATTGGAAAAGGTCACAGTGTGTGTTGACTTATTGTTAAGGTATTACGTGAAAGAGAGGAGGTAAGGGAAGAATTGGCTAGTTTTCAAGCAAAAAAACGAAAGGAAGTAGAGAAAGTTGGGGCAGAGAAAGGAAAAGCAGACTGTTTTAGAGAGCAGGAGGTAAGAGTTGAGAGAGGCTTCGAGCATCAAAGACCTAGTAAACATTCTCAGTTGAAAACAAGTGACCCAGTCCTGTGGCCAAGCTCAGATGAAGGGTCAAAGTCCATCAGAACTGCTGCTCTCACAGAATTATCTTGCTCCCACCTGCATAGCTTCTGATTTACCGGCTCCAGGATACACAGAACCTGGACACAGGCCGTTTTTGAAAGTTCCCCCAAGTGATTCTGTTTTGCAGCCAGAGTCGGAAACCGCTGACCTATTGTTTCATCTGGCCTCCAGGTGGCTGCTGTTAGTTGAAAGCAAGAGTCAGGGAGGGAAACGCATAAATCAGGATTGAGAATTGTGTCTGGGAAAGAACTTAGTGTGTGGTTTCTGGCACATGGAACTGACTAGAAACAAATAGATCAAAGGCCTGCTAAATTTTTGAGGGAATTATATTGGCAATGGAACCATGAGCCTATTTGAGCTGTAAATGTAAAACTATTTAAGGACCCAGAATTTGCTCTGGAAAGAGGTGGGTTGTGAAGGTTTTACAGCCCCTTAGGAGGGCATGCCAGAGCCCACTTGAACCAAGGAGGATATTGGATGAAGAAGAACCTTCTGCTCTTGCCCTGCTATTGTCTGTTGGGACTAGGGAGGGCGGGTGCAGATAACACACTTGTTCAGTTCATAGGATGCAGCCTCAGGAACTGCACATGTTTTTCTTCCTGGATCAGTTCAGTTCAGTCAGTCAGTTGTGTCTGACTCTTTGCAACCCCATGCACTGCAGCACACCAGGCCTCTCTGTCCATCACCAACTCCTGGAGTCCACCCAAATCCATGTCCATTGAGTCAGTGATGCCATCCAGCCATCTCATCCTCTGTCGTCCCCTTCTCCTCCTGCCTTGAATCTTTCCCAGCATCAGGGTCTTTTCCAACGAGTCACTCTTCACATCAGGTGGCGAAAGTATTGGAGTTTCAGCTTCAACATCAGTCCTTCCAATGAACACCAGGACTGATCTCCTTTAGGATGAACTGGTTGGATCTCCTTGTAATCCAAGGGACTCTCAAGAGTCTTCTCCAACACCACAGTTCAAAAGCATCAATTCTTCTGTGCTCAGCTTTCTTTGTAGTCCAGCTCTCACATCCATACATGACCACAGAGGCAAGGTAGTTTACAGCAATTGTGTCTTCTCCAGTCTCTCTGTCTTCACGCTTCCCACTCCCTCTGTACATTTGCCCAAATGAAAGGATCTCTGTTAGTTCCCAGAGGCAGAGTCCTTAGATGAAAGGAAGCTGGGTACCTGAATGCCTGGATCAGAACCCGTCTGCCAGTTTATACTCTTGCATGAGCAAGAAATCAGAAAAAGGAATGAAGGGTAGGAGTGGAAGAGTCTTAGAGGCCTTGTTGACAAAATGAGATTTGAGTGGTCTTAGAAGCTTGCCTACAGACATCTGGGAAGAGCAGGAGTTTTCAGTGTCATGGCTGTAGAGCAAGACTGTGCCTGAATTCAGGGAACAAAAAAAACCCAGAGTGGACAGAGCAAGGGGAGAGCTGTAGGAGAGGAGGTCAAAGAGGTGACAAGGGCCTTGGTGGCCATTGTGAGGACTTCGACTTTTACTATGAGTGAAAGAAGGACTCTTTACAGTTTTGAGTAGAAAAATAGCTTGCATTGATTTATATTTTTAAATGATCAGTCTGGATGCCATGTAAAAAGTGAACAGTGGAAGGGAAAGATAGAAGCAGGCCATTTTGGAGAGGTAATTGCAGGAGTTAAACAAGACATGATAGGATATTAGCAGTAGAGATAAAAAGAATTAGTAGCAGATAAAAAGAATGGAATTAAGATATGTTTTATAAATCTGTCTCATGGGTTGAATGTGGCTTGTGAGAGGAAAGGAGTCCAAGGAAATGCTAAGATTTTGTCCTAAAGTTATAAGGATGGAATTGCCATCAGCTGAGGCAATGGCAGCCCACTCCAGTACTCTTGCCTAGAAAATCCCATGGACAGAGGAGCCTGGTGGGCTGCAGTCCATGGGGTCGCTAAGAGTCAGACACGACTGAGTGACTTCACTTTCACTTTGCACTTTCATGCATTGGAGAAGGAAATGGCAACCCACTCCATTATTCTTGCCTGGAGAATCTCAGGGATGGGGGAGCCTGGTGGGTTGCCATCTGTGGGGTTGCACAGAATTGGACATGACTGAAGCAACTTAGCAGCAGCAGCAGAGATGGGGAAGGTTTGGGCTAAAGATCATTTAACAGTGATTATAAAAAAAACACAAAAACCTACAATACTACATCTAGAATACTTCCTCCAAATCTGAATCATTTAAATATGGTAATAAAAATTCTACTGAATATGATGAGTAGTTATTTGAATAAAGTTTTTCTTTTAAAAGTATAATTTAATAGAAACTGTGATAGTCTCTGTGACTGAGTTAACCACTTAAATCCTCGTTGAGATCATAAGGCTGGGATGATTGACAGGAGCCATCTCTGTGTGGGCCTCTGAATGTGGCTTCTGCTTTTCATGGTGTGGATTCTGTGTTTTAAGAGAGAACATCCCTGCAGGAAGCAACTGGAGTACCAGCGTGCCTGGCGCACTGGGGAAAGCCACAAGGCCTTGTCTGACCTGGCTGTGAAGTTTTATCATAATACTCCACCATATTCTGTTGGTCACGTTTGCTAAGGCTAGAGAAGGGACTTCATCTCTGATGATGGTGAGGTGGTAATAAAATTTATTACAGTGAGCATGGGTGGCAGGAGGGATCACTGCAGTTATGTTTGGAAAATACAGTCTGCCACCCAGAGGATAAAGCCTTACAATCTGAACAGGGATTTCCACCCAGCCAAGGAGACTATCAAGTTTTTCTGCTAAATTAGTGCAGGTTGGCGGCATTAAGTTTATTCATACTGTTGTGCAGCCATCACTGCCATCCATCTCTGGGACTTTTTCATCGTCCCAAACTGAAACTCTTAATCCTTTCCTGATAATGCACGGAGGATGGAGATAAACAAGCCTGCTCCCACTCCTTGCCTTCCCCTCTGCCTTACATTCTGATCTCTGTGCATTCTGGTCTTCACTTTACCAAGAGAAATTTGACCAATTCCCATGTGGTCGTCACTGCACGATAGGGAGTATGTGTGTGTGTACAAAGTACACTTGTACCGCAGTACAGTTTGTTGGTAGACTGTCTTGGTAGAGGTAGTTATGTAACTTAGCTGAGGATATGGAAATTTCACCTTTCTTCCCACCAGATGGCAGACTCCACCTCAGAACAAAGTTATCCTATACTTGAAAACCTATAAATGACAAAGTATTGGATTTAACAACCTCTGTTACTGTGATTGCTTGTTTTCTTTTTTGAGTAAATGTTAATGGGCAACTCATATATGTCCAGTGTAGTTGTTTGGGCAGTAATGATATTAAACCATTTACTTGAAGGAATCAGAGAAGCTTATGTTGTTATAGACTCGAAACAGTTAAGACTGTTGACTTTTGTCAGAAGCAGATTTCATTTTCATGTGGTTAGTATACCTCGCCTCCCATCTCTAAAATTCTAAAAGATAGTATGTCTTCATGGAGGAGGAGGTATGTTTCTTGGCCATGCCCCTGTTTAGTTCTAAATAGTTTCATGTCATAGTTCAACAGCTACTTTGTACATAGTACAAAACTAGGCAGGAAGATTATTTTTTACTTTTAAAAAAATCTTTATTATTTATTTTTTTGGTTGTACCACTTGATGTGTGGGATCCTAGCTCCCTGACCAGGGATCAGACCCATGCTCCTTGCATTGGAAGAGTAGAACCTTAATCACTGGCCCACAGGGGACATCCCAGGACGACTATTTTTTAAAGGCATAAAACAGTATCCTCACTTTTAGCAAGTTATAGAAAGAGGTGAGATACACAGGTAAAGAAAATTGGTACAAAATCTAGTCCCTTAGGCCAGTGCCCCATGCTCCTCAGAGAAACTGCTGAAACTTACACACTGTGGCTTACACTCCTTGTTGACAGCAAGGAGAGCAAACCAGTCGATCCTTAAAGAAATCAACCCTGAATATTCATTGGAAGGACTGATACTGAAGCTCCAATCCTTTGGCCACCTGATGCGAAGAGCCAACTCATTGGAAAAGACTCTGATGCTGGGGAAGATTGAGAGCAAGAGGGGAAGTGGGTGACAGAGGATGAGATGGTTGGATGGCATCACAGACTCAATGGACATGAGTTTGAGGAAACTCAGGGAGATAGTGATGGACAGGGAGGCCTGGCGTGCTGCAATCCATGGGGTTGCAAAGAGTTGAACATGACTTAGTGACTGAACAACAACTCAATGTTAAACAGTTGCCACTGAGCTGACAGTTGCATTCCTAGGTGAAACTTGAGAATTCTCTTTTGAGAACTGGAGATACTCTGTCCACACAAAAGCTTGTACATGAATGTTCATAGAGACAGCATTCAAAATACCTAAAAAGTGGAAGTAGACCCAAATGTCTGCCAACTGATGAACAGATAATCAAAATGTGTTATGTCAACATAATGGAATATTACTAGGCAACAAAAAGGAATGAAGTACTGATGCATGCTTTCATGGGAAGAACCCTTGAAAATATGTAAGTGAAAGCAGTCAAACATAAAATGGTACATAGGGTATGATTCCATTTATATGAAATGTCCACAGTAGGCAAATATGTAGAGACAAGGTAGGTTAGTGGAGTGGGGAAAAAGAGTACTGAGTTTCTTTTGAGGGTGAACAAAAGATCTGAAATGAGATACTAGTTTTGGTTAACAACTCTTTTGAATATATTTTAAAAACCACTGAATTGTGACTTTAAAAAGGTGAGTTTTATGATATGTGAAGTATGTATCTCAATAAAGCTGTTAAAAATTGGTCAGGGAAAGTTTTTCTTAAGAAGTGACATTTGAGCTGAGATTGGAATGACTAACTTGAGGTTGGTGGTTATGAATTCAAAGTCAGACCAGTTGGTGAGGTTGTGCATTTTACTTCCGCCCCCTCCAGTGTGTGAGAAACAGAGTAGGTAGAGTTGGTGTTTTAACAGAAGATGACGAAGGGAGAGAGCTGGCGAGAGAGGTTGGAGAGTCAGCAAAGAAGTGAACGTAATAATGGGCCGTAGTGTGCAAGTTGGGTAAAGAGAGAGATGAGACTGTGAGGAAGGTAAGGGGCTGGGTGAAGCTGGTAGGCTCAATGACGTTTAGGTCCCACTGGTGTTGAATTGTTGCTGGAGGCAGGACGCTGGAAGGAGCAAGCTAGAAAGATAGAAGTTGGTGTGAGAGTAGGGTGCTTGACTCAAGGTTTTAGATAATATATGACAATTGTTAATACAGTGTTCTAGAACAAGACTTGAAACTGGTGGCTGATGCAGAGTGGAGGGCAGGTTGTTGTAGGAGAGTTCAGGGAAGACCAGTGTATCAGTTTCTTAAAGTTGCTGTAACAAATTACCACAGACATGGTGGCTTAAAACAGAAATTTATTCTGTCACAATTCTGGACACCACGATCTTTTATTTTAAAGTTTATTTTATTGAAGTGTAGTTGATTTACAGTGTTGTGTTAATTTCTACTGTACATCACAGTGATTCCGTTTTATATATACATATACATATATACATTCTTTTTCACGATCTTTTTCACTATGATTTGTCACAGAATATTGACTATAATTAAAGCTTCCCTGGTGACTTAGCCAGTGCTGGAGATGTGGGTTCAGTCCTTGGGTTGAGAAGGAAATGGCAGAATGGAGAAGGAAATGGCCACCCACTCCAATATTCTTGCCTGGGAAATCCCCTGTCCATGGTGGGCTACAGTCCATGGGTCACAAGAGTCAGAAATGACTTGATGACTAAATGACAGTGACAAATTGAACATAGTTCTCTATGCCATACAGTAGGACCTTGTTGTTTATCCCTTCTATGTGTAACAGTTTGCATCTACTAACCCCAAACTCCCAGTCCATCCCTCCCTCACCTCCTCCTTCGCACCCACAAGTCTGTTCTCTGTCCGTTGACACCGCAATTTGAAATCAAGATGTGAGCAGGGCGACACTCCCTCTAGAGGCTCCAGGGAAGAATCCATTTGTGTTAGGGTTCTCCAGAGAAACAGAATCAATTGGGTTTACATTTATATAAGAAGTGATTTATTGTAAGGAATTGGCTCATGCAACAGTAGAAGCTGACAAGCCCCCAGATCTGTGGGAAGAGGCAGAAAGCCAAGAACCCAGGACAGCCAAGGCTGTAGTTCCAGCTTGGGTCTGAAGGTGTGAGAACCAGAACTGATCATGTAGGTCTGTGTCTGAAAGGCCTGCAGGCATGAGACCCAGGAAGAACAGATGTTTCCATTCCAGTCCAAAAGCCAGAAAACCCAGTGTCCCAGTTCAGAAGAATTCTCTCTTTCTTGAAGGAGGGTCGGACATTTTATTCCGTTCAGGTCTTCAACTGATTGGATGAGGCCCACCAGTCTGAGAAATCTGCTTTACTCAGTATACCAATCTGTGTTAATCTCATCCAGAAACACCCTTATAGGAGCACTCAGAATACTGTTTGCATGTCTTGGCACACTTGGCATAGATGAGTTGGCACACAGAATTTACCACCATGCCGTGCTTTGTCTCTTCCGCTTTTGTGGCTGTTGTCTTTCCTTGACTTGTAGCTGCCTCGCTCCCGTCTCTCCTCCTTGGTCACATGGCCGCTTCCTCTTCTCTTTCTTCTCTGTGTGTCTATCTTACAAGGATACATGTAATTGCATTTAGGGCCCATCCAGATAATCCAGGATAAATGCTTCCTTCCCAGATCTTTAACTCAGTTACCTATTTTGCCATTGAAGGTAATAATTGCTCTTCTGACATATAGGGTTCCAGAGGTTAGGATTTGGGCATATCTTTTGAGGGGTTCACCATTCAATCAACCACAGTAGTGTTTGGGCAACTTTGTGAATGTTGAAATGAGTAAGAATTATGGCAGTAATATTGAACTCCACTAGAGAGGGATATTTAGGGTTTTGGTGACATGAAATTCACGTCATGATCACATGAAATTCAAAAGTAGGGTTTTAAGGAAAAGGGGAGAAAATCTGAGAATAGCTATCAGGTTCTAGGAGGACATCTCCCCCTCACCCCTGCGGGAGATCCAGCTGTTTGAGGGATGTGAGAGAAAAAACGGCTGCCACTTGAATAGCTGCAGAGGAAGCCAAGCCTTCAGGGAAATCCAGGTTTCCTAGTAGAGCAAGAAGGTGAAAGTAAGACTCAGAGGAGAGGCTCCTCAGACAGAGAAGGGGTTTTGCTGATGGTAGACTTGCAGACGAGTTGAAGGATTTGAGAGTGGACGGTTAGTAGGAGATGGGGTCTTGTGAGGCTGTGCAGAACCTTATGAAATCAAAGTCCAAGTGGGGGACTCGAGTCTCTTATGAAACAGGTGTAACCTGTGATAAAAGTTGTACTGAAATTAGCCTGTCTCCTAGGCAGATCATGGTGCTGCTGATGAGAGTATTGTTGGGAGAGGGTCTTGCCAGGAGCACGTAGACCTCTGGGTTCCCATCTTTTTTTCTTTTTTTTTTTCTTATGCAATTTTAAAAAATTTATTTATTTTTAATTGAAGGATAATTGTTTTACAGTATTGTGTTGGTTTCTGCCAAACATCAGTATGATCAGTCATAGGTACATATTGGTCCCCTCCCTTTTGAACCTTCCTTCCTCCCACCTCCCTCCCCATTCCCCCTCTGTTGGTTGTTACAGAGCCCCACTTTGAGTTTCCTGAGTCATACAGCAAATTCCCATTGGTGCTCTATTTTACATGTGGTTATGCATGTTCCGTGTTAATAATCTCCGTGCATCCCACCCTCTCCTTCCTCCCCGCCATTCATAAGTCTGTTCTCTGTGTCTGTGTCTCCGCTGCTGCCCTGCAGATAATTTCATCAGTACCATCTTTCTAGATTCCATATATGTGCGTTCGTTTACAATATTTGGTTTTCTCTTTCTGACTTATTTCACTCTGTATAATAGGCTCAGATTCATCCACCTCATTGGAACTGATTCAAATGCATTCCTTTTATGGCTGAGTAATATTCCACTGTGTGTATGTACCACAGCTTCTTTATCCATTCATCTGTCGATGGACATTTAGGTTGCTTCCATGTTCTAGCTATTGCAAATAGTGCTACAGTGAACATTGGGGTGCATGTGTCTTTTTCAATTTTGGTTTCCTCAGGGTATATGCCTAGGAGTGGAATTGCTGGGTCACATGGTACAGCAAAAGCAGTTCCAAGAGGCAGGTTTATAGCAATTCAATCCTACATCAAGAAACAGGAAAGACACTGACTAGACAACCTAACTTTACACCTAAAACAACTGGAAAAAGAAGAACAAAAACACCCCAGAGTTAGCGGAAAGAAGGAAATTATAAAGATCAGAGTGGAAATAAATGAAAAAAGAAATGAAAGAAACAATAGTAAAAATTAATAAAACTGAAAGCTGGTTCTTTGAGAAGGTAAACAGAATTGACAAACCTTTAAGTAAAAGGTAAAAAAGAGTAAAAAAGTAAAAAAGAGAAGAATCAGATCAACAAAATTAGAACTGAAAAAGGAGAGGTTACAGCAGACGATGGAGAAATGCAAAGTATCATAAGAGACTGTTATGGGTTCCTGGCTTTATTCCCTTTCATGGTAGTGTGAAGATCTGGGGAGATGTGACCTGAAGTTCTCTTGATGGCAGCTACACTGGCTGCTTCATTGACCAAGAGCTTCCTTCTGAAATTATGAATTTCTTGGGCCCTCCAAGAGGTAAAAGGAATAGGCTAGAGGTATCCTGACAGCATGTATCAGCAATTTCAGTGGGTTCAGTGGGGTGTTTTACGTATTGCTCTTCGTAGCATCTGAACATTGCCCCAGTCTACTCTGATATTTGGATGCACTATATCCTTAAACCCATTTACAGCTGCAGAAGTGCTGGGTTTGAAAGCAGAACACTTGAAATGGACCTAGGTGTTTAAAAAGATGGACACTTATTCAAAAAAGTATTGGTGTGTAGTTTATGAAATAAGTCTTTTTTTTCAACTAGCCTGATTATTTTTAGAACAGAAATGACAGGGAGGTTTTCCATTGCAAAGAAATGTATGACTTAACCGAAACCAAGCAGTTCTTCAAGTGAGCGGTTTCCTCTGGCAGTCATCTCACCCGCAGCCCTTTCTCCAGCGTTAGATCTCTTTTGATTCTTACAAGTGGCCACCAGAGCCGAACTGAGGAATGTGTATCCTGCTTCCATGTGTAGAGAGAATTAGAGGAATCTGTAGGACACAACAGGGTGAATTGTTGGTCTGTTTCTGCATTAACTCAGATCTATCAGTGATGATTGCCAGTGTGTCTAATACATTCTGAGATCTGTAGATACAGATTTATGGTAGAACTGCTTTTCTAAATACACATTATACATGTGTATTGTTTATTTATCACCTTTTATTTCTGCTTAATGACTACAAAATGTCCAGTTATGAAACCGATTACAATAAACCCATATTTTCATGGGTTGCATCATGAAAAGGAACCCATATTCTGTGCAGCAGTCTCTCCTGAGCTGCTTTTTTTTTTTTTTAATTGAAGTATAGTTGATTTACAGTATTATGTTTGTTTCAGTTGCAAACACAGTGATTCAGTGAGCTGTCTTTTCTTCTCTTGCTGTGACCTCTGAATGTTTTCACATAGTTCCGGGTTTTAGATGACCCTCCCCACCCACCCTCCAGCACTTACAGATTTTTGTGGTTCTGAATTCCAGCCCAGGCTTCTGGTCCAGGTTAAGACTCCTGTAGTCACTGGTCCTGTAGACATTTCTGTCTTGAAGTCTCACTAGCTTTTCTGTCAACACATGGTTCTAATAATTTTTTCAGTCAATTTTCTTTTTAAAAAATTTTTACTTATTTATTTTTGGCTGTGCTGGTCTTCGTTCCTGCCCGGGCTTTGCTCTAGTTGTGATGGGCAGGGGCTGCTCTCTAGTGGCGGTGCATGGGCTTCTCATTGTAACAACTTCTCTTGTTGCAGAGCGTAGGCTCTTGGGTGCACGGGCTTCAGAAGTTGCTGCATGTGGGCTTAGTAAGTAGTTTAAGCCCCTGGGCTCTAGAGCGCAGGCTCAGTAGTTGTAGCACATGGGCTTAGTTGCTCTGCAGCATGTGGGATCTTCCCTGACCAGGGATCAAACTCGTGTCTCTTGCATTGGCAGGCAAATTCTCTACCGCTGAGCCACCAGGGAAACCCCAGTCAATTTTCTTAGACTTCTAAGTAGCTAACTATATTGCCTATGGGAAACAGTAACATAATCATTTCCCAATAGTTATACCTTTATTTTTTTAACCTTTATTTTGGCAAGAACTTCTGGATCAGCACTTCCCAAAATTGCCTGAAAAGAATCAGCTGGGCAGCTTGTTTTAAATATACAGAGTACTAGGTCTCTGCCCTTGGGAGTTTTAACTTAGTAATACTCTTGCCTGGAAAATCCCATGGATGGAGGACCCTGGTAGGCTGTGGTCCATGGGTCGCTAAGAGTCGGATACGACTGAGCAACTTCACTTTCCCTTTTCACTTTCCTGCATTGGAGAAGGAAATGGCAACCCACTCCAGTGTTCTTGCCCGGAGAATCCCAGGGATGGGGGAGCCTGATGGGCTGCCGTCTATGGGGTAGCACAGAGTTGGACACGACTGAAGCGACTTAGCAGCAGCAACAGCAGCAGGTCTGGGTTGAGGCAGAGGAATCTGTTTTATTTTTAAATAAATACCATAGGAATTTTAAAATCTTCAGATAATGTTGGGAAACACCGTTTCAGAGCTAATATTTTAATAGTGGTGATAGACTTTGGTTCTCGGCTATGGAGCATCTGTATCACGTGTGATGTTAATTGACTTCTGGTTCTGTTCCTGCCTTCACCTATGGCATGGTCTGTGACAGCCGTTGGAGATGTGTGCCCAGGTGTCAGTGGGCGGTCTCAGTCAGGCAAAGAACTTTCTGCCCTGATAATTATTCCATAAGCATTTCTAGTACCTGTTCTGCTTCAGGCTGCAGAAAGTGCTACCATACGAAGAAGCACACAGTGTGTCCTATTGGTTTTCATGCCTTCTCTAACCTCCACCCTCCCTTTCGCGGGACTCTGGATGCCTGTGAAACTTTTTCCATAGTACACTTGTGTGCTCTGCTCCCTTTTTGTCTTAGCTGACTAGACCCTTTGTTTGCCCAAACCTGAAGTATTGGTCATAGTTCTTCCTCATCCTACCCTGACATGCAGTCTGTTACTGCGCGTGAGTCAGAGAACTGTCTGTTCCATATATGCTAGAAGCAGCGTCCAAATCAGAGGTGATTTATAACACACTGGGGGTTTATCTTATGTTAATGGAGTAATGGTCTGAAAGTGTCTATAGTTGTGTCTTTGGACTGGAACTTTTAGCTATAGCTGGGACTTTTAGCTGTAGCTCATAGATAGCACTGTGACCGTGCTGAACTATTTCCAATTCTTCTTCTACCATATTTTCTTACTTTTATATCTTTGAATCTGTTGTTCTAGCTACGTTTGCCTCCTCTCTTCCTCTTCCTCCTCAATTTCCCTTGCCAACTTCTGTTCAGCCTCTGAGATTCAGCTCAGCCGTTGCCTCTTTTCCTGAACCCCAAGTTGGTTTATGTGTCTTTTCTTGCTCTGCTGTGGCATACTGAATAGAAGGCACTTGTGCTATTGTAATTATCTGTTCACTTGTCTGTATATTCTGTTAGCTTGTAAGTCCTTAGTATGTTGCTAGCCTGTATACCCCAAGCATTTGTTAAAGAATTTTATAAAGTTGGCATCTCCCACTTATTCCAGTTTTTAAACTACTTTTGATCATGAGAATGTTCATTTTGTCTTCCTTGACTTGCAAAAAGTGTGAGAGATTGATAATGTCCAATTT
This sequence comes from Capricornis sumatraensis, assembly GCF_032405125.1. Taxonomy (NCBI): domain Eukaryota; kingdom Metazoa; phylum Chordata; class Mammalia; order Artiodactyla; family Bovidae; genus Capricornis; species Capricornis sumatraensis. The sequence continues at coordinate 32,860,854 of NC_091069.1, read as the reverse complement.
TGGCAAGAATGTGGAGGAGAAGACTTGGTAGAAGTGTGAACTGATGCAACATTTGAAAGATAAAGTTTTAAATGCGTATAACCCTTGACCCAGCAATTCTCCATATAGGAATTCTCCCACAAAGACCCTTGCACCAGGTATATCAGGGTTTAGGTATAAAGAGATGACCAAAATATCCAACAGTAATGAAATGGTGAAATTTATTATGGTATATATATGTGTATGTGTGTGTGATTATATATATATAATTATAGCTATGGAATTCTGTGTAGCAGTCAAAATAACTGAACTAGATCTGTATGTTCAGATATGGAAAGAGGTCCATAATATATATTCATTTTCATCCTTCCTCAGAAATAACCTCTGCTTTGAATTTAGTGCTTAACACTTCCATTCATATTTTTGCATTTTTATTACACATGTGTATGTGACTATTAAAACATATGGCATTATTTCTCATATTTTTTATTTTTTATTGAAGGATAATTGCTTTAGAGAATTTTGTTGTTTTCTGTCAAACCTCAACATGAATCAGCCATAGATATACATATATCCCCTCCCTTTTGAACCTCCTTCCCATCTCCCGCCCCTTCCCACCCCTCTAGATTGATACAGAGCCCCTGTTTGAGTTTCCTGAGCCATACAGCAAATTCCCGTTGGCTATCTGTTTTACATATGGTATTGTAAGTTTCCATGTTACTCTCTCCATACATCTCACCCTCTCCTCCCCTCTCCCCATGTCCATAAGTCTATTCTCTATGTCTGTTTCTCCACTGCTGCCCTGTAAATAAATTCTTCAGTACCATTTTTCTAGATTCTGTATATTGACTTCATCAGAATAGCATCATCCTGTAGCTTCTTTTGTTCACCTACATTGTTTATAAAATGATCTCCATACTGATATGGTTATTTTCAATGCCATATAAAATTCAGTTCTGTTAATATACCACATTTAATTTATTCTCTTATTGCCTGACATTCAACTTTTCCAAACAAAGCTTTAGTAGATTTTCTGGTACAGGTCATCTCATGCAGCCCAGAGAGTTTTTCTATGGTATAATTTTAATAGTGGGATTCCTGAGTCCAGAAGAGTGTTATGACTTATTTATGCTTAACGTAGCAATTGTTGGTTCTTCAAGGGTACCCCTCCCAACCCCAGGGTTGATAACGTATGGAACCATAAATACTATATTGGCTGTTGCGGTGCACATAGGAATGTCAGTCTGTTGATGTTGAATGCCAACAAATCTGTATAATTTTTTTTTCCTGAAAAAGAAACTGTTTGCTACTCAAGCCAAGTTCTCCTTTTCTTTACACAACTCCAACCTCAGGTCTTATTGAGCCAGTTGAAATAGCAGTGGTTCCTTTTTTATGGGTCAAGAGGTTATAATTTATAAGCATGTTTCAGAAGCCATATGTGAACTAATTACTTTTTATTCTACCTAGATATAGTCTCATAAGTGAGAAACAAGGGCAGGAAAGTATTGCTCTTCAGGATAGGAGTAGCATCTAGGGTGTTCTTGCTTGGAAATAGTTGACATGAGCAGCTGAGAGGGGCTCAGAGCAAGTGACAGAGTGACTCTGGTAGTATAACCTGGTGATACAGGTGTCTCAGGCAGATGTAGTGTACGTAGGACCTTGGGTTGGCGAGGCAGAGGTGCTTGATGAATTCTTGGAGAACAGGGATCCTGTGTTCATAAGACTAGCTACAAAGCTTTTCCATGAGGTTGGCACCTTCTGTCCCTTCCTTCACTCTCACTGAAAACAAGTCCTGCTTCTCCCTTTCAAGTAAGCATGAGCACAGATAGGATAGATGGTCTCAACAAGGAGCCTTGACTACAAAGATGAGCACTTCATTAAAAATCACCAGAAACAGTTATGCAAAGGAGATCGCAGAAGCGTTTATTTTGGACATAGAATTCATAGAATAAGTGGGACTAGATTTTAAAATTGTGTAGTTGAACTCTTGGAGAGATGTGAACAGTTTTTAAAAAATTAACTATTTTTGACTGTATTGGGTCTTTGTTGCCAGAGCAGACTTTTTCTAGTTGTGGTGAGCAGGGGTACTTGGCACCCTAGTTGTGGTACTTGGGCTTCTCAGAGTGCTGGCTGCTCTTGTTAAGGAGCATGAGCTCTAGGTGTGTAGGCTTCAGTAGCTGTAGCATATGGTTACAGCTCTCAGGCTTAGTTGCCCTGTGACATGTGGGATCTTCCTAGACCAGGGATCGAACCTGTGTCCCCTGCCTCAACCACTGGGCCAACAGAGAAGTTCCAAGCTATTTTATCTACCAAAAATAACAAAGTATTGATTCTGGAATTTTAAAGTTTGATTGTCAAAATAAGAAATTCATTAAGTGGGCTGATCATCAGTGTCTGTAACTTAAGAGAAGATTTGTGAGCTGGGTACTAGAGCAGAAAATTGTTCTTAAACACATGACGGAAGGACAGAGTAATAAGAAAAAAAAAAAAAAGACATGGAGGATAGATTGAGAAGTGCCATCTAATAACAGTTCCAGAAGGAGGCTAAAGAGAATGCATAGAAGTTATATTTAAAGAAGTAAGAAACCCAATTTCAAGGTGGTTGACCAAACACATTTTCCCACTTACCCTCTGGACCAAGCCCATAGAAATAATAAAAAATTAAGTTTAATAAATTATCTTTGAAGATTGAAAAGAAATGTTCCTGACCTGAAGCCATAAAACATTTTTAAGTGAAGGGGTGTATGTAAAGGAGAAGTTGCAGAAAGGAACTGCTTAACAGTGCCTGTTTGAGGTCATCACTACTACTGAGACCCTGAAGCTCTCTGCTGATTTTGTCAGAAAAGATTCAACATGAGGCCCCCAGCAAGGAGGCCACTATTGGCTAAGATGGCAAGTGAACAGTCCCATGGGAGATGTTTACATGGTCATGAAAACCCAGAGGGAGCTTAGCACAGTGAAATATAAACAGCAGACCTACACCCTGTGGGTTAGAACAGTCAGAAAGAAACTTTAAAAATAGGTCAGTCTAATTTCCTTAGAGGACCAAGGATAGACTTATGAAACTATAAATAATAACGAAAATGAAGAATACAGTTGTTGAACAAACTCACTAGACGGGCTGCAGAGCAAACTGGATATAGCTAAAGAACAGATTATTGAACTGAAAGATCAGGGCAAGAAATTCTCCCGGAACCCAGCATTAAGAGATAAGAGTATGTAGACAGCATATATGTTTTTGTTTGTTTTTATATCCATTCAGCCAGTCTGTCTTTTAATTGGAGAGTTTAATCCATTTATATTTAAAGTAATTATTGATATATATGTTCCTGTTGGCATTTTCTTAATTGTTTTTGGTTTGTTTTTGTAGGTCTTTTCCTTTTCTTATGTTTCCAGCCTATAGAAGTCATTTTAGCATTTGTTGTAAAGCTCATTTGGTGATGCTAAATTTTCTTAACTTTTCTTTGTAAAGTTTTTGATGTCTCCATCAATTTTGAATTTTGAGACCCTGCTGGGTAGAGTAATCTTGGCTGTAGACTTTTTCCCTTTCATTACTTTAAATACATCCTGCCATTCCCTATGGCCTGCAGAGTTGAAAGGTCTGCTGTTGACTGTATGGGGTTTCCCTTGCATGTTACTTGTTGGTTTTCCTTTGCTGCTTTCAGTATTTTTTTCTTTGTGTTTAATTTTTGTCAGTTTGAGTAATATGTGTCTCAGTGTGGTTCTCCTTGAGTTTATTCTGTATAGGACTCTCTGCATTTCTTGGACTTGATTGACTATTTCCTTTCCCATTTTAGGGACGTTTTCAACTATAATCGCTTCAAAAATTTTCTGATTCTCTTTTGCTTCTTCTGGGACCCCTATAATTCAAATGCTGGTACATTTAATATTGTCCCAGAGGTCTCTAAGACTGTCCTCAATTCTTTTCATTCTTTTTTCTTTATTCTGCTGTTTAGCAATTATTTCTGCCATTGTATCTTCCAGTTCACTTATCTGTTCTTCTTCCTCAGTTATTCTGCTACTGATTCCTTCTAGAGTATTGTAAATTTCAGTAATTGCATTATTTGTCATTGTTTGTTTGTTATTTCTTTTAGGTCCTTCTTAAATATGTTAAAAATGGTTCTTGCATTTTCTCCATTCTATTTTCAAGATTTTGGCCATCTTTACCATCATTCCTCTAAATTCTTTTAAAGGTAGTTTGCCTGTTTCCTCTTGTGGTCTTGTGGGTTTTTACCTTGTTCCTTCATTTGTACAATATTTCTCTGTCTTTCCATTTTATCTTACTGTGTTTGAGGTCTCCTTTCCCCAGGCTGTAGGGTCTTAGTTCCTTTTGTTCTTGGTCTCTGCCCTCCGTGGTGATGTTAGTCCAGTGGTTTGTGTAGGCTTCGTGTTGGGAGGGACTTGTGCCTGCATTCTGGTGGGAGGAGGTGAGCTTTTCTCTTCTCTGATGGGCAGGATTGTGTGGGGTGGTAGGTATTAGGGTGTCTGTGGGAAACCTGTCTGCTGATAATTGGGTCTGTGTTCTTGTCTTGCTGGTTGCTTGGGTGAGGCGTCTTGCCCTGGGTGCTGCTGACAGCTGGGCGATGGTGTGTCTTGGATACAGGTAGAGGCCTTCGTGGGAGTTCTCACTAATTACTACTCCCTAGGGTCAGGAGTTCTCCGGCAGTCTAGTGTCCTGGACTCAGTGCTGCCTCAGATTCTCAGGCCTGATCTATGATCAGGGAACCAAGCTCCCCAAGCCATTTATCAAGGGAATAAAGAGGATTAAAACTAACAAATAAAAAACAAAAAACTAGGAAAACAAAAAAAAGAACCCTAGACAAATGGCAAATGCGGTAGCAGGTGGATAGTAACAAAAGCAAAGGAACATTGACACACACACAAACAAAACCAAAGCAGTCCAAAGAAGAGCACAGAGAGTGACCTGGCGGACAAAGGAAATAAGAAATAATACCAACCAGTGAAGAGCAACACTAACAAACATGAAACAGAACACAAGACCAAAGCAGAGAGCCAGCTGAGGAATAAAGCAAAGGAAAGAAAACACGCCAACATGGTGGGGGGGGAAAGAAAAACAACAGAAATGCAGAGTTAAATAGAAGTATTTTAAAAGATTTAAATATATTAAAGAATAACTATGCCAAGAAAAGAACAATAAGAAAAACAAAAAAAGGAAAGGGGGGAAAAAAGGAAAAAAAAAAAAGCAAATCCCACAAAATTGCAAAAAGTCAATGTAGAGGTAGACATATATAGACAAAATACTAACAAAAAGTGTGATTAAGAAAAAAGTTCTCAAAATCTTAAAGTGCGTGCTCCTCAACAAGAGAAGCCACGCCACAGCTACATAAAGAACCACACGCAGCAACGAAGACTCAACACAACCAAAAATAAAGAAGGAAAGAAAATTTAAAAAGAAAATGTAAAGAATCCAGGGACTTCCCTGACAGTCCAGTGGTAGACTCTGCACTTCCAATGCAGGGAGCCTGGAAGGACTGATGCTGAAGCTGAAGCTCCAATACCTTGGCACCTGATGCGAAGAACTGACTCATTGGAAAAGACCCTGATGCTGGGAAAGATTGAAGGTGGAAGGAGATGAGGACAACAGAGGATGAGATGATTGGATGGCATCACTGGCTCAATGGACATGAGTTTGAGTAAACTCCAGGAGTTGCTGATGGACAGGAAGGCCTGGCATGCTGCAGTCCATGGTGTCGCAAAGAGTCAGACACGACTGAGTGACTGAACTGAACTGAACTGGACTGAACTGAACTGGATTCCATCCCTAGTTGGGGAACTAAGAGTCCACATAGTGCATGAAGTGAAAAAAAAAAAAAAGAATCCAAATGTATTAGATTAATCACTGGTTTTAAGAAATAACAGCAGAATGTCTTCAAGGGGCTGAGGAAATAAATTTGAACTTTAAATTGTATTCTCATCCAAACTATCTTTCAGCAGCATGGATACTATACTAACGTTTTTCAGAATATAAGGACTTTGAAAGCCCTTTGCTAAAAGAGCTATTTAAAGATCCATTGCAGAAAGAAAATAAATGAACCAAAAAAGGGACTAATGGGATTTAAGAGAAAAAAAAGAAGCAGAGAAATCAGAAAAACAGTGCTGAATGTAGATAAATATTGGTTGTAGGATATATGATGATTTTTAGTAAGTTGTGACTTAAATCAACAAAAATAGCAACTTGGAATTTGTGGTTAAGGAGAACAAAAAGGAAATTAGAAGCTAACTATAGCCTTCTATCCCCACTGAAAAATATGCATACAGGATGAAAAATAATAACAAAACTGAAACGCAGAATTCAGCTTGAAGAAAAGTCAGAGAAATTCTTGGCTATCAAAAATTAAATTCCAAATTGTGGTATCCCCAGGATTTATCAGATTGGATACTGAAGTTAGGCCAGTGGTTGGGGTTATTAGTGCCTCTGAGGTATAGAAAATCTACCTTGGGTCTACTCAAGGTGAGTAGAACTGGTACTTTTGTAAAGTTTAAAACTTTATAAGGGCTGCCTCCTTGTGAAAGAGGGGCTCAAATTACTCCTCTGGCCCAGAGAGAGTACAAAGATTCCCCTACAAAAAACAGTCTCCACTAAAGGTGAGCTCATTTTCAAATATTGCAAACTCTATTATAAAGCGATCTACTGTGAAGGAGAATCAGCTAGCACAACTTTAGGGTGCCAAGGACTTTAGAACATTGTACATTTTAAAAATTCAGGGAAAAAGTTTAGGAATAGTGACATTTGAAAAGGGAATAAGTCTATGACAAAGGAACAAACTGAACTTCTAGAAATAAAAAATAATAAGGTTAGACTCAGTGGAGGGGTTAAATGGCAAATTAAAGGCAGCTACAGCAAAAATTAGGAAATGGAAAATAAGTCTGAGGAAATTAACCAGGATAGAGAATACTGAACACAGATACTGAGAAATGAAAATGTGAAAGTCCATTGAAGAATTTGAAGGATAGAGTGAAAGATCAACCTAGAATTCCATACCTAGCAAGTCTGTTTAAGAGCAAAGAAAGAATATATATTTTCAGAAAAATTCTCAGTGGGTTTGCCACCAATAGACTGTTGCTAAGGGAACTAACAGAAGATATGCTTTGGGGGAAAAATGAATTGAAGCAATAAGAAAGAAATGGTACACGGCAGAGTTAGTAAATGTGAGTAAATTTAAGTAAGCACTGTGTGTAAAATAATAATGACTAATAATTTTATTGGTCTGAAAATAAGATGCAGCTGAAGTACTAATCAACCATGCTATGAATATAGTTGAGGCATGGTTAGAATGAAAGGATTTTAAGTTACAAGATGAGAGTACAGATACTGACTAAGGTTGTGTAAAATGTTCATGTTAAATTGCTTAGAGGAGGTCTCTGACTTCTCTGAGGAGGCTTCTGTTTCTGCCTGAATCCCCACCAGTGGTGGGTCAGGATGATGTATTCAGAGTAATTTGAAGTGAACGGACAGGAATGGCCTCCAAGACATCAATCCTGAACTTTTTCATTAGGCTGAAGTGCTCCCAAGTGTCAGGGTCTGTAGTCAAGTACCCTGAGGTGAAGACTGTGCTGTGTAAGAAATTAGCTTGAGGCTGGTTGAGAATATAGTCATCGGAGCTCAAAAAAATTTCAGAATATCTTAGTGCCTGGTCCACAGTTATCTATACCCTTGCAGCTGCGCTCAGTTGGAGGTGTCCCCACCCCTACTCAGCCAAGTGCCCCCTTCACGATCCCCAGTGTAGTACTTGCATCTCCAGTCTGTTTCTGACTTTTTGCAAGGAAGTCTCACTGCCGTGGGTGATCTCTCTGATCCCTTGTATGTTTTCTTAAGTGTACTTGGCAGAGGGCTGTGTTGTGCTGTGAAAAAATTAAGACAGGCCTATTTATATGAACTATAGTTTCTGTACCTATAATATTGAGACTGTTAATATCTAATTCATAAAACATTGGGAAGGTTAAATGAGCCTCTGAATGTGTGCAAAGCCCCTCTTAGATAACATGACACTAAATTCTCATTAAACATTACTTCCTTTCAGACAAAGAAAAAAAGCAACTGCCAGAAGAGTCTGCTCGGAGAGTATATAATTGCCCAAAAAAGGAAAACCAAATGAGAAAGATAAAGCCTAAGAAGTAGTTAAGGAAAAAATAAAAGGAAGAAACTAAAATAATAACAAGCTATAGAAACAAATTCAAATATATTAGTAATTGGTGAACTAACTAAAATTTTCAGATAAAAAGCAACGATTGTCAGGTGGATATTTTTTAAAAGTTTGGCTGTATGCTATTTATAAGAAACAGCAAAAATATAAAAAATATATACACAAAGTTGAAAGTTAAGGATAAAAAAGGCAGAAAATTAACACTGCTATATGTTATATATGAAAGTTGTTAAGAGAGTAACTGCTATACATTCACATTACAAGGAAAAAAACATTTTCTTTTATTTTGTATCTATATGAGGTGATAAATGTTCACTAAACTCATTATGATAATCAATTCATGATGTATGTAAGTCAAATCATTATACTCTGCATCTTAAAGTTATACAGTGCTGTATGTCTATATATCTAAGATATGTCTATATATCTTACTAAGGTAGGAAAGAAGGAAAAAAGAGACACACCAAGCTAAGAACTCACCAAAGAAACATGGTGAAACTTTATTAACCTCAGAAAATAGATTTCAGGGCAAAATAGATCTCATAGATTTCATTTCATGAGAGATTAAAATGCTGTATTTTATGTTATGTATATTTTATTACAGTAAAAAAAAATCTTCACCAGAGGTAAAGTTTACAAAAGATAAACAGATGAAATCAACAGCTATATATATACAACAGAATGAATATGCAACTACTAAACAATCTTGCTTTCTAAAACTGAGTCAAGATAGAATAAAAACTGTAAATATTAGTATAATCATTAAAGAATTTGAATTAGTAGCTTAAAATATTTATACAAAAGAAACAACCAGGCCTGAACAACTTTACCTAAGTTTCAACTTTCAAAGAAAGGAATTCAGTGTTATAAAAATTTCCCAAAGTCTAGAAAAAAAAAATGAGCCTTCTGATTTCATTTTTAAGGTTAGAATTACCTTGGTACCAAAATGTTATGAGGACAAGAAAGGAAAATTACAGGCTGTCCTAATGAACACAAATGAAAGCCTAAGCAAAATAGGAAACTTAGCTCTGTAGTGTATCCAAAAGATCATGACCGCTCTTGTTTTATTCCAACATGCAAAGATGGGCTTCCCAGGTGGCTCAGTGGCAAAGAATCTGCCTGCCAAGAAAGAGATGTGGTTCAGTCCCTGCGCTGGGAAGATCCCCTGGAGCAGGAAGTGGCAGGAAATGGCAACTCACTGCAGAGGAGACTGGCAGGCTGCAGCCCATAGGGTCTCAAAAGAGACGACTGAGCGAGTAAACAACAAGAGATAGATTATTATAACTTAATCGTATTCATAGATTGATGGGTTAAATCTGTATAATCAATAAGTAGTTATTAAGATCCCATATTCATTAATAATTTAGACATTTACACACATTGTACCTTAGTAATCTAGGGGTAGAAGAATTCCCTTATCCTAATATAGTATATTTATAAAAACATGGTATCCATTGCATTTATTGATGAAATACCAAGAGTATTTGTTTTAAGATTGAAAACAAAACAAGGAGGCTTGCTATTACTTCTATTCAACATTTTCTTAGAGGTCCTAAGCAGCATAGAAAACAAGGAAAACAGATAAAAGGCATTTTAATTGAAAGGAAACAAGTTACTGTTATTTAATGGTGACTGTCAATAAAGAAAGACTGAAAGAATCTCCAAATAAATCATTAGAATAGAGCAGGGACAATAAAAGTAAAAATAGATAAATCAGACTACGTCAGAATTAAAAACTCTGGTGTATCAGAGGACACATCAACATAGTAAAAAGGGAAACTATAGAAAGGGAGGAGATATTTGCATATGATATATTTGATAAGGGGCTCATATCCAGATTATATAAAGAACTCCTATAACTTAAGAACAAAAAATAGAGCAAACAACCCATTAAAAAATGGGCAAAGGAACTGAATAGATATTTCTCCAAAGATGATTTATAAATGACCAGTATACTTAACACTGTTTAACCATATATTTAAAAATGGTCAAGATGGTAAATTTTATGTATGTTTTACCAAATTTTTAAAAAATAGAGCAAGATTGCTATATGCAAAATCTTTCTGTAACTGGAAATAAATAACAGATAACATACATCCTTTGTGAGCAAAAATCTATAACTTTATTGGAAGAAATTTAAAGAGACTTACGGGTGTTTGCTGGCGATCCAGTGATTAGGACTCTGTTCTCATTGCTGAGGGCCCAGGTTCAATCCCTGGTTGGGGAACTAAGATAACACAAGCCGTTCACAGAAAGGAATGGTCAGTATGTGAGGATGTCAGTTTTCCCCAGAAATGTCTATATATTCAATCAGTTTCCATCAGAATCCCAGCAGGGTTTTTTTGTGTATGTGTGTGGTAAATGACTGATGGTAAAATTTAAGTGGAAGTGTGAAGGGTCAAGAAAAATGAAGACTCTCCTAATGAGGAATGAAAGTTTGAGGCACTGGTACTACATGAAAAGATAAGTGGAAGCCGTAACTGCTAAATTATCTTGAGACTGGTATAGGTTCAGAAATAGAGTGTCTGTCTTGTAAGAGAAGAATGGGTTGTTAATTAAATGATCCTGAGGCAATTGATTATCCATATTGGATTATTTCCTTATACATATAAAAAAATCAGTTCTAAGAAGATTCAAATCTAAAAATGAAAGATAAAAACTATAAAATAATGAAGACACTTGGCAGGATACCTTTATGACCTCGGGGAGGGGCATATTTCACAAAATACAAAGGCACAAAGTATGAAAGAAAAATTAATAAATTGGGGCTGCTGTATATTTTAAGATGACCAATCATCAAAAACAACAGAATGAAAAAGAAAGACCTTAACATGAAAGTTGTGTGTAAGATATACCTTCTGTAAGGTTAAAATGCAAAATATATAAAAAACTCTTAGAAATCAGTAAGAGAGAGACTCTTACAAATCAGTAAGTGAAACACTATCCCAGAGACAGGAACAAGCATTTCACAGACAAAGAACCACAGCGGCTCATAAACACGGGAAAAGATGCCCAGTCTTTCTAGTAATAAGGAATTGCGAATTAAAACCACAATAACATTTATCACCTACCAGATTGGTGAATGTTAGAATGTCTAACTGTAACAAGGGTTGACATTAATGTAGAGAGAATCTCTTACACAGCTGATGGGAGAGGAAATTAGTGTAACCACTTTATAAAAGCAAGTTGGCAGTGCCAAGTAAAATTGAATGTGTATAACTTATGACCCAATAATTCTTAGGAATAACTCTTAGGAAATTCTTTTATATGGTCACCAGGAGACATGGACAAGAAAGTTTTATAGCAGCATTTTGACGGAGAGGGAAAAAAATGAAACAACCCAAATGTTCATCAGTACTGGAATGGCTATATAGATTGTGATGTAATTGAGCAAAGAAGTACAATCAAACAGTTAAAAAAGAGTGAATTACAGATCAATTGTAACATAATTTTGAGTAAAAGAAATTGCATAAAAATATATATGTAAGCCTATGTGTTTTTAAGCATGTATTAAATAAATCACGCATTTTTTATAATACACAATTGCTGAAATAGTAAAATCAAGCAAACAGTACAGAATCCAGGATATTGATGACCAAGAAAGGAGCAGGTGTGGTGGGAATGGGCTGTCTTAGATGAGGGCTCACAGCCAGGCTTCCAAGTGATGGTAATGGTCTGTTTCTCAGACTGTAAGATAGGGGGTAGATGGGTATTTCACATTTTAGAGCATACACAGCCATTGTATATGGTTTTGATGTATTTTTAAAAAATGTAACCAGTAACATTTTTAAGAGATGATGGGAAATGTTTTGAAATTAGGTAAAGTGGATTCAGGTATTGAAAATGCACAAAGATTGAAAATCATCACCTAGGAGTGTTTGGAGGAGATTTAATTTTCTAGGTTAAGGCCTCCCCCTATATCAGTGTTAGGGTTCAACTGAGAGGAAAGGTATAAAAAACTGTCGGAACTTCTCGGGCCTGGAGCTTAAATGAAGTGTGGGGGTCACCAGTCCCTACACCTGGATTGCTTTTCCTCCTCCCTCACTCCCTGTACTTCTGTAAATATTTAGTGACTGACTGCCAAGTCCTGGGCATTGTACTAGGGGCCAAGTAGTCAGAAGAGGTAATGCCTCTGTCTTGGCAATTATAGTAATGGTAGTTTTCAAACTTTTTTTTTTCTTTAAGTTTTCAAACTTTTGCTCACAGGCTTTGTAAATCTTAGTTTCCTAATCAGACTCCACAGTGAAATCACTATGGCCATATTATAATTCACTGTTTAAGATATTTTTAAGGAAGTCGTTTGCTTACCTTAATTTACAATTTAATTGAAAGTGTTGGCCTTCCCAGGTGGTGCAGTGGTGAAGAATCCACTTGCCAATGCAGGAGACACCTGAGATATGAGTTCAATCCCTGGGTTGGGAAGATCCCCTGGAGGAGGAAATGGCAACCTACTCTAGTATTCTTGCCTGGAGAATCTCATGGACAGAGGAACCTGGCAGGCTGCAGTCCTTGGGGTCGCAAAGAGGCGGACACGACTGAGCAACTGAGCGCGCACACCCACCATCTCCCGGAGTTTGCTCAAATTCATGTCCATTGAATTGGTGATGCTATCCAACTATATTCTCTGTCTCCCCCTTCTCCTTCTGCCCTCAATCTTTCCCAGCATCAAGGTCTTTTTTGATGAGGTGGCTCTTCACATCCGGTGACCAAAGTATTGGAGTTTCAGCTTCAGCATCAGTCTTTCCAATGAATATCCAGGGTTGATTTCCTTTAGGATTGACTGATTTGATCTCCATGCTGTCCAAGGGACTCTTAAGAGTCTTCTCCAGCACCACAGTTTGAAAGCATTTGGCGCTTAGTCTTCTTTATGGTCCAGCTCTCACATCCATACATGGCTATTGGAAAAACCATAGCTTTGACTAAACAGACCTTTGTTGACAGTGATATCTTTGCTTTTTAATATATATATATGTTTATTTCCAGTCTTTTTCTCCTTCCCATACACATCAAGGATCTCTTGATGTACTCTGGAATTGGCTTTGCTGTATTGATTTGATCTTTCTATCTATATTTTTGAGACTTGAACTGGGATCTAACCTTAAACCTTGACTTGGAGCAGTGTTTTTGAAAGCACAACAAGCATGCTGCTAGAGAATATTAAGTGGTGGGAAGGGAAACATTTTTCATTTTAACAGTCTTATTTTAATGTTTATTATAAAATAGACACATGAAACCTGTGATTTCATGGCTGATATTACTCAGAGTGCAACTAACATAGCCTATGTGATATCCCATCTCACGTAGAGTGCGTGAATTAATGGCCCAGGGTGTTCTCAGATGTAGCAAAAAAAGTCACAGAATAAATCCATGGATTACAGGCGTAGTGTTTAGTTGTAAAGGTGAGTTAAGATATCTCTGGTGTCTTCTGATGGTCCCCTACTCATATCATAACTTAAAAAAAATAATTTAAGCTTCTGTGGTTTAGTCAGAAAAAAGCAATCTAGAAAATTCATCTAAGCAAATAATTTATTCAAATAACATCTTCTGTTGTAGGTCGGGTTCTGGAAATACACAGATAAATAAAATGTAGATCCTACCCTTCAAAAGCACTAGCCTAACAGATAGGCAAGTACAGTGTAGTATTGGAAGAGTGCAACAGTGGAAATGTGTACTTGTCAAGTGGGTAACTTGGAAGAGTGGGCTCTGACTTAGGGTGCAGTGAGGGAGGTCTTCAGAGAGAAAGGAAGACTTGCAAACAAGCAGTCTTGAGAAATGAGCAGAAAATTTACAACAAAATAGATTGGGAAAGGGAGATCTCAGAAAGGCGCAGGCCAAGGCACAGATTAACGAGCAGCTTGTTCATGCTGATGTGGGGTGAAAGGTGAGGACAGAGAGTGGAGCCAGATATGCAAGCGCCTGTGTGGGAATAGGGTGGCGTGTCTTTGTATCTTAGTTTATAAATGACTGTTAGCCTTCGAAAGGTTTCAAGCAGACTACATGATGTCTGGGGCAGTGTAACAGATGGAGCAGAAAAGGGGAAGTCAGGATACGTGTAGCTACTCACTGGGCAGAGAGAGCAGTTGTGGGGTAGTTCAGAATTTCTGCTTTGTTTAACTTCATATAATTTTCAGGAAATTTGATTACATACAGATTTTTCCCCCAGAATTTAATGTGTTCAAGGAGGCTCAAGGAGTCTATTATAAACAAGGTATTAAGTAACGTTCCCTATATATTCTTAAAGGTAAATAGATTTTGGCTTATTTTATGTTAAAATACCGGCTCCCAAGGTGACTCAGCAGAAAAGAATCAGGAAGATCCCCTGGAGGAGGGCATGGCAATACCCACTCTAGTATTCTTGCGTGGCGAATCCCATGGGCAGAGGAGCCTGACGGGCTACAGTCCATGGGGTTGCAAAGAGTCAGACACGACTGAAGCGACATAGCACACATGCATGCGTGTAAAAATACACGCAGGCTGGGAATTCCCTGGTAGCCTGTGGTTCAGGACTCTTGCACTTTCACTGCCAAGAGCAGTTTGATCCTTGTTCAGGAAACTAAGATCCTGCAGGCTGTACAGTGTGGCTAAATGAATAAATAAAAATAATGCAGGCGGGCTATTAAATTAAGTGGAGATGTGCTACTGATGAAACACAGCTGCAAACAAATTCTGTTCTCCAGTTAAAGTGGCACATACGGTGACACACTGCAGAGGCAGAAGAATGAACTAGTATCCTGCCAGGAAAATCTCAGACGACAATGTTAGTTAAAGGGAACTGAGTGGACAATAAAGTAAGTTTATAAAGAGCTTCCTTTAAATGTGGGTTTCGTATTCTGCATACCTTAGCCGCGGCATATTGTTTACTCTTGTTCGTATTTACTATCACACCTTAGGCCTGCTAGTCTTCGGATTGGCTGTGTATTGCTCTGCCTTCCCAAGAAACATATTAGCATGCCAACTTATTTCTGTACCTTCGGCATGTCATGATTTAGAGTCACGGATCTGATGCTGATTGCACTCACTTGTGTCTGTGTCCACGGCCAGCCCCTTAACACCAAATATTCTGTTTCACGTTCATTTGCAGGATAATCTCTTAGTATCTCTGGGGATGTGGGTTGGTCAGTTAACTTGCTAACATTCAAGAGTTATGAGCTCAGCATTCCCATAACCTTTTAGTATTTTAGTCCAGCAAAAATTTCTGACTCTGACCGGGGAATTAACTAGAGCATCTTACCAGAATAATCCAGAAGCAACAAAAGAGGCAGTTCCCGCAAAGGACACATAGACATGTTCAAAAGGAACGTTGACACTAACGGGGTAGTGTGACTGCATAGTGGAAATGAGGGAGTCAGAAACGAAGGGCCACAAACGACCTTGGAACAGCTGTAGATTCCTTTCTGCAAGGCTCTCTAGCGTTCACCATAATGCAGATTAGCATGTATTTGAAAAGATATTTTCAACAGCTCTTGTCATTAAGTTAACATTCTTTCTCGTTCTTTTGAAAATTCAATTCCTATTTCCTTATTTTCTGCTTTGACACAGAAATCCCCTGCAAAGAAGCTGAGCCATGCAATTAGTAAATCCTTGGGGTGTGTACCCACCAGAGAACCCCCGCATCCTGTTTTTCCTGAGCAACCAGAGAAACCACTTGACCTTGCAAATATAGTGTAAGTATATACCTGGAGCAAGATGTGCATTGTACTGAAATGGATACCTTGCTGAATTCTTTTGGGTCAGAACTGACTACAGCTAACATGAATGTTTAACCTTGTGTTTTTTACTTTACTTTTGGGGATCTTAATACTTCAGGCTTTCAGCACCTTAAATCACCATAATATCTACATGGAAACCTAGGTCCTGAGCCCTGAAGCCTAAGTAATATAGGAATCTCCATCAGAAAATTAACAGATTACGAGTAATTATTATACTGGGTTTAACAAGGGCGCCTTTTGTTATTTGTGTTCTTTTCAGCAGTAGGGATCTTTTCTCTATAACAATTAATTACCACTGAGATTTTAAAGTTAATTTAGACAACATGAAAATGAAAATCAACCTCCTTGTTCTTTTCGTATTGAGAGAAAATTAGAAAACACAGACTATACAGGGACCAGTTTCATGGAAGACCATTTATCCACGGGACGAGGTGGAGGGTGGGGTGGGCATGGTTTTGAAATGATTCATGTGCATTACATTTATTGTGAACTTTATTTCTATTATTATTGCATTGTGATACATAATGAAATAATTACACAGCTCACCATCATTCGGAGTTAATGGGAGCCCTGATCTTATTTTCCTGCACTCAGATCCCTCACACGCACAGTTCACATAGGGTTTGTGCTCCTATGAGAATCTAATGCTGCTGCTGACCTGGCAGGAGGGAGCTCAGGATGTAAGGCAAGAGATGCGGAGCGGCTGTAAATACAAATGAAGCTTTGCAGGCTCACCTGCCATGCAGCCCGGTTCCTCACAGGCCACGGACCAGTACGAGTCCTAATGGATACCTCCATATTGCTAAATAATGTATTCAGAGCACCATTTCTTGGCTTATCCATTTTGGACATGTTGAATTCCTTCTGTGGTATAGAGGAGCAACCTCATTTATAGCTCTGCATATCAACCCCATCCCAGCTTTTCATTATTCTATCACCATTTAAAAAATTATTTACCATTGTAATCTTGAATGTAACTCTTAAACTTCTATTTCTTATAACTTCTTTTGACTTCCACTCTGTAACTTCCGTCCACTTCTCCCTTCTTTTGCCTCCTGACTTCTATCATCTATGCCATTACTCTTATATTGTCAAAGCTAGTAATAGTTCTGTTCTCTCCTGTGATCATGACTAAGTCTTCTGAGATTTATTAAGGGCTCAGTCTAAAAGTTGAAAACCAAATAACAGCACTTTTGGTTAATTCCATTCATGACAAAGTTGAGCTGGGTGCTGTCACTCTGGGTACCTTTTGTTCAGTTCTGGTGTCACGGTCCCGGTGCCGTTCTCGTTGGAGTTCAGTGGGATCCTCTTTCTTACCATGGATTGCTTGAAAGGGTGCCTCTTGGCTTTATAGCTGGACTGACTTTCTTGTACTGTTTTTGTGGTGGTTTTTCCTTCAGTGTTCCATTGTTTTCTTCTTCCTGCAGAAAAAAATACACTTTTCTCCCACTGTGTTTTATAGTGGATTTTACCTATTGTGTGTAATCCATTGTTTAATTAAATTTATTAACCTTTTCTCTTTTAGGTTAGTGTTTTTCATTTGAATTAAAAAAAAAAATCTTGCCTGCTCCAACATTGTAGTGATTTTTTTTCTCTCTTTTTAAGTTTTAAAGATGTCCCTTTTATATATGTCTTTAATTCATCTGGAACAGATTTTTAGTGTGTAGTGTGGTGTCAAATATGCAGTTCTCTTTCTCTACATTTGAATAACTTGTCTCAAGGCCATTTGTTGGATAATCTATTATTTCCCCGCTTAACTACAATGCCATCATCGTCATAAATGAAGTTTCCAAATACGTACGTCTGATTTCTGGGCTCTTTATTCTGTTCCTTTGGTCAAAGTGTCTATCACTATGCCGATATCATGCTGTCTTAATTACTGTAAGGGATTAAGTCATCTTCTTTTTTAGGGATGTCTTGTCTATTCTTTGCCCTTTGCTCTTTCATATAAATTTGAGAATCAGCTTATTGAGTCCCTCGTAAAATTTTGATCAGAGATTTATTGACTCTGAAGATCAAATTTGGGAGAACAGACATCTTTACAATATTGTCTTCCATTCCATGAATGCATTATGTCTTCCCACTTATTTGAATATCCTTTTGTGCCATTTAGTAAAGCTGTATAATTTTTCCTCAGAAAGGTCTTGTATATGTTTAATTCTTGTGTACTTTGCATTTGTTGTTGCTGTTGCAAATGGTGCCTTTTTTTCCTACAGTTATTTTGAGATATAATTTAGATGCAATAAAATGCTCCCACTTTAAGTGTACAATTCAGTGGTTTTTGGCAAATGTGTACAGTCATGCACATGGTATCTTTTTTGAATTATGTTTCTTAACAGTCTGTTGCTGGTATATGGAAACACACATTGCTTTTGTGTTTTAATCCGCTGGATAGTCATCTTGCATAACTTGCTTGTAATTCTAGCAATTTGTACTCAGATTCTTTTGGATTTTTCTATAAATAATTATATCACCTGCAAATAATGATTGCTTTTTTGCTTCCCTCTCATTCTTTATACTTTCAAATATAATCATACTTTTTTCTTTTCGTTTTATTGTGCTCGCTAGTGCCTCCAGTGCAATATTGTATAGAAGTGGTTTGATAGGCATTCTTGCATTATTAGTAATACCAAAGCCAGTGCTTTCAGCATTCATTTTAGTATGTTCTTTGATGTAGGTTTTTTGTAGAAGCTGTTTATCAGATAAAAGAGGTTCCCTTTTATTCCTATTTTGCTAAGAGTGCTTTCTTTTTGTCATGAAAGATGTCAAATTTTATCAAAGACTTCCTGCATTAATATGATAGCCTGAGTTTCTTTATTCTATTAATATAGTGAATTACATTAATTTTTTAAAAGAACCCTACGTTCCTGGATTAAACATAAGTTGACCCTCCTTTTAATACACTGCTAGATTTCACTTACTAATATTTTGTTTAGACTTTTTTCTATGTTTATGAGTTAAGTTGTCCTGTTATTTCTCTTGATTTTTTGGTTTTATTTTTAGGATAAAATGTGGCCAGTTTGTTATCTTAGAAAATTGAGGAGCATTCTCTTTTTTTATTTTTTTGGAAGAGCTTGTTTAAGATTGGAATTATTTCCTCCTTGTTTTTGGTAAAACTCACCAGTGAAGCTATCTGTGCTTAAACCCTTCTTTGTGGAAAGATTTTTTTAACTGTTAATTCCACTTTAAAAAGCAGTTATAAGACTATTTTCATTTTGTATTCCTTTATGAGTCATTTTGGAACATTTTATAGATGTAGGGATTTGTCAATTCCATCTAAATTTTTAACATTATTGGCACAAAGTTTATAATATTTTATCAACAATATTTGTGCTAATATCTTTTTTATCCCTACTTTCACATATTTATTTTTTTTCCTTGAAAAATCTTGCCATAAGTTTATCCAATCTGGTAGGCTTCCAGAAGACCATGTTTTGGTTTTTATTATTCTTTTGTTATATGTATTATACTTAATTTTTTTCATTTATTTCGTATCTTTATTATTTCTTTTGTTAAAGCTTGTTTGGGCTTATTTTGCTTCTCTTTTCCTAACTTATTTTAAGGTATGGTTCGCTTACTCCTGGGCTTCCCTGGGGGCTCCGATGGTAAGGAACCTGCCTGCAGTGCAGGAGACCCGGGTTCCATCCCTGTTTCAGGAAGATCCCCTGGAGACGGGAATGGCCACCCACTCCAGTATTCTTGCCTGGAGAATTCCAAGGACAGAGAAGCCTGGTAGGCTACAGGTCATTGGGTCGTAAAGAGTCGGATACAACTGAGTGGCTAACACACTAGCTTACTCATTTCAGGTCCTCCCCCCTTCCCCAGTGTAAGCATTTAAGACTATACATTTCTGTTAACACTCCCTGAGTAATGTCCAAATTTTGTTATGTAATTTTTTATTGTTTAGTTATAAATATTTTCTAAGTTGTTAGGATTTCTTCTTTGAGAAGTATAATGAATGTCTTAATTTCCAAATATATGAGGGTTTTCTAGTTGCCTTTTTGTTATTAATTTCTAACTTAATCTCATTTTGGTCTGAAAAATCTTTATTATTCAGTTTTGTCAAATTGTTGAGATATGTTTATTTAGTATAAAATCAAATTGTTATTATGTTCCAAGTTATAAGTATGTATATATCCCCTCTTTCTCAGATTTCTCTCCCATCTAGGTCACTGCAGAGCTCAAATCATCCCATCCCCTGTGAATAGCAATTCTTACTGCTTGCTGAAATTTAAATTTTCCATTCATTTAGCAGATATTTATTGAGAACCTTCCAGGTACTATGCAAGGTGCAAGGAGTAGTCACACAGTACTTTCTTTATATACAAATAAGTTTGAGTGACAGTGAGGAAACCAGTTTTATAACATAAAACTCTTTCCCTGAGGAAAGAGTTACAAGTATACATAACTCAAAAGATGAGAAAACTGTGAGGGGTGGGCTGCTATACGTTTATAATTGTGATCAGGAAAAAGAAAAGATTGCTGTTTTGCATGAAGGTAAGGATGAGGGTAGCTCCTGCATTTAAAAGCTTAAAGTCAGTAAAATATTTATTTGGATAAGATCATGATTGTTTTAATCATTGTTTTACTGTATTAATTTAGAAGAGTCTTGTTTTGGACGAAGAATAAGACCATTTTCTTGCACTTCAGGAGTCCTTTACACATTGTAGGTATTATTTTCAAAACAGTTAGATTGTTTATATTTGTTTTACTCCTAATCAGTCATCCTGGTTTGAATGAATGCTGTCTTCCAAGGGGGTTGAGAGTTGGGAATAAGATCTAAGGGACTGGATGACCAGTATATTTGAGCCTTTCCCTTGGCCACTAATTAAACATTTTGCAAGCAGATTCACACTTTATAGTTGTTTCTTACATAGCATGCTTATTTGCTCACAATTTTTGAAAAAGAGAGAGGGGGCATGTTAGAATGCATGTATCTCTATTTCTCCTTCTCAGAGTAGAAAATAAAGTGTCTTACTGAAGTTTTAGTTTAATGGTCAAATTTTTTTCTGTATGGTTTCTGGCTTTCATTTTATATTTAAAATTAATGTTCTCAGTTCAAAATTGCAAAAATACCTGTCAAT
This sequence comes from Capricornis sumatraensis, assembly GCF_032405125.1. Lineage (NCBI taxonomy): Eukaryota > Metazoa > Chordata > Mammalia > Artiodactyla > Bovidae > Capricornis > Capricornis sumatraensis. The sequence continues at coordinate 32,839,917 of NC_091069.1, read as the reverse complement.
AAATTTCTTATTCCTATATTTTTTTCCTTTTTTGATGTTGCTGCCATGAGATATTTTGCTAGGAATTTAAGTTTATTTTTTTTCAAAACAGAGAGCCATTTGTTCCACCCCTATTATTTTCCTGTTGACTGTGTTGCAATTTTAATTGTGCCTTCCTTTTGACAATTGATACTCACCTTGAAATCTCTGAGAAATGATATTTGTATAAATCACACATTAGTCCTAATATATAAAGTAATTCTCTAACAGGATGTCTTTCCCTTATGGCCGGTCTTTATCTTGTTGGTAGGTTAAGAAAGGGTTTGGTGAAGAGTAACATTTACAGTGAAGCCTGAAAGATAAATAGAGATTAGGTACATGGAAGGCAGAGGGAGGAGCATTTCCAGCAGAGGGGGAGCAGGAGAATAGCGAGCAAGAGGAAGGCTACAGAGGTAGGCAAAGGCCCCCTGAGATTTGGGACGTTATCCCAGATTGAAAGGTTTTTTTTTTTTTTTTCATGGACCAGCTGAGAGATGATGGTGGTTTGGATTGTCATGGTGGTAATGGAGATGGAGAAAAGTTTGTAAGCATTAAAAAAAAAAACTTAGGTTTTACCATTAAATATTGAGAAATAAAATTACAACTCTAGTGAAAATTTGGAACAGAAATTGAGATTAAGTTTATTTTAATGTTAATTGCATATGTTTTATTGTTGGCATAGGATAGAGATTCTCACATGGATATTTATTGAGCACCCAGTGTTCCGAGCTCTTTGTCCACCTCTTTCATGTACTTTACTTCATTTAACCCTCACAGCAACCTTTGCACTACATATGGCATTAACCTGTTACATATAAGTAAACAGAGTCAGGGAGGTTGTGTGACCTGCCCGACATCACACAATGGCCAAGTGCTGGAGTTGGGACTAAAATCTGGGGCTCTGGAACTCCTTGCCTCCTCTTCTTTCCTAGTTTTCTAACATGCTGACCTAGTAAGAAATTGTTACTGTAGAAACATGGTAATCGACCCATTGTTTGAACCCGGTGGTTAGGTTTAGAATCAAGAAAGAATGTTGAGTAGCTGTAACTAGGTTGGTTGGAAAATAGAAGGGAGGCAGTGTAATGTGACAGAAGGAAAACTACACCAAAACTCAAGAGACATTGGGTTACTTTTCTGTAAAATGGTGATAACAAAACTCATCTTAATTATCTCAGGATATTGTTCAAGGATAATGTATCTGAAAGTGCTTCCAAGAGGTTCAGTTCAGTTCAGTCGCTCAGTCGTGTCTAACTCTTTGCAACCCCATGAATCGCAGCACGCCAGGCCTCCCTGTCCATCACCAACTCCCGGAGTTCACCCACACTCTTGTCCATCGAGTCAGTGATGCCATCCAGCCATCTCATCCTCTGTCGTCCCCTTCTCCTCTGCCCCCAATCCCTCCCAGCATCAGAGTCTTTTCCAGTTAGTCAGCTCTTCGCATGAGGTGGCCAAAGTATTGGAGTTTCAGCTTCAGCATCAGTCCTTCCAAAGAACACCCAGGACTGATCTCCTTCAGGATGGACTGGTTGGATCTCCTTGCAGTCCAAGGGACTCTCAAGAGTCTTCTCCAACACCACAGTTCAAAAGCATCAATTCTTCGGCGCTCAGCTTTCTTCACAGTCCAACTCTCACATCCATACATGACTACTGGAAAAATCATAGCCTTGACTAGATGGACCTTTGTTGGCAAAGTACTGTCTCTGCTTTTGAATATACTATCTAGGTTGGTCATAACTTCCCTTCCAAGGAGTAAGCGTCTTTTAATTTCATGGCTGCAGTCACCATCTGCAGTGATTTTGGAGCCCAAAAAAATAAAGTCTGACACTGTTTCTACTGTTTCCCCATCTATTTCCCATGAAGTGTTGGGACCAGATGCCATGATCTTCGTTTTCTGAATGTTGAGCTTTAAGCCAACTTTTTCACTCTCCTCTTTCACTTCATCAAGAGGCTTTTTAGTTCCTCTTCACTTTCTGCCATAAGGGTGGTGTCATCTGCATATCTGAGGTTATTGATATTTCTCCCGGCAGTCTTGATTCCAGCTTGTGCTTCTTCCAGCCCAGCGTTTCTCATGATGTACTCTGCATATAAGTTAAATAAGCAGGGTGACAATATACAGCCTTGATGTACTCCTTTTCCTATTTGGAACCAGTCTGTTGTTCCATGTCCAATTCTAACTGTTGCTTCCTGACCTGCATACAGATTTCTCAAGAGACAGGTCAGGTGGTCTGGTATTCCCATCCCTTTCAGAATTTTCCACAGTTTATTGTGATCCACACAGTCAAAGGCTTTGGCATAGTCAATAAAGCAGAAATAGATGTTTTTCTGGAACTCTCTTGCTTTTTCCATGATCCAGCAGATGTTGACAATTTGATCTCTGGTTCCTCTAAGAGGTTAGGATGCTGTAAATACTGTATTCTAAACTTTCAGAATAAAGTAGGTCTTGTCATAAAAATGTACATTCCACAAAGCCTGGAGCAGTCGTCTTTGTTTTCACTGAGTTCTCAGTGCCTAAAATAGTGCCTGGAACATGGTAGGCGTTTAAAATACATTGAATTCCTGTGTGACACTAAACATCTACGCCTTGCCCCTTCTGTTTGTTTTTCCTTCAGTAAATAGCATAGGTCACATACCTGCAGTTCCCAAGACTTCCACTAGATGTCAGGCATATTTCCTCCATGGGGCCATTGTATTTCTTTTCTGGCGAGTTGAGAATATTAAGTAAACAATATTTTTCAAATAAATCTCACACAAACAATTTATTTATCATTAGCACAGTAGCAAGTTTCCTTCTAAGTCTTTGAGAGAAATTAGTTGTTTCTTTTGGTCAGAACATTTTTGTGAAACTTCTAGTCCTTGATGTCTCATAAACTTTGTGCTAGCCTAATTCAAGCAGTTGGCTGATGCTTAGCATCTAATTATCTAACCACATAATTCTTATATCTAATTTCTTTAATTAGTAGTTCATCACCATTACATTTGAGTTTGTGGTTATTTGTTTCTGAGAGAAAGCAAGACTTCTGATGTTGGCTTGGTAGGTTTGTTCTAAATTCCAGCAGGGAAGGGCAGGACTGGTGTCCCACTGGATAACCTGTGACTAATCTGTTGTCTTAAACAGCAGTCTGCAGACTACAGCCCACAGGCTAAATGTAGCCTGTCATCTGTTTTTTTATGGCCCATGCTTTTTTAAGAATTTTTAAAAAATATTTTTGAATGAATATTGAAGAGAAATAAAAAGAAGAATATTTTGTGAAAGTTATATGAAATTCAAATTTCAGTGTCCATAAATAAACTTTTATTGGGACACAGCCACGCTAATTCATTTTGTTGTTGTTTAGTCGTTAAATCATGTCCGACTCTTTTCAACCCCATGAACTGTAGCCCTCCAGGCTCCTCTGTCCATACATTTCCCAAGCAAGAATACTGGAGTGGGCTGCCATTTCCTTCTCCAAGGGATCCTCCTGACCCAGGGGTCGAACCCATGTCTCCTGCGCCTTCTGGATTGGCAGGCGGATTCTTTACACTGAGCCACCAGGGAAGCCCACTAATTAATTCATTTACGAATCGTCTATGGCTGCTTTCAGGCTACAGTGGCAAAACTGAGTCTCTGTGACTGAAATCGTATGACCCTCAAGCCTAACAATACCTTTTATCTGGCTCTGCACAGAAAAAAATTGCCAACTGCTACTCTTAAAGAAGAGTTGATAAAAACTGCAAATTTAGGGCAGTTTGTGCTTCTTGTTTTTCTTTTTTTCTGCAGGCTCATTATATTCTTTGGTTTGATGGACCAGGTGTTTTTTCCCACCCAAGTGTAAAGGTTAATTTGGTAAAGTCTTCTGTTAAAGCATTTGAATAAAGTTTGTTACCTGGAAACCAGTCTACCTTTTTACTGTTTCTTGCTATCTATGTATCTATAAATATGTAGCAGGTTTGAACAGCTAAACCAACCAATTTTCTCCACACCCCATCAAAACAGAACTAACCTAGACAATTAAAAAAACTGCTAGATTTTAATTAAAATAACACTTCACTGTGGCTCTTAATTGTCCTATTTTAACCCCTCTTCTGTTTAATAGTGACTTAGACTATATATACGAACATTACCTTGGTTTAATCAAGCCTGTCCTCTGTTGTTTATTTTCTATACATAGTCTGTTCTTATATTGAATCTATACTTGTATTCATATACCGGTCATAGCTTATTTTTTTGTTGCCACTTTTTGTTTTTTTTGAAGTTTAGACAACTATGCATCAAACATCTGGTGCTTTCAGTGTTTGCAAACATTTTAGTATAATGTGAGAGTTCTGCCAGTTTTGTTCTTATTCATAGTGACTTTAAGTAGATTAGTACAAATTCACCAGACCAGGGATAATATAAGACTATCTGTAACCCTATGAAAAAAAACAAGTCTAACTTCTTATTTATGTTGTTTAGTTTTAAGCACATATTTCTGACACTTCTTTTACAATGATGGATGAATTTGGAATTGAAATGACTTTGTGACAGGGGTGCTTCTGGCTAACTGTCCTGTGCCGAACCAAATGCTTCAGTGTTTGCGACTTTTTTTATGAGCCAAATTTGGTTTTTTTCAATGAGAGTTATTAACTGCCTTTGCTATATTCCAAAATAAGCTGTAGAATTTATGATATTGATAAGTTGATCTGGATTGAACTCACTTTCTTCCACAAGTATTTGCTGAATGTGAATTGTGAGTGGGGCTCTGTGCTTGGTGCTGGGAGAGTCTTATTTGAGGAAAAGCATCCTGGCAAGAGGATGCTTTATAGATTCCTAGGTGAATCTGATGTTCTGTTTGCTTGAATACCATCAGATCATTCTGGGTATCTTCGTCTCCTGAGGCTGAACCTATTTGGAAGGTTATAATTTTGAGCTGTTTCCAACATGCAAGTCTTATATTTTGGCTCTTAGATCATAGTTCATCTGGTATTAATTGTCTTGCATTTTGCTGTAATGATTTGGAAAAAAATCTAGGCATGGTGATGTAATCTGCTCCAAAGTGGGCCATCAGACACCTAAAATTTCAGGTCTCTCTAATTTGACCTTTTCAGAAAAGAAAAAGCTGGGTTTTATTCGATTTAGATAGCCTAGAATGTGAAGGCGCCTATGGTTCTCAGGTCACAGCTCATCTGACACTAATTCTGTCTTGCATTTTGCTGGGATGAGTTTGAAAGCCAAGCAGCTGAGGAACACCAGATTCTCTCTGCCCCTTGAGCTTCGCTCAGTTCTGGTTTTGGTGTTGTCTGTTTGGCTCCATTTCAGGCTAAACGTCCCAGATTATCTTTCTCTTCTGGGCTTTGGGTCGCTGGCCCTGGAAGTCTCTCTTCAGAGAAGAAATAGGCAGCACAGAGAGCATTGGTACCAAGGGTCACGTGTCATGTAAGTTAGTCCCGGAAATAGGATAAAGTGTTTGCCTGAGCCTCAGTGTGTGTGTGTGTGTGTGTGTGTGTGTGTGTGTGTGTGTGTGTTTTGGGGACGGAAGGTCTTGCATATCCTCACAAACCCACACGTGTGAGTATATATGTGTACTTCCTGTGTGTGTGATAGACAGGGATGGTCACATGAACAGCAAATGTGGCGATTGACTATGATGCAGTAAGGAGAAATAGCTTTATTTAATACAACACTACTCAAGGTTTAATCCTACGAGGATAATCACTTACAAGTGGTTGTGACTTTGACCTGCTCAGTTTCACCCATCCCTTGGGATTTTTCTCACTCTGTTTACCACTGTACTGCCATAAAATCCTCTGTTTTTAAACTCTAACATTGCCCAAGCACAATCCATCAGTTTTCTTTTTTTCATTATGGTAAAATATAGGTAACATAAAATTTACCGTCTTAACCACTTTTCAGTGCACGGCTCAGTACTGTTAACTATATTTACATTATTGTGAAGCAGATCTCCAGAACTTTCTCAACTTGCAAATCTGAAACAACATATCCATTAAACATCAACTCCTCTTTTATCAAGAGCCTCTGGTTCCTGTGAATCTGAGTACCTTAGATATCCGGATACCTCAAAGAAGTAGAATCATACACTATCTGCCTTTATGTGACTGTCTTATTTCATATAGCGTGACGCCCTCATGGTTCATCCATGTTGTAACATGTGTCAGGATTTCCTTCCTTTTTAAGGCTGAATAATGTTCCATTGTGTGTATATACCAGATTTTGTTTGTTCATTCCTTTGCCAACAGATATTTGGGTTTCTTCTACCTTTTGGCTATTCTGATTAACGCCGTGAAGATGGGTGTATAAATATGTCTTTGAGAACTCTGCTTTCAATTCTTTGGGTTATATATCCAGAGGTGGGATTGCTAGATGATATGGTAATTCTGTGTTTAATTTTTGAGGAATCTGTCCATACTGTTTTCCATAGTAGTTGCACCATTTTACAATCCCATAAACAAAGTATGAGGGTTCCAATTTCTCCACACCTCATCCACACTTCTTATTTTTTGGGTAGTTTTTTTTTTTTTTTAAAGTTAGCCTAATGGGTATGAGGTAATAGAATATTGTGGTTTTGATTTGTTTTTTTTTTTTTAACAATTTTATTGAGGTATAATTTACATGTCATGAAAGTCACCCACTGTGACAGTTAAATGATTTTTAGTAAATGAATATAGTTTTGCACCCATCACCACCATCCAGTTTTAGAACATTTTCATAATCTGAAAAAGTTTCCTTACCCCCCTTTGTAGTCAATCCCAGCTGCCACCTGTAGCCCCAAGGTAGCCACCGATATACTTCCTGTTTATACAGTTTTGCCTTTTCTAGAAATTTTATATGAACAGAATCATGTGTAGTTTTCTATCTCTGGCTTCTTTCACTTAATATTTTTGAGGCTTATCAATATTGTAGCAAGTATCAGTGTTTACACATTTTCAGTATAAACTGAAATATTCCATTATATTATGAATATACCATGTTTCATTTATCCTTTCACCTGTTGATGGATGCTTGGCTCATTTACAGTTTTTGACTCTTATGAATAATCCTGCTCTGAACATCTGTGTCTTTGTGTGGACATATGTTTTCATATGTCTCTTGGGTAGATACCTAGGAGTAGAATTGCTGGGTCATGCAGGGTAAGCATATGTTTAACATTTTAAGAAACTGCTGAACTGTTTTTGAAAGTGACTGTACCTGTTACAGTCCCACCAGCATATCTGAGAGCTCCAGTGTCTCCACAGTCTTACCAGTGCACTGGGTAGATTGTCAATCTTTTGAATTTATAGCCATCCTAGGCAGTGAGTTGTGGTACCTTATTGTGGTTTTAATTTGCATTTCCCCAATGACTAATGATGTTGAACACCTTTTCATGTACTAATAAACTGTTCATATATTTTCTTTCTATAATTATCTATTTATGTCTTTCACCATTTAAAAGGATTATTTAAATAATCTTTTTTTAGGGTAGTTTTAGATTTACAGAAATGTAGCTAAGGTAGGACGAGTTACCATATACCCTGGGCACAATTCCTGTTAGCATTTTACAAATGAACCAATATATATTATTATTATTATTAATTGAATTCCATGCTTTATTGGGATTTCATTAGTCTTTTTTTTCCTAGTGACCTTTTTCTGCTCCCGATTTCCATCCAGGGTACCATTACATTTATTCCCCATGCCTCCTTAGTCTCCTCCGGTCTATGACAGTTTCTCTCACTCATTTAATAACTGGTTGTTTGTTGTCTTCTTAGGAGTTTTCAGAGTTCCTTGGAGAAGGAACTGGCAAACCATTCCAGTACTCTTGCCCGGAAAATTCCATGGATGGAGGAGCCTGGGAGGCTATAGTCCATGGGATCGCAAAGAGTCGGACACGACTGAGCAACTTCACTGGCACTATAGTTTACTCGTTATTCAAACTGTCCCCAGCAAATAAGTGTGTCTTGAATTAAAATAGATAAATAACCAGAGTTCCTTATATATACTGGACACAAGTTCTCTGTTAGATATGTAATCTGCAGGTAATTTTTTCCAGTCTGTCTTATCTTTTCATTTCCTTAACAATCTTTTGAAAAGCAAACATATTCATTTTAAGGGAGGTCACTTTATCAATTTTTTTCTTTTATGGATTATTCTTCTGTCATATCTAGGAAACCTTTGCCTAACCCAGGAATACAATGATTTTCTCATATGTTTTCATCTAGAAGTTTTATAGTTTCAGTTCAGTTCAGCTCAGTTGCTCAGTCATGTCCGACTCCTTGTGACCCCATGAATCACAACATGCCAGGCCTCCCTGTCCATCACCAGCTCCCGGAGTTCACTCAAACTCATGTCTATCGAGTTGGTGATGCCATCCAGCCATCTCATCCTCTGTCGTCCCCTTCTCCTCCTGCCCCCAATCCCTTCTAGCATCAGGGTCTTTTCAGATGAGTCAACTTTTCATATGAGGTGGCCAAAGTATTGGAGTTTCAGCTTTAGCATCAGGCCTTCCAAAGAACACCCAGGACTGATCTCCTTTAGGATGGACCGTTGGACCTCCTTGCAGTCCAAGGGACTCTCAAGAGTCTTCTCCAACACCACAGTTCAAAAGCATCAATTCTTCGGTGCCCAGCTTTCTTGACAGTCCAATTCTCACATCCATACATGACCACTGGAAAAACCATAGCCTTGACTCTATGGACCTTTGTTGGCAAAGTAATGTCTCTGCAATTGTAGATCCTTTTAAATTTCAGGATACAGCTGTCATTTTTAACCAAAAATCCTGCTGAGATTTTGTTAGGGAGTCCATTAAATCTGTCGATCGGTTTTCTTCCTCTGTTTCCCTTCTCCCCACACTCACCCCTCTCTCCCTAGACCTTTTATTTGTTGGTTGGTAGGTTTTTTGGGGTTTTTTTGTTGTTGTTCTCTTCTGTGTTTGCTTTTGAGTGGCTAATCTTGTCCAGAACACACTTACTTTATATGTTTAACAAATCCTTAACAGTGCCCACAACCATAGGTATGGTCCCTTTGGTTCAATTCACTTTTACCTCCTGATTTAATGCTAATGTTAATGAAAAATCCTTTTGAGATTGTTTTTTTAAGATATGAGTTTTTTGTATAAATGTTTAGTGCAAATCACCTGTTTCTGAAAGGGTATTAGATGTTTGTAAATAAAATTCAGAACTCTAAGTATCTATGAGTTGGTTTCTGATTATATCTGTTCTATAATGTGGGCTTCCCTTGTGGCTCAGCTGGTAAAGAATCCACCTACAATGCAGGAGACCTGGGTTTGATCCCTGGGTTGGGAAGATCCCCTGGAGAAGGGGAAGGCTACCCACTCCTGTATTGTGGCCTGAAGAATCCCATGGGCTGTATGTGTATAGTCCATGGGGTCACAAAGAGTTGGACATGACTGAGTGACTTTCACTTTCACTTTGCATAATGTAACCCAGTTCTTGTTTGTTTGTCCTTGTCTCTTCAGTGACTTCCCATGACACTTAAAAGCCAAAGTCTGTCCAGTGGTCTACAAGGTCGCATAAGCTCTGGCTTCTGGCAGCCTCCTTGACTTCATTTCCAACCACTTTCCTGTTGGGCTCTGTACTTTCTTCTTACTCGGGTTTTGTTGTTCCTTGAAAATGCCACGTATGTTCCTACCATACTTTGCAGCTGCTGTTTTGTTTGCCCAGAATGCTCCTCGTCCTGATGTTCACATGTCTCATTCCTTTACTTCATTCAGAGCTCTCCTTAGATGTGAGCTCCTCAGAGAGACTCATCCTGACTGTCTCTCTCCTGTGGCCTCGTTCTGGTTTCCTCGTGGCACTGTTATGTGACGTTATACGTTTTTGTATTTGTTTATAATCTATACTCCATTAGATGGTAAGCCCTTTGAAAACAAAAGCTTTATTTTGTTTCCTGCCATATCTCCAGGGTATAGAATGGGCCTGGCAAATAGCAGACCTTAAGTAGATAATTGTGGAATGAACAAATGCATGTGTATAAGCTCACAACTTACTAATAGCAGTGATCTCATGAAGCATTCAGGCTATACAAAAAATTATATCAATATGTGAGAATGAGGCAGATCTTTTTCTTGTGTTTTTACAGAGATAGAGCTAATAATATCAACATTTTGGGGTTGGAATCCATGATCCTCCAATTCATTATGATTACTAAGAAATCCTTGAAAAGTAATCATTCTTATTAATACTGGGGAAATCTGCTTTTCTTTGAGATTCATGTCTCCCCTAGCTAAACCTGGGGTACACTTGTAGCATAATTTCTTGCAGAGTTTGAGCCTCAGAAGTTTATTTCCCTGAGTTGAATTTCTTAATAGAATGTATATACTGTGATCTGCTTGCAGTTTAGGGTAATTTGAATGTTTCTTAGGTCCTTTATAGGTCTTGTCCACTTTTGACTACTGCCTGTGTTTAGCACCTATTAAATTAGCCCTTTATCATTCTCCATAAACCTCAACTCTGTACAGTTGATAAATCAATCTTCTCAAATATGCCTTTGTCATATTACTTCCGTATTTTAAAATCTACGAAACTCCACTGCCTATAGATTTAAGGCGGCACTCCTCAAGCTGGAATTCAAGGCTCTGTGTAATCGGGACCCACCTTACTTTTGAATCTTATCTTCTACTGCTGAATTATGCAGGATAAAACCTCCACTTTGGCCAGGCCTCCTTCCCAAGCCACAAGGGAAGTAGGCCTTCTTCCTACTCTTTAAAACTTTTATCTCTTCCCATATCTCTGAGCTGGCTCAGGATGTCCTAGCCCAATAACCCCTTTTCCTGAATGCCCTTTTTGCCCTTTCCAAACTTTCCACACTTTGTATATCTATGGGCCAAACTTGAATTCTGCTCCATTCATGAAACCTTTGAACCACAGAGGCAGCTAACTCATATGAATCTCTTCTTTCCTTACTTAAATTCTTTTTCTTTTAACATGATCTTTTATTGAGGTATAGTTGATTTACAATATTAGTTCCAGGTGTATGACATGGTAATAGTTTAGTCACTAAGTTGTGTCTGTCTCTTTGTGACCCTCTGGACCGTGGCCCACCAGGCTCCTCTGTCCATGGGATTTCCCAGGCAAGAATACTGGAGTGGGTTGCCATTTCCTTCTCCAGGCTTAATTAGGGTCTTTTAGCTCTTGTTTTTTGTGTGTGTAATTTTGTTTTGCTTTTTTGTTTTCTATCTTTTGGGCTATCTTAGTTTCCCAACCAAGTGTTGAACCCGTGCTTTGGAATCACAGAGTCTTAACCACTGGACCTCCAGGAAATTTCCAGCTTTTGTCATTTTATTAGTCATTTGGGCACATAGTAAAGTGCTCTCTCCTTTAAAGATTTCTTGAGTATGAATTGAACCTGGATTTCTTGAAGATCATAAACACCTCCTTTACACCATCAACTTCTTAAGGTCTAGGATTGTATACCCTTAGTACCTGGCATACTCCAGTGTTGGCGGCACTAACTCTACTGATGTGTTGTGCTTTTGGAGTACAGGGCTCAGTTGTAAATTAAAATTAAATTAGGTTAAATTTGAGAAGTTTCTTGTCTGTCTCTGATTCAGAGTCACATTGTCAGACCTTACTTGTTTATCTGACATGACTTTGATATGATCTTACTGAAACTTTGGAAGGCAATTAAAGTTTACTCAGATTGTAAAAATCTGTAATTTTTTATTAGGTTTTGGAGACAGGTTCTTATTTTACCACTTAAAATAATCTTAGAGATCAAGATAAGGTTAAAGACATGTTCTCTTTGGTTAAAAGGACCTTTCTTTTAACCCTCATCAAAATGTCTACAAACAACAAATGCTGCAGAGAGTGTGGAGAAGAGGAACGCGCTTACACTGTTGGTGGAATGTAAATTGATACAGCCACTATGGAAGACAGTATGGAGATTCCTTAAAATACTAGGAATAAAACCACCATGTGACCCAGCAATCCCACTCCTAGGCATATACCTTGAAAGAAAAAGGAAAGTGAAGTCGCCCAGTCGTGTCCAACTCTTTGCGACCCCATGGACTAGTAGCCTACCAGGCTCCTCCCTCCATGGGATTCTCCAGGCAAGAGTACTGGAGTGAGTTGCCATTTCCTTCTCCAGGGGATCTTCCCAACCCAGGGATCGAACCCAGGTCTCCCTCATTCCAGGCAGACGCTTTAACCTCTGAGCCAGTGGGGAAGCCCTTGAGGAAACCAAAATTGAAAGAGAAACATGTATCCCATTGTTCATTGCAGCACTATTTACATAGCTAGAACATAGAAGCAATCTAGATGTCCATCAACAGATGAATGGATAAAGAAGTTGTGATACATATACACAATGGAATATTACTCAGCCATAAAAAGGAATGCATTTGAATCAGTTCTAATGAGGTAGATGAACCTAGAACCTATTATAGAGAGTGAAGTGAGTCAGAAAGAGAAAGATAAATACCGTATTCTATATGCATATATACGGAATCTAGAAAAATGGTACTGAAGAATTTATTTACAGGGCAACAGTGGAGAAACAGACATAGAGAATAGACTTATGGACATGGGGAGGGGGAGTAGAGGGTGAGATGTATGGAAAGAGTAACATGGAAACTTTCATTACCATATGTAAAATAGATAGCCAATGGGGATTTGCTGTATGGCTCAGGAAACTCAAACAGAGGCTCTGTATCAACCTAGAGGGGTGGGATGGGGAGGGAGATGGGAGGGAGTTTCAAAAGGGAGAGGATATATGTATACCTATGGCTGATTCATATTCAAAAAGGGGGGAATATATGTATACCTATGGCTGTTTCACAGAGAAGGCAATGGCAACCCACTCCAGTACTCTTGCTTGGCAAATCCCATGGATGGAGGAGCCTAATAGGCTGCAGTCCATGGGGTTGCTAAGAGTCGGACTCGACTGAGCGACTTCACTTTCACTTTTCGCTTTCATGCATTGGAGAAGGAAATGGCAACCCACTCCAGTGTTCTTGCCTGGAGAATCCCAGGGACGGGGGAGCCTGGTGGGCTGCCGTCTATGGGGTTACACAGAGTTGGACACAGCTGAAGTGACTTAGCAGCAGCAGCAGCATGGCTGATTGATGTTGAGGTTTGACAGAGAACAGCAAAATTCTGTAAAGGAATTACCCTTCAATAAAAAATAAATAAACTTAAAAAAAAGAAAAAAAGAATGAGAGAGGTGACCTCATTACAGATTCTACGTAATTAAAAGATATCCATAATATTTCCTTCATCACTATATAAAGAAATTCAACAGCTTAGATGAAATGGAAAAATTTTCTGAGAGACAAAAACTACCAAATTTCATTCAACCTTCATAACCCCGTATCTTTTATAGAATTGATCATTAACAAACCATCCTTCAAAGAAAACTCCAGGTCTGTATCACTTCACTGGTGAATTATACCAAAGTTTTAAGAAGAAACACCAGCTCTACACAAATTCTCAGAAATGAAAAAGAGAGACTACTTCTCAACTCATTGAGATCATCACTGCCTGATTCTATAACTAGACAAAAATATTACAGGAAAAGAAAACCACTGTCTATATATCATTATTACATATTTAAGTCCTGAGCACAATTTTAATGAAGCAAATGCAGTCATAGATAAATACAACATGATCAAGTGGAGTTTATCCTAGGACTACCAGCTGATTTAATCTTCAAATAGCAATCAATATAATTCAGATTAATATCATTTAAAATTATATAATCATTTCAGGAAGTGAAGAAAAATCACTGGAGAAAATCCATCGTTCATTCCTAATAAGAATTTTCTGAAAATGAAGAATAAAAGAAAACATCTTCACCATGAATGACTTCTAGGAAAGACCTACGATAACATTGTCCTTAATGGCAAATGTCTGAATGCTTTGCTCATTGATATGAAAAATAAGACAGATGTGTCTACATTTACCACTTAAACGTTGTACTCAATGTTCTGGCTTCCAGGACAGTACAGCAAAATATAAAGTAAAAAAAAAAAAAAAAAAACTGTTCTTTTTTTGTCTCACTTATTTTTTCCCTTTTAGATAATTTAATGGGATCATTTTAAGGGTAAAAATTGAATACATTGTCTCCAAACCTGAATTTAAGAAAATATTCTGTTAATTTGTATTGAAGATTCTTTGTCATTGGTTTTTCACTTTTTTAGTAGAATTCTTTTTGGAATGTAAGTGACTTCTTTATTCTCTTTAGCCATTTCTTCCAAGCTGTCACCACCTCATGTTTAATTTTGTATAAGCCCAGCTGTTATTTTTCACTCATTTCCTGTGTCCAGTTTATTACAAGAAAAACATCTTGTTAAGAGCTTCTCCATAGATTATTTTGAAATGAATATTTAGTGTCTTCCTTTTGAGAAATGGATTAAACTACCATTGATGTTATCTGTCTGAACTCAGGCTTTAAATCTAGAACTGATAGAACATGTAGGGATACAGTTGTTGCTGACACATTGGATGTGGGGTGTAAGAGGAAGAGAGAAGTCAATTTGGCCTGAATGATTGGAGGGCTGGCCATGGGGATACCTACAGGTGAACAAGTTTGAATAGAATGAGAGCTCCATTTGGATGTGTTGAGGTTTCTGTGACACCAAATAAGGATGTCAAATTGGCAGTTTATCTAAGTCTTGAGGACATTCATGAGTTTGTTGGTTGTTTTTTGTTTGTTTTTTTTTAATATCTTTTCCTTCCCTCTCTCCCTCCCTTCCCACTCTCCCTTCTTTCCAGTAGAGAAGAAAAAACATGTAAGGGTCAAACCCTGTTACAAGTTTCTTACTTCTTTAGATGATTCAGTTAATTGATTTTTTTAAAAATTCTTTAAAAAAACATTTCCAAGTACATGAGACTTTGGGGAATATATTTTGATGCTTTCTGATATTATCGAGTTTTGGTCAGAGGTGGTATCCTGTATGACATTGATCCTTCATGTAGACATCGGAGTAGTTTTTCTAAACATCCTCTGTGTGCTTAAAACAGATTCTAAGGTTAGTACTGAGTGCAGTGCTCCCCCATATTCCCATTAGATCAAGCTTATTAATTATGTGTGTAGAAAAGATTAAATTTAATTTAAAAGTAAAAATGTACTAAGTGGTGATTATAGATGAAATGCCAGCTGGCTTAATATTATGGGAGAAGCTTGTGGTACATTTTCCATTGAGAACATTAGACACAGAGGAGTTATTTATAAACACTTGGGACAGAATGACTGTGATGTATTCTGGAGTATTTGTGTGATGACTCAGAGAACCTTTACTGATGATGAAAACACTGATGTCAGAGATGTATTTAAAGAGTTTGGATGAAATTGAGTCATCAAAATGAAGCAAAGTTATATTTGTAATTTATTGTGATCTTAAAATGTTAAAAGTGGCAGTGGAAGAGGGCGAGAAATAGGAAAGTAGGAGAAGTGGCAGTAAGCTTTTGATATTTTTCTCTTTTAAAAACAGGAAAAGCAATCCCATATGTAAGGTGATCTTTTTCCAAGGAGGATCTCCAAAACTAGCTTAAACATGCAAACCTTTAAATGGATCAAGTCAGATGTCTTGTTGCTCTGGGTGCCCTGCAGTAAGTTACAAGTGAAAAAGTACTGATGGGTCCAAAAACTTAACATCTTTGAAATGAAAAATACTCTCGACCCCTTATAACACATCATCAAAGTTACTTTCAGCTCCCTGTCTAAAATAGCATCCTTTAGCTTCCTGTGACTACATATATTCGTCATTTTCCCCAACATTTGTATGGGAACAGAGGAGAAAGGCTTCCCTGGTGGCTCAGATGGTAAAGTGTCTGTCTGCAATGCAGGAGACCCGGGTTCGATCCCTGGGTTGGGAAGATCCTCTGGAGAAGGAAATGGCAGCTCACTCCAGTACTTTTGCCTGGAAAATCCCATGGATGGAGGAGCCTGGTGGGCTACAGTCCATGGAGTCGCAAAGAGTCTGACATGACTGAGCAACTTCACTTTCACTTTGACTTTCAGAGAAGAAACAGTGAAGACCTTGAGCAGAGAAACTGTAAGAGTACCATGATCAACTGTACTTCTCCTTTAGGGATTCTAGCAAACCATGCACACAGAGGTGTGGGATGTGAAGTGGAGCTCATGGCGTTGACAGAGACACCAGTTAGAAAGCTACCTAAGAAACCTTCATGGTCTGTTGTTTAATCCTTACAGAGTGTTTAAACCTAGAAACTTTTTCAAAACCAGTAATATCAGATATTTCTGTGTAATTAGAGAGAGTAATGGATAATTTATCCATATCTCTGACCCTTCAAACATAAAGCAAACTAATCTACTTTGAAAAAGGTTTGTAGTAAGTTTGAAATTAGGAAGTATGTATCCTGCAACTTTTGTTCTTTCGGAAGATTATTTTGGCTATTCTTTCTTGTGTTTCTGTATGAACCCGTGTGTGCACACGCACGTACTCAGTTGTGTTCGACTCTTTGTGACCCATGGACTGTAGCCCACCAGGCTCCTCTGTCCATGGAATTTTCTCAGGCAAGAACACTGGAGCGAGTTGCCATTTCCTTCTGCGAGCAATCTTCTTGACCCAGAGATCAAACCTGCATCTCTTGCCTCTTCTGCTTTGGCAGGCAAGTTCTTTACCAGCTGAGCCACAACTTGTCCATTTCTACAAAAAAGAGAGCTGTGGTTTTGATAGGGATTGTGTTGACTCTGTCAATCAGTTTGGGTAAAAGTACTATCTTCACAGCGTTGTCTTCCAGTCTATGAACTTGGAATGTTTTTCCATCTTCTTTAATTTCTTTCAATGATGTTTTATAGTTTTCAGTGTATAGGTTTTGCATTTCTTTGATTAAATTTATTCCTGAGTATTTTATTCTTTTGCAAGCTATTATTAGTGAAATTATTTTCTTGATTTCATTTTCAGATTGTTCACTGCTAGTATATAGAAATAGAACTGACTTTTTATATTGACTTTCCTTAGAGCTGGTTTATTAGCTCTAATAGTTGCTTTAGAGAAAGAGAGCTAATAAACCGTCACATCAGCTAAGTTCCATCATCACTTCATGGCAAATAGATGGGAAACAGTGGCTGACTTTACTTTTTTGGGCTCCAAAATCACTGCAGATGGTGATTGCAGCCATGAAATTAAAAGATGCGTACACCTTAGAAGGAAGTTATGACCAACCTAGATAGCATATTAAAAAACAGAGACATTACTTTGTCCACAACGGTCCTTCTAATCAAGGCTATGGTTTTTCCAGTAGTCATGTATGGATGTGAGAGTAGGACTATAAAGAAAGCTGAGCACAGAAGAATTGATGCTTTTGAACTGTGGTGTTGGAGAAGACTCTTGAGAGTCCCTTGGACTGCAAGGAGATCCAACCAGTCCATCCTAAAGAAATCAGTCCTGGGTGTTCACTGGTGGGACTGATGCTGAAGCTGAAACTCCAATACTTTGGCCACCTGATGTGAAGAGCCAGCACATTTGAAAAGACCCTGATGCTGGGTAAGATTGAGGGCATGAGGAGAAGGGGATGACAGAGGATGAGACAGTTGGATGACATCACCGACTCAGTGGACATGAGTTTGGGTAAGCTCTGGCAGTTGGTGATAGACAGGGAGGCCTGGCGTGCTGCGGTTCATGGGGTCACAAAGAGTTGGACACGACTGAGTGACTGAACTGAACTGAATAGTTTTTTGGGGGGTAAATTCTTTAAGGTTTTCTATATATGAGATCATGTCATCTGCAAATAGAGATAGTTTTACTTCTTCTTTTACAGTTCAGATCTTTTTATTTCTTTTTCTTGTCTAGTTATTGTGGCACACCTTCACTATTGAATGATAATTGGGTTTAAAATCTAGCTGAGGAATGTTTTCCCTTCATCCTTGGAAGATATCGTTCCTCTATTGTCTTGTAACCAGTTTTGATCGCAGTCTGACTCTCCTTGCTTTTTGTTGAATCTCTCACATTTCTCTAGTCACTTCTACAGTTTTTTTTAAGTGACATGGGTAATCTGAAGTTTCACTCTAATTTACCTGGATAAAACCTTTTTAAAGAAGTTTATTTCTATTTGTTTTACTACTCAGAGAATTCTTACTCTCTAGAGGCTCATGTCTTTCTTTGAGTCTGAAAAATTCTCGGCCATTTTCTGTGTTAAAGACTGTTGCCTCTCCTCCATTCCCTCTGGTCTCTCTGGAACTCAGAGTGCAGACTTTAAAACCGGATTTAGGTCTCATGTTTCTTTCTTCTTTTTTTTTTAGTGTATTTGTTTTTGGCTGCACTGGGTCTTCGCTGCTGTGCGTGGGCTTTTCTAGTTGCAGTGAGCAGGGTCTGCGCTCTAGTTGAGGTGCTGTGGCTTCTCTTGTTACAGAGCCTGGACTCTAGGGCACCACGGGATCAGTAGTTGCAGCACACAGGCTTAGCTGCCCCACAGCATGTGGGATCTTCCCAGACCAGGAAACAAACCCATGTCCCGTACATTGGCAAGCGGATTCTTTACCACTGCACCACCAGAAAAGTTCAGCTCTCGTCTTTCTTGACTTGAAAAAAAAGGTACTGTCAGCCTTTAGCTGTATTCAGGCTTATGTTCAGCCTATCTGTGCATTTTTTTTAATCTCAGTAATTATGATTTTCATTTTTAAAAATGAGGATATTAAACATACTCATTTCAAGACCTTTTTTAGATGCTCTGTTTTGTCTGTTTTTTTGCGGGGGGGTGCAGTGTGGGAGCAGGTTTTGATTAAGTTCCTCCAACCTCCTCAGAGGTGGCCTGCAGTCCTGTGTGTGGCTGGTGGCAGTTTAGCGCAGCCTTGCTCACCACAGTGGCTTCTTGTTTATTTTCTTCCTTGGGTGATGTGTCTTCTTTTTTTTTTTTAGATTTAAGGAAAGTTTCCCTTTTTAAAAAAATTTTGATTCTAGCTGTGCATGCATCAATTAACTTTTCTATCTTTAACTCATTTTTCTTTGGTACAGAAGGGTGAACTCCCAACATGTGCTCCGTCTACCAATTTGAACCAGAAATCCCTAGGCTATACCTTCAGCTGCTTTATAATTCACTGTCATAGCACTGTCTCCAAAGGTCTCTGTATGGCCTTTTCAGCAGAGACTTTGATACACATTTAATGAGTGGCGTGTGGTTCTTTATTCCCCTGGCAAACTCCCTAATGTATTAGGGCATTTAAAATTACCTTCAGATTCTCTTGGCCCAGAAATTAAATACCAAGGCTGATTTAACAGGCAGAGTTCATCTGATGCATTTAGTACATATGAGAAAGACTCCTGTTTTCCTATACCCAGGTAAATGCCTGAGAACATTATTTACTCATCATTACTCCTCCCACTCAAGAATTTTTACCATCCCAAATCGCCTGTTAGCTATCCTTCTTTGACTTCCTTAGCTGGACATCTTTTCCATTTGAATTCAGTTCAGGTGAGCCTTTCACCAATTTGTACTTTTGGATTTAGCTAACACATTGTTTCAAGTAGATTGGAATGAAAAATAGAATCATAAAATCATAAAAATAAGTTCATAATTGAAAAATGTTGGTTGTTCACCCACTATGACTTCCCTGGTGCCTCAGACAGTAAAGTGTCTGCATACAATGCAGGAGACCGAGGTTCGATCCCTGGATTGGAAAGATCTCCTGGAGAAAGAAATGGCACCCCACTCCAGTATTCTTGCCTGGAAAATCCCATGGACGGAGGAGCCTGGTGGGCTACAGTCCATGGGGTCGCAAAGAGTTAGATGCGACTGTGCAACTTCACTTTCACTTTCTTTCTTTCATCCACTATGTGCCAGTCATATGTTAGGTATGCAGTGTGAACACAGAGGTGGAATAAACCCTGTGAGCCCAGCTCTCAGGAAGTTTACAGCCTCTTGAGTTGAGGCCAGACAAAAAGTAAAGGCTGAAGAGTAATTGCGAACTGTGACAAGGACTCTACAGGATACTATGAGTGAGTACAGAAGAGGCTTCTCTTTTAAATTTTGTAATCAGAAAAGGGGTTTTCAGTTTTTTTAGAACAACATTGAAGGCTTCCCTGGTGGCTCAGCGGTAAAGAATCCGCCTGCCAATGCATTAGACACGGGTTTGACTCCTGACCTGGGAAGATCCCACGTGCCACAGAGCCTGTTCTCTAGAGCCCAGGCACCTAGGTTGTTAGTCTGGCTTTCATTCTGACTTACTCTGTTTTTAGTGTAAATCCTTGTGTATCTTTTACAGTTTTGTCTTGCTTTTGTTTTATTGTGGCAGAAAAGTTCAGGGCCTGTGTTTGAATGAAGTAGCATATTTGTCCAGAACACCTAGGAAGTTTAGGGAAGTCATGAAAATGAAGATGGGTTAGGAGACTTGGGCTGTAGTGTCTGGGTAGTGAGTATAGAGAGGAAGATATTTGTCCTAACTTGGGAGACCAGTAGAGGCTTGATGATCCGTGGCCGAATGGTATGAGAGCTATGCTTGGGGAAGTAATTTTAACCATGAGAAATCCAATGAGCAACAGCTTAAAAGTTCTCTGGACACTGGTGAACTAATAGGAAAACCTTTACAATATTTGAGTTACACTAACCAAATGCATGCTGAAAGGTGATGATGCCAGTGGAGATGGAGACCAGGAACAGATAGATTTATGAGCTGTTGAGTAGATGAAGTAGAAAAAGAGGCTGCAGGATGACCGTGAGTGTCAGGGACATGCTCATCACGTGAGCGCCCTGCTAGAGGTGTCCCTGACAGCCCACTGTTTAGCCCTTCTCTTTTAGCTGCCCTCTGATGATACGCCTTTATGAAGTAAGGAGCTCTTTGGATCTCAGGGGTAGGTAGACACCGTGGTTCTGCTTTTTTTTTTTCTTTCTGCTTATGTTTCCATGAACTCCTCTTCAACAAAACAGAACAAAATTAAGCCTTGCTAGTTCTCCCTAGGAAATGGTAACCCACTCCAGTGTTCTTGCCTGGAGAATCCCAGGGACAGGGGAGCCTGGTGGGCTGCCGTCTATGAGGTCACACAGAGTCGGACACGACTGAAGTGACTTAGCAGCAGTAGTTCTCCCTGCCTCCCAATTGCTACCTACCTAGATGGCTTGGCAGACACAGTACTGCCAGCTACTTTCTTATCAAGCAGCTGGCAATGAGGAGAGGCCTTAAGAAAAGAGGTAGGGGGTGCTCCTTAATATCCCCATCAGAATGGCATCGTCGGCTGCGTTAACTAGGTCACTGGTTTGCAGCAGAGCTTGGATGCTGTTGCAGGAGGGTGTATTTCATGTTGAAACATCTAAGGAGTGGTGCCTACTCTGGCACTGCATCTGCCTTCCTGTAACAGGCTGTGTGCAGCTGCTTAAAGGGCTTGCTGACAGAGTGCAGACATGGGCTCGCCTTCTAATGAATTGTTCTCTTGTACCTGCTTTTTCCCGAAATGCTCTGTGGGATAAACTACCTTGTAGAGAAGATTCTTTGTCATGTGATTGTTCTGTTTCCTTAGAGACAACAGCAGTGCAATGCATTAGATGCCAGATCCATAGAGAAAGAAGAAGCGTTTGCTACAGAACGTAAAGGTTTGATAGCTTTTCCTTGCCTTTATATTTATGCTACTTGAGCTGCTGGGCTGATAATGATTTTGTTTATTTTAGGCAGGATGCTAGAGCCTCTGGAACTTCCCAACCAGTTATTTTAAAGAAGGGAAACCCATTGTATCTTTCCTCGCCTGGTTAATTGCAAAAATATGTTAAGAGTCAGCCTTTCTTCCATAATATGTATGTTTCCATTTTTAAAAACAGGTTTCAGTAATGAGCATATGAACGGGTCAGGAAATGAGATTGCATCGTGCATTTCATTGACCTCTCTGTGAACAGTAACTTGTTTAAGTATTTAAGTTGTCTTCTTTTCTCATCATTCTAGAAATACAGGAGTTGACATCTAAAAAGTACAGCCAACTTCCTCTCTAAGTTTAATGAACAAGGAGAACAAAGAAAGAAAGATTCAGAGATTCACTGTGGAAAGGGTTTTAAATAAAACAGTATTTTTCTGAGGCTTCTCTAGTGGCTCAGATGGTAAAGAATCTGCCTGCAATGCAGGAGACCTGGGTTTGATCCCTGGGTCAGGAAGATCCCTGGAAGAAGGGAATGGCAACCCACTCCAGTATTCTTGCCTGGAGAATTCCATGTACAGAGGAGCCCAGTGGGCTACAGTCTCGATGATTTGATTATCTCATTTCTAACACCTTTTGCCTACTTTTTCAGTATAATCATATTAAGCTAAGCAATAGATTGCTAACTATTGCTTCATTTTACAATTCTATCCTTTCCCAGAGCTAGAACAAGATACTTGGCTTCCTCTGGGCATCTCTCAAGATACCTAGCATGCTGTCTAGTGGTGAAAATTCTGTATAAGAATGTGTTTGTGGTGAACCTTTCCTTCCTGAGAAATACTTCATTCTAAGTCTTATACCACAAATGGCTATGTTGAACTGCCAGATATAGGAATGGAGGCATGTGTGTCTATTGCTAGGTCTTTTTGACATTAATGGATTAGTTGCAGTGTGTTCAGATTAGAAGTTGATTTTGGAAATTTTAAGTATTTTCTTTTGGTTAATTAATCGTCAATAACCAATAAAGTAAAATGTACTTCCCTAGAAGTCAGAGAATCCTCACTGTAAATATGTAACATAATATCTATGCTATGCTTATAGTATCATATGGTTTTTGTCTAGTAGTTTTCCCAAAGGAAGTTCCATTGGCCTCTTTAACCTCTTTGCTTTGGCGGATAACCCTGGAACCTAGTGGAGTAAAGGAGACGGTTGGTCTGGTGTGTGTGTACTCAGTTGAAGTGTCTGACTTTGTGAACCTTTGGACAGTAACCCACCAAGCTCCTCTGTCCATGGGATTTTTTCAGGCAAGAATACCCAAAGGGAGCCAAGAATCTTGTTCTAGCTCTGCCATTTCCTCCTCCAGCGGATCTTCCCGACCCAGGGATTGAACCCACATCTCCTGTGTTGTAGGTGGATTCTTTATTGCTGAGCCATCAGGGAAGCCCAGTTGGTCTGGTACATAGACATAAATAAAGACCAAAATATGACACCATTTAAGGAGGTTAAAAATGATCTGCACTTGTCATAACCATTGTCTCAAGGCAGGGTGCTTTTAGAGAGAGTAACAGAGGGGATTTATTCTTCCCTGAGTAGTGGTCTTATATGGATGTGAGAGTTGGACTGTGAAGAAAGCTGAGCGCCAAAGAATTGATGCTTTTGAACTGTGGTGTTGGAGAAGACTCTTGAGAGTCCCTTGGACTGCAAGGAGATCCAACCAGTCCATTCTGAAGGAGATCAACCCTGGGATTTCTTTGGAAGGAATGATGCTAAAGCTGAAACTCCAGTACTTTGGCCACCTCATGCGAAGAGTTGACTCATTGGAAAAGACTCTGATGCTTGGAGGGATTAGGGGCAGGGGGAGAAGGGGATGAAAGAGGATGAGATGGCTGGATGGCATCACTGACTCGATGGATGTGGGTCTGAGTGAACTCCGGGAGATGGTGATGGACAGGGAGGCCTGGCGTGTTGCGATTCATGGGGTTGCAGAGTCAGACACGACTGAGCGACTGAACTGACTGACTTGACTGAGAACTCTAATCTGAAAAATCCATGTGGGCAGTAGAGAGATGCCTGGGTTAGGATGGTGAATCTGTGGATTAATCTGTTTGGTGGCATTCAGTTCAGTCACTCAGTCGTGTCCGACTCTTTGCGGTGGCAATTAGAACCAGGTAAAACTGGGTTCCAGTGCTGGTACTCTCATTTCATAGTTTTGCGACCTTAAGCATGTTAATTACCCTCATTAACCTTTCTCTTTTTATTTTTAAAATAAGAATACCATCATGAAAAGTAGCATGAATTCCAATAATGTATCTGAGGACCTAGATCAGTGCTAATGCTCATACTTAGTAAATGTTCATAGTGCATCACCCCTTCCCTCCCAACCCTCTGTGGTGTTCTGAGAGGAAATATATGCAAAATATACAGCAAATCTTGCAACTGTTAACTTCATGGTATTTTTTTAAATAAGTGTGTTCAATAACCTTTTCTGAATTATTAAATTTTTTTTTTTGCTATTTTTTTGACCGTGCCTCACAGCTTCCAGGATCTGATTTCCCCAAGCAGGGATTGAACTGCCCACCCTCAGCAGTGAGAGTACAGAGTCCTAACCACTGGACTGACTGGACTGCCAGGGAACCCCCCTTTGTGAGATTTTTAATATTCTTTTGCTGTCCTGGTCTGTGGTTAATTATTTAAAATAATTACATTGTAGTCTTGTTATAAATTATTTTACACATTTTTTTATTGTGAATGATTATCAAATTGGATTTGACCTAAAAATTTTAATATGTTAAACTAAAATATAAATGTCTATTATTGTGAAGACTAGTATGAAGACATCCCTGGTAGCTCAGAGGGTAAAGCATCTGCCTCCAATGCAGGAGACCTAGGTTCAATCCCTGGGTCAGGAAGATCCCCTGGAGAAGGAAATGGCAACGCACTCCATTATTCTTGCCTGGAAGATCCCATGGACAGAGAAGCCTGGTAGACTACAGTCCATGGGATTGCAAAGAGTTGGACACAACTGAGCGACTTCACTTAGTATGAAGACTAATTGGAATATAAACTTCTTATGGGCAGGGACAGTGTTTACTTGCTTTTGTTTTTTTCTCAAAACCCTTAATATTGCTAGGCATCAATTCAGTTCAGTTCAGTTCAGTTCAGTCCCTCAGTCTTGTCCGACTCTTTGCGACCCCATATATCGCAGCACGGAATTAGCCATGGATTTTTGTTTGTGTACGGATGTGACCTTTGTTTATTTAAATGGAGTTTGTAGAAATCAGAAGGGCTTTATGGAGATACTGAAATTTCAGGAGCCATTTCTCTCATTAAAAAAGTGAGAAAGAGGACTTCCCTCATGGTCCAGTGGCAAAGACACCGCAGTCCAAATGTAGGAAGTCTGGGTTCAAACCCTGCTCAGGGAACTAGATCCCAATAAACAACTTGCTTGAAAGAGGTGGAGGGAAGTGTAATTTGATGGAGAAAAGAATGAAGTAGTTTACAGTGTGGATTTTGAATTTGTCTTCATTTATGGTGGAATCTGCTACATAAACTTTTAAAGATGAGAAAAGTATGATTAAAGTGAGTAAGAAAGATAATTTCAAAAACAGCACAAGTATCCAGGGTTGAGGGCAAAATAGCTGGCTACAAAAATTATAATAAGTGATTAAATGTACTTAACTAAAAATGGTTGAGTACCTATGTAAAGCATTGTTGTGGGAGATACAAAAAAGTAATCAAGTAAATGAAAACATATTATTTTATTTATATTACAATAAAATCTTTTTTCCTTGCACAGTAACAGCAATGAACAGACCAAAAAATCTGGTAAAAAGTCCCCACATGCATGGTTGGCAGTTGACTGTCAAGACAAAGAGAATTGCAAGACTGTGACTTTAAACCTCTGCAGTTAAAGAATATTCCGGGAGGAAGAGCAAGATAATGAGCAAATGCTTTTAAAAGTATAGCGCAGGGATAAGTATCCGTCTGTCTGGGTGACTTCCTATAGAAGAGGTACACCAGAGGGCCTGCAGAAAATGACAGGTACCCAAGGTGTCATTCGTCCTCGCAGGCTTCAGACTTAGCTTTCTTCACGTACCCCTTCCCGTGTGCATGTTAAGTCACTTCAGTCCTATCCAACTCTTTGTGACCCCATAGACTATAGCCTGCCAGGCTCCGCTGTCCTTGGGATTCTCCAAGGACTGGAGTGGGTTGCCATGTCCTCCTCCAGGGGATCTTCCTGACCCAGAGATGAAGCTGCAGTCGCTTATGTCTCCTGCACTGGCAAGTGGGTTCTTTACCACTAGTGCCACCTGGGAAACCCACATACCCCTTTTTTAAGTAGAAGTTGTGTTTAAGCGACAGTATTGTGCTTTCACATCCTTGGTTAGAGAGTATTATCTGGAAATTGTTTACCCCTGGATCTCAGTCAACTTATAAAATAAAAAAGCAAGTAATCACATTCAGTTTTGGTCTGAAGCCAGGTATTAGTTTTTTGGGTTTTTTTGTTTTGTTTTTAATCAGTAGTCTGGCTGACATAATAAGTAATTTCTTCACTAAATGAACTTATTTTGTTAGGCTGAGACGAAGATTCCAAAAGATCTTTGAAATTAAGGTTAGATTTGAAAGTCATTTTCATAAATTAGAGATATGTTTTTGAAGGAAACTGTTCATATAAGTTTACCTAGTCTTCCTTGGAACAGCCTGCTACTGCTGCTGCTAAGTCACTTCAGTCGTGTCCAACCCTGTGCGACCCCATAGACGGTAGCCCACCAGGCTCCCCCGTCTCTGGGATTCTCAAGGCAAGAACACTGGAACAGCCTAGAGGTGGCTAAAAATGCAACCAAATAGAAGCATTTGTAATACAGAGTTCTAAGGGGAAAGAATAAATCACCCAAAACCATACCCTAGGACTATTATCATTTTATCTTTCCTATAGAAGCGACTTTACAAGAGCTATGATCTAACATCATGCTATTGGTTTTATTTTATATACATATATTTACTTTTATTTATTTGATTATTTGACTGCACCGAGTCTTAACTGCAACACGTGGCATCTTTGATCTTTGTTGCGCCCTTCAGATCTTTTTAGCTGGGTATGCGCTCTTTAGTTGCAGCGTGTAGGATCTAGTTCTCCGACCAGGGATTGAACTTGGGCCCCCTGCACTGAGCACACAGAGTCTTAACCACTGGACCACAGGAAGTCCCCATGCTGTTGCTTTTAATTTGTAGGCCAAACAGTCATAAGTTTTCCTAAAACTAGAGCAAGGGTAGTAGAGCCACTGCACCGTAATGATTCAGAACACAGACCCAAGAGCCATGCTGCCTTGGTTCAAGACCCGGCTTCTGCCGCCTGATTTGTCTGTGACCTCAGGTGCATTACTTCTCTCTGTGCCTCACTGTCTCCATCCATAAAATAAAGGTAATAATAGGATCTGCCTCCTTGGTGGTTGTGAGCAAATCCATGGGGAATGTTAGAACTGAATCTGGCATGTATGAAGCACTCAGTATTACTATTGTTATGAAAGGCACTCTCCACTGTGTTGATCCCATTACGAAATCACAGATGAAAGTGTGCTATAGCTACAAGCATACCTACCAAATATAACAGCTAAAAATGTCATTATTCCATTCTCAGAGAAGAGTCTCACCACAGCTAAATATAACAGAGAGGTTACTTCTTACACACTCTGCACACGACGTCATGCTGACTCATGATCAAATATTTCCTGCAAGCCTAATCTGTGTCTCATAGTATGCCAGGTGCTCCTAATACAGTGATAAAAAACCATGTACATTTCCTGCAGTTTAGTAGAGGAGATAATATAGATGGATCTCAAATGTTTTATTTCCTTGCTTTTTTGGGAATGTGGTGGTAGGAATGTTGGGGGAGGTGTGGAAGTTTGGATCAACTCAAACCATTTAACAGGTCTTTTTTCTACTAACAGTCTCAAAGTTCTCTCTGGGTTTGTAAAAGACTTTCCTTTGCAGTTTGCTTTCTTAGTGATAACAGAAACAGTACAACCTCACTTTAGAAAACTTGAGTCAGTATAGTAAGTTTTCTTCCTATTTTTTTTAATATATATTTTTAAAATATTAAGCATGTTTTTCTCTGAAAATCAGAAAAAAATTAAACTTGAAAAACTGGAGGACAGGAAAGTATAAATAGGCAAGAAAAATAATGCCCATAATTCTACTTTCCTTAACATTTTGACATATTTCCTTCAAATATTTTGCTTTATACATCATATTATTTAGCTAAGACCAGGTGTGTGTATGTATAAATAATTTTATTTTATAGGATTATTGTAAAGATAAAACAATGTTTTAAAGTCCTAACCACTGTCTAATAGATGCATATCAAACATTCAATAATGGCTAGCTAATATAATAGTTATGTTACCCTTCTTTTTACCTCTTACATGATAAGCTATTTCTCTTGTAATTGGAAGGCTCTTCATAAGGATTATTTTTTAATGCTAGCATAATATACTATATTTATTGATATACCATAGTTTACTTTTCCTTTCCCTCATATTTGAATACTTTAGATTTCTTCCAGAATTATTCTAAGTATTTTCCTAAATATTTTAAAATGTAAAATTATCTTTATATTTCTGATTAATTCCTTGGAATATATTCCTAGAAAGGGAATTAGGAGTCAAAATGTTTGAACTTTTTAAAAGATCTTTGATGGGCATATTGTCAAATTACTTTATAGAAATTTTGCTTAATTTTATACTTTTACTCTTGCCTAAAATAGTCAGTTAAGGGCCTTGTCATAAAATCCTCTCTAGCTTTAAGATTACCTTAAATTTTAAAAATATTGTTATTTTTTACAAGGGAAAATGGTCTGCGATGTTAGCAAATTTCTTTGCTTTTCATAAAATCATTAGAATTCATCCATCTTTTTCTTCCTAATTTTTTCATTGCTTTTGAACTTAGAAAATCCTCTCTATCCATAGACCTGTAGGTGAGCCTCTGCTTTATATAAACATTTATACTTAATTCTTTAGTACACTGAAATTTTATTTTTCTTTATGAGGTGAACTGATCTCAGTATTTCCCCATAGCATGTTGCAGTTTTTCTTACTTTTATTAAATACTTATTGCATTATATGGTAATTATTTTTTCTGTATTTTTATTCTTCATAAGACTTAAGTTTCTGTCCTTTTAATTTTTATCCTCAGCAGTTGGCACAGTACCTACCACTTTGTAGTGACACAACAAATATTTGATAAATGAAAGAAAGAAATACACAGTTATATATAATTTGTCCTGGAAGATTTTAAAGGCATGATGAGCTATTCTTCATCTATTCCTGGTTTTAAAAATCTTACGAGAGATTCTGTGGTAATTTTAATTTCAAGCTAGTCTACATTTCACAGTATCCTCCAGAATGAATTGGAGTGGTCTGGTCATAGGAGAAGTAACATAAAACTGACTTATACAGTAAGTTAAATTTTTACTTTCTAGTAGGATTTTTGTCTAACCAGTAACCAGAAGCTCTATACTTGTTATCTAAGCCCCCCTATCACTTGATATTCCCCCAAACTTATCCTGCTCCACCTAAAAAAATAAAATGTACCTTTATAATGATCAGAGTACTCAAATGAACAGCTACAGTTTAAATGATGACGCTCAAATGTTTTTAAACTTGACATTTTCACATGGGTTCCATTCTCCTGTTTCTGACTGCTTGCAAGATACAGGTAAGATATCATTTACCTATACTTATCAGTGCCACTTCAGATTCAACAACTTCACCACTGAAATCTATTCATCTTTACCTTCCTGCTCATTCTCTCTACCCCTACCAGTCCAATACCAAATCCTGTTTCCTACTCTTGTGATCCCTAGTTTGGATATATTACCACTATCCACCCAGTAGTCAAGGTAAATCTCAGTTACTCTTTACTCACTGACCACATGCACTTAATCGGTCGCCACATCTTATCTATCTATATTACCTCCACAATGTTTTCTCTCTGCCTCTTCCCCGTCTTAACTCCCAGTGTCCACCCTTGTAATCGCTGATCTGGACAGTTGCCATAACCTCTTCATTGAGGTCCCAGCTTCCATTCCTTTCACCTTCCGAACCTCTTCACATAAATGATTTTTTAATGGGGGTGTGCATTAGAAAGAATCCTCTTGCCCCTGAAGGTTCAGATTCACTAAACTGAAGGTACAGTTTGAGTATCTCAGCACAAAAAGCTTCCCTGATGATTCCTGTGTTTACCCAGATTAAAACCAGTATTTTACAAGCTTCTGGAATTACCATTTCAAAACCTTACTATAGTCATGTCATCCTTGGCTTAAAAACTTTTAGTGCCTCCCCTACTGCCTACAGTATAAAGTCCAAACTTCTTAGCTTGTGATAGAACAGATATCATTAAACTCTGGCCCTAATCTCCCTGTCAGATGCATCTTTGGCTACTCCCCTCCCAGGGCCTTTGAGTCTAGCCAAATAAATCAGAGACCCAAGTATGCCATGTACTTTTGGATTTTTGTACCTTTTTCCTTACCATTTCTTCTGCCTCGGTTACCCTTCTTTCTATATCTGGAAAACTCTCGCCTCAATGTAACTTTACCTGAAAACTGTTAACCCATTATTCTTCCAGGCAGGGATAACAGCTCCTCATCTGTTGAATTCTCAACACTTGTGTATACTTGAATTGCTGCTCCCAAGTAGTTTGCATTTGTGATGATGATGTGTGTGATGACACACACATACATACGTACATATACATATAGTTAGGTCACTGAGATAAAGACAGTCTTACTTATCTTATATGAGTAGGTACCCAGTAGGTATGCCCCTTTCCTTTTGATTAAGAATTAACAAATTATACTGGGAATGCCCTGCTGGTCCAGTGGTTAGGACTGCGTGCTTTTCACTGCCATGGGCCTAAGTTCAGTCCATAATCAAGGAACTAAGATCCCACAAGCCTTGCTTTTTCATGGCCAAGAATAATAATAATAATACTTAACAAATTCTCAAAAAATATATATTAAGAAAAAGAATTAAATTCTGAATCTTCTTTTCATATCCACCCCTTCTGACTAGCAAATTACCTTTTATCTAGATCATTCATCTATTTCTGTCTCCTCATCCAAAAAATCGGCCTGTCTTGTTAACAAAGATGGAACCCCTCAAATCACAGTACTGAGTGATAGTTGATGGTCACTTGGATATCACAGAATTAGTTAGTGTCTAAAAGTCCTTGCTGATATCTTCACCAAAGGGAGATATAGAACATCTGGTGGGCTTTGCTGGGTAAGTTTTGAAGGCAGAGATCAACACAACTGATCTGGTGAGTTGTGTCAGTTCTCCTACTTTGTAAGTAAGTTTCTGTAACTGGCACCGTTAATGTCTAACACACCTAAAAGAAGCATTCTTTTCAGTTTTTGTCTTGCAAGAACTATGACATATTTTTCCTTTGAAACTGGGAGTCATTTTTGATGTATTACATCTCCTGAGACCACATCTAAGCTGTTGGCTTTCTCAGTGGGTCTAGTGGTAGATTCTACAGTCAAGACCCCCTTTAAGTTTTCAGATGCCTCTTCGATCTTGGGTTATAAACACATACCAATTTCCCTAGCAAAACATGTTAGGAGTTCAGAGAGGGTATGAAATTTGTGGGCAGTTCTGATTAATTTATAACTTACAATCTAATCCTTACTGTCTGGTTTTGAATATTAGAGAAGCTTTGCTATATGTGATGTGCTGTAAGATAAAGATTGATCATGGTATCTACCAAGAGATAATTATTAAAAACTTCTGTGGTATCAGACCAAACAGAATGCTACAAATCATGAATTTTATCATGTGGATCCATGTTTGGGGAATTAAAACAAACTTTTTTTTTTTCTATTGTCATTTTTTCTCAAAGAATGTCAGAAAGGAAATTGAATGCAGTAGTATCTTCAATATTGAAATATACTGGGTAACTGCATAAGTTCTGAAAGCAACATGAACATGTCCTTATCTATATTGAAAATGGGTTGCCAATAATAGTATATTATAGAGGCAAAGCACATTGTGTTTGCAGAACCAAAATGTTTCTGATGCCTTCAAGAATGAAAAGCTATCGTGCTGGACTTGTTTCAGTCACAGGAATTGTCTCCTCATCCCCTTTGGACAATAGATTGAGAAGAATCGCAAGAATATAAGTTTGGGGTAAAATGAAGCCAATTTTCATCTTCACTTCCGTTAATAACCAGCCTAAAACAATGGATTATAACTCAACACAGCACTACCATTCATAGGCTTGAAATTTGGGGGCAAAACTGGATATCTGCCTGGAAAGTAGGTAGTGAGATGAATAATGTGGAATCGAACTCCAGCCTCAAAAAGCATACTTCAGTTCTGAATGTCTTACTTTGTCATGCAAAGGAAGAAATGTGTGACAATAAGCATAGTGCTGTGGCTTAAAAATCAAGAGACCTAAATCTGTTCCCTGCAAATTACTTTCCATCTTTGATCCTCTCCATTAAATGAGAATTCATTAAAAATATTTCCCTATCCAGAAACGAAGTTGGTTTTTAAAAAAGAAGTGTAGAAGTAGACCCACCCATCTCTCAGTACTTTGGATCTACCTGAAACTTTCCCCTTGAGTCTGTGTTTGAACGTACTATGAAACCTGCGAAAATAATAAAGGCTCTGGTCCTTTAATACTCACTAGGATAGGGGCTTTCCTGGGGGTCCAACGGTTATGACTCCGCACTTCCAACGCAGGGGACTCAGGTTCCATACCTGGTCGAGGAACTGAGATCCCACATACAACATGGTGTGGCCAAAATATACGGGGTTTCCTAGGGTGCTAGTGGTAAAGAACCTGCCTGCCAATGTAATGTAGGAGATGTAAGAGACACAGGTTCGATCCCTAAGTAAGGAAGATCCCCTGGAGAAGGAAATGGCAACCCACTCCAGTATTCTTGCCTGGAGAATTCCATAGACAGAGGAGCCTGGTGGGCTGTCCATAAGGTCGCAAAGAGTCAAACACGACTGAAACGACTTAACATGCATGCACGCATATATGTATTCACTAGGACTTGCTAAATATAACCTCTAAAAAACAATTTCATAATTAACTCAGCTATTAAGAGATAAGAAGGAGCCAGGAGGTCATTCTCAAACACCTAAATACGAGAGAAGGACTTCTCTGCCTCACATTTCTGCTGTTGATGGACAAATTTCTCTGAAAAATACTTCTTTCAGTTTAGGGGAGGAAGTGAGTGATTTCCCAGGAGGAATATTTAGCAATAGTCATGTGGTTCCAAGTGTAAGACAGAAGCCCTTTGTAACTGAGCTTTGTGGGTAAGGAGAGGGGCTGAAGAATGGCTGAAAAGCAGAATCACAGATTCTTTTTGGTAAGTTTGGAATCATTCATTCAAGACTCACAGGAGGAAGAAAGAAACCTTGAGTCCAGAAAACTGACCAATAAAGACAAGTTCTCAAAAATGCTTACCTTCAAATTTAAATTTGGATTACAGATATGGCCTCATTGTTAATCCTGTAGTAAAGGATTGATAAAAGAACTTAGTATTTAACAATTTAAATGTTTCAGTAAATTGTATACAAACTAAATCTGAGGGAAGACCGTGAACTTTAACCAAGTCTCAGGAAAAGCAGGCATGTTGCTGCTGTGGCCTTTGTAATACACCACGAATGCCACACACCTAGTGTTCCTGTAAATGCCTTCCTGGAATGCAGAATTCAGATTCTTGGGTGCTAAAACTGTAAAACGAGCCACCAGAGTTACATCCCTGATGGCTCAGATGGTAAAGAATCTGCCTACGATGTAGAAGACCCAGGGTTTGACCCCTGGGTCGGGAAGATCCCCTGGAGAAGGGAATGGCTACCCACTCTAGTATTCTTGCCTGGGAATATCCCATGGACAGAGACACCTGGTGGGCTACAGTCCTTGGGGTCTCAAAGAGTCAGACATGACTGAGCAACTAACACTTTAACTTTCAGCCACTTGGGTACAATTTGCTGTTCCTATTGGGTAGTGGCTCTAGGGTCCTTTGGCTTTGACCTTCTTGCTGAGTTTACTTAGGCTGAAAGTACTGATTTCTAGCCCCATTCCTCAGGGATCCCTCTGTGCATATCAGGAGCAATATTAGTAGTTGGTCCTTTGCCCTTATCACTTTTCCGTTTGTTTCCCCTCATTTCACTGGTCATTATTAATATAGTGTCAATGTCTTTTCTTCCAGTCCTCCTCGCCCTCCTACGAACCTGAATGACACCATGGTGAGCCACATGTCCTCCGGGGCGCCCACGCCCACCAAGAGGTATGTGATGCTTGTGCCTCAGTCCCCGCTGGGAGCTGGCTTCTGACCTCTGCCCTGAGAAGCAGAGCGTTCCACAGGGCAGAAAGGACTGGGTTTCCTTCTCTTCCTCTGACTGTCTTTTTATATTATCTTCTATGTTTTATCCTCCTGTTTTTTTCCCTACTAACATAAATATAGCAACTGAAGGAGTCTGCTTTTGAGTGGTGCCTGAGGTGGATACTGTCGCTTTGTGACAACCAGTGAATGTGGTGTCAAAGCGAATTAGGCTTGTTTGAGATATCTTTATTTTTTAACATTAAACAATATTTTGATGAGCATGAATTTCAACAGTTTTGCATTAAAGTTCTTGGAGAGTCAAAGATCATTACTGCTTTCTGATTGGACTGCATAAATTGAGCTAAATCCTTATGCTCTCTTACATCATTCTGTATAGAATTTATAAGCATCTAAGATGAAAAGCCTGAGTTTCTCTCTTAATTATACAAGGACTTTCCTTAGGGTCCTTCAAGGCACCAGAACAGTATACTCCTTTCTCCTCTTTATTTCATTACTCTTCTCCAAAATTCTCTTAGGTGGGACTTGAAAGAGCTGTATGAAATGGTTGACTTCCCATCTGATTTAAGCTGTTCCCTCACCAGAGCAATGCAGAAAATTTCTCAAGGGCACACCAATAAAGAATTCTTTCTAGCAGTCATCGCTCAAAAAAAAAAATACAAAAAAGCCTGAAGATATTCCCACCAACTCCCCAAGTCCTTCCTGAAGAAGAGCACTTTGTACTGTAAACCTGAAGAAAACTATGTGTACTGATTGCTTTGGATTAATTTAACTATAGAAATGTCATCTACGTAGTAATGCTTTGACTTTATATATATAATAGTTAAGATACTAATACTTAAGAGCAATTATGTTTGTTCACATTGGGTAAAACTCCCTGAGCAGTGTTTCCCAGCCTGGAGTGATGAGAAGCATCAGCTGGGTCACTTGCTAAACATACACGTTTCTGGGATCACACATTTCTCAGACCCAGTGGACCCTGAGATCCTGGGAAGCCACATGGTTAGCAAGTATTCCAAGTGATTCTTATCATCGAGCAAATTTGGGAAATAGCTCTAGAAAGAAAGGAAGGAGTAAACCGTAGGAATCCGCCACCCTGCAGTAGAGGATTTAGGGACTAAACAAATCAGAGTGTCTTGCCAATACAGTGTTACCCACATGGACACTCAGCATCCTGACCAGATGACAGTGCTTGTCTGCAGCCTTGTTAGGACACTCCAGCAGGACAGTAACTACACTGCTTCTCTGGGGCAAAATTGAGTGGTATGAGCAGTCTCAACTGTGCACAGATTTCTGAGCCCTTTGACTTTGTGTTTGAATCCTGGCTCTCACCTGACCTTGCACAAGATTCTTATCTTGGTTGATTTATCTGCAGAATGAGGACAATAATAGTATCTACATTATGGGGTGTGTATGCGAGGTTGTAAGATACTGTCCTTGTTATTTAGGAAGTGAACTGAGAGAACAGGTGGGGAGGTGGGGCTGATTTACAGAGGATGCCCTCTCTAGGAGGAACAGAAGGCTTATGAAAGAATACACGGTAGTAGAAGCTCTCCCACCTGCCTCACTTTTACAGTCACCCTTGCTGGCCTTAGCTTTTTATGGTAAACACTCATAACATTCAGAGCCAGACCCAGAATCTAAATATCAAGTCAGGAATGTTTCTGTTTCAAAACTCAGCAGACAAGGTAGATGATTGAAAGAAGTCAGCTTGTGGGTTTTATGTTTTGTTAGTCGCACAGTCGTATCCGACTCTTTGCAACCCCATGAACTGTAGCCCACCAGGCTCCTCTGTCCGTGGAATTTTCCAGACAAGAATTCTGGAGTGGGTTGCCATTCCCTACTCCAGGAGATCTTCCCCACCCAGGGATCAAACCCAGTTCTCCTATATTACAGGCAGATCCTTTACCATCTTAGCTACCAGAGAAGTCCAGGTTTTATGTTGTAGCAATGCCGTTTACAAGGACGTCACTCCCCCAAGTTCTCTTCATTTACTAGTTTTGTCATCTGACTCCCTGAGGGCCCTAGGTGTACGGTGACCAAGGGCACTGTGCATTTAAGGACCCACAGCTGAATGTAGTTGCTAGAGTCTGTTGGAGGGAGTACATTTTTCTGGATGATATTTCATTGCTTGAGCAGGCTGAAAGAAGGGAGCTGGGAGTAACAGTCATCACAGCTCCTGTCTAGAGGACTGCTAACCTTAAGCTCGACGTTGCTGCATAAAGCCCCAGCTCAGTAGTCAATGACCAGCTGCCATTGTCAGTCACAAAATAGCTGCGATTTCTGAAAGTTGTTTCAGATAATACTGTATAACCTGGGTGAATATTCTGAAGTCAGCAGTTCAGCTAGCATCTCTTTCTGGGTAGGCTTCGTCAGTGCTAGCGGTGGTAGTCACAGACTCTCCAGGGCCTGACCAGCAGACCGAGCGAGGCCAAAGCCCTAAGAGGCTGGAGCAGAGGCAGAGCTCTGTGACTTACCGTGAAGAGTAGCTGTTAGAGAGGCTGTGTGGGAACAAGGTGCCCCTGTCCAGCAATATTGTCCTTAGAACTTTAGGAGATTTCATTTCAGGATGAAATGATGATATAACATACAGACATTAATTGCATAACTCATAGATCTGGCTCTTCCTGGCCCCAGTTACTAAACCTTATAAATTTCAGATAGTACCCTGTTTACTTCCTTGAGGACTCATCAGTTTCTCCTCTGAATGTCGTCAGACCTGTGTCTCCAGAGTCTGATAAAAGCCAGGAGCCTGACACGTCATCCCAGTCATAGATCCTTCCTCTGCCAGGGCAAAGAGTCCTCGGGGGGCATAAGGCTACTCTCCAGAAAGAGGTTTTCTTTAGAGCTCAGCATAAGACATAAATCACTGAGTCAGACAAGAACACACACAGTATCAAAAACGCCCCAGGAAAAAAATTAAGAGTTCCAATTTCTACCTTTCTGATAGGCCATGCATATAAAAATAGTCACAGCCCCAGTGGTGAAAAAAATATTTCATTAGCCCAATAAAAGATGGTCTCAAATGTAATGGTTACTTTTTACAGAAGAAAAACTTATAAAGGGCTGAGATGCTGACAATCATGTGAGAAACTGTAAATTATGTACCTGAAAGATTCCCCTCTAGGGATTTGCCCTCCGTTATATTCTTCTAATATTCTCATATTGACATGTCTATAGTTGAAAAGAAACTTCGTCTTTGTCTGAGACTGAGTAGTTTCTAGAAATGTGCTTCTGTTAAAGAATCAGAACAGTATACTAAAAACAAACAAACTTTCAGAACTTTAAAACAGACTTAAATCGCCTCTCTGGTAGTTAATTTACTCTGAGGCTTGCTTCTGCCCCTCTATTTCCCCAAGGTTCAGAATGTGATTACATTATTACGGTCTGCGCTGTTGTACTATTTTAAGTCATACCTTACATTCAAACCAATATGAAAAATGATGCTGATATTTTTAATGTATTCTAAAGCTTTGACTTTAATTATTTATACACATAAAAATGTTTACAGTTCTGTGGGCATTTCATATAACTTTGACATCAACAGAAACCTCCAGGATGAAACTTTTGACTTTGTGCATTTGTTTGGTACAATAGTTTGAACTCTTTTAACTTCAGGTATTAAAATCTAACTTTAAAAAGTACAAACCCAGTTAAGCCAGATGAAAACATTGGAAAAGTCTTGTGTACAACCTTGTACGGACTTCCCTGGTGGTCCGGGGATTGAGAGTCTATCTTCCAATGCAGGGGATGCAGATTTGACCTCTGATTGGGGAACTAAGATCCCACATGCCATGGGGCATCTAAGCCTGCACGCAGCAAATAGAGTAGCCCTCACACTGCAGCTGGAGAAGCCCCTGGAATGTGCTGCAACAAAGACCAGCACAGCCCAGCAAAAAGAAGAAAGGGGAGAGCAGAAGCTGAACTGCCACCGAGACGTCCACCCTTGGCTTCTCCATCTCCTGGCTCCTCTCAGAGTGTGGTCTTCATTCCCTCCTCCTATAGAACAGCCAATGCTCAAGGTGCCAGTGGCTTCCAACTCACATCCTCAGCCTTGTCACTCGAGAGGTTGTGCCTTTCCTCTCTCGGATTAGAAGACTCCAGGAAAGGATTCTTGCTGTCCTGGATGGCATTACCGCCTATCCTTGTGTGTGTGTGTGTGTGTGATAAGCCAAACTCTCAGACCTGTATCAGGAGAATTGAGGGTGGAGCATTTCCCCTAAAGAAGGTTGTCCTGTCAAGAGCAGCAAAGATCCTGTAAATAGAAAAATACCAGAGGTTGTTGGCAGAGGGCTGTTTTGCTGCCCAGCACAGAGGTGTGCAGAGTGTGCCCATGCGCGCACGTACGCACGCACACACACACACACACGCACTTCCCTCCCCACGAGCTTTCCTTCCTGACACAGTGCAGCAATACGACTATGAGTGCGCACTCACCTTTCCCGGAGGTCTTATCCACCTCCTACAGACAGCATGGGGTCCCGGATATCTGGGTCATGTCCATTCGTCAGGATCAGCCCTTTTGTGATTCATTAACCTAGTCTACCATGGACCGAATGAGAAGTTTTAAGAATGCTCATATCTTTAAAACTCACAGCCACAACTACAACTCACAAGTCTGTAACAGCAGATATCTGAAAATAGGATAATTGTAATTTAGAGAAGCTGGGGGGAAGGAAAGTCACAGGAAATAGGACATATTAAGCCATATCTGCCCATTTCCTCCTGAAACACCATGAAAATGACAGTCAAGAGGTTGTGTGCATTTGTGTGTGTGTGTGTGTGTGTGTGTGTGTGTGTGTGTTTTAGTAGAAGCCCACAACAACAGAGAAAAATGGTCGAGGAAACAATAGCAAGAACTTTTTGGAAGCAGCAAAGCAGATGGCTGAGTGGTAACTGATTTTTCCAGACTGGAGAGATCTAAAACCTAAGCCAACTGAGAAACCCGGAGGAAAGCCCACCCGGGAATGGGAAGGCTCTGTGGGGGGAAATACAGAATGATGGCTCATAGTCTGTGTAAGAAACACTTACAGCCTCAGAATGTCTACATAACTGGACACCTGCCCCTGCCCTACCCTGCCAGAGCTGAGATTTATGCCTGTGGTTTCTGGAACAATACAACCCCCATAAAAACCCAACTTGTCCTAATCATCCATCTCACCTTGGTGGGCTGAGGCCACTGGCGTCCAGACAATGTGTCTCTTTCTCTTGGAACATCATATTAAAGACTTCAGGAAAGCCCTGCTGCATCCTGTTATTCCTCCCAAAGTGCCTGGGGCTCCAGCCAGAGGGGCACAAGATCCAAGTCCTAGGATCCCAGAGATTACTGTTTAACCAGTGGCCTTGCTCTGTAGCCATGTAGCAAAGAGTGACGTATTCCCTCCCTGGATGGAGAGTTTTGCTACCATTGACACTTCTCCTTGACTCAGCTAGTTCCAATCAGAGTTACAGCCCACCCCCAGTATTAGTTTCTATTTTAGTCATAACTCTTGGCTACAAATAATAGAAGCTCAGTTTGAATTGGCTTAGGGAAAAGAAGATTTTTTTGTTTTCGTAACCAGGCTGTGGGCAGAGCAGGGGGTAGTGGCTAGGCCCCTGGGCGGACAGAGCAAGGGGAACTCAACTAGTGTAGGTGTTTCCCCCACCCATCACCTCCTCGCTCCTCTCCACTGCACA
Organism: Capricornis sumatraensis; assembly: GCF_032405125.1. NCBI lineage: Eukaryota > Metazoa > Chordata > Mammalia > Artiodactyla > Bovidae > Capricornis > Capricornis sumatraensis. The sequence continues at coordinate 32,800,383 of NC_091069.1, read as the reverse complement.
TCTGCTCCTTCTTCCCTAATGTAACTGTCATTCCACGCAGCAGGAACAAAGCCAGGAGACCCATGTGTTCACATTTCGTAACCTCGTTACTCTATGTGGATCCAGTTTGAAAACTTTCAGTGGAAGTTACATTGGATCCATCTTGGGTCATGTTACCCACCCCGGTGTTTTCTGTTCAGTGGCCCCACCTAGAATAATATGGTTGAATGGGTAGGGGTCAATTCACAAACAAGGGTGAGTCTACTTCCCTGGAGAAGGTGGGGCTGCTGAGGAGACATGTCATTATAAGCTTCTTTTTCAGGTGGTTTCTGAAAAAAGTACACGTGAAAGTATATTACATCACACCTCCGTTTGCATGGATTTGTTTCAGGAGACCTTTGTTCCCTTACCCCCTTAATTTTTCTCAAGGGTTGAATAATTCTTGCTATTCTGTTCAGTTTATGGAGATGATTGTATGGGACATAACACCACCTTTGAGTGGTGAACAGGTAAATACAAGAGCCACAGATCCTGAGTAAGTCACCAGTTGCAAGGGACCTTAAATAAAGGCAAGATTTTATCGGAGCCTTTTTACTTTAATCCATACTTCACAAGAAAGAGAAAGCAGTTTTTAAAGGCCAGGTGGTGCTGCAGTATAAGTACTACTTCTGAGCTATAGAAACATGACCAAGTTAAGAGGTGAGTTGTCCTATACTGGTTTTAAAATGGCTTTCTGACTGGGCGCCAAGATAAAGAGCTTATCTTGTTATCCACAGAAAACTGGAGTGACAGAAGCCACAGAAGGCTGCCTTTTCAGACTGAAAACAAAAGAGATGTGGGGAAACTGAGAAGAGAGACAGAATGAAATTGGTTGGGGCAGACACTGTGCATGTGTGGACTCGGGCCACTGATTCTCTCTTTCTGTGAAATGAGAAAAATAGAGTTTGGTGGAAAGCAAAAACTAATGAGGTTTTCAGCATCGCCCTGAAACAGCTACCTTGTGTGAATTCTTCGTGACAACCTCTCCAAGGCAACTCAGGAATTATTTTTTCTCCAATTTTTTTTTTTTTTCCTTGAAAGAAAAGCAGAGTAATTGAAAATTAACACATAATCTTATGGAACTGCAGAGTCTTGGTGCTGGCATGTTTCCAGAGTCTGTCTGATGGCCTGGGCAGCCTGCCAGTTTTCAGTGGCTTCTGGGTTGGGATTAAATTCCATTTCCATTCAAGCATTTAAGGTAAACCCTTCAGCAGTTCTAACTCAGGTTAGTACAGATTAAAAGCTTGAGTATTTCCAACTCCATACTTCTAAACTTTGATGTGAATAGTTTCCTCCTCTCATTGGACTGAGGCTTGAGATCCAGAATGTGAGCAAGAATTGCATCCATGATGGACCGTCAGCAGAGCAGAGAGGAAGAAGGAGCAGGTCTAGGGCGAGAAATCGTGAGTTGAGTGTCTCCACGTTTGGATTGAGATGCTTGAGGGATCTTGGGGGTGAAGACAGGCTTGGTACATTTTGAATGTGGGGGTGCTGAGGAAGGAAGTGGTTGGTTTTCTTTCTGGCTTGAGTTAGGTACCTTTGGTCAAAACAGAAGGAAGATTTTGGGAGGAAGTTAGCAAGGTTATGTGAGTTAGAGGAGCCTGGGGGACATCAAGGAACCAGACCATAGTGTGAATTCTTGAGATCTAACAAATGGCCAGTAGAACATATACACAGTCTCTCTCTCTCTCTCTCTCTCTCTCTCTCTCTCTCTCTCACACACACACACACACACACACACTTTTACATATGCTTTGGAGGCTGTTGCCTTGGATACCTCTTGACTGTCCCTGCTGCTAAGAAGCTGACTAGGTGCAGCACATTGCTTTCTAATAAGATGCTATTAAAATGCTCCACGAGCTTGCACACACGACAGAAACTCCTATAGCGATGCTCAAATTCCTATGCTGGTCTGGCTTAGATGGACATAGTTTTTTATCCCTCTTCACATCAAACTATTAAAATGTTTCAATTTCTTTTAATAAGCAGACATTTAAAACAAATCAGTGCTGTAGTATAAGGTCATACCTTTTTCCCAGATCTCATTAGGAAAACTCTAGTCTGCTCCCACCAATCTAATCTCGTTTTGTGGCCAAAGGGATATTTCTGAAGTACAGGTCTGAGTATGTTATGCTCCTGGATAAAAATTGTCAGTGGCTCTTCCCTTCTACACTGCTGTCCAAGAGCATGGAAATGTTCTGTGCTAACCCGTCTGGTAGCCATTAGTCATGTGTGGGTACTGTACACTTGAAATATGACTGATGCAACACAGTGAATTTTTAATTTTCCTTAATTTAAATTAATTTGAATTTAAACGGCCACAGGTGGCTAGTGGCGGTGCAGTTCTGCAAGATGAGATGCACAGTCTTCATTTCTGAGCTGACCCTTGCCACCCTCTGCAGCCATGCCTATTCCATGGTTTCTGCTTGGCACCTACTCTCAGAGTTACTGAATCACTCACAGTTCACCAAGCAGGTCGCCGCATATGCTGCTCTGCCTTGGTGCCTCCCATCCTTTTTCCTGTTATTTCCTTCTCTTTGTCATCTAATTCTGCCTTCTCAACTTAGCTTCACCACCTCCAGGAGACCTTCCCTAGCACCCGAGAGCTAGAGGAAGTGTTCGTCTTCTATGATCTGTAGCACCTTGTGCCTATCATAGAATTGTCATTAGCCATTTGCTTCATGCTTTTCAAGACCCTAAGCTCCTTGAGGGCAAAAATCCACCAGGCTCGATCCAGAAACTGACTCCTTTTCTCCAAATCTTGCTGCTGCTTGCCCCTTGATCAGCACTTCTGCTAGGAAAGGGGTTTTCTTCTTCAGTTATTTCAAGCACGTAGCATCGTATGGCACTGCCTGCTTGTTTCACTGAGGGCTGAGAAATAAAGGACATGGATTATACTGGAATATCAGGTTCTGATGCAGTACCCCCTGGCTCACTCCTGCTGGACCCTCTTGGTTAGCTGTAACTTCCACTCTAAACCTGGTTCCCATCAGTCACCATCCGTTTACATATTTGGTCAGTGGCTTATAGTGTGCATAGCAGTTTCAGAATTGCTGATTTATTTTTTAAACAGATGATTGCTAAGTCATATATTATACAACGCATCCATTTAACACATACCATTTAGTGGTTTTTAGTATATTCACAGAGTTGCAAAACCATTATCACGATAGATTTGAGAACACTTTCATCACCTCCCCAAACTGATTTGTTATTTTAAAATATCTCTGCAGCATGGAGACTGGACTGTAGAGAACTAGAGTGGAGGAAGAGAAAACAGTCACGAGGCCCTTGGAGTAGCCCAAGTGGCCCTGGGGGAGAGAGTGTGGCAGCAGTGGGTATGGCAAGGGCGGCTGGTTTGGGGATCCATTCTGAAAATAGAGCCTGCAGGACCTGGTTAAGAGATTAGATGTGGAACATGAGAAAAAGAGAGAAATTAAGAAGACTTCTCAGCTTTGGGGCTTGTTGACTGGGTGAATGAGAATGCTGTTTATTTAACCCAGCCAGCTGCGGGGAGTGGCAGGTGAACAAGGAAAGTGTGGAGAATTGAGCTGTATTTTGAACATGTTGGGCTTGAGATGCCTGTTAGGCAGGCAAGGGGAGATGCTGAACGGACATCAAATTTACATGATTCTGGAGCTCTGGGGAGAGGTCAGGGCTGGAATACGAAGTTGAGAAGATTTCAGGTAATGCCTTTTATGGAAGATTGTTCTAAGAACAAACAGAAGATCTGTAAAAGTCTCTGATGGGTCACAGTACTTTGTTGATAGTAACTACTATGTTATGGTATTTAATCCTCCCAACACTCTCTAAAGTAAATATTTCACGAGGTAGATTTTGTATTATTATGATTTTGCAAATGAGAAGACTAAGACATAGAGAGGTTAATGCCCAAGCTCACATGGCTAATAAGTATCAGAGTTTGGATTAAACCCAAGACTGCCTGACTCCTGTGCCCGAGTTCTCGGTTGCTATGCTCTGCTGCCTTTTACTTAGTAAATAATTCCGCTGCCAGGAGTGCACATGGCTCTAGCATGCTTGCTTGTAGTGTCTCTGACCCTGTCCCACCCCTGCTTACCCTTCATCCCAACCACCCACCCCCTCACACCGCCTCCCACCCACCATCAGATCCCTTCCTTTCGCTACCTGTGCCCATGGGTGTGTTCTTAACCTTGGCCAAAGGCGCCCTCTCTTGCTAACACTGGAGATTCTGCTGGAGCTATGAGACTGTCACCTAGGATCCCAAGCCTCTGTTGTCTTGGAGAGCCATTCTCATACTGCAGTGTGCAGCTGGAGCCCTGGAAGCTTGTTTCAAATGCATATTCCCAGGCCTCATTCCCAGGTAATTTGATTCAGTAGAAGCTTGAGCGTTCTAAAAGAAGAAGTCTGGGGAAATGTGATTTTAGAAATCCTGCCTTTGACCCTGCAGTCCCATCAGGACCTTCTGTCCCCAACTATGCTCATTATTACCATTGGTTTAGAGCTGGGAGATGCCTTATGAGGGAAAGAACTCTCTTTAGGGTACCTGGGGAGAAATTTATTCATCTCAGGGTCACTTCTCTTTTTAACTTCGGTTCATGTTAATCACCCTTGACTTTGCTGGTCTCCCAATTGGGTAAAATTCTACTATTACTTCCTCTCATAGGAGAACAGTGTCCTTATCATCATAACACTCATTATACTTGGAGTTTTCCTTATTTGTGTGATCATCTCTTTTCTACTTGACTGTTTCTCTCTTGATGTTAACAGTCAAGTAGAAAAATCCACGTCTGGGTTTTGCTCATGTCCTCCTGTCCTGGCACAGTGCTGACTCTAGTCAATGTTCCAAACATTGACTCACATGCCCAATCTCCATCAGACGTGCCATTCAAACTATGTGTACTCAGGCATGCAAATCACCTACTTTTATGGATTGAATTAACTTTTGATAGCTTAGAAATAGAACAGGTATTTTCATTATTTTATTTGTTAGAGGATTCCAAAATATTCCAAAGTATTGACTTTGTTTTAGAAAAACGGAGTTCTAAAGCAAAATCTGTTTGTAAGTTGGGATTGTATACGTGTGGCATATACACATTGCAGCACATTTAATGCATGTATGCATAATCAAAAAAGAGTTTATCAAGAAGTAAATCTAAAAAACAGGTACATTTTTGAATGTGAGTAGAATGACGTAACACCCATTGTTGTTCAGTTGCTAAGTCTTGTCTGACTCTTTGCAACCCTGTTGATTGCAGCACACCAGGCTCCTCTGTTCTTCTCAACTATCTCCTGGAGTTTGCTCAAATTCATGTCTGCTGAGTTGGTGATGCCATCTAACCATCTCATCCTCTGTCGTTCCCTCTCCTTTTGCCTTCAGTCTTTCCCAGCATCGGGGTCTTTTCCAATGAGTTGGCTCTTCATATCAGGTGGCCAAAGTATTGGAGCTTCAGCTTTAGCATCAGTCCTTCTAATAAATATTCAAGGTTGATTTCCTTTAGGATTGACCGTTTTGATCTCCTTGCAGTCCAAGAGACTCTCAAGAGTCTGCCCCAAACAAAATTGTCAGAAAATTCATGGGCATTTAAATTCCTCATTTGCCATAAGCAGCTACTGTTAATGCTTTTCATTTTGGCTTAGATCCCTAATTATCTGGCAGACAACACTAGTTCTGAATAGCAGTCTTCATATCACACTAAAATGGAGTTTAATGGACTGTTGCTTCTGTAGTAAAAGTCTCCACTTTCTGTTCTGCCATTTCCTTTGGAAAACATCATGGTCAGATTGTCATGCCCGTTACTCTGTCAAAACTACTTTTGTCAAGGAGACCAGAGACTTTCACATGCTAAATCCAGTGGTGAATTCTCAGGATTTACGGGCTTGACCTGTCAGTGGCATTTGATGTAGATGATTGCTCCCTTGTACTTGAAACACTTTCTGCTCTTGCCTGTAGATACTATGCTTTTCTGGCTTTTTTCCTATTCCTTCTCGGCCTCCTTTGCTGATTTTTCCATACCTCTTTGACCTGTAAATGTTAGCATACCAGAGGGACCACTTCTCTTTTCTGTCTGTACTCCTCACTGTAGGTGATCCCATCCATACTCATGACTTGCGATAAAATCTGCATACTAGTTACTCTAAAACTTCTTTTTCTGACCGAGACTTTTTCCATGAACTTTCACCTTTTCCCTTACATATCTTCCTCCTAATCAATACCTTCACTTGGGTGTTTAATATATATTTCATAACTAGCATATTTAAACTCAATTCTATATCTTCTCCCACCAAATCTGCTTCTCCCATATTCTTCCCCATCTCTGTGAATGGCAGTCCCATTTTCTTAGTTGCTTGGTCAGAACCGTTAATTTTTCTCCCATCTAAACTGTCAGGTTATTAAATCTATCCAAAATCACTGTCAAAGTCTATCTAATATCTTGTTATTTATTATCACTTCTACAGCTACTATTTCCTAGCCACTCTTGTCTCTCATCTGGAATGTCAAGCTGCCTTCTAACTGACTGCTTCTTCCCCCTGCTCTCTGGCACTTTATCCTTCCTGTAGCAAATGATCCTAATTAAAATACATGTTACACCTCACTTCTGCTCAAAACCTTCCAGTAAATTCTAATTTCAGAGTAAAAGCTAAAGCTTTTGTCCTGGTATGCAGGATTCTATAACCCACTTCTCAATCTGTCTGCCATAAAGACCCAGCTTTGTTTTGAATTCTAGTTTGAAGTGGAGTGATACTTTACAAAGATATGATAAAAATAAGTTACTACAGAAAGAACCTCCACTCTGGTCATTGTGAACTAACCGGTATCAGATTAGCTCTCTCACTGTAAACCCCTGGAAAACTGATCTGAATGTAAAAACAACAGTTTTCAGGAATTAGACAGTAAGTAGTGTAGGACTGATTCCTGAGATGGAAAACAAGTGAGATTAGCCCCATGATCGCCCAGACGTTCTGCAGAAATGCATTTGCCAGACACCAGTGCAGAATATAAGCAGAGCAAGGCAGTCTTGCTTAGAATAAGAAAGTAGAGATTGGAGTTGGGGAGCAAAATTTGCCGAGCAAAACACCAGAGAGGAGTACATGTGCAGAGAAAGAGCTCCATAAATCTGAAGAGCTAAGCTGCATTTGCATGTAATGAGATTTCACAAGATCTGAGAGAGAACAACCCCTGGGGATTTGAAAGTGGAACAACTACCTGAGCTCACACTGTTAAGTTCTAACCAACATATATAGTTTGAGTTCTAACCAACCAAAGTAAAGAGACAAGATTGAATGCTTGAGGCACTCAGTAAAGACCCCAGAAGGACCACATCTTAGGAGCGGGTCCAATTAGCCCTAAATAAAGTCACTCTAGATCTGTGCTAATGAAGCTTCAGCACAAGCCTCAAAAGGATCAAGCTACTCACAAGCAGATTGACTGCCGTTCTTAAGAGGAAGACAACAAAATCCAGACGTTCAGCAACATAATACTCAGCATTTGCACCATTCAGTGGAGAATCAGAAGACAGAGGAAGAGGCAGCAAAGTGTGACATGTAACCAGGAGACAATTAGTCAACGTAACAGAGCCAGAAATAAGACATTTGATGCAGCTAACAGACAAGGACTTTCAAGCATCCATGATAAGTATCAAAAATATAAAAGAGGAACTTCCGTGGTGGTGCAGTGGTTAAGACTCCATGCTCCCAGTGCAGGGTGCCAGGGTTCCATCCCTGGTCAAGGAACTAGATCCCACATGCCACAACTGAGGGAAAAAAAAAAGATCCTCCATGCTGCATCTAAAGGTCCCATATGCTACAGTGAAGAGTAAAGATCCTGAGGGCCATGACTAAGACCTGGTGCAGCCAAATAGTAAATATTTTAAAAATATATTTATAAAAGAAAATATCAACATAATGTGGAGAAAATGTGAGAAATGAACATAGTATAAATGTGATTGGAATTTTTTGCATGTATAGTCTACTTCCATTAAAACCTTTAAAATAAAAAAAAAAATAGAGCTTACAGAGTTGAAAGGGATTATACTGAAAAATTTAGTGAATGGACTTAACAGTAGGTCAGAAATTATGAAATGAAAGTTCACTAAACTTAAAGCAATACAAACTATCTAAAATGAAGCAGAGAGAAAAACATTTGAAAAACAGAGCTTCAGTGATCTTTGGGACAATGTCAAACAGTCTAACAGAAGGGGAGGAAAATAATTATTCATGGAAATAATTTTTTCCAAATTTCTGAATAAATTTTTACATATTTAATGAAAACTGCAAGCACACAGATACAAGATGATCAACGAACTATAAGCAGAATGAACACAGAGGAAAACATACCAACACACATCACAATCAAATCGCAAAAAAGGAAAAAAAAACAGTGATAAAGAAGAAATTAAAAGCAGCTAGAGAAAAAAAGACATGTTACATATGGGGAACAAGGGTAAAATTTTCCAATGAGTTCTCAATGAAAATAATGCAAGTTAGAAAATAGAATGATGTCTGAAAGTGGTGAAAGAACTCAGTTTTATTCTCTCTAAAATATAGAAATTTCCTAGCTCTATCCACTGAAAAGCCTAGAGGAGGTGACAACCCAAGAACAGTGAGCACTCTAGCACCCTGATTGTGGCTTCTGAATGCTCATTCTCAGTAAAAGGGACCTGGGATCCTTGGAAGAATGGTTGATTCTAAGTGTGGAGCAGGATATATACAAGATGAGACTGAGGCATCTTATTGTACAAACAGGGAAGCTAAATAAGCTCTAGTGAAGCCTGCTTCCTGGGGTTCCCACTGGCCAAAGTTAGGACAATTTGAATACCATTGTAACGGATTGAAGCACATCAGATACACAAAAATCTATGAGTTTATAATGATATTAAGACAGACAAACAAAAGCCCTCCTAAGACTCTAGCTCATTTTTCTGTTGTTGCTATTAAATAAGAAATATTAACCATTTGTTTTACCTTTCCTGAATGAGCAGTATTTCACAGTAAGCAAATAGAAGAAATGAATAAACATGCAAAAGATGATAAAACTAGAAAGTCAACCTTTTGTAACCCCTCATGAAATAATGTATCTAGGCAAGAATCATTTTAAGTGCTAAAATTATTAGGTGAAAAGTTGATGGGCATGTCCGTAATAGAGAGATGTAACCAATAGTATCTGAATCCACTGATCAGTATTTCCATTCCACTCCATTACGTACCTCCTGTTTGATTTATAAGTACATCATATTATATATGATGGGGTCTAGTCCTATCTCAATAACAAAAGCAAAAACTTTAGTCCAGCATCTAGATCTGGCCCCACAGGGGCTAGAGAAACAAGTTTAATGATGCCTCCAAAATGTAGGATACGCAGCAAGGTAACCTGTTTTCTTCATAAGTAGATGACAGGGAAGAAACAGGGAAAAGGAAGAACTGTTACAGATTAAAACCAGAAACATATAATCAAATCCCAACATAAAAAACAAAAACAAAAAACATATCAACCAAATGCAAAGTGTGGACCTTGTTTAGATCTTGACTTTAACTGTAAAAGGATATTTTTTAAGATTTAAATTTTCAGATGGACTAAGATATTCAAGAATTTTTGTTAATTTTTTCAGATGTAATAATGGTGTCGAGGTTGTATTAATTTTTTCTCTGATGTACAGACTCAAGTATTTGCAGGCGAAATTGGTGTTACTCTAGCCATGCTCGCCTGCACAAAATGTTGGAAAAAGGAAGAATAAATAAGTTGATGTTGTTGATCTTTGTTGAACTTTAGTGATGGGTCCGTGAAGTGTGCGTGCTCAGTCACTTAATTGTGTCCAACTCTTTGCAACCCTGTGGACTGTAGCCCGCCAGGCTCCTCTGTCCATGGATTTTCCAGGCAAGAATACTGGAGTGAGTTGCCATGTCTTCCTCCAAATGGTAGTCATTAAATAACTTTTTCTGTTTTGTGCATATTTTAATACTTCTCTAGTGAAAAGTTAAAAAAAAAAAGAAGATCATGTGCTTAAGAACTTTCCAAATATCTGTAAGAGAAAGCCTCACTCTTGTATGCAACATTGTCAATTAAATACAATTCTAACAATTTTTATATAAGTATCAGTTTTATGGGAGAAAATAGAATGATGCTAAAGGCAGTATCCTTGTAGAAATAAAAAGGTTTAATTGGTAACATAAAGTAACTGAAAACTGTGACAGGTAGACAGAAGCCATAGGAGCATTAAGGGGCCACTCAGTGATTAAATGGACCCACTCTGCCTCAGTTTTCCTGCCAGAGGGCATTCCCTACAAGATGTATCCATCACAGAGCCCAGAACCTGAGCAAGCCTGGTGGGTAAGGCTCCTCACTGGCCCCCTCATTGGTTTCTCCTTCTCACGGGCTGTAGTAGCAGCCCGCCCACCAAAGCCGTTTTCAAAGGGGCTGCTTTTGTTGAAGGGATTGATGAGATGTATTCCCTATGGTCTAACACCATATTCCATTATGCCTTGTGGTTTTTCATTGTTTTCCTTATCATGATTTTTTTTGGTTCTATTTTTCTTTGACGTTTGCCCATTTTAATCCATGTTCTTTTCTCGCTCTGTATGTGTTTGTGTCATGCTTGCTGTCTTTGCCTCCGTTGTTCCTAGGTTACAGTATAGCCAGGATATACCCAGTCACTTGGCTGATGAGCATGCGCTGATAGCCTCCTATGTGGCCCGTCTGCAGCACTGTGCACGGTCAGTGGGAGAGCAGCAGCCGGCGGGTGGCCAAGGGCTGATTGGAGGGAGGGAGAGCTCTGTTACCCGGGGCTGCCAGCTGGAAAATACTCTGCATGTGGGGTTTTTCTTGAGAAGCTACCAGCTATGTTTGGCAGGGTTTAAATAATTGCTAAAGCATTAGCGTCTAAAAGAGAAGGAGCCTTGCCAAGCCTGGGCACTTACCTAAATACAGAGTCAGAAATTCTTCTTTAAAGTGAAGTGCCCTTCCTTCCTTCAGACTATACTTAAAAGGGTGTAAACCTCAGAGATGTGCAGTCCCAAAGCTGTGTATTCACAGAGGTATTTGGTAAAACCTTTTCCTGTTCATTCTTGCCTAAATAATGAAATCTTTCAATCAACATTCAAAGTCTAAGGTTGATCAGCACACCTTGTCTAATGTGAAGGCTTTGACACCATCACCTTGTTACATCTTTATGTGTTGCATCATCATCCATTCCCCAAAATCTTATCATTGTTGATGATTTAAACCAGTGATTTTCAACAGTGGTATTGAGTCATTGTCACCTGAGAGACTTTTACCAAACCATATTTACCTCTTCATATTATAATAATTATATGTATTATAATTAGAAACTACTGTTAATATGGGAATATGTCTGATCCCTCAGTGGGTTATGGTGGAAAAACATTTGATAACCACTAACTCTAGCAAAGTTAATCCTTTAAAAGAGTTATTAGCAGACAAAATGCCATTGCATTCAGGTAGACCCAAAGTTACCTGTCTAGTCCATGCTTTCCGCCACCCCCCACCACCACCATTCTGCAACGAGAACAGCAGGTAAAGTTTAAATAATCTAAAGCCATCCCTCCCTTTTATATAGCAGCAGAGAAGAGTCTCTGTGCCAAACAGCCTGAGATTCTTACTCTGAGAGAAAAAACTAATTTATAAACTTAAACACGTGGGAGAGGCTAGAGACTTAAATTTTGATCATAGCTTTGCCCTTAACATGCCTTGGTTCCGCAGGAAGCACTTATTCCCTGTGATAACAGAAAAATAAATTAATAATCAACTTTAAAATATGTATAATTGAAAAGGACTGTTTTAAGTATTATACTTTATAGCACTTCGCATAGTTTTCCCAGTATGACCAAATGATGTTTATTACTTTCAAGCATTTACCTGTCTCTAAAGGATTAGATTATAGGGTTCTCCTATCTCCCAGCTATAATTAATAAACTTACTCTGTGGAGGGAAAGGCCTGCAAATTGTGCATTGTATCATAGAGAGATGATTTCTGAGCACTCTGTCCCAGTCCCTTGATCTCTGGGAAGAGAGTTGTCTCGCCCCGGCAGGACAACTTATTTAGTATCAGTAAGGGCAGTTGTCCAAGTGATTAAAAGTTTCCATGGTGAGTATAGCAGCAGACAGTACTACCTGATATTTCAGCCCAGGAAGATGTATGCTAGGTTTAGCTGAGGCCCTCAAGTCTCATGGCTTAGAGATTAGGCTCCCTGAGTGAGAATCGGTGGCCAGGAGCCCTGGAAGAACGTGAGGATTGGGTGAGTACTGCATCTCTTCTTGATTCATAGTAGAAGGAACTGAGCTTTGTACAGAAATTTCCAGATTAACTATTGATAATTCTGAATATTGAGATTTAAAATCCGCTGAAGTAGAAGAATAAGGAACCTTTTTAATTTCCCTTGTAGTTTTCATTGACCTTAAAACCTGTCATCAACAGAAAGTTCTAGTTTCTGGCTGGAAAGCATGGCCAGTTAAAGCAACCATGTCCTCCACACTCGGGTAGGAATGACAGGTCAAATCGACCTTCCTAGGGAGAGGGAATGTGATGGAGAAGGAGGACCTCTTTTGCAAAGAGGAACCTATTGTGTCACAGAGGACAGCTGCTGTAAATCCCATTTTTTAGGCTACTGTTCCCTCCATAACAGTATCTACTTGTTTGGGTAAATGTTCTTTTTGTTGTTATTTAAAAGATAAAGAGAGTCCTCTTGTTTCAGACAAACATAGGCATAAGTACTATAATTCAGCCCTGACCTTGGGGCCCTAACCCTAAAGTATTAAAGCCAACCATTGGTAGCATGTTCTTATTGCAAGATCATCTTTTGAGAAATGATTATATTAATATATGCTAGAGACTGACACTTGTACACCTAAAACATATAGTGTTGAGAAGTATCATTGGCAGAAGACCATGACATTGACAGTGGCAGCACATTTAAAAAAAAAATTCATCCTAGAGGAAAGACCAGGTGAAGCTTAAAGAGTTAGTCGCAGAGTTAGAAATACAGGATGGTAAAAAAAAAAAAAAAAAAATATATATATATATATATATAGTTGACTTTGTATATGAAAAGTCCAGATCTCTATTGATTTACCTCCATCCTTCCCAGATTCTCTTCAATAATTCTAATGAGGTTTGATGACTATTGAACTCATGTCTTTAAATATTTTTTTCATATTTCATGTTTTGTCATACTGTTAAATTGCAATCAGGGGTTTGGAACTCCAGGAACCTGGAGCCAAAGTAGAAACAAGCCACAACAGCCATCTCTCATCAGTTAGTCATCATCATTATTGTTGTCTTAAAGCTTCTGTCAGAGCTGAAACAAAGTAGAATTATATAGCCACAGTGCTGGTTAATCTAGAAGTGCCTTCTATGGATAAGTAGCAGTTGACATCACACCCTAAATTAAAGATGTCAACCGTAATCAGCAGAAGGTTGTATATGAGCAGAGCATATACACAGAACTAGCCTCCTGCTCAAGAATCCTTTTATCCAAGGTAGTGCCACTACCTTAGTGGAAAATGAGAGTGAAAGTCTCTCAGTCATGTCTGACTCTTTGCGACCCTGTGGACTAAACAGTCCATGGAATTCTCCAGGCCAGAAATACTGGAGTAGGTAGCCTTTCCTTTCCCCAGGGGATCTTCCCAACCCAGGGATTGAACCCAGGTTTCTTACATTACAGGCAGATTCTTTACCAGCTGAGCCACAAGGGAAGCCCAAGAATACAGGAGTGGGTAACCTACCTTAATGGAGTTTAAAATTTTTAGAATGCTGGAACTCTTGTTAAGAGTAACAGACTAAATTAATTCACTCAAGTTGGGGCTACAGTTGCAGAACAAGCGTGGTGAAAGAAGAGAAGGAACATTGGAGGGGAACGTTTGATACCATGGAATCTTCCCCCGCTTTATCATATTGTGAGCCTGCCCTAGCTTAGGTTCCTCAGTTTTGCTCAGCCAGTGGTAAGTGTACTCCCCAGCCCTGGTTTTCGTGATGCTTTAGTTTTCTCTTGGTCTTTTTGAATTCAGGACCTATATCTAAATGTCATGAGGTTTTCTTAAAACAATCGATTGGAAATAGCTTCCTAGGCTTTATAGATGCCCTTTTTTCAGCCTTTGCGTTCAAACAGAAGTGTCCCCTCTGAAGGTGTAGGAGCAACAGGGATAGATATACCCAAGAGAGATGTTATGCGTGGCCTTGTCATTTCTCTAAATCCCTTTGGTCTCAGAAGACCATGAGTATATATGATTCAGGTCTCCATTTCTTTCGTTACCATTCTTTTTCATAAACATTTCTCCCATCTGTTCTTTCTGAGAGAGAAGCAAGAGTAGGGGTTGTTTAATCGATACCTGTTGAATTTTTATCTCCTTGGCAGTGTCCTGGACAGTCCTAGCCGACTGGACGAGGAGCACCGGCTTATAGCCCGCTATGCTGCCCGGCTGGCTGCAGAGGCAGGAAACGTGGTAAGTAAATAGAGGATTACAGGAGAGTAGCAGAAATTTACATTATTTTAATATACAGATGGAAGGGGAATGGTAACCATGAAACTCTGGAGAGTAGATACCTCAGAGACAGGAGGCAGGAAACAGGTTTAAGGAAGGGATTGCAGTGGTCTTTAATTTTATCCATAATAACCGCTTTTAAAAATCAGTCAGTAAAAGAAAATCAAAGAACCAAAATTTGGTTCTTTAAAAAGATTGATAAAATTAATCAGCCCCTAGAAATCCTGATCAAAAAGAAAGGGAAAAGGATGTGGAAAAAAAGAGAACTGTTATACACTGTTGGTGGGAATGTAAATTGGTGAAGACTATGAAAAACAGTATGGAGGTTCCTTAAAAACTAAAAATAGAACTACCATGTGATCCAGCAATTCCACTCCTGGGTGTATATCTGGAAAATAATGAAAACACTAATTTAAAAAGATACATGTACCCCAGTGTTCATGGCAGCACTATGTACAATAGGCAAGATGTGAAAGCAACCCACATACCCATCAACAGATGATTGAATTAAGAAGATGTGATTCACACACACAAGCTGGAGTATTACTCAGCTATACAAAAGAGTGAAACATTGCCATTAGCAGCAACATGGGTGGACCTAGAGAACATTATGCTTAGTGAAATGTCAGAGAAAGATTCTCTACAATATCACTTAAATGTGGAATCTAAAAAATGATACAAGTGTATATGCAAAACAGAATCAGACTTGGGACTTCCCTGGTGATCCAGTGAATGGCTAAGACTCCATGCTCCCAGTGCAGAGGGCCTGGGTTCGATTCCTGGTCAGGGAACTAGATTCTCTGTGCTACAACTAAAGATCCAGCATGCCACAGCAAAGATCCTACATGCCCACCACTGATTTGGTGCAACCCAATAAATAGAGAGTTAAAAACAAAATGGGAACAGACTCACAGACATAGAAAACAAACTTGTGGTTACCAAAGGGTAGGAGGGACACGTTTTGGATATGGAATTAGAAACTACTATACATAAAATAAATAAGCAACAAAGATTTACCATATAACACAAAGAATTATACCTATTATCTTGTAATAACCTTAATGGAATATAACCTGCAAACACCCTGAATCATTATACTATATACCTGAAACTAACACAATATTATAAATCAACAATACTTCAGTTTAAAAAATACATAAAAAGGGAAGAAAGAAAATGCAAATTACCAATATTAGGAATGAAAAAAAGGACATCACTGCAAAGCCTATAAACATTATAAGGATGGCAAGAATATTATGAATATCTTTGATATTATGAATAAACTTGATGACTAGACGACAAATTTCTTGAAAGATACAAATTTACATAATTGACATAATAAATGGAAAATCTAAATAGTCATAAATCTGTTAAATTGAATTCATAGTTGACTTCAAAAACTCCAAGCCCAGATGTCTTAACTGTTAAATACTATCATATGTTTAAGGAAGAAATAATAACAATCTGGCACAAACTTTCAGAAAATAGAAAAAGAAGGAACACTTTCCAAGTCATTTTATCAGGTCACCATAACTTGAATCCAAAACAATACAAGGCCGTTACAAGCCAAGTTCTGTCATAAGCATAGATGCAGAAATCCTTAAGAAAATATTAGCAAATTGAATCCAGCAATATATAGAAAGGATAATATTCCATGATCAAGTGAGATTTATCCTAGGAATGCAGATTTATTTAACACATGAAAATCAGCCAATGTCATTCACCGTATTAACAATTTAAAGAAGAAAATTATAATACTTCAATAGGTGCAGAAAAGGCATTTTGACAGTCAGCAAGACTATATAAGATTTCTTAGAGGGGTTACAGGAATCACAAACCACTGGGTCCAGTATTGTTCTGGAGTTCTAGAGTGAGATTAGACTGGACAGGCAGGCCAAGATATTACAGGACAATATTCCACAGTGGATTGTGTACTAATTTATGTTTACTCCTTCTTAGGGAAATAGTTATGAAAGCTGCCAATAGAGAGTTTTGCTTCGTTTCTCTCTCAAAATGTAATTTATTCCTTTGGGTTTGTTTAGACTTCAGAATCTTTTCATTGAGAATCTAATAAGTCATACATCTGACTCTAACATTCTGACTCTAAAGGTTAGGGAAATGGAACAGAATGAGGGGGGTAGTCTTGGAAAAAGACTAGTTTTATTTGATTAGTCAAACCAGTCAGTCACAAATATTTATTATTTTAGAAATTAAAGTTTACAAATAATATTAATTTTTTTGAGATGGAGTAGTGTTGTGGTTGGAGTTTTAAAATTAAGTATACTTAATACCATTATACAGTCTTGCTGACTTTAGTACTTTTTAAATTTTGTAAATAAAAGCTCCAAAGCCGTTTGACCCTGAAAAGGAGATCCTAGTACTCCTTTACTGCAAACAAGATAAATCTGTTTACACCTGATAGTTTCTGATACCAATTCTCTAATTCACGTGAAAATGATCTTTGTTAGAATGGTCTTGAGACTAAATTCTGATATGGCCCCTTTCATCTTCAGTTTATTTTCCTGAGTGTAGTTATCTTATAAATATTGGGTCTCTCAGGGTGGAGTCTTCTTAACTAGATGTCTATTAAACAGACGACTTCTAATCTGCTAATCTCTCACTGATACAAGTGCTTTGCATAAAGTGGGTGTAGTGCTCAAAAGAATTTATTTATAGCCTGCCAGATAGGCTTTGTATTGATTTTTTTTTTTTTCCAAAACACTTCACAAAGAAAGACCATTAAATCAGTTTAGCAGCCGGCCTTACACCCTATGAAGTGCTCCAACATCAGGCCCTCACACCTCCCCAGGTGGCAGACATGGCCGCTGGAAACCTCTTCCAGAGACTGATCCCAAACAGAGAATTTGTAGATTGCTTAGATGAACCAAGAGAGCAAATTTGTTTTCCTGAAGCGCCTAAACTCCTTTTTAAAGCAGAAATACAATGCCTGGCAAATCTTAAAATTTCAACACAAACATCACTAACATTTGATGTAGTCAGATGGTTTTTTTGTTTATTTGTAAAGTTTCTTTATGAGAAAATTAAAACCTCACTATGGACAACTTGGAAGGGAAAGGAAAAGGAAACCATTATCCGTTGTCATGCTATCTAACATTTACACACTGTTGAGATTTTTTTTCACAGAGCCCAGTCCCAGACTTCACAGCCTCATCATCATGTCAGCTGCTCCACCCATACACTACTCCAGATATATCCTTATGGCTTCTTAGAATTAAAGATAATGGTATTTTCATGTGTGTTTGGCACACATGTGATGACTTTAAACCCCTACAAAATCGTCATTGTCAAACCTAGCTACATACATCTTGTGTGCAGCACTTAAAAAATATAGAGATTCTTGGCCTTGCCTCAGATCACTGAATGCAGAATCAATGGATTTAGCAGGGTCTATTGATTTTCATTTAAAAAGCAAAAAGAAAACTTTCAGTCTTTTGATTTACAGTTACCTTAGGAACCACTGCCCTAAAAAACATTACTGGTTTTTTTGAGGGAGGGAAATATTAATGATCCATAGCCCTCCAGTTAGTCTAGGCAAGACTGAGGTGACGGGAGGGCTGCCCTGGGATGCCGTGAAGTCTAACTGATAGCAGGCATATCTCTGTAAAACTCATTCAGCCAAGTTCATCCAGACGGGAAACTTCCTGTCTCTTTTTAGGAGGCTCCAGAAGTGCACCCCAGCAGATGATTGCTGACTATGTTGCCTTTCCTTGGTTTAATGGTTTTTGGTGTTCAGTTGCTCAGTCGTGTTTGACTCTTTGCAACCCCATGGCCTGCAGCACTCCATCCTTCCCTATCCTTACCTCCAGGAGTTTACTCAAACTCTGAGTTGGTGATGCCATCCAACCATCTCATCCTCTCCCACCCTTTTCTCCTTTTGCCTCCAGTCTTTCCTAGCATCAGTGTCTTTTCCAATTTGCCCGGTTTTGCTCATTGAGGTTTTGTTCCTTATCCTGTATTTTTCAGCTGTGTCTCCATCTCATTAAAGATGGTAGAGCCCTGTACGATTATCTAAACCTGAGAGAATACTGGAGTGGGTGAAAGTGAAGTCGCTCAGTCGTGTCCAGCTCTTTGCGACCCCATGGACTGTAGCCTTCAGGCTCCTCCATCCATGGGCTTTTCCAGGCAAGAATACAGGAGTGGGGTGCCATTTCCTTCTCCAGGAGATCTTCCCGACCCAGGGATCAAACCCAGGTCTCCCGCATTGCAGGCAGATTCTTTACGGTCTGAGCCACCAGGGAAGTCTAAGAGAATACCAGGGTAACAGAGGAAGGGATCGTTTTCCATAAGTATTCTAATTTTACAGACAAGAGAATAAAGGTATATAGGAAAATAAAGTAGCTCAAAGTTTACATGGCGAGTAAGTAACTGACCCTAGGATTCCTAACTTCCATTCTTATTCCACAAAGTGAATCCTCCAGTTGGTAGCCAAAGTAGGGTTTGTTTGTTTGTAATAAACTTCATTACAGAACAATTTCAGATTTATAGAAAATTTCTGAAGCTAGTTCAAAGAGTTTCCATATAAGCCATGTTTCTTTTCCCATATTAGTAACATCTTACTTTAGTATAGCACGTTTGCTGCAACATGTCAGTGTATGAGTATTAACTAAAGTCCATGCCGCCTGCAGTGCGGGAGACCTGGGTTCTCTCCCTGGGTCGGGAAGATTTCCTGGAGAAGGAAATGGCAACCCACTCCAGTATTCTTACCTGGGAAATCCCATGGACAGAGGAGCTCGGCAGGCTCCAGACCCTGAGGTCGCAAAAGAATCAAACATGACTTAGCGACCAAACAGCAACAATGTGCTTTATTCAGATTTTGTTAGTTTTTGCCAAATGTCTTTTTTCTTTCCTGGGGCTCCATCCAAGATACCACATTTCATTTAGTTGTCATCTCTCCTTAGGCTCCTCTGATCTGACGCTCTCTCTGACTTTTCTTACTGTTTTTTGTTTGTTTTATTGAAACATACAATATTGTGTTAGTTTCAGGTATAGAGCAAAGTGGTTCAACTATATTTATATATGATACACAGGATTATTTTCCATTATAGCTTATTACTGACTTTCCTTATTTTTGATGACCTGGACAGTTTTGAGGAATGGCCTTTAACTGGGACTTATCTATTTTTCTCATGATTAGACTGAGATTGTGGGTTTTGGGGAGGAAGGGGTAGGTGCCACATTCCTCACTTCACATCTTACTTGTATAGTATCAGCGTTACTTATCTCTGTTGATGTTGACCTTGATCACTTGGCTGAGGAAGCATTTGTCAGGTTTCTCTGACATAAAGTTCTTTTTTTCCCCCTTTCCACACTGTCCTCTTTGGAAGGAAGTAACTGGACAGGCCACACTTAAGTAACAGGGAGTTAGATTCCACCTCCTGAAGAGCAGAGTATGTACCTATGTTATTTGGAATTAATTCAGTATTTCCCTGTTCAAATTCCTGCAGTGGCTTCATGCCACATGAGGAATGGGATGGAAACTCCACCCCATGATGAAAAGGCCCTTTGTGATCTGAGCTCTCCCAGTTTATCTCCCACCCTTGCTTCACGGCTAACTCCCCTCCATCGATACTGACTGAACACACCCACCTGGAGCACTGTGGGCCTTCAACCTTCTCTCTGCCCAGCAAGCCCGAGCCACCAACCCCCAGACCTTCACCTGGCTGGCTTCCTCGGTTCACTGAGTCTTTTATAACTACCTAATTATAAAAGTCTTCTGTTTCAGTTTATTCTGTTTCATCACGCTGTATTTCTTTATCAAACCTATCACTACTGATGTCATACATACGTATATATATTTCTTACCTTTCTTTCCCAGTGTAATGTAAGCTACATGAGGGTAGAAGCTGTATTCAGGCATCCCCAACCTACGAGCCATGGACCAGTACCTCCTGTCCGATCAGCAGTGGCATTAAAGTGCACAATAAATATAATACACTTGAATCATCCTGAAACCACCCCCCCCGCCTCCCCATTCCATGGAAAAATTGTCTTCCATGTCATGGTTCCTGCTGCCAAAAAGGTTGGGGACCACTGCCTTATTCACTAATGCATCCCTAGTTTCTGGAACAGTATCTAACACGTAGTAAGTGCTCAGGAAATATTTGTTGGATAAATGAATGAAATATTTAATTTTTGAAAGAAACCATCTTTAGGTCTCTTCTGGCTAAAGTAGTCCATGTTTTTTAAAACTAATGTTCCCTCGTTATCTCTGGAGGCATTTTAGGAAGGGATACCTGGCCTTGTTTTTTTTTTTTAAGGAATACTGTGGTGTCTAAGATGGTCAATAAATAAAATCCTTACGTTTCTCTATTATTTAATATACCTTGACTAGGTTTGATATTTGTCTGAGTGAAATAAGCCGTCATTCCACTCTCTCCACTGGGGACTCTCCCTGTTGTTACATCCAGGTGAAGGAGCTAGGGTGCAGGCTGCTCCAGGTGGGACAACTAAGGGTTTGAATCTTCTTCCACCTCTACTTCTTTTTTGTGTGTGCGTTTTAAATTTTTATTTATCGAGTTATTTTTGGCCATTCTGAGTTTTCGTTGCTGTGCGTAGGCTCTCTCTAGTTGCTGAGATCAGGGGCTACTCTGCATTGTGGCACACGGGCTTTGCATTGCAGAGGCTTCTCTTGTTTTGGAGCACAGGCTCTAGGCACTCAGGCTTCAGTCATTGTGGCACACAGGCTTAGTTGCCCCATGGCATGTGGGATCTTCCCAGACCAGGGATCGAACCAGTGTCCCCAGCATTTTAAGGCAGACCCTTAACTGTTTCACCACCAGGGAAGCCCCCACCCCTACTTCTTTATGTTTGAGTAACAATGCTTCTTGTTGCCAAAGAATAAATATTGCCTGGTTAGGAGTCACTGTTTTTTTAAGTTAATTTTTGTTGGCATGTATATAGTTGCTTTACAATGCTGTGTTAGTTTCTCCTGTACAGCAGAATGAATCAGCCATGCATGTGCATATATCCCCGCCCGTTTGGACTTCAGTCCCATTCAGGTCACCACACTGCGTTAAGCAGAGCTCCCTGTACTATATCGTATGTTCTCATTAGGAACCACTGTTGATAATCATTCTCGATTCGTGCATCAACTTCCTCTGTGAGAGATGGTTCAGCATTGCCGTCAGACACTCAAAACTAAAAAGATGCTTTAGAAATGTCCAGTGAAATACTTTGGGGGTTTTGATTGCTTGTCATTATATGAAACCGTTCCTTTCAGAGTTCATTGTCTCATCCATAATTTTCCTTGGTCCCACTCTGATAAGGAACCATTCATTTTAACTCCAGTCTTCAGGATTTGTAAATCTGTTATTCATAGCAGCTTTAGTCTCAGGCTTGCCATTTTTCCAAGGTTCAGCTCAGGCTCTCACAAGACTATGCATAGACAATAGAGAGAACTTGCTCAGTTGGCCACTGGTCCACTCTTCCTGTAGGAAGAAAGATCACTTTTTTCCCTTTTAAAAAAGAAAAGTATTTGGTAATTTGATTTTAAAAAAAGCCTCCTACTCAGATTTTCTATGCTGTTTTACCTGTGTTTATTTAGGAAGTTTCACATGAAAATAATTACTGATTGCCTCTTTAAGCCCTAGATAGGAAACAAGGTTTCTGCTTCATCATATATAATGTTTATACATGGAGTGAAGCATAACCATACCAGAGCCTTCATTAGAGCTTCCACTGTGGCTAATCAATAAAAGGGAAATGTCACCTAGTCATCCATTGTCATATTTTGGGTTGATTGACTTCCATATTCTTTTTTTTTTTTTTGACTTCCATATTCTTAAAGGAGGTAATCAGAGTCAAAAACATCAGTGGTTTTGAAAATCAAAACCATAATGATTTTTCCAAAGATATTTAGATGGCCAGTAAGCTTGTGAAAGTATGGTGAACATATTACTCATTAGGAAAATAAAAATTGAATTCACAATGTGTGTGCATGCTCAGTAGCTAAGTTGTATCCAACTCTTTGTGACCCTATAGACTACAGCCCACCAGGCTCCTCTGTCCATGGAATTTTCCAGGCAAGAATACTGGAGTGGGTTGCCATTTCCTTCTCCAGGGGATATTCCAACCCAGGGATCAAACCTGTGTCTCCTGCATTGGCAGGTGGATTCTTTACCACTGAACCACCTAGGAAGCCTGAATTCACAATGAGATACATTTTATACTCTCTAGGTGGTTTTAGAAAAGGCAGAAGAACCAGAGATCAAATTGCCAACATCCGCTGGATCATGGAAAAAGCAAGAGTGTTCCAGAAAAACATCTATTTCTGCTTTATTGACTATGCCAAAGCCTCTGACTGTGTGGATCACAATAAACTGTGGAAAATTCTGAGACAGATGGGAATACCAGACCACCTGACCTGCCTCTTGAGAAATCTGTATACAGGCCAGGAAGCAACAGTTAGAACTGGACATGGAACAACAGACTGGTTCCAAATAGGAAAAGGAGTATGTCAAGGCTGTATATTGTCACCCTGCTTATTTAACTTATATGCAGAGTTCATCATGAGAAATGCGGGACTGGAAGAAACACAAGCTGGAATCAAGATTGCCGGGAGAAATATCAATCACCTCAGATATGCAGATGACACCACCCTTATGGCAGAAAGTGAAGAGGAACTAAAAAGCCTCTTGATGAAAGTGAAAGAGGAGAGTGAAAAAGTTGGCTTAAAGCTCAACATTCAGAAAACGAAGCTCATGGCATCCGGTCCCATCACTTCATGGGAAATAGATGGGGAAACAGTGCCAGTGTCAGACTTTATTTTTTTGGGCTCCAAAATCACTGCAGATGGTGACTGCAGCCATGAAATTAAAAGACGCTTACTCCTTGGAAGGAAAGTTATGACCAACCTGGATAGCATATTCAAAAGCAGAGACATTACTTTGCTGACTAAGGTCCATCTAGTCAAGGCTGTGGTTTTTCCTGTGGTCATGTATGGATGTGAGAGTTGGACTGTGAAGAAGACTGAGCGCTGAAGAATTGATGCTTTTGAACTGTGGTGTTGGAGAAGACTCTTGAGAGTCCCTTGGACTTCAAGGAGATCCAACCAGTCCATTCTGAAGGAGATCAACCCTGGGATTTCTTTGGAAGGAATGATGCTAAAGCTGAAACTCCAGTACTTTGGCCACCTCATGCACAGAGTTGACTCATTGGAAAAGACTCTGATGCTGGGAGGGATTGGGGACAGGAGAAGAAGGGGATGACAGAGGATGAGATGGCTGGATGGCATCACTGACTCGATGGACATGAATCTGAGTGAACTCTGGGAGTTGGTGATGGACAGGGAGGCCTGGTGTGCTGTGATTCATGGGGTCACAAAGAGTCGGACACGACTGAGTGACTGAACTGAGCTGAGGATGACTATGGTCAAAAAAATGAACAGTAACAACTGCAGGCAAGAAAGTAGAAAAATGGATCTCTAATATATTGCTAGTGAGAATATAAATTATTTGTATATCATTAAAAGTGCAGCCATGTAGGAAACAGCCTTGGCAGTTCCTCAAAAGACAGTTACTGTATGTGACTCTGTAGTTTCACTCTTATATACCGCCCAAAATGAAAGCATGCCTCTATACAGAAACTTGTCCACAAATGCTCATAACAGCATTATTCAAAATAGCCCACCAAAATGGAAACAACCCAAATGCCCATCAGTTGTTGAATAGATAGACAAAATGCTATCTATCCATATGGTGGAATATTATTCAACCATAAAAAGGAATAAAATACTGATACGTGCTACAACATGGATGAACCCTGAAATCATTTGCTAAGTGAAAGAAGCTATACTTAAAAGATCACATATTGCATGATTCCATTTGTATGAACTGTCTAGAATAGGCAAACCCAAAGATACAGAAAGTAGATTAGCAGTTTTCACGAGATAGTGGAGAGGGATGTGGGGAGTGACTGTGGGTTTCTTTTGGGGGTGGTAAAAATGTCCTGAAAGTAGATGCTGGTGATGGGCTCACAGTCTTATAAGTATAGTTTCAAACCACTGAAATGTATACTTTAAAAGGGTAAATTTTAAAGCATGTAAATTATATCTCATTTTTTTAAAACCCACAGTTTAGGTACTTCACGTTCACTTGGATGGTTAAAACCAAAAAGACAATGACAGGTATTGGCAAGGATATAACAAAATTGGAACCCTCCTTTACTATTGCTGGGATTGTAAAATGGTTCAGCCACTTTGGGAAACAGTTTGACACTTTCTCAATATGTTAAATACAGAGTTACCATGTAACTTAGAAGTTCCGCTCTTAGGTATTTAATCAAAAGAAATGAAAACATATCAACACAAAGATTTGTAAATGAGAGTTCAGAGCAGCTTCATTTGTAATAACCAAAAGCTGAAAACAGTGGAATACTATTCAGCAGTAAAAAGGAAGGAACCTTCATTCATGGAGCAACATGGATGAACCTCAGAAACATATTAAGTGGAAGCCAGAAACCAAAGAGTACATGTTGTATCATTCCATGTATGCTGCTGCTGCTGCTAAGTCGCTTCAGTCATGTCCGACTCTGTGCGACCCCATAGACGGCAGCCCACCAGGCTCCCCCATCCCTGGGATTCTCTAGACAAGAATACTGGAGTGGATTGCCATTTCCTTCTCCAATGCATGAAAGTGAAAAGTGAAAGTGAAGTCGCTCAGTCGTGTCCGATTCTTTACGACCCCATGGACTGCAGCCTACCAGGCTCCTCTGTCCATGGGATTTTCCAGGCAAGAGTACTGGAGTGGGGTGAGGCAAAACTGTAGACAGAAAGCAGATCAGTGTTTGCCTGCGGTTGGGGTTGGGAGTCATAGTTTACTACAAACTGGCATGAGGGAACTTTCCCTGGTGATGAAAAATGTTCTAAAATTGGACTGTGGTGCTTTGTTTGCATAACTTTAAATATACTAAGACTCATTGAATTGTACACTTAAAATGGGTGGATTTTATGGTATGTAGATTATACCTCAAAAATATGTTTAAAAAAAAAATCAGTCCATCTGGGGCTCTGGATATATTTGAATCAAAAACCAAAAACCTTTCTTCCTCACTCTAGACCCGTCCTCCCACTGACTTGAGCTTTAACTTTGATGCCAACAAACAACAAAGACAGCTTATTGCAGAACTGGAAAATAAAAACAGGTAAGAATGCAGAGAGAGGAAGCCAGTTTATAAGCCCAAGATTATCATGTGAGTATCTGATTCTCGTTTTCCTTGCAGTCTAGATGGGTTTTGACCACAAAGGAAGATTCCACCTTGGTTAAGATAGGCTAGCCCAAGTCTTGCCCTGGACACTAATTTGTGCATGAACTCTGCACGCAGTTCATTCTGGCCGTCGGCAACCCTGCTCACATGCCCTCGGGGAAAATTTTTGCCCCACCCACCAGCGTGTTCCCCTCTCACCATTCCTTTCTCCACTCCACTCCGGGAGCCTTTGCTCTGCCTCACCAACTCGTCCTGGCCCGTGATGCTGCATGGTCTCTCACAGAAGAGCCGTTCACAGGCTTGGAGCCCAAACAATACAAGATCACGCACTGAAAAGGCAGGAACCAGGATGAGCAGGTTGGGCAGAGGAGAGCCGGCATCGTGGAGGAAGGGGCC
Source organism: Capricornis sumatraensis (assembly GCF_032405125.1). Lineage (NCBI taxonomy): Eukaryota > Metazoa > Chordata > Mammalia > Artiodactyla > Bovidae > Capricornis > Capricornis sumatraensis. The sequence continues at coordinate 32,774,273 of NC_091069.1, read as the reverse complement.
TCCATCGGCTCTCGGGGTAGGGGCTGGGGGTCAGGAGGGGAAGCGAGACGGAGGGAGACTTGAGGGAAATACGCACTAGACCTGCATTAGGAGGCTACAAGGTTCCCCTGGAGAGGAACTGAGTATTCTAGTTGTCATTTTTCTGTGGAGATTTTTCGAGTTCTGTTTTTTTTTTTTTCGAGTTCTTGCGAAGAAGATTTATATGACTTTTTCTACCACAAAGGGTTGTTTCATTGAGGAAATATCAAGTGTGGGTATTTTAAGATGACGTCCATTTCACGTCTTGGTTGTTCAGAAGCACTCGGAACAAGATAGACAGAGGCAGCACTAGTGGAATAAAAATTTCTAACAGGAAAGAGAGAGAAAGAGACCGCTGTGAAGCATCACGTGGCCGTCTCTTTCACCCACCCTGTCTAGAGAGATCCTGCAGGAGATTCAGCGTCTCCGTCTGGAGCACGAGCAGGCGTCCCAGCCCACCCCGGAGAAGGCCCAGCAGAACCCCACGCTGCTGGCCGAGCTGCGGCTCCTGAGGTAAGTAAGCGTCCTGCACCGCCATCCCCACCATAACCTGCTCTGATAGGAGTTCATGTCTCAGGAAACCAGACTAGTGGGATAGGATCCGTTCATCCATACATCTAGTCATGTTAAAACGGATAGCTGAAGCATTCCACTCATTCTGTTACTGCTTCAGGTGTTTGAGTTCCTTTATTAATCATGCTGTGATCTCCTGCTTTCATTCCAGAACTAGGTAAACACCAGCCTCCAGCTCCACCGCAAGCAGAGCAGTGTTTATACTTCTGTGATTGCTTTAAGAAGCCCAGGGTGCTGCACTCCATCTTCTTATCTTGAAATTAGTCTGACTTTAAAGACTCTTGGCGAGGAATAATACTCTTCCCGTCCTTCGAGTATGTTCTCTAGCACTTCATAGATCAGGAGTCCGTGTCGGGAAATCCCCTGAGATGTGAAACCAAGTGGGAATCCCTTACGCTGTGGCTCTGGTACCTTCCAGTTCAGTTCAGTTCAGTCACTCAGTTGTGTCCAAGTCTTTGCGACCCCATGAACTGCAGCATGCCAGGCTTCCCAGTCCATCACCAACTCCCGGAGCTTGCTCAAAGTCATGTCCATCAAGTCAGTGATGCCATCCAACCATCTCATCCTCTGTCGTCCCCTTCTCCTCCTGCCTTCAATCTTTCCCAGCAACAGGTAAAAGGGTACTTTCCACTTCAACATAAACTCTTTCAAGGAGCGAGAGACCAAGGATTGTGGGATCAAGATGGGGGTAGAGAGCAGCTTCAGCTCCCACTTGGTGCTGTTTTCAGGGGAATGGAGGCATCTTCCAGAAGAGTATGACATGAGCAAGATCCAGGCAACGTTGTGTGTCTGTGTTAGTCACTCCATCGTGTCTGTTTGCGACCCCATGGTCCATGGAATTCTCTAGGCAAAGAGTAGTGGAGTGGGTTGCCCTTCTCCTGGGGATCAACATTCATAGGGTCTTATTTCCTATCAGTCTTAGAAAGATGTGTGCACCTTATTCCCTAAGTGAAGCCGTTATGGAAACTAAATGAGTGGCTTGATTCTCACCAGACCTGTGGATTCTCAAACAGTGGATTCTTTCTGCATAGGTTGTAACCTTTGGCATCCCACAGTCGATTTCTAATGTGCCATCACCTGGATTTCTACAGAGTTGAAAGTCCTTCCTTAGTTCTTCCTTTGATTTAGATCATTTAGCTTCCCAGCCATGATTTCTTCTCTTAAAAAATAGAGATGATTGTTGTTTTCTAACTCTCCTTCTGTTTAGATTTATGTCATTAATAGATAAGTCATCAAGAATTTAAGCTGTGCAGAAGAAAATCTTTAGAGATACAGAGATTCCCATTCTGCATAACAGAAATTCAGTTGAGTTTCTGAGTCGGACTGAGATCTTGGTGGCTCTGGGTCCGCTGTTGCACATTTGGGAAATCAACACAATTGGTGTCATATCAGACTGAAGCGACTTAGCAGCAGCAGCAGCAGCAGCAGCAGGAAGGGTGGGAAAGCAGAAGCTGCTGACTCGGAGCACAGCTCCGATAAGATACAGCTAGCTGCTTTTTTTCTCCACCTCAGCTCAGGCACAGGTGACTATCTTGTATCTAGAAAAGCAAAAAACTGCCATATTTTAGTTTCACTGTTGCTGGGACTGGGAGTGCTGAAAGGGCTTCTTTATGCTAGAGAGATCGGAAAAAATCGTAGACCTAGCAGAATAGACAAAGGGCAGAATCCAGCGATGTGACATCAGGCAAGGAATTCAATCTAAGTCCAAGGAAGGTCTAAATTCTGAGAAATCTGAAAGTATTTAATCTCAAAAGCAGCTTCCGTATCACTGAAAAAAAAGGGACAGTTTAATAAAGTGTGCTAGAGCAATGGCTCATGCATAAGGACACACATACTGGCTTTCTTTCTCACACTTAATATGCAAAAAACACCGGCAGATGGATGAAACACGGAGACAAAAATGTTAAAACTTCTAGAAGAAAACGTAGAAGAATTTCTTTAGAATTTTGGAATAGAAACTAATTTCTCAGAATTACTAGCCATGAAAGAAGTTGGGAAATTCATCTAGATTAATATTACAAACTCTTGTTTATCACAAGACACATAAAGGGCAAGATTCATTTGTAGGTCCTGACATCCTTCTGGTTTTGAAATATGTATTTGAATACAGGAACTGCCAGTACCCAGCTAGTATAATAAAACAAGATAGAGAATTTTATCCTTAGGGATAGTGGTTATGAATCCTGACTACCAAAATTGTCTTTTCCCCCTTTATTATTTTTAATGGTATATTTGTTATTATAATAATATATGAAACAAGAGAGTAGGATATGAAACATTATGCTAAAATGAACACCCAGAAACCCACAACCTACTTGAGAATTCACATATTGCTCAAGCCATGTCATCTGCGTAAGTGCCCCCATCTTGTCTCACTTCCTTCTGCCTTCCCCGCCAGAGCTAACCTCTATCCAGAATTTGCTTTATCATTCCCTTGCTTTTAAACAGTCTTTTCAGATATGTGTGTATGTTCACACAATAGAGTGTCTAGTTTTCTTTTTGAGCTTTATTGAAATGAAACTAATATGCAGTCTTCTGAGACATTTTTCCCACTTAATACTGTTCTTTAGGATCCTTCCATGTAGCTGCAAGAACTGATAGCTGTAGTTCATTCATTTTTGCCATTTTGTATTGTAATTATTTGATGCTGCATAGCACAGAGGACGGAGAAGACAATGGCAACCCACTCCAGTACTCTTGGCTGGAAAATCCCATGGATGGAAGAGCCTGGTAGGCTGCAGTCCGTAGAGTCGCTAAGAGTCGGGCATGACTGAGCGACTTCACTTTCACTTTTCACTTTCATGCATTGGAGAAGGAAATGGCAACCCACTCCAATATTCTTGCCTGGAGAATCCCAGGGACAGAGGAGCCTGGTAGGCTGCCGTCTATGGGGTCACACAGAGTCAGACACAACTGAAGCGACTTAGCAGCAGCAGCACAGAGGAAGAATACTGCATCCAGTCTTGGGGGTTCAGGGAAGAAAGACTTTCTAGAAAACTGAATGAGTCCACTCCTTATTGAGTTTATACCTGTGCTGGAAATTTAGGGAGTATGAAGAAGACAATGATTCTATCTTAAAAAGTTATAATCTTGTTTTGGAAACAAAACATAAAATAAATTTCTAATCAACTAAGTAATACTGTACAATGTTAATAATAAGTAGTGTGGATATTAGGAGAAATTCAGAAGCAGTTTGTCCCCAAAGGTGGTGGAATTTGGGCTGAACCATGAAAGGTAGCTATGGTTTGAATGAAGTGTGGTTAAGATTAGATACAGAGTTGGGGTTCAGCAAGATTCCCCAATAAATATAACACATTTCAGAGAGAGGGAAGAATCTTGAAGCTAAGAATTTGTTTTCAGCCATCCAGTGAATTAATCTTTAGAGTACCAGTGATGGGAGATAAAATTAGTTGGATAATTGAGACCAGATTCTGAGAGCCTTAAGTGATAGGTCATTGGAAATCCTTCGAGAGCTTCAAATAATGATTTCATTAAGTTCACGATGTTAATTGAGTCCACACTGGATGTGTGATATTCTCTTAATCATTCAGTATATGCAGAGATGAGTAAGGCTCATCCCCTGACCTCAAAGATTTTGCGTCATGGTATGAATGACAGCAGTACAAGGTAAAATAAATTAAGTGCCCCAGAGAAGCACTGGTTGCTATAGTGATTAAATAAGCAGGATCCAATATCCACTGAAGTAATCAGGAATAGCTTCCTGAAAAGAGTGACGTTTAGGATGGACACTAAGGAATAAATAGTATTTGGAAGAGAGCAGGGGAATACTCAGTCGTAAAGTGATGCCATCTGCTTAGGAAAAAGTGAACCGTGGCTGGAGGTCCAGACACAGAAGAGAAAGGGAAGTAAGGAACTTTGGATCAAATGTAGGTAGAGTTTGTAGCAGTATTCTCTCTGATAGAAGTATAATGTGAGCCATCTATGTACTAAAATTTTTCTAACAACCGTGTTGAAAAACTAAAAGGAAGTAGGTGCCATTAAAACTTCTTTCATTTAACCTGCCTAATCTAAAATATTATCTTTTCAACATTTAATCAACATTAAAAATTATTGTGATATATTACTTTCATTCACACTAAGTTTTTAAATCCAGTGTGTAAGTTACACTTACAGTGCATCTCAGTTCAGACTAGTGCTGAGTACTCACCTGTGGCCAATGGCTATGCAAGGCAGAGTCAGTGATGCTAGGAAAAGTCTGCTGTTTAGATTATTACATGAGATGATGAAAGGAGTACGGCTTTCCTTTGAGTAGCATTGTGAAGGCCACAGAATGCTTTCATGTCCATCATCTTCCTTGATCTTCAAGATAGTGCTGTTGTTGGGACTTCACCTTCTAATGCAGGGAGTGTGGGTGCAATCCCTGGTTGGGGAGATAAGATCCCACATGCCTCACCACTCAAAAATCAAAACATAAAACAGAAGCAATATTGTAACAAATTCAATAAAAACTTTAAAAATCATCCACATCAAGAAAGCTTTTTAAAATGTTACTGTTAGTAATTTGTTATTAGTTCCATTTTAGAGAAGAGAAAATTGAGACTCAGACAGGTTAAGTGACTTGTCCAAGGTTGCATAGTGAGTAAAATAGTGGGCCTCCAGTGCTTTTTTCCCAGTCATCCTAGGTGAAATCAGGATTAGTCAAGCTAGGAGACCATTGCATGTGTGAGGTGAAGCATACTTGGATAAAGTCCGAGAAGCAGGAATAGAAAGATAGACATGTGATATTCAGAAATCATCTGAATTGGGTGACTGATGAAATCTAGGAAATGAACAGGAAAGTATCAAACAGGATCAAGTTTTTCAGCCATAAAAGCTTAGAAGAAAAAGTAGGAGAGATGGGGAAATTGAGAAAGAGAACCGTTTAGGAAGGAAAGTCTTAAGTTTGGGTTTGGACAGATCGACCTAGACTTGATGGCATGAAATCTGTCCTCAGGGAAACCAAGTTCTCTGAGACAGAGTCATCCTCAACTCTGTCACACTTTCTGAGCCTGATGGGTGGTTCTGGGAGCACTGACAACTGAATCCCATCTTATCTGAGCAGTTTTCACACATTTTTCTCCACTGTTAATTTAAATTTGAACTAATTTGTGTAAATGAGGTATTTGACTTCCGGAAGAATTAAAAAAATGACTTTAATAATATTAACAATACTTTTTTGCTCTACAGCAGTGTATACTTTCGAAGGCAGTCTTACATGCTGTTCTCATAGCAGTAAAGTGGGCAAAACAGATATACCACCATTTTACATGTCCAGTATCAGAGCCTCATCTCTTCGTTTCTCATGAACCTTTCCTTTCTGACAGGCAGAGGAAAGATGAGCTGGAGCAGAGGATGTCAGCATTGCAAGAGAGCAGGAGGGAGCTGATGGTCCAGCTGGAAGGGCTGATGAAGCTACTGAAGGTAAGAGCAGCGGCCAGGCTCCTCCCCCCGCTCAGCTCTTCTTGTCCATCTTCACCCCCAGCTCAGCTTCTGCCTTTCCTGTGATGTCAGAACAGGATGAGGCTAAAGGGTTAACTATTTAAAGCCCAATTACAAAAAATTAGTAACCAGAACCAGAGTGATGTGCTTTTATGAATAAATAAGAATGTTTATAAATAAGATCGCAGCACGCCAGGCCTCCCTGTCCATCACCAACTCCTGGAGTTCACTCAGACTCACGTCCATCGAGTATTAGCTATATATAAATGAATATTTCTCAGTTATATAAAGTTTCTTTTAAGATAAAGCTTCAAATAGTGTACTCGAATACTTACCAAATATTGTGTGCTATTTTAATCAGTATTATAGAGGCAAACCAACCTAATCAAACCAACTCTAATCGATAATTTTGCTCTATTAGGAGCAATAAAATAGCAGATAGCTCTAGGTTTGGTATATTGGGGCTTGAAAAAATATAGAATAATTTCAGTACTTTTTATTGGAAAAGATATTACAGCCCCCATACCCTAGAGCAAAGGTATGCTTGGCATTTAAATGTCCTCATCTGGACAGCTTGCCTGGCACTGAGTAGAAATATTTACCAGCCCTGTAGCAGCAATACCAGGGTACATTTGTTTATGCTGTAAATTCCTAATGTCTTTCTGTCTATACTCTGAAACCATTGTATTTCATGGTATGGCACAGAGTTAGAAGCCAGAATGGAAATCCAGTGTTGAGTGCCTCAGAAGCCAGGCTAAGGGGGTGGATTTAATCCTGTGATAAGGTGAAGTCATGAAAGGTTTTGAAACAATAGTTTAGGAAAATGTACGCGACAGGTCAGTAAGAGGAGAAACTAAAGGATAATAGGAGGCTAGTGAAACCATTCAGGCCTGGAGTGACAGGGTCTGGACTTGGAGGGGAAATCCAGGAATAGGTCAGCTGGAAGACTTTTCTTCAGCTTCATCATCAGCCCGCCCTTTAATAATAAAGCTCGTGGTATTAGCAGCTTGGGTAAATGGAGTGTTTGTGTTTTGAACTGACTTTTGGCTTGCTCGAGACAATCATTTCTTTTAGTTTTAAGCTGAGTTTCTTGTAGCTTTGGTCCTGGGTATTAGGGTATTTGGAGACATATTTCTACATTAACCCTGTTAGCAGGATTTCTCCTGAGAAATAGTTTGTCTAAATGGGTCTTGTTTAAAGAAAACCTTATGCCTAAAACCTGGCCCAGATCCCTCAAATAGCTGTCAAGTACCCAACCAGGCAACCCAGTCACCCACTCAAGAGAGCAGGGGCGAGCTTAAACACACTGGGCCAGTGCAGCATCTGGAGCTATACAGGGCTGTGAAAGCTCCACTGATGTGGGGTTAGTCCACCCAAAGGACAGAAGGCTATAGGGGATTTACCTCCCTTTCAGGAAAATGTTTCTCAGATATTACCCAGAACATAAATGGGAAGGTACCCCGGGGTGATTTTTGTAAAAGGCAAAAATGTTTATGCAAACTGAAGGGAAGTCAGAATGCATTTCCCCTAAGTATCACAGAAAGCTTTCCCGTCAGCTGGTGGGCCTCATCAGCTGATGGGCCTTCGTGTTCCTCAGAGTTCCTGGCCCTGGTCCCATGTGCATTACCCTGACCTTGCTGTGTAGCCCTGATACTTGTATTCAAGGCCTAAGCAGAGGGAGCTGATACCTGCAACTCTGTTCCCAAACCCTCCATTTCTTTGTATTTCCAGCTGTTGTCTTTTAATTACAATTTCAGTAAAATAAGCAGGACCTCACTGCTCTGTTTTGTAGGATCCCCTTCCAGGTTCTTAAATGCCTTATCATTATCCACCTGACAGGCTGTGGTCATTCAAAAAGGGAGAAGGGATTTGAAAACATAAACCAGGAATGTCATCTTTTTTAATCCATCGATTAAAATTCACAGTTGAAAATCTCAGACCTTGTGTCCAGCTTCCTAAAAGGGCTACAGCATAACCTTAATTTGTGTATTATATGCACTTCTAAAAGGTTATACATAGGAATCATTGACTTCTATTAAAATCTCAAAGATGTTTTCCTACTATGAAAACTACATTTACCAACAAATAGTAAAAGTACCCTTCAGAATTCTAATTTTAATTTCAAAGGACTGTCTTGCTTTCATTCATGTTCAGTCCGCTCGCGTTTAGTGCCCTCATAAAACAGCTGTAAGTAGTTAGTCAGATGGACAACTGAGCCACATGATCTGGGATACTCATGAATTAAAGTATACCACACAGTAAGTTTCTATTTCACGTGGAATACTTTAATTTTATTGTTCCAGGGAAATACTATATACTGTGTCTATTTATCTGAAAATTGATAATTTGAAGAAGCATACATGTGAAGTGTCACCATTGTTTATTAATTCATTCAGCAGAAATCGTAAATTTGGCGGAGGGGGGATAAGGCAGGGTAAAAATCATTTATCTAGCAGAAACGTATTGAGTTCCTAAGAGTCCTGTTTTGCTATGTGGTATATAATGGTGACTAAGACTCAGTCCCTGTCACCAGGGAGTATCAGGTGCCTCCTTATTGTTGTTTTTTCCCAAATGACATAATACAGACTGACACTCAAGTACCCATGTTTCAGGATGTATCTTTTCTTTACATTTTTTTCCCCTGATGAACCTCTATCTCAAACTTCCTATTTGATCCAGAAATGGTTGTATGTTGGTGTTTGTTTCTAAATCATGTTCCCAGTATTTTTTTGCCTCTTTTTTGATTTTTCCAATATTACTTTTGAAATACATTTACCAAATGAATTCTGTAGTTTTAAATTTTAACCTCATTTGCAAATGAGATTTGGAATATGAATTTTTAAAATATAGATGACAATAAATACAATGGCTGTGACATTATTCTGGCCACTGAGCCAGATATCCCCCACGTGGATGGATCTCCCATATTTTCAGGTAACTTGAGCAATCCTAGATTTGTACTTTATAATTAAGGCATTATTACCCGCCTTTAAATTAACTTGGCTCCTATGCCTGACTTGTCATCAGTCAATCTTTACTGACCCCAACTAATTGATAACAAAAAGGTTCTAAGACTTTATATCTGACCTGTTTATTATGTTGACAGAGCCTTTATCTGATTAACTTTGGTGAATTTGGATTAAACAGCATCCTAAGTAACACTTAACCAAAGTCTCTGCCAATCCCAATGCACATGGGGGCTCTCTGAGTCCTAGAAACACTGCCCTGTCCACTCACCCCATCCTAACCTGACATACATCTACTGCAAATTATCATGATCTTATGTCGTTGGATAAATTCTATAGAGCAGAGTCACAAATGTGCAAACATGAAACCTTGCTTTCTGAACTTCCCTATTCTGTTGAGCCAAGGTGATGTTGTCTTCAATACCCAACGTGGAGAAAGCAGTGAGAATAAGGTATCTTAGAAACAGTTCTAAGACATTATATACTGGTCTTTTGATCTCAGATGCAATTCCAACTTGTCAGGATTGCCCTGTTCCTCCCCTACCAATTTCCATTTCAACATTTAATGCCAGCAGTAAACACATTTTGAATTGTTTAATAACTCTTCTGTGGCTATTTGCCTTGCCGGATGAATGGGAGAAAAATGTGCTGCCTCACAGGGAAGCCTGACTAGGCAGGAAGGTCGTTCCCCAACTGTAAAACTCTAACCCCTTCTAACTGGAGCCATGCATACCAGATGCAAAAGCTGGAAGATGCTAACTTCTTCAGGTGAATTCCGCTAACACTCAGGCCCCTCTTTGCCTGGGTGCTTGTGGTTCTAGGTTTGGCCAGGCATCTAGCAGCTGGGGCTTTGATAACGAAGAATATCTTCCGGTGCTGAACTGGAGTTTCCTCAAGATATTGTTGGTGCCCATTTAATTTCCAGTGCATGTCTCTCCCTTGCAGGAATAAAATGACTCTCTCCAGATTCTTACTATTCCTCTCCCTTTTATAATTCCTTGCCTTTACTGAAATCATTCTCACCATTGCTCCCAGATCAGCAGACTGAGAATCACGTATCTATTCCCAAGACTTCCTACACACATGTTTAGTAAAGACAGTCTGCATGGATGGATCCAATTTAAATGGAACCATTGAACAGCTTTTAGATTTGTGTATTTGGGCAAAGAGCAGAGGTGTCATGACCACAGTTACCCATGATGAGGCACAGAAAAAGGAAGCGAAGAGACCCATTAAAAGAGTAACTTAGAAGCACAAGACTGAAGAGAGAGGAACTCGGAAGTGTTTATCTCCTCCTCGCTGTGCTTCGTTCTTCAGTGTCTACAGCTGCCTTCTGAGAGCTAAGGGTTAGGAGAGGCCTTCTCTGAGTACCATCCCTGTAAGGCTCTGAGAGACAGAGACCATACCTTACCTTCATGTTTCTAGTGCTTCATGCATAGGGAGGAGTAAACGAACCTGTGTTGGAGTAATGAGAACTCTCTTTGAAAACCCTCTTAGGACCTTGAAGCAGTTTCCAGTTTAGAGCGGGAAGGGAAGGGGATGCATGTGCATCCTTGAGAAGGACCACACAGTGACCAAAAGCTCCACACGTGGAAGAGAGGAGACTAAATAAAACAATCTGTGGCCAGATGGAATCTCTAGTGTCTAGGAAGTTCTTAAGAGCACTAGTTCTCAAACTAGCAGGATTCAGAATCTGCTGAAAGGCTCATGAAACAGTGCTGCCCTTACCCCGATTCTCTTGGTCTAGGGGGATACAGGGCAAAGCACGCATCTCTGACCAGTTTCCAGGTGATGCTGCTGCTGCTTGGTCTGTGTTCTGCACTTTGAGAACCACTGGCATAGAGAAGTGTATCTAAACACTTGTGAATATTGTGAATGGTGAAACAGAATGATCATTGAGCTTTCGAGTCATGGTTGAGCTCCTTCTTTCAGTTTACCTCAAATAGTGATGTAACCTTGGGCAAGTCAGGTCTTTTTTGTGTATAAAAGGGGAAGTTGGACTAGAGGTTTTATGAGGTTCTTTCCCTCTAACTCTAGAACTTAGCATTTAAAGAACTGGATGTGGCATAAACTTGCCATTTGCACTATCCACCTGATGATGCTGTGATGGTGGTCAGGCTCTTGGGTCTCTGAACTCATGGGTCTGACCTGGTTTGCCCTGTTCTGTCACTTTGTTCCAGATGTTTGTGGTGATGGGCATTAATTTCTCTCCTTTTTTCCCTCTACTGTTTTTTTCATCTTCACCACCTCTAGGAGGAAGAGCAAAAACAGGCAGTAAGTGAACTTCAGAATTCTCCGCCTCTTGCTTCCTTTTGCATGTTCTTCTTTTCCTCATATAACTGTTGCATACCTTCTCCTCTCCTCCCTGCATCCAGATCATTTCTGCAGAGTTGGTCTTGTGTAAAACCCTCATCAGTTCTCTCCCTCGTGTTGTAAAATGGCCTAAAAGCCCTCGTTATGTTTACCTAATAGTGCATGTTCTTATTTGAAACCAGAGCTTGTTGAATTTGTCTTCAGAGTACACATCTATTGTGTTTATTTAAATATGCATGATTAGCCAGGCTATAATTGCATTTCCTGCACTTATGTTCTCTGCTGCTTCGTGATTAGGGTGACTTTAATTGCTTGAAAAAACTTTCAGGATGGTGGGGGTGACCTCGGGGCTAAATACTATGTTGTGAATGAGTGTGCATGAAGATGTGCATCAGAGTTCCTTTGATAACTTTAGATGTTCTTTAGTCTTAAATAGTCTTCTCAGTGTTCCAGCTCCAGCAGCCTTCTTAACAAAGTTACCAATGAAAGCTAAGTGGTTGATCATGCTGTAAGTGATTTCCTGTTCAGAACTACTCCAGTGGGATCTCTGGTTTTTCTGCGCTGCTTGGTGTTTAGGGAAGGTTTATGTTTGTTTTTATTTTTCCTGATAGCCACTAACCCACACTGGAATCAACTGAGGGTATATCAACAATGGTAACACCATATCTTTATATAATATAGTAAGGTTTTCAAAGCATACATTTTTTATACAAACTAAACCTGATTTTTAATTTAACCTCAAGGCTTTTTTTTTTTTAAGTGAACTATGTCATTCACTGTACTCATTTCTTATTCAAATGTCCTCATTTCTTATTCAAAAAGCAAATTTGTCCATGTTTTAAATTAAGAATAGGAATATAAAACATTATATTTACTATTATTTCCAGTTAAGAGAGCAATGGAATCATAGGGAAAAGATGGAAGAGATGAGTAATGAGGGGAGGAGGCAAGAAAAGAGAAAAGGAGACTGTCAAAAAGAGGGAAAGAAGACAAAGATGAAGTCAGAGTAGGCAACAAGCCCATACATCTCAGTAGCTTTAATGTAACGAAATCTTGTTTCTGTCTTTGATTTATTTGGTTTTGTGTTTTCCTCACTTACACATCATGTATTACTTTCATCTTACGGGACCTTTGTATCACTGGGAACATTCACATGGGCAAAGCAGGAAATGATCAGGATGGAAGGTGAAGCCCAGCCCTTAAATGCTTTTTCCAAGAAGTGACACATATCACTTCCACTCTGTTCCACTGGTCATAGCAAGACATATGACCACACTTAATTTCAGGGAAGTATGATCCTGCAATAACAAACAATAGAATGGGAAGATTAAAGATCTCTTCAAGAAAATTAGAGATACCAAGGGAACATTTCATGCAAAGATGGGCGCAATAAATGACAGAAATGATATGGACCTAATAGAAACTGAAGATATTAAGAAGAGGTGGCAAGAATACACAAAAAAACTACACAGAAAAGATCTTCATGACCCAGATAACCACAATGGTGTGATCACTCACCTACAGCCAGACATCCTGGAATACGAAGTCAAGGCTTTAGGAAGCATCTATGAACAAAGCAACTATGAACAAAGCTAGTGGATGTGATGGAATTCCAGTTGAGTAATTTCAAATCCTAAAAGATGATGCTGTGTAAGTGCTGCACTCAATATGCCAGCAAATTTGGAAAACTCAGCAGTGGCCACAGGAGTGGAAAATATCAATTTTCATTCCAATCCCTAAGAAAGGCAATGCCAAAGAATGCTCAAACTGCTGCACAATTGCACTCATCTCACACACTAGCAAAGTAATGATCAAAATTCTCCAAGCCAGGCTTCAACAGTACGTGAACTATGAATTTCCAGATGTTCAAGCTGGATTTAGAAAAGGCAGAGGAACCAGAGATCAAATTGCCAACATCCACTGGATCATCAAAAAAGCAAGATAGTTCCAGAAAAACATCTACTTCTGCTTTATTGACTATACCAAAGCCTTTGACTGTGTGGATCAAAAGAAACTGGAAAATTCTTCAAGAGATGGGAATACCAGACCACCTGACCTGCCTCCTGAGAAATCTGTATGCATGTCAGGAGGCAACAGTTAGAACTGGACATGGAACAACAGACTGGTTTCAAATCAGGAAAGGAGTATGTCAAGGCTATATATGGTCACCCTGCTTATTTAACTTATATGCACAGTACATCATGAGAAACACTGGGCTGGATGAAGCAGAAGCTGGAATCAAGATTGCTGGGAGAAATATCAATAACCTCAGATATGCAGATAATACCACCCTTATGGCAGAAAGTGAAGAGGAACTCAAAAGCCTCTTGATGAAAGTGAAAGAAGAGCGTGAAAAAGCTGGCTTAAAGCTCAACATTCAGAAAACGAAGCTCATGGCATCCGGTCCCATCACTTCATGGCAAATAGATGGGGAAACAATGGAAACAGTGAGAGATGTTTTTTTTCTTGATCTCCAAAATCAGTGCAGATGGTGATTGTAGCCATGAAATTTAAAGATGCTCCTTGGAAGGAAAGTTATGGCCAACCTAGACAGCATATTAAAAAGCAGAAATATTACAATGCCAACAAAGGTCCATTTAGTCCACGCAATGGTTTTCCCAGTAGTCATGTATGGATGTGAGAGTTGGACTATAAAGAAACCTGAGCGCCAAAGAATTGATGCTTTTAAACTGTGGCGTTGGAGAACACTCTTAAGAGTACCTTGGACAGCAAGGAGATCCAACCAGTCCATCCTAGAGGAAATTAGTCCTGAATATTCATCAAAGGGACTGATGCTGAAGCTGAAACTCCAATATTTTGGCCACCTGATGGGAAGAGCTGACTCATTGAAAAAGACGCTGATGCTGGAAAAGACTGAAGACAAGAGGAGAAGGGGACGACAGAGGAGGAGATGTTTGGATGGTATCACCAACTCAATGGACATGAGTTTGAGTAAACTCTGGGAGTTAGTGATGGACAGGGAGGCCTGGCGTACTGCAATCCATGGGATCTCACAGAGTTGGACACAACTGAGCGACTGAATTGAACTGAACTGATGATCCTCCAGTTTGTTTAGAAGAATTAGAAAAGCAGGTGCTGGTAATGCCCCAGAGATGTGCTTTACAGCTGAAACTGTTTGCTGGGAACTTCCTCCAACCATCCACTCAGACTAGCATCTCCTGAGTCCACTCTGAATGTGGCAGCAAAGTATGTGATCAAGAACACCGCATAACTTACTGAGAACACATTTCAGAGGAGGACAAACATGGTGGATATTTATTTTAACGGCAGTAGTAAGGGCTTCCAAGAGATGCTTCATTTTTAAAAAATTTTATGGATTACTGTGCAGTCCAGGAATCAGAAATGATCACTTCTGGCATATTAGTTCTCAGGTCAATTTAAAGCTGACCTTGAGCAGACAGGGGATTAAATAACAACATGTTCATTCCAGTGACCTTTGATCGTGTGTGAGATCATACTCTCCTTGAGACTGGCAAAATGAGAAGCTAGACCCAGATCTCTGGAGCCTGCCATGAACAAGCTACTTGTGTACGTGTGTTGGGAGTTCTTGGTCGCTGAGGTCCTGAGCTCACATTGTAGTCCTCACTGTCCCAGGGGACTGTCCAGAGCAGGAATTGGTACAAATTGTTTTTCCCTCATCCTTCCCCACTGTGATGTGAGGTAAAACATCCTGCTCTGGGGATGCAGGTAGAAATTTCCTCAGTCTGCATCACAGGTTTAAACTGGACCCACCTAAGACTTAGCTATTGCTGCTACTAAGTCACTTCAGTCATGTCCGACTCTGTGCAGCCCCATAGTCGGCAGCCTACCAGGCTCCTCCATCCATGGGATTTTCCAGGGAAGAGTACTGGAATGGGTTGCCTTTGCCTTCTCAGTGAGGTGCAAATTTGAATAGACTGGCTTTGCCTAGTTCACCCATATTTGTAACATGTACAGCTGGGAAGACCATACAGCTTTAGAACTCAAGCATCTGCTTTAATCTGTATCATTATTGATCGAAGCACCAAAAGGTGTTTACTGCAGAACTAAGTCGTCACCCTTTCTTCCTCCCGGTTCAGACTGGTAGAGTTTAATTTCTTCTCTATCAAAGTGCATTACCCTGTATGGGTTGTAAAATAATTATAAGACTTTTTAAATGAAGAATTTACTAGACACCCTTCCCCACACTGGCTCTGTAAATCCATTATAGAGAACCTTTGATACTATTTGCCTTCTTCCCTTTCAGGGATTATTTTGGCTTTTGGGGAATTTGAGGGAAATGGATGATAACTGACCTTAACTGTGATTTTGGGGCTGTGGTTCTACCTTCAGCCTCTGCCACTTTTCCAGTACTTTTGTGACATTAGTACCTCAGCTGATAATTCTTCTGTCTTTCCTCTCCCCCTTCTTTCCTCCTCCCCCTTCTTTTTTCTCAGATCCTAGGTTTGTAATTAAGGGTAGAACTGCCTGGCTGTTTCAGATAAGACTTCACTGAGTGACTGTTCGACCCATGATATACCCTACAGTTTAACAGACCCAGGAATTAGATTATATCGGTTGAGTCAGGGTTAATCAGGCCCATGACAATCGTCAGACCATAATTAAAGGACCTTGTCTGCCTTTTTCACTATGACATCCCCTAGCCACTAGCCCAGCGCCTGCCACATGGCAGGTACTCAATAAATAGTTGCTGAATGAAAGCTTGTGTTAACGAAATATATACGATATTGACTTAAAAACTGTGTAAATTTATAGGTTTTTTTAAGGGACATAACTGGTTCAAGAACCTAAGCAGTAATTTTGCTCAAGGTACTTCCATATAATAGGTAGATCTATCCAAGAGACTAAATGATGGTTCAGAAATGTCCTTTATAAAAAGAATCAGAAAAACAATTTTCAGCTTTACCAAAAGAATAGGAAGAACAAGCCAATATATTAGTATTTTTATTAACTCTGTTATTATTTCGCTCTAATGAACAGATAGATTATGTGGAGTAAGAACATCCTCTCTTTTTTAAGCACAAATAATCTATAAAATGCAGGATACCTGTAATTGTTTGTATCCATTGAAAACACTTTGAACGTGGCTTAGTAAGAACCCAATGCCCATAACCAGAAGTGTGGTGCAGAGGGGTACACTAAAGTAGCAACAGACTGGTGAAAGCCCTGCTTTGATAGTGGCCTTGAGCTCTGGACTACTCCCTCAAGGTCAAACAGTCTCCCAACCCTACTCTGGAGGGATTTCAGTGTACAGATTTATTCTAGGGACACCTTAAGGGTCCATTTTTCTCAGAGACTCGGCGTTCCATAAAATTTCACTGCTGCATTGCTAATGCCAAATAAAATAAGCTATCCAGGGCAACGGTTCACTTTACTCATGTAGCGTGTAAACATTTCTCCAGTTCCTTTTATTAGAAGATCATTGCTTTTTATATACAGATCAGCATCAGAGTTAAAGACTGTAGACAGTAATGCATAAGGATAGGGGACAGGGGTGACCTTGATCCCAATTCGAAGAGTAGTGATCCAGAGAGTTACATAGGTGGTACTCTGAAAATTATGTAATTAGAGGATCTTGGGGATTTCACCAAGAGAACATGCCCACACTTGGCATCTCTCTACTTCAGCCAGTTGGGATATCGAGTGGATCTTGCCCCAGGCCCTTTCTGATTTCCAGAACCAGACAAACACCCCACATGACTAAACCAGAGAAAGCATGATGTGGGCCAGCTCTCAGAAGCCCCCTTCTCTGACCATGGCTTCACCAAATACAGCCATGGTTGACCTGTGATTCTGCCAGGACAGACCTCATGAATGTTAACTTTGTAAGTTTAAGAGAAAGTACTTACCAAAAAAAGGCTAAACAACAACAAATAAAACCCTCCTCATTGTCCATTAAAGAGATTATTGGTGAACCCCTTGATGTGTTCATGGGTCGGTTTCCCTCTTGGTTCACTTCATCTTTGAATGCAGTTTCACTGAAAAGTGATTCATATGCCTCTTAAAAATTTTTCTGGAATTCCTTGGCTGCACCATATTCTGTAACAGAAGCCCGGGTCTTCTGCTTCCTGACAGGCAAAGGATTGCCATTTATTTATTTAATCTTCAAGCAATGTCTTATTACATATGTTCATTTGAGCAGTGGGTGAGCTTGGCCTTTTGGAGGATCAAAAGAGAAATCCTACGCAAATACCACACTCAAATAGTACGAACATTATTTCATGGTTGGCATGATGCCCTATAGTCAGAAACACAAGCCAGGTCAGTGATAACCAGAGCCTTAGGCACCACTGCTGCCCTCCCTTCCAAGTTGGCCAGCTGCACTAATGGATTTTGGTAAACAAAGACCAATGTGCTGAACTTTCTGACTCTGCCCCAAACCTTTAGCCTGGATCCCAGTCCCACTCTTTGTCCATCTGCCCATAGATGGCCTCATGAAAGTCTTCCAACATGGTCACGTTCACCAGTCTTGGCTCCTGTACTTTCTATAGGCACCTGGTAGCTTATTGGGGTTTTTTTGTTGTTTTCTCCAAAAGAAAATGTCATAGCAATATTGAAAAATAGGTACTTACATTTCATTTCCCCAAAACTCCTTAAACAGAGAGAGCTTATAGCCTGAAAATATAAGGGAAATAGCTTTGACTCTTTGCAGCACTCCCAATATTTTTCAAAACTGGCATCAATCACAAGCTGAAAGGTTGCCTTACCTACTTGGTTTATTTTCCTCCTATACTATATTTATATCTTTTGTTCTTGTGATCAGAATGCATACAATATATGAAAAACATACACCAAGCTGGAGAAGTTCACCCTCCAGTAGCCTAGGACATAATATCTGCCCCCAGAATACTACAGTCTGGGTCTCATCAACAGAAAAGAAGGTAACTTCTAGGTTTTCGAGCCCAAGAGCCTGGGAAATTGACTTAGAAAAAATTGAACCAGGAGGATGACATGGGATACAGGAAAGGGACTTGGATCTGATGGTGTACATACCGAGCTACAAAAAGTCGGCAGACAGTCAAGCTTTTCGTTTGGTCTATTAGATATTTGGGGTTAGGCTGCTGGAAATTTAGTGGAGAAACAGGGCTAGCAACATAAAGTTTAACCCATAAACACAGGAAAACCCATTGTAGACAGAAAGACTAAAGAGCAGGTAGGATTGTGGGTTCTCGTGAAAAACCAGAAAGTTTCAAGGAGGAAGTTAATAAGGCAATCAAGACAAGGATTTGACAAGAAGGTAACAACCTTGTAAAGGAAAATTTCATTACGGTAGAGTGTAGACAGCTCTGAAAGATGGACTTTTGTCTTCTTGTCCAGCCTGCTCAACCCCACCCCCACTGGTGTCACCTCAGCAAAGGAAGGAGTTAAATAAGGAGTTTACCTTACAGAGTTGCATGTGAATAGATTGTTACAAAACCTCATGTCTTTTCTGTCTCACCATGTATATAACCTTTACAAACCTCAATTTTCTCCTCTATAGATTTCCAGTCCACAATTCTTTGATCCTTTCATCACTGATACCAATCGGTGTATTTGGGGAAAGTCTATGAACCAAGAACGGTCTGCGGAAATCCTCTTGGGTTCATTTGACTGATGTTTCCTTTTGTGACTTTGAAACCCTCTGACCTTCAGTTCATTTTCTGGGCCCTCTAACCAACTCCTTCCCCAGGGTTTATCATGCCAACCTTCTCCCTTCCACTTCTCTAGACAAAAGAAAGCATCCTAAGAAAACAACATCAGCTTCTTCCATGATCCCTCTCTTTTGGCTTAGCTCTGGGATTCTGGGATGCCTCCCGCAGAAAAAAGGGTTCCCTACACTCTATTTCTGTGAGACCTCACTCAGCATCCTCACTTGGCATGCGATTGAATCCATAACCTTCCACTTGGAGAGCATCTGTTGGCGTTTCCATGCGTCCTGATGCCATACCAATCTCTAGGGTTTTATAGCTGACCTCGGGCTGGTTCTGATGTTCCAAATTAACAGCAGTGCCAAGGTAGGGAGCTTCCTGGCTTAGCGTCCTTAACTGAAATGAACATCTGCTTAATTTCAGCCAAAGAATCATATTATAAAGAGTATGGGAAACTCCTTTGCACTCTTCTCCATTTGTTGCTAATCATAATTTGGCAAGTAGAATTCCTCCCATTTGGTGCTGCAGTGTAGATTGCCCAATGCTTAAAAAAAGAGAAGAAAGAAATACAGAAGCATTCTTTATAAAATTAGAGAGAATGCAGAAAGACAGTTACCTGCAGCTAAAGTGGTACCTTTAAGTCAGCCACTATGGAGAACAGTATGGAGTTTCCTTAAAAAGCTAAAAATAGAACTACTGTATGACCCTGCAGTCCTACTCCTGGGCATATATCCAGAGAAAAACATGATCCGAAAGGATAAATGCACCCCAGTATTCACTGCAGCACTGATTGCAATAGCCAAGACATGGAAGCAAACTAAATGTCCATTGACAGAGGAATCGGTAAAGAAGATGTGGTATATGTATACAGTGGAATACTACTCAGCCATTAAAGTGGTATCTTTAATAAGAAACCATGCCGACTCATTATTGCTCTACAAAGCTGGCTAACCATAAATCCTTCCATGCTTTTATTACTATATATTTCATATTAACTTATATATAATATTCAATATTTATCCACTGCTTTCATATTTCAGTTTTCAGCTCCTATATTTAACCAGCTCAGATCTCAGGAAACCAAGCAAGAATCTAGGAGACTCTCAGGCCTATAGCTGCCCCTGGACAGCTCCCAAATGTGCAGAAGAGTCTCAAAGTTTATTCTCGGCCCCTTGAAGTTTCTAACCTGACCTGAAGCTAGTGGTGGCCCCCGCTTCCTTCCATAGCAGCTCACTGTTTGGGAAGAGAGGCCCTGGGCAGGCCACTCTCTTTAGGACCTCATAATGCTATCACCGTCAACCACATTTTCATCCTCAGCACTATGGACATTTGGGGCCAGATTACTTGTGTGTGTGTGTGTGTGTGTGTAGTGGGGGGTGAGGAGTGTTCTGTATGTTACAGAATGCCTAGCAGCATCCTTGATCTCCACCTACTAAATCCCGGTGATATGCCCCCACCAGGTTCCTATCAGGTACAGTTATCCCCAGTGAAAAAAGCGCTGCTTGGGACCTCCCTGGCTGTCCAGTGGTTAGGGCTCTGAGCTTCCACTGCAAGAGGCCCAGATTACATCCCTGGTAGGTGAACTAGGATCTGAGAACCTTTCTCTCTGATACCAGTCTGAGCCTTTGCAGCATTCTCAGCGTCCCTTATTCTGAAGGTTAGATATGGGATGGATGGTGAAAGATTTCTAGTCACGTTTCCCCACAAATCACCCCTTTGTCCACGTGCCCTGCTTCTGTTAATGTCGCTGCCAGCAATCCCCACATGCATGCTCTCTTCCAGCCCCCTGCTCTCCCCACTCAGTTGCCAAAGTCTAGTCAAATTTTTCTCCAAAAGCTTGCTTATGTCCCTGTCCTCCCAGCTCCTGTCCCCATTCTTCATTCCAGCCTCCATCACCTGATCTCCTTGCCTGCTGCTTCTCAATCCGACCTTCACTTTGCCTCAGAGCCAGACTCCTAAATCCAACCAGACTGACCACACCAATCCCTCCTCAGAAGCCTTCACAGACTCCGTCTGCCATTGCTTATCGCAGGGGCACCAAGCTTTTTCTTAAAGAGTTAGGTAGTAAACATTTCAGGCTTTGTGCACCAAATCAAAGGCATTATGTAAGGACTTATATAACCATTTAAAATAAAACCACTTAAAAATGTGAAAACCATTCTTAGCTCACAGACTAAAAAAGCAGGTGGCGAGCTGGACTTGGCCATGGGCTGTAGTTTGCCCATCCGTGGCCTAGTAAATAAACGTGATGACCATTTATTTAAGGTTCTGGATGATGGTGGCCCACACTTGTCTTTCCCACCATGTATCTTCTGTGCTCCCTGCACGCTAGTATCTGCACATGCTCCCTACCCACCCCCACACCCAGCAGCCTCTTCTCTCGGGGAGCTTCTGTGCCCTTTCCTCACCTGGATTGCCGTTCCTGAGCCGCTTCCGCCTATTGAAATTATACCATCCAAGATGCTCTCAGTTGCCACCTCGCCTGTGAAACCTTACCCTGTTCTGGAAGGTCAGAGTTAAACCCTCTTGCCTCTATGTTCCTTTTCCTTTGTACCTCTGCTATTTCATCCTCCTTTGTAGGCCAGCTGCTTACATGCCAAATTGCCCAGGAGGCTGTGAACCTGCAGAGAGTGGAGACCTTGCCCCTTTATACCATTACTTTGCACCTGTCGAAATGGAATCGTGGCAGGTCGTACCCCATGAGCCAGCATGTGAAGCATTTATGTACATGCCCGCTAACCTGTGAAGATACACTTAATCTCCACTTTACATGTGAAGAATCTTAGTCCAGAGAGGTTAAGTAAGTTGCCCAAGTCACACAGCTAGTCAGTGGCAGAGCTAGAATACAAACTAGGTCCACCTGACTGCTAAGCCTGGATTTTAACCACCTTATCATATAAAGGACTCAGAGTGGCAGTGCTGGATCAGGTACCCCACCTCATCATACAGGTTTTCCTTACTTACCCAGAAAGTGAAAGTAAAGTCGCTCAGTTGTGTCCGACTCTTTGTGACCCCATGGACTGTAGCCTACCAGGCTCCTCCCTCCATGGGATTCTCCAGGCAAGAGTACTGGACTGGGTTGCCATTTCCTTCTCCAGGGGATCTTCCCAACCCAGGGATCGAACCCGGGTCTCCCGCATTCCAGGCAGATGCTTTAACCTCTGAGCCACCAGGAAAGCCCCTGAAGCAGAAGTAGCATTTACTTACCCAGAAGCAGCATTTAAATTTGATTCACTGAACTTTAAGATAGCTTTGATAGGTTCTGCCTGACCCATCATTGAACTCATGTCTGCATTAAGGACTCTGCTCTCCTGGAATCCGGTCGTCTTTTGGTTTCTAATACACAATCTCACTGTTTGGTATTCATTTTATAAGGGTTTTTCCCTCAGTGAGGTCCCAGATCATTTTGCTGAGAACTAGCTTTGAAATCCTGTGATGAGAACTAATGGGACACCATTTTCAAATAGACCTGGGCAAACTAGGAGAAACAAACAGAAAGAGGGTAATTCTAGTCTTGGAATTTATGAGCTTCCCTATCTAAAAGTTTAAATTTCAACTCTCTTTTGATCTTTGGGTTTATGGTGAGTTTTAAGAGGTTGTTCTTCTTAGACAGTCTCAGGAATTTAATATGCTTTCCTCCTTCCACCCAGAAAGATACCTAGACACCTTGCCTCCACTCTTTTCAGCCTCGGATAAACCTTGTCTTCTGTGTAATTTAGTTCGAATTGAATAGGGGCAGAGTCATGAAAACCAAGAACCATAACCTTCTCTCTGTTGCCAGCAGCGTGATCACAGAACCTACCAATCCTGCCATTGCTGTTTCCCATCCAAAGCAGTTAACCCCACAGTGCGTGAAAGGTCATGGGTAAGCCCTGAGTTTCCTGAAGTGAAGTGGGAACAGACAGGTGTCTGCCCTCTGCAGAGGGACCTCAGGACAGGTGTTTTGGTGGCCCCATCCTTCCAGCAGACACACACCATAAATGTACACTAATGGTGTTGAGAGAAGAGACACATCATCAAACTCTCTGGCCCTTCTCTCGGGAGTTGAGAAGCCAAGTTCATCCTTAAAAGCTGCACCGCCCTTATACTCAGAGGTAGACACTTTGGGGAGGGAGGAAGGTTTCCAGGCATGTTCTTTACCTGTTTCTAATTCACCCCAGAGGGAACCGTGGCCTCTGCTTTGCTCACTGCCACGTGGCTTATCTTTCTTCTCTCCTCAAACCTGTTCTCCTGTGTGCTCACCTCCATCCCTGTGCCTGACTCCCCAGAGTCTTAGCTCTTGTCATATTAGGCAATTATTTTCAAATCTTGCAGCAGGACAGACATTGCAGCATCAGATAATCCCTCTCCTTTTACTTCCACATTCGATGAGACAGCTGCATTTTCCCAGCAGAGTCACCATCAGCAGCAGCTCAAAATAGTCTTGGGTTGTTTTTGTTTGTTTGTTTGTAACTTTTTGTTAAAGAAAAAAACGAAGTCCGTTCTCTGTACATCCCAGTTCTCTGTATGTTCATGGTTGCCTCATCTAAATTTCAGGCTTGTAGTTCCTTTCTCCCAATGTTGTTTCCTTGGAGTTTTGTTGTTGTTGTTGTTGTTTTTCTGAGTGGGCCTCTGAAAATCGGCAGCAAAGAGGCCAGTTTGTTTATTTTGAGTACACTGCAGCAAAATGAAGGTAATTGTCCACACAGGCCATCTGCTACCTGGCAGGTGTCCATGAGTCAGAGAGAGAAAAATGGAGACTCAAGTGTCTCCTTCTGTTACCATGATAACCGGTTAGCTCAGAGTTGTCACTGGGCGTGTGTGTGGAGGGGATGCTGTTAATAGTTGCTCTGGCGAGGGCATGAACTCTCAAGATCAGGCTTTTTGCCATGAGCCTCCCTGGGTTTGATTACCTGATGGTAATGTGTATCAGGGGAGATTAAAAAAAAAATTCATACCTGTTCCATCAGGAAAAAGAAGGGCAGTAAATAGCCTTTATGGAGCCCCTACTGTGTGCCAGGCACCCTGCCGGAGATGGCCGAGCGTGGCCAGGACAACACACACATCGTTTTCCTGCTACAAAGAGAGCCTCACCCCTTGTGCAGCCCCGCTCTCTGCCACAGCCTGAGTCCCTGTCTCACTCACAGTGTCCTCAAGTCACCTTCTCTGGCATTCTCTGCACCTGTTTTGGCTCCACTATTAGATTTGCACTCAAACAGAAGACTAAGCCAGAATCACCGTATTCTCCTTTCTCACATTTTTCAGTTGTGGTGGAAATTAATTTCTGTTGCGTGGCCTCGGCAGTGGGACGTCTCATCTGATGCATGTTCCGTCTGACCTCAGAAACTTGGTGCTGGGGTGCCAGCGTGCTTAGGAGTCTCCCTGCAATGTAGGACAGTTAGAACACCCAGGCGGGATTTCCCCGGTGGTCCAGGAGAGACTCTACCTTCCAGTGCAAGGGTGCGGGCTCATGGGTTCAATCTCTAGTCAGGGAACTAAGATCCCACATGTCACAGGGTGCAGCCAAAAAAATTTTTTTTAATAAATAAAACTTCTTAAAAAAAAAAAGATGACAACCCAGGTATCTGTCTTAATCTTGTTACTAATTTATTTGTGACCTTGTGACCTCTCAAGGCATCTCTCTCTTCAGATATAGATAAATGCTGAACTGAAACAGGGCCTGTTTTCCTGGGATCATGAACCCTCTGACATGATGTGCATAACTTCCAAGCTCTTTTCTTGGAACATGATATGTAGCTTTCTCAGAGTCTTTGCTGATTGAGAAGAAGCAAAGGGCCAGCAGAGGAGAGAGCCTCTCCCATTGTAACGTTTCTCTAGCTCTGTCTTGCCAACAGAATTGTTCTCAACTACAAGGGACCTCTGTACTCAGAGAACCTGAGTTACAGGGCATTTCTTGTATTTAGTTATTGGTTGGACACGTGACTGGCCTGTGCTATGTTCAGGCCTTTGTAATAGGTTGTATTTCAACAAGGTCCCACTGTCCTTGCCTCAGGAAACCTTAAAACCGGGGAGCATGTCACGAAGCCTCCCCAGGCTGACCTCCGCTCTCCCAGCAACTGAAACTCAGAGGCATGCAGCGGTTTGGGACCTTCACTGGACAGCTTATCCCCACCCGCTAAGAGACATTTGAGTAGTCCCTCCACCTTCGCTGATTTCTATGAGAGTGTCAGGTTCCCAGTAATCTCTAGGTTCCAACAGTGATGCTCCCCCCAACCCCCAATCGTGCCGCTGCTGCTAGAGCTGTTTGTTCTGTGTGGAGGGGCACTCGGCAGTCTCCGCGGGGAGGGCCTGCCTCTTGGGACCTCGCTGGGCCTTTGAGACAGGGCGCTGTCACTCACAGCAGTGCTCCCATCTGCACTGACTTCAGTGTGTCTGTCTGGCACAAACCTGTCTCTGCGGAGGGCAGAGAATGAGCCGTCTCTACCCGGGCTGCAGGTGCCTGTCAGCGAGCTGGAACGCTGCCATGAGCCCTGCGCCTCTGCCTCCAGCTGCAAGTGCTCCAGACACTCCACTCTACTTAGGGAGTTAGAAGGACCTTGTTTTGAACCGTCTCCTTGAGACAGCCCCTCCTCTGCCCCCAGCAGCCTGCTCTCTGTACCTCCTCACGGGCTTTGCATGCAGGGGCCTGAGGGCGGCGTCTCTGTTGTGGACTCTGCTCATGAGAAAGGAAAATCAGAAGCACAGCAGCCTCTGTGACCCTGAGGTGGCCGCCACGCGTCCCCGAAGGACGAGCCTTCACTGACAGGGTGGTTGTAGCCAAGACCAAGCCTTGGTGACTCAGCATTTCTGAGATGAGGCAAACTTGGTGAAGGCCAGAGCGTCACCGAATTTTGCATCTGAAAGATGCTTCACAGGTCACCGGTGAAGCCACTCAGTTTGCAGATTAGAAGACTGAACCCCAGAAACACTGAAATGCGTATGCTGTGCTATTGACAGAAAAGCCCAGGTCCCTTCCCACCGAGCCTCAGTGCCTCCTTGGCATTCATCCGGGGCGAGAGTCAGATTCCATCGTGGTGTCTGTGGCAGCCCCTCCTCTACAAGTTAATGGAATCGCAGCCGAGAATTGTCTCCAGGTCCCGTCGTCATCAACAAAGTAAAGAGGTCGAAACTTTCAGCCTCAGGACAGGCTCTTATGCTGAGGGATTTACACACATTCTCAGATCAGGAAGAATTTTTCTTGAACCCGTATCCTCGCCTCTTCTCATCCATCCATGGTCCTCATCCCAAGGTCTTTGGCATCTCATGAGGGCCTGTGGGCCTGGTCGCATCCCCAGATTGTCCCTCCTACTCCCTTTCCGTCAAATGCTCTTCAGATGTGGCTGATCTAATAATGTATAAAGAAAAAAAATCAAGCTTAGCACCTAAGTTATCCATGGCTACACATACACTGAAAGTTAATGACTTAGAAGAACAAACTTAACTCACAGCTTCTGTGGGTCAGGGGTCCAGGCGCTATTTAGCTGGGTTCTCACAAGCTGAGGTTCAGGGTTTCTCACAAGGTTGCAGGCACCTCAGGGCTCAGCAGATCACATCGTTGTTGCCAGGACCCCTTGTGGGCTGTAGGATTGAGGGTCACAGTTCAAGGCTGGCCTCATGGCTGGAAGCCACCCTCAGCTACTTGCCAGGTGAGCCTCTGCACGGGGCAGTTCACAAGATGGCAGCTGGCTTCCTCAGTGTGAGCGGGGTGAGAGGAGGAGAGAGCACATGTGGACAAGACAGAAGTCATGTCTCTCGTCAACCAATCTCAGAAATGGTATCTCATTGGCCTGCTTCAGTTAGAGGCAGTCACTACAGCCAGCCCATGTTCAAGGGGAGGGAATTACATCAGACGGTGACTGCAGGGAGGGAGGGTGTCACTGGAAGCCTCCTCAGGGGTCTGCCCACCACAGTCAGTTACCTAGTTAAAGCATTTCACATAAAGCTTTATTGATGGCGATAGATTTAGTCCTCCCTGGAGCTCATTGCCCGCTCTGGCTCCGTTCCCGCTTTCCATTACAGAAGGAAAAGGGTCAGAAACTTGATACACCTCCTTGTCGTTTAACAAATATTTATTAAGCCTTTACATGTGGTAAGCACAATGGTAAGGAAGATAAATTTGAGAGGTGAGATTAATGCCGTGCAGGGGTCCGAGGGAGGTGACAGTGAAGCAGTCAGCCGGAAAGCCAGTGGGAGCTGGTCAGACACATGGAGGGGGGTGGTGCTCCTGGCAGAGAGAATAGCAAGTATAGAGGCCTGAAAGCAGGAGAGAGGGCTGTGCTTCCAATATTTCAATAGATTGTTGTTCTCAGAACCGTGCAGGAGCAGAGTCAGTTGACCTCCCTTGCACCAACATGTACCTCATCCCAAATCAACCCTATCCTGATCCCCCGCCTCGGGCCTGGCTGAAGTCCCTGCATATTGGCTGCCTGTGACTTGTCTCTCTGCTGGGGCCTTGGGGACGTACTGGCCCACAAGGATGCCAAACCAGAATTGTTCTGCTGGACCCAGAATCCACAGAGGGTTCCTGACAGCTTTATCCTAGCTGTGTTTTAATCCAGCATGATCCTAAAGCCAGGGACTGAAGCTTGAGATTCATGGAGAAAATTTTGCCCTCCCAGGGGTCTGAGAAGAGCTTTTCTCTTTCCACTGCTCGGAACAAAGACAACATCAGGAGTCTGGTTTCTATCTTCCTCAGAAAGCATGTCCTGGGCAGTGATCCCAGGAAGGGGGGCTGATTATTTTCAAGCTGATGGTGGGCAGTAGGATTCATTTCCTGATCCTACAGTTTTAGCCACATGTGGCTGTCTACTCCGTCCATTCCTCTTACCTCATTCCCCATCATCATTTTCCTGTTAAACTGTTTGCAGAGGTTCCGTTTCATGTTCTTAAAAAGCAACTTATTTGTTCATCTCCGATCTTGGGGCTCTGACACTCAGTCCTCCGGCAGTGATGCTGGCTCCAATCTCCCCGAGTGAGGTTTATTGAGTCCTTGCCACACGGTTAATGCTGGGTTGGCCCTTCATACGGTGAAGTCAATTTGAGTTTCACAGGCCACATACTTAGGGGGGGAAATTATTTGAGTGGCTTTAGTTTCCCTCTTGAGTTCTCACTTTCTGAGCTGAGCACTTAGTCTGGGCATTTCAGGCAAACTCTGAAGTCAGTCACTTCAGAGATTTTTTTTCTGGCTGAGCTGGGTTATGATGTACAAATTTTTCTGTAGTTGTGGTGTGTAGGCTTCTCTTATTGTGCAGCACAGACTCTAGAGCTTGGACTTAGTATTTGTAGCATGCAGGTTTACTTGCCCTGTGGCATGTGGAATCTTAGTTCCTCAACCAGGGAACCCACGTTCCCTGCATTGGAAGGTAAAGTCCTAACCACTGGACCGCCAAGGAAGTCCCAACTTCAGAGATTCCTAACCCTTTTCCTGCACCCAAAATGAGCGCTGCATCCTGGAGGCTTATACAGGGTCCTGTAGAGTCAGTGGAGGAGTGTCTGCAGCTCTGAGGCGACATGTTGCTGGGGCCATCATGTCCTTTGCTTGTGGCCGGGCCATGTTCTCACAGGCAGCAGCCCCCATTCTGTGGCTAAGGCATCTGAGTTCAAAGACTCCCCCAGCATCCAGGCTCCACACCTGACCTCACTGATGCTCTGACTCCTCTGAGGGACAGCTTTGGGCTCATTGCTTCTTATAGTATCAGCCTATTGACGGCATGGGATCCTTCCTTGAGGCTGCTCAGGCAACCCAGGAAGCAACTTTTATTCTGTTTCCTTCCACCCTGGGAAGGCCCAGGAAAGGCCCAGGCACTGCCAGGAACCACCACTTCCGTTGTCTCCTGCATCCTCCACTGTGCCAGCTTAGGACTTTCCTATAAAGCCAGGCCTCTGCATCAGCCTTTCCTGCCTTCTCTGCAGATTCTCTCATCTTTTCCCCAGTTTCCTTATCTTGTTTGGATTGAGACTAAAACTGCTAGGTCTGGTGTTCATAAGTACCTTCAAACTAGGTTGAATCTTATGCTCTATTATTTGCCCCCTGGCTTCCCTGGTGGTTCAGTGGTAAAGAACCCACCTACCAATGCAGGAGACGCAGGTTTGATCCCTGGATTGGGAAGATCCCCTGGAAGAGGGCATGCAACACACTCCAGTATTCTTGCCTGGAGAATCCCATGGACAGAGGAACCTGGTGGGCTACAGCCCATGGAGTTGCAAAGGGTCAGACATGACTTAGTGACTAAGCACACACACATATGCCCC
Source organism: Capricornis sumatraensis (assembly GCF_032405125.1). NCBI lineage: Eukaryota > Metazoa > Chordata > Mammalia > Artiodactyla > Bovidae > Capricornis > Capricornis sumatraensis. The sequence continues at coordinate 32,745,106 of NC_091069.1, read as the reverse complement.
CTCTCCCATAAAAATATCCAAAACGGCAGAGGCTGATAATAGTTATAGGGTGAAAGATGATTGTTTCCCAAAATGCAGTGATTAATAAGTGAAAATGTAATCTAGCCAAAACGGGACTCCTAAGGTGTTTATAAACTAGTTGGAAAGAAAAGATATATACCCTGAAAGAATAATAATAAATGTTTTATAGCCACAGACAAAAATAGAATATTTCACAAGATAGAACATTTGAATTGTCAATGGAAGATTATTATAAAAGTTAAACGGTGGTAAAGACATCAAAAAAAGATTTTTATAGTATTCCATTATATGAATAAGCCTCATTTTGTTAAGTCATTTGCCAGTCAGTGGACTTTGGAGTTATTTCCACTTTTGGCCTATTAAACTGTTGCTAATGAACATGTGTGAACAGGCTTTAGATGAGCATATGTCTTTATTTCTCTTGGGTATGTACTCAGGAGTGAAATTGCTAGGTCTTATGATAAGTTTGCATTTAACATTTTAAGAAACTGCCAAACTGTCTTCCTAAGTGGTTGTACCATTTTACGATTCCGTCAGCAATGCACAAGGGTTTCCATTTCCCCATATCCTTGTTAGTCTTTTTGATTGTAGCTGTTTCAGTGGGGTAAGTGGAATCTCTTTGTGATTTCGGTTTTCATTTCCCTAATGAGTACATATTGAACATTTCTCATGTAATTTTTACCTTATTTTATATCTTACTCCGTGAAATGTATATTCAAGTCTTTGCCTGTTTCGTAATTGGGTTGTCTGTCTTCTTATTCAGTTACAAAGGTTCTTTATATGTTCTAAGCACAAGTTCTTTCTTATAGTTTATTCTGTATTTATTTCAGCTTTCAGTTCAGTTGCTCAGTCGTGTCCAACTCTTTGCGACCCCATGCATTGCAGCATGCCAGGCCTCCCTGTCCATCACCAACTCCCAGAGTTCACTCAGACTCACGTTCATCGAGTCAGTGATGCCATCCAGCCATCTCATCCTCTATTGTCCCCTCTTCCTCCTGCTCCCAATCCGTCCCAGCATCAGAGTCTTTTCCAATGAGGCAACTCTTCACATGAGGTGGCCAAAGTATTGGAGTTTCACCTTTAGCATCATTCCTTCCAAAGAAATCCCAGGGTTGATCTCCTTCAGAATGGACTGGTTGGATCTCCTTGAAGTCCAAGGGACTCTCAAGAGTCTTCTCCAACACCACAGTTCAAAAGCATCAATTCTTCAGCACTCTGCCTTCTTCACAGTCCAAATCTCACATCCATACATGACCACAGGAAAAACCATAGCCTTGACTAGACGGACCTTAGTCAGCAAAGTAATGTCTCTGCTTTTGAATATGCTATCTAGGTTGGTCATAACTTTTCTTCCAAGGAGTAAGCGTCTTTTAATTTCATGGCTGCAGTCACCATCTGCAGTGATTTTGGAGCCCCCAGAAATAAAGTCTGACACTACTGTTTCCCCATCTATTTCCCATGAAGTGATGGGACCGGATGCCATGAGCTTCGTTTTCTGAATGTTGAGCCTTAAGTCAACTTTTTCACTCTCCACTTTCACTTTCATCAAGAGGCTTTTTAGTTCCTCTTCACTTTCTGCCATAACGGTGGTGTCATCTGCATATCTGAGGTTATTGATATTTCTCCTGGCAATCTTGATTCCAGCTTGTGTTTCTTCCAACCCAGCGTTTCTCATGATGTACTCTGCATAGAAGTTAAATAAGCAGGGTGACAACATACAGCCTTGATGTACTCCTTTTCCTTTTTGAAACCAGTCTGTTGTTCCATGTCCAGTTCTAACTGTTGCTTCCTGACCTGCATACAGATTTCTCAAGAGGCAGGTCAGGTGGTCTGGTATTCCCATCTGTCTCAGAATTTTCCACAGTTTATTGTGATCCACACAGTCAGAGGCTTTGGCATAGTCAATAAAGCAGAAATAGATGTTTTTCTGGAACTCTCTTGCTTTTTCCATGATCCAGCAGATGTTGGCAATTTGATCTCTGGTTCCTCTACCTTTTCTAAAACCAGCTTGAACATCAGGGAGTTCATGGTTCACGTATTGCTGAAGCCTGGCTTGGAGAATTTTGAGCATTACTTTACTAGCATGTGAGATGGGTGCAGTTGTGCAGTAGTTTGAGCATTCCTTGGCATTGCCTTTCTTTGGAATTGGAATGAAAACCGACCTTTTCCAGTCCTGTGGCCACTGCTGAGTTTTCCAAATTTGCTGGCATATTGAGTGCAGCACTTTCACAGCATCATCTTTCAGGATTTGAAACAGCTCAACTGGAATTCCATCACCTCCACTAGCTTTGTTCGTAGTGATGCTTTCTAAGGCCCACTTGACTTCACATTCCAGGATGTCTGGCTCTAGATGAGTGATCACACCATCATGATTATCTGGGTCGTGAAGCTCTTTTTTGTACAGTTCTTCCGTGTAATCTTGCCACCTCTTCTTAATATCTTCTGCTTCTATTAGGTCCATACCATTTCTGTCCTTTATCGAGCCCATCTTTGCATGAAATGTTCCCTTGGTATCTCTAATTTTTTTGAAGAGATCTCTAGTCTTTCCCATTCTGTTCTTTTCCTCTATTTGCATTGATCGTTGAAGAAGGCTTTCTTATCTTTTCTTGCTGTTCTCTGGAACTCTGCATTCAGATGCTTATATCTTTCCTTTTCTCCTTTGTTTTTCGCTTTTCTTCTTTTCACAGCTATTTGTAATGCCTCCCCAGACAGCCATTTTGCTTTTTTGCATTTCTTTTCCATGGGATGGTCTTGATCCCTGTCTCCTGTACAGTGTCACGAACCTCATTCCATAGTTCATCAGGCACTCTATCAGATCTAGGCCCTTAAATCTATTTCTCACTTCCACTGTATAATCATAAGGGATTTGATTTAGGTCATACCTGAATGGTCTAGCGATTTTCCCTACTTTCTTCAATTTGAGTCTGAATTTGGTAATAAGGAGTTCATGATCTGAGCCACAGTCAGCTCCTGGTCTTGTTTTTGTTGACTGTATAGAGCTTCTCCATCTTTGGCTGCAAAGAATATAATCAGTCTGATTTTGGTATTGACCATCTGGTGATGTCCATGTGTAGAGTCTTCTCTTGTGTTGAACATCAGGAAATTCATATAATTGACATATAAAATTATGAGATATTTAAAATATGAAGTGACTTGAATGTATACACGGTCAAAGGATTTCTCCATCTAGTTTATTAACACCTATGCTGCTAAGTCACTTCAGTCGTGTCCGACTCTGCGACCCCATAGATGGCAGCCCACCAGGCTCCCCCGTCCCTGGGATTCTCCAGGCAAGAACACTGGAGTGGGTTGCCATTTCCTTCTACAATTGACACCTTTATCACCTCACATATTTATCTTTTGTGTGTGTTAGAGCCTTTAAGTTGTTCTCTCTTAGCAAATTTCAGCTATAGGATAGTATATTATCAACTGTAGTCACCATGTGACATTAGATCTTCAGACCTTACGTTTCAGCCACAAGTTTGCACCCTTTTCCCAGCCTCTCCCTACTCCTCTAGCACTCAGCCCCTGGCAACTAGTTTGCTACTCTCAGTTTCTGAGTGTGGGGGTTTTTTTTTGTTTGTTTTTAGGTTCTGCATAGAGATGATACCTTGCAGTATTTGTCTTTCTCTGTCTGGTGTTTTCCACTTACCATAAATAACAGCAGGATTTCCTTCTTTCTCGTGACTAAATAATATTCCATTGAACATACATAAATACATCTTCTTTATCCATTCATCTGCTGATGGATGCTTATTGTCTGCGTATCCTAGCTATCATGAATATTGCTGCAGTGAACAAGTGTGCATGGAAAGTCAGATATCCCATCAGAATCCTGTTTTCATTTTCTTTGGATATATACCCAGAAGTGGGATTATTGGATCATATGGTAGTTCTGTTTTCCATTTTTTTTAATTATGGATATTTTATGTGTTTGCTGGTGCTGCTCTCGCGCTTTCCTCCTAGTTGCTGCTGGTGAGGGCTACTCTTCTTTGCAGTGCATGGACTTCTCACTCTGTTGGCTTCTTGTTCCAGGGGCTTCTCTTGTTATGAAGCACAGGCTGTACAGCACACGGGCTTCCATAATCATGATGCATGGGCTTAGTTGCTCGGCAGCATGTGAGATCTTCCTGGACCAGGGATTGAACCCCTGTCCCCTGCATTGGCAGACGGATTCTTAACCACTAGACCACCAGGAAAGTCCCCTGTTTTCATTTTTTGAATGAAATACTCAATACTGTGACTGCACCAGTTTACATTCTCACCAGTAGTGCACACGTGTTCCCTTTTCTGCACACCCTCACCGACACTTGTTATCTCTTTTTTTATATTTAAATTTATTTATTTTAATTGGAGGCTAATTACTTTACAATATTGTATTGATTTTGCCATATATCAACATGAATCCACCACGGGTGTACACGTGTTCCCAATCCTGAACCCCTCTCCCACCTCCCTCCCCATAGCATCCCTGTGGGTTATCCCAGTGCACCAGCCCCAAGCATCCTGTATCCTGCATCGAACCTAGACTGGCGATTCATTTCTTATATGATATTATACATGTTTCAATGCCATTCTCCCAAATCATCCCACCCTCTCCCTCTCCCACAGAGTCCAAAAGACTGTTCTATACATCTGTGTTTCTTTTGCTGTCTCGCATACAGGGCTATCGTTACCATCTTTCTAAATTCCATATATATGCATTAGTATACTGTATTGGTGTTTTTCTTCCTGGCTTACTTCACTCTGTATAATCGGCTCCAGTTTCATCCACCTCATTAGACCTGATTCAAATGTATTCTTTTGTGTTTTTGTTGGTGACCATCCTAACAGATATGAGGTAATATCTCACTGTAGTTTTGTTTTGTGTTTCCCTGATGATTTGTGACATTGCCTACTCTTTCATATGTACCTGTTGGCCATTTCTGTGTCTCCTTTGGGAAAATGTCTTTTCAGTTTCTGTGCACATTTTAAAATCAAATTGTTTTTTCGAAATTGTATGAGTTCTTCCTATATTTTGGATATTTACTCCTTATCACACATAGAACTTGCAGATATTTTCTCCCATTCAGTAGACTGCCTTTTCATTTCATTGATGGTTCTCTTTGCTTTGTGGAAGTTTTTTAGTTTGATGTAGTTTCACCTGTTATTTTGCTTTTGTTGCTTTTGTTTTTGGTATCAAATCCAAAAAATCATTGTGAAGATCCACAATTCCTTTATCAGAAATAATTTACAAATATTTTCCCAGTCTGTGGCTTAGCTTTTTTATTTTTGATAGTGTGTCTTTTTTAGTAGTTTTATTGAGCTATAAGTCATATACTGTACACTTCATCCTTTTAAGTGGTTTTTACTATAGTCACAGAATTGTGCAACCATGATCCATTTTAGAACAGTTCCCCTCCCCCCAAAAGAACCCCAAACCCATTAGCATTCACTCCTCATTCCTCCCAGGCACCCAGTCCCAGACAACCACTAATCTACTTTCCATCTCTATGGATTTGCTTATGCTAGACACTTCATATAAATGGAATCACACAATATGTAGTCTTTTATAACAGTTCTTTCACTTAGCATATTTTCAAGGTTCATGCATGTTGTAGCATGTATCAGTACTTCATTCCTTTTTATTGCCTAATCATATTCCATTGAAAGACTGTATAACATGAATTATTTAAATTATTTGAATCATTCATCAGTTGATGGACATTTGGATTTCATTTTTTGGCTCTCATGAACACTTGTGTACAAATTTTTGTGTATACATAGATTTTTATTTATGGCCAGTATATACATGTAAGAGTGGACTTGTCACAATATTTAAACTTTTGAGGAACTGCCAGACCATTTTCTAAAGCAGTTGCACCATTTTTACATTCCTTCCAGCAGCTTATGAGAGTTCTGAGTTTGCCACATCCTAGCCAACACTTGTTATCTGTGCTTTTATTATAGCCATCTTAAGAGTATGGTTGTGAAGTTGTATCTCATTGTGGTTTTGATTTGCATTTCCCTAATGGCTAATAATATTGAGCATATTTTCATATGCTTATTCTGTATTGGAGTATTTTCTTTAGAGAATTGTCTATTCAGATCCTTTTCATATTTTTAAGTTACCTGTCCTTTTTTTGTTGTTGTTTTAATTTTTTAAGTTACTTGTCCTTTTATTATTGAATTTAGAAGTTCTTTACATATTCTTTTTAAAAAATCAGTTGTGTTATTGAAATATAGTTGATTTACAGTGTTGTATATGTATTCTTAATATAAATCTTTTATGGGATATGATTTGAAAAAAATTTTCCCCATCCTATGAATTCTTTTTTCGCTTTCATAAAGGTATCCTTTGAAAATAGTTTTTAATTTTAATGGTCTAGTTTATCTGTTTTTTCTTTTGTAATGTATACTTTTGGTGTCAAATCTGAAAAGTCATTGTCTAATCTTTTCTTCTAAGAGTTTTACAGTTTCAGTTCTTATATTTGGTATGGTGCATTTTGAGTTAGTTTTTGTATATAATGTGAAGTAAGGGCCTAAAAAGTTCATATTTATTTGCATCATGGAAAGCTCTCAAAAAAAAGTATGCTAATTTTGTTGTATCAGTTCAATTCAGTCACTCAGTCGTGTCCGACTCTTTGCGACCCCACGAACCGCAGCACGCCAGGTCTCCCTGTCCATCACCAACTGCCAGATTCTACTCAGACCCATGTCCATTGAGTCGGTGATGCCACCCAACCATCTCATCCTCCGTCATCCCCTTCTCCTCCTGCCTTCAATCTTTCCCAGCATCAGGGTCTTTTCCAGTGAATCAGCTCTTCATATCAGGTGGCCAAAGTTTTGGAGTTTCAGCTTCAACATCAGTCCTTCCAATGAACACCCAGGAGTGATCTCCTTTAGGATGGACTGGTTGGATCTCCTTGCAGTCCAAGGGACTCTCAAGAGTCTTCTCCAACACCACAGTTCAAAAGCATCAATTCTTAGGCATTCAGCTTTCTTTATAGTCCAACTTTCACATCCATACATGACTACTGGAAAAACCATAGCCTTGACTAGATGGCTTTGTTGACATTACTTTGACAAAGTAATGTCTCTGCTTTTTAGCAGAAGTTAAACACAACATTGTAAATCAACTATGCTTCAATAAAAAAATTTTTAAAGCATACTAGATGATAAAACCAGATTACCAAATGATATGTGCAGTATGATACCCTTCAGGCAAAATTTAAAGGCATGAAACATCATATATTATTCATAACAACATATGTACACATAGGTAAAAAGTTTCACACAAAATCTATGATAATGGCTGCCTCTGAAGGGAAGAGAAGAAGGGACTGAAAAGAATTAGTAGTCAAGGGGTCTTCAGATTTATCTGCAGTGTTAGAATAAATTTCACACAATATTAAATATCAATTTGAATGGTCTGTTACGTTGTACTTTTAAGCTTGCCTTGTATTTTTCAAGTTTCTCAGATTAAAATACACAGACACGAATCAGAGCAAGAATGATGGAAAACAGACCACTTCTGCTTGGTCCAGCGCTCACATTGGGTGAAGCTGAGCTGAGGCCCCCCGTCAGCCTGTTCGGGGCAGCTGATTCTTTCTGTATGTGGGGTTTCTGAGCCAGCTCCCCAAAGATAATTATCTTCCTTTGAACTTATTTGCACACTTTGGCTTATATTTTCCCAGTCTTGCTTCCAAAGAGAACCCTAGTCTTTATGCCACCCTCAGTTGCCCTTCCTCTAAAGAGCCGCAGAGCCCAAATCTCAGCAGACTCCCTTTAACTGGAGTTTTAAAGCTTTTATCCCGTGGCTCCCAGCTTTCTCCAAAACTGCACCAGAGCCTTCCCACGGAAGGCTCAGTGTCCAAGTAAACGTGTGTCCATTCTCACCCAGTCCCCACGGAATGGCTCAAAGAAGACTGCACTGTGTGCTTGACGAGGGCAGCATGACAGGCCAGATGACTCGGCTTCTGAGAACTGCCTGCAGCTGGGCTCCTGACCCGCAAACTCATCAGGCACGTTCCCTGCAGCCCAGCAGCCGCAGAGGTGCAAAGCGCATGTCATTGCCCTGGGAGCAGAAGGGCTTGTTCCAGCATCTCCCGCTGACAAGCTGTGCACCCCTGACACAGAGCTCTTACTCTCTTCATCCTTGTCTTTCTTCTCTAAAATGGATACTGCTCCAGTCCTTATGAGGCTCAAATGAGATGATGCACATGAATGTGTTTGCAAACAGAAATGAAAGATGTTTGCATGTTATTTCCCAGCTGTGACCCCAGCCCCTCCCAAATCCTCCACCAGCTACCCCGCTCCATCTGTCCACCTGGAAGGCCCTTCTACCCTCCCTCCGTGAGTACGCCTCCACTTTCCCTCCGCTTTTAGTTTATTCTGCAGTGTTCTCGCTGCCTCGTCTTCTCCTCCCCCTTCTTCTCTCCCCTTCTCCCTTTTTGTTTCCCCGCTCCTTTTCTTCCTCTCTCCAGTCCTGGAGGCAGCCTGACTCTTTTCTTTCAAATCTGATCATGCAGTGCATTGCACCGCTGAGCTGAAGCCCTAGGTTGGCTCAGGTTGACTGAGAAAAAGCACTTGCCCCTTCCTCAAAGAGTTAAGGCGCAGGAGATGACAGGCTTTCTCTCTTTGATTCTCCCAGGCTCAGGCCACAGGATCACCGCATACATCGCCCACTCACGGAGGCGGACGCCCCATACCCATGCCCGTGCGCTCCACCTCCGCCGGCTCCACCCCCACCCACTGCCCGCAGGACCCGCTGAGTGGAGTCAGCGGGGACATGCAGGAGGCCTTCGCCCAAGGTGAGTTCGGGAGCAGAGGAAAATGAAGCGCTAAAGGGGTTTGGAAACGTGGACAAGACTTCTGCTGTGGTTCTCCCCGTTTTCTTTTGTGTGCTTAGCTTTCAATGATCAGATTTTCATGTACAGTAAAAACAAGTGTCGTGCTGGCCCCTTCTCATTCGATGGGCTGGTCTGCAGCGGGAGGTCTGCAGGCTTGTATGTGTGTGAGGGCCAGGCCTCCTGGGTTTCTGTGCTCTTTTTGAGGAGGGTTGTGGGAAGTGCCTTGTCCTTTGGGCTTTGCCTCCTCAAGAGGAGTTGGATGGAATCATTCCCAAAGTTGAGTGCTCGGCCTGCAAAGTGTTTAGAGCAAGGAGGAGAAGGAGTCTAGAACTCTGAATCTGACCTTGCTGAAGGCGCCTTGTCTGTGGAGTTAATGGCCTGCCGTGTTCTGTAGTGGGTGGAAGACGAGGCTGCTCAGGAAGTCTTGTCTTGTCTCGGGGCAGAGACGAGAGCAGGGAGGTGGAGCTGAGGGTAAGTCCTGGCCGAGGGTTTGTTCTGCAGTCCACCTCTTTGATTGTGGCTGAGAAGCGTGGAGGTGACAGGGTCCTGCCTTCGCAAAGGGAAGAGGGAGGAGAACCACGGCCTTGGGCACCAGTGCCTGGGAGCAGGCGGAGCTGCTCGGCCCATCTTCCCTTAGGAGTCCACACGAAGTCCCGGGGCCAGCCGACTGAGGCATCTGCTCAGCTCTGTCTCCCCCACCCCCATCACCATCACCCACCTACCCACCAGGCATCGCCGTCTGCTCTGCCTCTCCTCAGGTACGAGGAGAAACCTCCGCAATGACCTGCTGGTGGCTGCCGACTCCATCACCAACACCATGTCGTCCCTGGTGAAGGAGCTCCACTCAGGTGATGCCCAGAGCTCCCACCCAGCCTCCCGCCTCCCCTCCTTGCCCCTGCCTTCCTTGCCACCCACCCGCCGCGTGGTAAAGCGCCTCCCTCATTTTACCGCGCGGCCTCCTTGCTTTCCAGGAACTCTCTGGATGCCTTCCCCTGTGAGCCTGTCTCCCACACGTGGTCACGCACTTAAAGTTTCTCTTAAGAGCACGCCTTGTGGACCAGACACAGTTCTGACTTTAAAGGAACTTGGCTCCGTCAGGCCCCTTCCTCACTTACTGTGTCTTCCACCTGGACTTCCTCCACAGCTGCTCTCTCCCTAGGCCTGCTCGGCTGTCTCGCTCGGAGCTTTCCTGGACGACGGGGAACCGAATCAGCCACAAAAGCTTGTGGACTTCCTCCCGCTGCCTTTCTGCTTCTCCTGTTTGATTTGGTTTTGAAACCCTATTCTTTCCTTTTGTCCGTGACGAGGCTCTGGTTTCCCTGGAGGTTCGTGACCTGAGTCTGGTGCTTCCTCCACTCCACATGTTCAGTCTTATCTGTGACTTCTTTCTCAGTCTGTCTCACAGCTATTTCCCATGATTTTCCCAAGACCCTTACCTCATGGCATATTTCCCCCTCCATGAAACCCAAGAGGGGGAGAAAAAAAAATAGGCCATTCCCATATCATCGTGTCTGCAAGAATTCCCATGATTGAATCAGTTTTGAAGCCGCCAGATATTTCACTAATTTTTTTTATGATGGTCAGATTCCCATATTTTATATTAAACAAACAGGTTTCCTTCCTAAGTGCTGTGGGTCACTCATACAGGTGGCCCTCTTTTGTTTCCTTTCACCTAATATCGTGCTTTTGAATACCTTGAAGTAGCTTAACAAGGTTGTTGAGTAAAGATATAAAGCAGTTTTTCCGTGGGCTATTCAGACACACGTACTTACTCAAACATAATACATTGAAATCGTCCATCCATACACTTAGGGAATGCAAGCCTTGAGTAGTCCTTCAGACCTTTATAGGTGAAACCATACACTTTTAGAGTTGTCATGAGACAGGCTGAGGTCTGGCCAATGGCTTTGCTCTCAGATCTGCTGTTTTTGTTTAGAAAGGGATAAGGTTGGTGTTTCCAGTACAGTTGATAAGATGTCAGTTCTCCTGTTGAGGGAGCAGGATGGTAACACTGTCCCCATTCTGGTACCATTTCTCAATCCCTTTTAGAAGCACTTTCCCCCTCCACACACACATAAACAGAAGACGAGACTGCCTTTGAGATGACCTCATGGGTGATCAGAAAGTCCCTTCCCTTATATAGCTCCCCACCAATGCCAGAAATCCCACTTTTGGAGGGAATTTCTTAGGGGATTTCAGGCCATGGAAATTAACCACAGTTGTGCCTCATGGCTGCTTGTTAGGGTTTGTGCAAAATACGTGGTTCATGAGCTCATCACATGAGTTTGAGGAGTAACTGGACATCATTAAACACAAAGCACATAGAGACCACACAGCTTCTTAAAAAAGTAAGTGTATGGGAATACCCAGCCATCTCTCCTGGTAGGAAAGGATGGTTTTAATAAAGCTATGTAATGTATTTGGAAGGTACCTCAGAGATCACATTGTCCCCTCCCCTTACTTTAATTTTTTAATGTAGAATCTTAGTTCCCTGAGCAGGGATCAAACCCACACCCCCTGCATTGGAAGCACAGAGTCTTAACCACTGGACTCCAGGGAAGTCCCCCACTCCCCTTACTTTAGAAGGGCAGTGAGTGATTATCACTAAAGAGATTTGCCTAAAGTTATTCAGCTGGAAGGGGCCAAGCTGGTCCTAGAGCTGAGGTGTGAACGTTAAGCTGATGCTCTACCACTGCACTGCCCTCATCCCCATGCAGGACAAGGGGTCAAACCTGCAATCCCACCAAGACCTCTTTCATGGATGCTTCATTCTGCAGCGCCCTGAAGTCCATGGTAGACGTGGACTGGGTCCAGATCTGGCACAGTATCTCTGTCAGACACAGAAGCAAACTCCTTTATGTGCAAGGCTGCCAACTTCTCAGTGAGCGGAGGAGCCTTGCCCAACACCAGCACGTTTTCACTGTCACTGTCGAGGTTCTCATGAGGACAAGACTAGTTGCTCAGATTATCTTTATGTGTATCATGGACATACTGTTCATATCCATAGCTTACGTTCCTCATCTTTTTTGAAATTTTTGCACGAGTAATGGACTCTTTAGAGTTGAAAGGATCTCAGAAGCTGCTTAATCCAGCTTGCTGCCCGGTTTAAACGTCCTCTGTTTGAATATTTCCAGTGAGCTCATTCATGACCAGTTCTCCTCCTTGGGGAGTGCTTGCTTATCAGAGAGCCAGAATCTGCCTTTCTATAATGAATTTATTCTCATTCCACAACCGCCCCAGAAGCTGCCAGAGGGAGCTCAGTCCTTCCTTCACGTTAGCCTTTCCAGTATTTGAAGGCAGAGTGTGGCTCTCCCACAGCCTCTCCTCTTTAGGCAGCTGATCACCATTCCCTCAGCCATTCCTCACGTGACCCAGGTTTCCCTTGACCATCCCGCATGTCCACACCAGGTGTGGCCAAGTGTTTCAAGGCCCCACTTCAAAGTGAGTTGCTGGGACTGAGCACATCTCCAGATCACAAGGGGTCTTCCACCAGTGACCCCCTCCCCCTCCCCAGAACAGTGAGCCACCACCTCCCCGGTCAGGCCTCTTGGGAAAGCAGCCTCAGATGGCATTAGCTTTTTTTTCCACATTGCCACTTGGCACTGTTCAGTCATTTTAAGTTTGTTGTCTGCTAAAACCTCTAGTTGTTTTTTTTTTTTTTAATGGAAGCCAGTGTTCATCTAGTTATTCCCTGCTGTACATTTTAATGGTGCATTTCTTGAACCTGAGTGCAAGGTATTCACCATATTGCTAGTAGATGTCATCCCTTAGAGAAACTAGCAACAGAGCCAGGAGCTGGGTGGGGGTGACGTCAGACTGCACTACTCCTCTGAGCCCAGGGCTTATGGGGACCTGATGCTGCAGCGTGTGCCACGCGGGGCACAGACCAGGTGACCGCAGCACCCTTGGAGGCCCGCAGCCAGGACCCTTTAGCTAGGGTTTCATCCCTAGCCTGCTAAGCGCCTTCCTTCTCCCTCTGCCTATGCTTCTACTGGCAGAAGGGTCACTGGCCTTGGACTTGTTTTCACAGCAGGGGAAGGTGCAGAGGAAGAAGAAGAGGAGATGCAGAATGGGAAGGACAGAGGTAAAGGCAGCTCCACAGGACCCCTAGTCTGATGGGGGCCAGAGCCCCAGCCCCCTCTCCCTTTCGTTCCTTCCTTCCTGCTACCACCTTTCCCCAAAGCTTTCAGACCCCTGTGGATCCTCTCCCAGCCTTTCCCAACTGGCCACCAGGTTTTTCCCTAGGGGTGTTCTTGTCAGTGGATCAACAAAAAAAGCTTCCTCGTTTCCTGACACTATGAAAGATGGATGGGATGCAGGAAGTGGATATGAATAAAATGCCAAACATGACCCCTTGCCTCAATTTAGGATAGAGTTAGGAGAACAAAATTAAGATACGCGAAATAGGAGGTAAAAGGAAGTGGCAGGAAAAGTTAGTCATCAAACTTTAAGTGTAGGATTATAAATACAGGAAGGTTTCTTAAAAGGCAGAGATTATTGTGGACAGAATAGCCAGATGGTTTTGTGGCTTCTCAGAGTAATTAAAAGCAATAGAGAAAAGGTATCAACCCAGGACAGTAAGGCTTCCTCATTTTATTGTATATGAAACCTTCTTAATAACTTGTTATGTTCAGAGAGCTGTGCTAGCTGATTTCCATGTATAATCTCATTCATCCCTCAACAACTCGGTGAGATATGTAACATAATGATATCTCCCATTTTACCAATGAGTAAATAGGCTCAGAGAAATTTAGATCGAACAGCTTGCATGCATGCCAAGTCGCTTCAGTCGTGTCCAACTCTTTGTGACCCTATGGACTATAACCCACCAGGCTCCTCTGTCCATAGGCCTCTCCAGGCAAGAATACTGGAGTGGGTTGCCATGTCCTCCTCCAGGGGATCTTCCTGATCTAGGGATTGAACCCGCATCTCTTAACGTCTCCTGCCATCAGCAGGCAGGTTCTTTACAGCTGGCACCACATGTGGTAAGGGTTGGATTTGAACTGAGTTTTCCTAACTCTAGACTTCATGCTCTTAATCTTCATGTTTCTACATTATCCTAAACAGATATTACAATTCTCTTTGGACATTTGAGAGTCAGCTGTTATTTCTGTGATGTTTTTAATACATCTATTGCTGGCTTCCTTCAAGATGTCAGCTCCCCAGGACAGAGACTTTCATCTGTTTTGCTCAGTTGTATCCCCAGTGCCTAGAACAGTGGCCAGCATGTTGTAGGATGTCAGTAGATTCACAAATATAAGGAAATAGGGTGGCATGCAGGATAGCACTTTGTTAGAGAGAGAGGCAGGTGGCTACCCTGAGGATTCTGAAAGTGGAACATGAAAAGGAGCTGGCCCAGCTTGCTCAGGTCCCTGTTGGAGGCTGTGCACTTAACACACTCCTGTCTAATTCCATGGCTCCATGAGGAAAGGATTCCAAAGACAAGGCTAAGGGCGGTTAAACAATGTGTCCAGGTAGTAATCGCCGGAGCCTGGACTCAGCCCAGGTGTCTCTAACATCAGCACCCATCTTTAGTCTGAGCGGACTGGGAGACCAAGTGCAATGAAAGAAGTCTTAAGGAAGAGTGAAGAGAAGTGGATACAGAAAAGGAGGCTGTGATGAGAACAGGGGAGCATCTCAGAAGGGGAAGGTCCAGAGCACTTGCCCATAGCGGCTCGTGTGGATGAGAGAGAGGGGTCTTTGGAGTTTGTCAGCAAGGACACTGGAATCACCAAGGATGAGTCAAGGGAAGAAAAACATACTCCAGGTACTGCAATCATCAAGTGAGTCTGAGTGAGGCCTGGGAGAAAGTGGACAACAGCTATGATGTATTAATGAGAATGATGTATTTGGCATAAAGCTGTCAAAAGGTCAGCAGTAGAGGGCAGTGGTGTTTGAAACGTCTAGAAATGCTGCAGAGAAAACTGACTTTTGCATGCCGATGAGGGACTAGGAAGGAGGCAGGAGGGCTGTACTGCAAGAGGTGGAGAGAAGAGGAGACACACAGAGATAGATTGACGCTTATGTAAACACACCCTGCGAACACGTGCATACACGCACACAATCCAGTCAGATCCCGGCTTTCATGTGGAATGTTCTTGGCTGAAGACATACCAGCTGCTGCTTTGGCCTCTTCCCCCTTGTACCCCCCCTTCCCCAGTAGTTTTTCCCAGGGCCTCTCCCCAGTCTCCCTTGCTCCCCCAAAGCACACAGAAGACTGCCCTGGTCGCTTGGGCCTTGCCCTGCCCGCAGACTCTAGCCTTAGGCCTGACTTAAGTCTGGACAGAGGCTGTGTCTCACACACGGACTGGGCGTGGTTTCCGGTGTCTGGTACCTGCTGGCGTCCGGGACCCTCTGTCTTTGCCCCTGCGTTGCCCGGTCAACATCTCTTCTTTCTGTCCCTCTTGCTTTGTATGTCTATGTGAAATCTTGTTGTGAGAATGCCTGAATTTCCATTTCTGTGGTTTTTTTAGGTGCCATCCCCAGGGGCAGAGTGTTAAAAGTTGGGGTGAGAGATGGGTAGGGTTTAAAAAGGATATTTGGCTGTCAACACTGTATGGGTCCCAGGATAGGCCCCTGTAGCTAACTGTGGCTGTTACGTAGGTGTAGTTCTAAAACCAAGTGTTTTTATGGATGAAACTTCTGTTTCTCCACCGTGATCTAGGCATGAGATTTTATTAATACTGTAGACCAAGGTGGCAATAACTGCTGTCACCTAGGCATTAGAGAGCAGTAACTATCAACCAGAAAGAGAGAAAGAGTGGCTTCTTCGGGGTTGAAATCATGCTGACATAATATAAGCACAACCAGGTCAGCACCCCATGAGGCATAGTCTGCTCAGTGGAAACCATGAGAGCCAAATGGACACTTTTGAAGAACCCATGACCCAGCCCGACTTCACAGCCACATTCACCCTGGCCTCTCCCTGCCCACCCTGGCTCCCTGTCCGGGTGCATCCTGGGAAATGATTCTGCTCCACTGTAGGAGTGCCCTCCCCTCACTTTGGGTGGTCAGTCCTTGTAACCAAGACCGTACAGATGAAACACAGGCTAGCATAACTTCCCCATGTTACTTCAGAGCCCTCAGCTGCTACTCCACAGCCTTGTTTTATGCCCCGGTGTCCTTCAGAATCACCTCTCCCAGCATCTGCCATCATGGTATTGAGAGCTATAAATCCAGTTTGCATGCTTAATGCTGGTACATGTCTGGGAGACTGACAGCAGTGGTCCTTGGTAAGAATAGATACAGGCTTTTGACAGTCCAGGAGATGGTTCAAGATTTCAGGGTGAGCAAGAGTCTGATTTAGAGTCTCCAGCAGATGCATCTGCAGGAAGGAAATATTGCTCTTTTCAAAGTTTAAGCCATTTTCACCTTGTTCACTTTCAGAACCACGTGGGCTGTGCCCTCTGATGTAACTGCTCCCTAGGTTGAAGGTGGATTCCTTTCCATTTTCATATGATATATCTTCCTCCTGAGAGACATGTGTATCCATAGCTACATAGGTCAGTCGTAGTTGCTGGTTGTAGGTCATGTGACTTCCCCCTTGTTTTCAAACCTGGTTGGAAAAAGTTGATCCAAGAGGAGACAAAGAGCAAGTCCAGGAGCCCATGGGTCGGGGAGGCCCCAGGAGAACCCCCGGGTGGCAAGGAGACCCCGACTGTGACCTCCATCTGTTGTTTGTGTCTGTGCTGCACAGGTTAGCGGAGTAGCCGGGCCAGAGAGGAAGCGTGGGTGAGTACAGTGTTCCCTGCCCTCCCCCATGGCCCACTCCCTCCTCCCTCTCCTCCATCACAGTTCCCAAGCCAGAGCTGCCCCGACACACGAGATGCAAGTTGAAGTTTCCTTTACAAGCACCGCTGCACCTCCTCTCTTTGTGAAACTACTTCAGCACACGTGCTTGGCCCCACTTGCAGACCCTGGCCCATCCAGCACTGCTCTGAGCCTGGGCTTCAGGCAGGTGTCACCTGTGTTGGGACGCAGGTGGCAAAAGTCACTTCCCCGGGCTGCCTCTCTTTTCTCCTTGCTTCTGATTTCCCCACAGCCTCTGTCATTTTTCTCCAGATGTCCAAACCACCACCAGTGCAGGGTCACACTAATAACTCCATAAAGTCGTTTCCCATGGTGCCTGGCCAAGCTGCACCTTCTCACTTCCTGAAAAAAAAAAAGAAAAAAAAATTAATAAAAGTTCAGATTTCCTCACAGACAAATGCACATTGCCTTGAGAGTTAGCCTCTCATGTTTTTCCATCTTAGGACCTTAACTCTTATCTAGCTCCAGTTCTAAGGTATTGCAGCTTCTAGGTCTGCACTGAGAGCTAAAAGGAAGGAACAAAAATACTTGGACAACCAATCTGTTCAAGAGAAGAGTTCTTTCAAGGATAGATGCCTTTGGTGCAGCCTTGAGATTCCTCTTTATTTTTTTAGTCTTTGCTTCCCTCCCCTCCCCCCACCTCATGTGTTTAAAAGTTAGGCCATCTTCCTCCGTTATAGATCTTCCAGACAGAAAAGCCAGGGTTGCAGCCCACGGTACAGAAAAGGACCTTTCCCAGGCCCTCCTGAGCGTTCTTGTCCTGGAGCAGCTTCCAGACCTTTCCCTGACAGCCCCGCTTTTCCCCATCTGCACCAGGCCCTGGGTTCTGTCTTGCTTGCCCTCCCGGACCTGCTTTCTCTGGGTCTCCCTCGGCTCAGGGATCAGGCAAGCCGAAGGCGGGCAGTGCCTGAGCTGTGGAAATTCTCTGGCCGCCCTGGAAATCACAGAGCCTCCCAGGCTGGGCAGGCTTGTCCCTGAGCTCACTGCGCATGCGGGCAAGGCCCTTCCTGAAGCAGGCTGTGGCTGCTGCAGCTATGAGGCAGTCAGGAGCTGACTTGCCCTTGGGGAGCCTGCCAGGGCCCCTCTCCCCAGGGCACACAGGAACTGGGGGATGAGGAAAGGCGTGTCCACCAGCTGGCCCACTGCTCTTTGCACGCAGGAGGAGACTAAGGCCCACCACCCAGGGGCTTGGTGCCAGCCCTGACTCCTCTGCCACTAGTGCTGTCCTCTGACCCTGGGAGGGGGTTGTGAGAAACTCTCAAAGGAGGGAGAGTTTCAGAAAGTTAAGGAAAAGCGTAAACGCTCAGGTGGACTCTTGAGTTCTGCTCACTTTATGTGTGAGGCTGAGGCTTTCTCCCCTTCCATCCAGGGCTTCTCAGCACATCACCCACCTCTTTGCCCTTCCCTTCAGTCACAATTCTTCACCCCATGAAACCACCACTTTCCTTGCACTGCAAACACAGTTCTTTCTTTCCTGGAAACATTTCCTGACCCTGTGACCTAAGCAAGGACTCCAAAGACCCAAGATAGCCCCAGAAAAAGAACACTCGCTTCCCTAAAAGGGGGTTGTGAGTCCTGTCCCTCTTCGAGTGTCCTGAGTTGACAAGGTAAGCAGCCGGATAGCGCCATCCCCGTGCATCATCCGGTCCCGGCCGATGTTAGACGCCTTTGCCTTGAGACCCTGCACCAGTGCCCGGGAGTCACCGTGCATCTGTCCTGCGCAGGCACAGGGGACGTGGAGCGAGCTGGCACCGACCGACTCGAAGAAGGCGAGGTGTTCTCCCAGAGGCGCATTCCTGTCCATCTGCTGCTGCACACCTGGACCAGGCTTGCAGGCTGCCAGACGTTACCACCTGCCAGGGAGAGGGGAGCCCAGGCCGGTGGGAAGTGGGAGGGACCGCCGGTGCCGCCTCAGGCGCACCCCCACCCCACCCTCGCACGGTCCTGCATGAACTAGCATCTTCATCACTCTCCTCCGGGCATGGTCCCATCTCTGCAATGGGAATTTACTGGAGGTTGAAAAGAGAAAAGAAACAGAACGAACCTCGTGTGTGTGTGTGTGTGTGTCTGTGTGTGTGTCTGTGTGTGTCTGTGTGTGTGTGTGCGCGTGCTGATGGAGTTCTTGCTGGAATTTACTGGAGGTTGAAAAGAGAAACAGCAATCTCGTGTGTGTGTGTGTGTGTGTGTGTGTGTGTGTGTGTGTGTGCGCGCGCGCGCGCGCGCGCTGATGGAGTTCTTGCTGGCTTGTCGCCAGCACGCGGGCTGCTTCCCGGGATGGGGGCACGAGTTTCCTCCCGACCTTTGACCTTTAAAAACCAACAGGTTTTCTTCCCTCTGTCGTGCAAAGACAGCTTCAGGCTCTGCTCGGTTATACAGACATTCACACCCTGGCCACAGGGCTAAAAATAGCCTCCTTCCTTTCTCTCTAGCTGCTTACACTTCCGCCCGATTCGACGCCGCTGCGCTGCAGCCCGGGCGGTAAGCGGGAGCAGAGAGTGAGCGAGCTCTGCCCCTGCAGCCCCGACGAGTCCTCCTCTTTCTCCACCTCGTCCTCTTTCTCCTCGTTCTCCACCTCCTCCTGTCGCTGCAGGAGAGCAGGCGAGCGGGTGTCGCGGAGCTGGGGCGGCCAGGCGGGACGCGCTGACCGGTGACCGCCAGAGGGAGCGCCGTCCGGGGCGGGGGCCTCGCTCGCGCAGCCTCTCCCATCTCCCGGTGCCATCCCGCTCCCGCACACAGGCTAATCAATCCCAATTCCGGGTGATTTTCATTTATTCACCCCCCTCCCTGGGCTCCAGGATGTTATTTTTAGTAGCAGAACTGCTATAAATATTTATAAAGGGCAGTGACTGGAATGAAGGGAGAGGCCTCGCTGCCGACTCTCGCCTCCCCCCACCCCCAACATGCACTCCCGCTGCAGACCCCGGCCCGCTGTTGGAGGGAGGACGGCTGCGCCGAGCCTGTCGTGGGCTCACCCACGGCCTCGATCAGAGTCACCTGGGAGCCTTGTGAGGTAGCAGTCGGGGTGAAGGAGCAGGGGTGGGGCGCTCTCCAGCACTCCCTTCGCACCCCCTTCTCCCTCCGTGACTCCCACTCCTGAAGGAGGTCGAGGCTCTCGTGGGAGCACCTTGCCCAGCAGCTAAGTGTGATAAGACCAGACATGAGGGGCTGGAGCAGCTGGGAACACTCCAGAAGTGCCAGAGCAGCAGGGAAAACGGGAGCCAGAGCTGGTGTGGAAAAAAAGCACTGCTCTGGGAGCCTCAGGAGAAACCCCGTGCCTGGGGAAGAGCCTGCGGCCGCCCGCCCCCGCCCCCCAGCAGCTATCATGCACTACGGAGCCCAGAATGTGACCAGCAATGAGCTGAGGCCCCAGGGATGCCAAGGCAGCTCTCTGAAAGAACATCTGTGACAAGGTGCTCCGATGGGGGTTGGGGGCGGGGGTCCCAGCCTGCCTGAAGGACTAGAGATGAGAGGAACCAAATGGAATGTCCTGGGGGACAGTCAGTGCCAACCAGTGGTGAGATTAGGTGTGGAAGGTCTAGGTAGGCTGGGGCCTCACAGAGGACACCAATGGGTGATTCGATGCCGCCTCTGCAATCCTGACTTCACACACCTAGTACCCTGCCCCTGAGGACAGGCAAGATCCCACTTCCTGATTCGTGTGGATTGCTTGCTTCTTAAAGAGTGCAGATACTCAAAGGAACAGATTTGAAGCACTAGTGGCTTCAAAACAGCCAAGGGCTTGGGCCAGGTGAGGTGCAGGTGTGAATAGCAGTGTCTCCTGGGCCCCCGCAGGCCTGACCACCTTCCAGCTGTCTCTTACTCTCTGCTTGGCCTTTGCCAAAGAGTACAGTCAGAGTCTTCAAACACAGGAAAGGCTCCAAACTTCCAGCCTCCCACTTTACCAGCACCCAGAAGATGCTAAGCAGACAGGAGAGAGCCACAGGGACTCCTCACATGTCTGGGTGGTCCATTTTCATATAAATTCTCAACAGTTGATTTATTTTCCAGCTGGAATATCTACCATTATATAAGGCCCCTGCTGTGCCTCCTGGCTGCTTGGCATCTGCTTTCGAATACAGACCCCTACCAGAAGCTTGAAGCTGGGTCCCTGTCCTTAACCCTGACCTGTAACAGGATACACCCTGTAGTGGGCACTTCCTTCCTAATTGCTTCATAACCATTTAGGAGCTGCTGCTGCTAAGTCTCCTCAGTCGTGTCCGATTCTGTGCAGTCCCAAAGACGGCAGCCCACAAGGCTCTGCCGTCCCTGGGATTCTCCAGGCAAGAACACTGGAGTGGGTTGCCATTTCCTTCTCCAATGCATGAAAGTGAAAAGTGAAAGTGAAGTTACTGAGCCGTGTCCAACTCTCAGCGACCCCATGGACTGCAGCCCACCAGGCTCCTCCATGAGATTTTCCAGGCAAGAGTACTGGAGTAGGGTGCCATTTCCTTCTCCGATTTAGGAGCTAGCCTACTTTAACCTGCTTCCCTGGTGGCTCAGATGGAAAAGAATCTGCCTGCAATGCAGGAGACCCAGGTTTGATCCCTGGTTCGGGAAGATCCCCTGGAGAAAGGAAATGGCTACCCTCTCCACTATTCTTGCCTGGAGAACCCCAAGGACAGAGGAGCCTGGCGGGCTATAGTCCATGAAGTTGCAAAGAGTCAGACATGACTGAGTGACTAAATACACACAAAAATGATCTTTTGAGAGAACTGGCGTATTCTGTCGGCATTGTGGGCCCCCTGGGCTGGTGCTGATCTGTAGCTAGGAAGACCCCTGGAGAGGTCCCAGAGGCATCCTGGGTCTCAAGGAAGTCGAGATCCCATCAGGTTCAGGTTCATAAATCCCAGCCATGCTGAGGTTCCATTTATTGTCACAGCCCTCTCCACTGCTGGGTGTGCTTCTTCCACCAGCAGACTCCCCCTGTTTTGCATTGCTTACGCCCTGCTCCTGTAGTCCATGACAGCTTCGGAAAGGTACAGTTGCTATGGTAATGCCCAGAGCCATCTGAATTCCTGCTGCACCTTCTGGAAGATGAGGATTTGTGAGGAGCCGTGTAGTAGATTCTAAACCTAGCCTTTCCTGACCACCTCTGTCAGGGGTCAGGTGACTGCTGGAGGTGGAGCGGGGACGTGGGTAACCCACCTTCCTTGGGCAGACATTCTATCACTGCAAGCTGTGTGCAACTGGACAGGTCCTCCACGTGTGGATCAGAAAACCAAGTGAGCCTCTTACTGGGGGGTTTTAGGTGTAAGAGACAATGCCGGTGGCCCACAAACTTAGTATCCCCCACGGGCTTATTAAAATAGGGAGAGCTGGGTCCCACCCCCAGAGTACCTGGGGCAGAGCCAGAGAATCTGCCTTTCTAACGAGCTTCTGAGTGATGGTGGTGGTGATGGTGTTGAGGTCCAACCACAATGTGAGGACCGCCATACTAGGAGGGAAAAGCATATCACTGCAAGAAACCACGGCCAGTCAGGTGGAGAAGGGACAGCATTAATTGTCTATTGTGGAGAAAGAGAGACTTCCCTTCTGGGAGGGCTCTGCTGTCACATTTCTTGGCCAGGATACCAGAAGGACTGGTGATCCTAGGATGTTTCTTTTTGGTTCCCCACCACTCAACAAAGACCTTCCCCTATGAGTGAGGGTGGGGCAGCGTCATAGGTGAAGCCTTGAACTTGGAGAAGACCAGCCTCACAGATGCCTCGTGACTGAGTGAGTCCTACATGGTCTACAGTCTCAGTGTCTGGGCGACCAATACCCTGCCTGGCTCAGGAGGGAGGGAGAAGAGGGGAAGAAAGGCTGTTGCTGGCACTGAGCCCCCACCACTGGAGTTTTTACACCAAGATGCCTTCCCCAGAATGTTGTTTGGTCATCATGTCCGACTCTTCACGTCCCCATGGACTGAAGCACACCAGGTTTCCCTGTCCTTCACCATCTCCCAGAGTTTGCTCAAGTTCATTGCATCAGTGATGCTATCCAACTATCTCATCCTCTGTCATGCTCTTCTTCTGCTTTCAGTCTTTCCCAGCATCAGGGTCTTTTCCAGTGAGTCAGCTCTTTGCATCAGGTGGCCAAAATATTGGAGCTTCAGCATCAGTCCATCCAATGAGTATTCAGGGTTGATTTCCTTTTAAGATTGACTGGTTTGATCTCTTTGCTGTCCAGGAACTCTCAAGAGTCTTCTCCAGCACCACAGTTCAAAAGCATCAATTCTTTGGTGCTTTGCCTTTTTTATGGTCCAGCTCTCAAAACTGTGCATAACTACCAAAGCCTTGACTGTATGGACCTTTGTCGGAAAAGTGATGTCTTTGTGTTTTAACACACTGTCTAGGTTTGTCATAACTTTCCTGGCATGAAGCAGTCATCTTCTAATTCCCTTCCCTAGAATGTAAATACTGTATTCTCCACTAAATGATGTTCAGGCCCCAGCTGGGCTGCTTACCTTCAGCCTATGTGAAACTCCTGTTCCCATGGGTATTGTTGTAAGAGAGAAAATGATGAGTAGAGAACCTGATGGGGCTTCCCAGGTGACGAATTGGAAAGAATCTACCTGCCAATGCAGGAGATGCAGGGTTCAATCCCTGGGTCGGGAAGATCCCCTGGTAGAGGAAATGGTAACCCGCTCCAGTATTCTTGCATGGGATGTCACATGAACAGAGGAGCCTGGTGGGCTACAGTCCATAGGTTTGCAGAGTCGGACACAACTGAGCAAGATCAGGAGAGAACCTGATTGACATTGCAGGCCCTCTTCTCAGTTACAAATAGTACTAATAAGTGCCAAGGATTCTGACATCTTCTCTGCACACTTAGCCTTGCCTGGCTAATGAGGTCTCTAGGGGAGGGGCTTGGTGACTCTCCCACCAACCGTGTTGGCAAACAGGTGGAGGATATTCTGGCATCATCTCCCCCGCCTCCTGCCTTATGACAGGACAGTTTTGGTAGAGCCTGGTGTGAAAAAATGGACATCAAATCAGTTTCCCAATTTTAGAAAGCACTGTTGCTGGCTGCTGCTGCTGCTGCTAAGTCGGTTCAGTTGTGTCTGACTCTGTGTGACCCCATGGACTGCAGCCTACCAGGTTCCTCTGTCCACGGGATTTTCCAGGCAAGAGTACTGGAGTGGGTTGCCATTGCCTTCTGTTAATTTCCCTGAATATTCATTGGAAGGACTGATGCTGAAGCTCCAATATTTTTGGCCATTGGATGTAAAGAGCTGACTCATTGGAGAAAACCCTAATGCTGGAAAAGATTGAAGGCAGGAGGAGAAGGGGACGACAGAGGATGAGTTGGTTGGATGGCATCACCAATTCAATGAACATGAGTTTGAGCAAACTCCAGGAGATGGTGAAGGATAGGAAAGCCTGGCATGCTGCAGTCCATGGGGTCGCAAAGAGTTAAACATGACTGAGCAACTAACAACAGTTAGTGTCCCAGCTCTGTGAAGGTTTGGGTGGGTGTGACTGCTTACATTTATAACATGTAGAATCCCTAAAGAAGACCATGAGGAAAACTGGGACTTACTGGAGTGGGGGTGGGCGTCCTTTGAAGAGGCAGAGTCCAGAGAGCCACGCTTGAATTTCTGAGACCACGCTCTAAGCAGAGCCTAGCACTGCTAAAGGTAGAGATGGAACATGTAGCCTAGCATGGGACTGTCATTCATTCTAGAAGATACTTGATGAGCACTCTGTGCTGGGCACCAGATGCCCTCCTCAGGTCTTCAGGCCTCACTGAATGCAGGATCTCAGAGGTTAAGGTTGAAGCCTGGTCTGAGGTCATAACTAGGGTGAGTAGGGGAGTGAGCTTGGAGGGATTACATTGCCCTCTGAAGCCCGTCAGCTTTGGGATGGTGAGTGCTGCCTGAGGCCACTGCCAGGAGGAAGGGAAATGGTCACCTAGAAGTGTGCATCTCTGGACCTGTGACGGGGAGAGGAAAATGGAAAAAGACCTGGAAGCTAAGGGTCATGACTAATGTGTATTTTATAGCACCAGGGGCCCAGGCATACTACCAACGAATAAGGAGGTCATTCACAATCAGTTATAACCTGAATCCTCTGCAGCCCCAGCAAGTGTCCTCAGACACACTTCACCCAGCTTTATTAGAAGTGCACAGAAACCTCAGGACATGGGCACACACACACTCCTTTGCTCTTGCAACCTGACTTGCAAAGTTTAGGTGTCAAGTGCTACTGTTTTCTCTGAAAGTAGAGCCTTAGATTCGGCACCTGACTTGGGGCTGGGAGAGCACCTACACAGCAGGCGTCCAGACCACTTGTGTATGCTGGGCTTTCCATTCAGGTCGCAGCTCAGGGGTAATGCCTTCAGCCCCATGCCTGATCCGAAGGCCTCAATCACTTTAGTCTCTTTCCCTCCCCACAGAGTTGGCATCCTTGCCCACCAGGCACTCAGCCCCTCACTGAAGAAGAACTGTCTGTGGGATCTAAAAACCTCTAGAAATCCTCCCTAGGAATCCCAGGCCAGGTGGTCCAGGCCCCTCCAGGCTCCTCCCTCCTCTGCAGAGCCTGACCACCACTGGGGGGCGATAGGCAGTGTGGCTTTGGTTCATCTCATCAACCCCATGGAAATGGACTTCCCTGGTGACTCAGTGGTAAGGAATCTGCCCATAATGCAGAAGACGTGAGTTTGATCCCTGAGTCGGGAAGATCCCCTGGAGAAGGAAATGGCAATCCACTCCTGTATTCTTGCCTAGAAAATCCCATGGACAGAGGAGCCTGGCGGGCTATGGTCAACAACTTAGCAAATAAACAACAACAATCAACCACCTGAGGAACTCTGCCCTCCTAGGCCTCTCCTTAAGGGGTAGGTCTTCTGGAAGAAACATGCCCCAGGACTAGGGAGGCCAGGATGGAAGGGCAGCTCTGGGAAAGGCAGCTGGGCACAGATGCTGCTTGGGAGGGAGTCTGGTGGGGGGGGTCAGCCAGCCAGTCTAAGGTTCCCCCTGGATCAGGGCCCCCAAATGGGAGTCAGGCTGAGGGTGAGGAAGAAGGACTCCAGGCTTGGGATCCTCCTAGGTCCCCCTCTTCCCCGACTGTGGGCACTGTTTGTCCTGCTTTCCTCATTGCCTTGGCAACCACCCTGGGGTCACCCTCTGCGGCCAGCCTGTCCTGGAAGCCCAGGGCCAGGCTCTTGCCATCAGAGGAGGGGAAGGGAGAATGGGATGTACGGGCACAGCAGGGTGACCTGGGAGAGGAAAGTGCAAGAGGAAGACAGTCCAAGAGGATGGGGAGAGAGGCGGAGTGTGAGGTGAGGGGGATCGGCCAAGGAGAGGCTGGGAGGAGGTGGGGTGGCATGATTCACCTGCCGAGTTCTAGGCAGAGGTCAGCTCATTCCTTTTCCCTGCTGTTGCCACAGCCCACCAGGCCCCTCTGTCCTTGGAACTTTCCAGATAAGAATACTGGGGTGGGTTGCCATTTCTTACTCCAGGGGATCTTCCCAACCCAGGGATTGAACCCATGTCCCTTCCATCTCCTGCACTGGCAGGGCAGATTCTTTCCCACTGCTCCACCTGGGAAGCCTCACTAGCCCCCACATTTTGCCCTAATTATCCTTACTGGCTTTCCACCCCAGCTTGGGCTGGGAAAGGGGACTGCCCATGCCTTTCTTGGGACCTCGACCCCTAGGGCGGCCCCTGCTGTAGGGCAGGCCTTGGCCCTGGAAGGCAGAGGCCTTATCTCCCCATCCCTCCCTCCTCCTCACATCCCAGCCCTGACCCCAGCCACTGCAGCCTCAGGAGGGGGCTATGGAATTTCCCTAGGGGTTGTCTGGTTCAAGGAGTCGCTTATCTCCCCGCCTTTAGCCATCACTGAAGAGTGGAGGGAGTTAGACTGGGGTCACTGGGAGGCCTCTAGAGCCAAACTTTACAAACCATGGGTTTAATGCCAGGGTGGAGCTGGGAGAGGCCCTTGTTTAACATTTCTGTTTGCCAAGGCTGACCCTGACCTGCCCGTGGCCCACCTCACCTAGCTGCTAACTGGTCTCTTCCTGCCCCCATTTTATGATGGAGATTGGGTCTTTCTTCCCCAGACAACTCCCTGGACAAGGTCACTGTCTCGATGTGTTGTGTACACACAGAGCTACCCTCACAAAGGCCTTTTGGCTCTGCACACACAGGCACAACCTGGAGGAACTCAGAGCCCGCCAGCCCCAGGCCCCATGTCTGGAGAGCACTGTCAAGGCCTGTGAAGAGGTTCAAACTAAGGAAATGGAAACCAACCAACAGAGCAACTTAAAGGCATCTAGGAGGGAATAAGTGAAGGAAAACACTAGAACAGAAAACAAGACAGTTAACGCACATAATCGGCTGTAGCTAGTGTGTTAGATGCTTGAATGTCCAGCTTACTGATGCTGCTGGGTGATGAACCAGGTGGGCTTCTTCAAGAGGGCTTTGCTCTAAAAGGAAGGGGAGGAGCATACAGTAAGTGCTTGCTGTGTGCCAGGTGTGTTCACACATGTGATCTTTGGTGTCCTTGCCCAACAAAGCTGCGATGTAAGTTCATCAGTTCAGAGGAGGATGGCTCTGAGAGGCCAAGTAACGTCCCAGATCACACAGCTGGGAAGTGACAAGTCCAGCCCTCTGCTTGACTGTGATGTAACTGCACTTCCCATACTATCACACTGCTGACATGGCAGAATTTCAGCAAAATTTCAAGGAAGAGGAAGAATATCCCAAGTGTGGGAGAGGAAGAGGAGGGAGATTGCTCCAGGAAGGGGCATGGGGAATCAGTTGCCTGAAGGAGAGCCTGACTTACCTGCTTGAAAAGTCACAGTTGAGATATAATTGCCCAGATTTGCTGATATTTAAGACAAAAATTCTTAACCAAGATAGTATCTCTAATTCCTACTGCCACCTCCACCTCTGGGCATAACCCTTCCCCTAGGCTTCTCAGTTAGTTCAATTCAGTCCCTCAGTCGTGTCCAACTCTTTGTGACCCCATGAATCACAGCACACCAGGCCTCCCTGTCCATCACCAACTCCCGGAGTTCACTCAAACTCATGTCCATCGAGTTGGTGATGCCATCCAGCCATCTCATCCTCTGTCAATGCAAATAGAACCTATACCTGCCATGGACAGTTGGGTTTGTTTTCCCCAAAAAACAGGCTCTGTGAGACGAAATCCAGCACAAAGAGAATGTTAGATGCCTTTCTGGGCACATTGACCTAACTGACGACTTTACCTAAAGGGTACGGCAGCTCCACTATCCCCTGTCCACAGATGAGACAGCTGGAACAAGAGAGGCATTCTGCCACAGACACGGGTGGCAGGTGGCGGGGACTAGATCTCAGGCAGGCTGTCTCCAGAGGGACGTCCTAAGCCCCATGTTCTGCCTCGCTGGCTAACAGACACTGATTGAGCCAGAGTTCTGGGCCTGGTGCTGGGCTGCGCACTTTCCACATGCCATCTCATGCAGGCAGGGAAGGAAGAGGCGGAGTCTTGGCCTCCGGTTCAACTGGGTGGCCTTTCCCCAGGCCCACTCTGCAGTTTGCAAGTAATGTTTAGGGCTCCTCCGTTTCCACCCTGATCTTGCAGGACAGGATTGGAAGGTCCCCGTCCACCTATCAGATTCAGCTCTGACCAGGCCTCACACTGAAGGGCTTACAGCAAGAGCCCTGAGTGGCAGAACCCCACCCCGCCCACCTCATCTATGGAGAGGGACCTCAACAGGAACTTTTTTCTCTTTTGGCCAAACTGCATGGCATGGAGGATCTTAGTTCCCTGACCTGGGATCAAATCCACGCCCCCTGCATTGGAAGCATGGAACCTTGACCACTGGACTGCCAGGAAGTCCCACCAACAGGAACTCAATTGTTAGCCCCACAGAGACACTGTGATGTTGCTACTGCTATTCACAGTCAGAGCAAGTCAGAAGATTGAAGAGCGTGAACAAATGGTCTTGACCCAGGAAACTGACGTCAAGGAAATTGAACGGTTCAGGACCACATAGGGAGGTGATGGAGAAGCTCTTGGAGGAAGTGTTGGTCCTTCCAGGCCTTTTTTTAAAAAAAATTTTACGCTTAATTTTTAAAAATTCTGGTGAAGGACATTATCATTGTGTAACCTTCATTCTAGAAAGTAATTCAGAGAGATGATGTCAGAAACCATATTCCCAAGGCCAGCCCTGTCATGTGGTAACCTGTGAGCCATACCACCCCTGGAGCTTTAAATATATCTACCAAAAGGCTTCTGTGAGTGCATTTCTCAGTATGCAGGCTTCCTTCTGTTAACATGCACCAAGGGAACTTGGTCCCACTCTTTAGATCATCCTGGATGTTAGGATGGGGCGTTTAAGGATGCTTCTCCAAGAGAACATACCAATCATTCCACACCTAACTTTACATCCTGTTCTTAGGTGAATCCTTGAGCATTCACCCTTCCTACCAAAGCCATGTCACAAAGCATCCTCCTTAGCAGACAATGAGGTTTCTATCTAATCACCAGACTTTCCCAACCACAAGAGATAGAATCCCCTATGGAGGGTAAATGATATTCACCCTCCCAGAGGAAAGTCTGCCTGGAGCCCTGTCATCCAGTGATTGACCTGAACTAACTTGGCAAAATAGAGTGGATTCCAACCCCTCGCCCCCGCCCCCCGCCCCCAACTTGGGCTTCCCTGGTGGCTCAGTGGTAAAGAATCTGCCTGTAATGCAGGAGATGGGGGTTCGATCCCTAGGTTGGGAAGATCCCCTAGAGAAGGAAATGGCAACCCATTCCAATATTCTTGCCTGGAGAATCCCATGGACAGAGGAGCCTGGCGTGGACAGAGGAGCCAATGCAAGGGGCAGGGGTCCATGGGGCTGCAAAAGAGTCAGACACGACTTAGCGAATAATCAGCAACCCTCCTCTCTGCTTCTTTTAAGAATCTTCCAAGGTTAGAGGGGTAAATAGGTACATCTTACATTAAAATAGAGTTCCTAGGAATTCCCTGGCTATCCAGGGGTTAGGACTCTGCACTTCCATGGGTTCCATCCCTGGTTGGGGAACTAAGATCTCGAGTGCCACACACACTATGTGGCAAAAAAAAAAAAAAAAAAAAGTTCCTAATTTGTCATCTACACTGGGTCATATATGTAAAATATGCCCTCAAAAGGCTACAGCTGAGGGGACTTCCCTGGCAGTCCAGGGGTTAAGACTCTGCACTTCCAATGCAAGGGTGCATGTTCTATACCTGGTTGGGGAACTAAGATCTCACGTGCTTCGAGTAGCGGGGCCAAAAAATAAAAAACGAAGTCAGATTGTTCTGAAAAAAAAGGTTACCTCCGAAGATGGGAGGGTATACATGGGGAAAAGGCAATCATACAGAGTGATACTTATTAATTACCAGACACCATACAGAGAAGTCTTGAGGGAATCAGAGAAGGAAGAAGAGTTCAGTTCAGTTCAGTTCAGTTCAGTTCAGTCACTCAGTCGTGTCCGACTCTTTGCGACCCCATGAATCGCAGCACACCAGGCCTCCCTGTCCATCACCAACTCCCAGAGGTCACTCAGACGCACGTCCATCGAGTCCGTGATGCCATCCAGCCATCTCATCCTCTGTCGTCCCCTTCTCCTCCTGCCTCCAATCCCTCCCAGCATCAGAGTCTTTTCCAATGAGTCAACTCTTTGCATGAGGTTGCCGAAGTACTGGAGTTTCAGCTTTAGCATCATTCCTTCCAAAGAAATCCCAGGACTGATCTCCTTCAGAATGGACTGGTTGGATCTCCTTGCAGTCCAAGGGACTCTCAAGAGTCTTCTCCAACACCACAGTTCAAAAGCATCAATTCTTCAGCACTCAGCCTTCTTCACAGTCCAACTCTCACATCCATACATGACCACAGGAAAAACCATAGCCTTGACTACACGGACCTTAGTCGGCAAAGTAATGTCTCTGCTTTTGAATATACTATCTAGGTTGGTCATAACTTTTCTTCCAAGGAGTAAGTGTCTTTTAATTTCATGGCTCCAATCACCATCTGCAGTGATTTTGAAGCCCAAAAAAATAAAGTCTGACACTGTTTCCACTGTTTCCCCATCTATTTCCCATGAAGTGATGGGACCTGATGCCATGATCTTCGTTTTCTGAATGTTGAGCTTTAGGCCAACTTTTTCACTCTCCACTTTCACTTTCATCAAGAGGCTTTTTAGTTCCTCTTCACTTTCTGCCATAAGGATGGTGTCATCTGCATATCTGAGGTTGTTGATATTTCTCCCGGCAATCTTGATTCCAGCTTGTGCTTCTTCCAGCCCAGCGTTTCTCATGATGTACTCTGCATATAAGTTAAATAAGCAGGGTGACAATATACAGCCTTGACATACTCCTTTTCCTATTTGGAACCAGTCTGTTGTTCCATATCCAGTTCTAACTGCTGTTTCCTGACCTGCATACAGATTTCTCAAGAGGCAGGTCAGGTGGTCGTTCAACCATAGGTAAATAAAATAATACCCAAATATGAAATAACAGAAATAACATATTGTCTCTTATTACACAAACTCATTCCTTCACTGGCTCACACGGCCTGTCCAAGGCTGCTTTTAGCTAGAGTTCTTGTACAGGGAGTTCTTTCACTGTTTCCTACACTTGTAAGATCTTACATGTGCCTAGTGCATCTTTGTTTTAAAAAAAAACCACATACTAAAAACTACTTTTGAAGCAAAACCTTCCTCCTGGGATACAACTTTTCCTTCGCTGGCCCTTGCTTTCGAAGTGGCGCGTACCCTCCTCTGGGCCAACGTGCCTCTTCTGAGGTCTCTTTCAGGCAGGAGGCCTGTGGGGTGTCAGCGTGCCTTGCCTGTTTTCAATTAAACCCCTCAAGTCAAAGTGGAGTCAACGCCTTTAGCAAGGTGATTTTCCAAAGGGGTGATCTTATTTTGAACCAACATGTCAAAACACAACCAACTCAACCTGCAACACACACAAAGCAAATAAATACATCTGTTTGCGGATTTACCTGAAAAAATCACAAGGGCAAAGCAAGATGGAGAGGGCCCACAGGGCTTCCAGGGAGGGAGGGGGATCTCTTTCAGTTTCCCTCATGATGTGGTGGTGCTGGGGGGGGGGGGGTGGGGAGTGGTGAAGAAAGGGCAGCACGAACCTGTGTCCTGGCCTCAGGGTGCTCAAGACCAGACTCAAACCCAGGACACTGTATAGGAGACAGGGATCAAGACCATCCCCATGGAAAAGAAATGCAAAAAAGCAAAATGGCTGTCTGGGGAGGCATTACAAATAGCTGTGAAAAGAACAGAAGCAAAAAGCCAAGGAGAAAAGGAAAGATATAAGCATCTGAATGCAGAGTTCCAAAGAATAGCCAGAAGAGATAAGAAAGCCTTCTTCAGCGATCAGTGAAAAGAAATAGAGGAAAACAACAGAATAAGAAAGACTAGAGATCTCTTCAAGAGAATTAGAGATACCAAGGGAACATTTCATGCAAAGATGGGCTTGATAAAGGACAGAAATGGTATGGACCTAACAGAAGCAGAAGATATTAAGAAGAGGTGGCAAGAATACACAGAAGAACTGTACAAAAAAGAGCTTCACGACCCAGATAATCATGATGGTGTGATCACTCATCTAGAGCTAGACATCCTGGAATGTGAAGTCAAGTGGGCCTTAGAAAGCATCACTACGAACAAAGCTAGTGGAGGTGATGGAATTCCAGTTGAGCTGTTTCAAATCCTGAAAGATGATGCTGTGAAAGTGCTGCACTCAATATGCCAGCAAATTTGGAAAACTCAGCAGTGGCCACAGGACTGGAAAAGGTCAGTTTTCATTCCAATCCCAAAGAAAGGCAATGCCAAAGAATGCTCAAACTACCGCACAGTTGCACTCATCTCACATGCTAGTAAAGTAATGCTCAAAATCCTCCAAGCCAGGCTTCAGCAATATGTGAACCGTGAACTTCCTGATGTTCAAGCTGGTTTTAGAAAAGGCAGAGGAACCAGAGATCAAATTGCCAACATCCGCTGGATCATGGAAAAAGCAAGAGAGTACCAGAAAAACATCTATTTCTGCTTTATTGACTATGCCAAAGCCTTTGACTGTGTGGATCACAATAAACTGTGGAAAATTCTGAAAGAGATGGGAATAACAGACCACCTGACCTGCCTCTTGAGAAATCTGTATGCAGGTCAGGAAGCAACAGTTAGAACTGGACATGGAACAACAGAATGGTTCCAAATAGGAAAAGGAGTACGTCAAGGCTGTATATTGTCACCCTGCTTATTTAACTTATATGCAGAGTACATCATGAGAAACGCTGGACTGGAAGAAACACAAGCTGGAATCAAGATTGCCGGGAGAAATATCAACAACCTCAGATATGCAGATGACACCACCCTTATGGCAGAAAGTGAAGAGGAACTAAAAAGCCTCTTGATGAAAGTGAAAGTGGAGAGTGAAAAAGTTGGCCTAAAGCTCAACATTCAGAAAACGAAGATCATGGCATCAGGTCCCATCACTTCATGGGAAATAGATGGGGAAACAGTGGAAACAGTGTCAGACTTTATTTTTTGGGGCTCCAAAATCACTGCAGATGGTGATTGCAGCCATGAAATTAAAAGAGGCTTACTCCTTGGAAGAAAAGTTATGACCAACCTAGATAGTATATTCAAAAGCAGAGACATTACTTTGCCGACTAAGGTCCGTGTAGTCAAGGCTATGGTTTTTCCTGTGGTCATGTATGGATGTGAGAGTTGGACTGTGAAGAAGGCTGAGTGCTGAAGAATTGATGCTTTTGAACTGTGGTGTTGGAGAAGACTCTTGAGAGTCCCTTGGACTGCAAGGAGATCCAACCAGTCCATTCTGAAGGAGATCAGTCCTGGGATTTCTTTGGAAGGAATGATGCTAAAGCTGAAACTCCAGTACTTCGGCAACCTCATGCAAAGAGTTGACTCATTGGAAAAGACTCTGATGCTGGGAGGGATTGGAGGCAGGAGGAGAAGGGGACGACAGAGGATGAGATGGCTGGATGGCATCACGGACTCGATGGACATGAGTCTGAGTGAACTCTGGGAGTTGGTGATGGACAGGGAGGCCTGGTGTGCTGCGATTCATGGGGTCGCAAAGAGTCGGACACGACTGAGTGACTGAACTGAACTGAATGAGAAGACATCCACTTCACCTGGTTCCTCATCCTCGCCCACTGCAGACGCTGGCCGCCCGGGGAAGGGTGTCTGGCCCCAATGGACACGGGCATTAGAGGCTGGGAAGGTGACACTCACTCCTCAACCCCACAGCAGGCTGGCACCTCATGGGGTGGGGGTGAGCGGGTGACCCACATGGACCCCGGCACTTGCTCCCACCCCAGTCTCCTCTGCCAGCTTTGTCCTCTGGGGAAGGAGAGCTCTAAGGAATATAGCACCCCAGGGGCCGAGTCCTTATCATTTGGACTCTCTGTCCACAAAGAGACACTCTGTGGACTGAATTGGAGGGTTTAACATAGGGTGGCTTAAAGTCATTTTCTTTGGCCCCAAGGTATTTTTAAAACAATTTAGTGGGTTGCAAATGGTGAAATAGCTGAAGATTTCATAGAAAAATCCAGATTTACAGCTTCTCTTCTCTGGAAAAGTTAGAATATCTGGCTGTACTGGTCCCACCATTCCCCCATGGCAACAAGCCTGCTCAAGACCCTCTGGAAACTTAGATACCCTCCTCTCTCATGGCCACAACTATGTGCCCTGGGGCGCTGCTCTCGGCCAGGCACGGCTCTTCTTGCCCGAGGGCGGGTTCCCACATCCTCTGAAGCCCCAGCCAGACAACTCCCTCCCCACCCCTCCGCCCACCCCCCCCCCCCACCCTGCGGCAATTCCCAAGCAGCAGCCCACAGGGGCTCTTTCTCTGACTCTGAGGATTTATACGGAAAAACTGCAGTAATGCAAAGTGATGCTTGCATGCATGCATGTGAATTCACTTCAGTTGTGTCTGGCTCTTTGCAACCTTGTGGACTGTACCCTGCCAGGCTCCTCTGTCCATGGGATTCTCCAGGCAAGAATATTGGAGTGGGTTGCCATGCCCTCCTCCAGGGGATCTTCCCAACCCAGGGATCGAACCCACATCTCTTATGTCTCCTGCACTGGCAGATAGGTTCTTTACCACTAGCACTATCTGGAAAGCCCAATGTGATGTTTATTAACTATCGAACACAAGGCAAAAAAAAGTGTTAAGGGAATCAGAGAAGGAAGAAGAGTTCAACCAGGTAAATAAAATCGTACCTAAAAATAAAATAACAGGAGCAACATACCCTCTCTTATTACACGAACTCAATCCTTAAACTGACTCACACACGGCCTGTCGAAGGCTGCTTTTAGATGGACTTCCAGTGAGTTCTCTTACTGTTTCCTGTGCTTGTAAGATCTTAAATATGCCTGGTCCACTCCATTTGCATCTTTGTTTTTAAAAAACACATACTACAAACTATTTTTCAAGCAAAACCTAAAATCATTTGTACTTTGCTGCTCCTTTCTACAGTGTGACCTCAGGTCACACCTTATTCTCTGCATCTACAAAATGAGAAGATACTATTAACCCGTGTGGTTGTTTATAAGGATTATATTGAAACGGGAGACCATTGAAAGAGTGTTGGCACATAGCATACAGTCAATAGCAGTTACTCTCCTTCCTTCCTCTGACACTCCAGGTGCTGCCCCTTCAACTGCTTCAGCCTCAGAGAAAAGTTCTTGAACAACCCCCAGCCCGACCCCCACCACCAGCCAGGCCCCTCCTGGACTCACAAGTGAGAGGCTGCAGTGATGGAGATGCAGGAACCAAGTGCTGCCAGGGCCTGAGCCCCACACCTGTGGCTCAGCGTCACCTCAGGGAGTCTCCCTGGGGCTGGTGAGAGCTGTTTAGGCTTGGGGCGCTGATTCATCTCCCTTGCACAGACACGGGAAGGGCCACCTTCAGAGGTCAGAGGAGGTGTTCAGAATGCTGAGCCAAACTTCTACCCCCACTGTAGCCTTCAATCACAGCAACAAAACAAAACAAAACAAAACAAAACACTTTCAGGGGTGGAGGGCTAATATGGGAGTGCCCAGGTAGGTCCAAGACAGGCTGGGGAGGGCCACCTCACCCCCTCCACCAAGTACATCCCTCCCCGGGAACTAACTGTCGCTCCATGGGTGATGCAGTGTTTTCAAGCCTTTGAAACACCAAGTTCTTCCTCAGCCCCTTCTCTCAGGGCCAGAAGCTGGTTTGCCCTGGACGACAGAGCGCTCTTGGAACAACTTACCCTTCGCCGGAGGAGGTGTCAGGCTCTCACCGCTACAGTGAGACTGAGGGAGGGTTCTCTGCAGACCAAGAAGAGTCTGCTTCTTTTACTCACTTAACAGATATCTGTTGAGCAACTACTGCCTGCCAGACATATTCCAGGCCCTGGGCATACAGTAAAGACAGAGACAGGGTGCCTGCCCTCGGGAAGTTCACATTTTAGGGCAGGAGACAGACAGTGAACAATTGTGGGAGGACAGGAGGTGGTAAATGCTCAAGGGGGAAAGTGTGGTGAACGTTTACAGAGTGAGTCATGGGGGGAGGTCATGCATGAGCTCTTCTGGGTGTAGGTCTCTGCCCCTCCTTTTTAGGTGAACAAAGAGAAAACACACACTACCCTTGGCAGGAAATTCCCCTGGTAGGTCTCTAGTTGAGAACAGACTCTCTTGTCTTCGCCGCTTATGATTTTTTGGGTTATGTCCCACCGTGGCCAGGACCCTGAACCAGACTCTTCCAGCAGCTAATCCAGCCTCAGACTAACATCTTTCTGCCAACTTCCCCTCCCCTACTCTTGCCTCTTCAGGCCACCCCTGGGTTCTGGACTCCAGGCCTTTGTTTTACTCCCTGGTGGTTTTTGTCCATTTGTTCTGCCCATCCTTCTCTGACCATCTTCTCCAGTAACAAAGTTTCCCCATCACGTCCAGTCCCAGTAGATGACTTTCTACTTTGTAGCAAGAAAAGAATATTCTGGAAATTACACACTTTCAGTGTTTTCCTCCACCCTGACCAACCACAAGGCCAGGTAGCCCCTCTTGGCTGCCCCTGGATATCCCCCAAACCACCTCCGAACGCCTTCTCCTCCCCAGCTTCCCCACCTTCACAAGAGAGCCCAGTGGGTCTTCTGAAATGAGACCAATTTAGCTTCAGTCTGTGGAGTGGCTCTGCAGCCACTGCACTCAGTACTGCTGCTGCTGCTGTTGCTGCTGCCGCTAAGTCTATTCAGTCGTGTCTGACTCTGTGCGACCCCATAGATGGCAGCCCACCAGGCTCCCCCGTCCCTGGGATTCTCCAGGCAAGAACACTGGAGTGGGTGGCCATTTCCCTCTCCAATGCATAAAAGTGAAAAGTGAAAGTGAAGTCGCTCAGTCGTGTCCGACTCAGGGATCTGACTCATGGACTGCAGCCCACCAGGATCCTCCGTCCATGGGATTTTCCAGGCAAGAGTACTGGAGTGGGGTGCCATTGCCTTCTCCGACACTCAGTACTACACTTCCTCAAAACTCCTGCTCCTCTCCCAGGCACCAGCCACTTCTCATTATTGGCGCAAAGCAGTTTTTCAATTTGACATGTGTGTGTAATCACTGATTTGTGTCTGTGAGCTGCTTGA
The DNA here is from genome assembly GCF_032405125.1 of Capricornis sumatraensis. Classification (NCBI taxonomy): domain Eukaryota; kingdom Metazoa; phylum Chordata; class Mammalia; order Artiodactyla; family Bovidae; genus Capricornis; species Capricornis sumatraensis. Next base: position 32,707,864 of record NC_091069.1, on the reverse strand, counting down.
GGGAGGGCCCAGGTCTGTTTTGTTCACCAGTGACTGCAAAAACCCTGCTCAACATCAGATAGAAAGTGGAAGCTTAACAAACAGTTGTCAGATGTGCAAATAAAATATACCCACAAGTACAATTAAATTGGTAATATACATACAACAGTCAAAGATTAAGGAAACAAAAAAGAAGTGCGTTTTGGCTGAGTGGCAGACCCTAACCTTAGGTCCCTTATAACGATATATTTATTACAAGTGGGTCTGACCAAGAATTTCTCCTGGTGTGTCAATTTATGGGGCAACATATTAAGAGATGAAAAATTGAAACTCAGATAATCGTAAAGAAAAAATAACATTACACACCCTCAGGTAACTGTAAAACCAAACATATCACACACATACTTCCTCCTGCCTAGTTCAGGGGCTTTGACTGGGTGCTGTCCCGAGGACCTGCTCGGGACACGAAAAGAAAGCAAGAGCAAGTCCAACCAATCAGAAGTCAGCACCTACAGAGCCCCGCCCCTCCACATGGGTGACAGACAGCAGGCCCCGCCCCAGTCCAGCGCCACCTGGAGGTCTAGGGGGACAAATGCGGCGCCTGCCGGGAGGCGGATCTATCTGCCAGGCGGAGCGCGCTGAGCTGGCCAGGCGGAGCGCGCTGAGCTGGCCAGGCAGGGTCTCCGTGGTCTGCAAAGATAAGGCCTCCGCCCAACTCTAGTCAGGCGGCTCACGGGGCAGCTGTGGGGGTCATTGAGGGCGGAGCCGCTGAGGCGCGGTAGACAGCTGTTAACCTGTTCACTCAAGAGGCTTTTCCCACAACTTTCTGCTACTTCCTGTTGTTAATTATCCCTACTTGACCAGAAGAATGGGTGTGATGAGGAAAAAGTGGCTCAGAAAAGGGACACAACAGCGGTTGTAAATGCTTCAATAACATCTCTTTTGGGCCCAACATCCATTAAGCAGAGTGGACCCGGAGAAGGGGTGATGCCCTCTCTCTGGTGCCCAGTCAGTGGGGCAGGGGTGTGGAGGCTGTCCCTCTCCAGCTGGTGGCCTAGACGTCCCTGGAGGAGCCCAGACTGCAGCGTTACACTCAGACCTCAAGGTCGGACAGCCAGCGTGTCTTCAGCTGCCCCGGCCCTGAATGGGCCTGACTAGGTGGCCATCCACAGAAGGCGATGGCACCCCACTCCAGTACTCTTGCCTGGAAAATCCCATGGATGGAGGAGCCTGGTGGGCTGCAGTCCGTAGGGTCGCGAAGAGTTGGACACGACTGAGCGACTTCACTTTCACTTTTCACTTTCATGCATTGGAGAAGAAAATGGCAACCCACTCAAGTGTTCTTGCCTGGAAAATCCCATGGATGGAGCAGCCTGGTAGGCTGCAGTCCATAGGGTCTCAAAGAGTTGGACACGATGGAGCAACTTCACTTTCACTTTTCATTTTCATGCATTGAAGGGAATGGCCACCCACTCCAGTGTTCTTGCCTGGAGAATCCCAGGGACGGGGAAGCCTGGTGGGCTGCCGTCTATGGGGTTGCACAGAGTCGGACACGACTGAAGCGACTTAGCAGCAGCAGCAGCAGGTGGCCATCAGCCCTGGTCTCTCCCTCAGGGTCAGGGCACAGAACTAAAATAATTGTCATTCACTTCATGTTCCTTGTTCCTAATTTGAAAGGAGGTCTGAGGTCACAACAGGGTAGCCTGTGTTGGGGTGAACTGGGCCAAACAGTGCTGGCACCCTTGAGAAATATTCTTTCCCTCTCCCATGTGGCCTAACACCCAACGCCTCTTATTTTCCCTCATTGTTTCAATTTCCTCTTAATTCCCTTGTCCCCAGAAACATGCAAACCCCAATGTTGGTCACAAAAACTGGCTCCCGTGGCCCAGTTTCTCCCCCCCAACACCAAGCCTCTTTTTCCCTCTTGTTGCTCTCCTGCCCTGTTCATGGACTCCAGTATCCCCAGGGCTACAGGTCATGTTCGGCTCCAGAGAATTAATTAGTTGTAGAATAAAAGGCTTGATCTCCAATAAAGAGATTTCAAGACATCTGGGGGCAAGTGGGTTTTCTGAATACTCTGGATGCAAGAACTTGGGATGCTATTAGGGGAGGCGACTGCAAGGGGAGAGGAGGGTAAGACTAGCGAGGACAGAGCTGGGAGCTCTAAGTCCCACACTCAGCGGGTGAGGACCCTGTGTCCAGTTTCGGCCATCTTCATGACTTGGAGAAGTCGTGGCTCCTCTGGGAAGCTCCATGTGGACGCACAGTGGAGCTGGGAGTCCGGGTCTGGTGCCACTTGGTCACTGAGTCACCAAGATGCCTCTCAGGGTCTCAGTGGTCTCCTTAAAAGTGGCACAACAATCACCAGCTTGAGTGCCTCTGGAATTGTAATTAGGATCTAATGAGAGCTTGATCTAAAAGCCCATCTGAAACATTATGTCCTATTGAGGGTATTTTCTTCATTCTTCTTTCCCCTTAGGTGACAACAAACAGAGAGGACCAGGGAGGCAACTAATAAGAGTACTCTGAGCTGCTTTTTAGAGTGCAAGGGATCTCCCAGCTCCCTGCTGGATCCTTGGGGTGGGGGGCGGCCATTTCTATTGTCCCTGGCCCTGATCCATGTTGGACTAGAACAGGAATTCAAGTGGGAAAGAGAGGCAGTCCTGGGGAGTGGAAGGGCTCTGGAGTTGGGTACTGTCCTCCCTCACCCTGAAGATGCTCCACTGCCTCCATGGTGAGTGCTGCTTGGTGGGATACAGGTGGTGAGCCAGGCTTCTGCTTCCCTTGCTCTGCTATGGGTGGGGCAAGGGATGGGAGGAGGAAACAGACCCATGAAAAGAATCAAGCTGGGACCTTCTGTGCCACACTGCAGAAAAGAGGGGTGGGACTCCTTAGTCTGCCCATGTCTCCCTGAAGTGCTGGGAACAGCTGGAATTTGGGTATCACCACCTGTCTTGCTCCATTCTGTCATCTGACTCTCACACCCTTCTAATACTGTCCTGTTAGGGCCCTCTGGGGGAAGTTCAGGTTTGTCTTTGCTCCTCTAGTAAGCTGCATCTCAGCTGGCTTCCTGGTATGGTGGTTTAGTCGCTAAGTCATGTCCAACTCTTTGCAATCCCATGGACCGTAGCTTGCCAGGCTCCTCTGTCCATGGGATTCTCTAGGCAAGAATACTGGAGTGGGTTGCCTTTCCCTTCTCCAGGGGATCTTCCTGACACAGGGATCGAATCGGGTCTCCTGCATTGCAGGCAGACTCTTAACTGACTGTGCTATGAGGGAAGCCGGCTTCCTAGTATGCAGACCCTTATATAATCCTCTCCCCTTGAGAGTGGGCTGGTCCTAATGAAGAAAGAAAGTGAAAGTTGCTCAGTCGTGTCCGACTATTTGCCACCCCATGGACTATACAGTCCATGGAATTCTCCAGGCCAGAATACTAGAGTGGGTAGCCTTTCCCTTCTCCAGGGGATCTTTCCAACCCAGGGATCAAATCCAGGTCTCCCACATTGCAGGCGGATTCTTTACCAACTGAGCCACAAGGGAAGCCATGAAGAGAACAGGGCAAAAGCATCTAAGACTCAGTTATAGAAATCTGTGATGGGACTTCCCCGGCGGTCCAGTGAGTAAGATTGCAAGCTTCCAGTGTAGAAGGGACAGGTTCAATCCCTGGTTGAGGAACTAAGATCCTGCGTGCTGCACAGTGTGGACAAATAATAATAATAATAATAATAAAAGTCTGTGTCCTCCATCTCTCCTGCACACTGTAGCACTCTCCTGTCCACTCTAAGAGCGAAACCATGGGCCATCTTGTGAGCTGCCCTGTGGGAGGCCCACAAGGCAAAGAACTAAGGGCATTCTCTAGCCAACAGCCCATGATGAACTAAGCCCGAGTCCAGCAACGTGTGAGAAACTGAATCCCATCAGCAACCACAGGAGTAAGCTTGGAAATGGACATTTCCCTATTAAAACTTGGAATGATTGCAGTCAGACACCTTGACTGCAGCCTGTGAGTGACCCTGAGCCCAAGGACCCCACCAAGCTACCTACAGATTCCTGACACACAGAAACTGTGAAATAATGTTGTTGTTTAAGCCACTAAGATTCGGGTTCATTTGTTATGCAGCATAGATAACAAATACACTTTCTCTTCAACCCTGTTGCTTCGTCAGTGCTAAGTCTCTTTGTCCTTGGCCTTCATTCACTCCTCTGGTTCACTCCACCGGTTCACTCCACCCCCACCCCATTCACTCCACCCTCACCCTGCTGCCCCTACCTCTCCAGGGCTCCTCCCTCTTGTCATTTCTCTCACCCCCTAATTGTGGTCTCCCCCAGCATCTGTCTGTGTACTCCCGGAGAGCCCCTTGCTCATTGCTTCAGTAATGAGTAAGCTCTGTGTTTACGGAGATATTCTTCCAGTCATTTCCCCCATTCCTCCCGCTCATCTGCATTCAGTTCCATTTCTCTTCTGGCCCCTGAATATATATTTTATCTAGATGTTACTATAACAACTCAAATCAGTTAATATGTTCCCCCTCGTCATGTCTGTTTTCAGTCAGCAATACATGTTCCCTTCAGAAGGCGGCTCAGAGCTTCCCTAGATCCCCCGCCACAGCTGAACACGAATCTCCTCTCTTCCCATCTGCCTCTCTTCAGCTGAGACTCACTTTCTTTACATGCGACTGCCTGTATTCCCTGGTGCGACTTGGTTACTTCCCTGGTCGCAGCTTTTTAACCTGTAGCTAAAAACTAGAAATAGCCCAGATGTTTTTCAACAGGTGGTACGTTTCCATGCCATGGACTACTACTCAGCAATAAAAATGAAAGCATTATTGATACATATAACAACTGATGGATCTCCATAGAATCATGTTGAATGAAAAAAAGCCAGCCCCCAAAGGTTATATACTGTACGACTCCAATTTATATAACACTATTTACATGTGAAAACTATGGAAATGGAGAACAGATGAGTAGCTGCCCAGGTGAGTAATTGGGGCAGGGGGGAGGCAGGGAAGAAGTGAGCATTATTGAAAGAGAGCAACGTGGGGAATCATGGGCCGATGGAAATATTCTGTACCTTGACCACGTCAGTGTCAATAACCTGCTTGTGATATTACACTTAAGTTTTGAGAGATGTTATCATTGGGGAAAACTGATAGACGGTATAGGGGATTTCTCTGTAGTAGTTCTTGTAATTGCATGTGAATCCAAATTGGCATCAAAAGAAAAAGTTTAATTAAGAAAAAACACCGCCTTGAGTTACATGGAACTCAACTTATAACCTAGAAAGTACATTACCTAGAAAGTACATTCATTCCTAGAAGGTATCAATGAAAAAAAAAAAAAACAACACTGCTTAAAAAATAATTTAATCATCTACAATTCTTTATTTTTATTTTTAAATTAAAAAATTTTTCAATTTTTTTGGCCACACCCCATGGCATATGGGATCTTAGTTCCCCATCAGGGATCAAACCCATGACCCCTGCATTGGAGGTGCAGAGCCTTAACCACTGGGCCACCTGGAAAGTCCCCATAATTCCTTTTTTCTTTTTTTAAATTGAAGTATAGTTGATGTGAAATATTATAAAAGTTACAGGTGTACAATATAATGATTCACAATTTTTAAAGGTTATACTCCATTTGTAGTTAACATTGGCTATGTTTCCTGTGTTGTACAACATATCCTTGCAATTAAAAAAAAAAATCACCGCTTTTAACCCACTAAAATGTTTGTATTTGAAAAGTAGTAACAGAACCCCAAGTTTCTAATCTTCCACCTTGCCCTTAAGTCAAGAAAGCTAGGTGGACTGTGGGACTGCCCACTGTGCTCCCCTTAGACCATAAGATCAGGTCCAGAATATCTGCTCTTCTAACTGATCTGGCGCTCCTGCCCTCTTCTTCTGGAGGAGCAAAGAAAAGCAGGAAGAACTCAGAGAAGCTCTTTTAGGCAGGGGAACTGAGTCTGAGGTTGGGGCAGAAAGAGAGGGATTAGGGCAAGTCACCACAGGCAGGTCAAGTTCTCACCCTTACAGTGCCTTCTTTCCTCTAAGCTCAGGATGCCCTCGTTGACCGAAACTCCACCATCCTTCAGCCCCCGCTCAGATCCCATTTGCTCAGGGACTCCTGCACTCCAGCCCTCATCCCTTCTTGTCTGAGCTTCACAGTTTAACTCCTGATTAACTGGTGAATGTTAGTCTGGATTGTGTTGTGTGTAAACTCCTCACAGGCAGAGAACACATGTTTCACCAGGCTCTTCTGCACAGTCAGTTCAGGCACTCAGTTGTGCCCAACTCTTTGTGACCCCCATGGACTGCAGCACACCAGGCTTCCCTGTCCATCACCAACTCCTGGAGCTTACTCAAACTCATGTCCATTGAGTCAGTGATGCCATCAACCATCTCATCCTCTGTTGTCCCCTTCTCCTCCCGCCTTCAATCTTTCCAAGCAATGAGTCAGTTCTCTGATTCTGCACAATGCCAGGCACCAAATACACAGTATAGAAATATTAGTAAGTATTGGCTTGTAACACAGTCAAAGGGATAACCTCCTCAATTCATGAAGAGGTCATTTTGATAGAAAAGATAAATTGACAGTTCTCAGTTTATAAATGCAAACACCCCTCAACACATGAAACAAGTTAAACTTCCTCGTGGTCAGAGAAATGCAAAACGAAACGTACAGCAAGAGATCACTGCTCACCCAACCAGTGGGCGGAAGTCCAAGAGTCTGATGACATACTCAGTCGGCAATATTCTCTTTCAAATGTATTCCTGGTGAGAAGGGGAAAGGCTACAGCTCCTGGGGGTAATTTTTTTAACTTTTAAATTTAAAACTATCTCTCAGAAACTACAGAAAACTACAGAAAAGATGTAAATGTCGCAAAATAATTTATTTTTTTCTAAACTATTTGTGACAGAGTGTCAACATGGTGCCCAGTCACCCCCCCCTGCAAAAAAAAACTTACTATAGGATATATTTCTTTTTATCCGATACTAGAAATATATTCTTATAAGGACGCTGTCTTCCATAACTGCAGTACAAACACCAAAATCAGAAAAGTAACACTGATCCATTACTATCATCTATTACTAACCTCAGACCCAAGTTACAATTTTCTAATTTTTCCAATAATGCCCTTTGTACCAGAAATATCCAATCCAGCATCACACATTTACTTGTCTTGTCTCTTTAGTTTCTTTCCTTCCATCTGGAATACTTCCTCAATCTTTCCCTGACTTTCATGGCCTTGACACTCTTGAAAAATACAAGTCAGATATTTTGTAGGACATCCCTTTGCAATGGTGTGATGTTTGTGTCCTTTCAAAAGTCATATACCGAAACCTACCCTGCAAGGTGATGGTATTAGGAGGTGGAGCCTTGGGAGAAGATTAAGTCATTAGGGCAGAGCTCTCGTGACTGGGATTAGTACTCTTATAAGAGAGACCCTAGAGAGCTAGCTTGTAGCTACCACCATGTGGGGGCACAGAGAAAAGATGGCTGTCTATGCAGATGGAAGCATTACCAGTCATCAAATCTACTGGCATCTTCATCTTGAACTTTCCAGCCCCTACTGTGAGATATAACTTTTCATTGTTTATAAACCACCCAGTCTATAGTACTTTGTTACAGCAGCCCAAATGGATTAGGAGAGGGTTTGTCTAATGTCTCCTTGAGATTAGATTCAGGTGATGCCTCTTTGGCTGGAGTGTGTATGACAGAAATGAGGCTGCATCCTTCTCACTGCATCCTGTTAGGTGGTGTATCATTTCAATTTGGTCCACTACTGATGAAGTTAACTTTGATCACTTGATTAAAGGGCTTTTTCATTGTAAAGTTATTCTTTTCCTCTTTGTAATTAGTAAGTATCTTGCTGGGAAGTACTTTGAGGCTGTGTAAATATCCCATTCCCCACTAAACTTGCAATTTGTTTGTTTATTTATTTCTAGCACTGTGGACTCATGGATTCCTATTTTATGCAGTGGACTTATAATCTGTTGGTATCATTATTTTGGTGCTCAAACTTTCCCATATTTTCCCAGTAGAAGCTCTTTCTGTACCTCATCCTTCATTGAATACTAACTTTAAAGTATAGTATGTTCTGGGCTCATCTTGTTCCTTGCTTGACCCAGCTCTGGAAGCTGCCATTTCTCCAAAGAAAGTCCAGTTCCGTTTGGTAAAGAATGGTATTTAGAAACCAAGATCTGGGCATGAAGTATCCTCATCCCTGTTGAGGTTTCATTGCTTGTACATGCTCTCAGTGGACAGAAGAGGGGAATGTGTGTATGTATATACACAAGATGTAAATACACACACATACATTTTACATCTATTTTTATCTCTGGTTCTATCAATAAAAAGAAGTGAGGCTCCGAGTGGAGTGAGAGGCAGAGGCTAAGGTGTTTTCTGGAGGAAAAGGCTGAATCAGCATCTAGAAATAGGGGAGGGAAGTTGATGACAGTTGCTGTGGGAAATCCAATAAGAAGGTAAAAAGAACTGAATAAAGGACTGTATACTGGCACACGTAAAACCATATAGAATGAATTTGTGTCTTTATGATTTTCTTGGTGAATTAGGATAATGACCTCATTTATGGGTTACAAAGCATTTTTTCCCTTTGGTGTAATGCTCATAACCTCTGTGGTGGCCATGCACTGGAGTCCTCTCATCAGCTTTGGGATTTTAGGGGGCGAGTTACTAGTCAGTTCATGGAGATCCTAGGAAATGAGCTGACTGGCAGCCAGTTGAGGTTTCAAGGAAGTGATTCTGCAGTCATCAGACCCAGGGATTGCCCAGCCTCTGAAGGAATCCCCAGGAAGCCATGACCATGCCAACAGGGAGTTGGCCTTCCACAAAGAGGACTTCTTCCCTGCAGGCCCTCAGGTTCAGCCTTTGAAGACAATGAGCCTCCAGACCAGGACTAAGCTCCCTTACGGAGAAGTGAGTCCTGGCTGCCCCGCTGGCAGGGTGGACCCCTGTGTGCTTTTTCTCTTCCCGTCTCTTCCAAAGTCAGTCTTCATTGAGAATAATCTATTTTGTCTCCACCATCATAGGCTTGGTGTTTTGAGGGTGGTTAAATTTATAACGTAGCCACTGTTACAGATAATGAGAAGCCACGTGTAGACCATTGAGAGGAATGCACCTTACCTGCATCCTCTTCATCCTCCTTTGGGAAGGAGAGTAAGTGGATTTTTAGTTGTAGATGGTGAGGTTCTTTATTTTAGTAGGAGCATTTAAAAATATCTTTTTATTGAGGTGAAATTCATATAATATTAAATTAACCTTTGGAAAATATACAGTTCAGGGGCATTTAGTACATTTACAATGTTGTGCAACCACCACCTGTATCAAGCAGCAAGAGCATTTTGAAAAAAATATTTATTTGGCTGTGCTGTGTCTTAGTTGTGGTACGTGAGATCTTTAATCTTCACTGGGGCATGCGGAATCTTTGGTTGTGCCATTTGAACTCTTAGTTCCTACCTGTGGGATCTAATTCCCTGACCAGGGATTGAACACAAGCTCCCTGCATTGGGAGCATGGAATCTTAGCCACTGCCTACCAGGGAAGTCCTGGCAAGAGCATTTTTGATGCTTGCATGGGGAAAAGTCGGTGTACGTGGATGCTGGGCGGCCACTGGGTGAAGTGCAGTGTGTCTGCCCAGCACCCTTGCTTTGGAGAACAGCTCTGCCCCTTCTCCATGGGGTGCTGCTGGGTCTGTCTCCAAACCTCCTGCACCCACTTAAAGGGGTGGATACGTGATCCACGCCACCCCCAGGTTGTAGGACATGTTCAGAGTGGGCTTTGACCAAAGTCAGAACAACTGAAATAACCCTCAGGACATCTCTGCTAGGGATGGCGCAGAGAGCGAGGGTGCAATTGAAATGCAGAACAGGACAACTGTGTCTCATATTTGAGGCTCAAGGGGTTTGGAGGGTGTTATTTTTTTATTAATTTATTTTTTATTGGGAGGGTGTTATTAAAGATATGGAGGAACTTCCCTGGTGGTCCAGCAGTTAAGACTCTGCACTTCCAGTGCAGGGAGCACAGGTTTGATCCCTGGTCAGGGAAGATTCTGTGTGTTGTGGCCAAAAATACAAACATTAAAAAAAAAAAAAAAAAGGACATGGAACTTCCTGCCCTGGAAGCATTAGGGGGCTTCCTGAAGGAAACGAAATTATGTTCTTCCACTGGGATTCTCTAAGTTGGGAAGAGTAAGGACATAAGACAGCTGCCCACCACCTTGGAGTTTGTTTAAAGCACAGAAAAGTGCCCAAAGTGGGAAGAAGTCAAGAGTGAAGGTGAGAGAATCAGCTCTGGAGCTGGCACTTGAGTCCCTGGATTTATCCGTTCCCTGGTCTTCCTGGCTGTCTAAACTGCTTAATCCTTTTGTTAGGCAGGATTCTGTCACTTGTTTGTTACTGCAGGTGACTGATACTGCCCCTCACCCCAGATGATCTAGGGTTGACCCAGATACTCGCTGGGCCACAGTGGAGCACACACAAGTGATGGGGCCGTAGGAGCCTGAAGGCTAAATCAATCTGAGCTGGACCCCGTGTGATGTATGGTGAGGAGGGCCCAGTAGGGTTAGCCAGCATTGATGTGTCTCTTCTTGGGACAGCCTGGAGGGCCTTCCTCATGCCAAAGACATCAGGGCCAGGCGCCGGAACCAACCCTGCAGCCACACGTTTGCTTCTTACTGGACATAAGCAAACCCCCTAACATGGTCACTTTGGGCCTTTTGACACCAGCAACACAGACATCCAAGGTCACACTTATCATGGGCTCCCAATGATTTCATCACAGATAATTCTATTGAATAGAAAGCTGCTTTTTTTTCTTTTTTGGCCGAGCTACATGGCTTGCAGGGTCTTAGTGCTCCGATCAGAGACTGAACCCAGGCCACGGCAGTGAAAGTGCCGAGTCCTAACCATGGAACCGCCAAGGAATTCCCTACTGAAGAGAGACACAACTGCCCACTTGACCCAGAGAGTTTCAGTTTATTAAGAATAACTGTAAGGTTTTAGGGTAACTATCATGATTTCAGAGTCAGATGGACCATGCTTTGAATCCTGGCTCTGCTGCTTCCCAACTGTGTGGCTTTGACTGAGCCTCAGTTTCTTCATCTGTAGAGTGAGGATGACACAGACTACCATAGAGTGTTGCTAAGGACCAGGAGAAAAGTGCCAACCTGGTGCCTGGCACACAGGAGACACTCAGTAAACTGTCATTGCTATTTGGGGTATTATAAGCCCGAGGGTTTCCCTGGTGGTTCAGATGGTAAAGAATTTGCCTGAGTGCAGGAGACCCAGGTTCATTCCCTGGGTCGGGGAGATTCCCTGGAGAAGGGAATGATTACGTACTCCAGTTTTCTTGCCTGGAGAATTCCACGGACAGAGGAGCCTGGTGTGCTACAGTCCATGGGGTTGCAAAGAGTCGGACACGAGTGAACAACTAACACTGTCACACTTTAAGGAACTAGAATAGATAGTGCAACTATCTTTCTAAAGATGGTCTTCCCCTTAGCCAAACTTTAGCATGTTTATGGATGTCCACCTTGATGCCGAAAGCAAAGTGGCAGGGGGTCTGCAATGCGCATGTTCATTCAGCCAAAGCTTGTGCCAAGTATGGGGCTACAGAGGTGGCAGAGGTGGTCTCTGTCTTCAGAGACCACTTAAGATGGAAGAACATCTTAAGTCTCTGGAGCTGGCCAGGTAGAGACCACTGATAGCAGGACCTCTCACCAGTGGCATGGGGCGACCCCTTGAATGAAGGTGCCACTGAAAACTGTGTAGGTAGTGGTCTCTGACCTTGAGGCTAGGGGAGTTGGCAGACTGAAGGACCTGGAAGCATTAGAGGACTTCTGGAAGGGAATCTCTTGGATGAAAGGTCAGCTCTGTGACCCAAAGAGTTAGGTAACTGGTGCTGTGACCCTTGAAGGGCTGAAGTTAGTGGGGGCGGAGGGAAAAGGAGGACTGGTTCCAGCAGGGAGGGTGATGGATGCCTGGGGAAGGGGGCACACTATGTCCTGGGCCAGGGAGCTCAGAGCGCTGTAATAAAGATGAAGCGCTGGGTGGAATGGGAGTACACTGTGGGAGATGAGGGGGTACAGGCAGAAGAGGGGAGGGGAGTGAGGGGGCCAAGCCTAGTGGTGGTGGTTGGGAGAGTGAGAGTCGTGGTGCTGATGCAAGTACACAGAGATGCCCCAAGTCAGAAACCTGGAGCCCTGGGAACTCTATGGGAAATGAGACCAACCCTCCCGGCAATGGGGTGAGTAAGCACGAGGGTGGAGTGTAGGTGTGTGCACGGAATCTTAGAGCTGGAAGGGATCTTCAATGTCATTTAGTTCCACCTCCCAGCCAAGGAATCTTTCAGTCTTCCACTGACCAACTGAGGGCACTCAACTCTACTTGGACACCTCAAGGTACGGGGAGCTCACTCCCTTCAAGGGAGGCTCATCCAATAGAGGTACTCGAGCCTCCAAGACGGCCTGGATAGGCCTGGCGCCCCGACCTTGGCCCTGTTGAATGCACTGGCCTCCACTCGGCGGCGGCACCTGGCGGGGGTGGCGGGTGGCGTGGGGGTTGCGACGCGGATGGGCCGGCGCTGCTGTCCCCAGCCCCAGTGCTGAGGCAGGCAGAGTGCAGTGGGCTCTGGTGGAGGTCGGGAGAACTGCAGGGCGAAGGCCGCCGGGGGCTCCGCGGGCTGCCGGGGGGGAGGCACTTGACACCGGCCGCGGGAGAGGAGGGGCCGCTGTCCCTGCGGCCAGTGCTGGATGCGGGGACCCAGCGCAGAGGCAGCGCCAGGTAGCGGGGCGCCCCGCGCAGGGTTGGGGTGGTGGTGGTGAGGGCTGCCGCAGGCCCCCGGCGAAGTGGCCAGGAGAGCGGCCGAGGCGGGGTGCCCGGGCCCTGCGCAGGGTCGGGGCGCTGCGGGGTCCGGCTCCCCGACCCGCAGCGTGCGGGGACCCCCGAGCCGGGACGTAGGGGCCGGGAAGTCGGGCCGAGGGCGCTAGGACCGGCCGCGCGCCCAGGCCGCTCCCGCCGCGGCGCCCCGGGGCCCCCAAGTCTGCGCTGCCTCGCGGGCCGGCTCCGCAGCGCCGGGGCCGGGGCCAGCGCGGCCGCGGGGGGCGAGCAGCGGGCGGAGGCCTGAGCCCGCGGGCGGCCGGAGGGAGGGAAGGAGGAAGGCGGAGAGAAGGGGTGGGAGGGGGGGACCCGGCGGAGGAGGCGGAGAGAGGGAGCGCGACAGCGAGCGGAGGGAGGGAGCGAGCGAGCGAGGCAGGCAGGCGGGCCGGGAGGGAGGGAGGGAGGGCGCGCGGGCGGCGGCGGCGGCGGCGGCGAGAGCAGAGGACGAGCCGGGACGCGGCGCCGCGGCACTAGGGCGCGCAGCCGGGCCGGCCCGACCCCACCGGCCACACGGTAATGAGCGCCGCTGCTGGCGGCCCGGGAGGCCGGCCCGGAGGCGGGCGGGGAGGAGGGTAGCCGGGCGGGGGGCACGGTGGCGGGCAGTGCCCGGCTCCGGACACGCTCCCGGATCCCCGCAACTCGGCGCCGGGCGCTCCTGGGGCCAGGGCTGCGGGCGGCGACGGCGGGCCGGGCTGGCCAGGGCGGCGCGGGGGATTGGAGGGTTTGTTTATGTCCCCGCGGGCTCGCCAGGCGCCCCCTCCCGTCCCGCCCGCTCCCGGCGCGGAGCCCCCTCCGCGCCCCCGCCCGGCTCCGGGCTCAAGTTCAAGTCTATACAATGCTGCCGGGGGCCCCCCTCCGCCGCCGGCCTCAGCCTCGGTGCCCGGCTAGGCGCTGCCGCAGGGGCCCCGGCCTGGCCGCCCCCGCCTTCCGGGCCGTGCCTGCCCCCGCCCCGGGGCCCAGCCTGGGGCCTGCGGCCGGGGCGCTGGAGGGCGCGGACCCCGACCCGGAATAATCGGCTCCCGCCGCGGCCCGCAGGGAGCGGGGGAGGGGGGCGGGGGCCGGGCCCCGCGCAGGCTCCGCGGCGGCGGCAGAAAATGGCAGCCTGGCACGACCCGGCCCCCCGCCCCTCCCCCCCGGCTCCCGGCCCTCCTCGGCCCGGCGGGGCGGGGGGACCCTGGAGGCCCCCGGGGGGCGGGCCGAGGGGTGATCGGGGGGCCGGGCCGGGGAGCGCTGCGCAGCGATCTTCCTCCGGCCACCTGTGGCTGGGGGTGCGGGGTGCCAGCGGATCTGGGAGGGGCGGCGGGGGTGGGGAGAGTGCCAGTTGGGGGGCACACCTCTCCGCGGAGAGTCGAGCGGCGCGCGCGCGGGGCGGCGGGGGGGGGGGGGCGGACGTCGTGCCTGGCTCCTCCCTGTCCCCGCCGCGGGCCGTGGGAGCCGGGGCGGCGGCGGCGGTGGCGGTGGCGGTGGCGGTGGCGGCGCCGCAGTGTGGGGGCGGGGCGGGGGCGGGCGAAGATCCCGGACCCGGGCCGCGGGGACCGGAAAACGCAGGGGGGTGGGAGCCTCGGGGCAGGGGCCCGGGGCTTGCGGGCGGGGGCGCCCAGGGTCGCCCCCTGCAGCAGCACCCACCCGCCTGCACACACTCACACGCACGCGGACACACTCACGCACACGCACCCCCGCTGGGCCGGTGCAGACGTGTCCTTGAAAGCTTCGCATCTGCACGGTGAAGGACGAGGCCTCGCCGAAGCTGCGGCTCGGGGTCTTCGGCCTCTACGTCCCAGTGCCCCGGGAGACCCCAAGCTTCGGAGCCGCAGGCGGCTTCGGGCCGTGTCCCGCCCTCACCCCAGCTCCCTTCCCCCAGGCCGCCCTGCCCTCCCTCCCCCTCGGCTCCGAAGGGGCTGGCCGGAGTCCAGGGCCCGCCCCCGGCCTCCCCCAGCCCCCCATCGCTGGGGCCCGCGGCCCTCGGGCTGCCAAACTGCATTTCGCTTTCCTGGAGCCTCCCTTCTTGGGGCACCCACTCCCTTCCCTCTCTCCCCACCCCCCAGCCCCTGTTATTTCCCCCTTTTCTCTCCATCCCTTCCGTCCTTCCTTCTCTCTCTGCTGCAAAGCTTGTTGAGTAGGTGTTGACGCCTTGGGTGGGGAGTGAGGGGCTCGCTGGTTCTCAGGGGCTCTCTTCCCCCCGGCTTGCGAAGGGGAGCCCCCTGTGGCTGCACCTTGACCCAAGATGGCGTCCTGCACCCAGCTGGGCAGCTCCGGCCCGCGTCAAGCAGGGAGGAAGGGCCCGGAGCCCCGAAGCTACACAACTCGCCCCCTCCCAAACCAGCAGGGACAGGAGGCTCGGGAGAGGAGCCCGCCGCCCTGTGACCCAACTTGCCCCTCGCTGCCGTGCCCAGAGACTGCCATCAGCATCCCTGGGGGACTGTTCCGTCTTCATGTTTCAGCCGGGGCTGCCAGCGGCTGAACCAGGCCTCCTGGGCTGGCGGGCTGTGAAGGGATCCTGGGATCAGGTGCTGCTCCGCTGTGCCTGTTCCCTCCCGGCAGATGTGACAGCTGCAGCCGAGGGAGCTTTTCTCCTTGGGCGATGCCGAGTGCTAGGACTGGCCTGTGGGATTTGAGGAGCCCAGCTGTCAGGCGGACCCTCGTTGGACCGTCCCCTGTGCTGGCAGGGGCTGGTCTCTTGGTTGGTTTCCTGAGCTGCCTGGGTTAGGAGGCTTGGGTTTTTAGGAGTTCTTGCTAGGTTTCTGGGACAGGGTGGTCCCCCTTTGCCTCCAGGTCCCACTGAGGCCCTGGTTGGGCTGTTTGACGGGCAACTCTGTGAAAAGTGTGAGTCTTGTGTGCATGTGTGTGCATGTGTGCACATGTGCCGCACGCAGGCAGGGGCCCAGGCAAACCTGTGCAGCGGGTCTGGCACCTGCCCGCCTCCCTTCCCCAGGCCCCACTCCTCTGGGCCCTGGCTTCCTCTCCAGCCTCTTGTCCAGGTCCTTGGGCCTGTCTTCAGCTCCTCATCAAATGCACAGTTCCTGGCCCAGATGGACCGAGGCTCTCCTTGTCCTCCTTCCCAGGCTCATGGACCCACAATAGGAAACCAGCCTTCAAAAGTGAATTCCTTCTCGAATTCAAGGAGTGTCAGTTTCACTGTGCAAGGGCTCCTCCCCTCCTCCCCTCACCCCCTAAGCACTAGAGAAGCAGAGGAGAGGACAGCCAGGGCCATGGTCAGGGTGTCTGTGGACAAGATTCTTCTGTAGGTGGGGGTTGGACTGCAGCTTGAAGGCCCATTCCAGCTTTTAAATTCTATGGCTCTGATTCCATTGGTGTAGTTTCAGACCCAGGAAGCGGGGTGGGGTGGTCTTATTTCCACCACACAGGGATAATCAGGACGGACTTCTCAGGAGAGGAGGTCTGAGTGAGAGCAGGGCCTCCTGAGGGGTCGGCCTTTGAAGGGAGCTGGTGATGTGAAGGGTGGGGGGCCTTCAGGAAACAGGTCAGTCACATCTGACTCCACAAAGAGTGTAAAAGTTTAGCCTCTGGTTAAGCCCTCGCATGTGTGTGTCCTTTTGTAGGTTTACATGGGCATTTGTGTGTGTGTGCACAATTTCTGAGATTTCCTCCCTGAGTCCAGTTTGCAGTGAGCGTCTGAGTTCGCTGTGGATCTTCTTCAGGCTGAAACTCCAAACGTTCTCATCCTTTCTTGGTTTCCCTGGGGACCAGCCCCCATCCCAGAGCCCACCCAGAGTCACCTCATTAGAACAAGAGATGCTCCTAGTTTCATGCCAGTGGTCCTCTGAAAAAGTCTGCAAGGAAGACAGGAGAAGCTATAAAATCCTGGCCTGGGATGACCTGGCTGGGAAGAAGCAGGGCCAGAGCTGCCCTCTGGGGAGCTTAGACTGCCTCCTGCTCCAGCTCTCCTGGTCTCCTACACTGCGTGTCGGTCTCGCCTCTTGGTTCATAGTCTCCACGGGACAGGACTCTTGCCCTGGTCACCTCTGGGTCCCCTTGGTCATTTTGTGGGGCTTCTAAGGTGTCTCTCGGATAGTGAGGAAACTTGCTGCACATCTGTGTTTACGTCCCCGTCCTTTCCCTAGCTGCACGATTGGTGGCCAGGCTCTCTTCATCTTGCTTCTGCTCCGCCTTCCCCAAACAGTCACTGCCTACTTAGGCTCCTTAGGCTCAAGCCCCCCTGAAAAACAGATTCTTTTTCAGCATGAGCCAGGACTCCATCAAGGCTCCTGTTTTTTTTGGGAGCCAGATAGAAAGGGGACTCTGAGAGCAGTGTTGCCAGCTCTCTAATGAGTGAGTTAAAAATAGACCACCCTCTCCCCATCCTCTGCCTGAAATGTTACCATTAGAATCCAAGCCCTAGAATTTAGGGTTGAAAGACAACCTGAAGCTCTGGGAGCACTTGGGCTGGGTTGGGGGCTGTTTGGGTGTGGACCCAGGCCTGGTTTCTTCCAGGGTTGGCAGCGCTACCCAGAGCCCAAGGCCAGAAGGGCCAACTGCCTGCCCATCACATGTTCCCCTCCCTTAGCACTTCCTGCCACCTTCTGCTCTCTTGATCCTGGGGTCCCTGTCTTGGTGCCCGGGTCCCCTTGCCCGGTCCCATGCCCCACTTTCCAAGCCTTGCGCTTGGAAACAGGCAACAGTCAGGACCAAGGAATGGCCTGTAGGACTTGTTTCCACTTCCCTTTTGGTGTTTAGTGGAGAGTAGTGTGCTTGGAAGCCGGGCATCTCTGTGGGCCTGTGTGCTTTGCTGCTGCTGAGCAGGGGTTTAATAGTAGACCAAAGGTGCCAGATTCCTTTCCACTCAAATCTTAAAGGCTCGTTTTCAGGCGTTTCTCTCTGACTCTTTTTCCTTAAAAAACAAACAACCTACCAGATCTAAGATCCATGCAGTGTCAGATTTGCGTGTGTGTCCCTTGGCTAAGTGTGTGGGCAAGACAGGGTGTGGTGCACGTGTGTCTCTGCATATTTCTGTGTACGCGGTGTGCAGCTGTGTGGGGACAGAGACTTGCTTCGACATGAGCCTGTCTGAGGCGGCCCAAGTGAGGGCCTTGGAGTCGGAGGGAGCTGCATTCAGCTTCTAGCTGTGGGATCTGGAACAAGCGCAATTTCTTCGACCCTCCGTTTCCTCACCTGTGACATGGAAGTGAGACCAGGCTCTATGCACAGGTTGTTGGAAGGATAAGGCGAGATAATGCCCATCGCCCTTGGCAGAGTGCAGGCGCTCGGCATGAGCAGCAGCATCATCAGGTAGTTTGCGTGGCTTGGTGCTGCAGTAAGTGCGCTGGGAAGTCTCGTCCACCTTCCTGCCTCTGTGTGCAAAATCTTGGACAGATGAGCAAAGTGCTGATTCTGATTGAAATGTCTTCAGAGGAGGGAGGCTTCTCAGCGCCATTTAGCAATCCTTCTTGAGTTTAGCAGGTCACAGTCAACAGGCTGTCTTTGTGTCCACCTACAATCCCTCACGCCAGCTTCAGCTCTTTATTCGGGTTCTGTCCCAAGTGCAGCCTGTTTACTTCCAGGTACCAGAGACTTGCTGAGCATTTCCTGCAGGCCAGACCCTATGCCGGGCTTTGAGAGGGTACATGGTGAGTTTAGGGTGTGCCCAGGTAATTAATGCCACAGACCAAGGTCGAGGGAGAGGGAGACACAAAATGCTCGAAGGACAGTGAGGTGACAACCAACTGGAGAGATCAGGGAAGACTTCTTGGAGGAGGTGGTACCTGTGATGAGCCTGAGAGCACAGAGATGGGGCATCCTGACCGAGGAGAGGAAGCTAGGCTGCATGGGATAAGGTGGCTGGAGTGTGGCGGAGACCTTGGGGCAGTGAGTGGGGCCTCCATGTGCTGGAAGCCAGCCTGAGGCCCCATGCTGATTTGAGGGGAGTGGGCCCCCATGCCCTGTAGCTCCGGTGTGGCCTGTAGGAACTCACTTCGAACTTCCCTGCTTGTGGTGGCTCTGGCGGGTGGTGGGGGAGAAGAGCTGGTGGTGGGGGAGAAGAGAGGGAGGGAAAAGAAAGGGAGGGAGGGGAAGGGGCCAGCTGAGCTCGTTTGGTGTAGGATCTTGATGATTCCTTTATGTTCTGTAGACTGAAGCTTAAGAGCTCAGACTCAGGGAAACAGAGCAGGGTTTAAATTACAGGAACCCCGGGGTGTCGCAGCAATTAAGGGGAACACCAGCAGAGCTGTCTCTGTCAGTGATGGCAACGTGATGTGAATGGGTGGCAGGAGGGTCCCTGACCTGGCCTCCCAGAGGCATCCCCTGCCCCAGGCTGAGGCATTGCAGCACCCACATCATTCTTATAAGGGGCCGAGAGCACAGGAAAGGGGAAGGGGGTACCGCAGACCCTGCCTGCCCTGCCCTCTCGCCTCCGTCCTCCACATGCAGCAGAACTGAGCCGCCCACCTGGAGGAGAGATGCCCCCAGGTGTGACTGACTGGCAGCCCCAGCAAGGACAGCCAGTGGACAGGGCCCGCCAGGCCACATCTCCCTTGCTGATCACATCGCAGCCCTGCTTGTCTGGAGGACAGAGACAGGGAGAGGAGGTGTGGGCGCCCGGGGCTTTCCTAGCCAAATCCCAGCAGGGAATGCAAATTTTTTTTTTTTTCAACTGCAGCTCTTCATTGCCCATTCCCATCCTGCTCTGGTCCCCCCTGACCTCCAGGATTTCCCAGCCTTAGTTACATCTATAAGCAGGTTCCTATTTTCTCTTTCCTGAGGTCATGGCCCTGCTCACTGTCATCCCTATTGATCTTACCTCTCTGTTTCTGTTTCAAGTGTCAAAGTCATCTTTAGTTCTGAGCCAGTTGTTGGATGCCCCTTCTGGGTGCACAGAGGGGATGGAGGACCATCTCTCACAGCTCGCAACGGGACGGCTAGAACTTGGGTGTCCTGGCCGCTAGTCAGGTGCTCTTCCTGCTGTGCTGCTAGGTAGATGGCTCCTGGGGTCAGTGCAGAAGGTGTTCCAGACCTAATAGACCAGCTCGATCCTGGTGTGCCTGGTGCTTCTTACTTCAGAAGGTGAAAAGATGCTCAGAAGGACGTTACGCGGTCAGATCTGCAGTTGACTGAGCTGTGAGCTGGATGTGGGCTCTGTCATGGTGAATGCCCAGGAACACCTGAGCTGGGAGGCTGGGAGCTTGCCTTCCCTCAGAGTTTCCCCAGAGGACTCAGGGAGGGGCAGGCAAGGGTGCTTGGACCCATGCCAGGCAACTGAGATCCTCCAGCAAAGCAGAACCTGTTGGCAAAGGGCTTCTTGACAGCACGTTCCTGTGTGATTTATTTTGTAGACTCTGAAAGGGTACCTAAGTTAATGGATAAAAGGGAATCTAGTCAGATTCTCCCAAAGCCTTTGAAATGGGATACTCAGTGTGTCTATTCTGACATGTTGGATGTCCATGATATGGTGTGAGGTCACCCCCACAAGCAGCGTGCAGAGTCTGATCTCATTTTTGTCAAGTTCCTTTAAAATGTATACCAGTATGCACACGTATGCTAGCGATGCTTAGAAAAAAAATCGTTCTAGAAGGATCATCCAGCAAGCATGTCAGCATTTTGGTTATACACTTTATATACTTTTGTAACCTTTGCGACAGCGTAAAGGCACATGCATTCCTTTCTTAATGACCACAGCAAAAATAAAACCACACTTTTGAAGCTTCTGGATAAGAACTTGAAAAAAATTTGAGTCACCCTTAGGCTGGAAGGGTGGGCCCTTTTATAATGGATGTGAAACTGGCTTGGAGAGTGACAGCAAAGGGTGGAGCCACTCAGGTACTTGTATTTTCTGGAAAGGTTGCAGGGAGATTTATTGCAGACCCTGAGGTCTCCAAGCGAAGGCATGGACTGGTTGGGGTTGGGTGAGAGCGGAAAAGAGGCAGTTGGCAGCACCCCAGCTCACGCCGGGGCTGCAGACCGAGTTCGAATTAGAGGGCAGGGACGGGAAGCTCTCAGATCTGACCAGGATGACAAACTGATCATCGAGGATCTTCAGTCTGGTTGCCCTTGTGACCCAAATGGTCCCGGTGTGGACCTCAGGCGACCCAGCCCTGGCGTAGCCTGGGGAGCCACACCAGGGCAGCCACATGCAGGGAGGACAAGATGGCACTTCAGGAGGCCCCGCCAGGGGTGGAGGGGAGGCCTGGGAAACTCGTCTGGCATGTGGGCTCAAGCTGTGCCCGACTCTGATCCGGAGGCCCAGGAGCAGGTGGCAGTGACCCAGGTGACAGGGTGGAGAGGTGAGGAGGGGCGGATACAAATTCCTCTGCTGGTTGCTTGGCAACAGCGCCCACCTCCCCCTTCCACAATCGGGTCTCCCAGCCCCGGGCCATGGGTGCCAACTTGGAGCTTGCTTTGCCCCCTGAGACTGCCCTTTTTGAAGACGAGAAAGGGTATGTGGACTTCTCCAGCCCCGCCCCACCCCGCCTCTGGAGTGAGGCTGGAAGATAAATAAAAGGACCATTAGCATCAGCATGGAAGCAAACCTGTCCCTCTGCGGACCGCCCCTTGTCCCAGGTTGCCAGGAGACAGAATGTGCAGGACACAGAAGTGACCAGAGGGCGGGCAGACCTTGATTTGCATCTCAGCCCTGCTACTCCTACGGTAACTGAGAGACCTAAAGGTCTCTGAGCTGGGTGCTTCATCTGTGAATCAAGGATAAGAGGAGCATCTGCCTCTTACTGGTATTGCTCGAATATAATGAAATATTGTGTGATGACATCAGCACTGTGCCTGGCGCATAGTAGGTACTCAGGTGGTGTGCATTCCTTTTCTCTTAGTTGGGTCATGACAGGGGTGCATCTGGGGACTGGGTGAGATGACCCCTTCAAAGGCTCCCTTGTCTTCCAAGACCCCGCACGTGTTGTCTGTCATCCTCATCACCTCTGAGGGGTTGCAGGGCCTTTGTCTCCTCCTCTGTAAAGCCTGGATTTGGCTGTTTGATCTCCAGCCCTGGGCATCTCATCTCTGGGCCTTTAATTTTGATGTACTTCGATCAGTTTCTTGAGTCTCCGTGCCCACCAGGAACCAAGCAGTTTCCTCAAGCTCTGGGCCCTCTCCCTTCCTGCCCTCTGCTCTCTTTGGGTCCAGAGCAGGCACTGGCCTCTGCTCTGGTTGCTGGGCTCGCTGGCAGGGCCAGCTCTGCCCCCTGGCCCACAGGCATGGGAGGGTCTAGACCTCAGCCGGGCCTGGCAGCTGGCGCACAGCACTGCTTCCTAATGGTTTTATTACCAGCAACAATGTGGTGCTTGTTGCCATCCTCTCCCAGGCCTGTGGTTCCCAGCCCAACTAGCGGTGGCCTGAGGGCCTGCCTGGTACTGGCAGCTCAGCTGGGAAGCCCAGTGCGGCAGGGCAGTCGCCTCTGCGTTTTCTTTGGTCAACACCTTCTGTGTAGCCTGGACTCTGAGATGGCATGGTGAGAGACTGGGGCCCCGACTCGACAGGCCTGGCAGCTCTTAAGTTTTCTCTCCGGAGGCTCCTTGTTTCAGATCCACGAATAACATTTATTTATTCATTCACTAAAGACCTACTATGTGTCAGGCACTGGCTACAAAAATATAAAGAGGACTGAGCCGGTCCTCAGGGTGTCTGCAGCGGAGGCGAGAGTCTGGCAAGGTGACCATTACATCATAGGTGGGTGGAGAGAGCTCTGCGGCATGTGCCCAGGGCATTCCATGAGCTCAGAGAAGGGACATCTCAGGCAAGTGGAGAGGGAAGATCCAAGAAGGGTTTCTTAAGGAGGTGAGGCTGGAGCTGAATCTTGAAGGGTGGGCAGCAGTTAGCCGAGTGGTCCAGGGCATGTTCTCCCTTGGTGCGGCAAGAGTGAAGGGTGATGGGAGCCATGGGATGTGAGGCTGGGAGGGCTGAGCAGGGCTGGACAGAAGGCTGGGATGTTACCCATCAATAAGCATTGGGCTTGGAGTACCGTGCCCGTATTTGTGTATCAGAAAGATGGTCCAGGGGCATCAGGGAGGAGAAATTGGGCAGCTGAGGCTGGGGACAGATTGGCCAGGCAGAAGGCTGGTGCAGGAGTCCAGGGGAGCAGCAGCCCAGGCGTGGAGGAGGAGGAGGGGGAGGAGGGCTGTTCTGTGAGGCATTTAGGTGGGAGTGGCTGGGTGATGGAGAGGGTGAGGGAGCTGGCTCAGCCAGTCTGGTGGGCGGGGCCGGGGGTGCTGTCCATTGAGAGGATGCGGGTGGAGGGAGTCTAGGAGAGATCTAGGAGTGCTTCCCATGGGAGGCCGGTTGGAGTTGGGACTTGAGGGCGGTGCTTAGGATTTTTATGCTGCTGGAGCCTGGGCTGAGCCAGGAAGGTGAGAGAGGCCTGGATGGAGGGGGGCCCAGGGAGGCGCAGTGTCCGGCTGATGGATTAGAAAGGCAGGTGTGTTTTTCTCCATAACTGGTAGCCGTCCTTCTAGATTTTTGAGGATGGAAGTGACTTAACCAGGAGTTTGTACCACATGTACTGGGGATCCTGACGTTGGGGCCCTTGAGCAGGGGCTTCTGCTTCTCAGGAGCTCCCCCAAACGATGAGCCGCAAGGCCTAGACCCTGTTCTTCAATTCCCACTGCACGACCTGGAGGGAGTTGTCGTCACCCCCTGGAGTTGCAAAGTTGACATCCACCCTCCATTCAGAGGCAGGTCTGCCAAGGTAGGAGGGAAGATGGTGTCTCTGCAGTGCTTGTGTTTGTTTGCAGTGTCGGTAAGCAAACAGAAGAGAAACAAAAACTGTTTCTCTAAAATAGATATATGAGTCTTCTGTGTATCCTAGGAAGAGCTGTTTCTAAAGAGTTTCTAGAAAACGGCATGAGCCAGGTCAGCATCCCTGAACCCGGGCAGAGGCGAGAGGCAGCATGGCGTTGCGCCAGGGCCACCAGGCTTGGCGCTGGACAGGCAGTGATTTCACCTTGGCCTTGCCGCCTCCTAACCGCATCCCCCTCAGGTAGATCACTTAACTGCCCTTAGCCTCAGTTTTGCCGTCTGCAAAGTGGAAACCACCTTCCAGGCTTGTGTTGTTTGTTTCAAGAGCCCTGCTTCTTGCACTCAACCTGTGTGTTTTGTTTCATGTATCTTTTAAAAGAATGCTCCTACAGTTGGCCTCGCAGGTGAGTGAGGATCGCAGTTCAGCCGTTCCTGGCCCCTGTCTGGCGCTCAGGAGACACAGCCCCTCTCTCCCTGTCTCACAGGCTGAGCCTCCTCTTGCTGTTCACCTCCCCAGAGGCCCAGCCCCCAGTGGGTTTTGAGTTCCAGGTTCCTGGGAAGTTCCACTTAATCGTGTCCCATTGACTCCCTTGTTCCACAAACCTGGGCCACCCCAGTGTATCTGAAGAGCATCTGTCGAGCTCAGTGGGAATTAGGGGAGGGGGCTCAGCTCCTTTTCTCTTCTTAGTGGAGGGGAGGTGGAGGTCTGTGCAGAGTGGCTCCTGGCTGTGTGGACAACAGAAGGCGAAGGTGGGAGAGGCTCTCACCTGCTTGGGTCCTGGGTGGACCATAGGTTGGGAACTTGCCCAGGACCTGGCTTCCTGTGCCTGGAAAAGGGCTGTAGGGCCTTGGTCCATCTCTCTGGGAGATGACTTCGGGGTGACCTTGGCCTGGACAGTGAGGCCAGCTTCCCAGGAAGCAGGCACACGTGGTGGCCATTGGGCACACGTGGTGGCCTGTAACATGCAGCCACGCCCACGGGGAGAGTTTTGAAGCATCTGTGCCTTGCAGAGGAGGCTCTGGCGGGGGTGGGGGAAGGTGGGTTCTCAGTGGGGGCTCCTGTGGTGGTGATGTTGGCAAGAAGGCCAATCAGGCTGTCTCTGGCTGGGGATGGGGTGGGTGGGGACCACTGTCAATTCGAGGGTGGAAACCAGTGTTTCTCTGGTTAGTACAGACCTGCTCTTGCTTCCCCGTCACAGGGGGAGTGGGGCTTGTGTGGACCGAGGGTGTGGTGGTGTCATCACATGAAACGTACAGCATAATTAATCCAGCATACCCTTAATAGTATGCATAATTGTGCTGCCTGGTAATTAGGTGTAAATGGTAAGCAGTTCACATAAATGTTTTTGTAATTGGTATTAATTTTGCAGAGGCAAACTAAGTTTATGTGGTTTCCCTCTTGCTCTGTTAGTTTTCTAGCACAGGCAATTCCTAGCTCTTGGAGGAATTCTATTGCAAATGTTTGTTTATAGGGCCATGTTTTGTATTTTCTCTCAGAACAATGTTATGAATGGTTATGAGGTTCCCAAGCTGGTTTCCAAATGCCTCTTTGGCCCGCACTTTAGGTGAAATGTGTGATGCATGTGTGGGGAGGCCTCGCTGGGAATCCTCCTGCTCCAGGTTCCCAGAGCCTGTGTGTGTGTGTGTGTGTGTGTGTGTGTCTGTTGTGCGCGTGCGCTCACGAGCGCACATACGTGTCTTTCTGCATGTGTCTGTGTGTGAGTCTGTGTCTCAGTGTGTGCCTGTGACACCTCAGGTGACGGTGGCAGGTTAAGGGTGCTGGTAAAGATGTTATTTATTCTGGTTGCAAAGGCCTTTGCACTTGGGGATTAGGGGAAGCCTCGCAGCATTAGCCGGGAGAGAGGACTCTGGGTCAGGCCACAGCAGCTGTGCAGGAGCCATTCTTGGGCATGGTGTGAAGTAGGAGTCTAGGTTTCCTAAGGACACTTCACCGGCCTTACTCCCTAATTAATAACATTTTTTAAAATGAGTATTTATTAAGTGCCTACCTTGCTCCAGGTATCATGTTGAACATTCGATTCAGATTCTCTCATATCTTAAAACAGACTCAGGAGTCAGGGACTCTTATTCACCCCACCCTACAGGTTGGTAAAGTGAGGCCCGCGTCTGCCATGGCAGAAGTTTGAGGTGGGTTCTGGCTGAGTCCTCTTAGGGCTGAGCTGCACCAGGGGCGGCTGTGTCACACGGAATCGTCCTCCCCCCGGCTCCCCACCCCCGCCCCTCTACAAGTGGTTGGTTTGGGTTGGGGCAGAGGGTAGGAGAAAGGAAACAAGGGAGCAGTGGGTGGTTCTGACAGCCGCAGACTCTTTCCCGCCTGCCCTGGGTGGGAAGGGGCCGTGCCCCAGCAGCGGCTCCCAGACCGTGAAGGCCCTCTGGGGGACCCCCTGGTTTGGGCCTGGGAGGAGTGTGACAAAGTGTGAGCGGGCAAGCATCCATCACATGGGTGGTGTGGGGAGAGAATGGTCACAGACAAGCGGGGGACCAGCCTCTAAGGGCCTGAGTACAGGGAGGCCAGCTCCCCCTACTTCCCATGGTTCACAGACACACTGACCCAGGCGCCTCCCAACCCCGTATTCCCTGGACATCTGGAGGCTGGTGGGGCCCATAAACCCTGCAGCAGGTGTACGCCCTGGCCTAGGGCAGGTGGAGCAGGGGTCTTCTCGGCACAGTGCCTTGGGGAGCTCTGCCAAGCGACCCCTAGAGTAGGGGTTGCGGGGGGTCGCTCTAGGCACCGCAGCACTGTGTGGGATGTTGCAGCTGCCTTGGCATCAAGGGTCGCCTGGACCAGGGAGGATGGGAGGGGCAGGTGGCAGAAGCGCAGGGTGCAGGGAAGGACTCTGACCTCATGTGTTTAGGAAAACACGCACATCCGTCCACATGTGAGTCGCTAAATGACCACACGACAACCTGATTAAGGACCCCTGGGTGGATGGTCAAGGAGAGGTGAGAGGGGGTGGGGGTGCTGAGGGATGGAGGAAAGGGGGCCTGAGGGGGCTCTCTGGGAGGAGCCCGCCCCACCCCCCCTTTGAGGAGAGAACAATGTGAGTGTTGACACAAGTGTGTCGGAACAGGGGATGTGAGCCCGGGGCCTGGAATGATGGAGTCCACTAGGCAAGGTGGGGGCCAGGTCAGAGTGATAGGCTGAGGTCAAACTTGGTGAGCCAGCAGTGTAGACCAGACCCGAGTTTAGGCTTTATGGTATGTGAAAATCACTGGCATCAGAGGGTTTTTTAAAAAGAACAGCTTTGTCAGAATATAATTCACATACCATATAGTTCACCTGTTTAAAGTATGCGATTCGATGGTTTTTAGTACATTCACAGAGTTGGGCAACCATCACCACAATCAATTTCAGAACATTTTTATCAGGCATCATAGGTTTTGATTGAGGAAGCCATGTGTGGAGAATCTTTGCTGAGAGGCTGGGGCAGGAGGGAGAGACATCGCAGGCGGCGTTCCAAGATAACTGCCAAGGTCTAGACCTGTGGTTCCTGGGGGCGGGGAGGACAGGGATGGGAACAGGCGCCCGAGAGTCAGGTGCCTGGTGCAGTGCGGGGATGGAAGGAGGAGGCAGGACCTCAGTTTTCCCTGGGGCAGGTTTGGGGTTTTGACAGCTGAGGATAAGGTACTGCCACTTCCCACACAGAGAGCGGGGCCAGAGGAAACATGAAGCCTCTGGTTCTAGAAGAGTAGGATCTTAGGTAACTGCAAGTCATCCAGGTGGGGTGTCCAGAGAATAAAGATGGAGGCCTTGCAGTAGGAGGTCTGTGCTCACTGAAGGCCAGGGATCTCAGCAGAGAATTTCGAGTACAGCTGGAGCCGAGTGTGACCTGAGGGGGTGCCCGCTGTGCAGTAGTGGAAGCAAGACCCCAGCCAGCTCAGGAGATGGAGCAGAGGGCCCTGAGGGCCGAGAGCATAGAGCCAAGTGGGGAGAGAGAGCCAGAGAGTCCCCTTGCTTATGAACTTGCAGAAGCAGAGGTCTCCTGTTCACCCAGGGCCCAGCTTGGCAATGACACTCAATAAATGATTGCTGAGTGAGTGCTTGAAGCCGAGAATGACTAGCTGGCAAGCAGGCTGAATTGAGCTCAAAGATGCCAAGGACGGAAAAAAGGCCCTTTGAGGCCGTGGGTGACTATATCTGTCAGGGTCAATTCAGGAGACAGAAACCACATAGTGATTTGAACAGGAAAGTTTTAATATAAAGACTTATTAACCATAACGGGATTGGAATATCGCAAGACTGACCAGTAAGAAGTAAAGAGAACTGCAAAGGATACAGAAGTAGCATTAATGAGAACAGCCACTACACCTAAGGTGGCCACAGAGTGCCCAAGGTAGAGCCCCAGGGTTGAGAGCCTGACCGTGATGGAAAGGGCATGGCCCTGGCTCCCCGGATGACGGAAAAGTCACCAGGGTGCCGTGGTGGCACTACTCGCTGGACATTTGTGCTGCCTGTACCCCCCGCCCTCCCCCCCACCCTGCCGCCCATTCCCAGAACTCAATGGAAATCCATCCTTTTGGGTCCCAAGGAAAGTTGTTCATGAGGAATTATCTTGCTGGAGGCACAGTGCTGCTAAACTACCCCAAAGGAGAATTGAGTGGAGCTGTTGGCTGTTCTTGACTGTGAAACACTGCTACAGCCAAGTGCTGGAGAAGTGCCCTGGCTACTGGAGCTGGGCACTGGAGAAGCTGTGATGGGACAGGACTGAGCACTAGGAAAGGCACGGGGCAATAGGATCCGGTTGCTCGAGAAGTTGTATACAGTGCAGGAATCCTCCAAGAGAGCACTCTGGCTCTAGGAGAGAAAGCACCTCCTCCTCCCGTGTCTCTGCAGTGCCCTCTACTAAGGGGGTTTGATGTCAGGCCAGCTAGTCTGCTAGCTGGGGACATATTTAAAGGGCCTTGCTGCATCTTCACAGAGCAGGCAATGAAGGGTGAATCAAGTCGCTGGCACAGTCTGCTGCTTCAGCTGCACAGCTTCCAGTGGCTTCCTTTCTACACCCATGTGACTCCCCTATAACAACAGAATAGTTGTATTTCTACCTATCAAAGCAGCTCTCCCGCTTCCTGTTCTCACCCTGTCTTCCAAACAGGGAGTCCCAGCACTAATTGTCTCAATCACTGTCCACATGAATAATGTCTCATATTCAATCACAGTCTCCCTGAATATTCTGTTACCTAAAGACTAGACTGTAATTCGCAACTGAATTAACGAAATAAACTAAATTAACTTCCAACAACTTGTTTATAAAATAATGAGAAGATGGCTGGAAAAAAAAGAAACTAGTTACCATGTACAAACAAACACACGTCTCTATCAAGTAAATAGAAAGCGTGCAAAAACTGCCAGAGTTCTCATTTTTGAGTTTGTTCACAAGACCACGTTTGCTATCTGGCTTCCTTCTCCCGTTTCTCATCCTTTAAGTTCTCTGCACTCTGCTGGGACCTCAGCAGGGCCAGCTTTTACCTGGTGGAGTGACCCAAAAGCCTTGATTCTTGAAGGATCTGAATCCTTGGTCCCGGTTTTCCTTGGCACTCCCCCCACCCCCCTTTTTCTGTTGTTGTTGTTGTTTTTGGTTCCTGTAGTTTTTCATTAACCCTTACTTTTGGTTATGGAAATTCTAAGAGGTACCTGAGAGAATCCGCTAGTTCCAGAGGTTATCTTCCTGGCTTCTATTGTGTCCAGCAACCCGATTTCTCCTTGGTAACTGGGATTAGTCACTCCAGCTCACGAAGTTAACTCCTTCTTGTCTGTTGATTCAGCAGTATAAGGGGCTCCCCCAAAAGTCAGTGACTTGTGTTCCAGTGCAATCACTGCAGTATCCTCTTGGGGGGCAACACTCAGTGCCCCTGGACCCTTTCAGAGATACAGGGGTGAAGTGGGGGCCAGATGCAGGGATCACGGGGAGAGTAAGGGAAGAGCCTCTAGAGCTGGCAGTTGTGAACTCTGAAGGCTGGAGAAGCGGAAAATCACACAGGTGTGGACCGTGGGTCACTTCGGGGCAGGGAAGGGTGGGGACAGAGTCAGATCCAGGCCTGTGGCTTTCCAGACAGCAGGCCCCACCAGGGCCTCATGGGAGCTTTCAACCTGGACTCTGTGACCTGCCTCTCAGACGTGGGACACCCATCGACTCCCAGATGTGTGGCCCATCGCTGCACACACATCCCCAACCCCCTAAGACAGGGTTCCTCCTGAGTCACCATGTTCGGAAGTGCGTGCTCCTGTATGGAACTCTGTATTGGCTCGTTTTGGCTCCTAAGAACAACTTCAGCTCCTTACCAGTGTCTATTTTGAGTAAAAACCATTTCCCCCCGCCCTGCTTTTCGGGCTGTGTCATGGTAACCGTAAAGTATGAGCAGAGGACTCCGATTCAACTCATCTCTGCCCATGTGGCCACCATAATGGCAGCACTGGGTGTGATTATAAACGCTCATGCTGGTGGTGCCCCAGCCTCGAGGGTGGTGTGACAGCCACAAGCCATCTTGCCGTGACTCCAGAGCCGGCAGATGGGCTTTGAAGTGGGGGACAGCATGGCAGGATTGCTGACCTGCTGCCAGTGGCTTTTGGCGCTCTATGGGCCGCTGGTGGTTTGGGTGGGAATGACGTTTCTGGAAGTCAGAATGATGGTATGATGACAATCCTCTCCCTCGTGTTGAGAGAGAATGAGCAATCAGAAAGTGGCACTGGGGCCTCCCCCGCCCCCTTATCCAGCCCCAGTCTTGTGACCAAGAGAGGCTGTGGCGGGGAGGGGGAAGACGTGGCAGATAAACATCTCCGTCTGGGAGGCCGTGCTGCCTCCCTTTAGCTTTCTGCTGCCCCCAGCCTACCAAGTGTATCACCACCCTGGCGGATGATTGGCTGGTGTGGGGCGCACGATACTCTCCTGTCTTCTGTCACCCACAGGACGCGTTTGCACCTCCTCCTAAGCTCAAGTGGGAAATTCAGCCTTGAGCCTGTAGGCTCAAGGGGCACAGACAGCTCAGCTGGGGGCCATGCTACTCACATTCGTTGCCATGTTTGCAAGGACTCCTGAGTTAGATGAACCCAAATTCAGAATCCTACGAATCCTGCCGGGGGACTTTCTTCCTGAAGTACTCTGGAGAGGTAATTAACCTCTCCAGGCCTCAGCTTATCCTTCTGTAAAATGGGAATAGTAGTAGAAACAACTTCATAGACTTCATAGGATGGTTCTGAGGATGAGATGGAGGTAGTGCATGTCCCGTAGCACAGTGCCTGACACAGTAGGTGCTCAGCAAATAGAGGGATGACTACATGAGCGAATGGCTCCCGCATTGGGCAGGGCACTGAGCACCATGATTAGAAGGTCGCATGGCCTGTTACCACCCCTCCCCCTGCCCACTGCCAACCAACTTCACCAGGAAAGAGAGACGACCTGGAAACTTTGTTTTCTGATGAGTTCCTGCCCAAAGTTAAAACATGGCTCAGTGGTAAAGAATCCACCTGCCAATGCAGGAGACCGGGGTTCGATCCCTGGGTTGGGAAGATCCCCTGGAGAAGGGATAAGGCTACCCATTTCAGTATTCTGACCTGCACTGTATAGCCCATAGGGTTGCAAAGAGTCAGACACGACTGAGCGACTTTCAGTTTCACTAAGTTAAAACATGGCTCAGTGGTAAAGAATCCACCTGCCAATGCAGGACCCCAGGGTTCAATCCCTGGGTCGGGAAGATCCCCTGGAAGTGGAAATGGTGACCCATTCCAATATTCTTGCCTGGAAAATCCCCTGGACAGAGGATCCTGGTGGGCTACCTACAGTCCATGGGGTCGCAAAAGAGTCAGACCTGATTGAGTTACTAAGCAACAAAAGTTAACAGTGCAGTTAGAAGTCTACAGTGCACTTGCTAATTGTAAGAGATCCTGATGGAGTGAAAAACTGGGAGCCTCAGAGGGCGACAAGCCTGCATCTGTATTGATAGCTGGCTCCCCTACCACCCACGTACTGTGTGACCTCGGGCAGCTTTGCTAACCTCTCCTACCTCGTTCTTCTCATCTAGGAAATGGGGATAAAAATAGTCTGCACTTCAGAGGGTTGGAGTGAGGTATAAGGATGAACAGGATGTTGAAACTGTAAAGCTCTTTCCACAGGGCCTGGTGCGTTGTAAGAATCATAATCAGTATGAGCTCCTGTCTAAGTGAAGTACACTCACAGGCACTCCAGGGATGTCAACAAAGGAGAGAGAAAACTGTGGGCTTGGTTAGTCAGGGACCAATAATTGTTAAAATTTATTGAGTATTTTCTTTGTGTCAGGCACTCTAGTTAGCGTTGTGTTTTTTTTTGTTTGTTTGTTTTTTAAGTAATAATTTTAATGTTATTTCGTCCATTCTTCTTCTTTTTTGGACATACCACCCAGCTTGCTGGATCTTAGTTCCCTGACCAGGGAATGGAACCTGGGCCCCCTGTAGTGGCAATACAGAGTCCTAACCACTGGATATCAGGGAATTCCCTGTTAACCATTTTTAATACATCTCATTTTAATTCTCACAACAGGCCTGTGAAGTGGCAAGTGTCATTTTCCCCATTTTACAGCTGAGAAAACTGAGGTACAGGTATGCCTCAAGTTGCAAAGTTGTTGCTAGTTAAGCCAGAATTTGAACCCATGCAGTCAGGCCTTCCAGGTAAGACTTTAGGAGGTTGAGATTAGTGTATGAGTCAGCGTATGGCAGTCAGCCACAAGGCACACACTCACTCACACCAAAGTAGGGAAAGTCACACATTACTCAGGGGAGGTTCAGAGATGACCAGCCTTCAGGTACAGCTGGATCCAGGGGCCCCCAGACAGTGACTTCAGTGTTCCAGCCCTCTATCTCCATCCCTCAGGCAGGCTTTCTCCAACACAGCCAGCAGCCCCTGACTCACATCCTATCATTGTTAGTATCTTTCCACTGCACTAAAACGCTCCTGGGGGGCCTCTGGTTGGCCGTGCTGGGTCACATGCTTACTCTGTGACTAGGGTTGGGGGTGGGGTCAGTGCAAACACCACAAAACCCCCTGGGAAGGAGAGGAAAGGAACCAGATAGACCCAAACCATTGAAGTCAACTACAAGAAGAGTGGACTACCAGCTTCAGGGGTGAAGAAGGAACCCGGTGCCAAGATGGTTAGATATTTGTCTGCAGTTCACATACAGGATTCGAGATGGAGCAGGGTGGTCTGCGCTTACGGTGATCATGTTAGGATCATTTTTGATGGAGAATTTGGGTTTGTGGGCTGTTATGGTTTTGTTTCTGGAAGAGGATAATTCCATGCTGGCCCTTGTTGAGGTGAGACTTGGGTAACGGTCTAGTGGGTGCTGGTTGGAGAAGGCTTGGAGGCGAGACTTTCGGGTGAATGGCCCGGGGGTGCTGATGGCATTGGGGTTGGTGAAGAGGGTAGGGATGGCACTGGGGACAGTGTGGTGGCAGAGGCGGGAGCTGAACAGCAGGAGGGTGTGGGCAGGAGACGGTTGAGTTGTGGGTCTTGGGTCTGAGATGGACTGATGAGCAAGCGGCGTCATGGTTAGGGATGTGGGCAGCCATGGCACATGGAGATGCAGTTTGGGAGGAATGTAAGGGAGGTGAGCTGTGCCATGCATGGGCAGGGTTTGGTGGAAACGATGCTGGGAGAATTAAACATTTCGTGAAGGGTGTGGTGGTGGGGCGAGGAGGGAGGTACCACTTTTAGAGCTGATGATGGAACTCTGTGTGGGTGTGAGGAGCTGATGATGGTTATTCCGTGGGACGTGATGGTTTCATAGAGTAATAGAGGTGGAAGGACTTAG
Source organism: Capricornis sumatraensis (assembly GCF_032405125.1). Taxonomy (NCBI): domain Eukaryota; kingdom Metazoa; phylum Chordata; class Mammalia; order Artiodactyla; family Bovidae; genus Capricornis; species Capricornis sumatraensis. The sequence goes on along the minus strand of NC_091069.1, from coordinate 32,674,498 downwards.
CTGCACTCTTACGGAGGAGGATGGAGGCCAAGCCCACCTGATGGTTCAGCTGTGATGAAAGTCCTCGTTCCCAAACCCATTCTCTCTTTTTAAAAATTACTCTTTATTTTCTTCACAGTGGTACATGTGTATAATTTAAGAAGTCAGACAGGACTAACATCTCTTCACAAAAATGCACTTGTTCCTCGCCTACTTCCACCTTCTTCTCAGAGGCAACCACTTTTAGCTGTTTCTTCTAGCAATTTTACAGCTCGTGGATCTGAGTAATATGCGTATTTTTGACTCTTCCATTGTAGACCTTTTCCATTGATTTCCTATGTAGTAAATAAGAACTTAACTCTCTTATATGGCCAGCCATGGCTTTCTACCCTGCCATCCTCCTAAACAGCTCTCATGGTAGGCATACTATTAATAGTACCTTACCAGTGTTCTATCAAAAATGTCTTATGCATAAAATAATATATGTATGTGTGTAGCTGGCAGGTAATGGCTCCACAGAAATTCAGGGGATTAGGACGTGGCCACATCCACATCTGAACCTCGTGTACACGTGTCACCTCGTGTGGCAAAAGAGCCTTTGCAGAAGTGATTAAGCAAAGGATCTTGAGCTGGGGAGATTCATCCTGGATCACCTTGGTGGGCCCAGTGTCACCATCAGGGTCTTTGAACATGAGAGGCAGAGGCAGGCAGGTCAGAGTAGTGCGATGGGAGGAAGACCAGCCATCACTGACTTTGAGGATGGAAGGGGGCCAGGAGCCAAGGAATGTGAGCTGCCTCCCAAAGCTGAAAAAGTCAAGAAAATGGATTCTCCCCAGGGCCTCCAGGAAAGAATACTGCCTGCCAGCACCTTGATTTCAGCCCAGTGACAAGAACCATTTTGGACTTTGTTTAGACTTCTGACTTCCAGAACTTCAGGAAACACATTTGTGTTTTTTTAAGCCATTAACTTTCTGGTAATTTGCAACATGTAATATGTGTACATCCACATGCATACATGCAAACATGCACTCGTTTGTATGTTTTATGTATACACACACACACACACACACACACTTGTTAAATCAACTAATACAACTATTCACAGCTGAGCTTTATACTGTACTACCATAGTTTCCTTTTTTCCTCCTGAAGTGACTAATTACCTTGCCTCTTTATGAGCTTTATTTTCTTTATACCTTTTGCCCATACCTGCCGCACCTGCTAATAGCTATCTGTATGGCTTTCCACAAGGGCAGTCACAGCAAGTATTATGTTTCAGTTCCATTTTTTGAGTTATCTGCTCTCAGAACTTACGGCACAGTGTAGCTGCTCTTCACTGACTTCTTCCTGTGGTCTTCCTTGGCATTCCCTTCACCTTCCTTCTGGTTGGAACTCCTGTTTTCTGGAGCTCATGTCTTCTTGCTCGGTTTACTCCCCTGTTTGGAGCACATTGCCCACGACAGATCTCCATTTTAATCCAAATCCATTATAGCTCCTGAATCCAGACCATAGAGTAAGAACAGCTAGTCACACCTGTAGTTCTGTCTGGTTAAAAAGACGGCCCTCCAAGTCTTGACAGCACTCCAAGTTAGGAGGCTTCCCTCGGATAGCTAGTGGTCCTTGGTTGTCCTTGCAGGATTAATAACAGGGGACTGAAATACAGATTAGAAGCTGGTTCATTTGCAGATCCACGTTGGCTGATGTAAACAAGCCACTTGGAAACCATTTGGGTTCTGGTTGCCGGTATCTGTATTCTTAGACCTTTCTTCCTGCACTGATAAGATTCTGCTGAAGAGAAGGTAGGGTCTGGCTCCTGGTATTCTAGGAACCCAGTGAGCGACTAGCCTGAGGTATTCAACATCAGCATTGAAAATATCCTTCATCTCCTTGGGTTTGTGTTTTTGCATTTATTTGACAGCACCAGGTCTTAGTTGCAGCACATGGGATGTTTGATCTTTGTTGCTGCATGCAGGACCTTTAATTGTAGCTTGTGAACTCTTAGTTGCAGCTTGTGGGATCTCCTTCCCTGACCAGGGATAGAAGCCAGGCCCCCTGCACTGGGAGTCTTAGCCACTGGATCACCAGGGAAGTCGCCATCTCCTTGGTTTTGATTTATTTTTCTTGCTGTCAGCTGTGCTGGACGACTCTATGCAAAGACCTTCTGTCTGGTGCTCTCCAGAGAGAAAACCTTCAGACTTTAGGGTGGAAGTGTATCTAGATTTTAACTTCTTTCATTTGATCTTTTTCACACATACCTTCTCTTCGCCCCTGGTCCCATGGATGATTCGTGGTGCTGTCATCCCAAGTGTCTTTAAAGGACTCTGTCATAAATCACTTGTCATGTGCTATCTGAAATTTGCCTGCCACAAATCTGCTTTCCAGACCCCCACATTCTGTTGGTGGTGTCTCCTCTCTGTTCAGCCCAGTCTTGTGAATTTGTGTCTTAAACAATCTTTCTCCCATATTGGATTTAGAAGATCGCACATTTGGGCAGTTGGGTGTGTGTATTCAGAATCCCAGTCTTTTTCCGTAACAGTTTTGTAGCTGGAGCAGTGATGACGGTGACCATGTCAGCTGTGATACCAAGATACTTTCCTGTAGGATTCCTCAAAGCAATTGTTGAAAAGCTCTTGTAAACATTATTCATGGTCACTGTGGACTTTAGCAGTATAAAGGAGAAAATAAAAGCTGCCTATCACGGTAGTGGGCCTTCCCTGGCGGCTCAGTGGTAAAGAATCTGCCTGCCAATGCAGGAGATGCCAGTTCGATCCCTGGATTGGGAGGATCCCCTGGAGAAGGAAACAGCAACCGACTCCAGGATTCTTGCCTGGGAAATCACATGGACAGAGGAGCCTGTCAGGCCACAGTCTACGGGGTCCCAAAAGAGTCAGACACCACTCAGCGATCAAGCAAGAACAACGAATCTTGGTGGGAGGGTTCTTGGCAAGGGTCTCTGGTGGTGGTGGTTTGGTGGTGCAGCCTTGGCACTGGTGAGGAGGGTGCTTTGGAGCCAGGAGCAGCAGGGTGGTCATGTCATGATGGACACATGCTGCTGCGTTGGGACCGTGGGCTGAGGAGCAGGTCCCTCCCCTCAGCAAGGCTGCTTGGGAGAAGAAGGAAGCTTCTAAGGACAGGCGGGCAGCGCTGTGTCCAGGCCTGGACCTTGGCCGCCCCAGTGGGCCCCAGAGCTCTGCAGTGCCTGGCCTGCCCGGCCCTGTGCTGGGTGATTTTCAGTGATGCTGGCTGACTCAGAGGGACACTTACTGACAAGGCTGTTCCATCGAGTTATGCAAAGGAGCCAAAAGGCTGACCCAGGTCAGCTGTGTTTTCTGTGTGGACAGAGTGTGCAGCTCAGGCGGGTGAGCAGGGGAGGGTGAGGGGGACGAGCATTTCCTTTCCGGGGTGTCTGCCCTCAGGGTCAACACCCTGTGATGTTCTGCTTTTCCCCTCTTGCTTCCTTCCTCCCTCTTGTCACCAGTGCTTTTTCTAACAGAAACCCCTGGACATTTCTAGCTCTCAGGGCAGCATTGAAACAAATTTCCTAGAGAGGGTTCTCTGTCCCTAATGTACTTGGTGCCCAGCTCTGTATGGACTTCATGCTAGGCCCTCGGGGCTCACAGAGACACCCAGACCCTCCTCTCCCTCAGTCTGCTCCCACCCTTTGCCCTTGGGGCCTCCAGCAGCTTGGCAGGACAGGGCTGGAAGACCTGGTTCTTGAAGATCAGCCCAATGCTTCCCTTTTACAGATGAGGAAACTAAGGGCAAGAGGAGCCCGAGTCAGGATTAGAGCCACCTCTGCTAACTCTGGGATAGCGTTCTTCCCAACCAGACTCTGCCTCTCTCGGCTTCCACCTCCTTTTTGAAGCTTTTGATTATGATGGGTGACTGGGGGATGTTTGTGCTAACAAACAAGGAGTGGGTTTGAGGGGGACTTGCTGGCTAATGATGGGCGGAAGCCCTGTGGAGTTCTGGGTCTGACCGGTGTCTGATGGGTTCCTGGGGTTGTCTCTGAGGGTTGGTATGAGCTGGGGGGATGGAGCTTTATAGAGATGCCCTGAGAGCTCTGGAGTTGGTGATCTGGGTTCAAGCCTCTGCTCTGACTCTGGAACTCAGATAAGCCCTAGCCTTCTGCAACCTTAGATTCTACAGTAGACGGTAGTGATACTCCTATAGACGGTAGTAACCACTCGTGGAGATGGTAATAATACTCGTGGCTGCCTGAAGAGGAGGGCCCATTCTGGGCTTCGCACAGCATGGGACACCCGGACCTGCTCTTGCTTCTGCACCCACTGTGCCAGCAGCTAACGGCACACACACGTTCTTCAGCTCAGGTGTCCATGGACCACCTGCGGCTTCCTTAGGGCTCCCCTTGGATGGGGGTGGGGGTGGGGTGGGAGCATCTTCAGCCCGTCCAGGCTCTAACTTATGGAGGCCCCTACTGTCCTAGCCCTAAGGAGGTCCCTCTTAGTGCCAGCTTCCCCTCCACACCACCCGGCCCCCAACGCCCATCCCTGGGGAGGGGCTGCACCCGTGGGAGACCCAAGCCTGCGCCTTCTCCGGCTCCTGGTTTTCCAGGGAGCTCTAGCTGGAGGGGGATGGGAGAAGAAGCCCTGGAGGGAGGGGGAGTGGGGGAAGCAGAACCGGGAACTGGAAGGGGAAGGGTGTGGGTGGGCCTCGATCCAGCCTGCCTCCCACTTTCCTCCTCCTGCCAGTCCCCTCCCCGTCCTGGCTGGCGCACTGGAGGCAGGGGCTTGGCCCAGGAGAACTCAGTGTCTCCTCCGAGTGAAGAGGGGGTGGTGAAGCCACAGCACCCCCACCCCCAGCTGAGGCCTGTGGTGGGGGTGGGGCCCAGGCTTTGTTAGTTCGCTGGCTTGAGGCCCACACCTGAAGCAGGGAGACTGAAAAGCCCCTAAAATTCAGCCATGTGCCTTCACAGGGCCCCTTGGAGCCCACCAGTTTCTGAGGGCAGATGGGGCCAGTCCATGGGGTGGAGGGGCAGAGCGGCCTGGCCTCCTCCCTCGGCGGGGCTGCGGCCACAGCCTCTCCCGCCCACAGGGCGTCCCCACGACAGCTCTGCAGACCTAGGCCTTCAGCCCGGCCGCAGCCCCCGAGTTCAACCTCAGCTTTCTCCGGGCCCAGGCGCCCGTCCTGAAGTGAGGTGACTTTCATTTCACTACATCCTGTGACTGCGGCTCACTTCCTCCACGTGGGGGGAGCGGTGTGGGGGTGGGGGTGCGGGGAGGACAGATCAGAGGAAAATGTAGCCAGGCTGGGGACCTCTGGGATTTCCCAGGGGGGTGGTTAGGGGTGGGAGGGAGGCTGCGGGAAGCTTTCAAAGGAAAGAACAGACGTGAATGAAGACACGGGAGGAGGCGGGAGGCAGCTGTGAGCCCCACTGTGCCACAGCCGTGCGGAGGCCCCGGGGGAGACTGTCGTCCCATCGCCGCCTCGGAGGCAGGTGTTGGGCTCCCCGAGGAAAGCCAGGCAGGGCCCTGCTGCCAACCTGGCTGCCTCGATTTACCCTGGCCCCTAGGGTGCCGGGTCCAGCCAGGCCCCGTGAAAAAGAGTCAGGTTGGAGGGGCAGGCCTCACAGGCTGGGGGGTGGGGGGTGCCCTGAAGCTGAGGGGCTGGCTCCGGGAGGGACTAGGGGTCAGGTGGGAGGGCCTGGGTTGGGGGGAGTGCCTGCCCTGCTGACCCCTCTTCTCTTTTCTTCTTCCACAGGTGGAGTCACTGGAAGCCCAACCCCACCGGCAGCCTGAGGCCGCGGTTCCCCAGGGTTTCCGCTCCGCACCTGGATCTATGTCTAAGTTGTAACTCTTGCTTACCAAGACCACGATAATTCCTTCCCCAAAGCCCAGCAGCCCCCCAGCCCCGTGCAGCCCCAGCCTGCCTCCCACCGCCCAGCTGCCCGCGATGCCCGCCAGCGGCCCCGGGGACACCAGCGGCTCCGCTCTGGAGCGGGAGGAGGAGCGCAAGGTGAGCGGCTGGCTGTACGGGGATGGGGGTTAGTGCTGGGCGCTGGACCGCATTGCTCATCTCCATATGGGGCTGTAGGGAGGAAGGAGTCTCCTTTCGTGATAAGCAAACTGAGGCATGAAGAGGTTAAATACTGGAGGTCAGGCTCCAGGAGCTGGTCTCTAAGCCCCCACCCCCACCCCTCCACGGTGTTTGAGCTGAACTTCAGACCCCAGGTCTGTGTAATTGTTAGGGGTTGGGCTGGCAGGGGCCCCAAACCTGGCTTCCTTTTTGAATTGGCCTCTTAATTAGCTGTGTGTCCTTAGTCATTTTACCTGGTTTAGTGGCCTCTGTTTGCCCGAGGGGTTAGTAGCTTTGGGGAGGCCAAAGACAAGTTCAAGGAGCTCTGTAGATGGGAGGCCTGGTGAGGACTCCCCCTGCCTCACACAGCCGGCTCACTGCGGGGCATGGGGTGCGGTGAGCTCAGGGTGGCACCAGCCACGGTGGAGACACTGGTTTCCCGCCCCCACCCCACCCTGGCTCTGAGTAGGCGTCACTTCTGGCCCTAGAGCCAGTGACATCCTTGTTTTTAGGGCCCCAAGAGGAGTGACCTGTTCGCCCTTCTGCTGAACTCTAGAATGGGCCCAAGCCAGTTAGAAGAGATCCCTGCAGACTAGTGGGAGTCCCGGCTGGGTCCTGACTGGCTAGCTGAGGACCTCACCAAGCCATGTCCACCTGTCGGCAGAGCCACTAGAATCCCCAGGGATGGCAGGCCCCGCCTCCACCCTGGCAGGGAAGCCGTGCCAGCCACGGCCTTCCTGGGGCGTCCCAGCTGGCAGGCCCGGGCTGGTCCCCGCAGTGTCCTCTGCCTGCTCTCCTCTTCCTAAGCGGGAGTGAGGGGTGGTGGTGCTAGGTGGTAGCTGGGAGTAGCAGGGTGTGCTCATGGGGCACAGTTGGTCTTTCTGGAACCAGGGGGACACCTGACACCAGGCATGGGGCCCCTGAGCCCTCTGAGGAGCGGCAGCTCTGGGGACCGCGATCGGCTGCAGGTCCGAGACCTGCTCCCTGCCTACTCTTCCCACCGTGTGTGCTTGGCTCCTTCTGAGGCTTGCTCATTCTTAGAGCCAGTTTCTGTTTTCTGGCTAATTTCCATCCATTTGGTCCTTGAGGACAGCCCTTGAAACAAATGGGGCAAGGACAGATGGTCCTGGTTTGTAGACGAGGAAGCTGGGCCCAGCTAATCAGTGGTAAGTCCGGATGAGAGCCCGGTCTTCTGCCCCACCTGTGTGGGTCCTGGTATGGACACACACACACACATGTGCATGCATGAAGCCCAGAAACCTGCCTTCCCAGCCCAGAATCCAGTAGAGTGCCTTAGGATGAGGGGCCGTGTATGCCTCCAAGCTGGGGACAAAATACATGCTGCGGCCCACCTGCTGGGGCGCCTAGGGGCTGCAGGTCAGTTCCTTTCTTTCTGATCCCATGGGCTTTCTGGGCTCCTCCCACCCAGGACTCAGACCATAGCAGACCCACACCCTGCCGTCAAAGAGCCAAGGCCACCTGCGGCCACCTGTGCTCTTGATCCGCAGCTGTGGCCATGACTAATTCCCTTCCCTCCTTGGGCTTGGCTTTGCTCCTCCATTGACCCTGACCCCCTCCCCTCGCCCGGTGTCCTGGCTGGTGCTGACACTGCTCTGTGTCCATGCACCTGCAGTCGGTGGTCAGCTGCCTCCGACAGATGAATGAGACGGGGCAGACAGGCCACATTCCTCCCGTTACTGGCCAGGGCTTCCCCGGGCAGCAGAGCCCCCAGGGAGAGCAGCAGATGGGCTCGCTATCATGACAGTTCAGGACAGAGAAAAAGCACTGGCCAGAGAGTCCCAAGTCCTGGGCCCCAGGCCTGCAGATGTCATTTCCTGGAGATGGGACTTTCAGGCCCTCTGGGCTTGCATTTGCTCAGCTGTAAAATGGGGATAGTAACTCTTACTATGCCTGTTTTATAGGGTGGTAGTGGAAGTCAGATGAGGTCACAGGCATGGAGTGCCCTGCAAACAGCAAAGTCTGGTCCAATTATGAGGGATTACGATTGCTATTATTATCTACCCATAGTAACTGCTCTGGTTCAAGAGGCAACAAACACACACACAGGCCCAAGCTCCTGGTGCTGATAGAAGGAGCTGATAGACAGGGGCTGGGGCATGGCGGGCGCTCCTCCCCGGTGTGCATGCTGGCTCACCTGGCACATCTCCCTGGCACCTCAAGGCTGGCTCTCCTGGCTCCAAGAGCCGCCCTGGGAGGGCGGGCAGAGATGCTGACAGCCACTCACGGCAGCCCGTGAAAGCCAGGCCTGGGGCAGGGGTGCCGCGTGGCTGCAGAGGGGAAGATGGGTTTGGGCCAGAGCCCAAGGAACCTGGCAGAGTTTCCAGGGGCGCCTGGCACAAAGGAGCGGTTTGGTGAGCCAGAGGGCAGGGGTGTGGCTGCCCACTGGCCCCTTCGCCGCCCGGCCCCACGTGCCCTTCCCACCTCCCCCGCCCTCCGCACCGGCCACGCCTCCCTGCACCTTTCACTCCAGTGCTTCCTGGAGCTACCAGGCCTTTGTTTATGCTGCTTCCTCTGCCTGGTGTGCCCTTTCCCTAAGCTTCTCTCCTCCTTTCTGATCAAAGCCCTGGCTTCAGTCCGCCTTGAATTACAGAGAGAATCAGCAGTTCTCAAACTGTGGTCTATAAACCAGCAATACCAGCAATACCTGGAAGCGTTAGATATGCAGATATTGAGGCCCCACCCCAGACCTGCTGAATCAGAAGCTCTGGGGAGAACCCAGAGATCCTTGTTTTAACCAGCCCTCTAGGGGACTTGAGAAGTACTGGTGTGGATCATATCCAGCCCTGCCACTGCCCCTGGAGGGCAGGACCCCAATACTGTCATTGGGGTGGATCCTCAAGGCCTGACTAGCTCAGAGCAGATGCTCAGAAAATACCTTATGGATAGGACAGAGAGGAAAATGAGAGTGGATGAGACTCCTTCACTGGAGAGCAATCCCAGAGCCCGGATCAAGCAGTCAGGGTGCAGCGCTGGGGGCGGTAGGCTGAGAGAGCAGAGAGGTCTGCGTTATTTGGTGTCCTTCTGGCTCCTGCCCAGCATCCCTTCTCCCTGCAGCCTCCCTCACCTTACCATCCGTGTGCTGGGCAGGGACGGGGCTGCTTGGGGAGACTGGGAGGAGGCAGGCTTGGAAGGGGTGCTGAGCTCTGGGACTCTGGCCAGGAAGGGTCAGCTGGGTAAATGTGGCCACAGAGAAGGGAGGGGGAGGTGAACTGCAGGAAGGCCAGGAACCTGGGTCCTGGCTCAGAGGGAATCATGGAGATGGGGTTCTAGGTCCCGCTTGGAGGGGAAAGGTAGGGCAGAGAAACAGGGCAGGGGACCAAGAGTGTTCCAAGCCTCGGGGCTGGAAGGGCCTCCTCGGATCCTCAAATGTGAATCAGTGTCTCACGAGGAGTCCAGGCCCCAAGCTGGGCCCCTCATCTTCCTGCTCCCCTTCTCCTCTGGCCTCAGAAACCTAACAGATGCATTGAGTGCTGACTGTCTGCCAGGTGCTCTCTTAAGCTCTGCGCTTGCCTTCTTACAACTATTCCCCAAGATAGGCTCTGTTATTTCCAACACTGTCTTATTAAAGACTAAACTGATGCTCAGAGAGGTCAGGTCACTTGTCTAAGGCCACAGAGCTAGCAAATGGTGGTGCTGGGATTATAACCCAGGCTTCTGAGCCTTTCAGGCTGCGACCCATGTGAAGGGGGAACAGAGTGGATGTTGCCTCCCTGCTGTGATATTCCGTGGTCCTAGCCACGTTTCTTCTGCTGCAAGTTAAAGAATGTTTATTTAGACTAAAAGTTGGGATGGTCAGAGAACACTTTTCTCTGCGTAGCCGTGCTCTTGCCCTGGGGTGGATGTTGGGGGTACTCACCCCTAGCAGGAGCTCACGTGTGCAGGCTAGTATGCACGACTGGGTACATGTGCGCACGTGTCCATGCAGACACACACACACACATATGCACCCAATACATGCTCTTCTGTGTAAAGACACTGCTGTATACATGTTGCTTCTTTCTCTTCCGCCTTCCCTCTTTTCTTTCTCTTCAAACTTAGGTTTTTTTCCCAGTACCTGGCACATAGTAGGGCTCCGCGAGTCTGTTGGGTGAACTGAATAGACCTCCCTGGAGGATCTAGCAAAGGGAAGGGGATAGGAAGATACAAGGATGGGTAAGCCATGCCTGCCCTCGGAGGAGGGAGGCTCCTCGTTGGACAGTTTGCCCTCTCCTGCTGGCTAGGAGAAGCGCCAGTGGTGGTGGTGGGGAGATATGTGTTTGTGCTGGGGAGCACAGCAGGTGTGCCTGTGTATGCGTGTATGTGTGTGTTTACATACATGTGTATATATACACACATATGGCCAGCGCCATGAAGGGGGCTTCTCCCTCCTCACCTAAGTCCAACCCAGAGGCCTGGCAAGCACTGACTTCCTGAGCTCTGGCTTGTGAGCTTCAAGCGCATCCTTGGGTGGGGTTCCCCTGACTCCAGGCTCAGCTGTTCTTGCTGGTCCACAGGTCTGGTGCTCGCCCCCAGGCATGCCTTCCCTTTCGTGCACTTAAATTGCACATGGTCACTCAGGGCCGGCTCTTTGCTTTATAATTGTCACCATAGGGGTAGCCGAAATAGCCTTCCCTCTTACACATTTAAACAGTTTCAGAAAAGGCAGAAATACCCTTATCTCTTCAGGAACACAGCAAATAATAACAGTCCACGGATAATAAAAAATGTCCATTTTTAGCTCAGTGGAGTTGATTAGATGCTCAGGCATGGAATGATGTAAATAGTGCCCTCCCTGCCCCCAGCTGCCCCAGAGCTGACCAGGACCTCCATTGTAGGGTTCAGGCTCTCTCAACTTCTCGAAGTTAGCTGCTACAACTTGTCGCATTTAAGTTTACAGTCAGTTCAGTCTTGAGCAGGGATCAGCTGGACTCTGGAGACAGGCCTGTGTTTCAATGTGGACTCACCTGCATGACTGCTGAGCATTGAAATGTGAGGTTTCCAGGAGACAGTGTGTGTGAGTGGTTAACACAGGGCCCTGGCACAGATTGAGTCTTTTATCATTTATCTTGTATAGTTAACTAGCTGTCTATCTACCTTCTTACCTTTCTCCCCATTTGCCTGTCTGTCTGCCTACTGCCCTATCTGCACTTTGGTGCCCAAGATCTACTGTAGCCCTGAGGACTGAGGGCCTGGGAGAAGAATGGGGATGGTACAGATGAGGCTGTGAGTGGTGTGGGTTTAAGCACCCTGAGCGCCCCTGGCCCCTTCTGTCACCCACTGAGCAGAAGCAAAACCGAGGGAAGTTGCGGGATGAACGCAAATCCAATGGCAGCGGCTCTGCTATCTTTGGAGGCTCCATGAGGGGCCATGGGTGGGGAAGCCGAGCTCAGTTCTGTGGAGCGAAGAGGGCCGGCAGGGAGCTGAGCAGGAGAGGGTGTCCCAGGGAGAGTGTAAAGTGGGGTGATGCCCTTCCTTTCTGGCACCTGGGCTGGGCACAAGGACTGGACCTGGCCTGCAGCTGCCCTTACGGAGGGCCACAGAGCAACGAGGGCTCTCACTTATAATCACCCCACTTAGCACATGCACAGCATGGAAAGGCAGAATCTAGAGGAATTACCTGTGCCTGGCAATTTCCTCCCTTAATCCTCACGGTAGCTGGAGGTGCCCACTGTCATTATCCCCATTTTTACAGGTGAGAAGTTGAGGCTGAGAGAGGCTGAGAAATTTGGTAAAGGTCACATGGCGGCAGAGTGGTTTTACCTGGATTCTTTCTGTCCACGAAGTGAGGGTGGCTGGTGGGGCAGGGATGAGATGGTGGGCTGTGCAGAACCTGGGTGGGCTGCTGAAGGGGTGAGGGCAGAGGCGCTTGGGGGCCGCAGGGGTGGCAGCTAGCCGAGTGGTTGTGCTCCATCCAGCCTTCAGCACAGTGCAGGCCCTTGTGTGTTTAGGTGGTGTCTCCCGCTCTGAACTGAGTTCCCTATTTGCTTATCTTTATATCCAGTACACAGTAGGTGCACAATAAATGTTTCTGAGCTCATCCACAGGCCTGGCCTCATGGCAGCCCTAGGACTGCAAGGGTGGGCATGGCCGGGCTGCAGTGGGCTGGGTGTATATTGGAGGAGCTTCTCTTCTGGAAGGCAGTGAGGCCCCAGCATGGCGCACGGGGTGTGAAGGACCTGGGAGAAGCCATGGTGTGCAAGTGCCCAGGAGCTCTGAGGGTGGGAGGGGCGCACAGGACACGGCCGCTGCCCGCCCAGAACCGGATCCTTTTGGGAGCCGTGGAAGACCTTCATCAATAGTTATTACACGAAGCCCACCGAGCAGTCGGTGAATGCTTATTGAATATGGTTGGATAGTTGGAACAGAGGACTGCTGAGCTCTGGGAGGTGACTGAGAGCAGGGAGGAGGGGGCCCAGGAGGACTGTGTGGAAGTGTGAGCACCCACAGTAGTGTCCGCTGTCTCTGCCCTCCCGTCCGGCCTCCTGAAGCTCGCCCTGAGGCCACCTCTCCGTGGCCTGGCCTGGGCCTGCCGGGCGTGTGTGTGTGCATGAGCGTGTGTGGGGTGGCCCGGGGGTGGGGGTGGGGGTCCTGTTCCCGTAGCTCTGCAGGCTGGGGCCTCAGGTGCCCAGAACGGACTCTGCCTGCCAGAGAAGCCAATTCGTTTCACTGAATTCCACAATCACAGACAGGTCTTGGGAGGCCGGCCAGCCAGCTGGCAAAGGCTGGTACATGCTTCTTGTCCCAGGGGGGCCCGGGCAAGTGGCTGGCTAGATCCGGCAAGTTCATTCCCTCAACTCAAACACCAACTTAAGACATCTGCTCAGTGGATGCCGGGTTGGTAGCATCCGGTGTGCGTTCCAAAAGGAGCACGTGTGTCTGGCTGGCTATCTCTGGGCGAGGGCCTCGTGGGATGTGCTCTCTCTTAGCAGGAGGGGTCCCCTGAGATAAGTGTGTGTGGATGTGTGTATGTGTGAATGCCAGCACATACCTTTACCTTGGCTTTCCTGCCTGCTCATGTCACACATATGTACACGTGCCAGGGGCACACAGCAGAGGGGGGTATCGTGGCATGTTGCTGTGGAAAGATCCAGGGGCTGGGAATGAAAAGATTTAAATTTTGGTTCTTAAGGCCTCCCTTGCTGGCTCTCTGATCTCTGAAAGAACCACTCTGAGCTTCAGATTTCCCGCCTGCGTAATGGAAAAAAAAAAAAAAAGAACCAGCTCTACTTTCTGTAAGGCATAAGAATAAAATGAAATAACGTATGTGAAAATGCTTTGTTAATTACCACGTACTATACAAATGCGAGAGATTATTATCATCATGGCCCAGCTCCTCAGAATGAGAAGTTGTATGTGGCTTAAAATAATCCATCCAGTGAGCTGTGTTAAAATGTAGGTCAAATCCTAGCCTCAGAAGTTGAGAGAGCCTGATGATAACTGCCTCATCTAACAGACCTCCAAATGCGAAGGGGCTTTGAAACCTGTAAAGGGTTATATAAATTGAAGTGACAGGATCATGTTTAAGACAAGAAGGTACATTTTAGTCACCCTCTTGCCTGATATACAATTTTAATGATCAAGCAGCCCTTGAGCCTCCTGCTTGGTTGTACTGGTGCAGGTTTGTGGATTTGCACATGTGCGTTTCTCTCTCTCTCTCTCTCTCTCTCTCTGTGGACTTGTTTATTGAGCATCTACTATGTGAGAGTTACTCATCAAGTATTTTGAGTCCCTGCCCTGTGCCAGGTGCAAGGAATGGAGGCACTGGGGACAGAGGCCAAGGTGAATAAGAGAGTTCCTTCCTTGGAGGGGCTCATGGGCTGGCCAGGAGGAGAGCCAGCAGTCAGTTGCAGCATTGGAGAATGGGTACACTGTGAGAGGAAGAACCCAGAGACTCAGTCTAGTAGAGGGATGGGAGGAGGGGCCTGGGGGGGAAGGAAGGGAATCTAGGAGGTGAGGTTGGAAAAATTAGGGTTTGCTGGTCAACCTGAGAGGAAGGTAATCGTGGCAGAAGCCAGGGTCTGTGTCAAAGTCCCAGGGAGGAAGCAGCCCACATTTGCACCTGGTGTGGTGGTTTTGCAATGGCCGGAGCTGCCAGCCAGAATCCTAGGTTCTGTCTTTACCAGGCTAAGGAGCTTGGGCTGATTCCGCTGAGCCCTGCGAGCCCCCTCCGCAAGGGCTTAAGCTCTGTGGAGTGACATAATCAGTTTTGCATTTTGGAAAGATCATGGAGCCCCAGTGTTCCTAAGGATCGCACTGCGGCGGGTACCAGCCAGATGTTGGGGTTTGTCTGAGCAGTGAGTGATGGCTGCATATGCAGGCCTTGAGCTGGGATTTGCATGGGGGTGGGGAGGAGACACTTCTGGGAATAGTTCTGGTCCATACGTGCGGAGCAAAGGAAGTTAGCAATTCTTGAGTGCCTCACACATGTCAGCTTTCCATATATTACCTCAGTTAATTGTTCTACCATTGCTGCGAAGGAGGTATTAGTATCCCCATTTTGTAGGTGGCGGAACGCTAGGCTGGAGAGGTCAACTAGCTGGAAGGGCCTAGTGAGGAAAGAGCAGAGCAGAAAGTCTAGCCTGCCCCTCCCCTGCCCACTCCCCAAAAAGCCCACCTCCTTAGAATTTCTGCCCATTCCCACTGGAAGGATTGACTAATCCAGTCCCTTCACTTGACAGATGAGGAAACCAACCTGGGCTCAAAGCTTGTTCTGCTCAATTTGTTACTGTTTTCCAGCTGCTCCAAGTCATTGTGGATCAGATTCTTCCCTTTCAGAGTATTAGTGACGCCTCCTAACTCAATGCTACTTGCAGATTTGATAAGCATATTTTACATTCCTTCGCTCAACCCATCAGCAGGGATACTGAATGAAACAGGCCCCCTGACAGATGCGGGAATGAACCACTTGATACGCCTCCTTGAGGGGCACGGCCCCAAGCCATCTGCTCACCCTGCTCAGCGTATTATCCCCTCTCCCTCATGGGTGTGAACGTGGGCAGGCCCGGAGCAGAAGGTATCACCGCCTCCCTCTGCCCTGCTATGTCGCTACATCACGGAAGAATGACACGACTGAAAATAGCGCGCTTTTCACAAAGCTCTGTGCGGGGCCGGATGGAAAGGGTATGGGCCAGAGTCACTCAGACCTGGCTGCAACTCCTGCCAAGTCTCATGGCCACTTGGCTTCCTGAGCACACCCCAGGGTACCTGAGGCCTGAGTGTTGGACTGGGCAGCAAAGGCCTACTTGGGCCCCAGGGACGGGCTCAGGACAAGGCCCCAGGGACTCCCTGTTCTCAACACACCAGGACTGGACAGATGGTCTGGTGTCAGGGTCCTCCACCCCTTCCTCTTGGGGGTGTTGCTAAGTCACTTCAGTCGTGTCCGACTCTGTGTGACCCCATAGATGGAAGCCCACCAGGCTCCCCCGTCCCTGGGATTCTCCAAGCAAGAACACTGGAGTGGGTTGCCATTTCCTTCTCCAGTGCATGAAAGTGAAAAGTGAAAGGGAAGTCGCTCAGTTGTGTCCGACTCTTCGCGACCCCATGGACCGCAGTCTACCAGGCTCCTCTGTCCATGGGATTCTCCAGGCAAGAGTACTGGAGTGGGGTGCCATTGCCTTCTTCGCTTGGGGGTGTTGAGTTGAATAAAATTCAACAAGGGAAGATGCACTGAGCGCCTCCGTGCATCGGGCTGAGAGTGCGTGGCTTAAGGTGAGGAATGACAGCAAGTCTCCAGATGGCAGGGGGTTGCCTATCAGGGGCCCCCAGAGGCTTTCTCCATATGCTGATGTGGGGGTGGGCCTGGTGGTCCTTAAAAGTCAGGTGTCTTTGTTTTCAGTCTGTGCAGGCGGCCTGGTGACTGGTTCCTGAGTGCTGTTCTGAACCTCTGACCGGCTTTCATGCCTCTGATTAATTCAGAGCAAAAGTTAGAAAATCAGATGAATCCTCCTGTAAGAAATGCAGTGTGTTAAAGAAACAGTTCAGAGGCCAGAATTTCTGGGTGGTGGGAGTCCTTCCAGACCCTTTGGCTGCCCAGAACGATCCCAGCTCACCTCAAGTACCCCATCCCAGCTGCTGCCTGTGCCTTCCAGGCCCGTCAGCCCCGACACAAGGACAGTCAGAGGCTCAGCTAGGTCTGGCCTGTGTTCTGTAGGCAAGTCCAGGGGCTTGGTGGGCCCTCTCTTTTCCAGGGAAGATGTTATTCCTCTCATCTGAGAGGCACGTGGAAAACCCACCAAGGGCTGCGTCTGTTCTAGGCTCTGGGAATTCAACAAGGGGATAAACCATTTTATTCATCTGTCTTCTTAAAAACCCGAGAAGCAGGCAGAATGGGCACCAGACACCTTTATGCCCCCACTTTATGGATGAAGCAACTGAGGTTCAGAGAGAATGGTCCTGAAAGCAGCACACAGACAAGCCAGGCACATAGCAATTTAGGTTTGCTCTAAGCTCTGGCTTTCTATGATCGACCGCTCTGTGAATGCTGAGTTACCTGGTCAGCGCAGTCAAGACAGTGCCATTTTAGCCACTGTGGAGTCTGACCGAAAGCACCATCTCAGATTAAATTCACCATACTTGGTTAGATTCAGTTGCAACCTTCACAAACATTAAGTTGCGCTGGGAATCCTTGCTCTCTGTGTGATCCAGGTGATTGTTTCTATTTTTTTTTCCCCCATTTAATCAAATGTTAATTCAATGAAAGTATGTATAAAAACTTTACAAATCTTAGAACTCAACTGTACATGAAGTAGGATGATGGGATATTCAGTTTTTGACATAAACGTACAGCACAGTTATTAACTGTGCTTCCGTTTCCCCTTCAGTCCTTATTTCTGGCTCCTGTTTTATCGTGTGAGACCATTCTCTTATTGGCCTAAAGGAAGATTAATGGACAACTTTTACTGCTGTCAGGCCAATGGAGGAAATTTCAGGTGGTTTTTTTTTTTTTTTTTTTTTTTAAGAAATGGGAGACTAAACATCAAAAATTAAGTTTTTTCCCAAACAGCAATTTTTTGTCCTGATTTTTCTCTGCCATTTTTGATGCCTCGATGAATGTTGCCAGTAAACTATCAGCATTAACATTTAAAGTCATTAAAGTTCGTACATTTGCTCACAACTTTCCCTGTAAGGTGCATATGCTTGTATCTTTCCCCCACCCCTGCATACTCACACTGATTTAAAAGCAGTTGACTGGTGCTAAAAACAAATTTACCATTGGCAACTGCTAGAATGGCATGTTGTTTTCTATTCAGAAAGACAATCTATAGAATGGTACTCTCAAGTCTGATTTTTAAAACAACCAACAAATTTGTTGGAAACTGAAACACGTATTTTGTTGTTATTCAGCTTTGAAAAAAGCCAGCAATTAGATAAGGCATGTGCATTAATTCACCTGTTTACAGCAAGTATCCACACATATAGGTGATTGTTTCTTAAACGGAGGTGTCTGTGGGGTCTTGGAAGATTGCTCAGAACCAGCAGGTCTGGCCCACTCACCCTAGGCCCCTCCTAGAGGCCTCTCCTGCACCTGGCTGTGTCCCACCTCAGCCTTTCTGCCCTCACAGTCTCTGCCAGTTTTTCCTGAACAGAGCCTTGCAAGGGCCTCTGGTCCCGAGGTAGCCTTTTCTCGCTGCCCTGCACCCTCCCCTCCTGTCCACAGCCAGCACCGTGCTCCCTGTCCTTGGCTTCTTATCCAGACTTCCCTCAGCTGGGCTCCGCAAACTGTCTCATCGGCCCCTCTCGGGGCTCTCAGTCCTCACTGCTGTGTCATTCGGCACAGCTTCTCCAAAGGCTGGCCATGCCCATCCCTAACCAAATCGCGCTGCCCTCGACTTCTCTGCATCTGTCAATTTTTGCCTCTTGAGTTGGTAGCTCCCTTTTTTTCTTGTACCCACAGTACACTGGTGTCCACTTTCTGCTCCTCTAAACACTCTCTCCATGTCTTCCAGCTCGACCATAGCTTTCCCCTTGGTGCCAAGGCCTGGCGTCTCTGTCATCATCTCTTTGCATGTCTTCCGAGAACTCCCAGAACCTCAACTGTGATGCCCCCAAATCTCCTTCCTGGTTGGGTCTGTCCCAGATGGGCCTTGAATGGATAGATGGAAAGAGGGGCCAGGGTTGCTCTTCCCACAAGTCTAAGGTCTACGACTGGTCACAGTAGGTTTTCGTCCGCATGTCTCACCATCACCTGAAAATTAATGTGGCAAACCACAAGCTATTTTGAAATCACAAAAAATGAAAGTTGAGTGGGACATTGAGAGCCACCTCGATGAAATCCCCTGGGAATCTGTGTGCCTCCCCTTCTCTGTGGCCCCAGCATGGTTCTGGGCCAGCGCCCTCCCCTGGGAGGACCGTGATGCCACCCAAAGCTGCTGATATCATCACACGGGCATGAAGGGCAGCTGGTGGGCCCCCTGCTGGGTTGGGGTCCCTTTCTCTCTCCTGCCCCAACACGGTTTGTGCTCGTGATTAGTCATGCTGGAGCCGCTGAGTCAGAAGCGACTTGTGGGTGGTTTGTGGCCAGGCTAGAGCAGTGAGGCAGGAGGACTTTCTAGGTTTATGTGTCTGCCCCACGAGACAAGCCCTGCAGGGCCTGGCCCTGGCACAGGTGAAGGGTGGTAACAAAACCAAGGTTCTGGTCCAACCCAGTCACAGAAAGAGGGGCATCACAATGAACCAAGACCCAGTCCCTGAGACACTCCCGTGGGGTGACAGCGCACTGTGGCAGGTGCTTCAGGGCAGGTGTGTGTAGAGCGGCTGCGACAAGCCTGCTTCCAAGGGCCTCGTGCACTTCCAATAGACGCTCAGCTTCATGTGTCTCTTCAGGGGATTCTCTTCAATAAAGGTGATTCACTCTATAGAGCTAATTTCATTTTTGTACTTGTGTTAGATTTTTTTTTTTCCCATATAAATAAACTCATGTCCAGAAACAACTTTTTTGTCAGAGCCTGTGTGATGAGTCTGTGGTTCAGAAAACGTGTCCACCCGAGGGAGAGCTGTGTTCTGCCGGGGCAGCGGGGCGGCCCACAGGTCCCCCCGAGGATATACTGAAATCGGCCCGCGGGAGTGGCTCAGCTCTGCCAGGCAGGCGGCGGGTGAAGACCATCCCTACCAGGGTGCCGGCGTGACACCGCCCTGGGAGCGTGGCTGCCCTGTGAGTGGGACTCTGGGGAGGGCTCTGGGGGTCCAGCTCCGGCTTTACAGGCTGTGTCTGTGCCCACAGGAGGGAGAGGAGCAGGAGGAGGCTCGTGCCAAGGAGGAGCGGCAGGAGCCCAGCACAACTGCCCGGAAGGTGGGGCGGCCTGGCAGGAAGCGCAAGCACCCCCTGGTGAGTGAAGTGGCGTCCACCCCAGCCCCGTGTGCACACATACACGTACCCACATGTGTAGGCTCTAAACATCCGTGATGTGTGGCCTGCAAGGACCTTGGCACACTAAGACTGGGGGATGGGGTGCACCCCTCCAGCTGTTAAGAGCCCAATTCCATTCCCTATTTTCTGGACCCCAAAACCACCCCCCACAACTTTCCTATTTTCTACATTGAACTGGATGCCCCCAGAGGCCAGGGGACTTGCATTATGAATCTTGTGGGACTTGAAGCAGGCCCCTGACTCCCACTTTCTTTCTAGAATGCCAGCAAGAGGGTAGGGCTTGTTTTTCCCTGGCCTGCCAGCATGGGCCCCTCCCTCCCCATCCAGACACCCACCTTGGGCCTCTGTCCCACCTGGAGAACTTGGAGGAAGGGGACTAAGGTCTGGAAGTCTGATCAAAGTGAGTAGGGAAGACATGCAGGCTCATGAGTCCCTTTGTCTGAGAGAAGGAGGGCTGGGCACTGTTTTAAGTCTAGTTGAAGTGGAGGACTCCAGCTTCTGGGTGCCATTGCCTCAGAATCCAGGGCGAGGCTGCTGGATTGCCCAAGATGAGGAGTGCTCTGTGGGGCAGGGCCTGGGGGCTGCAGGAGCCTGCCTTCCTTATGCCTTAAACTCAGAGGCAGAACAGTAGTTATTTGCCAGCACCAACGACAGCTGGTTCCTTTCTTTTCGTCCCTTCCAGCTGAGAATGGGAAACTTGGAGCAAGAAGGTAAGGAGGAGCCAGGAGCCCCGCATTAATTGTAACTCAGCCCTTCAAGAACATGTTCTCAGAGGAGCAGGATTTTCTTCCGTGGGGCAGAGAGTAGGGTGAACAGTGGCTGCAATGAGGGAGGGAGGGCTACACCTACTGGAGGTGACGGGGTTTTCGGAGTCAGGAGGTTTGGGAACCTGTGGGGCATTGAAGTGCACCGCTGCCAATGCTGCTCGGAGATTTGGAGTGGAAGAGGGCAGAAGTTAAGTCATTTAACTGGTAAGTAATTTTGAACACTTTTAATATTCAAGCAAACATGGATATTTTATGGCCTGGAATGAAAAATGCACAGGCAGTTGAAAGATAAAACTGGGGACTTCAAAGGAATTTCCAGCTTGCAGCAGATTCCAGGCTGAACTTCCAGATTCCTGGGTGCCCCTCCACTCCACTCCCCAGGTAGACTGGCTTGTCGGGGAAAGTGGGGGGCACAGTGCCGATGGAGTCAGAACCCATCGGTCATTCCATATCTGAGCCATGCATGTGCCTGTCATCTGCAGAGCACGCTCCGCCCTTACTTTCTGGTGCTAGGGGTGGGAGCCACCACCTGTAGCAAATGGAACTGGCAGCCCTCTGACTCATCTTTGTGAGTCCCTGAACCAGAGGGAGGGCACATGACGGAGAGGTGCAGGAGGTCCTTGAATCAGCGGGTACAAGGAAGTCAGGGCCAAGTATGTGTCTGGAGTTGGATGAAGAGAGAGAAGGGGGTGCAGCACAGCCCAGTGGATGAAGGGTCAGTGGGTCACACACCTTGGCCTGGAAAAGGGGCCCAGCAGGGAAGGAAAAGCACTGTCTTTAAAATCCAGCAGACCTGGGTTTAAATCTCAGCTCCACCACTGACCACCTGTGTGACCTGGAACAAGTCAACGCCTGAACCTTGGGTTCCCCTTCTGAAAAACAGAGATGATATGAATGCATTCCCCCTAGACCCCTGGGAAAATTAAATGAGTTAAAACACCAAAGAGCCAATGGTCAGCCAAAGTCGGTCCTGTTCTTACGTGGAACAGAAGCAGCAGCGCTGGATTTATTCCTCGCCAGCTGTGTGACCTTAGCAAGTTATTGAACCTCTTTGAGCTTTTGCTTCCTTGTTGGAAAAAATATGGCTGCCAGCCATACCTGCCCTGTCTACTTCCACAGATGCTGTGCAAACAGCAAGGTGGGCTTCAAATGTACAGTGTCATAAGCCTGCCCCTCTGGCCCCCACAGGGGCCAATGGGCCAGGGTCTAGAAGGCCTTTCGCATGGGAGCCTGGCATCAGCCTCTCAGAACTCCATGGGAGGTGCGCACATCCCATGCAGGTCAGTGTTGATGTGGTCCAGTCCTAACTGACATCTGAAGCCACCTGGACTCCCAAGAGAGGCCCTGGGAAGGGGGACAGAGCACGGGGAGGCAATGTTGATTGGGGAGGCGGGGGATCCAAGGCAGTGTTGTGACCGGGACCCTTGCACATTTCAGGGCACAGAGAACAGCCAGCCGGTCTTTCCTGGCAGCAGCCCCATGGACCCCGAAGGGAGCCCGCATAGGGGAAGTCTGTGCTGCAGCCCAGCGCCAGTCCATGGTCTCCTGGGCCTCTTGCAGAGCAGATGCTTGCCCAGGCCTCTTCCCCTCCCCAGCCAAGGAGCACAGCAGCCTGAGTTTCTGGGGACCTGGTGCAACTGTCACCCTGGGAACGGATTGACCAGGGTGCTTTAAGGCAGCTGAGTGTGTGTCATCCAGCTAAGCCTGGGAACCAGGCAGGCAGTGGTGGGCTCGGCTCAAACCCTGGCAGGTGGAACAGAGCAGGCAGTGCTGGGAAGCACAAGAGGAAAACCTGGCTGCAGGCGGGCTCTTGATTTGTGCCAACATTGCACACCCACTGCTGGACAGGAAGGGATCAGGTATATCCAGTGGTGTCCTCACCATTCCCCACCCAGGGTCTTTAGATTTTGCTCCCAAGGCCTACCTGTCTCTGGGTACCTTCCACTTTCTCCTGCATCAGCCTCCTGGCTGTGTCCTCACCCAGACCAGGCCCCACCTGCCCGCAGCATCTCTCTAAACACCCCCTGCTGCTGCTGCTGCTGCTAAGTCGCTTCAGTTGTGTCCGACTCTGTGCAACCCCATAGACGGCAGCCCACTAGGCTCCCCCATTCCTGGGATTCTCCAGGCAAGAACACTGGAGTGGGTTGCCATTTCCTTCTCCAATGCATGAAGGTGAAAAGTCAAAGTGAAGTCACTCAGTCGTGCGCTCAGTCGTGCCCGACTCTTAGCGACCCCATGGACTGCAGTCTACCAGGCTCCTCCGTCCATGGGATTTTCCAGGCAAGAGTACTGGAGTGGGGTGTCATTGCCTTCTCCCCAGCCCTCTCTTTTTTGGCCACAAACACATTACACCAACTGAGCACCTGCCAAATGAATAAGACTTATTTCAACCTAGTGTGTTCGAGAGGAGACCACATGTAATTACAGTAAATACAGCCTGGGGCACGTCGCTGTTCAAGAATCTGCAGGGGGACCTCCCTGGTGGTCCAGTGGTTAAGAATCCACCTGCCAATGCAGGGGACGTGGACTTGATCCCTGGTCCAGGAAGATTCCACACGCTGTGGAGCAGTTAAGCCTGCGTGCTGCCACTACTGAAGCCCGTGTACCTAGAGCCCATGCTCCGCAACAGAAGCCACTGCAGTGAGAAGCCTGAGTGCCACAGTGAAGAGCAGCCCCTGTTTGCCACAAATAGAGAAAGCCTGTGTGCAGCAATGAAGACCCCGTGCAGCTAAAACTTAAATATTGAAAGAAAAAATCTCCAGGGGCTCCGTTTCTCATGGGATGAGACCTGGAACACTCCGTCTGGCTCCTCACCACGTGACTTTTCCTGCTTCTGCATGGGTGCTCAGCATCCACCTCTTTTGCCAAAGAAACCCCGTCAGCTTGCTGCTCCCTGAGCACCCTAGGGACATTTGTTCTGATGTTCTTGGCAGCCTTACCTGCTCTCTGCCCACCCAGTGTCACAGCCCACCGAAGCCTGTCTTGCAAATGAAGCCCAGGGCAGCCATCGTGAGCCACGCCGGCCCTCCCTTTTAAACCAATTGTTGAATTAAAATGAACACTAAGAACTAAGACAACAGCCCTGCGATCCCAGACCTGGGTCCGCACACCTGACGGAGAAGCACCAGTCTGAGAGCTGTTCGTTCCCCGGTCTGTACAAAACCTGAGAATCAGTTTAGAAACCTTTATATCAACTTGATGCTGTCACCACATCTACAGGCACAATTTTGTTTTACAGAAGTATCATTCCCTGATGGATTGGGAATCTAAGATACCTAAACCAAAGCCTGGCTTTTCGCACAGAAAAGCTGGTGGTGAGAGCATGTCGCTTCCACCAGATCTTCCATTCAGAGGTGTACCGCCCCTTCCCCTTGCACCGGGTACCCGCTCACTGAGACTGGCAACCCTGAAGAAAAGCTGAGAGTGGCGCAGCGCTCGACTCCCTACGAAGGCCTTCTACCCCCGTGGGCCTCATTTGATGCTGACAGCAAACCTGTATGGGGAGGTGGGGACTGCTGTCGTGACTGTCCCCACAGTCAGAGGAAGAGACCAAGGTTCAGAGAGGGCGACCTAGACTTGGCCTCCAGCCTCCCAGCTGCAAAGCCCAGGGTGCTTATCCTCTCTCGCCACTCCAGTCTCACCACCTGGGAGACTGGGTACCCTAAATTCGCTTTAAGATAATATACGCAGGCCGGGCTGTTTGAAAACATGTGTAGACCTGGTCTGAAAAGCATCTAGAGGAAACAGAACTGAGCAGGGCGACTGACCCACATACTTGAGAGCCTGTGGCTAAGCGGGGAAGGGTAGTCTGAGGACTAAGAGGTGGGCCCGTTTCAACCAGGCGGCGGCATTGGTCTGTGGCACTGGCCTAGGAGCCAGGATGCTCACGGCCCCCACGGCAACAGGAAACAGGAAGCCAGCCACAGGGCTGGGCGGGGCCTCGGAGGGGAGCTGGCACCTGCGTGCAGGGCCTGCTGGCTGGCCAGTTCTCATGGCCCGCAGAGGGGACAGCACCGTGCGGGGCTGGTCGCTGCTGGCCGGAGAGCAGAGGCCCGCGTGTGGGTGCGAGTGTCGGGCTGGGAGCAAGAGGCATCTTTTCTGTTCTCCGGCTCCAAGGACATTGAGAGTAACAAGTGAGGGTGTCTGAAGCTGGTTCCTGCCTGATCGCAGGCCCAGACAGCCCTGCGACCAACTTTGTCCCTCGTGTTGGTTACACCTAGGGCTCTAGGAGGGACAGTATCCGCCCTTGCCCACCAGACCCTGGTGGGGGACTGGACCTTTGGGGCTCCCTGCCCTGTTTACTAGGTAGATGTACTTATTCATTGAAGATTTATACTCATCAACTTCCTCCAGGGTTATTTTTGCTCAGTGGGAGCACTCTGAGGTCACTTCTTGCTAAGAATAACCCAGAGAGGGAGGGAGGGGGAGGGGAGGAGGGGGCTGGGAGCAGGCACTGAGCTCAGCCAGACCGGCCCAAAGCCAGTGTTACTCACTCCTCTTTGGAGGCGGAACCTCCAACACCGTGCCCCAGTGAGTGAGCTCACAAGGGCCACACTGCCCCACTTCAGAGTGAAGTATTTGGGGGTGTAAGCTGTGTGAAGCTGGGATTCTGTCCCATGGCAGCTTAAAGCCAGCTGTTATGTAACTTGCTCAGTAGTGTCTGACTCTTTGCAACCCCATGGACTGTAGCCCACCATGCTCCTCTGTCCATGGGATTCTCCAGGCAAGAATAGTGGAGTGGGTAGCCAGAGGATTCGCTTCTCCAGGGGATCTTCCAACCCAGGGATCGAACCTGGGTCTCCTGCATTACAAGTCAATTCTTTACAGTCTGAGCCACCAGGGAAGCTAGCTGAGAACCTTTTAACTCGGTTATTGAGAGTTTGCAGTACTGGCTCATTTTCCCATCTAACAGATCCCTTTGCTTCTGAAGACAGCGCTTTTTGTGTCCAGGTTCGAAGGGCTCCTTCACTTACCTCTGGAACCTTGACTCAGTGACTTGGCACCCCTTATTTTTATGTATAAAACTTTCTGAAAGGGTGTCTCCCATTCCTGGGGCCCAGCCCCTCAGGGGGCGTCCCTGCCTGTGAGCCTGCATCAGGCACACGGCTGCCCACTCCCGTCTCCTCATGCTTTTGTAGGGGTGGGGGAAAACAGGGCTGGCAGGCCTCTCAGGAGGGCAGAGACTTTTCTTGGAACTGTGCCCTGCAGACGTCTCTGCTGTTCCCACAGCTGGTCAGTCAGATCAGCACTCATGGAGGCCTCCGGTACCCAAGAGCCTGGTCCGAGGTCTGCGCCTGAAGTGCCAAAGAGATGTTGTGGGGAGGGGCTGGACTTTCAAAGGGAGGTGATCCCTGGAAGGGGAAAGTAAGAGATTTTCCCACTTGGGACCCTCCTGAGCAGCATGTTCAGAGAGGGGACCCATGTGGCAGGGAGAGGATGGACTGTGAGCAGACTGGCTGGGCTGAGTGGATGGAGGTTTCATTTAAAAACACCTTCTATCTTGGTTGGAGAGGTAGTTTGCAGGCTGCCTGAGGGTTTACATTTTATCCTCTTGAAAATACGTTGTGTTTATCTGGAGAAGTTTTGAGACAGCATAGGGTGTGAAGTGATGGGAGTCAAGTTTTGGGAAGGTCATTCTGGCATTTGTGAGTATGACAGTTTGAGATACAAGAATGCAGGGAGATAGGGTGATGAGGCCAGAAAACATGTGCAGGGTCTCCTGGGTTGGGGGCAGCCGCGATGGGACAGGATGGGTGGGGCCTGCGCTGCCGGGCTGCAGACAAGGGGGAGACGTGAAGGTGCTGCTGGCCTCCAGGGATGGCGACAGTGTTATTGCCAGAGACAGAGACTTCTGGAAGGGCTGGCAGGGGCCCTTTCAGAGGCCGCTCTAGATAGCTGGTCTTAACCAGGGAAGCATCTGAGTGAAATCTCAGAATCTCCATTTTGCTTTCCCGAAAATCCCTGCTTATTTTCATCCCTCCCTGGCCTCTTCCCCAGAGCCACACGTCCCAGGCCACCTCCAGCGAGAGGCATTCATTCCCTCCAGTCCCAAGCCCTGAGGGCTTCCTAGGACCCCGTGGGCTTCTGGGGAGCCTGAGCTGCACCTGCCACACTCCCCCAGTGGCAGGGACCTTCCATGAACGCTTTGGGGCAGGGTTGTTGACGTCGGTCTTCTTTCATCATCCTCACCTAGAGAATTCTGTGCGTTTCAGTTCTGCCACCTCAAGAAAGATGTAACGGAGCTGGAAGAGCTCCAGAGAAGGGCAGCTAAACCGATCCAGGGGAAGGCAGGGCTGCCAGGTGAGGACAGACAAGAGAGAGTATGGCCCTCCAGTCTGGAGAGACAAAGGCTGAGTCGGGATGTGATTAAAGCTATGAAGTCACGGCATTGGGTGGGGCAGGATGAGCAAAGCCCGGCGGGGGTGGGTGAGGGTGGGCGGGGAGACACCCAAAGAAACTTTAGAAAGGTAGGTGAAGCGGAGAAAAGAAAGCCCCATTTTCCATGGTGAGTTCCCTTCTCACCGAACCTGTCACCCGAGGCCTGAATGTAGAGGCTGAAAAACAGAAAAAACTTCAAAAGAGGCTGACTTAAATCCTACGTGGGATCTTCTCCACATAATGGCTTTTTCAAGGCAGCCTCCAACTCACCCTGAAATCCTTTGAGGATGACTTCAAAGAGCACAGCCAAGCCCTCTTCCAGGTGGACAGGTGTCCCTGGCTGAGAGCGGAACCCCAGGTGGGCCACCGCTCACCAGGTGCTTGCTTGCTCTCACATCCATGTGTCACAACCAGCAGGGGCCCCAACTGAGTGACCTCTGCACCCTGAAGTTCTCCCCTCCATCCTCAGTTGCAAGTGGGCGTGCACACGCACACACACTGAAGAGATCTCTGGGGAGGAGGGTGGGTGGGAAGGCAGCTCCTGGCCTCAGTGGTGAGAGGAACGGTAGGACCTAGAAGTCGCATGCAGCCTGGGGGATCAGACTTGCCAGAGTTGGCCCTCTTTGGCCTCTGGTCCTCCTGTCCCTTGACCCCACTGGTGGCCCTTTTAGCTACTCCAGTGGCTAAAAGGAAATTGGAAGGGTCGAGGTCCTGCTTCCAAAGTCTTGGGGCCCAACTCCAATCATCCCAGGAAGACTGGGCAGGGAGGCATGTAGAGCCTCTCTCGAGAGTGGGCACGGGGGGCCTCTCTGGCTCTCTATGCCTCAAGGCCACTTCCGGCCAATCAGAACAGACAGTGGCTGGGGGAAGGGGCTGCAGGAAGGCCTGGAACAGAGGAGACTGGGGAGCCTGGGCCCAGTGCCAGCGCTTAGGGGACAGGGCCGCCCTGCTTACGTGGACAGTTCGGCTGTTTCCTGAAATTAGAATCAAGTTGGGAAAATCCAGGGCCTGGTGGGGACCCGATGGGCCTGCAGCAGCTGAGGGACTGGATGAACAGTGGGTGTGGGTGGAGGGGGATGCTGGTGTGTGTTTGTTGACATCATTCTGGGGCATCTGAGCACAGCTCTGTCCTATGGCCAGTGAGCAGATGTCTCTGGGCCATGGGTGCACTCCTTGTGTGTCTGCACATGTGATTGTGTGTCTGTGTGTCTTTAATCAAGAAGACGTAACTGGCAGGATGCCAGGGTTCCTGGCTGGCACAGAGCTGACTGCTGCCAAGGGCCTTAAAGGCACAATGGCCATTTGGGGGTGGGGGTAGGAGGGCAGGAAGACGGGAGGGCGAGGTGAGGCCGCCCAACATCTGCTAGCCTCAGGGCCTCCTTCCTCCGGGAGTGAAGGCCTTTTTCAGCAGCGGCTCCTGGCATGGGAAGAGAGGGTGAGTCAGGTGCTCAGAGCCAGGCCGGGACCTGGCTCCAACTTTCAGGGCCGTGCAGTGGGACAGGCAGGGTCCCTGGGTCTCCCCCCTCCACACCTGAGCTCAGGTAAGCCTGCATGCCAAGGCTGTGCTGGAGAGCTGGGCCCTGGGCCCTATCTCCCATGTATTATTTCCATCACCTCTTAACTTGCCAGTGTGTGTGAATCTTGTGTGTGTGTGTGTGTGTGTGTGTGTGTGTGTGTATTATAACTGTAAAAAGCCTCAAAAATCACTTCCCTATCTGGAGCCTCAACACTCCTCCCCACCTTGGAAGACAAGGCCTCACCTCCTGAGGCCTGGTGGGCGTACTGGGGTCTGGTCCAGACTTCCAGCAGAGAGGGAGGGGAGCAGGGCGTGGGGGGTGGGGCTGGGGAATTGGCTTTGGCCTGAACAGGTTCACTGCAGAAGGTTCCTTCTTGCTTCGCCTCTGGCCTTTCGTTGTGGTGGCTGCTGCCAAGGAAACAGCCGGCAGCCTTTCCCTGGCCCTGCTCAGGCACATCAAAGCCTCCTTTTCCTCCTTGCAGCCCTTGGGATTTGAGGTTGGCTTTTCCGGAGACTCAACCCAGGTGGGGAGGCCAGCTTTCGAATGCCTCTCCTGTACCTGGGTCATTCTGGAAGCTCTACCACTTAGAAGGTGTGTGACTGGAGGGCAAACTATGGAGCCTTTTTCTTTGGAAAAGTAAGAGCAACATAACCCATCGGGATAACTGTGATAATTACGTTTATTAATTGTCTAAGCATCTTTATGCCGAGCCCTCTGCTTAATACTGGGGAGCTGTCAGTGGAGTGGTTGGAAGGAAGAGAAATAAAAAGATAAATAAGGCAAAGCTCACAGCCTAGGAGGGAGACACACAGTAAACAAATAATTAGGTACCATGTGAGGAGTGCTTTAATGAGATAGGGTGTGAAAGTGCTTTGTAAACAAATGTGGTGTGCGGTGGACTGGGAGATGTGAGTAAATGCTGGAGTGGACTGCAGCGCCAGCCTCCACGGGGGCTCTTGGGGGGCAGAGGTTGGGAAAGGGGTGAGGCTGAGGGCCTTAAAGAGCAAGCAGGGCCTGACACAAATGCCTTCCAGAGGTGTATGTGTGTGTGAGAGAGAGAGAGACAGACAGACTTAAAATATTCCTTAGAAGACAGAAAGTAGAATAGTGGTTGCCAGGGGCTAGGAGGAGAAATGGGGAGATTTTTGTTTAAAGGGTACACACTTTCAGTTTGGGATGATGAAAATGTTTTCAAGATGGGTGGTGGTAATGGTTGTACGACAGTGTGAATGTACTTAATGTCACTGAATTGTACACTTGAAAATAGTTAAAATGGTAGATTCTATGTTACATATATTTTACAGCAACGTTTTAAAAAGTTAAAAAAAAAATGGTCCTTAGATAAGGTCCCTGTGTCTGTGCCCCTGTCCTCAGCCCAGGGCTTTTCAACAACAGCACCCTCCCTCCCCCTTTGGGGCTGCATAATTTCCGTGTTGGGGGTTGTTGTGTAGAGTATTTAGCAGCATCCCAGGCCCCTACCCACCAGAAGCCACAGTCCATGCCTGCCCCCACCCCCTGCCACCCCCACAGTGTGGTGACCAAAAATGTCTCAGACATATTGCCAAATGTCCCCTGGGGGGGCTAAATCCACCCCAGCTGAGAACCACTGCCTTCACTGCTTGGAATAAGCTGCTCACAGGAGAGGTCCAAGGAGCAGGTAGGCAGCAGAGAAGCAGGAGGCGTGATCTTGGGATGGAGGGGTCTTGCTTGGAAGGAAGACAAAGGCCAGCAAACTCTGAGGGGGCCCCAGGAGGTGGTGGGCCGGGTTTGAAGACCCAGAGTGAGGCATGTTGGGGGGGAGGTGCACGTGGGTGATGGAGTCTAGCTTTACTCCACTCTGTTGTGCCCACCCACCCAAAGGAAGAGAAGTGAGGCTCCCATTCCCCTCCTGCCACCACGCCTGACCCCCTCTCCCCGCCTCTGCAGGCACGAGGCAGAGGAAGGAGAAATTGTCACCTACAGCTGCTGGTGGCCCCTTCGAAAAGGGCTGGGGGTCGGGGGTGGGGTGCTTCTGCTGCTACCCTTTCTCCCACAGGAGAAAAGAGTGTCTCAGAGTGTGTTGTGTCTCCTCCACTCAAGGCAGTAGTAAAGAGTAAAAGCAAACAAAACCAGATCTTTAACCAGTTAGGTTTGACATGCAACGAAGTCGAGACTCCCTCTAGACGTGTGGACTGGATGCTCTCACTGTAACCTGGTCTTGGGCATTAAGGAGTTCATTATGAATACTAAAGAGCTGCCAGGTGCCCTACTCAACGCCCAGTCTAACCCAGTAGAGCGATCCCGTGCCGCCTCTGCGGCTAGTGGCCACAGAGGAGAGGAGGGGGCTGAGGGGAGGTAGAAGCAGAGGAGACGGAACCGGGAGGGCACAGGCCGGGCTGGGGTGGCCACTCCCGGCAGCTTCCAGGTCTGCTCTTCTCACCTGAGATGGAACATCCAGCTCCCCCCGTGGACCTCCTTCCTTCCTTCCTCTCAATGGTTTCTTCTGGGTGGATCTGACCTGCCCAGTTTCCATGCCTCAGAGAGAGGGACAGTGAGGGCCCACTAGTAGCTGGGGGTGAGGGGGGTAGTTCTTCATGGGTTAGATGGATCTCAAGTTGACAGTGGTAAGAGTCAGCAGCTCCCCTAAGCCCAGAACTCCAGTTGACTCAGGCTGGTGGGGAAGGGGGATGAGGGGGAATGGTGAGATCAGGGCCGATTTCAGCCCACTTGAACTGACACCCCCCAGGCTGGAGCTGTGCAGAGTGCCCCCTGACGCCTCCTCCGCCCACCTCTGGAAGGATGGCCTGTCTCACCCTCTTGCAGATTGGGGGTCCCTCCGGGGCAGGCCTGAGAGGGGTCTCCAGTCAGGGTGGCTCGGGACCCCGGGGCTGGGTCGGGTCTCAGAGCAGGTACTCCTGGGTCTCTATGCTCTGGAGCTGGCAGTCAACAGGAAGTGAGTCCCAGGGTGAGAAGAGGCGGTGTGGTCCCCGGGCAGGAAGTAAGTGACAGCGGCGCTGTCTGAACAGTCTGTGGGGCTGGGAGCCTACCCTGACTCGAGGTGTGTGTGGGGAAGCGAGTGGCTAGAGGAAAGGAGGACACGGCTATGGTAAGAGATTGGTGCCGCTGACCCAAACTCCTCAGCCTGGCCAGCGGGACCCCCCGACTCCCTGCACAGCCAGACCTGAGGGGGGCAGAGCCCCCGCTGCGGGCCCCTCCTCTAGGCGTGCCTGGCTCTCCGGTTGCCCGGACCATGTGACTGTGTCACACACAGGAGGCTTGCGGACTGAGAGGATTCATCCAAGGAGGGGAGCTCCAGGCCAGGGAGCCCACTGGCTTGAGCAGGGAGGTGGAAAAGACCTCCTGAGTCCTGGAGAGTATGTGTATGTGTGAGTCCCGACCCATGGGGTAGCCACCGAGGAGGACAGGGCCTGCTTGCTCTGCTGGCTTTGGCCTCCAGTGCCCAAGCCTGGTGGAGGACTTCTCCCTTCTCCACCCCATCCCCGAGGCCTACCTCTTCCTCTTGCTGCAGCACCCCCGACCCCACCCAACCCCACCCCACCCCACCCCACCCCCGCTGCTGAGGAGCACACACGTGTAGCCTTCCGTGGGAGGGTTTCTTCCTGGAAGCAGGCCTGCCCAAGCCGGTCCCACATGCCCCCTTCCCCTGGAGAAAGCAGCCTGGCCAGGCCTCGAGGGCGCTCTGCATGCCCTCAGGCTGCTCTGTGTAGGGAACCTCGTCCAGGGCGGACTCTGGCTTTTATTTCTGTTGTTTTCTCCAAGGCCCTTGTCCCTCTTCGCCACCTCTGGGGTTTCCTCGCCATACAGCAGTGGGCTCACCGGTGAGAGTGTGGATCCCTGGGGCAGAAGCCGCCTTGGAAACTGCAGGGCCTGGCAGGGAGGGGCTGGGGAACCCAGCGCTCCGTCAGGCTTCGGGGTGCGTTCTTCATGGGTATAGCTATCTGGAGGGAGTTTGGCAGGATCTCTTTCCTCACACTTGGATGAACAGACCCTCTTCCCCAGCCAGGCCACTTCCGGGACTCTGGCCTATGGAAATTCACAGGTGCAGAGAGCCATAAGTGCAAGAGGTTCTCTGCAACAGAAAGCCAGTCGGCCCACAGCCCACCACTAGGAGACGGTTTGAATAAATTAAGGACCATCCTTTCAATAGAATGTTGAGCAGCCGAGGCAGAGTGAGCCAGATCCATACGCGTTGGTATGGAGAGATGCCCGCTGTGCTTGCAAAGTGAAAAAGCAAGTTGCAGAACAGGATAAGTCATATGATCCCTTCTTAGGGGGAAAAAAAAAATTCTGGATCTGGATGTGTGTGTAAATACGTGTGTATAAACATGCAACTTACGCATGACTAGATGCACAGGAAAAAAGTTGAGAAAAGACACTCGCCAAACTGTAAATGATGATTCACCTGTGGGGAGTCAGTCTGGAGGTAGGGAATTGAAATAGGGGCTTTAACCTTCCAATGCTATTCATTTTTGTGTGGTTAGAATTTTTGTATATGACTGGCTTTTATAAATAGAAAAAAAATGACTTGAAGGAAACCTTCCTATAGGACTAGCCTAGTCATCTCACCTTACAGGTGGGGAAACTGAGGCACACTCTTGAGCAGCACCTTCCTGAGGCTTTTGCTGAACTCGTGCTGCTCCCGCCCTCCTCTGGGCACCGATTCTGCAGGGGAGCCAGTGGGCAGGGCTGCGGCGGGTGGTCCGGTGCCCGCAGGCGTGGCAGAGCGCCAAGCACAGGGGGAATCCTGTCTCTCCTGCCCTGAGAGGACACCTCTGTCCCTTCTGAGATGTCCTGGCCTACCTGCCCCCAGATGGCCGAGGACCAAGTGCTCGCCAGGCTCTGTCCTCACAAGGTGTGTGAGTGACCTCAAGCTAATCACAAAAGTCTCCGAGAGCCTCCCCAGGAGGCTGGGTGCTCTGAGGGGTAATGGCTGAGAGGGAACTTCGCCCACCGTGCAGTGACACTTAGGAGGGACAGTTGTGACAACTCTCAGTGTGGTTCCTGTAGCAAGCTCAGTTCTGAGACTCTTGGGGCCAAAGCACGACACTTCCTCTTGGGGGGGAACATGGCACCACGTACTCCAGACTTGCTGCAAGCCACTGTGTGCTGCTGGCCGGGGGCCTTGGCTCTCCTAGGGTCTGAGCGCCCTCGAGAGGCTGTGGGGCCAAAGCTGAGCGAAGGAACAGTGCTCGGGTTGGGGTTGGGGGAGAGGAGGCCCCCCCTTTCACCCTCGCACTCCACATGCCAGGCCGCAGCTCAAGAGGACAGCCAGAAGGGCGTTGACACAGGAGTCAAATCAGCCCCGGGTTACTAGGAATCCTCTGGGGAAGGGTCCTGGTTTGAAGTGGGGATAGAATGAGGAGCATTCGTTTTCAGTGGGGGCCACAGGGAAGGCTTTGGGACCCCCCCCCGTCACTTCAGTGAGTGGGGGTGCTGTGGGCTGGGGTACAGAGCTGTAAACATGTTAGTAATGAAGACAACTAGCACTTGTACAGGGCTTCACAGTTTACAAAGCACTTTCTCATACATTTTCCCGTTTTCTTCTCTGGAGTCCACAGACCTTTGGACTTCAGAGGGTGAAGCCCTTGAATCTGAGAGAAAGAATTGAGTGTGTTTGACTACATACACATTTATGTGAACACCATTTTCTGGACAGACGGTGTGTAATTTTCACCAGAATCTCCACTGGGCCAATGATGCATGAGGGGCTGAAACCACTGGTCTAACGCTCCCCTCATGTTTATCTTTGCAGGTGGAAAGCAGTGACACACCGAAGGACCCTGCCTTGACCTCCAAGTCCCTGTCCATGGCCCAAGACTCAGGCCCCTTAGAGCTGTTACCCAACGGGGACTTGGAGAAGCGGAGTGAGCCCCAGCCAGAGGAGGGGAGCCCCGCTGGAGGGCAGAAGGGCGGGGCCCCAGCAGAGGGTGAGGGTGCCACTGAGACCCCGCCCGAAGCCTCCAGAGCTGTAGAGAATGGCTGCTGCACCCCCAAGGATGGCCGGGGAGCCCCTGCAGAAGAGGGTAAGTCCCGGGCACAAGGGGGGAAGCCTCTGCAGGGCTGGCCGGGATCCCCCTGAGGGTTAGAACTCAGGGCCTGGAAGGTCCCAGAAGGCCCCAGCTGGGTGGTGGCTGAAGGTCTGCTTGCCAAGGCTGTGTGCCCTGGAGGCTACTGGCTGGATGTAGCCCGCGCATGTTTTATTTGACCCAGGCAGTATTTTAAACATTAAAAAAAAATTATTTGCCAATATTTGAAAATCAAGAAATTTCACATAAAAATCTGGAGTTTTGGGGTCTCATAAAAAAACAAAAACAAAAAAACTAGATTTGGTACAACAGTGAGTTTGCAGAATGCTAGTGGTTGCTGAACTGGGGTGATGGCTGTCTCTCCACAGGCTGGTTGTTCTCCTTGCTTTCCATCAGCCTTGGCCTCGCCTGCTCACTCTTCCACAAGACCTGTAGCTCTTAGGGATCCACACGCTGGAAGCCCCTGGCCTGGGCACTCAAGGACAGCAGGTGCCCTTGTGGGTGTTATAAGCCCCGTCAGCCTTTCCCAGTGCAGATGTCCTAAGCCCACCACAGTTCAGCAGACGGGACTGAAGTTCAATGGTGACAGAGTAGGGGAGGGGTAGGGCAGGTGGGGGTGGGGTGTGCACTGCCCAGCCCAGACCTCTTCCTCTAGGGACTTTCTGGCCTAGCCCTGGAGCCCTGGAAAGTTGCCCACTTTTTTCTTTCAGGTTAAGCCAGTGATTTCAGGGCCAACAGAGCTGTAAACATGTTAGTAATGAGGACAACTAGCATTTGTACAGGGCTTCACAGTTTACCAAGCGCTTTCTCATACATTATCACGTTTGATCCTCCCAGGGCCCTGCCAGGTTGTTTTGCATATGTGCATTTTAATTTCAGAATGCCTTCCTTCCAAGAGTACATGATGGGGAGTGAATCAATCGATTAATTGGCGTGACTTAATTTCACATGCTTCCAAACATCATATTCATGCAGGGTAGAGAGCATCTCCAGAAGAGATTTCCCAATTTATTAAAAAAAAATCTTTCATTCATTTACTATTCAACTAATATTTACGATGCTCCCACCACGTGCAAAGGGCTTTCTGAGGTACTCATTCTGCATCTGTGGTTTTATTTACTCTCTCAGTCTTCTTCAAGAGGTATTATGAGCCTCATCTTAAGGTGGGAAAAAATCAAGGCTTAATGAGATGCAGTGACTTGCTCAGGGACCCCAAGCCTGTTGGCAGATTCGGAATTCATTCATCTTGGTCTCTAGCTTCAAAGTCTGTGTGCCCTTCCCATGCCCCCTGCTGTTCTGGGGGGTGGGGTTGATATGGCGGCCGGTCCTGAACTCAGCACCTCTGGGGATGTGTCCTGACATGCAGAGGAGTGGCCATGGGGCCTGATTTGAAACAGGAAGAAAGGGAGAAAACACCATCTCCCTTTACAAAGACCAGATGTGCAAGAGCAGAACTGGGAACCCACTGGTCCTGCCCACCAAACAGGCAGCTCCTGGGACCCCACCATAGCTTGCACCCAGCTGAGGCCCAGGGCTGGGGCAGGCCTTCCTGCCTGTTGGGATGGAGCCAGCACTGTAAGGCTGCTCTTAACTCGTGAGAGTTTGCTTTCGGTTTGGGATTTCCCTGTTCTCCGTTCTCAGGAGCAACTCCTCTAGTTGGTCAATAGGGGTTTATTAAACACTTACTTGATGTGTGCCGAGATCCGGGGAAGCTATCACAAACAAAAACCTGGTTCTTGCCCTGGAGGACCTCAACAGTCCACTGAAGAGATGGACATTAATGAGAAATGCACACTTACAAGTGTGTGTTTATACACAGAGATAAGTTCTTGAAGAGAAAATAAACATGGTTCTCAGGAACTGTAACAGAGGAGCCCCAGACAAGCTGGGCTGTTACACCTAAGCAGAAGGATGAGCTGGGGTTTACCAAGCGAGGGGGTGAGAACAGGTGGGAGGGAGCAGGGTATCCAGGGACCTGACAGAAACGCACACGTGTGGAATGGGGGGAAGGAGGGAGAAGGGTGTGCCACAGGGGGACAGCAGATACGGCCAGTGCAGCTTCAAGGCTGCCCTCTCGAGGGGTGACATGATCCGCTTTACGTTTTGAAAAGATCCCTTTGCCATCTGGATCCTGGGATGGAACAGAGGGGCCGGGAAGCAGGATGAGCAATCAGGCGCCGAGGGGAGGATGGCAGATCTGGAGAGCTGTGGATGAGCGCCAGGGACAGGAGGGGGGCGGGCAGAGATGATGTCAGGGTGACTTCTGGGTTTGGGACTTTCGCACACTGAGGGATCCTTCTCAGACTCTTAGTGCAAAGTGCAGTGGGCGAGAACGTCCTGTGTGTCCTTGATCTCCAAAATTTGGCCTTGGAGCACTCCTGTGTGGCTTCAGCTATTGAGGCTGTAGAGATGCTGGCAGGGATCAAAGCTCGGATCCCTGAAGGTCATGGTGAATTGCCTGGATGCAGAGACTGGTGAGCTGGTTCCTAGAGGGGTGGGCAGTGGCCTACTGGAGGCTTGGCCACTGCTTCAGCAGTTGGCCCCATAGAATGCATATGCAGCTGCTTGGTTCCAAGAAGGAAGGAGACTGAGGCCCCAGGGAGAAAGTGACTTGGTCATGGTCTCTTTTCAGGGGCCCCATCTGTCTCTCCCGGAACTCCTCTCATTATTTCCTACACAGGAAACATGGAGGACTTTAAAACAGTCTTGGCCTGGGCACCCTCCTGTGTGCACGTAGGAGCCCCAAATCCTGATAGTACAGCCAGGAGAAAGGAGGAACAGGGGAGATGATGAGTAATAAGGACACGAGCCACCTGGACAGGCAGGTGGTGGCCTTGGAACTGCTCCTGCACTCCTAGCATTAAGGCCATCATGGTGATAGTAGTAATGACGGTAATGTAGCTTTCTTTTTTACTGAATATTAACCATGTGTTGAGTGTTCTATGTTCTTGCTACTCAAAATGGTCCATGGACGAGCAGCGTCTCCTGGCATCACCTGGCATGTTACAAATGCAGTCTCCAGCCCCACCCATAGACCTATTGAATCAGAATCTACATTTGAAAGAGATCCTCATGATTCTGAGGCATATTAAATTTGAGAAGCCCTTTTCTTTATGTAACTCTCTCATTTAATCCTTGCAAGCATCTAAGGAAGACTTTTATTATCCCCATTTTTCAGATGGGGAGACTGAGGATTCAGACAGGTTAAGTTAGTTACTGAGATTATACAACTTGGTGAAGGGCCAGATGAGGGTCAGCACAGAGCTTCTCTCTGCTTAGACTGACACACTAGTCCTGGGCTAGTAACTACCCTCTGAGGCCAGCCTGACCTCAGTCCTGTCCTTGGGATTTTGGTTCATTTTAAAGGGAATTTGGAGGTGACCCCCTGGCAGAGTATGGCCTCAGACCAGCAGGTAAGTGTTAGAAGCACTCTGGCCTCCCCTGCCCCCAGGACCTGAGATGCCCCAGGGTTATGTCCAAGCCTGCTAGGGCCATCCTGGAAGACACACAGCCACCTGGCCCAGCCTGCGACCCTGGGTCTGGGCCGGGAGCAGATGGACGGCAGAGGGAGTGTCCAGAGAGCAGCTGACCACCCCCTGACTCAGGACAAGTGCTGCATTCTGAAGCAGCCCAGTTGGTTGTTTTGCTGGGCCGGGCTGGAAAGTGTGTGTGCGATATCACTCAAGTGGGCATGCGCGGAATCTGTCATGGAGAACATTCCAGAAAGAAGCCAGTTGGAAACCGCATGAGGAAAAGTAGTTCTGTTTCGGGGAGCATGGGGGCTGGGGAAGGAGGAAGAGGGGAGCCTCAGGGCGGTGTGATGTGAAAAGGAGATAGCCGGCTTGGGAGTCAGGAGCCCTAAAATCTCAGCTCTGGTAGTAAGTCCTTCCGCTCCCCGCCCCACCCCACGCCCCCCCGCCGCGCCTCAGTTTCCCCCTCGAAGGGCAAGACAAGTATCCCATCATCTCGACAATTCCTTTCAGCCCCGATTCTCGGTAATTCTAGTGAACAGAGGATTCCCCACAAGCCAAAAGCTACGGAGGGTCCCCCGGAAGAAAGGTCCCAGGCGCCGCGTGATCCGAGGGTGGGCGCCCCCTCCTGGCCAGCCCAGAGCGTCGCCGGGTGGAACACGGGGGGTCTGAGAGACGTTGGGGGGCGGGGACCCGGGGAAGGAGGGAGGCCCGGAGCCGGCGGGCGGGGAGGGGGGGCTGGCAGTGGTGAGGCCAGACGGCCTAAAGGAAGCACGAGGAAGCGACAGGGAAAGTCCGGTGAGACGTACCTTAAAAGGCCTGCTGTGTACACAGCGCTGGCGAGTTAACACGCGCCCCCGCTTCCTCCCGGCGCCCTGGGCATCTGGCACCGCGGGGTCCACACCTCCCAGCAAACCCGCAGGTGCAGCCCTGCCTGCCCTGTCCCCAGGCTCCAGGTCATCGAAGCCCAGAGCGGAGCCGCAGGTCTCCCTCCGTGAGTGAGAGAAGGGGGAAGAAACAGCCTCTTCAGGGGCTTGGGGATTCAGAGACCTTCAGTGCTGTGGCTGGTTTCCGCCTCACAGCCAGGAGATGCAAGAAGGGCTGTTTTTTCCGTTTTGGGCTCTTTGTCTCCCCTTCACGCCGCCCACAACCCCCCTACCCCCAGCCTACCAAGTGACCTTGAGCCAGCCTTAGTGACCTTCCTGCTTTGGGGCCAAGCACAGTAATCTTGACTTCAGATAAAGGAGGTCTGGGGCCCAGGTGAGGGGAGGCTCACCCCGCCCCCCCCACACACACCCCAGCCTCCCTGCCTCAGCACCCCCAGTCTCCAGCAGGAAGCTGGAAGGCAAAATTAACCCAACCCACAGCCAGGCAGGGCTGCAGACTCCAGAGTGTGCCAGTGAGGAGCCTGAGAAGGACAGGACCAGCCTAGGAGCTCCGGGACCTTTTGGAGCTTGGGACCTGGAGAAGGACAGGAGAGGATAAGGCTTCCCTGCCCCCCACCTGTAAAGGCTGTACTGCTGGGGCTTCAGCCCCCAGGGGAACCTTCCATTCCAGGAACTGGAGTCCGGGCCAACTGAGGAACCGTGGGGAAGAGGATCAGGGAAATGCTGTCTGAAGCATTAGCAGGGTTATGTACCTATCCTCAATGAGGAAAAAGCTGGGAGAGATTCCAGAATGACTGTGGAGAGTGGGAATCCAAGGCTTCTAGAATAAAGACAGAACTCAAAGACCTGAGAATGGGGTACAGAGGCAGATATTCATGGTAGAAGTATGGTGTTGAGAACTGCAGGAGCACCTTAGAAACCATTTCCAGCATCTTTATTTTCCACATGAGGAAACTGAGTCTCAGAGAGACAAAGTTGCTTCAGTAGTCTTGCTCCGGTCCTCCTGCGCCCCCATCCTTCCACCCCCAGAGCTTCTTTGCCACACCCCACACCTCGCAGTCTGGCCTCCCCTCCAGTAACTGAGCTCTCTTGACTGGGAGTAGCCAAAGGGGCTCTTTCCAGACCCTCCTGTGTGCCTGACTCACTCCATGGGCCAGAAACCACAGCCCTGGCTTTTCTGTTGTTCCTTTGGGTTTGGGCCTCCAACCCTGCCCAGGTCCTTTTTCTGCCCTGGCTGCGCTCCGAGTTCTGGGGCCAGCATGATATGATGCCTGGCACACAGTAGGCCATCAGGTTTGACATAGGCGCGACCGAATGGCTGGAGAAGCCCTATCCCCGAGGCAGGGACCCCAGGCACAAGGTGAGGCCTCTGAGCCACTCCTGTAACTCTGCCGACAGTCCCTTTGTTCTTCCCTCTCCACAGGCAAAGAACAGAAGGAGACCAACATCGAATCCATGAAAATGGAGGCAAGTGTTTTCCTCAGCCCCCAGGGGCTCTGTGGATCCTGATTCTAGAAGAAAGCCACCGCTCTGACCGACCGTGGCGAGTGTGTGTGAGGGGAGCCCGAGGTGGCCCCTGGCCCCTTCTGTACTTGTCCCTCCGTGAGGAGCAGAGGAAGTGGGTGTGGAGGTTGGAAGGCCCCCAGCGAGGCAGCCAGCTGGTCCCCACTCCGAGACCAAGCACGTCCCCTCCTGTTTTATGTCCCGCCCCACATCCCGCCCCATCCCTCACTCCTCCCACCCAAGCAGGGGCTTGTCCCGAACTCCAGGGCCGGCATCTCCGGCCAGGAGTCAGAGCTCCTGTGTTCTGTACGAGGTGAGTGCCTCCTTGGTTTCCCCTCCAGGAGGAACGACCCTGCAGCAGGGCTGTCCATGCCCACCTTAATGCCGGTCTGTCTGTCGTCTCTCTGTCCTAGGGCTCCCGGGGCCGGCTGCGGGGTGGCCTGGGCTGGGAGTCCAGCCTCCGCCAGCGGCCCATGCCGCGGCTCACCTTCCAGGCGGGGGACCCCTACTACATCAGCAAGCGCAAGCGGGACGAGTGGCTGGCACGCTGGAAAAGGGAGGTGAGGTGCCTTCTCTGGCCTGGGCCCCAGCCCGTCCCACAGAACCGGGAACCTGGAAGTTAGCTTCAGCCACCGTCTGTGGCTGTTGTCAGGCCCTGGCTGAGCCTCAGTTTCCCCTTCCCCTTCAGGTTAACCTCTCACTCTACAGGGAACTGCTGGCTCCCTAGGCAGTGACTGCGCGTCCTTTGTTATTTCCACAAATGTTACTGGACACTCAGCGTGCAAGCAGGCAGTGTCTAGGCCTCATGCACGTATAATTCCTGCCCTCATGGAGCTGACATTGTGATGGGGGAGATGGACAGAAAACAAGTTAGAGCTCTTATTAGACCTGAAATAGAGGGTAGCAAAGGCCTGCTTTAGGTGGGGTGGTACGGAGGGGCTTCTTGGAGAAGGCAGCATTGAAGTTGAGACCTGGAGGAATAAAAGAGCTGGCTCTGTGAGTTGTGGGGTGGGGGAGAGTATTCTAGGCAGAGGAAACAGCACAAGCAAGGCCCTGACTTGTTTGACTGTGTAAAAGACCGGTCTTCTCAGAGTGAACCAAAC
Organism: Capricornis sumatraensis; assembly: GCF_032405125.1. Classification (NCBI taxonomy): domain Eukaryota; kingdom Metazoa; phylum Chordata; class Mammalia; order Artiodactyla; family Bovidae; genus Capricornis; species Capricornis sumatraensis. The sequence continues at coordinate 32,633,466 of NC_091069.1, read as the reverse complement.
GGGAGAGAGTGGGGCCAGATGAGAGGCGGCGAGGGGAGGTAAGCAGAGGCTGATCATACAGAGCCTTGAGATCTGTTTAACGCTCAGGTTTAACGCTGAGTATCCTGGGCAGCCCCTGAAGGTTTCTACGCAGAGGAGTGATTCGATGTAGATTAAAAGAGCAGCAATGGTGAAGGAGAGGAACAGACCTGGGCTTGCTAACCGATGGGAAGGATGTGGGAGGGGAGACGATGGACATGGCCCACGGGGGTGATGCGTGTGCTGCTGCTTCAGGTGGGAAGACTAGAGGAGGAATGGGTTTGGGTGGGAGGGAAGCAAGCGTTTAGTCTGAGATACTAAGGTGCCCGGATCCCAGAGCGGAGGGAGGCCAGGCTGCAGATGCAAAGGTGGGAAGGCATAGAGCCATGAACACTGATGAGCTCACCTAGGAGACCAGAGAGAACTGAGCCGCATCCTAGGCCTCGGGCAACAGAAACCCTGCAGTGATGGCCGCATGAGGTAGGGGCAGTGGCAGGAGTGGTACTGAGAAGGGGCCTGGGAGGAAGAGCCGCGTCTCAAAAAGGAGAGAAGCTTTTCCAGAGGCAGTGGCCACCTTGTGCAGGCTGAATTGAGACGGGCTGTTTGCACCTGCCCACCTGGAGGCAGCCGGTGACTTTTCTAAGAGAGGCTTCCGTGCGGGTCAGGAGGGAGGAAGCCAGGCCAGGGCTTCGGCAGCGAGAGGCGGTGAGGCGGTGGAGACCAAGGGGCGAAAGCAGTCCCCCCCGAGCAACCACTGGGGGACTGCCCTCCTGTGTGTCTGATGAGCAGAGAGAAAGCGTGTTGACCAGGAAGGGAAGGGACCCGCCATGAATTGCCACCTGCGGCCTTTCACCTTCACTCTCACTGGTCTTTACCCCAGGCCTACAAAGGAGGGTGTTATCCCATCTGCATTGTGTGAAAGCTTGCTCTAGAGAAAGTTCAGAACCAGGTGGGAGAGAGAGAGGGTGGTAGCCACTTGATTATTTCCATTTCCTCTGCGATCCAGGAAGGCAGAAATTTCTCTCCTGGAAGAGCCTGGAAAAGGGACAGCCTCTGCAAGGTCTCTGAGCTATAAGTGTGGTCTTTGGGATGGAAATTTCGTTCAGGACTTGGGGCTATTCCTCTGGCCGGTGGGAGGGGCTTTGCTTTTTAACTACTTGTTACGTGCGGTCTGTGCTGCTTCTCTCCTTTAGCCCTGGGGCCAGAAGCTAGATATAATGACTTTTACACTTGACGGGCTTCCAGAAATTTGGTCATCCTCAAATTATACTTGAAGAACCCTTATGGAGGCCTGCCCTCAGTTGCAGTTAAAATAAAAAAGGCAGTCTTTTCTCAACTCACAGGGAAAAGTAAGATAATAGATACATTTTCTCAATCTTAAAGTTGCCGCTAAAATTTATTAAAAAAAATTTTTTTTTTGGCTGCACCATGTGGCATGTGGGATCTTAGTTCCCAGCCAAGGATTGAAACCGTGTCCCCTGTGGTGGAAGCACAGAGTCCTAACCACTGGACCACCAGGGAAGTCCCCCCAGCTAAAACTCAGGGTGAGGGATCGGGCACCTCAGGCAGAGCATCGCCAAGGACCTTAGACTGATTCTGCCTTGGGTCACCTTTGCACCAGCAAGAGGCGGCTTTTGGCTTTTAAAGGACGAGGGAGAATTTAGGGAAAGGGGAGGAAAGGCAGGGCAGAAAGAGACTTAGAGTGTGTGCAGAAGTTGAGAGGCACAAGACTGTGCGGTCTTTTCGGGAATGCAGGTCCGCGGCGGCGGGTGAAGCACAGAATGCAGGCTCAGAGCGGCAGGAGGGTGGCTGGGGAGCTGGGCTTGTGTGAAGGCTGTGGGGCTTCGCCTGACCCGTCTGCCCCTGGTCCACGTGCCTCGCCTGTAGCGCCTTCTACCCTCAAAATATCCCCCTCGGCTTAATTTCCTTTTCCCATGACCTCCCTGGTCGCTCCACACTGTGAGGTCTGCTCTTTACCATCTGAGTTTACCTGCCACCTTAAGCTTTGAAAAAAAAAAAAACTAGAAACTAAGAAGACTTAGAATATCACAAAATAAATGAAATTTAAAATAACTGGATGAGAAAAATGGGGCATTTCCAACCCCTCTGGCGAGGCTGAAGTGGGGATTCCTCCCTGAGCTGGGATGCTCACGTCTGTCTGTCCCATCTCCTATTCTCTGCACCTCTGTGCTCGTCCTGGGAAGGATTAAATTTTGCCGTAGTCGTGACCAGGCCCTGCAATAGAACCAGCAACAACTCTCCATTGTCTCCCTGTCATGTCAGAAATCCTCTGGCTGTTTCTCAAGACTTTGACCCTCACTGTGACCTCCACAATGGCTGCACCCCCCAAACCCTCCCACTACCATTCTCTGATAGAACAGTCCCTGTGAGAGACTGGTCTCCCCTTTCTGCTTCCTTTCTGCTATACTTTTCCCTTTTCATTCTTCAGGGTTGAGTCCGAGAGCTGCTGCCTCCTCCAAGAAGCTCTCTGGGATCTCTCCAGTCCACACTGCCCTCTTCCCTTCTCTGCACTCCTGTAGTCCTTACTGTTAATATTGTTGGGTTTAGCAGTCAGTTATATTTCATAGAGTACTTTTCACTAACTCTTACATGTTATGTCTTCACCAGTTATGCCAAACCTGATAATTGGGCAGGGAGAACAGGCTCTGTGAATAGCTGTTGGTGGGCTAAGCAGTTGGGAGGTGGGCAAATATGAGACAACTTTTCAGGGAGCTCGGGCCCAGGCCATTGGTTTCTGGTGGTGCTGACAAGTGTACCCGGAGAATAGTGTGAGGCTGGGGGACTGAGGGCAGGCTCCCACGGGCAAGGCGGTGCCTGAGTCTTTTCCATCCCACGTTCCTGCTGTCCCCTCTGGTTCTCCACTGTGCTTGAGCCAAGGAGCACCTACCTTGGCCTGGCAGAGCTAGCCCAGGGTGGGGTGTGGGGAGGAGAGACGAGAGGCACCTTCCCCCAAAGGAGGGCAGTTCCAGACTCTTCTTTCTGTTTTCAGAACAGCGTGGCCCTGAAGGAGCACTTTAGGCTTAGGAAGGGCTTTTCACAGGTGTTACCTGGTTAACCCTCACGAGTGCGAGGCAGAGGCCTGGAACTGTCATCCAGCCAGAGGGCCTGCGGGCTCCCTGTGTGTGTCAGTGCTGTGGTTTTAGGATGCGGTTATAGCCCGGTGATATTATGACTCTTTTTAATGTCTTCACCCCAACCTATTCTAAGTTGCTTCAGGGTCAGGAAACCATGTCCTGCTGTTCTAGAATCTTGCCTCTTTCCTGGCTCCCAACCCAAATGGAGGGACTCCTGCATCCTCAGACTTACTAGATGTTTCAGTTCAGTTCAGTTCAGTCGCTCAGTCGTGTCCGACTCTTTGTGACCCCGTGAATCGCAGCACGCCAGGCCTCCCTGTCCATCACCAACTCCCAGAGTTCACTCAAACTCACATCCATCGAGTCAGTGATGCCATCCAGCCATCTCATCCACTGTTGTCCCCTTCTCCTGCCCCCAATCCCTCCCAGCATCAGAGTCTTTTCCAATGAGTCAACTCTTTGCATGAGGTGGCCAAAGTATTGGAGTTTCAGCTTCAGCATCATTCCTTCCAAAGAACACCTGGGACTGATCTCCTTTAGAATGGACTGGTTGGATATCCTTGCAGTCCAAGGGACTCTCAAGAGACTTCTCCAACACCACAGTTCAAAAGCATCAATTCTTTGGCGCTCAGCCTTCTTCACAGTCCAACTCTCACATCCATACATGACTACTGGAAAAACCACAGCCTTGACTAGACGGACCTTTGTTGGCAAAGTAATGTCTCTGCTTTTGAATATGCCATCACTTATTAAATACTGATAACAAGTAATCAGGGGCTTCCCAGGTGGTGCTAGTTGTAAAGAGCCTGCCTGCCAATACAGGAGATATGAGACCTGGGTTAGATCCCTGGGTCAGGAAGATCCCCTGGAGGAGGAAATGGCAGCCCACTCCAGTATTCTTGCCTGGACAGTTCTATGGACAGAGGAGCCTGGTGGGCCACAGTGTGTGGGGTCAAAGAAGAGTCAGACACGACTAAAGCGACTTAGCGTGCACACAGGCAACAGTCATCTCTGGTGCACATAGTCCAGTCTGTCCTCTCCTCCCTTCTCCCTCCTGCACTCAGAGGCCCCTTTTCTCTCCACAGGCAACACAGCCTTCACTTTCCTGGAAGTGAGTCCAGGTGCCAACTTGTCCACTCGCTGGACCCGGGACCTTCTGCATCACTTAACCACCCCATCCCCGCCCCGCTCTCCCGCCACTGCTCCCGCCCCTCAAGCTTAGGTCCCTGCGCTGTTTGTAGACTTTGGCTGTACTCTGCTGTCCTGTGTGCGTCTCATCTTCATGGAACCCCACTCACCAGTGTGTGTTCTGCTTTTGCCCAACCCGAGCTTGTTCAGCACAGGCCCTCTGGGCACCTCTGCTCCCAGGGCTTGCCGTTCAGGAGGTACTCTGTAAAAGTTTGCTGAATGAATGAATGACTACTTCTAATCTCAGAGTTGTGTGAGTTAATAAGGGATATATAACATGTACAGCACAGGGCTAGAATATATAGGACGTGCATAGTTCTTTAAAACTGATTTTATATAAGTATTATACAAATACATTCTTTAAAAAAAAAAACAACCATCCCTCCCCAGTGACTTTAATTCCCCTACCAGAGGTATCTGGTGCTGTCTCTATCCATCTATGTGTGTGTGTAAATTTATAATTTTGCTTCACAGCTGCTTTTTTTCTCTTTTCCTTTTTTATATAAATAGAACCACACTATAGTTTCGTTTTACAGCTTGGTTTTTCACTTACGATAAGTCTGGGCAATCAAGCCACATAATTACTGTTCTCTTCCACTGTATGGATTACCATGATTTTATTTAACCGTTCTCTTATTGGTGGACATTTGTGTGGTTTACAATAGTTTACTGCATAAGCACCACAGCAGTGAACATCCCTGGTCATATCTCTGTGTGCATCTGTTTCTCTCAGAGAGATACCTAGAAAGAGAAATGCTGGGTTGAAAGGAATGTGTATTTTGCATTTTATACAGTGTGCCAAATTGTCCTCCGAAAAGGGCAGTGGCAACTTAGGCTCCCGTAAACAGGGTATGAGAAGATTTTCACCTGTGCCAACATCAATATTTTGCTAATCCAATGGGTGGGAAAAACACTATCTTGTTATGATTTTAATTGGCATTTCCCAGATAAGTGAGGTTGGACATCTTTTCATGTGCTTATTGGCCATTTGTGCTGCTGCTTCTGTGAGCTGAGCAAATGTTGCTTCCTCTTGCTTTATAACCCTGCAGTCTCAACAGACTGTGCTTCCTGTCGGCCATGGGAAGAACAGCCTCTGAGTGTCCAGCGGGTCATCTCCTGCTGTGCTGTATTCCATTTAATAAGCTATCCCCAAGCACCTTCGGTGTTGGGGGGTTGAGGGTATTGTGGCAGGCACTTTGAGAAGAAGGAGATGAATTAAGTGTGATCTCCTGGGCTTTAGTACAGGAGATGTGAGAAATGGCAACATAAAGTAGACCTTTAAGGACTAAAACCAAACTATTAGCCAAGTATGTGGGTAGCAGTTTTAGGGGATTCCAACTGGCAGCCGTTCCTTGCTTATTCACCATATAGTATATAAACTAATGAAAACCCGAACCCTTACAGTATGGCCTCAGGAAAAACATTGCCCTTAAAGGAGATGATGCTCTTTAGAGCAGATGTGACAAGTGTGCTTTACCGAACGGCTGAACGAACACCTTTTAAAGGCACTGTTGTGACAGCCTGTAATCAGTAGTGAGTTCCAGGGCTGGCCCTTAGGACAGGCTGTGAAACTGTCATCACAGAGGCGCCCGTTGTCTCTCCAGTGGACCAGCTGTTCGCCCACTGAAATGTTCACTCCATCTGGGGGGGCCGGTGGGTACAGAGAGAAGAGTGCTGAGAACAACCCCCACTTTTTAGTGGTGAGAAAACAGTGAAGGAGGCCCTGGGTTCAGCAGTGGCCACGTCCACACCTGAAATAGGCCAGACGGGCAGCTTTGTGAGCACCTCCTTCATCTCGGGCAGCTCAGCTGGTAAAAAATCCGCCTGCAATGTGGGAGACCTGGGTTTGATCCCTGGGTTGGGACGGTCCCCTGGAGAATGGAAAGGCTACCCACTCCAGTATTCTGGCCTGGAGAATTCCATGGACTGTAGAGTCCATGGAGTCACAAAGAGTCAGACATGACTGACCGACTTTCGCTTTTCACTTCATCTCAGGGACAGTGCCGAGAGCATTAACTTCTACCACAATCCTAATGATAAAGTAATGTTGTATTTCAGGTTTCACAAAATAGAGACCACCCCTGTGGCCCGGCCCAGATCAGAAATCTAAACCTAAGTCAGTGCATGGGCTAGGCCGTCCCTGTGTGTGTGTGTGCTCAGTTATGTCTGACTCTTTGCAACCCCATGGACTGTGCCCTCCAGGCTCCTCTGTCCATGGGATTCTCCAGGCAAGAATAGTGGAGTGAGTAGCCAGAGGATTTGCTTCTCCAGGGGATCTTTCAACCCAGGGATTGAACCCCCTGTTTTGTGTTTTGCATCTCCTGCATTGGCAGGCACATTCTGTACCCCTGTGCCACCTGGGAAACCCTAGGTGGTCCATGGGCTAGCCCAGTGGTTAGGAATCCATGCTTCCATATAGGGGGCCGAGGTTTGATCCTCAGTTGGAGAACTAAGATCCTGTATGCCATGCCTCAGCCAAAAAAATTTTTTTTAAAATAATAAAGCTAGGTCAGTGCAGGTACGGGAAACTCCTGCTAACTCTTCAGCTCAGTTTAGTGGATTCACTTTCCCCTAGGAAACAAGACTTGCTACCTTATAAGGAAATCCCATCCTTGCTGGCCAATCACGCCCTGTTCCTGTTCCGGATGCCTCTTCTGTCAGTGGGCGGAACTTACGCTGGCCCAGCATCCTTGGGAAGGCGCTCTTGCAGCTCTAAGCCTCTGTACTTCCCCAGTCTGTGGACTGTTTTCCCTTAAATAAAGGACATCAGACTTGTTACTAAATTGTATTATTTTTGTCATTTCACAGGTATACTATTCACAATTACTATAAGTAAGCTAATTTTCGTCCCTATTTTACCACTAGGAAGCTAAGATTCTTGTAGATGAGATAAGAGTCATGTGGACATCCTTGTGGAGAGGCCTTTGGGCTAAACCAGACTCCAGATCGCAGGCTGCTTCTGTTTAGCAAACAACTCCACTAGAACTGTGTCTTCTTGGTTTTCAGTCTTGGCTTCCCCTGAAACTACTGGATAGGGTTGGAGGGAGCTCACTGGCCCAGCTCTCTGTCCCTCCCTCGGCTGCAGGTCTTCAGGCCACAGGGTCTTGCCAGGTTTGGGTCCCTTTCACCCTGGGGACCCCTTCCCTACTTCCTTCTCCACTCCTTTGGTCCTGAGCCCTCGCCCTTGAACTGCTGTTTTTCTCATGATTGGTTTTGATGTTGTGAAATTGGATTAAATGGAATGAGATTCAGGAGGCCTGGTTTCTGAGTACAGCCTCTGCTGCTGCTGCTGCTAAGTCGCTTCAGTCGTGTCCAACTCTGTGCAACCCCATAGACGGCAGCCCACCAGGCTCCCCCGTCCCTGGGATTCTCCAGGCAAGAACACTGGAGTGGGTTGTCATTTCCTTCTCCAATGCATGAAAGTGAAAAGTGAAAGTGAAGTCGCTCGGTTGTGTCTGACTCTTTGTGACCCTATGGACTACAGCCTACCAGGCTCCTCTGTCCGTGGGATTTTCTAGGCAAGAGTACTGGAGTGGGGTGCCATCGCCGTCTCCGGAGTACAGCCTCTACCCAGTATCAATTTGAGAAGGTTGTTCTCCTCTCTGTACTTTAGTTTCCTCGTTTGTAGCAGGGTACAAATGGACCAGATGACCCCTGAGATTCGGAAATAGCATAATTTAAGGGGAGGCGGACTGAAGTCATGAGCTGTAGCTCCCTATGTCTCCTTGTATGGACGTCCTAAATTAAATGTTTGAGTGAATTCTCATACCTCACATATATGCTTCTTTTAGAGGCACATACATAAAGTATCTTAATAAAGATGCTTAGAAAAAACTTTCACAAAATTAATGTTTTGTGCTAGAATCTAGTTTTCCTTTCCTCTTCATGGTGGACCCCTTTTATTGTGTTTGCTGCCAGGATCAGAAATAGTAGGGCTTTCTACTCACCTGGGCAAGGGAGAGGCTTGAAGCCACCACTAAAAAGGTGATGTTGCAAACACAGCCCTGTCTTAACAGGCACACGTTCCTGGGGGCAGTTCCTCAGCCCAGGAACTGCACATCCCTGTTCTGGCTTTGGTCACCAGGTGTCTAGCTAGGTCTGCCCCTTACTGCTCGTTTTCTCTTCTTTAGTCACACAGTCACCCTTCATCCTTTTGAGAGTTACAAACCTTGACTGAGCAAATACTTTGAGCTCAGGCTTTCAGAAAACTCCATATTCATCTGGGTCTCTGCCACTTTCCCACATTTTCTAGACACTAAAGAAACACGTTTAAAGGAACGTCAGAACCCCACCCTGGCAGCAGTAGGCAGTTAAGTGCTGCAACCCAGTAAGGACTAGGACAGAAATAGGAGGAAAGGAGCCATGGGAGCAGCTAACTAGCCCTGCCCAAGGAGGCCGGGAAGGCCTGCCGTAGAAGAGACATCTTGCAGGCCTGCTCCTGGGATAGGAGTTTGCCTGATGGGGACAGTGGGGGAAGGGCACTGAAAAAAAAACCCTCTAAAAACCCTCTAAGGGTCTAAAAAAAACCCTCTAGGAGTTTGGGATCTAGAGCACCTCAAGATTTCTTGCATTTTTATTTCAGCTTTCAGAAACCACCTCATAGCCCTCGCTGTGAGGCAAACAGAGAAGATCCAATGGTGCTATTCTCTCTGCTTTCATGATCAGAGCATTCGTTAAGGAGGTCCCTGGGATGCTCAAGCACGGGGCGGGGCGGGGGGGGGGGGGCGGTGGCTCAGCCGGACTGTGTGACTCTTGTTAAGGAGCCAGTACTCTAGATGTCGTAAACGGACTTGAGTCTGTATTTACTAAATACACACAGCGCCATGCTGGCACTGGAGGAGACAGTGGACACAGTCCCTGTCCCAGGGCACACATGGTTTAGAGGAGGAGGTGGGAGTGCCCACCGTGAGCCACAACATCAGATGGAGCATGGGCCTCGGCCTGTGTTTCTGCCACCAAGAGTCTGGTGAGCACAGAGGAGGGCAAGAGAACTTCTGGGGGAACTCCTGGAAGGTTCCCTGGAGGAGATGTCCTTTGAGAATTCCAATAAGGATAAATAAGGAAGGCATTTCAGGAAAAAGAACCACTGAGGGCAAAGACAAAGAGGCATAAAACTTCTGGATTGGTCAGGGAACAGCGTGAGAGCCGGTAACTAGGTGTGGGAGTTGGCAAGGAAGTGTAAGAAGAGAGAAAACTGCAATGGGAGATGGTCAGATTGTTACCAGCCTCCCTGTCATAGTGAGAGACGTGGGCTTCACTGTGCAGGAGGGAGCTGGAATGTTAGAGAACCGGGTGTGTATTTTGGGAAGGTAACCCTCCCTGGCTGCAATGCAAAGGGACCCAAGGCAGGTTAGAAGGACCAATTAGGAGGGCGTTTCATCTGATTTTCACGAAGGGGCCAGGCAGTGGGAGGCAGACTTGATAGAACTGATACAGTTTGCCTCTGGTTGGAGGGGAGGGAGAAACGGCTGGTATCTGGGGGCTGGGGTGAGTGGTCGGTCATGATATGAGCTAGGAAATCCTGAGCTAGGGAGGAAGAGCAGGTTTGGAGCAGGAAGGTGGTATGGACTTACCACTTTCTTACGGATTTATTTTGATGGTCAGAAGCTTTTCATTTGAACGAAGTCCAGTTAACCAAATTCTTCTTTTATTGGAGTGAGTGTGTGTGTGTGATCTCTGAGTTCTCTGCCTACCCTAAAGTCATGAAGATACTCTCTTAGGAGGAGTAAATTTATCTGCTTGTCTGGCTGTGTCAGATCTTGGTTCCGGCATGTGGGATCTTTCGTCGCGGCGTGCAGGCTCAGTAGTTGTGGCGGGCAGGCCTTCTTGCCATGTGCCACAGGGCTCAAACCCCCGTCCCCTGCATTGGAAGGCGGATTCTTAACTGCTGGACCACCAGGAAGTCCCAGGAGTGGACTTATAAGTTAGGTTTTGGACAAGCTGCTTTTGAGAAGCCAGCAGGGTGGCTGACAATGGGGAGGGGTTTAGCAGGCACTCAGGAGTCATCCACTAGGAGGGTAAGTGCAGGCTGGCGAGCAGGGAGGGAGGAACCCTGCATTGGAAGGACCAGGGTAGGGAGGGTCAGCTCACCTACCTGGGGCTTCTGGGAGCAACCAGCTGGCAGGAGTTCCAGAACAACTGAAGGACCACTAAAGGCCCCCTTTGCACCTGTCTCTGGAGGCTTTTAAAAGAGTTGCCTTTTAAATAGTACCGAGATTCGCATAAACAGGAGACTGCACTTTTTTATTCCTACTTTTTTTTCCTAATCTGAGTTGAAAGTGAAAAATTAAAAATACACTGCCCATTATTCCTTAACTAAAGAGTCATATAGCATCTGTGAAGAGTTGTTATTAAGGGACGGCAAGTCAGAAAAACAGTAAAATTTGCTCACAGTGTGCAGTTGGCATGGGAGAGGGGGAGGACCAGGATGGCTAGAGATCTGACGGGTTAGAACTGAGTGACTGACACACACGTTCTGGAGCTATGAGGCAGAGACCCTGGTGTGATTCCTGGGAAATCTGACTCTCTAGTCAGATGCCCATGGTTCTGGGGCTTGTGCAAGTTTGAGAACCACCCAGCTTCAGATGATCGGACATAAACCAAACCCGACACAGAAGCGTAGTGAATAGTGGTACTTGCTCAGTCGTGTCCAACTCTTTGCAACCTCATGGACTGTGGCCCGCCAGGCTCCGCTGTGCATGGAATTCTCCAGGCAAGAATACTGGAGTAGGTTGCCACGTCCTTCTCCAGGGGATCTTCCCAAGCTGGGATCGAACCCAGGTCTCCTGCATGGCAGGCAGATTCTTTACCACTTGAGTAAACCGGGAAGCCCCCTGACACGGAGGAGATGCCTCCAGAGATGCATTTATTGTGTCACCCACCACCCTGATAGTGAAGGACAGGGAAGCCTGGCATGTTGCAGTCCACAGAGTTGCAAAGAGTTGGACATGACTTAGCAACCGAGCCACCACCACCCGGTCACCCTCACGGGGTCTCCCTGCACATTCGCATTATTAACCATTGCTCTCTGGGCCCCCCACCCTGGATTCAGTACGCTTGGAATTTAGTTCTGGGCCCAGGCGCAGATCTCTCCTAAGGCTGTCCAGGTGACTAAGGGCTTGAAACTCAGACCGTGAACACTGAGCTCTAACGCTGGCACAGCTAGAGAACTGTTTCCCAGTAGAGGTGGGGGGAGAAGACCGGAAAGGACTTGGTGCAGGAATTCAAATGTTTCCTTTGGGATGGAGATGGTAGGCGTTCCTAGTGTTTTCAGCAACGGGTTTACCCCAAGGCTTGTCCGCTGGGTTCCTCCTGGGTCTTCCCTTTGGACCCTGAAACTTGAGAGGGTCTGCATGCCTGAATCTGAATGGTGGTCCCTGAGGTCCCTCCCTTTGACCCCTGGAGCCTGGGGTGGGGGAGGGGAAGAGAAAGCAACCCTGGCAGTTCAGGTTTACTTGATTTCTTTGGACCCACACCCCCCAGGTATAAAATTAACAAGTCTCCCCAGAGTCTAGTTTCTAAAGCAAAGTGACTGTATGTGGTCAAGCTAACTTGTCGAAAGGTTCTTTCCAAACCTCTTACATGATATGCCCTCCTGACTTCCTTTGACCTTACCTATAATACTCAGCAGATATCTGTGGTCCCATCGGACTGATTAAGAAACTAAGATCCAAAGAAGCTAGGCACTTACCGAAAGCTTTGTCATCAGCTGTGATCCTCTGCTCCCATCCTGCCCCTTCTGTTCTTTTTCCTGGCAAGGGGCAGGTGAGACCTGGGGACCTGCAGCACCACCGCCTCCACCCTTGCTCCCTGCCCACAGCCTGCTCACAGGCAGGGCCGTGCTCACCCTGCAGCTCCCGGTTAGGGGCTGGAAGTGATGGGGCGGGAGAGTCGGGTTTGTGGAGAAGCCTTCCTCTTAAGGAGCAGACCTGGAGCCGTCGGGAAAGAGGGGTCAGATGGGCGAGGGCAGAAAGGAGGCTGCAGCTGAGGCTTCGGGAGCTGCTGGCAGGTCTGGCGAGTTGAGACTTCCAAGCATGTAATGACTGGGAAGGGACGGGGGAGCCAGGAAGGAAGGGATGGGAGAACCAGGGAGAGAGGCAGAAGAGATGGAGACGTGAGGGGTCAGCGAGGAGGTGGCTCCCAGACCCTGCATTTTACTCTGGATCAGATGTTTGTCATCAGTGGAATGTAGAACAGGCAGGAGGCCCTGGGCGGCTCGCCTCCCTAACAGGTGTGCACACAGCTGTGCTTGTGCATCTCTCTGGGAAGCTAACACAATTGCAGATGCCCCCAAAGATCTGCCGTCTGAGAAACCTGGGAGGCTGGGCCCTGTCCTGGCTCACCGTCTCTCATCTTCCCTCAGTCTTCCTGCCTTGACTGGTCCCGGCAGCCTCAGATTTCCTTCAGCACATGGAGAAAGCATATCTACCACATAATTTACCATCTAATTGCATGCTGTCTTGAATGAGGGCTGTGGCTTCATGTGCGGTGGGTCCTGGGCACACAATTAGGCTGTGAGGAGTAACAGGAGGGAGGTCAGCTCCTGCACTGGCTCCGCCCCCTCCCTCCCCCAACCCCCAATCCCCCTCCCCCATGCGCCCCCACCCCCGCCCCCACCCCAACCCACCCTGCCCCTGCTGGTGTGGTGCTGCTGCTGGATGCTAGGGTTTTGGTGTGATTCAGGCAGGCTCAGAGGTTGGCTCCTGGATAAAGCGCAGCCTCCTTACAGTTCTGAGAGTAGACTAGATCCGCAGGGGTGAGGGGTTTTGAGGGGGTGGGCTGCCCCTGCCTCATGGCCTTTGCCTAAAGATGAGCCTCTCTTGGGCCCAGGTTTGGGGATGGCACCAAGCCCAACCAGGCCAGTACACTGCAGTTTCCATGGTGACCCTTTTGGTTTCCTTCCGAAGGAGGATGGATTTCCTCTTTCAGTCCAGGTCGTCTGCCTGGGCCGCCACCACTCTGAAACACTCTGGGGACCAGGCTGTCCAGCTCCACTCCCCTCCACTTTCTGCCAGACGGGACAGTTTGTGGAGAGGCTCAGTTTTAAGTCACAGTCCAATATCAGACATCAGCATGTTCTGGTTTGAAGGGGGAGCAAGAGAGACAGGCGCAGAAGAGGGGGTGACTCCCCTCCTTCTACCTCCCCCTCCTCAGTTTTGACCCTTTGGGTGGGCTCAGTACCCTGCAGGCCTGTTTCCTCATTTGTAACAGCCAGGGCCCTCGGTGATCTCCATACCTGATTGGAAGCAGAATCACTTAGGGGAGGGGGTTTTAATAGATTCCTGGGCTCTACCCCAAGCCAGCTCATCGCCATAGGTGGGCCTAGGAATCTGTATTTTTAAAAACCTCCTTGGGTGATCCTGATACAAATGGGTTTGAGATTCTCCTGTCAAGGTGACCTCTGAGGCCCCCACAGGAAGGAAAGGAAGCTCTGCCTTGTGCTGAGGACTGACTGGCCTTTCTGGGGTCCCTGGAGCTTCCAAAGAGCCCATCATAGGTCACTCTTGTCAGGAAGCCGGTGTTTCCTAGTCACACTGGCTAAGCCAAGACCAGGCCCCCACCTTTTCCCCACAGGAGAAGCCAGGAGAGAGAGGATTGGGGGGTGGGGGGAGGTTGCCATAACAACCAGCTCCAGGCAGAGGCCTCCCTTCCAGGGGCTGGTACTTCACCCCAGCAATGGTGGTTTCCATGGAGATGGGTTACTGAGGGACAGGGGGAACATTTGCCCCACTTAGTGTATTAGTCAGGAGCTGCCAGAAGGCAGAACCATCTCTAGGTGGGAGCCTTGGACCCCTGTCAAATTTGAGTCCCCCCCGCCCAACCCGACTGTGGCCTCTGCTCTCTGGGTGCAGGTCTGACGCTTTCTCCCCGCTTGGTTGCTCTCTCTGTGACTGGTCTCCCTAGCAACAAGTCCTGCTAACTCCTTGCTGTTGGCTCTGTGGCTATTTTTAGCTTCCCTGCCAGCAGCCCAGTCCTGGTCATTTGCTTGCAACCTCCATGTGGATTGCAGGGGAGCAGGAAAACAAAGATTGCTGGCCTCTTTTGGGAGCTGTGGACCCAAACCTCTTAAGCACCTATTGGAACTTTGCTGTGGAAAGTATTTGCCCCCATTTGGGAACTTGGTCAGTAGACTCCAGATGAGGCTCTGGAGACAGTGTTGGATTCAGTTTAGCAAACGCTGCTTTAATCCTCTACAGTGTGCAAGAGGCTCTGGTCCACACTGCTTCCACGAGAACCCGAGTGAGAGCCGGGCCCTGCCCTCTAGGGATTTTTAATCTTGTGAAGAGGAAAGAGGAGTACACCTTAGTCCAAGCAAAGATCGGCAGGTGCTAGGAGAGGATTACAAGGTGCTCTGGGAGTATGGGGGAGGAGGCGGGACAAGGTAACTTTCAGGTGGGGAATGATAAGGGTGAGGGGCCAGAGCAGCACTGTCCAGGAGAATGTTCCGCAATGACAGAAATGTTCTAAAATCTGTGCCCTCCACTACAGTAGTCCCCCTCAGCCACCTGGGCTCTTGGACACTTGGGATGTGGCTAGTGCAACGAGGAACTGAATTTTCATTTTTATCTAATTTCAATGAATTTAAATGGTTTTGTGCAGCCAGTGGCTCTCTCACTGGCCAAGTCAGGTCTAGAGAAACCTTCATGGTGGAGGTAACTGGTGAATTGGGCTGAGAAAGATAGGTAGGCTTTTGACTGGTGGAAGGTGAAGGGGAGGAGCAAGGAACGGCATGAGCAAAGGCATGGAGGCAGGGAAAGGGCATATTTGGGAAACAGCAAGTGGGGGGGCTGAGTGTAGGTTGTGTGAGGTAAGGGCTGCAGATGGTGGGGGCCTTAAGTGCCATGCAAGGAGCGCAGGATGTAATCAGCAGGTGGTCAGAGGTCTGCCGTGTAGCATGGAGGCTTCTGAGCTATAGGTGGAAGGGCAGGATTGGAAGAGACATCCATCTTGACCTTGTGGTTCTTGTCTAGATAAGTTCTCATTTGTCATGGGAGCAGTGGGAATGTTTGTGTGTCAAGAAATGCACAGTGTCTACCAATATGTGGCTTTGCAGATGGCTTCCCAGGGATCCTGGCTCCTCCAATTTTGAGTTCAGGGACTCAGGTGCTAAAACGTCCTGTTCAATGGACGCCACATAACCTCCCCACCTCCCACCAGCACCGGATTTTATGACAAAGCATGCTTCAGAATGCTGAACTTCGAGTTAAAATCAGTCAGGCATTCCCACTTGCACCCGTGGGAGCTGCTGCTCCTGGGGGGAGGATCACGACTTAGCATCTCATCTCCGCTCCACAAGCTGGAAAGTCAGCTTCACAGCGCTCCCTACACTCATGCTCCCAGAGACAGGGGTGAGGCCCACACCTGGATGCTCAGTTTACAGATTTATAATAGGACTTGTCCTTCCAACACAGATCCATCCAAGTGCTTGTCCCCATTTTATCTGGCAACTTACCGGTATCAGAGTCACTGGAAAATGTAATCAAAGTTAGAAGTTTGCTTGATGAACACAGGATCAGTGCTGAGTCAGGTGTCCTTAAGAGGTATTTTCATCAGGCCTGTTGGAGCACTGCAATCTGCCTGCCAAACAGGAAATATGCCCTCTCTTTCAGGTTGCCCTCTCTTTTGGACCATGCTGGATACTCCCTCTCCAATGCTTCTTTTAGGCTCTTGACATCTACCAGATCTTCTTTTCATCCAGGGGTTCCTCCTTTCAACATACTTTAAGAACACGTCCAAGAACCTGGCTCATTTTACGTGGCTCTGCTGTTTTAGGTTGACTATCTTTATCTTGATCAAAAGACCTATCCCAATAACTACCCTGGGCGGGTTACTTTGGAAGGTCGAGAACATATATGACCTGAGGATCCTAGAAGGCTGCCCTGGTTTTTTCCTGACCTTTGGCTAAAGTCATTTCTTAGCCTAGATCCTGGGATCGCTTCTGCTTTGAGGTCTCTGTGCCCACCAAGTACAAGGTAGACACAGATCTCAGTCTGAGTGACTCACTGTGTAGAAAAGGGGAACCTTTCCCCTTGGTGTAGCTACAGGAGAGGGGTGGTGCTGTAAGTAATAAGAGGACACCTTTGAGTTGAGCTTCCTTTTTGCTTAAGTTGGGAGCTATGTGGAAGAGGTAAGATTTGGGCTTAATATTACTAAGCCCAATTTTTTATTGAGGTATAGTTGATTTACAGTATTATGTTTCAGGGGTACAACATAGCGATTCACAATTTGTAAAGATTATACTCCATTTATAGTTATTATGGGGTTCTCTGGTAGCTGAGCTGGTAAAGAATCCCCCTGCAATGCAGGAGACCCCGGTTTGATTCCGGGATGGGGAAGATCCCCTGGAGAAGGGATAGGTTACCCACTCTAGTATTCTTGGGCTTCCCTGGTGGCTCAGACAGTAAAGAATCCACCTGCAGTGCAGGAGACCTGATTTAATCACGGGGTTGGGAAGATTCCCCTGGATGAAGGGAATGGCTACTACCCACTCCAGTATTCTTGCCTGGAGAATTCCATGGACAGAGGAACCTGGCAGGTTATAGTCCATGGGGTCGCAGAGTTGCACATGACATACACACAGTTATTATAAAATATTAACTATATTCCTTGTGCTGCATATCCTTATAGTTTGTTAAACAATAGTTTGTACCTCTTAATTCTCTACTTTTATCTTGCCCCTCCCCCCCAATTCGAGCTTAATTTTAGAGAATGAGAATAAGTAAGTTTGGCAGCTGGAGGGAGAAGGCACTTTTTGAGTGGGCCAAGGGAAAGCAAAACTGATGGTCCTGATCCGTTTTGACACTTTTGAGTCCTGGCTGCATACACAGGTGTCATTACTTATTGAAGACCAAGACCCCGGAATGTAGAGTCTAAATGTTTACCCACATAACAATAGAAAGAGAGATGTCATAGGTGAGATAGTGTTTTTAAAGAGCTGGCCAAGCCAGATCAGAAACTTCATTTTGAGAGGATGCCTGGGGTGAGGTCTAAAGTGGCCTGTTAACAGGGCCTGGATGCCGGGGAGGCATGAGTGAGAGAAGCCAAGCAAGTCCTATTACATTCCTCAAAGGGTGAGAGCAGGCAAGAGGTATAAAAGCATGGAAACTGTACCAAGCAGGTACCTTGATTGGGCTGAAAGATGGCTAAGAGCAGACTAGGGCCTTTGTTATGTGGAAGGGCTCCTCTTTGCTGTAGAGGTTCTGGGTCTCAGTCAGGGCTGGGAGGGGGTTTGTACGGCTTGGGTGTTCTGTGGAGAAGGCTCTCTGATGTGGGGTCCTCTTCCCTTTTCAGAGCCTTCTTGTTCTCTGGTGGCCCCCAGGAGGGTGCTGAGCCCTGGCAAGGATGGTGGGTTCTCCTCACAGCACATCTTTTGACCTCATTATACCAGCACCTGTTCCAGCTGGTTTGTTCCCACTGTCTGTGGCTGAACGGCAGGCACCTGGGGGCATTATCTCCTTGAGATGCTGGTATCCTGGGCCTGGGAGGGCAGACGTCATCACTCCTGTTTTGCAAGTGAAAAAAAACTTCTTGGAGTTAAGTGGCTTGTTCAAGGTCACAGGGACAGAACCAGAACTCCAGTCCTGATCTATCGAGCAGTGCAGCCGGCCACACAGCCATTTTATTCATCTTGCAAACTGAAACCACACTAATCTTTTTCCAAAATACCCATTCAACTCATGTCAGAAAACCTGCCGTTATTCTTCACTGCAATAGGATATATCCACTGACATCTCTTTTCTGCACTTTCGCTTTAGTTGTATTGAGGGGATGGGAGGTGGAGGTGGGCAAGGGTTTTCCTCCCTTTCCAGCCTAACATCTCTTATTTCCTACCTGGCCAGCCTCAATCCAGATCTGATTCATCCTCCAGGTTCAGTCTCTGCTCCACATTGATCTCATTAACCTTATTTATCACTCATACTACTTGTTTTTGGTTGGCTTCCAAGCCATCCTGGCCCATTGGACTTGGTATTGGTGGTATAGTTCTCTAGAGATGCTTTTCAATGACCTTTTCCAATTACTCCAAGTCTAGTTGAATTTGTTAGCTCCTTGAAGGCAGTGTCTGCTTCTGGGTTGTTGCGGGGGTTGGGGGTGGGCAGGGTGTGGAGGGACAGAGAGTGAGTGTGTGTGTGTGTATATATATGTATATATTTTCTTTGTGGGGAGGGGCCTCTGCTCAGGAGGAGGGAGCATGAAATGGTTGAAGGTGCAACTGGAGGCTCCACCTGGAGGCTCCAGAGGAAGAATGGAGTCTTGAGCTGCAGATGTTAGTGCTGCGAATGGAGGTGTTATATTTTTGCACTCCTCTCCACCCCACCCCCAACCCTGCACCTTGCAAACAGGAAAAATGAGACATAGAAAGCAGACCTAGAATGACCCAGGGGACCCAAGAACTTGGCTAGGAAGTTATTTTCTAAGCCTGAACTCCTCACGCCACGGTAAGGCACCACTCTATCCACGGGCAGTGTGAGGAGGAGACCCCCCCATCCCTTCTCGCCGCCCCCCACCCCCCACCCAAGTTCTCGTTCTGGAGCGCTCCCGGTTTTGTGCGGGCGCTTTCTGTCCCGCTGTGTGCTTTGAATTTTCCTTCAGCTTCCTGGGCCTCTCCGCTCACTTGTAAGCTTTTCCTTTTTTCTTTTTGGTTGCGCTGCGGAGAGACTCACTTTTAACAACTTTCTCCTGGCTGTCCCAGACGGTCCGAAAGCTCCTCTTTCCTTTCGTCTGCGCTCCCGGTTCTCGGGGCGCTCGCAGCTTACCTCCGCAGCTGGAGCGCAGCGCCTTCCCTCCCGACCCCCGTCCTTCCCTCCCCGCGCTGTCTGCGGGCTCCCCGCCTCGCCCCCGGCTCCGCGCCGGGTTCGGGCCGAGTTGGGGCGGGGGCAGGGACAGGGAAGGCCGAGCGGTGGGATGGGGCGGGCGCCGCCTCCAGCCTGGCTTGGGCGGGGCCCCAGGAATGGGCGGAGGCCCAGCCGCGCCCCCAGGCCCCAGCGCCGGCCCGCGCCCCTCGGACCGGAGGAGAGGGGCTGGCCCACTGCCAGCGTCTGAGAGTCGGCCCCCTCCCCCGGCCCGCTCGCAGCCAACCAGGCACTCCAGCGGGGCCCACGTGACCTGGAGTTCTAGACAAAGAAAATGTTCAATCCCTCCCCCCCACCTCCCCCCTCCCCCTCTCTCTGGCCCCCTCCGCCCCCCAGCCCCATCGCCCCCTTCCCCTCCCCCCAGACGGGCAGCTACTTACAGAGCTTCAGGGCCGGGGCTCACACCTGAGCTGGACCACCGAGGGGCTGCACCTGGCCTTATGGGTAGGTTCCTGGACGGAGCCCTGGGGAAACTGGGGGCGGGGAGGCGGCAGGGGCCGGTGGGAGGATCTCTGGGCCTGCAGCCCTCTGGGTTGAGAAGAGTCAAGTCTGCCTCCCCGGCCCGCGGGAGCTGGCTCCCCTGCCTGGCCTGAGTTCTGGAGATGCTGAGTTACTGCCGTCCCACCCACTCTCTGCTCAGGAGCCCCAAGCCCCACTCCTCCCTGCTCTCAGGTGGGACCTGGTGGCTCCGGGGCCAGGAAGAGCAGCCCTGGCCTGAGCCTGGAGCAGTGGTCCGCGAAGGCTGGGGGCAGACTCCGGCCCGTGGAGTTGGGCTGGAGGCAGTGGTTTTGCTGAGCTGGCTGGCAGATGGGTTGTTGGCGTTTCCTGGCTGACCTGTGTTCCTGGCTAATGGACCACGCTGTCCTCAGGCCGTGCCAACCTTGTGGACTCCCAAGAGGGATGGTCTCCTCTCCTGTGTGTTCCTGGGAGCCACCGTTAGGCCACCAGAAAGAAATGGTGTTGGAGTGGGGGGGAGCACTGGGACCCTAACACGGGGCTGTGGGGTGGGCCTTATGCCGGCTTGGGATGGCAGAGGCACTGGAAACAGCCCTGGGTCTGCTGCCCCAGCGGGCGTCCGCCTGGGTCCCTGGACCTCTGACCTTTGGCATGGGAAGCAGCCTGAGTCCGGAGGGAGGTGGAGGCGGGACAGCTGCCGGAAGACATGGGGGACTGGACGGGGAGGCCTTGCCTCCACCAGAGTGGAGTTGCCAGTGGCTCTCCAGGCTGAACAAACTCCAGGCCAAGTGGCCTCCCGGGTGGCCTGTAGTGGAGCTGCAGTGGTGTCTTCATCCTGCCCACTCTCTTGGCTACTCTGGCCTGGGACCTTCTGAACTCAGGTGGCGAGGAGGTGTGTAGGAGCTGTTAGCCCCAGAGCCCAAGCCCAGAGTTAATTAACCCTTATTTCTCCTATTGTCTGCCCGGGGAGGAGGGTTGGCACAAATGTGGAAGCCCAGCCCTCTCTCACTGCCCTAGGCAAGTCTATTCTAATTAGCCCCTCCCCCACCCAGCCACCCTCTCGCCCCTTCTTCCCCTTTCCTCTTGCCTCCTGCTGCTAACCCCCCCCTTCTTCCTTCCCCCACTCCTGCTGGCCGGGTCCTGTTGGAGGCCCCTTCCTCCTCCTCTGCTTGCCAGACCATGCTGGATGCATGTTCTCCTGCACCTACTGGGTTGGGGGCGCTTAACAGCCATCAGCAGCATCCTCTGACAAGCTGGGGGAAGTTGTGGGGGAAGAAGAATGTTCAGGAACTTGCTTTGGAGGGGGTGAGAAGAGAGACAAAGGGGCTGAGGGGGAGTCAGGAGGGTGGTGGCAGGCACGACTCCCTTCTAGACTAGGGGAAGCGGAGGGGGGTGCCCGGCGTGCCCTCCAACCAATGCTGCTGACTGTAGATCCGTTGCCATCTGCACACCTTGTTCTGGCTGAGGGGGCCATCACCCCTAGAAACTGGGGCTTTGGGTCATCCAAGGCAGCACCCTGGTGTAGATCAGCATCCGTGCCTGAAGTTGACGGAGGAGCGCGTGGTGGAGGGAAGGGAGCAGAGATGGCGAGGCACACTTAAATCTGAGCACATCTGGTACTGGGATAGTGCTGCTGCAGCTGACAGTTCTAGAGAAGAAGCCCTCTCCCCCCAGGACTTGAGTGCACACCTAGACACACCTTCCTGTAGGGGAGGAAGAGGTAGATAATTGATTTAGGTTGGGGTGGGGCAAAGTCCCCAGGTGAGAGTGGGGCTGGGGAGGGAGGAGCAGTAACCCTGCATTCTCCCGCCCCCTGGTCTCCAAGGGCTCATTCTTCCAGCTGTTCGTGCTTTGGGGGCAAAGGATACTTTATCCCACTGTAGAATTTGAGTTAGAGAAAGAACTAGGACTTCCATCCTCAGGTTTTAGGAATTGCCGCAAGCAGCAGGTTTGGTTTGTGGCTAGGAGGCAAAGACTTGAAGATAGAACAAAATAAAATGAATCTAAGAGACAGTAGACCCTTGAGCTGTTCTAACCTGGGACCTGGGGATCCATGGATAGGCTTCAGAGAGTCCTTAGAATTCCTGGTACATGCATAAATCATATTTTTAAACCAGTCAGAAAAGGTTAACAGCAATCCTTCAGTTCAAACTCCTTTTTTAGGTGGAGCAACTCAAGGGACTGCTCCAAAGTCAGCTATTAATTAGTAGCAAGGCTAAGACAGGAATGTAAATGCTGTGACTTCCAGCTTGGAGGTCTTGTACTCCAGGTAATCTTGAGGCTGGGTTTGTATTCACAGCTCTAAACTCTCAGGGAAAGTGTTATTTTGATGATGGGATTTTTTTTTTCCCCCTGAATCTGATGTGGTGAAAATGGGGGCAGAGCCTTGAAGTTTGAGGGCCACGTGTCCTAGATTCGATAGTTGGGGTGAGGTTAGGTGGAATGCCCCTCAGAGCTCTCAGGCATTTCATCCTCTGTAGGGTGATGGGAGGGCTTCCCTGGTGGCTCAGTTTTAAAGAACTCTCCTGCCAATGCAGGAGATGCAGGAGACGTGGGTTTGATCCCTGGGTTGGGAAGATCCCCCTGGCAAAGGAAATGGTACCCCCACACCGTCATTCTTGCCTGGGAAATCCCACGGAGAGAGGATTCTGGTGGGCTACAGTCCATGAGGTCGCAAAGAGTTGGACACGACTTAGCGACTAAACAGCAAAGGCCATGGGAATCCTGGAGCAGGTTTCGAGAAGGAAGGGGCCTGTGGTCACAGCTTGAGAGAGGAGCATGAAACAGTGAAAGGATGGAGGCTGTTGAGATTGGGCAAGTCCCTGGGATTGTCAGTGGGATGGCAGAGAGGATGCCTGGCTATACTGTGGACTCTCTAAATGACTGTTGAAAGAATGAATATGTTGATGGATCTGAAAAGGTGCACATAGAAAGAAGGCGTTAGAATCTGGTGACCAAGTAAGTTAGATATAATCCTGAGAACTCCAGGATGGCGTGTGAGCAGGAGAGCAGGCAAGCTCTTCTGGGTCTTGTGGTGGTGGTTGAGCAGATGGGAAAAGAACGAAGCACTCTGAACACAAAATAGTGATTTCATTGTTAGGCATCACAGCAAAACTAGAATTGTGTGGAAGCCAAGACCAGGAATAGAAGGGGTCGACTACTCAGGAAAACTGTGGAGAAAAGGACAAGAGAATCTGTTTCTAGACTGGGGAGTAAGAGAAGAAAGGATGAAACCAAGGTCTGTGCCTAATCTTAGGTGCACACACAAGGTCTGTGCCTAACCTTGGTATCTAAACAGAATAGTCTCTGAATATAATTGATGCATATCAGAGAGTGGGCAACTGATGATGCTGACCATTGAGGAAGATTAGTTGAGGGAGGAAGATTTCCTAAGAGGCAGAAGAGAAGGCTGGAATTGAGTCAAGTGATTGAGTTCACCTCTCAACTGCAGATCTTTCTGTTTTCCATGGCAAGCCCGTTGAGTTGATGAGGGAACTTCTGTCTCCAGCCCCTGACCTTCTGTCATGATCTCCAGACCATGGAGAGATGGAGAAGTGCCCCTTGAGTATCAGATCAAGGTAACTTCTGTTCCTTGTTTCCCCAGGCTGAGAAGAAAGCCAAGGTGATCGCAGTAATGAATGCTGTTGAAGAAAACCAGGGGTCCACCGAGTCTCAGAAAGTGGAGGAGGCCAGTCCTCCCGCTGTGCAGCAGCCCACTGACCCTGCGTCCCCCACAGTGGCCACCACACCTGAGCCCGTGGGCGCCGATGCCGGGGACAAGAACGCCACCAAAGCAGCTGACGATGAACCAGAGTACGAGGTGAGCCGCTGGCTTCTTCACCTGCCTCGTCCGGCTCCTTCTGTCCTGCTCTTTCTACCTGACCCCACGTCTCTTGGTCTCTCCAGTCTTGCTCTGTCCATTCCGATGGAGCTCCCTCCCGGCTGTCGTGACCCTCAGACGTCCAGGGCTGGGGTGCTGTGGGGGGAAGCAGGGTGGCAGGGCCTTGTGACCACCCTGTAATGACTTCTGCTCCTTGGGGCTCCAGGACGGCCGGGGCTTTGGCATTGGGGAGCTGGTGTGGGGGAAACTGCGGGGCTTCTCCTGGTGGCCAGGCCGCATTGTGTCTTGGTGGATGACGGGCCGGAGCCGAGCAGCGGAAGGCACTCGTTGGGTCATGTGGTTCGGAGACGGCAAGTTCTCAGTGGTGAGTCCGGGGTTCGGTGGTGGCCTGGGGAGTGGGGATGGGAAGGGGTCTTGGTCCCAGGGTCTCTGGTTTCGGCTGGGGGTGTGGTTGGAGTGGGATCATAGGAGAGGGAGCTGTGTTCATCCCCACTCTGCAAATGTGTGGTTGGAAAAGTCCCCAGAGGTAATTAGGTTGCACTTGGAGAGCTTGGCTGCCTTCCAGGAACCCTTTACCCGGAATGCCCTTCCACCTGCATCAGGTCCTCCCCGCACCTGGGGCTGGACTCTTCCTTTGCATTCTGTGATTACTTATTGGTGCATCTGGTCCTCTCGAGGGCAGAGGCGGGTCTTACTGTTCCCCCCACTCCACCATGCCAGGCATGTGGTGGGTGCTCGATGAACTTGGGAAGAGGTGCAAATGAGGCGGGTTGTGCCTCCAGGTGTGCGTGGAGAAGCTGATGCCGCTGAGCTCCTTCTGCAGTGCTTTCCACCAGGCCACCTACAACAAGCAGCCCATGTACCGCAAGGCCATCTATGAGGTCCTGCAGGTCAGTGCTCCTCCAAGGGGCTCAGTGGCGGGCAGCGGGTGGGGGTGGGCTCCGTCTGGGGGCTGGAGCCCAGGGTTAGGCTTGGGCAGAGGGTCCACCTGCGAGGCCCTTTGGCCTCCTCTCGTCACTTGCCCCCTTTCTGCACCTTCTCCCGCCTCTTGCCTGAGCCCACCTTCGCTACTCTCCTGACAGCCTCCCCTACACGTGTTGCCCCCAGGTGGCCAGCAGCCGAGCGGGGAAGCTGTTTCCAATGTGCCATGACAGCGACGAGAGCGACACTGCCAAGGCCGTGGAGGTGCAGAACAAACAGATGATCGAGTGGGCCCT
The DNA here is from genome assembly GCF_032405125.1 of Capricornis sumatraensis. Lineage (NCBI taxonomy): Eukaryota > Metazoa > Chordata > Mammalia > Artiodactyla > Bovidae > Capricornis > Capricornis sumatraensis. Next base: position 32,608,802 of record NC_091069.1, on the reverse strand, counting down.
GGGAGGGTTCCAGCCCTCTGGCCCCAAGGGCCTGGAGCCCCCAGAAGGTACATGCAGGTGCACCAGCAACTCCGCGCCTGGGCTGGGGGAGCCATGCTTGGAGGGGGGGCCTACCAGGTCTCTCTCCCATCACAGTGGCCTGTGGGAATGCTACCATCCCCATCTCCCTGGGGTCAGGGTAGGGGCAGGGCTGCTCTGGGACTCCGAATGACCTGTTCCCCATTGGCTTGCGGGCCCGGAGTTGGGAGTAGGAACAAGTTAGGGACCAGGCTGCACCCCCTTGTTGTTGTAGGCAGATGTACAGGGGAGGGAGCTGGGGTTCCTTGTCAGCGGTAACCGTGGTCTCCTCACCTGCTTCCCTGATCCAGAGGAGAAGAACCCCTACAAAGAAGTTTACACAGACATGTGGGTTGAACCCGAGGCAGCTGCCTATGCGCCGCCCCCACCAGCCAAAAAGCCCCGAAAGAGCACAACAGAGAAGCCTAAGGTCAAGGAGATCATTGATGAGCGCACAAGAGGTAGTGGGCCTGGCTGTGGAGGGCGGGGCCCCTGGAGGGCGTGGTGGGGTGGGGCCGGCATTCAGAGGGGTGGGCGTGGCCCTCGAGGGCCCTTCTAATCCCGTGCTCACTCTCCTCCCCTCCCAGAGCGGCTGGTGTTCGAGGTACGGCAGAAGTGCCGGAACATCGAGGGTGAGTCCTGAGGGGCTGCTGGGTGTTGACTCTGGGAAGTCGGTTATCTGTTGTCTGTGGGCCGGTCCTGAGGGCCCATGGGGTGGACGTGAGGCCCACAGGTGGTGGCCGGCACAGAGCAGTAAGGTACCAGGGAACATCTGCTGTCGTGGGCCAGGGGTACTTGGAGGCGGCTCTGTCCTGTACCTGCCATTGCCTCCAGCCTGCTCGGCACACCCCTGCCTTCCCGGTGCTACAGTCTCCCTGTCAGTGGCAGGGGCCGGTCACTAGGGTTGTTGGTCAGAGAGCGGTGGCCTCGTTTGGACTTGCACGCGTGCTCAGTCACTTTAGTCGTGTCCAGCTCTTTGCAACCCCCCGGGACTGTAGCCTGCCAGGCTCTTCTGTCCATGGGATTCTCCAGGCAAGAATAGTGGAGTGGTTGCCATGACCTCCTTCAGAGAATCTTCCCTACCCAAGAATTGAACCCACATCTCCTGCATTGCAGGTGGATTCTTTACATGGGGCTTCCCTGGTGGCTCAGAGGGTAAAGCGTCTGCTTGCAATTCGGGAGACCCGGGTTCGATCCCGGAGTCAGGAAGATCCCCTGGAGAAGGAAATGGCAACCCACTCTAGTACTCTTGCCTGGAAAATCCCATGGACAGAGGAGCCTGGTAGGCTACAGTCCATGGGGTCGCAAAGAGTCGGACACGACTGAGCGACTTCAGTACTTACTTACCTAACACTTTACACCTAAGCCACTGGGGAAGCCTGGATTTAAGCTTGGCCCTTTTACCTTTCTTTTCTCCACCTTCTCTCATCTGGTGGTCATTAGTGCCTCCCATGTCTGTCTCCCTTTGCCAAATGATGGTGTGTCCAGCTTGGGGCCCTCGGGGCTGGGAAGGATGGGATCAGGGGACCCAGGCCCTAAGGACTGGCTGCTCAGGGACATCTCCGGAGTGACCCGGGGTCAGGCCTGTTCTCGCAGGCAGGCATTTGTCCTCATAGCATGCCTTTCCTGAAAGGTGGCATCGTTGCTCTGGGAGATGAGTAGGCTCCTGGGATGGGGCTGCATGGCCTCCCTGTTCCATGGGGCCCCTCCCAGACGCCTTCCTGCCTTCTTTTCTGGAGCCAGGCTTTGGCCCCAGGCGGGAGGGGGGCCCTTCAATGACACTCTGCTTCCGCTGCTCCCCAGACATCTGCATCTCTTGTGGGAGCCTCAACGTCACCTTGGAACACCCTCTCTTCATTGGAGGAATGTGCCAAAACTGCAAGGTAGGGCACGCCCAGCAGAGACGAGGCCCTAGGCTGGCCACACCTTCTGGCCTCTGGGCTGTAGTACGTGTGGTAGCTATAAGGGTGACTCTGAGGTTTGCTCTTGATGCAGAGTCCTGATAAAATGGACCCTGGGGGTTCAAGTGTCTGACCTGCTGTTGTTTTGCCTCTGAGAGATCCTTGCCCCCGCCTTCTAAGGCCTGGTTCTCGTCCTCAGATGGCGTGCTCACAATGTCACAGTCACTAGTGTGAAGTAGGGGCAGGACACGTCGTTGAGTTAGGGTTAGGGTGCCTCTCCCCGCTGTGTCCACTGCAGTGGGTGGGGAGACACGGCGTCCCCTTCCCAGATGTGTGGTCTGGGCGGAACCCTGACTGGATGGGTGGCAGGGTCATGTCTCCAGGGCTGTGTGGAGGTTCCAAGGCGAGAGCCGGGAGGCTGGGTTTACCGCCTGCCTTTGCACTGGCTGGCCTTGGTGCTGCCGGTTGGTCTCTGAGCCTCCATGCTGCTCCCTAGAACTGCTTCCTGGAATGCGCGTACCAGTACGATGACGACGGCTATCAGTCCTACTGCACCATCTGCTGCGGGGGGCGTGAGGTGCTCATGTGTGGGAACAACAATTGCTGCAGGTGAGGCCCTGCCCCGAATGCGGTGCACTCCTTGCCCGGCACCTGGGCTTTCACTGCCCGTCCTGCCCAGCACTGCAGCCACAGCCACGCTCCATCCTAGCCTGGGGGTGAGCGTCCCCTTTGCTCCACTGTGCTTCCTTCCAGGTGCTTTTGCGTGGAGTGTGTGGATCTCTTGGTGGGGCCAGGGGCTGCGCAGGCAGCCATCAAGGAAGACCCCTGGAACTGCTACATGTGCGGGCACAAGGGTACCTACGGGCTGCTGCGGCGGCGGGACGACTGGCCGTCTCGGCTCCAGATGTTCTTCGCCAACAACCATGACCAGGAATTCGTGAGTGCTGGGTGCTGGGTGGAGGGCAGCTCTTTTCACCCCCACCTGCCAGAGCCAGAGGGCAGAGTCTGCCAAAGCGAGAGCACTGGATTGAGGTCCTGAGCACCGTGTAGCCATGCCTGCACTGCCAGCCAGGAGTGTGGGGGTCTGGAGGGCCCAAGTGCTCACAACTGGCAGAGAAGCCTGCCCCAGGTGTGGGTCTGTGGTACATTCCTGGATGCTCACCTGGCCTGTTGTGCTGGCTGCTAGGACCCTCCGAAGGTTTACCCACCTGTCCCAGCCGAGAAGAGGAAGCCCATCCGGGTGCTGTCTCTATTTGATGGAATCGCTACAGGTGAGAGTGGTTGGCATCTTGGTCCTAGGATATGGGAGCTGAGCTCGGGGGACTGTGTGTATGTCACTCTGGCAAAACAGGGTGACAGTTAATATTACAGCTGTTAAAATGTTAGCCTAAGGAGGAAACTCTTGTGTTGAAGGAGAAGTTGAAAATAGGTGGTAAACCAGCATGTTCAGTGGGCATTCCCTTAAATGGGCAGGGCCAGGGGGCTCTTCAGCAGAAAATGGAGCAGTTGGTGGTCAGAGATTATTGAAGATTTTCACAAAACCTCAAAGGACAGACTTGGCGACCAAAGTAAAAACATAGGCAGTCCTGTTGTGCTTTGATTATAAGTCACAGTGAAAAACAAACTGTAAACAAAAGAGTCTAAAGAATATTTAAATTGCCCATAATCCTATAATTAGTGTTTTGGTATATGTCCTTTTACATTTTTAGATTTTAGATTTTCTTCTGGGCTTGTATGTTTATATAATCATATGTAGATATTAAAATGCATAGTGTTATATTTTGCCATTTCATTTATAGTGTTACGAGTAGTTTTTCACATCAACCAATATAGGACTGTGTTATTTGTAAATGCTACATAGGATTCCGTAGAGTGAAAGTACCATAATTTAATGAACCCCTATTGGGTGGTTTGCTTTTTTCCTGATTCTTCTGGGCAGTGTGGTAATAAACATTCTCATTCATGCGTCTTTATATACTTAACTGTGTAGCCAGTTTTTAATTTCACGTGTTCTTAACCTGAGTCCTGACATCCACTCCTCTGCCCTGCCCCCAGGCTGAGGCTTTTCAGTCTTTAGGAAAGAACAGTCCTCCTCAGAACTTGTCCCAGGACCAGAGGAAGATGGGAAGGCTGGGCCCAGAGACCTTGGCCAGAGGGTGGGGCTGGTCCCCCCAGACGGATGTGTGTCTTTACCCAGCTCAGTGCTGTTGTGTGAACCTAGAGGAGTTCATGTACAGCTTGGGTTTCCCAGGCTAGAACCTGGAAGCCTCCTTAAGCAGCATCACACCCCAAGAGGCTGGGCAGGCTCCTTGTGGGGAGATCTCCTGGGAGCAGATCTGCTGGGAACAATGAGAGATCATACAGGGTCTCCTGAAGCTCTCAGCGTCTGTTCCGAATGCTGGTCTGTTCCAAATGCTGGTCTGTTCCAGCCAGTTTGTGGAAGGGTCCTGGTCAGGAAGTGTGAATACTGGTTAGCTCAGGAGGAAGCACATTCAATGAGACCACCCACTGTGCCGTGAAGACCCAAAAGAAGGGTTGGATCAGGCATGCATGGTACTCTGAGGTGGAGAGGGTGCCCGAGTGTTGGGGGCTCAAAGAGGCGGGAAGGCCATCCTGGGGGCCATGGAATGGGGTGGGCATCAGTGAAACCTTTTTAGAGCAGGCGGTGTTTATGTTGAATGTTGTTGGATGGCTGAATTGCAGCGTGATGTTAAGGGCCAAGGAAGGACACGTGTACAGAAATAGAAAAGGAAAGCCCACTCGAGATTCAGCTGCTGTTCTTCCCTGGTTCCGGAAAGCCCTGGAATGTCCTGCCTGGAATGTTTTCTGAATAGATCCAATTAGGCATGAGACAGCCTCAACGGTAACAGCTTCAGTGTCTTTGTTACTGATAATTCCAGTTGGACCCGGAAGTTTCTGGGCAGGGTGGGGCTTGGGCCTGACTCTGACCCATGTGTCCGGCTTGGCTCAAGGACCCCTTGCGAAGACCAGGGTGCCAGGCAGGTGGCCCAGTGACTGCTTTTTGCTGGCTGGTACAGGGCTTCTGGTGCTGAAGGACTTGGGCATTCAGGTGGACCGCTACATCGCCTCCGAGGTGTGTGAGGACTCCATCACGGTGGGCATGGTGCGGCACCAGGGGAAGATCATGTACGTCGGGGACGTCCGCAGCGTTACACAGAAGCATGTACGTCAGCGCCGCAGTCCGCCCCTTTCTCCACGGCACTCAGCTCCTGGGCCCGCCCCTTTACGTCACTCAGCCCCTGGGCCCGCCCCTTCCTCACGTCACTCAGCTCCTGGGCCCTCCCCCTTTTCAAGTCACTCAGTTCCTGGGCCAGCGCCCCGTTGCTCTCATTTTCCTCTCCCTGCTTGCACTCTCTCCCTCCTCCTCTTTCATCTCCCTCTTTTGTCTCGAGGCTGGGCAGGTTCCGCTGGGACTTGGGGGGGCCAGGCCTTTAGGGCCTGGGCTCCTCCCTGGCTGGTTTCTGGGCCCCTTTGAGTGAAGCGTTGTGGGGTACACTAGGTTCCCATCCTCCTGGTACTGCTAGCCACAGTTTCACCAGCCTGCATTTTGTCGCGGTAGTGGGGTCTGGTGGGGTCCTCTCTGAGTGGCCCCCTTGCCTTTCCAGGTAAACATGTAGACCTTGAATCCCAGGCCCTGAAGGGCATTGGAAAGGTTCAGAGGGCACAGGGCCCCTTTCATCTGGCGCAGCCCAGACTACTGTCCCTCCGTGGCTGTTTTCCATGCTGGCCTCCTAGATGCTCAGTTGAGTCCCTTCATTTTACTATCTGGAAAACTTGGCCCAGAGAGCCTCACTGACTTGCCCATGGCTGGAAAGAGAGAGAGTGTGTATGTGTGTGTAGACAGCATACAAAGCATCTGGTCTCTTCTCTCCCAAGCGAAGTACTTTTTTTTGCCAACTTCACAGATCATTTCTCTCTTCCTTTCCGCCTCTGTCCCTGGACATCAGGCCCATCACATTACCTTTATCCTCCCAGATCCAGGAGTGGGGCCCGTTCGATCTGGTGATTGGGGGCAGTCCCTGCAATGATCTCTCCATCGTCAATCCTGCCCGCAAGGGACTCTACGGTAGGTGCCTCATCGCCCCTCCGCCTCCTGAGCTGGCGCTTCCGCACATCGGTTTCCTCTTTGGATATTTCTGCCCTGGGACGGCTACTCCCAACGACCCTGCCCTCCCCGTGCCCGAGCCACACCACTGTCTCCTGCAGACAACCCCAGCTGATGGCTTTCTCTTCCGACCTCTCAGAGGGCACTGGCCGGCTCTTCTTTGAGTTCTACCGCCTCCTGCATGATGCGCGGCCCAAGGAGGGAGATGACCGCCCCTTCTTCTGGCTCTTTGAGAATGTGGTGGCCATGGGCGTTAGTGACAAGAGGGACATCTCGCGATTTCTCGAGGTATAGCCAGCACCCTTGGTTTGGCCAGCTCACTAATGGCTTCTACCTTGGACTGCTGCTTTATCCCTGTCTCATCTGCATTGTGGAGCTGGGGACTGGGAACTTCTGCTTTGCAAGGGGCCTGTTGGGAAGCTCTGGGCTTCCCGAGTAGGTGAGGAGGAAGCCCACCCCTGATAGAACCCGTGGTCTCACTCTTAAGAGGTGGTATGTCAGTGTGGCCTTAGCGCTTGGAGGACCTAACTGTCATAAACAAGGTGGAGTGCCAGACTTGGCTTGGAGGTCTGTGTGGTGTTTCCCTGGGGGAACCTTTTGAGATGCCAGAATCAATTTTCCCAACCAGGATGGTTTGTCCTCAGTCCCAGCCTCCATAATGGGTGCTTTACGCCACCTGGGAAGAAAACACGGTTTATCTCAGTTTTTACTTCACGTAATGTGGGTCCCAACTTGGCTGAGCCCAGTTTGGGCCTGTGCAGAGGGTTTCTGGGCCAGAGCCCTTCTCTGGCTGAGCAGTCTGTGTGCCCAAGTCGGGTTCAGACCCCTCAAGCTGGTGTTGACTGTGTTGGAGCAGGCATCTGTTTTGCTCACTATCGGGACATGCAGTAAAGACTTCCACACTTGTTGGAATGTTCTTTCCCAAAGCCTCCGGGTTAGCTGTAGCTGTGTGGTCCAATGAGGTGGACATCCACCCCATGTGGTGTTCACACTGACATTAAGATTCCCCAGTCGCCCCAGCCTCCTCAAGTACCCAGCCATCAGCACCTGGTAGGCTAGTGGCTACTACATGGAACAGTGCAGATAGAACATCTCCATCTCGGCAGTGTGGACCATGTGCGGGTCTAGAATGTTCCCGTGGGAGCATGTGGAATGTAGCTGAGTTTGATTCTGGCTTTTCCAGGGAGCTTCAGGCTGTCACAGTGTGACCTCCTGAGAGAGAAGTGAGAGCCTTTGAGGCTCTAAACTAACAAAGTTTCCTGGCCCGCTATAATATTCATCTCTCTCTTTTGTTTTATAGTCCAACCCTGTGATGATTGATGCCAAAGAAGTGTCAGCTGCGCACAGGGCCCGCTACTTCTGGGGGAACCTACCTGGTATGAACAGGTTGGTGAGAGCTCCGTGCCCAGGTGGCCGCGGGTGGGTGTCTGCAGGCAGGATGATGGCGCAAGGGGTGGCCAGCCTCCCCTACAGACCAGCTTGCTGCTCTGCCAAGTTTTCTTTGTCTTTCCTTTTCCTTGAGGAAGAAGGGGAGTCAGGGTGTAGAATATAACTTGGCTAAGAATCGAAAAACTAGTGGTCTCAGATAGGACCTTTAAAAAGCACACTCTTGACACAGAAGACCATATATTGTGCTGCTGAGTTACAGGGTTGGTTCTTCTGTACTGGTGATGTGTCAAGAGTCAGCTAGTCCTTAGTTTCCTGAGGTAAAGCCATGGAGGATGTGTTTGGGAATGGGGAAGAGTGGTGCCCACTGCTGGGCCATACTGGCTCTGGAGACACTGTCTTGAAACAGCAGGCACCACACAGCTTAGAGCATCCTCCTCCACTTACTGTTCACACACATCGTCAGCATCAAGTCCTTTTTTGGGAAGATGCCCTTTGTGTAGGTTGCACAGAGATTTTAATGTCCCGGAATGAAGAAAACTTCATTTCTTCAGTGTAATAGTCATAAAAAGGCCTATGAGAAGAGACCACCAGGTTTCTTCCCTGGCGAAGCATCTGCCTCCAACGTGGGAGACCCAGGTTCAATCTCTGGGTCGGGAAGATCCTCTGGAGAAGGAAATGGCAACCCACTCCTGTATTCTTGCCTGGAAAATCCATGAACGGAGGATCCTGGCAGGCTACAATCCATGGGGTTGCAAAGAGTCAGACACAACTGAGCCGACTTCACTCACTTTATGAGGAGAAAAGAATTCTGGTTGAGAGTCAGCAGTTTAGAAGCAGAGGGAGACTCCCCCAATCGCGATAATATATTACAAAGAGAAGTATTTTCCAGAGTGTTTTAAGTTTGGTTTTTTAAAAAATTATTTTAAAATTGGAGGATAATCACACTATTGTGATTTTTGCCATGTATCAGCATGAATCGGCCATAGGCTTACATGTGTCCCCTCCCTTCCAAACCGCCTCCCACTCCCACCCCAAGTGTGGATTTAAATCTCCATGGTTTTCTTATAAATTAGATGAACCATTTAACCTGAACTCAGTCATCTACTATGCCTCTCTGCCAATAGCAGAAGGTTTTAGGAACTTCCCAGTCTCAGACCTGTTTGGCAAAGCTCCTGTCTTACTTGAGGGCTTGTGGCTCAGAAGGAGGTGGGTCAGTGGGCACCTGACCTAAAAACTGTCTTGGTGTCCCCCTAACCTTCCCAGGATGTCTGTGAATATTGTATAGGGTGGATTGGCTTATGTAGTCTAGTATTTTTATAGAGCCACTAAGTGATTATCTCCTGACAGACCTTGGGCCTGTGGGATTTTTCTTACCTGCTTCTTCCAAGCCTAAAATTTTAGAACTCTGAGCTTCCAGGAGGAGCGGAGGTACTGCAGGGGACAAAGTACAAGCACAGAGGGACAAAGTACAGGGTGTGTGTGTGTGTGTGTATGCACATGTGCACATAAACAGAGGGGAGTTTGGAGGGGCAGTTTGACTGTGGGTCCTGGGTGGTGGACCACTATGTGAAACCTTTAGTAAATAATCCTAAATGTCAGAAAAGGCCATCACCTAAAGTGATACTTAGTGATCTGGTCTACCTTCTGAGAAGTGACACGTTTAGTGTCTCAGAATTTTAGTCGTCTGGGGACTGTGCAGAATTTAAGTTCTTGTTAACTGTACATGTAAGTACAGTTACTGTTACAGTAAGTACGGTAAGTACAGTTAATGAGTGTCATCTACTGTACACACCTGTAACCATCACCATAGTCGAAATACAGAACATTCTGTCATGGCAAAGCTTGCTTCATGATGAGTACTTTTCAGATGCAGTCTTTAGGGAACGGATTTAAAAATAATTGGATGTTTCCCCTTCTTGGCAGGCAGGCGTTATCTGTTTGTAGTTTGGGACCAATTTTGAGTTTACCTTAAAGGATTTGGTGCTTGATGGCCCTGTGTCCGTGAGTGGCCACAGTGTCTGTACCTGTGTTTGGGGGAGTTTGATGGGGGTTCTTTACTTCTCCATGTGAATCAGATGGTTGCTGGGTCAGTGCCGAGAGTGCATCCCTGCCATTCTCCTGGTTTCGGTCGTTACCCTCTCTCTCCTGCCTCCTAGGCCATTGGCATCCACTGTGAATGATAAGCTGGAGCTGCAGGAGTGTCTGGAGCACGGCCGAATAGCCAAGGTTAGCCCCAGCATCAAAGCCCTCTGCTAGGGGTAAGAAGAAGGGCAGGATGCGCTGGAGCGGCACCAGGGCTGTGTGCTGCCTGCGGAGGATGCAGCTCGGGGTTGCAGTTGGCCAGAGGGGGAGGGTCTGGAGGAAAGCCTGAAGGGCAGGGGAAGAGGTTGGAATCCTTGCTGCTTGCAACTGTTGCTTGCTGAGCATCGCCCCGCTGGTCCCATGGGAGGCAGACGCTAAGGAGTCTTGGCCAAGATTCCTGGGCTTTTGAATTACCAGGCCAGGATCATCATTGCATGAGCCTTCAGAGCAGATTCTCCTATGATGTGGCAGTTCCATTTCTCTCTGGAGAAATCTCTTGGGACTGCTGGCACCCCAGGGGTATCTTTGCACCCCTGGGTAATTTGGCATCCTTTTGCCTGTAAATCATTACTCCTGGGGAAGAAAAACAGTTCTTAGAAGACTTGGGAAGGATGGTGACTCAAGCTGCTGTCTCTCTAGTCCTTGGCCAGCAGGATTGAAGTGAGGACGGCTGGGTGCCCTCTGTGTAGGAGGAAGAGCAGGGCAACCCTGGCCCCTGGATGGAGCAGGCCTTGTAGGCTTTGGACGTGGCAGTCGCTGTCAGCTGCGGATGAGTGTTCATCTTCCGTTTCCTCTCCCATCTTCTAGTTCAGCAAAGTGAGGACCATTACTACTAGGTCGAACTCCATAAAGCAGGGCAAAGACCAGCATTTCCCCGTCTTCATGAATGAGAAAGAGGACATCTTATGGTGCACTGAAATGGAAAGGTACCCACTCTTTGTGCTGGTGGGGGGTGGGATCCCGGCCTCTGTGCCAGGCTCAGATCCCCTGCAGACATCGTGTGAGCGGTGGGTTTGTTTTCCCAGGCATTTCCCAACATGGCTGATGCCTGGGGAAGACTCTGGATTGTGAGGCTGGGCTAAACTAGGGGGCATCTAGGAATCTGTCCCTGGTGCCTTGGCTCCCAGCAGTCCTGCTCAACTCTAAGGAGACACTGCAGCTGCAGAAGCTTCCCTGCTCCATGCCGCTTGTGTTCGGTTCTTTGTAGACCAAGACAGCGTGGGAGCAAATGGGCCTTACAGCCTCAGTGCCCTCATTTGTGCAGACTGGACTTGAGTCCTCATTCTTGGGGTAACTGCGATTTAGCCAAACAAAGAGACATGTAACACACAACCAGAGCAAGCAGAAGCTCCTGGCATCAGGCATGAGTTGGGAGCCTTGCAGAGTTTTCCGTCGTCCAGGGGTGGGGTTGGGAAGACACAGGGGTGTGTATTTATTACAGACTTGAGATGCCCACTGTGGATCTCAGTCTCAGGTGAAGCATGTCCTGGATGTGTTTTTCACAAACACTGACTTTGTTTCTGGGCTTCCTGTGTGGGTCAGCGGCAGAGAGTCCACCTGCCAACGCAGGAAACAAGCGGGTGATGCAGGTTTGATCCCGGAGTTGGGTTGATCCCCTGAAGGAGGAAATGGCCACCCACTCTGGTATTCTTGCCTGTGAAATCCCATAGACAGAGGAGTCTGGTGAGCTATATAGTCCATGGGATTTGCAGAGTCAGACACAACTGAGCACACACACGTTTGTTTCTACTGGGTGGTAAATCTCTCAACAGTCATCACCTTAACTTGCCTTTGGACCCACAGAAAGCAGCCAGGCGCCTGAGACTCGAATTGGTTATCACAGACACAGGATCGCCCCAGGCCGGCGCTGACCCCTGCCCCTCTCTGCCTTTTCTCCCCAGGGTGTTTGGCTTCCCTGTCCACTATACCGACGTCTCCAACATGAGCCGCTTGGCGAGGCAGAGACTGCTGGGCCGGTCGTGGAGCGTGCCGGTCATCCGCCACCTCTTCGCTCCACTGAAGGAATATTTTGCTTGTGTGTAAGGGACGTGAGGGCAGATCGAGGTAGTGATACAAGGTTAAACAGACAAACAAAAAACACAAAACACAACAAAACACCAACAACGTGAGGATGGAGAGAAGTATCAGCACCCAGAAGAGAAAAAGGAATTTAAAACAAAACAAACAAACCCCACAGAGGCGGAAATTCCGGAGGGCTTTGCCTTGCAAAAAGGGTTGGACATCATCTCCTGATTTTTCGATGTTAATCTTCAGTCCTATTTAAAAACAAAACCAAGCTCCCTCCCTACCCCCACTACCCCCTTTTTTTCTGGTCAAACCTTTGTTTTCTACTCTTTTCAGAGGGGTTTTCTGTTTGTTTGGGTTTTTGTTTCTTGCTGTGACTGAAACAAGAGGGTGTATTGCAGCAAAAAAAAAAAAAAAAAAAAAATCAGTAACAAAAAATAGTAACCATACCTTGCAGAGGAAAGATGGGAGAGAAGGAAAAAAAGGAAATTCTATAGAAATCTATATATTGGATTTTTTTTTTTTTTTTTTTACTATATATCTTTTTTTTGTTGTTGTCTCTAGCCTGATCAGATAGGAGCACAAGCAGGGGACAGAAAACAGACACTCAGGAGGCAGAGGCCCCTCCCAGCCACTGAGCTGTCTTGCCAGCACCATTCCTGGTCATGCAGATCACAACCCAACTAGCAGCAGAGAGACGAGAACACCACACAAGACCCTTTTATACAGTATTCAGGTGCCTACCACACAGGAAACCTTGAAGAAAATCAGTTTCTAGAAGCCGCTGTTACCTCTTGTTTACAGTTTATATATATATGATAGAAATGAGATATATATATAAAAGGTACTGTTAACTACTGTACAACCCGACTTCATAATGGTGCTTTACAACAGCGAGATGAGTAAAAACATCAGCTTCCACGTTGCCTTATGTGCAAAGGGTTTTAACCAAGGATGGAGAAAGGGAGACAGCTTGGAGGTGAATCGTTTCCGTGGTGGGGTGTTTGATTTCCCCTTGGTGTTTAACAAGGTGTGAAGGAGAATTTGGGAACAGCGTTCTCCCGCTTCTCCCTGCCAAAAAAGGGGGGTGAGATTCGGTGGTTGGGACCGTGGAAAGCTGAGAGTGGGATCCATCCAGGCTCACGCAATAACCTTTTGATTTTTTTCGAAAAGGAGACTCCCTCGGCAAGATGGCAGGATGAGGGGTCTTCATTCCCAATTTCTCACATTAGCCGATTTGAGGGCTCCTTGCGGTGGGATCAGAAAAAAAATCCAGAGTGCGGGCAAGTGACAATTCAGACCCCACCTGGAGCAAATAAAAAAACATACAAAACGTACTGGTGCTCTCCTGTCTAAGTCGCTTTTTGTGTGTTCTTTTATGAGGCCCCCGCCATCCACCCTCTGTGCACAAGGCGGCTTCCAGCCCCTGGAATGTGATGTTTTTGGTCATCTCCAAAGGCTGCAGTTTTATACTGGGAGGCTGATGACACCTTTTGTTATAATTATTCTTATGGTTCTGGTTATAATTATGTTTGTTTTCAGATTTTCTTTTAAGAAAACAAAAACCCAACCCCCCCTCCCTTTAGGTTTCAAACCAAGGTGCGGGGAGCAGGGTGCTTTGAAGTTAGTGGTGGCCCTGGTGCCCTGGCTCCCCACCCCTCGGGCCAGGTGGGCCACCAGGCGTGGTGGGCAACAGCTGAGCGGCCAGGGAGGGTGTCCCTGAGGCCGGCCTTCCGGGCGTATCCCTCTTCTCTTCTGCTTCCCTCCTCTCGAGTCACGTGTGTCAGGGCTGGAGGGAGGACCAGGCCCCTCTCTCCTCGCGTGTGTGATCGGAGTGGTGTGTATTTTTTTTCTAGTACTTGGTCTGATGAAAGCTGTGCTCTTACCTCGAGTCGGCAGCACCTGGAGCCCCAAGTGCACGACACTTGGTTCCGCTTCCCACCGAGGCAGGCGGCCTGGCGTTGGCGGTAGGCAGGGATGGCGTGGGTGGCTCCAGGGTGAGGGCCCAACGGGCAGACGCCTGCCTGAATAGATGGGGTGTAGATATGTGGCATATAGAGATATATATTTTATAATGGGAGGGGGGAATGGCACCTCCTGGGACTGGCAGGGCTGGGAGGTGTGCTGTCAAGCACATGGTCCCATGTTCGCATCCCTAGAAAGATAGGGCCTATGGTGATAGGCGCTATATAAATACATAGATAGGGTCATGTATAAGAAATATGTCGTGGGGAGTGGGGGAAGGAGGCTTAGAAGGCTGAGTCTCGGGCCCCACTGCAGACAAGCCCCACACCAATCAATCAGTCCCACACGCACACACAGGAACATGTTTCTATACCGATGCATAACAAATGCACGTGCACACACACACACACACACACACACACACACAGCCAGGGAGCTCCCAGTGCTCTTCTCCCCAGGATTCAGGACTTTGCGGAGTCGGCCCTGCAGCTCTTTACCTCTGTTGCCCTGTTTGCAGGTAGACTGTCAATCCCAGAAGTTGCTAGGTGCTGAAGACAGGAAAAGGAGGAGGTTTTCTTTTAGCAGGTGCTCTCCTCTAGCAGGTAGCGTTCTATCTCTTTTGCCCCTGGTGATGTCAAAAGATTCTTCTGTTAGCAACCTGTGACACTGACCTGCAACCCTAGGCACCAGTCAAGTCAGCCCTCAGCTCCCCCTACCTATTCTCCCCCGTCCAAAATGAATCTGACGTCCAGGGCTGTCTTGGCCAGGGGGCTTCCATTGGAAAGAAATGGGACAGCAAACCTCATCTTTGGAATAAAGCAAATTAGTAATTTGTTAAAAAAAAAAATTAACCAAGCTTTGAATCCCTGCTCATTGCTCAGGAGTAAGCTCACAGCTGGTGGCCATGGTCTCCCACTCCTTTTAGGGGGTGCTTAGTCCCACACCCCAAGCTACTCATTTCCTTATCAGATTGGTTTTTAAGATCATACCCAGTTGCTTCCTGCCAGCTCCATGCCGTGATGGCAGGTGGTGATGGTGGGCTCCCCCGGGGCTGGAGCAGCTGGTGGGTGGGGGGGGTTCCCTCTGCCCCTCCCTCATTGGAGTCTGTACCCAACTGTGGTGCTTACCCTGCCCCCCTCCTCCAGCCAGGTTCCATCTTCCCGGCCCAGAGCCCACCAGCACAACTCTGGAGGGCGGGGGAGGAGGGCTGCGCAGACAGTCCAAGGTGCTCCCTCCCCTGGTGGCGGCCGATGCTAAGGTCTTCCCAGCCCGTGTCAGGACTGTCTCTTCCTCTGCGGACCTTCTGCTCTGCTAGGCTATGTGTCTGCTGCTGTGTGCAGGAGTTTGCTTTTCCCAGTGGCCCAAGTTCCATCCAGGGAGCTTGCATGGGGAAGAAACTTGGTAGCCAAGGATGTGGCAAGCCTTGAGGGGTCGGCGTGGGCCAGCCAGCTTGCTTGTTGTGGCTGATCCTTTTTCCTCCTGGTCTGGCAACCTGACTTGGCCAGAGGCCCCCTTGCAGGGATGAGCATTAACAATTGCCAGCTTTTCTTCCAGCCACACCCGGGGGCTTGGTCCCACAGTAGAACTTGGCAAGTCCCAAGGGGACCTTGGGAATGTGCCAACTTGGCCAGGCTGGGGTGCTCTTCACAATCTCCTTCCAACCCCTGGGGTGCCTCTGGGTATACCTTCTAAAGGAGAGTTGTGCTTGGACAGGCCTAGTCAAGGTTGTGCATGGATTAAGGTGGGGGATCATTGGTAGAGGCAGTGCAGTGGGAGAAACCAGGAAGGCCTTTGGAAAATTCTGGAGCATGTTCTTGGTGGAGTTTTGTTTCTCTTGAGCAGGCTCATTTACAAATTCCTAGAAATGGGGGTTTCCAGGGACTTAGGGTGGTACCCCCTACTTACTGCAGGTGCCAAGCGGAGTGTGGTGCCAAAGAGATCCGTGGCTCTGGGCTGGGGGAACTGGCCGAGGTCACAGAGCTGGGGGTTGCCTGCCCAAGGAGGAAGCTGGTCCTCGGCCGTAAGCTGCTGTACTCTGGGGGCCTCGAGCTGGTTGGTGCTGACCCCCTTCCCTGGGGACCAGCCGAAGCACGTAGGCCGGGGAGCCGGGGGTGAAGGCTGGTGGGGTCTTGTAGTCAGAGGACAGCCACCCGGGTGTGCCACTGTCTGTTTTTCTTTCTAGACCTCAGAATCTTCCTGCTGTTGAACATTCTAGAAATACTTCCCAAAAGAGTACAGGGGGCCGCTTGGCTTTTGAGATGGGCCTGGGAGAGGTTGGCTGGCGAAGGTGCCTGTGTGGGTTTTTAATGAGTTTGTACGATGCGGATTGGGACAGGCCGACCCAGCAGGAAGGAAGGCTAGTGGACATTGAGCTAGTCTCCCCCTACTTCCCGAGCAATTGGCAATTCTGGGGAAACCTCGATGGGAATAGCCCACCATCTCCAGCACAGGATGGTGTACAACAGGAACAAGGAAAGGATCCTTTCAGCATTGCCATCCAGGGAGTAGTCTTAGTCTTCATCTCACTGATGACATAAGTTATATATAAAGCGGGTCTCGGAGGCAGTTTTGAATTCCTGTTGTCCTGCCTGGTGCAGAGATGCTGTGGCGAGGGTGTCTTTAAGAGGTGTCATTTTCAGGGAACTTGCAGGGTTAGGGCCATGGGACCTGCCTGGCACCGCGATCAGATCTGACGAGAGCTGGTTGTTACTTGTGGTTAGCAGAGCCCAGATGCTGGTGAGAACTGGGTTTCTAGCCAGGCCTTGTTTTGATCCTGGGAGATGAGGAATCTGAATTTGTCATCAGGCAGGGTCTAGTCTGGACGCTTCCAGCGCTTGTGGTCAGAGATGACACTGGAGTTGTCCAGCTCTCTTTTCCTCCACCTTTGGAGGGATGGCGTGGAGCTGGAATCCCCCCCTCCCCGCCCCCGCCTGGCTGTTCCCTGCTGGGGCAAGGATTAACCACAAGTGTTTGGAGGATCTAAGAGGAAAGAGGACAGGTTTATATCAAGAATGGACTCCACTGTTCTAGCAGAAGCTCTTGGATCTTTACGTTTTGGTAAAGGAAGGCTGGGGTCTTTAGGATGTGAGGTCAGCCCCTCTTGCACTGTGTGTTCCAGAGACCCAGCTGAGCGGGCCTTTAGTTGGCCACCTCCTGTTCACCGCTGGCCCTCTACAGTGGAGTCCAGGGGAGAGGGACAGACAAGCAGGTCAGAAGCAGTGAGGACAAGGATGGAAGGTCCTTGGCTGGTCATGACTGGCGGAAATTGCCCTGGCGGAAGCCCCCAGACTCCTGTAACTCCCCTAACTGGAAAACTCCCCCGAGGGGCATGGGAGGGTGGCTTTCTCAACCTCCAGTCTCATGGCCTCCAGCCCTGGGCCCGAGAACATGAGCAGGGATCCGAAAGCATCACCTGAGTCCCATTTCACTTCACAGACTGATTTGGTAGCACAGCCCTAGAATCCAACCAACCACAAAAATACCGAAATTCCTTAGAATACGCAGAGGGAGGAGGTGACTCAACAAGGTGCTAAAACATTTTATTAAAAATATATATTGTTAAATTAAGTCTGCTGTCTGGACAATGACTGTTTGTTTTGTTTTCTTGTAGTGGAGTTTAAAAGAGACTATTATTTTACTCTGATATATTATTATTAAAAAGGCATTTTAACTTTGTACTTGAAAACTAAATGAACGATTTCATGTGTTTTAGCTGAGGCATTGAAGTAGCGGGTGCTTACTTATTTGTGGGAAATCATGTATTCATACTGAAGAATAAACTCCGTAGCTGATTTGGTAATAACTTTTACTGTTACAGACGATTTCGCTTTGACCCCGGCGGGAGAACACTTTGACTGCACATTCCACGCAGCTAAATGCAGGACTTACTCCCCGACCCTTCCCTTCCCGGCCCTCTTTCCTTTTTCTTCAGTTCCTCTTCTGACTCTTTGTTGTTGTTTTTGTTGTTTTTTCTTCCTGGTTCCAGCATCCTTTCACCACTGTTTTTTTTTTTTTTTTTTTTTTTTTTAGGGTTGCTTCTCTATTTATTGACAATAATAATGTACATTTCACAGTCTGGTTCTGGGACATTGGGGAGGGGGTGTGAGAAGGCCCTGCGTGGGTCCCCACCACCACTCCCCCATGTCCTGTTGTATCTCTGTGTAAGTGATGCTCGTGACATAGCTGTTATGAAATAATTATAAAGAGGTCAGTGCGTACAGCAGATGTAGAAAGTCTGTCAATTCCGCCTTCATCACTTTTTTTTTTTTTTGTGCCCAGAAGAATATAATAAAGCTCCTTTCTAATGTACTTGTGCTGGAGAACACTTGAATAAATGGACTGTTTTTGTGCAAAAAGAAAAATGGAAAAAGCACCGTAATAATGTCCTTTTGTCTTGCGTCTCCTTCCCCCTGACATGACTGTTCTCAGCCTTCCCCAGAGAGGTTTAAGTGCCCCAGTCGGGAGGTCCTAGCATTGGGTTTAGGCAATGCAGTTCCTCCCTTTAAAACACCACCTGCATGAACATTGGATAAGGATTGTAAACCAGATGAAAAAAAGGGTGGTTTGATTGACTGGAAGGTCAAAGATCAGCTAGTGAGGTGTAGTTGCTAGAAAAGCAAATTCTGTCCAAGGCTGAGCCGGGAAGACGATCATCAGAGGGGTCACAGGGCTTTGGTCATGGGCACTGTTCCCCTCTCTTTGGGTTTTTTTCCCAAAACACAGGGGCATCCAGAAGAGAGCAGCGGTGTGGCGGACAGTCTGGACTGGGCAATGGACCCTGCGAGACACAGGCGTTTGGCCTGAAAAAGGGAGACATGAGGGATGAGTGCGGACAGTGACAGGGCGAACCCCAGGGGTGGGTGATTCTGGGTCGTTCTATGTGGCAGGTGGAAGAGGGGCCTGTGGGCAGAGGTGAGCCTGTTTCAGCTCAGCATAGGGAGATCCTGTTTCACTCCTGGCCAGCAGTACTAGGGCTGCCCTTGGGACAGCAAAACCCTGGTTGATCAAGAGGTGCTGAACAGCCACTGGGGCTCATGCTGGGCTTCCCCGAGACTCCAAGTCTGGGTTCTTCTGGCTGACCCGTCCCTCCTCGGCACTGTCTTGCTAGTAGACAGCGCCTTGTGGTTGGAAGAGCCTGTCCACACACGACATCCCTTTTGTCCTCGTGATTCTTTGCCTGATGGTCACTAGTTCCCTGTCCTTCCATCTAAGAGACTGTTCTGAGCAGACAGAAGAATTGGGCTTTTCCCATCACATCTCCCTAAGACCCCCATGTCATGCTGCTCTTCCGTCCTAAGCGCCAAGCAGATGCAGCCAACAGTTCCTTCTCTTAAGGGAGGGCTATTCAAGGTTTCTTTCCTACATTAGATTTTGGGGGAGGTTTAGGATGGCACCACTTTGCTGGCAGCTTTGAAAGAAATGATAAGGGGAAATTTTGAGAAAAAGAAAATAACAGGCTTCCCCACCCCATTCCCCGCCCCCCCCCCCGTGGGCACTTTTTATTTTCTTTACAAAATTGTAAATGTGTATTTAACTTCTACTTTTTTCTCGTATTTTTCAGTGTTGATGTAGAATTCTTTTTTAAAAAATGGCTGCATGGCATTTTCTTGTTGGATGTTTGTTTATATCTATATATATATATGCATTTTATTTTAGCTATAAATAGAGCTGCAATAAATATCTTTATATGTTGGCTTTCCCCCCCTATATTTTGTATTTTTTTTCTTTTAAGATACCTTCCCAGAAATGAAACTTACTGAGGCAAAGTAGATGAATGTGGTTGTTGGATCCTGACACGTTTGCCTGATGTCCACCCAATCCTCAACTCTGAGTTCAGAAAGAAACAAATGTAGTCTTTTGTTGGACAAACTCCAAAATGTGTTCATCTCAGTGAGAAAGACTCAAGACTCCGTGTGAGAGAGAAGCTGGAAATCTACAGCTACAAGCCAGAGATGGGAGCAATACTAATTGGTCACTAAATTTTGAAAGTGAGCTCATTTGGAGTGCAGGCCTGGAGGAAGCCTGGTAGACACTGAGAGTCTAGCTCCAAAGCTAAGGAGAAATGGGAGGGTGTTTTTGGTGCCTTCCTGCTCTGTAAGCCAAGGCTGAGCACCCCAGTGTCATCAGCTGGGGGGTGGGAGGTCTGGCCAGAGCTTATGGGAGGGAGCTGCTGGGGCCATTTCATTACTAGAAACCATCCTGTGAAGTTGTTTGATGATAGAGGGGTTGGGAGTGATAGGGAAATGTCAGGGTTGGGCAGGAATCAAGGTAGATGGGGGTCGACTGCTCGGGGGAGAGCAGGCTGCCCTGGGTGGGGAGAAGGTGCCACATCCACCAGGTCCAGGCTTGTTGGTTGAAGAGATCCTTCCCTGGTTAGCTTGGGTCTGGAGTGGAATTAGAGGAGGGAGGAGAGAAGAGGCTGGCTGGGAGCTGGCTGGTTGGCGGAGCCAAAGCCGTACATAGCAGGGCCAGAGGGGCAGGCGTGGGCAGTGGGTGTCATTCCTGGGGGGTGCTGGTTTTGGGGGTGAGGCTGCAGTGGGGGGAAGAAAGTGTATGTTAGAGGTGGGGGCACAGGGAAGTCACATCCAAGGAGGATGAGGCTCCCTTTGGAGAGTCCCCTGGTATCACCCCAAAGCTCCCTTTCTCTTTAGCTCCAACACGCTTTAAAATGGGCTTTCCTGGTAGCTCAGATGGTAAAGAATGTGCCTGTAGTGCAGGGAGACCCTGGCTCCGTCCCTAGGTCAGGATGGTCCTCTGGAGAAGGGGATGGCAACCCGCTCCAGTATTCTTGCCCAGAGAATTCCATGGACAGATCATGGGGTCTCAAAGAGTCAGACATGACTGAGCCACTTTCACTTTTCACAGTTTAAAAGGCCATGGCCCACTCACCTCAGTGATACCTTTCCCTCCCCTCAGCTGGGATCCTAGGAGGGGCTGCGGCCAGGCTGGAAGGCTGGAGGCTTGGGGATGACAGCCTCTGAAGGGTGAACAACTCAAACAGCAATTTCCAGAGTTGGGTTCAAATGTCAAAAAGCAGCCCTGCCAAGCTCTCTCTGTTCAACCCCAAAGTCCCAGGTACACTGAACTGTGTTAGAAGAAAGACCATCATTTAGAATGCGCTTGTCTGGATCCTGTGTGGCCTCAGGCAGGTCAGCCAGCCTTCTTGAGCCTGGGTCCTTCTCACTGGAAACTTGAGCTTTGATTTGTGGTCAGGCATGTGGCCTCTGGTGGTACCCTTGTGTAAAGGGAGGAGACTTGGAGCCTTTGGCCCTGAGGCCCTGATGGGTCTCAAACCCTGCAGCCCCCCCTCCCCCCTGCGTCACTGGAGGAAGGAAAAATGCCAGCATACAGAAATATACCCACCTGTCCATCCCTTGTCTGACCCTGACTCGGCTTGTGTAACAGCAACATGAGCTTACTCCATCACCGAGGTCCTGCCTGGCCCAGTGTGGGGACTTCCGTTACCTCCCTGTCCTTCCTCCCCTAACCACCCCTCTCTCCTGTTTCGAGAGGGGACTGTGCTGATCCCCACTCAGATACCCTGTTTCTCTGCTCCACTTTACAGCAAAACTTGAAGGCACTCCCAGCCCTCACCGGCTGTGTTTGCTCACTTCCTTTCCCCTCCCCACTCCCCCAGCAGGGCCATCACCCCCATCCCATGACCTCTCAAGAGCTGGACCAGGGGACTCCCCTCCTCCCTGGGTTGCTGACATCACACTCTGCATGTCCCTACGCCCCTGGGTCCCTTCCTCTTCCTGTCCTCGGCATGTGGGAGGGTCTGGGACTCCCACATCCTCCTCCACCCCAGCTTCCCTTGGAGGCCCAGGTTCATACATCCAGCTGTGATTATATATCCAGCTGGCCCCCACACTTGGAGGTTACACAGGCACCTTAAATGTGACCTGAAAACCCGAGTTCTTCGTCTCCTCTCAACCGGCTCCTAGCTTCTATGTGTCAGTAACTGGCGCTTGTGTGTGTGTGCTAAGTCACTCAGTTGTGTCCAACTCTTTGTGACCCCCATGAACAGTAGCCTGCCAGGCTCCTCTCCCCATGGAATTTTCCAGGCAAGTATACTGGAGTGGGTTGCCATTTCCTCCTCCAGGGAATCCTCCTCCAGGTAATCCTCCTAACCCAGGGATCAAACCAGAGTCTCCTGCGTTGGCAGGCAGGTTCCTTACCACTGAGCCACCAGGGAAGCCCTTCTGTCACCCTACAGAGAGTGAAATACCTGATAGTATGTAGCTACCGGGAAGCCCCTTCACTGGCATCAGAACCCTGGGGCTCATCCTTGATTCCTCCCTTTCTGTCATTTCCTATATCTGGTTCACCAGTCCTCACCTCTATCTTGTTCTAACAGTCCTCACCTCTAAATGTATCCTTCATTCAGCCATCTTTGCCTACCCTGCTTCTGCTGCTTTAGCCCAAGTCCCCATCATCTGTCCCCTAACTGGTCTCTCTCCCCATCTTTTTGTCTTCCTGTCCCTGCTAGCGCATTCAGTACACAGAATAATCTCATAAAACATCAAACCTTCAAAAAGCCCCATCAGTTGTGTGCCTGGTGGCTCAGATGGTAAAGAATCCACCTGCAATGTAGGAGACCTGGGTTTGGAAGATCCCCTGGAGAAGGAAATGCCAATCCACTCCAGTATTCTTGCCTGGGAAGCCCCACGGACAGAGGAGCCTGGCAGGCTACAGTCCATGGGGTCGCAAGGAGTTGACTGAGCGACTAAGCACAGCACAGCACTTACCTATCTTCCCTATGAGAGCAGAGCCTTTTCCCTGTTTTGGCAGGATCCCCACAGCCCAGACCAGGTCTGGCACATAATCTCTTTCTAGTTATTATAATCATTGTTATTACTTAATGAGTGCTTAGTATGTACCAGAAATCATTCTGTATTAACATCTTCACAACCTCTGTGCCAGGTACTATTATCCCATTTTACACATGGGATACATACTTGGTCATGATCACTGGGCACACAGTGGCAGTGTCTGAATTTCAAAAACTGTCTGCATACTTCTAGGCTGCAGGTTGCAGCCCGAGGGATTACCTGTCCCCACCTGGCCTCTCATGTGTGTTGGACTGGTCCCCTAGGGTCTCTGTGGCAACTCCCTGCTCCCTCTTCAAGGGTCTGGGTGTGCAGCCCCTCACCCTTCTCTACTTAGTCCTGGCTCCTTCTGCACCCACCACCCCAGGGGGCTGTCTCTTTGGAATGAGGGAAATGCAGGAGTTGGAAGCCCAGGCATAGGGGGACCTCGGTGAGAGATTTCCTATTTTATAGCTCCTACTCTGTGCAGACAGGCTTCCCAGGTGTCACTAATGGTAAAGAACCCACCAGCCAGTGCAGGAGACAAAAGAGAGGTGGATTTGATTGCTGGGTTGGGAAGATCCCCTGGAGAAGGGCGTGGCAACCCACTCCAGTGTTCTTGCCTGGAGAATCTCCACGGACAGCGTGGTGGGCTACGGTCCATGGGGCTGCAGAGTAGGGCACGACTGAAGCGGCTCAGCATGCACACATTCCCCATATTAGTCCTTGGGTTTCTCGGGGGCCTTGATGACTCCTGGGTGTGCAGCCCAAGGGGACTCAGCTATGGTGGGACCTCTCCCTGGATGTGCGTGGGGAAGGGAGCAGGGGCCCAGAGGGTACCGCTCTCACGGTCTACCTGCCTGGGGACCAGGGCAGGAGGTGGGCCCTGCTGGCAGGGTGCTCACCCTTTCTGAGTGAGGATGAGGTATCGCTAGGTTCCCAGAGGAGCAGGTCTCCTGATATGGGTCAGCTTTCACCACCTCCCACCCGAATCACATTGGTAACTAATGCAGCGGGGCATGAGCTGTTGTACTTGAGGGCTGGGCTTTGAGGCTGCTGTGTCTGGACAGGCCGCTGGTCTCATTCCCTGCTGCTCTGAGGAGGCAGGGACCCCTGAATGCGCCTGGAGAAGGTCCAGTCGGGCTCCGCACAACTAGTTGAGTGAAGCCTATGGAGAGAGGTTCAAGACCATCCCTTATCGGTTCTGACCCTCCACTTAGTGGACAGTGTCACCAACCTCTCTGAACTGTGGTTTATTCACCCCCAAAATGGATTCATGTTCTGCTTTGAGTAGGTCCTCCGAGAGTGGCTGTGGGAAGTCCTCGAAAGCCCGGTCAACCTGCCCCATCTCAGGGCTGGCTTCCACTGGAACGCAGGGCCAGAGACCCGGGGCCTCTCTGTCTCTCTCTTTCTTCCTCTCTGGAAATGCTTTTATCCAATTACTTAAGTCATACTTGGCCACTGAATTAAAAACATTAGAAATTTTAAAAAGGCACAAAGGGGAAAATATTATGTGGTAGTTACATGGGTGTATATTTTTGTCAAAACTCATTTAACTGTGCTCTTAAATACATTGCAGTTTATTGTATGTAAATTATACCTCAATAAAGGTTTTATTTTTAAGACTCCCACGTTATTGACATTTTAGTATATTTACTTGTAGACTTTTATTGGTATATAGTGTATATTCCATTATATATACAGATGTAAATGTTTGTGTCTATGTATAAATCTATGTACACAAACTCTAAACAAGTCTTGAATTCTAAATGTATGTGTGAATATATACATATTTGTCTTTTAAATAAAGATGGACCACGATGTGTGTGCCCTTTGTGAAGGTTTTCCACTGAGGCAGCTGGCACTCTCCACCTTCAAGAGGTCTTACCCACCCTCATGGGACTGGGCTGTGCACACCAGGCCCCCATCCAGTGCTGCGTGAACTAGTCTCTTGGGGTGGGGAGCCTGAGAGGAGCACTTCCTGGACTGGCTAGGCCTCTCTCATCTGAATTTCTGGAAAGGCCTTTTAGGCACTGTGAAAAAGGAGAAAAGGAGAAAAGAGGAAAGAGGAGGTATCAAGCCTGTGGGTGAACCTAGGGAAGAGGCAACCCTGATGGAGGGATGTGGAAGTGAGAGCATCCAGGAACTTAAGGATGGCCTGGGCAGGGAGGGAGGCCCACTCAAGGGGTCAGGAACGGCCAGTGGCCATGGGGTGGGCTCGGTCACAAGAAGGAACACAGTGTCCTGCCTGACTGAGGGAAGGAGGCTTGGCAGAGCTTGGAATAGGTGTGAAGGGTTGGGAGTGGGGGGAAATGTGTGGATGGATACAGGGTCTATGAGAGAGGCAGGGCCCCCAAAACTGCCGCCCAGCTTTCTGTACAGCTGGAGCCTGCACTGGGAAGGTCTAATAGGTGTTCCGGATCTCTGGGTCTGGCAGTGTAGGACGTACCGTCTAGTCCAAGGGCAGAGGATGGACAGATGGCACCGTGGAGTGGTGCTACGGGGGCTGTCCTCATCTCCAGCAGGAAGATATGCCAGCTGTCACCGTGACAGACACTCTGATCAGCTCATCCTCCACCCCTGGAACCCTATGTGATGAATCACACTGTCTCCATCCTGGCGACATATTATAGAACCATGTGTTTAACAAAAAGGAAACAGACCCTTTCAGTTAGGAAGGATGCGGTGTTGATTCACAGAATTGAATGGATCTCAGGACCTGCCTCCAAGTACTGGTTCTCTCTCTCTTTCTCACTCTTTCCTTGTCTCTCAACCTCGCTCCACTTCTGTCTTTTGTTTTGGCTCCCTCTGGCCTCCTTCTATAAATAGGCTGATTCTATACTGGGGGAAGAAGGCCAATGAGAGCACGGTATTTACATGCTGTCAGCTGACGGCCCCAGTGGAGCTCTCCTGATAGCCTTATATCTAGCTCAGGGAAGTATTCTGATTGGCCCTGCTTAATCCTGTGCTGCTAAGCTGCTAAACCGCGTCAGTCATGTCTGGCTCTGTGCGACCCCATAGACGGCATCCCAACAGGCTCCTCTGTCCCTGGGATTCTCCAGGCAAGAATACTGGAGTGGGTTGCCATTTCCTTCTCCAATGCTTGAAAGTGAAAAGTGAAAGTGAATTTGCTCAGTTGTGTCCAACTCTTAGCGACCCCATGGACTGCAGCCAACCAGGCTCCTCTGCCCATGGGATTCTCCAAGAGTACTGGAGTTGGGTGCCATTGCCTTCTCCTGTACCAACTCACTACTGGGTCCAATCACTTTGTCCAAGGAAGCTGGGTACCCTGATTGGCCAGATCAGAGTGATATGGGGGAGGGGGAGGCAGCCCTTGCTTCCAGAAGGGCATGGAGTTGAAAGGGGCTGGTCAAACCCAAACAGTAGCAACCAGATGCCATGACATATGGTTTCAAGGATGAAGAAGGCAGAGGGCCCATGTCACAGAACACACTGTCTGCTCAGGGAGATTGGACTGCAAGAGAGGTTCATTAAAAATATTCATTGGTGGTTGTCTTCAGACCACGGAGAGACTGCCCAGCTTTTGGAAAAAGTAGAATAGAAGCGGGGCAACTGATTGGTTCACATTTTGCAACTTGCACTATCTTGCAACTGATTGGTTCACATTTCCAAGGCCACAGCAGCTTGAGGAATCGAATCTAAAAATATGGATCTTAGTGATGGTAGGAAGGCAGTGCAGCAAAGCAGAAAAGACATAATGGCCAGAGTTTTAATCCCAGTTCTTTACTAGCTGCGTGACAATCAGCTTGACCCCTTCAAAGACTCCACTTCCTCATCTGTAACATGAAATAACTGATGGCCTCCTTCCCCGGGCTGTTGTGAGGATTAAGATATGAAAGTCAGACAGACAGCTCAACAGAGTATGTGTATGCACACTCAGTCAACGAGTTCTAACATTATGGTATGAGTGTTTGACCTATGCTGCCACAAGTGAAACTGCTGGTATCCCACCTCCCTCCCTTTTTTCTAGGGGATCCTTGCTTCTCAGAAGTTGCTCCAGGGGCTTCCCTGGTGGCTCAGTGGTAAAGAATCTGCCTGCCAATGCAGGAGACACAGGTTTGGTCCCTGACTCAGGAAGATCTCACATGCCACAGAGCAACTAAGCCTGTGCGCCACAACTATTGAGCCTGTGCTCTGGAGCCCAACAGCTGCAACTACTGAAGCCTGTGTGCCCCAGAGCCCTTGCTCCACAACAAGAGAAGCCACTGCAATGAGAAACTCACACACCACAGCTAGAGACTAGCCCCCTTTCGCCACAACTAGAGAAAAGCCCGAGGAGCAACGAAGACCCAGCACTGTCAGTTCAGTTCAATCGCTCAGTCGTGTCTGACTCTTTGTGACCCATGGACTGCAGCATGCCAGGCTTACCTGTCCATCACCAACTCCCAGAGCTTGCTCAAACTCATGTCCATTGAGTCAGTGGTGCCATCCAGCCATCTCAGCCTCTGTCGTCCCCTTCTCCTTCTGCCTTCAATATTTCCCAGCCTCAAGGTCTTTTCCAGTGAGTCAGTTGTTTGCATCAGATAGCCAAAGGATTGGAGCTTCAGCTTCAGTCCTTCCAGTGAATATTCAGGACAAATAAAAATTAAAAAAAAAACAAAAACAACCAAGTCACCCCAGATGCCCTCTTTGGGCAGAAGTAAGGCATCCCAGCCTGAGAAGGCAGATGGGACCCCTTCGGGTGGAGAAAGGTGCTCTGAGGACCTGCTTTGGGCTGGTCTGTTCTGCCTTCCCTGTAAGCCTATTGCACGAAGGTTTGGCTTCAAGCCCCCTAATCTACTTAACATCAAGAGGGGCTTGGAATCAGCAGGCAAGAGCCAGAGTAAGGTGGGACACCTGGACAGCAGCCCTCTCCAGTGCTCCTTCTCTGGGGCTGTGTGCACACCGCCTGTGGCCCTTCCAGCTTATCCGTTTCCTTCCCTTGCCCTGCCATGGACCTGCTAAAGGGCCGGTGTCCCAGTCTCCCTAATCTTCCACCTGGGCGCCAGCCCTGGCTGACCCCATCTCTCACTCCACACCAGGTTTCTGGGACAGAATCTGACTGCCCGGCTTGGAGTGGAGCTCACTGCTAATCCAATAAGCTGGGAGGGGTGAAGCCTTTTGTGATGTTGAAGCCCTTGCTTGGGGATGGGGCATAGCCGGCTTCCTTAGAGGTCCTGGCGAAAGGCCAGAGAGCCCTCGCCCCAGATCCTCAGCTGCCTACTTGCATCCATGCCACATCCCAAGGCTGCCTTGTGTCCTAGCTTGACCAGTGATACCTAGAGAAGTATTCAGTGACATGAGATTCAAATTTCAGCACTGTGTGAGTTTCCTAGGGCAGCTGTAAGAAAGTGCCACAAACTGGGTAGTTTAAAACAATAGAAACGTACTGTCTCGCAGCTCTGGAGGTGTAGAAGCCCTCCAAAATCAAGGTGTTGGCAGTGCCAGGTACACTTTCAAGCCTGCAGGAGGATCCTTCCTGGCCTCTTGAACTTCTGGTAGCCCTGGGTGCTCCCTAGCTTGTGACAGCATCACTCCATCTTCACATGGCCATCTTTTCGCTGTCTCCAAATGGTCTTCTCTGTGTGTGCCTGTATCCAAATGTCCCTCTTTTTTTTTCCTAAAAAATATTTATTTGACTGCATTGGGTCTTCACTGTGGCATGCGGCATCTCTGTTGCGGCACATGGACTCTCTAGTTGTGGTGTGCAGGCTTAATTGCTTGGCAACATGTGGGATCTTAGTTCCCTAACCAGGAATCCAACCCAAGTCCCTTGCATTGCAAGGTGGATTCTTAACCACTGGATCACCACATTCTTAACCACTGGACCGCCACAATTCCTGTCCCTCTTCTTATAAGGATGTCTAGTCATACTGCAGGATTAGGGCCTTCCTTAATAATCTCATCATAATTTGATATCTGCAAAGACCCTATTTCTAAAGAAGGTCATAGTCTCGGGTACTGGGGAGTTAGGACTTAAGCTTATCTTTTTGGGGATACAATTCAACCCATAACAAATGTTCCTAAATAAAATGCAATGGGATCACCTCCCTGCTCATTCTGTGGCTAGCTGTGACAAAGACCATATGTGAATTGTGAAATACTTAACTATCTGGTCCTTTATAGGAAATATTTGCTGACCCCTCCTTAAAGGATTGGGTGGCGGTAGGAGGAGTCCACAGAAGGAGAAGGCTGGGGGTGTGGGGCGTCCTGGGCTGAAGGGACAGCAAGGCTAACCACAGTGAAAACCAGGATGTGTCTGAGGCACCATGAGCCTGGAGCTGTCACAGACCAGGTGCTTCAGGAGCTGGAGTTAAGACACAAAGCATCTCCGGTTGAAACATCTTCAGAAACGCTCCCAGGTGGAGTGGCTATGGGAGCCCTTTTGCACAAGCTGCACGGGGCACACCTGGAAGGAGACGCCTGGGAGGAGCCGTGGAGATCTGCTGCGGAGAAAGCCCCGGTCAGGAGACTTTCTCAGGTGCATCATTGGAGGAGGCCAGTGGGCGCTATATCACAAGCTCCTCTCCCATCAGGCCCCAGCTCCCTCCAGCTGCTCCACGGGAGTTTGCTTTTAAGGCTGACGGTCCAATTCTCGATTCTCGGGTCAGGCCCTCTTCAGCTTCAGATGTCCTGGAAGCTCTTGGGCGTGTCGCCTGCCAGGTGGTGAGATCTCTCGTTGTTTCCGTAGCAGCTGGGCCATGGGAGCCGCCCATCTCCCATGCCGCAACCCAGGACTCATCTTCTGGCTGGGCTGGTGGACTGACTGCACTCGGGGCCTGGATGACATTACCTGAGTCCAGCAAAAACAACCCCACAGCAGCCCTGTTAGAGAGCGAGCGCTGGGGCACTGCGCCCCACTTGGCTGCTGGCAACTGCAGCTCCAGGGACGTTCCTTGACTTGCCCAGGATCACAGGGCTAGGCCGGGCCTGGCTGGGCGGGCAGCTCAGCCTCCTGCAGCCCTGGTCCAGGTCTCCCTCCTCTTTTCATTGATAACATAGCAACACTGAAAGAGAAACAGTGAAAGGAAAATCTCTCAGATCCCACCACCTTCACACAGTTCTACACACGCGTGTGTGCTAAGTCGCTTTAGTCCTGTCCAACTCTGTGCAACGCTATGGACTGTAGCCCGCCAGGCTCCGCTGTCCATGGGATTCTCCAGGCAAGAATGCTGGAGTGGGATCCTATGCCCTCCTCCAAGGGATCTTCCTGACCCAGGGATCAGACTCGCGTCTCTTATGTCTCCTGAATTGGCAGGTGGATTCTTTACTGCTAGCACCACCTGAGAAGCCCTACACATGCACATGTTCTTTAAAAAAGCATTCTGATGTGCTAAAATTGTAGCGAACACACACACACACGAGTAAAATAAAACTGGGGAAATCTGAACGAGGCCAGTGGATTATATCACTGTCAATATCCCCATTTTGCAAAATGTCACTACTGGGGGAGACTGTAAAAGTGGCAGTTCTCTGTATTATTTCTTACAACTGCATGTGAATCTGCAATTACCCAAATGAAACGTCAATTAAAAGAAAAACAATTGCATGAAGCTGAAATCCATGAGTAGGCAGCATTTCATGTTAAACCATTTTACTCTAAGATGATATTGTAAACATTTCTGCAACCCTGGCAATAACCATCTCCTGGCTGCACAGCATTTCATTGTGAAGGTGTAAAATCCTTTATTTAACCATTCTTCTTACTACATCTTAACTTCTTTATTTTTTTTCTTTTTTGACTGTGCCTTGAAGCATGTGAGATCTTAGTCCCCTGACAAGGAATGGAACACGTGCCCCCTGCACCAGAAGTTTGGAGTCCTAACTCGTGGACCTCCAGCGTCCCTGTTTCTAAATTTTAGGCACTGTCAATAATGCAGTAATGAACACTACTGTGCATATAGCACTTGTAATTCTTTTGAACTACTTCATTAGAGTAAATTCCCAGGAAGTGGGAGTACTGGGCTTAAGGAAGGCTGGAGCTCTGTGGTTGTACTGTATTTTATTAATGTTTTGATACCTTTATTATTGCCTTTTCCAACCTACAGACTGGCTTTTTCCCAAGTGAAAATTCTCTGCTGTGCCTTTCAGCATTCAGATTTGTAGGAAAGAACCAAGGACAGCCCCACCTGTTCCTACCCACACAATGTCACCTGGGATTTGAGTGGCAGAATGCAGGGGCAGCAAAGTTCAGCGAGAGGAGCTGTCACCGCCCACGGGGGCCTTGGCAGGCATCCCGGGACCTCGCCAATCCGGGTGGGGTGACACCCAAGACTTCCTCCCCAGCAAGACAAAGCAGCAGAGGCTAGGTGGGGCCTGCAACTTCCCCCAAAACAGAGCGGGCACTTGCTCGGTCTTCAGGGCACTCCTTTCCTTTCTAGAACTCTGGGATTCGGCTAGGGGCGCCAGGTGGGGAGGGCCCACACTTTTCTGGGACAATCACCGCCCAGGAGGCGCAGCAGGGTGAGCCCTGGGCAGTGGCCCTTCTCCAGCTTTCTGCGGGCCTGGGCCCTGCCCCACCCTCCGGGGTGAGCTGGCACTGCTCGGGGTGCAGGTGGGCCCAAGTGTGGGGGCCACTAGCCACATAGCCTGCTGGGAGCCAGGGGCCAGCCTTCACCTGCTGGGGCTGTATTATTTCATATTATTTTATCTTAATGAATTTGTTTTATTATTCAAAAATTTGTTTACTTTCTACTTCACTTAAAATGTTAATATTTTATTTTATATTATTAAAAATAATCATATAATTTCACTTTATTTTTATATTGTGTTTTATTATTACATTTTTTATTCTTAATTTAATATAAGGTTTTATTAATCTAATTCGATTTGTGGGGGCAGTTAAGATGGCCAGATTAAAAACAGTTGAATTTGAATTGTAGATAAGCAGCAGATACTTTTTTCTTGTTTAGTATGCCCTATTTAGTATATGTGTGTTCCAAATATTCTGTCTTGTACTTTTATTTAAATCTGGCCACCCTGTGAGTGGCAGAAAGCCTTTCTTTGCAGGGAGCTGACTGAGAACCTCAATACCTGACACAGAGAAACTGAGGCAATTCATGTGAACTGGGGGTGGGCAGGAGGGAAGACTCTGTGTGCCCTCGCTCCTCCCCCGGCGGGCCTGGAGAGCCCCACTGGGCTGAACCGACTGCCAGCATCTCTACAGGGGCCAGAGAACAAGATGGCAGGCGTCACAGCAAGAATCCAGGACGAGCCTCTGTGGTCACTGCTTCTGTCCCCCCAGGTGTTAGAAAGGGACCAAGTGGCGCCGAAGAGGGAGCACATTGGATTTTCCCAACCATGACCAGCCCACAGCCTCTGAAAGTGTCCCTTGTATCCATCTCCTGTGAGCCTCAATCTCTGAGTGTGGGTCTAGGGTTGTTGGCAACTGTGGAATCCGGGCAAGAGATAGATACTTCAGCTTCTCCATCTGTGAAATGGGGGCTATTGTCAGGGTTACACAAAGTGAGTGGAAGGAAAGTGCTTGGTAAACTGCAAAGCACAGATACTCTGCGGTTCGAATATGTTGTACTTTCTCTATCAGTTTTTCTCTAGTTGCTAGGTTGTGCCTGACTCTTTGCAACCCCATGGACTGTAGCCCACCAGGCTCCTCTGCCCTTGAGATTTCCCAGGCAAGAATACTGGACTGAGTTGCTATTTCCTTCTCCTGGGGATCTTCCCAACCCAGGAATTGAACCATATACCATCTCTCCTGCATTGGCAGGCAGATTCTCTACCACTGAGCCATCAGGGAAGCCCTGTCAGCTTTACTGGGGTATAATTCAAACAGCAGCATTCACCAGTTTTAGGTCTTGACCTATGTGGATGCTTATGGTAGAAATTCAAATAGTAAAGGAGGATATAAGGTAAAATGTCCAAGACAGAACCCTCTCTCCCTCATCCACAACCTCCAGACCTGCTTCTCAGAGGCAACCAGTTTCTTCTATGTACTTCTGATTTTTTAAAAGCATGTAGCTGCTTTTCGGTGCATGCACATTTGTAATCGCATATAAGCGTATATGTGTATATGTGCGCAACTTTATAGAACATACGGAGCAGACTTCTGCACCTTGTGTTTCCCTTGTGAGTGCATGCCGGGGCTCTTTTCCTGTGGCTGTGTCCAAAGACAGCTGTCCTGTTGTTCCCAGCGATTTGCTCTTATAAATAATGCTGCAGTGCAATCAATTCCTACAAGTGGAATTGCTGGCTTAATGGAGAACAGTTTGCGATTTTGCCTCACCCTCACCAACATCCCCATATTTTTGTCACCTTTATAGGTAAAAATTGGCAACTTATTTTAGTTTGTATTTTTAAAATTATGAGTTAGGCTGAGCTTTTCACATATCTGTTACCCACATGGAACTCCTTTTCTGTTGAGTCACCTTGCCTGTTCTTTCTACTGGGTTCTTATCTTTAAGTTCCAAGCATTCTTTGCAGTTAAGGAAATTGGAACATTTTCTTTCATATTGTAGTAAATATTTCTCCCAATTTTTCAATGGTCCGACTTTCTGTATTTTTGCCAGGAAAGAGTTTTATGCTTTTTAGAATCAAATTAATTAATCATTTTCTTCTCAGTTTATGGAATTAGTACCATGCTTTTCTGCTTTGCCATTACAATAGCAATATATTCATGCTTTCTTCTTATGCTTTCATGGTTCGATTTTTACATTTAGATCTTTGACCCACCTGCAATTTATTCGATGTGAAGGAGAAAGGTATGGATCTGCATTTAATTGTTTTCCAAATGGCTAGCCATTTTCCCAATACTATTTACTGAATAATCCATTCCCCTAATCAGGTAATGCCAGCTTTATCATATTCTAAATGTCTACCTATAGGTGAGTCTATTTCTGGACTCTTTATTTTGTTCTACTGATCTTCCTACCTATTCTTATATGTGTGCCAAATTGGTTTATTTACCCCAGCTTTATCATGTATTTTTTTCCTACTTAGGTTTTTTTTTTAGAAATTTTCTGGTCATTCTTCACTCATATTTTTTCCCAGATGAATTTTAGTGTTATTTTATCAATATAGTGGGTAAGTGAAGTTGCTCAGTTGTGTCCGACTCTTTGCAACCCCATGGACTGTAGCCTACCAGGCTCCTTCATCCATGGAATTTTCCAGGCAAGAGTGCTGGAGTGGGCTGCCATTTCCGTCTCCAAAGGATCTTCCCAACCCAGGGATTGAACCCGGGTCTCCTGCACTGCAGGCAGACGCTGAAATATGTATTACACAATGGTTTAATCGCATCGTGGTATGTGATTTGGGGGAAAGGTCGTAGGAGTTGGGTGAGTGTAATAATTCAGAACATTATATCATAGGTATGTGGCAAACTTACAGATAAGCCTAGGGAAACTTCACATTTTCACAATACTGGCTTTTGTTCAAGACCAAACATGTCTTTCCATTTATTTGAGTCTTCTCTTTTGTGCCTCAGTAAAGTTAACAGCTTTTCGTTAGATTCATGTTACCTACTTCTGCTTCCCTGGTGGCTCAGACGGTAAAGAACCCGCCTGCAATGCAAAAGACCTGGTTTGATCCCTGGGTGGAGAAGATCCCTTGGAGAAGGCATGGCAACCCACTCCAGTATTCTTGCCTGGAGAATCCCATGGCCAGAGGAGCCAGGTGGGCTACAGTCCCTGTGGCCTCAAAGAGCTGGATGCGACTGAGCGGCAACATAAGTGATGGTAGAGGTGATGGCATCAGTACAAAAGGTACACACTGATTACAGCCAGGATGTAAGTGGCACAAATACGTAACCGGTTTCTTTTACTTGTTTGTTCACAGCCATTGCCTAGAACAGTGCCTGGGTCATGGTGGGCACTCTGCTGATGCTTGATTGAATGAATGAACTGGGCATAAAATTGGCATAAGATTGGAGGTTCCAGCAGCATCAAAGGTATTAAGGTGATGTGATTAGTCCTTATTCCCTTATTTTATGTCTTCCCCATTGTCTATAATGGAGTTAGGCAACTCCTGGAATGAAATTTTTTTCCCTACGTTCTTGGTCAAAGCATTTCCGAGGTGGGATTGCACTAGGTGGCCACCAGAGGGCAGGGCTGCCCTACTGTCGGGGACAGTAACCACCAAACCAAGTTTCTTCTAAAGCCTGGAAGTCACGTAGAGGTTTAGTTATACCCTTGGGACCTTCCTGGTGACAGGAATCAATTCCACTTCTCCCTCACTCAGATCTCAGCTTCCCAGATTAGAGGCAAAAGCTTTTGTGTGAGGAATACATCCTGTCCCATTGGGTCCTGCACCTTCTCTGAACCAGCTTTTAATTTATTGAGTGCCGAGCCCCTTCTGAGTATCTTTTCTGGGATCAGCAGTCAGTGGGACTTGGTTACCTCCACGAAGCTTGTCCCTTCTGATTATAACCTTCAGATTCACACGGGGAAACTCGGGCCTGAAAAGATGCCAAGCTTGGCAAAAAAAAAAAAGAGCTTGATTTAGGAACCCATCTTATTTATTTTTGTGTCTATTCAAACAGCGTTATACTGGTCCGGAAGTTAGGACTTGTGAGAGGATTCATTCATTCTCCCCAAATAGGCACCAGGTCCCTTTTCTGCCCAGGCACTGCTCAAGGCCCCGGGGAGGCAGCAGACCCTACCCTCATGAAGCTCACAGTTTGTTGGTGGTGGTGATGGGGGGACAGACAAGGAAACAGAATGTGGCAGTGGTGATGAGCCCTATGAAGGAACACAGGCTGGATAAGCGCGTTGAGAGTGATGGGCTGGTGGTGCTGTTTGTATCAAGAAGTCAGGGGAATCTCCGAGGAGGTTAATTTTGAGCAGAGACCTCAGTAAAGTGAAGGGGCAGAACTAATGGCCTTCTGGGAGAAAGAAGCAGGGACAAGATGTGCAAAGGCCCTGAGGCAGGGGAGTGCTCGGGTGGGAATGTGTGTACGGGTGGGAACACATGTCCTGGAGAGGCACACGACCCCACAGACCCTGCAGGCCATAGCCTTTCCCTCTCAGCAGTTGCACTGAGAATAGTCTGGGGAGGCGCAAGGTGGCCACAGGGGGATTGGTTATCCGGGTGAGTGGATAGTGGCTTTACACCCAGCACCCTCAGTAAACGCTTGTTGAACTAAGCTATTCTGGTCTGATTTGGCTTGAAATCATGACTCCCTGGCTCGCTGCGGGGAATGGAAAAAGCACCACAGGAACAAAACTTCCAAAGGAAAAACTGCCCCAATTTTGGTGGTTGGGATAATAAAAAGGAAGACTTCCCCCCCCCCCCCCCCATTCTCCATCAGGAACCAGAATTCTAACAGGGCAAGGCTCCTGGCTAGAAATGCCCAACCAGACCTTGAATTTGGCAGAGGAGCTGTCTGAAGTCCAGGGCAGTGAGGTGACTCATCCAGCGTCACAGTGGCCACCTGGGACTCGGGAATGAGGACTCTTGCCCTGCACTGTGTATCTCTCACTGCTTCCTTCCTTTTCCCAGGCTCCCAGGTGGGCTCTTCTGTGTTCCCACAGTATGAGTTGCTCCTGGCCTGGGATCCTGCCGAGGTCTGGCTACTCGCCAGCTTGGCCAAGTTGCTCCCAGCCTCCCCAACCTTGCCCTGTTCTTCCCAGGACCCCCAGCCGGCTCTGGTCCTCTTTCCACTTGGCTGACTCCCCGGTTCTCTCACTCCTAATTCAGAGCAGAAATAGATTTGATCCATGGCTGACGCTGTCATGCAGTGCTGATGAGAGAGAGAACTTGTAGTGTCTGTCAAAAGTATAAGTGCCATGTCCTTAGACCTAGAATCCCCCTGCAGGATTTATCCTGTGGAGACACATGGAAACTCTTGCCCAGGGATCGCCACGGAGGGCCCTACATTGTGAAATAGCCCCCTCTGAAGTGACCCCTCTTGAGAGTCCCTTGGACTGCAAGGAGATCGAACCAGTTCATCCTAAAGGAAATCAGTCCTGACTATTCATTGGATGGACTGATGTTGAAGCCGAAGTTCCAATACTTTGGCCACCTGATGCGAAGAACTGACTCATTGGAAAAGACCCTGATGCTGGGAAAGATTGAAGATGGGAAGAAAAAGGGACAACAGAGGATGAGATGGTTGGATGGCATCACCGACGCAATGGACATGAGTTTGAGTAAGCTCTGGGAGTTGGAGATGGATAGGGAGGCCTGGCGTGCTGCAGTCCATGGGGTTGCAAAGAGTCAGACATGACTGAGCGACTAAACTGACTAACTGAAGTGGCCCCTGCATCTTGTGACTCTGCCACCCAAGCCCTGAATGTGGCTGTTGCTCTGGGCACAAGGCCTCCTCCCTCTCTCCCTTTCTGGCTGGGTCTCACTCAACCAACTGCCTTTCTTGTTGCTGGCTCCGCTGGGTCTTTGTTGCTGTGTGCAGGCTTTCTCTAGTTGCAGTGGGTGGGGACTGCTCTTTGTTGAGCTGCGTGGGCTTCTCTTTTTGCGGAGCACAGACTCTAGGCACACAGGCTTAGTTGCTCCTTGGCATGTGGGATCTTCTCAGACCAGGGATCCATCCCGTGTCCCCTGCGTGAGTGTGCTCAGTTGCTCAATCATGTCCGACTCTTTGCCACCCTATGGACTGTAGCCCGACAGATTCCTCACCAGGCTCCTCTGTCCATGGTATTTCCCAGCCAAGAACACTGGAGTGGGTTGCCATTTCTTCCTCCAGGGGATCTTCTCAACACAGAGGTCAAATCCATGTCTCCTGCATTGGCAGGCAGATGCTTTACCACTGAGCCACCTAGAAAGCCCCCCCATGGACAGGTGAACTCGTAGGCACTGATAAGAATCAGGGAATTCCCACCCAACTGTCCTTTTATTTTTTATTTTTCAGATATAATTCACATGCCATAAAATTCGCCATTCTGAAGTGCGTATTTCAGTGGTTTTTAGTGTATTCACCAGGTTGTGCAGCTATCACCACTGTACCATTCCAGGACATTTTTGTTACCTGCAAAAGGAGCCCTGGACCCGTGAGCAGTCAGCCACCCCCGTTACCCTCTCCCCTCAGCCTTAGGCAGCTGCTGATCTGTTTTCTGTCTCTGTGAATATGCCTGTTGTGTACATTTCCTATAAACGGAACCGTGTGACAGAGGGCCTTTGTGTCTGACTTCGTTCACGTAGCATAATGTTTTTGAGGCTCACCCATGTTGTAGCACGTATGAGTACTTCATTCCTTTTTTTGTCCAAATAAAGGTAAGTGTAAATCATATTTTGTTTACCCATTCATCAGTGGATGGGTATTTGGATTCTTCATTTTTTTAGCTATCATGAATAATGTTGCTGTGAACATTTGTGTACAAGTGTTTGTTTGAATACGTTTTCAGTTCTCCTGGGTCTATATTCAGGGATGGATTGAATGGGTCATTTGATAACTCCCTGTTTCACTTTTTAAAAAAATATTTGGCTGCACAGGGTCTTAGCTGCGGCATGTGGATTCTATTAATAGTTCCCTGACCGGAGCTGAGAGCACGAATTCTTAGTCACTGGACCACCGAGGAAGTCCCTCTGCTTCACTTCTTGAGGAACTGATGAACTGTTTTCCAACCAGCTGCACCATTTTACATCCCCACCCACAGTGTGTGAGGCTTTCAACCCCCAGCCTCCTGAAGGTCTGCACCGGGATGCACTGTCTCCTTTGTTGGGATGAATGACACGCAACTGTGCAAGCCGGACACTTGGGAACCATTCTTCAAACCGCCTGCATTCTTGACCCCTTCAGCCAATAAGTCCTCTCAATTCTATCTCTGTAAATAAGCCTCAAGCCTGTCAGTCCCTCCATCTCCCTGCACACACCCTGTCTACCAACATGACTCACTCAAACAGTCATCTCCTCTTGGGATCCTCACCTCCAACTTGCTCCCTCCAATCTATTCTCTAGCAGAGTCACTTCTTTAAAATAAATTTTTGCATATTTCATTTTTAACTGTAGGATAATTACTTTATAATATTGTGATTTTTTTTTTTTGCCATACATCAACATGAAACAGCCACAGGTATACATAAGTCCTTTCCGTCTTATACCCCCTGCCACCTTCCTCTGCCTCTTACATATGCCTCACACGTCTGTCTCCCACCACTAAAGTAAATTTTTAAACATTCAAGTAAGAGAATTCCCTGGCAGTTTAGTGATTAGGACTTTGCACTTTTACTGTTGAGAGAGTATTCAACTCCTGGTTGGGAAACTAAGATTCCACAAGCTTCAAGGTGAGGTCAAACATAAAAAAATAAAAAATAAAATTTAAAAATAGAAGATTTAAGTAAAAGTTATACATTGTGCTTCTGCTCTGTCATGTCTGACTCTTCGACCTTATAGACTGTAGCCCACCAGGCTCCTCTGTCCATGGGAATTTTCCCAGCAAGAATATGGAAGTAGGTTGCCATTTCCCCTCTAGGGGATCTTCCTGACCCAGGAATCAAACCTAACTCTCCTGCATCTCCTGCATTGGCAGGTGGATTCTTTACCACTGATCCACCTGGGAATCCCTAAAGGCATACATACACATGGTAAAAGGAATCAACTATTAAGAGATAATACAATGGCCCACAAGGCCCTCCCTGCTCTGACTACCAGTTACCTGCCTGGCCTCATCTCCTGCCTCTCTCCCTGGCTCACTACAGCCCGGCCTCCCAAGTCTCCTCACTGTCCCTTAAACGCGCCAGGAGTACTCCTGCCGCAGGGCCTCTGCACATGTGGTTCCCTTTGCTTGGGATGGCACACTCTCTCCTTTGCCTCCTTCACCTCTTTGCTTAAACATCACTAAACGATACATTCTCTGGCCCATCTTCTAAAACTGTAACCCTCCTTCTCTTATTTCATCTTTCTCTCCTGTTTTTTTTTTTTTACCCCCCCATAGCACTTATCACCCTGCTTCCTACATTTTTTGGTGGGGGTGTTTGTGCACGTGCTAAGTCACTTCAGTTGTGTCCGACTCTTTGTGACCTTATGGACCGTACCCCACCAGACTCCTCTGTCCATGGGATTCTCTGGGCAAGAGTCCTGGAGTGGGTTGCTATGCCCTTCTCCAGGGGGTCTATCCCCACCCAGGGACTGAACCCACATCTCTTAGTCTCCTGCACTGGGAGGCGAGTTCTTTACCACTAGTGTCGAGGTGCTGCTCCTTAACTTCTTGCAGGATCTTAGTTCCTTGACCAGGGATGGAACCCATGTCTTTGGCAGGGCAAGTGAAGAGTCCAAACCACTGAACCCCCAGGGAGTTCCCCTGTATCCTACTTTGGATTTTTCTTATTTATTATCTCCGTTTCTAGAAGATAAACTCCATTTTTTGGCTGTTTTGTTTACTTCCGTATCCTTAGTGCCTTGAACAAGACCTGTCAGCCAAGTAGCTCAGTAGATACCTGTTGAATGAATAAATGAATGAAGGAAACTCAACTGTTCTGCCTCTTATCTCTTTCCCCTCCTCCAGTTCTCTACCTCAGGGGTAACCATTCTCCATTGTTTCCCTGTTTCTCTAAATAACGTGCAACTGCTGCTATTTCTGATTTATCGATTTTAAACACCTATCAACTTCCTCTGACCCTGCTACCTCTTTCCATGATCCCCAAACTGATATTTTACATTGAGTTAAATCATTAGGATATGGAAATATCGTTCCCTGCAGACAAATTTGCCCCCTCATTATGTTTCCTTCCTTAAACAGCTTTTTCTTTTCCTAGAGCTTCTAACTGCCTGTGTCATTCCCTGCGATGTTTATTATTATCACCATTCTAATCCTGATCATTTTTTAGTGTGGCACTATATTAGAGAGTCTAAATTTTTTTTTTTTCCTTCCATGGTGCTTATCACAATTTGTAATTATGTATTTACTTGATTGTTCACCTTCTTAAATATCTGTCTCTCTTTGGAACATAAGCTTCTAGAACAAAGCCTGTTTTGTTTACTAGGGTATTCCCCGCACCCAGTACTAATAGATCCTCAATAAGTATTTACTGAATAAACAAACGGCAAAAACTAGCAACATATATGGCCACCAGTGACTGGTTGGTTAGGCAAATTGTAGAACCTATCTCTAAATGATAGTATTCAGTATTTAGAAACAAGGAGCTATGAAGGCTGCATACTCTTCCAGATTATCACTGTTTTGGTTCTTATCGCTGCTAAATCTCCTAAATTTTGCAGCTTCAAAGTAACTACTTTATTACCCTCAAGGATTCTGTGTGTCAGGAACTGACCTCCGCATTGCTTTCAAAGCTTAACTAACTTGTGTTTTGTCTTATAAGACTGAAATATGGTTATTGCAGAAAAGTCAGAAAATGTAAACAAAAGATCAGATAGAAAAGACTTGATAGTCTCCCTCCTCTGGCAATGAGCACTGTTAATATCTCCAGTGTGTCCTCTCCAGACTCTTTGTGTTTGTTTTCTTGTAATTCCTTGCAGGCTTAAACAAATGTATATACAAAGC
Source organism: Capricornis sumatraensis (assembly GCF_032405125.1). Taxonomy (NCBI): domain Eukaryota; kingdom Metazoa; phylum Chordata; class Mammalia; order Artiodactyla; family Bovidae; genus Capricornis; species Capricornis sumatraensis. The sequence continues at coordinate 32,568,046 of NC_091069.1, read as the reverse complement.
CATGGTGCTGGGTTGTGATCTGTATTTCCTACTCACCAACACACTGTGGCTGTCTTTTTGTATCAGTAGAACCAACCTCAGCTTCTTTCCTCTAAAACCCTTCATAATATCATTTTATCTTTGTTCATTTGTTCTTCTTTTTGGCTGTGCCAGGTCTTAGTTGCAGCACGTGGGATCTAGTTCACCGACTGAGGTTTGAACCCAGGCCTTCTGCATTGAGAGTGCAGAGTCCTAGCCCCCGGATCACCAGGGAAGCCCCTGTTCTTTTCTTCATTGAACAAATGCCGGCTGTGTGCCAGACGCTGTTCTATGTGCTCAGTGTATTGTGTTGATGGAGCAGATGTCTGCTCTGTCCTTGAGGGGCTTACAGTCACTCCAACATGTGGAAGCACCACGGCTTATCAAGCCAGTCCCCAGTTGACGAATATTTAGGTGGTTCTTATTTTTTCCTCTGACAAATACAAAAGCCCTCCTTTATATATCTTCATGTACATTTTCATGCATTTTCTTTTTTAAAACGTAAACAATTATTTTGTTTTTAATTGGAGGATGATTGCTTGACAGCGATGTGTTTGTTTTTGCCATGCAACAGCTTGAATCAGTCTTAAGCATTTTTGTATCCTGTTTCCCGTGAGCCTTCCTCCCCACCCCCTCCCCATCCCACTCATCTAACTTGTTGCTGGGCTGGGCTCCCTGTGCTCTACAGCAGCTTCCCACTAGCTGTCTATTTCACACACGGTGGTGTATATGTCGATGCCACTCTCTGAATTTATCCCACTCTTTCCTTCCCCTACTGTGTCCACAAACCCATTCTCTACATCTGCATCTCCATTCCTGCCCTGCAAATAGGTTCATTGTACCATTTTTCTAGATTCCATATATCTGCATTAATGTACAATATTTGTTTTTCTCTCTCCAACTTTCTTCACTTTGTGTAACAGGTTCTAGGTTCATCCACCTCACTACAACTGACTCATACTCATTCCTTTTTATGGCAGAGTAATATTCCATTGTATATAGGTACCACGACTTCTTTACCCATCCATCTGTCGATGGGCATCTAGGTTGCTTCCACGTCCTGGCTATTTCCTTAGCATAGCATCCCAGAAGTGAGACCTCTGTGGGAAGGGGCAGGCACATTGGCAGTATGGAGATACAAAACCAGGCTGATGTTCAGCCAAGCTGCTTCAGCCTACTGACCCCCACCCACGCCCAGTCAACTGCAGCTGTTATTCAGTCACTAAGTCGTGTCATGAGTGAGAGTCCCTTTTTTGCCCCTCCCCCAGCCCCGGGTATCAGCACACTTGAACATTTCCGTGGATCTGGAAAGTGGGAAATAACTGTCGTTGACTCACTTTCCCACTGTGTCCAGTGTGGACGTGGTGGCTGGGACTCCGGAGGCGTCTTGGATACGGTGGCTGCACCTTGTTCTGTTTTTTGTTTCTGGTGACCTCCTTGTTCACACCCACTGGTGCTCTGGTCTCTCTGAAGCGTACTGTCAGCCCTCAGGGAACAGGCTGTCTTTCTAACCCCTTTCCTGGTCTTTATAGAGAGCCCAACTGCGTTAAACACACAGCTCCTGCTTTGCTTTAGACTCCCCGAACCCCTGCATCCTCCTTGCTCTGCATTTGTCCCCAGCAGCTCAGAATCTCACTCTCCTGTCACCTGTAGCCTTGAAAGACTGATGTCAGTTGAAGCCCTCTCTTCAAGGTCATGGATTAGAGTATTTCCAAAGACCAAACAGACTTTGCCCAGACCCCCTGAGCCCCACCATTGAGGCTGGGCCCTTCTTACTGTCACACCAGGGTCCGGTTTGTGACCACACACTCCCTCCAGATGGTGACACGTCTTTACTGAGGCGCCTCTGGGGCAAAAGACGCAGGACAAATGCCTGAGGTGTGATGAGATGGGGCTCAGCTGCACCAGCACCGACCCTTCAGGGCCCTGTCCTTCACTCCTTACTTACTGAGGTGCCTGGGGCAGAAGACACAGGACAAAGGCCTGAGGTGTGATGAGATGGGGCTCAGCTGCACCGACACCGACCCTTCAAGGCCCTGTCCTTCACTCCTTGGCATTGAAACATGTATAACATTATATAAGAAACTAATTGCCAGTCCAGGTTCGATGCAGGATACAGGATGCTTGGGGCTGGTGCACTGGGATGACCCAGAGGGATGGTACGGGGAGGGAGGTGGGAAGGGGGTTCAGGATGGGGAACACGTGTACACCCGTGGTGGATTCATGTTGATGTATGGCAAAACCAATACGATATTGTAAAGTAATTAGCCTCCAATTAAAATAAATAAATTTAAATTAAAAAAAAGACAAAGTCTTGACCTGAAGGATTATTATGGGGGGGGTGGGGCTTCAGACACGACAGCAGGATGTGAAAGAGGGAGCACTGTATTTATTTTGTGTGTCATTCATTTAAAGTTTATTATTAATAAAATTACTTTCTCACAAAAGGACTATATGCTTATTTTAGAGAATTTGGAAAATTTAGAGACAAGTGAAAGGAAGAAATCAAAATTTCCCCATAGTCCCTGAATAATCACCGTCAGCATGTGCTGCGCATCCTCTGGAGCGTCTGATTCTCTTCTGTACACTCTGTCAAAATGGTGAAAATGGTGTCAAAACACCATAGATACTGATTTATCACTTGCTGTTTATTACTTAATAACAGCTTGAATGTCTTGCCACATCATTACAGAGTTTCATATTGTGGGAGGGACTTCTGGACCCTCAGGTCTGCAGCAGCCTTCTCATACACTTAGATTGCTGGCCCTGCCCTCTGGCCCCAGGTTCCCCCACCCCCCATGCTGGGCCATACATATGGTCAGTTTCAGGACTGGAGGAGGGTGTGTGTCCTTTTCCCTCCCCTCAAAACCTTGAGGTATGAGTCTGTCCTTCCAGATGGCCAAGCAGACTCCCAAGTCGGGGAACAGGGGAGATGGGTTGCAGAGGAGAGACCCTAGGGTCTCTGAGAACTCCTGAGAGGCACCCCCATCCCACTCTCCCTCCTCCCTTCCTTAATCCCCAGTTGCAGGCCTCTGCTCTTCACATCCCATTACCCTGGTCTGGCCATCATTAGCGTCTAAAACATTCACAGGGCCACGAGTCACCGGGCTCCCAGGCCTTTGTCATCCATCCACTTGAGTGGAACGCAGTGGGCTGAAGGCCGCAGATACAACAGCAAATGGCTCCCCGCCTGCGCTGATGCAGCCCCTTGGGCTCCCCTGAAAGCCTCTCACCTCCTCCAACTCACTGCCCCTCCAGCTCCATCTGGGAAACCTGCCTCTTCAACTCAGGGCCCAGCACACCACCTCCCCTCTCAGCTCTTGAGCTTTTTAAAAGCAGCAGCAGAAGATGTACCCCTTTTGTGCTCCCCCACCCCAACCCCCCACTGCTATGCCCCCTCCCTCCACCCCCTCCCCATCTAGGCCTGTGGAACGGAGGCAGCAATTGCCCAACGAGAGGCCACGTCTTTGTCAGGGGAAGGCAGGGCCTGGTGGACCCTCTCTCTCCCTCTGGCTTCAGCTGAGAAGCCAGGGCCCTTTGATGACATTTATTTCCTCTCAGTGATGGTCCCACAGCCAGTGTCTTCAAGGCCTGGATGGCAAATGGTCCCCAGAAAGACCAAGTCATGATTAGAGCTTGGAATTTTCAACCCTACTCTTCACCCCTGAGAGAAGGGAGAGGGGCTGGAAGTTGAGTTTCCTGCCTACGTGAGGAAACCTCCATAAAATCCCAACAGTGCAAGGTTTGGGAAGCTTCCAAGTGGATGAACACATCCACACTGGGAGGGGGCTGCACCCCGACTCCACAGGGACAAAAGCTCCTGTGCTCGGGACCCTCCCAGACTTCACCCTGTGTATCCCTTCATCTGGTTGTTCATCTGTGTCCTTTATCATACCCTTTAATCAGCTGGTGAATGTGTTTCCCTGAGTTCCGTGAGTGGCTCTAGCAAACGAATCAAACCTGAAGAAGGAGTCACCAGAATCTTCGTTTTTAGCCAAACTGGACAGAAGTTGTGGGGAACTTGGGGACCAAATGCTTACAATTGGCATCTGAAGTCGGGGGGGCAGCAGTCCTGTGGGTGGGACTGAGCCTTCAGCCTGGGGGATCTGACACTGTCTCCAGGTAGCGAATTGAGGGAAATTACAGGACGCTCGGCTGTTGTAGAGAACACCACCAGCCACGTGTGGGGAAAACCCCCCACGTATTTGGTGACCGGAAGTGTTAGCAGTGAAGCGTTCGGTGTGAGTAATAAAGGAAACACACAGGAAAGAGCAACAGGAGGGGAAAACTGGGTGGTTTTGCCTGCACAAACGGATGAAAGGTCACGTCTTTGTACCTGGAGGATTCCCTCCTCTTTAGCTATGTTGAAAGACGATGCATTTCTCTGTAGTCACTTCTCTTTCAAAAAATCACCCCCTTTTTAGTAACCATTTATACTGAGATGTAATTCACACCCCATACAATTCACACACTGTACAATAAAGTGACATTTATAATATTCAGAGCTGTGCAACCATTACCACAATCAATTTTAGGACATCTTCATCACTTTACAAAGAAACTTCATACCCATCAGCAAACACTCCTTATTTTTCCCAGCATCCTCAACCCCTGGCAACTATGAATCTACTTTTTGTCGCTACAGATTTGCCTCTTCTGGGCATTTCATATAAATGGGATCTCACTGTACGTAGCTTTTACTATCGTGTCTCTTCTTCCAATTAATATAATGTTTTTAAATATTCATCCATGTTGTAGCATCTATTTTTACTTCATTTCTTTTTGTTGCTAAATCATATTCCATTGTATAGATATACCACATTTTGCTTATTCACCAATAGATGGACTTTTGGGATGTTTCCACTTTTTAGATTCTATGAATAACACAGCTATGGATATTCATGTATAAGTTTGGGGGTATATATCGGGGTTTGGATATGCTGGGACATATGGTAACTCTATATTGTTAAAAGATAAACCAAGCCATGTTAACAATTTTAAGAGTTTACTTGAGCAAAAATTAATTCAATTAGGCAGCATCCAAATCTAGCAGATAAAGAGGACGTCTGAGGAACTGTTCAAAATAAAAGACTTTGGGAGTTCCTTGGTGGTCCAGTGGTTAAGAATCCAATTGCCACTGCAGGGGACGTGGGTTCGACTCCTGATCTGGGAAGATTCTACTTGCCGTGCAGCAACTAGTAGTGTACTGTGACTACTGAGTAGTGTACTCAGTAACTACTAAGCCTGTGCTCTAGAGCCCATGTTCTGCAACAAGAGAAGCCACCACAATGAGAAGCCTGCAAACTGCAAAGAAGACTCAACGCAGCCATAAATAAATAAATAAACAAAACATAAGGCTTTTATGTCAGAAGGGGTTGGGGACAAAGAGATTACACTAGCAAAAAGCAGGTTGGTTACTGCAAAGTTACTTCCTTTTAGGGGATGGCCAGGGTCCATCAGGTAGATGACCTAATTAGTGCTGGTCAGGTGATTTCTGAATTCTTGATTGACTGGTTTAAGATCCCATTTCTGGGACAGCTGAAACTAATTAAGTTTTGGTTTGGGGACATGGAGCTTAGCATAAGCAACTCCATCTTGGGCCTGTTGTCTTGTTTTTAACAAATGTTTAACTTTTCGAAGAACTGCAAACTATTTTCCAAAGAAGCTACATTATTTTGGTATGGTATAGACCTAACAGAAGCAGAAGATATTAAGAAGAGGTGGCAAGAATATACAGAAGAACTGTACAAAAAAGATCTTCATGACCCAGATAACCATGATGGTGTGATCACTCACCTAGAGCCAGACATCCTGGAATGCAAAGTCAAGTGGGCCTTAGGAAGCATCACTACAAACAAAGCTAGTGGAGGTGATGGAATTCCAGTTGAGCTATTTCAGATCTTAAAAGACGACACTGTGAAATTACCACACTCAATATGCCAACAAATTTGGAAAGTGCAGCAGTGGCCACAGGACTGGAAAAGGTCAATTTTCGTTCCAATCCCAAAGAAAGGCAATGCCAAAGAATGCTCAAACTACCACACAATTGCACTCATCTCACAAGCTAGTAAAGTAACGCTCAAAACTCTCCAAGCCAGGCTTCAACAGTACATGAATTGTGAACTTCCAGATGTTCAAGCTGGTTTTAGAAAAGGCAGAGGAACCAGAGATCAAATTGCCAACATCCGCTGGATCATGGAAAAAGCAAGAGGGTTCCAGAAAAACATCTACTTCTGCTTTATTGACTAAACCAAAGCCTTTGACTGTGTAGATCACCACAAACTGGAAAATTCTGAAAGAGACGGGAATACCAGACCACCTGACCTGCCTCTTGAGAAATCTGTATGCAGGTCAGGAAGCAACAGTTAGAACTGGACATGGAACAACAGACTGGTTCCAAATAGGAAAAGGAGTACGTCAAGGCTGTATATTGTCACCCTGCTTATTTAACTTCTATGCAGAGTACATCATGAGAAACGCTTGGCTGGAAGAAGCACCAGCTGGAATCAAGATTGCCAGAAGAAATATCAATAACCTCAGATATGCAGATGACACCACCCTTATGGCAGAAAGTGAAGAGGAACTAAAGAGCCTCTTGATGAAGGTGAAAGAGTAGAGTGAAAAAGTTGGCTTAAAGCTCAATATTCAGAAAACGAAGATCATGACATCCGGTCCTGTCACTTCATGGAAAATAGATGGGGAAACAGTGGAAACAGTGGCTGGCTTTATTTTTTGGGGCTCCAAAATCACTGCAGATGGTGATTGCAGCCATGAAATTAAAAGACGCTTACTCCTTGGAAGAAAAGTTATGACCAACCTAGGCAGCATATTAAAAAAGTAGAGACATTGCTTTCCCAATAAAGGTCCGTCTAGTCAAGGCTATGGTTTTTCCAGTAGTCATGTATGGATGTGAGAGTTGGACTATAAAGAAAGCCGAGAGCTGAAGAATTGATGCTTTTGAACTGTGGTGTTGGAGAAGACTCTTGAGAGTCCTTTGGACTGCAAGGAAATCCAACCAGTCCATCCTAAAGGAAAGTATTTTTGAATATTCATTGTAAGGACTGACGCTAAAGCTGAAACTCCAAACCTTTAGCCACCTGATGTTAAGAACTGACTCACTAGAAAAGACCCTGATGCTGGGAAAGATTGAAGGCAGGAGGAGAAGGGGACAACAGAGGATGAGACGGCTGGATGGCATCACCAATTCAATGGACACGAGTTTGAGTAAACTTTGGGAGTTGGTGATGGATAGGGAGGCCTGGTGTGCTGCAGTCCATGGGATTGCAAAGAGTTGGACATGACTGAGAGACTGAACTGATACTGATACATTATTTTACATTCCAACCAGTCACAAAACTCCCATTTAGTAAATATACAAAACAAAGAGTAAATATACTATAAGATCTTATTTACTATCTTGAAATGAAATTTATACATAAGATAACCTTCCCACACCCATCATGAATAGAAAATATTTCAATATAAAGACCCAACTACTGTGTAAAGGAGAAATAAAAGGAACATAATAGATACATTAAAAAAATGTGATCCTGGACTCAAAGACAGGCCTTCTTGGGTGACTTAGAAACTGGCCTTGGAGGTGGCTCCCCCAGAGTGTTTGCCGAAAGCTGGAACCCCAGCCCCATATCTCTGGCGTCAAAGACACTGGCCCAGGGGACGTTTTGAAGGAAACCACTTTCATTTCATGTAAAGGCTTTGGCCAATTTGTTTAAAAAAAAAAACAAAAAAACCGCCTTTCAGACATCCTTGCGCAACTCAGATCACATGCTCACACGCGTGTGCAGGCGCAGATGCGGAGTCACAGACTTGCGGCCACAGCAGGGCAGGTCACGATGCACCAGCTCTGTGCGGGCCTGGCGTCACTCCCCCAGGGCAACCGGACATAGGGGCTCTCTGGGGCGCAGGCCGGCTGCTTCAGGATTTGCTGTCCAGGTTGCTTTGAGGAGAGCATGGAAATGGAAGTCAGGCCCCCAGCAGGCAGGGCGCAGAGATGGCACTGAGCTGAGTGCCTGTTAAAAAGGCCACTTCAGCCCCTTCCATGCAGCCATTGTTGGCTCAGGAGGAAGGAGGATGGTTCCGGGGGCTCTGAATGCACTAATGGATGTGCATTAGCAGCGTCCTTCCTGGCCACGCAGCACTCTCCCCACCTCCACCCCTGGCTGGAGAACTCGACATTCTTCTGGAAAAGTGGCTGTCATTCTGAAGGCCCTAACAAAGGCATTTCCCCACAAAAGGACCATTACGACCACCACTGTGTCAGGTGGTGACTGCTGGTGCCTGGGTTCTGGAGTCTGTTGTGCTCTCAGTGTCCACGACACCTTCAGCAAGACCCCACCTTCAAGAAGTCTGCTCTGGTTGCAGAGGAACAACTCCTCGGTTTGAAAAAAAGGAATTAGGGTAGGGAGCAGTTCTTTTTTAAAAAAGATTACCTAATTTTTCGCTGTGCTGGATCTTCACTGCTGCACGCAGGCTTTCTCTAGTTGCGGTGAGCAGAGGCTACTCTCTAATTGCAGTGCGTGGACTTCTCATCGTGGTGGTTTCTCTTGTGGGCACAGGCTCTAGAAGTCTGGACTCAGTAGTTGTGATCCACAGGCTTACTGGCTCCGCGGAATGTGGAATCTTCCCAGACCAGGGATGGAGCCCGTGTTCCCTGCATTGGCAGGTGGATTCTTATCCAGTGGACCACCAGGAAGTCCCAGGGAGCTGTTCTAAAGGAACACACACGTGGTTCCATGTGGCCATACACTTGTGAATAGAGTGCCAGGGAGGAGAACCTGAGATTTCTAACCCGGGACTGTGAACCCAAACTCACAGACCCCTCTCCTGGGGGTGTTACAGGGTATAGAGAAGCAATTGCAGGGTGCTCTTTGCCTGGGGCTGGCCACCTGCAGGCTGCTGGACCCCCAGGGTAGCTCTGACCAGGAAGAGAGTAGATAATTAGTCAAGGGACTCCATGGGCTTCCTTTGGAATTTGGAGAGGAGAGAACAGAGAATTGACTGGCCCCTGCAAGGGGATTCAAGTAGAAATTTAGAGAAAAATAAGACATAAGGGAGACCCAAGAGACTGATGAACAGAAAGGGCTCAGCTCCTTGGTCCGGCAGGCTCTGCTGTCTTCACTCTAGGCCGTGTTCTGTGAGACTAGTTATCATCCACTACAGAGTTTGACTCTAGATCTGAGCTTAAAACCACAGAACATCAGGGACTTCCCTGGTGGTCCAGCGGTTAAGACTCCCTGCTCCCAATGCAGGGGGCCCTGGATCAATCCCTGGTCAGGGAACTAGATCCCACATGCCACAACTATGAGTTCTTAGGCTACAACTAAGACCCGGTGCAGTCAAACAAATAACTAAGTGTAAATATTAAAACAAACAAGCCAACATAGACCATCAGGCCTGGAAGGGACTGAGGGGCCCTCTTGTCCATGTCCCTAATCCCGGGCTCTGTTCAGATAAAGAGCCTGAGACAGGGCTGGGGCTGGAACCCGGGTGGGCTGCCCTCCTGCTGCCCCTGCCTGTACTTTTGACTCCACTTTGGGCCTGAAGGGGGCTGCAGACCAGTTCCCTAGAGGGTCATGAACACTGGTTCCCCAGCGCCTCTAACCCTGCCCCCCTGCCCCCAGCATCCAGGGCATCTAGACGGAGGCCCAGGAGGTTGCAAGGGTGCAAGCATTAGCGGATAAAAGCAGTCTCAGGAGTGTCTTCTTGAGGCTCCTTTGGCTGTAATAAAGCAAATTAAAACCCCATTCAAAGGTCAATTGAAATCGCTTCCATTCCCATTCTTTGCACAAATTGATTCCTCTTTGCCCTTGGGGTCAGACTGAAAGCCGTTGAAATGGTCCAGCCACAGTGCTGAATGGGGGCGTGCAGTGAGTGAAAGGGGCTCTGAGTGGGAGTGTGTTGCTGGGGATAAAGGGGGCTGGTGGGACCCTCCCCCAGTCCCTGGGCCATCTGGGGCCCAGGAGACCTTCTCCTTCATGGTGCTCCAGACTTCAGGGTCCTTTGTTAGAGACTAGCCCTACCTCTGCTCCCTGACTCCCATCAAGCTCCCCTTGGAGGAATTCATAATTAGTGTTTCTATTGACAAGAATCTAATGGTATTACAATAATAGTTAGAATTTCTTGCATTTACTTATGAGTCTGTTTACTTATAGCTGTGTCAGGTCTTAGTTGCAGCATGTGGGATATTTAATTGTGGCATGCGGGCTCTCTGGTTGAGGCACACAGGCTCAGCAGTTGTGGCAGGCAGGCTTAGATGCCTTGTGGCATGTGGGATCTTAATTCCCCAACCAGGAATTGAACATGTGTCCCCTGCATTGAACGATAGATTCTTAACCACCAGACAACCAGGAAAGTCCCTGCTCATGAGTCTTAAGCACTGTGGGCTGAAGCTTTGGAGGTGCCCAGAGAAACTCAAAGAAGTTGAATAACTTGCCCAAAATCACAGAGCTCGTGGTTTCTCCCTCCAAACCAAATTGCCCCTTAGGCTTCTCCAGATCACTGAATGGCCCCAAACCTCATCCAGCTGCTCAAGACAGAAATCTTTGAACCATCTTTAACCTCACCTGCTCCTTTGCTTCATTTCCGCATCTGCTCCAAGTCCTATTGATTCTGACCCCCCTCCCCCTCAGAGGCCATTGGTTGCTTGCTCTCTGGTTCTCGATCCCTAAAAGCTGTCTTTTCAAGAAATTGTACTGGATCCTGTCATTCTGTTGCTTAAAACCCAGCAATGGTTGCCCTCTGTGCTTGGGATAAAATCTAAGTTGTCATCTGACAACCTTCACAGCTTCCAAGGCCTGGCGCCTTGTGTCCCTCATTCCAAGGATTGCTCCCCTTCCCTGCTTCCTCTCCAGCAGTGCCAGGAACCCCTTCTCTTCTCTGCCCCAGGGCCTTTGCACACTCTTCCTTCTGCTAAGAAGCCTTTCCCTTCTCCTGCTTTCATAGTCTTTATCACTGTTGTTTAGTTATTTAAGTCATGTCCCACTCTTTTGTGACCCCATGGACTGTAGCCTGCCAGGCTTCTTTGTCTATGGGTTTCCAGACAAGAATATGTGTTTATCACAACTTGAAATTATTTGTGGACTACTTCATTATTGACTTCCCTTTAGAACTAAAGTCCTCTTGGGAGCATAGACTGGATCTCTCCTGGTACACGGAGGGGTCCATAAACATTCCTTAAATGAATGAAGCCCCCAGCTTGGCTCTCTGAGCCGCACTTTCCCCACCGCCAAGGAAGCCCCATGTGAGCGCCCACTGGGGGCCTGGCACTGGGCAGAGGGCATGTTGAACAGCAGCTGCTTCACAGTCATGGTGTCTCAGCCATTCCCCACCCAACCCCACCCCCTTTCCAGTCCTCCTGGTCCACTCCCCCAGCGCCATGCCTAAATCCTGCCTGACTTCCTCCTCTCATCCTCTCTGCCCAGCATCCAGTCAGACCCAAGGCCCGGCCTTGGCCCTTTTCTGACCCTTCCTCCCTGGGGCCCTTCAGCTTGTCTCTTCCTCTCCAGGCTCTCTCTGCACTGTGCCCTCCCTTCCCTCCTCCACAGCTGGAGGGTGTTGGGACCTGACCTGAGCCATGACAGGCTCGACCGGCCACACTAGGTCTAGGCCTCAGGTTCTTGTAAGCATGAGTCATAATTCTGGGAAGCCCCACCAAGGTCCCCAATGACACCAAGGTCCCTGATAAAACCAAGGTCCCCGATGACACCAAGGTCCCCCCCGATGATGCCAAGGTTAAGTCAATCACCATGATGACCCAAGGTTGAGTCAATCACCACATGCCAACTACACTATTGCTGAGACAAAAGACCGCCTGTATATAAGCAGCTGTGATTCAGAGCTTGGGGCTCTCGTCAAGACTCCACTGCTCTGGATGAGACTTGAGCCCTAGCTCGAGCTAGCAATAAACCCCTTTATGCTTTTGGATTGCTGTGGATGTCTTATTCTCTCAGTTTTGGGGACTCAGACACTGGGCATAACATTTGGGGGCTCGTCCGGGATACCTTTTAACTGAGGGGAATAACACCCTCCTGGCAGAAGGGGTTCCTTAACCTGAAAGAGGTCGACCTAGCTGGCATAAGGCCGAGGCCCGGCATCATGCTGGGAAGGCGGCTGGCTCTGTGGACACCTTGTTGGTAAGATAACCTCAAGGGAAAGGAAGTTTCAGGGGGCCCCAGGAAGAACTAGTGCTGTGTTCTCGGCCAATGTGTATTTGTTATCTGTTTGTCGTGTCTGTGTGAGTGCTGGCATTGTCTCTGCTCTTTGTGTGTTCATTTTGTCTCCTGTGTTCTTCTCTGTAATCATGGGGCAAGCAACTTCTACTCCTTTATCCCTTATGACTAACCACTTTTCTGATTTTAAGTCTAGAGCACGAAATCTATCGGTGTTGGTGAAGAAGAACAAACTAATGATTTTTTGTTCCACCAAGTGGCCTGCCTTTAATGTCGGCTGGCCGCGAGAGGGAACCTTCAGCCTGCCTCATTGACCTTTTAGAATCCATTCTTTTCACCCATAACCCCACTTGGGATGATTGTCAGCAGCTATTACAAGTGCTTTTCACTACAGAGGAATGCGAACAGATATTGTCGGAAGCACGGAAAAATGTTCCAGGGGTAGATGGGAGACCTACAATGCAACCTAATCTGATTGATGAGGGATTCTCCCTGACACGACCCCGATGGGACTTCGAGCACGCTGAAGGTAGGGAGCATCTCCGAGTGTACCGCCAGACTCTCATGGCTGGTCTCCGAGCAGCCGCCAAAAAACCAACAAATTTGGCTAAGGTAAATCTGGCTAGACAGGAGCCAAATGAGAGCCTGGCAGCCTTCCTTGAGAGATTAATGGAAGCTTTTAGGCAGTATACCCCCATGGACCCACAGGCCGATGAGTCACGCGTGGCAGTTATGCTAGCATTTGTGAATCAGGCAGCCCCAGATATCAGGAGGAAACTGCAGAAAATAGAGGGATTAGGGGAACAATCCATACAAGACCTGGTGAGGGCAGCAGAGAGGGTTTTTAACCATAGGGAAACTCCAGAAGAAAGAAAAGAATGTGTTAGAGGGAAAGAGAGAGAGTTCAGGGCCAAGGAAAACCACAGGAATCAAAAAGAATTAGCCCAGATATTCTTTGCAGGGGTGAGACAAGGAGCTAATTCTCAGGGAACTAGTAAAGTCAGGCCGAGAGACGAAAGAAAGAGACTAAGAAAGGACCAATGTGCATATTGTCAAGAGTGAGGACATTGGAGAAGAGAGTGCCCTAAAAGAAAACCGGGGGAAAAGCCCACCAGGGAAGAAGCACCTTCCCCGGGGGCCCACGTCTCATATGCAGGAGATGATAGCAATTAGGGGGGTCAGGGCTCAATCCCCCTCCCCGAGTCCTGGGTAACTATACATGTGGAGGGGAAACCGGTCAGCTTCATGGTGGACACGGGGGCCCAATACTCAGTCCTTACTCCTCGTCAAGTGAGAAAATTTCTTGGGACTGTTGGGTGCTGCAGGCTATGGATCTTGGGGTTTGCTGAAAAGGCCCGGCCATTATATGAAGGGAGCAAAGAAACTAAAAACTGGACTTGGACTGAGCCAATGAGGCAGGCATTTCAAGAACTTCGGCAGGCTCTGCTGAAAGCCCCGGCCCTTGCTCTCCCTAACCCGTCTAAGCCCTTCCAACTGTTTGTGGATGAAAAACTGAGAGTAGAAAAGGGAGTCTTGATGCAGCAATGGGGGCCTTGGAAGCGACCTGTAGCCTACCTCTCTAAAAGACTGGACCCAGTGGCCACGGGGTAGCCACCCTACCTCTGAATCATTGCAGCCACTGCTCTCCTGGTCCATGATGCCGACAAGTTAACATATGGACAATAGCTCCTGGTCTACTATTCCCATGCCATTGAAGGGATTCTCAAGCAGCCCTCAGAGACTGTAACACCCCCATATTGACTGTGAGATTGCCACTCCCGGGAATGGGAACCCTGCCCCCGACCCCCGAGTATCCCTCTTCCGATCTAAGCTGGATTCAAGAGAATGCCAACTGTCCGGAGGGCAAAGACGGATGGTATCGAGACCAAAATGACAACTTGTTGCTTCCGGCTAACTTGGGTTGACACCTTTGCACGCACCTACATCAGACCACCCATCTGGGAGAGAAAAAGACTCTAACACTCTTACAGACAGCGCGTCTGTGGTTTCCCCGACAAAAGGCAACTATACAAGACATAGTCCATGTCTGTAAGGCATGCCAGATGATGAGACCAGGAAAAGGACAGCACACGTGTATAAGGTACCGGGGAGAAAGGCCAAGACAACACTGGGAGATAGATTTTACAGAGGTAAGGCCAGGCAAGTATGCGTATCATTATCTGTTAGTTCTGGTCAATGCTTTATCTGGGTGGGTAGAAGCATATCCCACTAAGAGGGAAACAGCAACAATGGGAGCTAAAAAACTCCTAGAAGAGATAGTGCCTAGGTTTGGGCTGCCGGTAACCACTGGCTCTGATAATGGATCTGCTTTTGTGAGTCAAATTGTTCAGGGACTGGCCTTAGCTCTGGGGACCAAATGGAAACTGCATCATGAATACAATCCCCAGAGCTCAGGACAGGTAGAAAGAATGAATCGGACTCTAAAGGAAACTTTGGCAAAACTGGCAATAGAGACTGGTGGAGACTGGGTGACTCTCCTTCCCTTTGCTCTCTTCTGAGCTCATAGTGCTCCCTACAAGTTGAACCTGACCCCCTTTAAAATTGTTTATGGGGGGCCCCCTCCAGTGTGTCCTATCTTCAAGGGGAGAGTCCAGCCGCCTCCTTCATTGCGGCAGTTCCGAAAAGCTCTATTGGCCTTAAGCAAGGTACACGTGCACATCCGGACTTTACTCAAAGAAATCCATAAAGGCCAAGAGAAGGGAACAATTCCCTCACACAGCATTGGTCCAGGGGACTGGGTTTGGGTCAAACAGCATCAAGTCAAGACATTAGAGCCCAGATGGAAGGGCCCTTATGTTGTTTTTCTTCCTACCCCTACTGCCCTGAAGGTCGACGGCATTGGACCTTGGGTGCACTGTAACCACATGTGCTGTGCCACTCCGGAGGAACAAAAAAGGCCCAGAGAAAATGGAAGGTGACACCACATTCCTCCAACCCTTTAAAGATGAAGCTCACCCATCGACAGGACCCAGACGAATCAACCTGGACCCTCAGATAGAGGAAGATTCCTTTATATGATCAAAAGACAGGGGGGAATGTTGGGACCTGACCTGAGCCATGACAGGCTCGACGGGCCACACTAGGCCTAGGCCTCAGGTTCTTGTAAGCATGAGTCACAATTCTGGGAAGCCCCACCAAGGTCCCCGATGACACCAAGGTCCCCCCCTGATGACGCCAAGGTTAAGTCAATCACCATGATGACCCAAGGTTGAGTCAATCACCACACGCCAACTACACTATTGCTGAGACAAAAGACCGCCTGTACATAAGCAGCTGTGATTCAGAGCTCAGGGCTCTCGTCAAGACTCCACTGCGCTGGATGAGACTTGAGCCCTAGCTAGAGCTAGCAATAAACCCCTTTATGCTTTTGCATTGCTGCGGACATCTTATTCTCTCAGTTTTGGGGACTTGGACACTGGGCATAACAGAGGGCAGAGAGCCCCTGTCCAAAGCCTGCTCACCTTCCCACCCTACTGTGTGCTTCCCATAGGCCCTCCTCTCTGCAGGGCCGGGGTGGGCCGGATCCTGTTTCCTGCCCCCATTCATCAGCCCTCCCACCCCTGTTTCCCTCACTGAGGATCCACCTCTGCTTTGCTCTCTCACCAGGAGGCCCCTCTCCCTGGCACCCATAACACACTTGGTGTCCTCTCTTCTTAGCTCTGAAAGAGGAGTCATGGGGCGCCAGAGTTACTCCAAAGTGGCCCGTGCACCCTGAGCTGCTTGCTATAGCCAGGGAGGGTTGAGTTTCTTCCTGCTGTCCCCGCCAGACATGTTCATGAAGGGGCAGGTGCTGGGCTATTTCTAATCCAGTCACATTGTGAGGAGGGAGACCACCTCTCAGGTTCAGGCTCACGTAGCCTACAGAAGAGGTCTGGAGAGTATTTTAGAGGATTGTGAACTTCTGCACTTAGGCTTCAGAGGGGCTCCCTTCCTCAGGCACTGCCTCCAGCCTTCTCTCTGCAAATAACTCTTGAGCACCAGTTCTGACCAGACACACTTCTCATACACTGGTTTGGGAACTGTCCCCTTGCAGGCCAGGGGCACCAGCTGAGTGGGCCTGAGGCCTCCCCACCCACCCCGTGACCCAGACCATGGCAGGAATGAAGTGCTCCCTCTGGCAGAGACCCCAGAAGGGCCCAAGGAGCCCTGAGAAAGCACGGTGGTTCTGACTCGAGATGGGACTGGCAGCCTCCTTGGCTTGCCCACTGCGACTTGCAGCATAGACTTGGAATGAAAGTGAAGAAGGGCAGCCAGGATGGAGGTGGGAGTCACCCTGACCCTCCAGGCTTGAGTCGATGCTTGTCCCAGAGTTTTCGAAATGCAAGCCTTGTCCCGGAGTCGTCTTTTCCCCAGTGAAATGGTCCCTATTGCCTGGCCCCAGGGGCCTGGAGGCTGGGGGGCCAGGCCACCCTCCTTGTGCCCCCTCCTGTGACGAGCTCTTGTCCACCCGGTGCTTGCTGCCTTCCGCCCAGCCCTTCCTCTCCCCGCGGAGGCTGCCTCCACACCTGTCTCTGTTACGCACTCACACCCTGGTGACATCGCTTTTCCAATTAAACCCTCAGAGGTGAGAAGCTGGGGTGACGAGAGGAGCCTTGGCCCTATGCCCACAGCCAGGTGTATATGCATCACCCTGCCCCAGAAATCCTCACCGCAAGCCCTCCAAACAACACATCTGCTCCCCGCCAAAGACTCATGTCGGCTCTGGTCTCCTTCCATCTTTTGCTCCTTCCCTTCTTCCTTCCCTCTTCCCCTCTCTCCCTCCCTCCCGCCTCCTCCCTCCTTCCTCCCACCCAGGCAGTTTCTCTTGTCACCAGCACTTCCATGATAATAGGGGTAAGGGCTAACTAACGCCAGGCCCTGCTCTACCATTTTTGCTTGTATCACCTCTTTTCAGCCACATGACAGCCACATGGGCGGGAGCAG
This sequence comes from Capricornis sumatraensis, assembly GCF_032405125.1. NCBI lineage: Eukaryota > Metazoa > Chordata > Mammalia > Artiodactyla > Bovidae > Capricornis > Capricornis sumatraensis. The sequence goes on along the minus strand of NC_091069.1, from coordinate 32,550,896 downwards.
TCATTTCTCTTTTTGCAGATAGGACACCTAATACAGAGAAGCTGGGAATTTGCTCCAAGTCACCCACAGCTAGGCAGTGGGTGAGCAGAATTAGGACCAGCTGTTCTGGCTTCGGAGCTGTGTACTTTTTTTTTTCTTTTTTGGCACCATACACACACACACACAAATCTATATTTTTATATTGGATGGGGGAGTAGAAAAGAAAGTAACCCTTATACTGGGCCCTATTCAGTGGCAGCTTCTTGTTCCATAGGGTTAAAGAAGACTTTGAGGAAATAAAAGTTGTTTGGAAAAATCCAAGTGGAGTTGCTTTGTATGCTGTGATGGGTAGAAGGGATGAAGTGAAGTGTGAAGGCCCCTCGCACCCTCCATCTTGCCTCAGACTATGTCCTGGAACCCTGGGGGCAGAGAAAACACCACTCTCATTCCTGCTTCTTGGGATTGTTGACGGCCACGTGGTGATAGAGAGCGACAAGCAAGAAGAGCGACATGCCCAGCATGTTGGTGAAGATAGCGAACTACACGTCTGTGATCATGCTGATCAGCTGGGTTCAGCTCCCCAGAGCTGTGTTCTTAACCCTGACACCACATTGTGTCATCCACGCGACCTCAGATGGGGAGAGTGTCCATGACTTCTTCCCTGACACTGATGCCACCTGTTAAGTATTTCATGACGCTGCCTCTGTCTGTTCTCCTACCCCACTTTTCCCACTGCTGGCTGGATTGGTCCCCAGGCCCTGGAGCAGAGCACTGGACTCTGAATCACCCCTTGCTGGCTCCAGGCTCCCACTCCTCTGATCATCCTACTCACTGCCACAGAAAGCTTGTCCTGCGGCTCCTTTGACCCAATCGCTGAATGGTCCCCAGCTCCTCGCCTCTGGCCTCTGACCGTTTCCAGTCTTTTCCCTCTCTCCCTCTACCACCTGTACCAGCATTCTGTGAACATAAGGCTTTTCCTGCCTTGAGGCCTTTGCACATGCTGTTCCTTCTGCCTGGAATGACTTTCCTCTCTTCATCCCGGTATCAAGACTCAACCCATCTCAGCATCCCTTTCTTGGGGAAGCCCTTGCTGACTCCCTCTAGCCAGCAGAGCAAGTCACTTCCTGATGCATGTTTGGGAGGCTTGAGACTCTGTGGAAGCAGTCTAGCTCCCCTAAGGCATGCTGAAGAGGTCACATGGCCAGACTGCATGGAGATAGAAATGTCTGAGGATCCCCAGCTCTCCTTGCCCCCAGCTGAGTCTTCCCAGTCAGGAACCAGCTACGTGAGTGAGCGGCTTCAGATGACTTGTAGAAGCCAGGCTTTGAGCTGCCCAAGCTGATGCCAAGTAGAGCAGGGATGTGTTGGCCCTGCCAAACCTTGGCCATACTGCAGATTTGTGAGTGAAATAAATGTTGTTTAAAGCCATCACATTGGACTTCCTTGGAGGTTCAGTGATTAAGACTCTGCACTTCCAATGCAGGGCATGTGGGTTCAATCCCTGGTTAGGGAAGGTCCCCCATGCCATGTGGCCAAAATGTTAAAACCAAATAAATAAAATTGGGTCTCAGCAAAAAACAAAACAAAACAAAACAAAACCATCAAGTTTTGAGGGTAGGTTGTGATCTAGTATTAAATAGCCAGAACAAATATTATTAACACTCCGGTATCTTTTCACTTTTTCTCTATTTCTATTTCTCTGTATTTATAGTCATTCCCTCCATTTCTGTGGACAATTGGTTCCAGAATCCCCTTAGATACCAAAATCCACAGATGTTCACGTTCCACAGTCAGCTTCCCCTATTTGCAGTCCTACTGCCAATGTCTAACCATGATCACGTAGGACAGTCACACATATTTACTTAAAAAAATAGGAGTATAAGTGGACCCGTGCAGCACAAGGGTCAACGGTATATTCATGTTTTATCATGTTTCCTCCCCTCAACATACAGTGGTTATTTTTTATGTCTAAACATTTACTTTATTTTGAGTAACTGCAAAGTACTCCATTGCATAGCTTTACCATAATTTTTATAAGTATACTCTACTGTTTTTATAATTACACCCTAGATGTTTAGTGTATTTCATTGCTACTATGAACAATATTGTGTGAATAGTCTTAGACAGCATTTAAAGGATAACTGTCAGATATTTCCTCAGGAAATTTTGGGTTAAAAGGTAAAGGCTTTGGTGCAGAATCACTCATCTTCCCATGGCTTTTCCTACAAGTCCCCTCTGTCTATATTGCCTTCTTTTTTGGAAGAGGAAAGCATTCCACTGTTGGGAAGCCAGGTTCTTCCTCTGAACCTCACTCTACTTAAGACTTGGATCATTCGGTTTTCCTGACTCTCATCTGCAGCATCAGTTTTCCCTTTTCTACTCTATTATTCCCATCAGCGTGCAACCATGTTCTAGTAACTCTCTGCCATCTTTATCCTAGGCCCTATATTACCCTTCACCACTGCTCCATATTCACCATTAGATTTCTAGAAAGAGTTATTTTTTTTTAAAGCCAGGATCAAAAGTAGAAGTAGTTAAATTCACAAGATTAATGGGGAGACTTAAAAAACATATATCTATTAGTAACTAATGAATTAAGATGATAAGTAATCAGAAAGAATATAGGTATAGAAAGGATATAGAATATTTGAGCAATCATATAATACATATTCTTTTGAAGTTTACATAAAGCATTAATCAAAATGGACCATATGTTCATCCATTAAGCAGCTCCCCAGATTTCAAGGGACTAGAAGCAAAGTATGTTCTTTGACCACAGAGGAATTATCCTAAAATGTAGTTTCAAAACAGATCTAAAAAACCCCCAGTGTTTGAAAGTTAAACAGAGCACTTCTCAATAACCTACAGGTCAATTAAGATATCTCGATGAAAAAAAAATATTTTAAACCAAATGGTAATAAAAATATGATATATCGAAACTTGTGAGATGCAACTGGAGCTATACTTAGAAATTTATAGCCATAAATACACAGGTCAAAAAGAATAAAAGTTGAATATCAATTATCTAAGTAAAAGCATTTATTTATAATATCCAACTCAAGAGAATAGAAAGAGTAGTTAATTAGAAATTAGAAGATAAGAAATTATAATAAAAGTGGAAATTTTAAAAATAAAAAAGTAAATGTAACAGAATATCATCACCATTGAAATTCATTCTTTAAAAATACTAATAAAATTGTAAGCCCCTAATAAAATAAATAAAAAAGAGAGAGGACATATTAATAAATTATCAGTATCAGAGATAAAAGAGGACCATAGAGATTCCATAGATCCTAAGATGATAATAAGATATAATAAAAATTTCAAGCCAAAATATTTTAAAAATTTAAGTGAAATGGACAAATACCTAGAAGTACTAAACTTACACAAAGAGAAATAGACAATTGGAATAGTGTTATTTAAGTAATTGAATCTGTAGTTTAAAACCACTCAACAAACAAGCAACCTTAAAGACCTAGATGGGACCACTAACAAAACAAATGTTTCGGATAACATTTAAGGAAGAGATAAACACCATTGTATACAAACTCTTCTATTAAATTAGAAAAAATGGGAGTCAGTGGAGGGATTTCCAACTTGTTTTAGAAAGACAGCATAATTTTGACACCAAAACCTAACAGGAATCTTACAAGAAAGGAAAATTATAGGTTGAGCTCATAAACATAGATGCAAAAATATTAGATAAAATATTAGTAAACTGAACCCAATGCTACATAATGGTAGCACATCATAATCAAATTGGGTTCATAGAACAGGAATGCATGGTAGGTGCAACACTAAAAATCAACAATGTAATTTACCACATTATCGGAGAAGAGAGGGGTAAATCATATTATCATCTCAGACAATCAGAAGCACCTGCTCCAGGCTTTCAAAGAGGAGCTAGTGATACAATGAAGCAAGGGCGGTGACATCCTTTCTGTGACATCAGTCAAAATGGGAATAGCAAGCGCCCAACCTGGACTTAGAAGTGTCATCTGTGTCCAATGCCTGACTTTGTGGCCTCTTGTTCCCAGTAGTGGTCTGTTTGTCTTTCTCATTGGATCCGACCAGTGGCCATGATTCCAGACACCCCCTTTTTCTCTGCCCATTTTTGGATCCTGGTTGCCCAGCCTTCCCAGTGATTCTAAATGTGATTCAATAGTCTGTGAGTTTACATCCCCTAAAGTTGGTTCTGCTGCACGTAATTAAGAACCCAACTGACAGAGCAGGACAGAAGCTGGGTCAATCTGAACTTTTCCCAGTCTGGCTCTTTTGCTACCATCAGCTGCCTCTTAAAGTTATAAAAATAGTACAGAGAAAAATGAGAATCTCTGATTGAGAGGGCTCATAAGCCTGGCAGTGGCAGGGGTGGGGCAGGAGTGGCTGGAAGAGGAAAGATGGAAAACAGTGAATTTGCTCCAGCTGTGCAAGCTACATATACAGATAAGTGTGGGCTTCTCTGGAGAAGAGATGATCATGTTTCATGCCTTGGAAGGACAACTGACCAAGGAGATCTTCAGGGAACTGGTGATGATGGATAAGCTAAATCTTAATGCAAGAGACTAATTTTCCCAGGAGGTTGGAAGGAGAAAGGGTGTTTTAGGAAGGAATAGCATAGACAAAGAGGTGAGGCCTTGAGAAAATAGTGTTTATGGGAATGTGAATGCTGTGAATGGTCGAAGTGCCAGGAAACAAGACGGAGAGGGAAGAGATGACCCTGGAAAGAAGCCAAGGCCAGGTAATAATACCTTATTTAACTATTAAGGAGCATGAATCTCTCTTGTGACCCCAAACAAAAGGATTGCTGAGTATAAAGCCAGTGTTGCCAACCAGAAATTCTCAAGGGTGTCCTGAAGTCCAAAAGAGCATCTGGGAATAAAGAAATTTCTTGCAAACGACACACTAAGCGAGAACCTTTTTGAAGTCCAGTTTAGTTCCAGCACTCCTGTTCACCCCACTGCTTCCCACAATTTGCTTTTGCTTCTTTACTCCAGGTTAAGGTAGAGACTCCTCCATTGCAGGTTTGAGTGCCATGCTTTCCTCCTTGGCTTGACAGTAGGGCCCTCCAATTTGTAACAGAGGGATTGTAACGACTCCTGACATTTTCTCATCACAGTTTCCAAACGTTGGGGAAAATCAGAGGCAGCACAGACGCACTCCCTGGGTGGTGATATTTACCTCCAAATGAGAAAGAGGCAGATGCCAGCCCAAGCAGGCACACAGGTAACCTCGCCCTCTCGTTAATGATCTCAGCCGGCCGGCCAGGCCAGCCCCACACCGGCGTGCTAAGCCTCCCGCTCACCGTAACTGGAGACCCAAAACCATCCTTAATTAAGTTCTTTCCTGACGGCTGCCAGGTGTGCCCTTCAGCAAGAGAGTGTTAATTCCAGCCTCCGGGGGACAGAGATCCAGACCCCTTTCCAGGCACGTCTACTCTTCAGCTCAGTCCCTACCTGGAAACCCCCTCCCGCGCCCCCACGCCCCCGCCCCTTCCTATGGACGGGGGAGTTGCCTGTTACGTTACAGCTGCCGGGAAGTCCGCTCAACGTCTAGCGCCCACCCGGGCGGGCCCCGCAAGTATATAAAGACCGCGGAGAGCGAGTGGGACAAGACGGCGCGACGGAAGAGAACGAAAGGAAGAAAAGTGACCGAGAGGCCGCTGAACATCCTCGCCCCGGCGCAGCGGGAGCCGCCCGAGGCAGCTTCCCCGTGACAGGTAAGGGTGCAGGGGCGGGGAACTTCAATCTTATCCCCGGATCCCCTGCTCCGGGGGCCTCGGGATGCTGTCGCCCAGCTCCAATCTCAGAGGCATCTTTTGTCTCGGCGCCGTCCTGAATTCTTTGAAAACTTTCTGTGCTGAGCGCGGCGTGGGAAGCCGCTGGCAGCGGAGCGGCGAGAACCGGCCTCTCTGGACGGCCGGAGAGCCGCAGCGACGCTGAAAGTGGTGCCTTTCAGCAGCTGGCGGCCGCGTCTGTCCTGGGCAGAGGAACTCCTGAGGAGTCCTATCCGTATTCTGGGGAGATTCCAGGAGACCCAGTCTTTTGGGACTTCTGATTTGCCGGGTAGGTGTCACTTCTTAAAAGATATCGTATACTCTAGCGTAAATTGATGTTGGAAACGGGGGCAAAAGAGAAGAGGCTAAAAGTGACAACAAACTCCCTGCGTTCAGACTTCTTTGAATTCAGACTTCTGAAACTTTGTTTCCCTGCCCACCTTAGCGCCCCCGACGTGGCTGCGCTTAGAGAATGACACCGTCTGCTCTACATGAGCTGCTGGTGTTAAAAAGAGGTGGCCCGGATGGGAACTGTCCACGGTCCTGAACCACCCCGTCTCTGCTCTCAATAGGACCGCAGAACGGACCTCCAATCCCGCAGACCTTAGAGAGCAGGGCAGCAGCAGCAGCCGTAGGAGGCGATGGAAGCTCAGGCAAGATGCAGGCTCAGGCAAGGTGGGTTCCCAGTGAGGGAGGGAGTCTGCAGAGCATTTGGATCCCCCAAATTCTTCGTGTATAAATGGGGAGCTGGTGGTTCTCACAGAAGTGCTGGAAGAAGCACTTGTTTGTGTTGAGATCTATAGATCATGGCTTATTTAATGATGTAATATTCCTTTGACATTGTTTTAGGACTTGATGGGTGTGTATCATGGTATCAGGACAAAACTCTGCATCTCTGTTCCTCTAATCTTTACAGACTGGCATGGCCAGTGTGCAATATTAGAGGGCCAATTTTAGAGGGGGGTGGGGGACAGAAGGACTGGGAGTGTGGGATTAGCAGAGGCAAACTATTACATATAGGATGGATTAAACGACAAGGTCCTGCTGTATTCAATATCATCTGATAAACCATAATGGAAAAGAATATTAAAAATGAAATTAAATAAAACAAAATATGTTTTCTTTAGCTCATAGAGAATTCACCAACACATATGAATTCCTAATTAGTGTAATTCTATTATAAAGTTAATGTCAAGATTAGCAAATTACAAGTTTATATTCATTTTTCCAAGCTTTCAATTATTCTACACTCCTTACAAAAAGCACATTTGACATCTACCTATTATTTTATTGCTTTAAAAACAGGCAATGTAATATTTGTTTATTGTAGAAAAATACAAAATATACATGAGCAGAAAGAAGATAAGTTGCTTTCAGGAAGCTACCTAGTTTTTTAGCAGGAGATTGCAGCTCTGAGAGGTGGTGAGTGAGGATGTTATCATGTTGTATTATATAGCCCATGGGGCAAGAGAGGAAACACTGTCTGAGACTTTTCAGGAAGGTCTGATATCATGAGGTAGGTTTTTAGAAAATGGAAGTCATCTCAGACTGGCCAACTTTGAGAAGAATTGAAATATAGCTGAGGGGATTGTCAGATCTGTATGACTTTATTTTCTTCTCTACTAAGATGCTATTTTACACTTGTCCATAGTATATAAGGCCTTCCTAGGTGGCACTAGTGGTTAAAAAAAAAACAAAACCCAATTGCCAATGCAGGAGATGCAGGAGACTTGGGTTGGATCCCTGGATTGGGAAGATTCCCTGGAGGAGGGCATGGCAACCCACTGTAGTTATTTTTTCCTGGAGAATTCTATAGACAGAGGAGCCTGAGGGGCTACAGTCCATGAGTTTGCAAAAGAGTTGGACACAACTTAGTGACTAAACAATAACAACAACATAGTAACATAAAACTACCACTTTTCTGCTTCTCTTTTAAACTTGGCCATTTTTTTCTGACTAAAATGTGCTGTGTGGTCTCAGAGATTTAACATAAATTACCTTGTCCATCAAATTCAGGCTTTGTACTTGAACTGGAGCACCAAAAGTCTACAACAGGAGCATCCTGTCCTCAGTCACAACTGGACACCAGGTTGACCAATGTTCTCCTAGTTACCCTGTGATGCAGATAGGCCAGCTCACTGGCTACCAGCACCATCTAATGGCTGCTCTGAAAACACTCGGGCTGTGCTTGGCAACCATTCAAAAGGGAGCCCTTTCAGCTCAGCTTTTGGGAAAAGGAGTGGGGTGGGACAGAGAGAAGGAAGTGGCTTCCTGAAGCAGACAATGAGAGGCAGGGGAAATTTCACTTCCAAAGCTGTGTCTATAAAAAAGATTTGGCCCATGCCTTCACAGATAGGAGATTCCTTTGGGCAAATATTTTTAAATCAGAAGAGACCATTAGTCATCTACACCTTAATATAAATTTCTTTTCTTATCTAATTAGATTTCTTCCATAATGGCTGGGTTGAAAAGATCTAAAATCTAGAATGACTATGGAGTGCATGGTAACAGAGCTTAGGGTCATTTTGGAGGGGAGACCTCTGTGAGGGGTGGCAGGGCAGTATGAAAGCCAGAGGGATGGGGAAAATGTTGGGCACAGTGGGCAAAAGGCAGCATTGACTCTCCCTTTTACTGCATCTGGATCTCTTTAATTAAGCATCTGCCCAGTGGTGCTTCCTGATTTCTTTGAGAAAGTGTCTTTGGCAGGAGTTCATGATGTGATGTAGTTCCCTTCTGCTCTGTGTGATCATATCCTTCCTTTCCACACCAACAGCATCTTCAGGTCCAGCTATTTCAGACTACATTTGAGGGACTCAGAGAACAAGAGGAAGTCTGATGTATATTGCACTCAGGAGATGAACTTGTTTCAAATGGGGATCTACTTTAAAAATAAATCTCCAAAGTCACAGGGGTCTGGGAAATAGTGATTCCCTGAGTGACTTATGTACAGGACATCAAACTGGGTTGGCTGAGGTTTTGGCTTGGTTGGATAGAGGTTTCATTTGCCATTATGCAAACCTACTATTCATAGGAATTGGAGTTTCTGAGGAATGATAGAATCCTGGTGGAGAGGAGTAGACCACCTCGAGCAGGAGTTTCACAGTCCTTTGTCTTTCCCAAGTTACTCCTTGAATCTGGAGTGTTAGAACTTTAGTTTCCTGAAGATGGGGAAATAGAAAAGCTCAGTGATGGAAACAAGAGAACTTGGCCATACCTCATTGTGAAAAACCCGTCATTTGTCTCACTCTGTCTCAGTTTCCTCATCTCTCAAATAAGGGGCCACACCAAACAACCCCTAAAATAGCTTCCAGCCCTAACATCCTTTGGGGTCTGATTTTTTAATAGGAGATAAAGGGAAAATTGTGCAGTTTACCCAGGTCCCACTGCCCTCTTCTCTATTACAACTCACACGACCACCCTGCACACCAACCTGCTCCTTGAGCTGCTCTTGTCCTCAAAAAGCCTTGAGCTCCACAAATGAGAGTATTGTTAATGTTGGCTCATGGTCCTTCCTGATGAGTGGCCAACATTGTTCTGCTCCTTGCAGGGGTCCCACTCATCTTGTTTGCCTCTGCAGAGCCTCAGCCTGCCTGGAAGATGCCGAGATTGTGCAGCAGTCGTTCGGGCGCCCTGCTGCTGGCCTTGCTGCTTCAGGCCTCCATGGAAGTGCGTGGTTGGTGCCTGGAGAGCAGCCAGTGTCAGGACCTCACCACGGAAAGTAACCTGCTGGTACGTGGGCTGTGGCCGCCATCTTGATTTGGGTATCAAATGGTACTGGGGTGGGGACAGCACAAAGAAAAGAGCATGCAAAAGGGGAGATTCATTTCCAGAGATATGGCTAACTCAGTCAAGGGCAGGAATAGACCTCTAGGGCGAAGTAAGAATTGGCCCAAGGAAGGGAGGAAGCAGCTTCAGGGAGATGGGTCTGGTCCATAATGTCTTCTTGATTTTCTTTACTTCCTGCCCTGTCTTCTTGTACAGAGAGCCACTCCTTTTAAACTATTTAGAGATAGTGCTATTAAAGTAAACAATACTAATGATAGTAATAACCATAATTGCTCCCTCGACTGACCCTACCTATTCTTTCAATCTTTTAGCCTTCAAATTATTCCATTTTAGATAACCTCATATCGCTTTCCATTTCCATTCTTTTTCTTTCCTTATATCTGCTACCAGTTACAAAGTCAGGAAGATAATACCACAAACCAGCTCTAGAAGGAAAAACTCAGGTGCCATTTTCCACTAACTGGTGCCAAATGCCTCCTGCTTCTCGAGGACTGACCTTCTGCAGCCTTTCCATAGCATCTCAAAGCCCTTTGTGCCAGGCTGGAACTCCCTGTAGGTCACCATAGCTTGCGTGTGTATTTGTTATTATTTATTTGTATTGGGAAGTATAAATGAGGAACAATACCAGCTCAAGGCTACAAGAAACACTTCTGGTGGCCATGACTGAGTTCCAACCTACTGCCTGTACCTGCCTGGCGAGGGTGGAATGCACATCACTACATTCTGTGTGTTTTGTCAGCAGAGAAACTGAGTTAAGGTGGAGAAAGACTTTCTCAAAAACAGAGCAGGTTGCACATAGAATGTAAAATAGAAGTAAAGAGCCCAGGAATCCCATGAGCTCTGTTTCCCAGAGACCCAAGACACTCTTCTTTAGAGACACCCACTGCACAGTCTTTCCTGTTGAGAGCTCACCAGGGAAGAAGCACTGGCAGTGGTCAGAGTCTGTGGGTTCTAGTCCCAGTCCCAGTTCTGTCAATGGGCTGTGGAACCTTACCAAGCTCCCTTCTCCTCTCTGAGAAATTGTGTATCATTATATGTCCAGGGGAGAGAAGTATGAGATAATTTGTTTCTCACTGTTACTATTCTGCAGTGTTATAATCCTAAATTCCTGGAGTATGAGGTTCCCAACTCAACAGAGTGAGTGGGATCCTTCTTTTTCCTCCTTTGTTGTCCCGAGTATCTGAAAACTCAAGGCTACAGCCTCAAGGTCGTTTTCCTAAGCAAATGTGTGCCACAGTTGTCTAGTCACAGAAAGTAGACAGGGCTCCACATACAGGACTCCATGACCCCTGCGATGGAAATAATCCTGACTTCCTATCCTTCCATCCAGTTAGAAAGGCACAGGGAAGTGAGTCACCCCCTCCCTAAGCTCACTGATTGAGGAAAAGACAGGATCAGCTCGGAAGACCTGAAAGAACCAGAGAAAGTGCCAGATGGGTGTGGGCAAGTTTGGAGGGAGATGGCTAGGGGAGGGCATGAGGTATGTTTGCAGACCACTGGGGTACGGCTGACACATTATTGAAACTACAGACCCTGGAAGCCAGACTTCTCCCAAATTTCACCCAGTGCCCTTCCCAGACTCAAACTGAACCATATTTATTTCCTCACTATTCATTAAGTGCCGACAACTCCCACCCACCTGCCATTTATTGACGAATTCCTATATATCTGGCTTATAAAGTTTAGGACGTTTACCCTACCCACAAAGTGAAGTTGCTCAGTCGTGTCAGACTCTTTGCGACCCCATGAACTGTAGCCTACCAGGCTCCTCCGTCCATGGGATTTTCCAGGTAAGAGTACTGGAGTGGGCTGCCATTTCCTTCTCCAGGGGATCTGCCCGACCCAGGGGTCGGGCCCGGGTCTCCAGCGTTGTAGGCAGACGCTTTACCGTCTGAGCCATGTCACTCCAAAGCAGAGATGGGGACTTCCCTGGTGGTCCAGTGGTTAAGAATCCGCCTGCCAATGCAGGGAAGAGGGGCTCCATCCCTGGTCTGGGAACATCCCACATGCAGACAAGCGACTAAGCCCATGAGCCTACGACTACTGAATAGACTACCCACAAAGCTACAACGCAAGTACACCAGCAAGTGGGACGGGGATTTTGTTGTAGCTGCCGGGCAGGGGCACCAGGAGCCCAGGGGACAAAAAAGGCGCTGTCCGAGCTGAGTCTCAGACGTCTGAGGAAGCTCAGAGGTGGGAGTGCTAGATATGCTCTGCAGTTAGCCCAGTGGGCCCAAGCTCCCAAGCGCCTAGTGGGCGACCCCGCACGTGCGGAGGGAGTGGAGGGCCCAGGCGGCTGGCGTGAGGGGCGGGGGAACGCCGCGGCCTGGAATGGCCGGGGCCTGACGCGCTCGCCGCTCTCCCGCAGGCGTGCATCCGGGCTTGCAAGCCCGACCTCTCGGCCGAGACGCCGGTGTTCCCTGGCAACGGCGATGAGCAGCCGCTGACTGAGAACCCCCGGAAGTACGTCATGGGCCATTTCCGCTGGGAACGCTTCGGCCGTCGCAATGGGAGCAGCAGCTTCGGAGCTGGGGGCGCGGCCCAGAAGCGCGAGGAGGAAGTGGCGGTGGGCGAAGGCCCCGGGCCCCGCGGCGATGGCGCCGAGACGGGTCCGCGAGAGGACAAGCGTTCTTACTCCATGGAACACTTCCGCTGGGGCAAGCCGGTGGGCAAGAAGCGGCGCCCGGTGAAGGTGTACCCCAACGGCGCCGAGGACGAGTCGGCCCAGGCCTTTCCCCTCGAATTCAAGAGGGAGCTGACCGGGGAGAGGCTCGAGCAGGCGCGCGGCCCCGAGGCCCAGGCTGAGAGCGCGGCCGCCCGGGCTGAGCTGGAGTATGGCCTGGTGGCGGAGGCTGAGGCGGCCGAGAAGAAGGACTCGGGGCCCTATAAGATGGAACACTTCCGCTGGGGCAGCCCGCCCAAGGACAAGCGCTACGGCGGGTTCATGACCTCGGAGAAGAGCCAAACGCCCCTTGTCACGCTGTTCAAAAACGCCATCATCAAGAACGCCCACAAGAAGGGCCAGTGAGGGCGCAGCGGGCAGGGGCCTCTCTCCGCGGAAAGTTGACCCCGAAGGCCTCTCTTCTGTCCTCCTGTCGCCTCGCAGCCCGGGTGAGGACTTGCCCAGGCAGTGATGGCGCCAGGTATCCCGACTCTTAAAGCTGTCTGTAGTTAAGAAATAAAACCTTGCAAGTTTCACGAATATTGACTGGGTGAATTAAAAACGCATTTCCATCAAGTAAAGGGCAGCACATATTGGAGGGGCGATAGTGGTTTCCATGTGACTACGTGTTAGTATGTTTAACAGGATATACTGAGAATCAAAGGAAAGTGTACTTCCTTCCCGCCCCTAGCAAATGGGTCTACTAGGGTCAAATAAGGTGATGGCTCAGTGTGCTGCGTTTCCCACTCTCCATCGAGTGCGGAAAGACTGATCAGCCAGCTGATGATTCCTCCAAAAGACAGGATTCCTCCTATTACCCTGGTTCCCCCCTAAGTCCAAGAGCCAGTGGGACACAGATGAGGCCCCAGTGGAACTAGGAGGTCTCTGGGCTCCCAGGTGGGACGCTGTGGTTAATGCCTATGTGGATCTAGCAGTCTGTGAGAACTTGGGCAAGTCTCTGAACGTCTCCAAAGTTTAGTTCTCTCATTCCTTCCTATTATGAGTGCTATGTGATGGTTAATGAGAAACTGGAGAGGTCATCATCACTGAGAGGCCAAGTGTGAGACCTGAGGGTTGGTATGGTTCAGATTTGACTGCTCTCCCAGGCTACCCTTAGATACTCTCAAACACAGGGCCTCACCCACATAGACATATACCCATGGAGACACATCTGTAGAAATACAGTACGCACAGATGCTTCTTCCAGCCTCTGGGGCTCAAGATTGAAGTCTGTCTTGACCTGCTCTTGTCATGCCCAAGTTCTCTCCTCCCCCGGTTACCCAGCATCAGCCTTCTCTTCATGCTCAGTGCTCTCGCTCAGGCCTCAACTAGCCTAATAGCTTCCTAACCAACTGGTATCCTGGCCTCCAGTTGCTTTTTCCGCAATCCATTGTACAAATTCTTCATATTAATGTATATATACGAAATCTTGCTTTTGCCACGTTAGTTGGCTCAAGATACAATCACCCCACCCCAACTCTGCCATCAGTTCCAAACAACTGGGCATGACACATACAAGGGCCCTTCTCTGTCAGTTTCACTCTCCTTGCCAAACTCCACTTCCCTGGTTTTATCACTTCTTCCATCCTCCTCCATCCTCTGCCTGGAATTCTCCACCATTCCCCTCTATTTTGAATGTTACACTGTTTTCAACGTGAATCCAGGCTCAAGTCCACTTCTGCTGGGAAAGATGGGATGTTCTGTAGCCAAGGCTGCTCATTTTCAGGGTTTCTGCAGTCAGCTCCTCTGCACTGAAGAGCGAGCGTGCTGTCCAGCTCGGATGACAAGTTTCTTACTGCACACACATATTGTGCTCTTTTCTTTCAAGGAAACTAAGCTCCAAAAGGGCAGAGGCCAGGGGTTGTGTTTCTTATGTCCGCAAGATGTTTTCACAAAGTTGGGGCCACTGGTTTGTAGTCACACGTTCACAGAGTGCACACACACAGATGCATGTCGCCATGTCAACTGCATCAGTGGGTGATACAGATCAAAACCGGCTGGGGAATATTTCTGTATGGCACTTTCATATTTATATTTTGATATGGACGTTCACAATTAAAACTGGAATACACCTGGGAAGTCCTGATATAAAGGGAACAAGAAAGCCAGACTCAAGATAAAGTCTCCCTCAATATGGGTTCTATGAAATGGGGTTGTATCCTAGTCGCTGTAATAAAGCAATGTCCCAGGCCTTCCCATCTGAGGATGCTCCCACACTGGGAATCCTGGGCCTCCTGTTTACATCTTTGTAGCATCCTTTCACTTACTCCCCTTCCGTTCAAAGGCAAGTAAAGTAATGGTAGGTGGGGGTGGCTAAATGTCAGTGGTTAATGCTGGTGGTATTTTCAGATCCTGTTTGCATCTCAAAACACCATTTACTTTAAAGAAATCAAATACACAACTGTGCGGTGAGAACATTAACATTTATTTGAAAAGGGCACTGGGAATTCACAACTAATAGTCCTAAAGCATAATCTTGCTAAGAGTCCTTCTTCCTACATATCGAATGTCACCCCCCAATCCTTCTTCCCCTTCCTTCAAATTTGATTCAATGAGTTCAAAATACAGAAAACTTCCACAGGCACTAATTCTGCACTCACATATAAATACATCAGCAATTATATACAAACATTGTCAACTATGAACTACATTATACACACATGCACACACATGGGCACACACACACTCAACCAGGTCATGAAGGTCTTAAGTGGACACAGACATGTTGTAATGTATGAGTAACGCTGCAGCATCTGTGGATTTACAGCTCTGCACTCCATAGGCCAGAATCAACAGCTGTGGAGGAAGAGCTCAAAAGGGGATGGTGATGGGCTGGGGCCCCAAGGTCCCCTGAAGGAGAAAAGACTTGGTCAACCTGGTTGGTGATAAAAGACAGAATGGAAAACAGACCACAGAGCCCTCTCACAGGTCTGTGTCCCCTCCCCGCTCCCCCAGCTGGCCGCACCACCACCATTCTTCTGCAGACCAGTCCTAGGCCAGATTTGGGATAAAGGGCATTTTAACTAGAAGATTTCTAGGGTCATGAGATGAAGAAGTAACATGCTGCCCTAAGCCTTCTCCCCAGACATAAGGCAGATATCTTGTTTCACCACAAGCTGCCTTCCAGGGTCTGTGGGTCCAGAGAATTGGGTGTGGCCTGCCTTGAGGAGCCTCCCTCCCTTTCTACCGTCAAACTTAACATTCAGCCTAACAGCTCAGGTCTAGTTTTTTCCCATAAGCCCCAACTGGCCAGCTGCCATTTCATGGTCATGAAAAGGAATTGGGAGAAATAGCCTTACTTCTCAATGAGACGGTTTCTACCCAGGGACAATGGAATAGTATTTGGAAAGGTTTCCTGACCCAGGGGCCCCAAGTGAAGCCAAGAGGTCTGGCCTTTTAGGCATCAAAGCAACTGCAAGGCTGTTCTGATCCTTAAGCCAGTTGAAACATACCCTTTGGGACTGAGAACACCAGGGCAAAGGGCAGCGCCTTCATGACCCCTGCACTTCAGGCACTGTAGATGGTCCCAGCCCTGCCTTTTAACTGCTCATTCGTCTGTACTGATGCTTGAGGTGGAGGGTTGGACAGAGGAGAATGTCTGAGGACTTTTCTATTTCTTCTTCTGATCCACCCAGGCTCCTTCTCTGGGGAGGAGGTGTTCAGAAGTCAAGAAATCACTTATTTCTACTTTTCAGAAAGAGGAAAATGGGAACAGGCACAGGCCATGGTGGATCCCTTTGCAAGGAAAACCAGAAGGAGCCTCCAGGGTCATAATGGGGCTCTCCTCTCAGCTGCTTCTGACATACTCATGTGACTCAGCCAAGTTCAGTGAACTTCCAAATCCCCAGTACATCCGTGCTACTGGGTTCTGCCAGTATTCGAGCCAATGGGCCCTACTCCTTGCCCATGAAGTCTTTAGTGGTTTGGGGGAGCAACTGGTTTGGATGGCTTTGTTAACTCAAAATCATAACACAGAAGGGTAGCAAAAGGGGCTGATCACTTGACACAGTGTCACTAGATTCTGTAGGGTTTGGAAGGCAGGAAGAGTAATGTTAGGCTGAAGGCCTGGGTACCCACCATCCTCTGCTTGGCTTCTCTCCCAGGACTTGGGAGGGCCAGGGGAGGGTGAAGGAGACTGCTTAATTTATCATTGAACTGTTTGAATTAATGTTCATCTCTTCTGATTCCACGGAATCTTTGTCCAGAAGCCAGATTCTACAGCATGTCAGCAGGCAAGACAGTATTTCACTGAGTGTGACTTTAAATTGAAACTGAGAAGAGGGCTACTCAAGATGCAGTCAGGTCTCCAAAAGCAGCACATCTCTGCTAGGCAGCGATGGCATAAAGAGAAAGCTGTTTCAGACAGAGGAAACAGCAGTGGAGTGTATGAAGACGGACATCCTACACCTTTTCCTTCCTCTACACCTTTCCACCCTCCACTCTATTCCCAGGGTGGGGATGAGGGAGAGACAGCAGATGGACCTGGAGGTCTCTGGTTCTGGGGCTGGCACTAGAAGGAGGCTCTAGGGAATGACTCCCAAGTCCCAGAGCCAGGACCCCCAGGCAGGGCTCAGAGTACAGATGAAACAGGGTGGACCCCACAGTCAGAGAAGCATGAAAGAGAAACAGGGCCTCATGTCAAAGCCGAGCAGTGGAAGAGCCAGTGAAGATATGATTGTGGTTCAAGATTTAGATTTTCTCCAACAAGACATCTTCCAAAGGTTACTTGTCTTCAAGTTTGTTTCTAGTTATTTTAATCTTGGTTTCTTAATAAAGAGATATTAAAGTAAAGAGAGATCTCAGTCCATGCTTGTAAAGTTGGGTTGAACATTAGCCAAAAGCCATAGCGCAGAGCTAAAGGCCATGGTGGGAGCAGGGGCCACCAGCCCCCCTTGGCCCCAGAGTCGTGTAGACCCTCTGGAAATTGCAGGCTTGCAGCACAGAGGCAGCAATCAAGGCAGGAAACTACAGGAATGAGGGTCAGACAGCCCCCCTATCCAACAAGTTTACTGCACATGCAGTAAGAAAGTACCTAGGTTCAGAGTCTCCTGGTTTGGGCAAATACACCTCTCTGTTCTGATAACCAGGCTCTCACAGTGCACCTGTGCTGGGCCATGCACAGGGGTGTGATCCGAGGGGGTCTCAAGAAGACTGCCCTCTCCTTAGCAGAAATGGCTTGCTTCTGACCTCACCTCATGCTGTCTAAAGCTGTACCCTCAAAAGGGGTTCCTTTGGGTCAAGAAATCTACTCACTCTCCTCTTTTCAAAAGCAGTTTCTCCAGGGAGGAATCATTTGACCATTCTCCCCTTCCTGTGAGTCATATCAGCTCAAAAGTTATAGGAGGTTAGACTGGAAAAGAAGCAAAGGGCTCCCCTGGGCCAGAGGGTGCTTCCCCAGGAAGAGGCCCAGGGGAGGTTCTGCCAGAGATGGCTCACATTGGGATCTTCAGGAAGAAAGGCATCAAAGAAAGAGAATCAACTCGGGAGAACATCCCTCTGGACAAAGAAGGGGAGACGCTACAGAGGGGGACAGACGTGCCCACTTCTGCCTGCTGCTCCCCTACAGGAGGCCAGCAGTTGGGGAGCAGGAGCCCCCTCTATCAGCGGCTTCATCCTCTGCTGTCCCCCACTCCCGCCATGGGGTGTCTACCCCAGCTCCTGTTATAAGGGCTCAATATTAACCAACATTATAAAGAACCAAGGAGAGGCGCAGGGTGAGCCAGGGAGTGGAAGAGACATCAAAGATTTGGAGGCCTTTGGTCCCTCAAATGGGGAGGAGGCGGGGAGGGAGATCAGCGCCCCGTTTTCCAGCTCCCACACACCACTGCTTTGCAGGAGGAGCCGGCCTTGCTTCCTCCTTATGTCTTCAGCTTCCTGTGTCTCCATCTAGTTCCCTCCTGGGGGAATGGGAACTATGCCACTCCCTGCCAAGGACCACCCCCCCCCCCCCCACCGCAACCCCCGCGTGAAAGCCATCACTCACTACATTAAGCACATCTTCCTGGGACCTCAGCCTCTCTCTGGAGAACCTCCCCTCCACCTCTGCCCCCTCACTTTTGGCCCCGGGCTGACACAGAGGAGACAAAGGGCACAGGTGGTATGCTTATTGGCCCCAGAGGGGCAGGTGGCCGGATCTCCCTCAGGGAAGACAAGGAGGAAGCAGGGAAGGGAGGGGCCCATAGGAGGTGAGGGGGCCCGGGGCTCCACCTTGCTTCACTGGGGAGGTGCTGCTGTCCAAGGTGCTTATTCTCTGAGATCCCAGTTAAGATTTCCATATCATAGGGATGGGCTTGAAGGCGAGCTCCTCCCTCAGACGCTGCCCCTTGGAGAAGCTGTGTCTTGAATTCAGTATACACAGAGATCAGGAAACTTCATCTCATAGACAGGGATCGAGTGGTTCTGAGGCTGGCCATAGGCTGCAGTGATGGTTCCTGATGGGCTTGGAGGGGGCCTGGGGCAGAAACACAAGGAAGAGAAAGACATGAGGGTCCAAGGGTCCCACCTTGTGCAACAGGGCAGCTGATTGATTTCTCTTTGACTAGGGACCAGAGATTTTGTCACTCCGTGGGTTCCAAGGTTTCAAGCTGTTCTAGAATCTTCAGCTTGAA
Organism: Capricornis sumatraensis; assembly: GCF_032405125.1. NCBI lineage: Eukaryota > Metazoa > Chordata > Mammalia > Artiodactyla > Bovidae > Capricornis > Capricornis sumatraensis. The sequence goes on along the minus strand of NC_091069.1, from coordinate 32,532,085 downwards.
GCTTCATAGCTGGTTCTATAGTGACTGTTGCTTTAGAAAGTAAAAGTACTAGCTTGGGACACTAAGGCCCCTGGCTCTTTTCCAGGGTTCACTGAGCTGTTTCTTTCTCCCTTCAGTCTCTGTTTCCTTACCTGGTGAGAGCTGGTGGCCGAGCCCTGGAGACAGAGGCTGGGGGCAGGGAGGGCTAAAGACAGGTGTGAAAGGAGGACTTGTGGGGAGGGGTACCTACAAGAGGGCCACAGAGGTGGGGATCCCCTGCCCAGGGCTGCCACTTACCGGATAGTGATTTCAAAGATCTGATTGAGTTTGCTCTGCAGCAGTGATGCCTAGAGACAAACAGAGAAGAAAGTGAACTGGGGGCTCCCCACACCTTGACTCCCAAGCCTACTGGTCCAGCATGCACTGGAGGTACAGAGCAGCTGCAATCTTAGGAAAGAAACTGCTGTGAGCTTGTTTCCAGTGCTTATCAGTGGACCCTAACAGTGAGTTCAGATCAGACAGAGGGGCCCAGCAAAGGCCTGCCGGGGACAGCACAGAGGCCAGGCAACCCCAGAAAGGACTTCAGCAGCAGTTCTGGAAGGGCCCTTAGCTCCTCCAGGTGAGGCAACAGGGCCTGTTGGGCAGAGTCTGGAGGTTTGCAGCTGGTTCCAGCTCTTTCCTTAACTCCCAAGGAGCAGCTGTGCAAAGCTGGTATATTAGGGAAGACACTCTCTCTGGTCCCCTCTGGCTCCAAATAAGCCCATGGACACAAAGAGTGAGACTGCACTCAACTCTGAGCTCACAAGATAGGCACCTCTCAAGATAGGACAAGAACTTAGTATAATATAGAACCAGAAAAATCTGTATTATACTTACTTATATTTTTATATACCATAATGCATATTACTATAATTATTAAAACATATGAGAGGTTTGAATATATGTATATATATATTAGAAAGTTACATGTATTTTTATGGGGAAGAAAATGTACAATAAAGTATGTTATCTGTAGACTTCAGATATTTACAATTATGTTTCATTGTTACTAAGATGGACCCTGGGTCTAACAAATCCTGGTCTATCATTTTCAAGAAATGTTTGCACTTCTTCCTTACCCAGAGACATCAGACTGTCTTTCTACTTATCTGGTGCCCTCTCATTTAAATTTCTTTTCCAAGGCCAGGCTGTTCCATTCTACTCATCAGTGTCCCCCAGTTGGAAGTGACCCAGTGGCTAATGCTGGCCATCTTTCCTGTGCCACAGCCCCTCCTGTCATCTCTCCATAATGTGACAGTCCTAATGGCAACCTCACAGAATTATGAGAAGGAGATAAGCTGATAAATGGAAGATGCTCTGGTGAAGAGTGAGCGCTATTTATGTTCTTCCTCTGACGATTATTATAATTATAATCTGTTCAGTACAAGAGGCGCTGAGGTCAGGATTTCTCCCTTATATGAAAACTGTGACATCTGAAGGGGTGTATGACTAATAGGCTTTTGGTTCATGGGGAATCAATGAAGTGTTGGGCTCTAAGCCCTAGTGTCTGGTGACAATGGTACCAAGATCCCCTAGAAACTCAGTCCTGCCCTGGACACACATCCTGTGTCCAGTTGGCCCTGGGATGGGCCCCATTCCACCTCACTTACCCGGGCCCCGCAGTGCGCTGCAATCTCCTCAAAGGGCGCCTTCTGGAACTTCTCCACCACCTGTCGCCGCCGTTCCCGCTCCTGCTCCTCAACGGCCACGCTGTCCACTGTGGTGGAGAGCTGGGTCAGCACGCGGGTCCTGCCCGCTGTTGAGGCCCCAGATGGCCACCAGCTTTCCCCTCTGCCAACGAGGGGCAGGGTGGCATGGAGGGCGTGGTGCCTCCATGCCTCCATCACTTGGCCCCGGGAGGGCTGGACCCTTTCCTGATTCTGCCTGAGGGCTCAGCCCCCTTCCCTAAGAGTCCAAAAACTAGTTAAGTAGACCCTTAATCGGGGCTAAAGCTCCATGTAGCTGCGCTTGCTACTGGGACTTTCTCTCTCTCTTTTTTCTTGGTTTGTCCTATCAGAATTTTATTTTTCAAAATGATGATTCACTTCCCCACTCACATAAATGTATTGTATATTCCCACTCCTTTGAGACTTTAAATAAAATGTTTCTATCTTAATCAAGAGTTAACTGACATATAACATGGTATAATTTTAAAGCACCAGATATTATGATTTGATACAGATATGTATTGTGAAATTATTACTACAATAACATTAACTAATATATCTGCCACTGGGACTCTTAAACTAAGCTTCTGGAGCAGGAAGTACTATGGGGGTAACATGAAAAGGGACATCAACAATGGAAAAGCCAGTGAAAAACCCCTGGGGCAGAGAAGTCTGAGGCCATTTAGTTTAAGGCTTCTACATATTCCTCGTGGCCCCCAAAATGAAAAAAAAAAAAAAGAGAGAGAGAGAAAGGTATGAAATGTGTTCATCATGCCCAGCTTAAAAAGACAGAGCAGTGAAACATTCAGAAAGAGCACCATGAATGACGACAAAAGTAAACATTTGTTATCAGCAGAAAAATTCTCTAATTCAGGATACTTCACAATCCAATAATTCAGATGAGGTAATAATACTGCATTTTAAAATCCACTGCCATTATTAAATATTAATAGGATTTGGTCTTAATAGCTTTCATTGATCAACTTGCTCTTTTGTATCATATGCCACTAAAAAAACTGTCAAAGTATTTATACAAATGAAAATTCTTTTTCACCTGTCTGATTGACCATAACCCTCAACCAGCTACTTTTAATGGCAACCATCAGTAGAAAAAGGGTTCCTGGCATAGGACACTGACCCCTGTTAAGAGAGGGGGACTATTAATTGCAGCTTCAGTAGTTGTGAAGAATTTAGAGGAAACTGCCAGCCTCTTCCCTGACATCTGTGTGAACCACGCTTGGGAGGGCAGCAGACAAGTCGCAAGCACACCCACACACACCCCAGGACCCAGCCCCACTTGCCTCTCCCTGGGGGCCTCCCACTCACCAATGGCCTTCTTCAGTGTCTCGTAGGTGATCTCCTCGGCAGGCACTCGCTGGGGGAAAAGGGACAGAAGTGCACAGAACGCTCAGGAAGGTGGAGGGGGGAGGGAGGAGGCGGCAGCCTCGGCTTCCTCAGTTACCTGGTAGCCCCTTCACTTCTCAGAAGACTGTCCCAATGGGCAGAAACTCCCTCAGGATACCTGCATTCTTACCAGGGTCTCTGGAAGCTCTGTGCCTCTGAGCAGGCACAGACCCCCCAACTGAAGGGGAGCAGTGAATGATGGAGGCTAGTTCCTCAAGAGCCACAAGTCTCACCTGAAAGAACTCACCTTCCCTTCCCTCTCCCCTCCCTCCTCCCAGAGCATCCACTTAAGTCCCCTGGGAAGAAAACACTGTAATTCAAACAAGCCTTCAGAAAAACGTCACAGAAACTATTTGAAACAAGAGAAGGCGGTTAGCAAACATAATCTCATATGAAAATTTCAAAAACTGACTAACATTTTTGTTCCCTTGTGGCTCAGCTGGTAAAGAATCATCTGCAATGCAGGAGACCTGGGTTCAATCCCTGGATTGGGAAGATGCCCTGGAGAAGGGAAAGGCTACCCACTCCAGTATTCTGGCCTGGAGAATTCTATGGACTGTATAGTCCATGGGGTTGCAAAGTCGGACACGACTGAGTGACTTTCACAACAACACGTGTAGGATTCTCGGCGAGTCACTCAATTGCAACTACAAAGTATGCTACCATAGAGAGCAATCGTTTTACTCTGAAGACTCATTCACTGAAGGTTTATTCTTTGTATGTACATTCATCCATCCATTCACCCATCCATCCACTGTCAGTGCTGACCAACATCAGGTGGCAACAGGGATCCATGCGGTAGTGAGAGGGTAAAGGAAGACAGATCACAGGGTAAGGGCAGGTAGAGGGAAGCTGATGGAGGAGGTGGCCACAAGCTGGGCAAGGAAGGAAGGGAGATTCATGAACGTGGAGGTGGAGAGGAAGGGTGATTGCAACATGGGATTCCATACTAGCAAAGACATGGAGATGAGTGAGATAGCATGGGGAAGACTGAATACCAGCCAGACGGGAGGGGAGACGCCCAGGCACTCCTGACTCCAAACGGCTCTGAATGCCAGGCACTGGGTTGGGAATTTGACCAAACCAGCATTTGTTGATTGCCTGCTATGAGCCTGGTATTTGAGGGTTACAGGAAGTCACTGAGGGACGCTGGAGGCGTGGGGAAGGGGCATGGTGGGCTGGCTTGTAGACCTGGCTTGTGGCCCACCTCCTCCATCAGCTTCTCTCTACCTGTCCTTACCCAGTGATCTGTCTTCCTTTACTCTCTCTCTACCGCATGGTTCCCTATCACCTCACCTGTGAATATCTGATGTTGGTCAGTACTGACAGCGGATAGACGGGGGGATGGGTGGACAAAGAATAAACCTTCAGAGTGAATGAGTCTTCACAGTAAAAGTGGAAAAGGAAGTGAAAAGCATGGCAGAGGATGGAGGCCCCCACACTCCTGCTCTAGCTACTCAGCCATCACTGGGCTGAGCTGACTCTCAAAGAGGGGGAGGAGCCCATGTTAGTGACAGGGAGGCCAGCAGGGAGCAGGTGGCTATGTACCCAGGGGAGCGTTTCTCTTCCTTCTGCTGATTTACTTTATTTATCTATTTCTAAGGGTCTCTTGACTCTTAGGAAGGAAGAATTATAACTACGGAGGGGACAGCAGCCAACTACACTGTGGTCCTAACACGTGTGAGGCTTCCAGCCCTGTAGAACCGGAAGAGCCTTGGAGGACACCTGGCTCAACCTCATTCCGCTTCTTCAATTAGCCTGAGTCAGAGCTTGCTTCCTTCCAGGGGAAGCTTCCAGACAAGCCTCAAAAAGCCCAGCCCTGGAGGTCTGCCCCGGTAACTGAGGAGTTGAAGGAATGGCTGAGGGCATGGTTGGGGGAGGCTTGATCTTGACCCCATTGACTTGTCTTTGCCCCAAGCCCACTGGGGAGAGGCTAAGTGTCCAAGGTGCCCTCCATGGCTATGCCAGGCTGTTCATGCTGAAGGACCCTGCACATCTTCTTGTCCCAATTCCACCCAGATGTGTGTCCTCCTCACTTCTTGCTAAGTTCCCTTGTCTCTATTAATTCCCTTAATTGGCAGTGAAATGTGAGAGCCACTCAGTCGTGTCCAACTCTTTGCCACCCCATGACTATACAGTCCATGGAATTCTCTAGGCCAGAATACTGGAGTGGGTACCCTTTCCCTTCTCCAGGGGATCTTCCCAACTCAGGGATCGAACCCAGGTCTCCCACATTGCAGGCGGATTCTTTACCAGCTGGGCCACAAGAGAAGCCCTTAATGGACAGAGTCACCATTAAAAGCTTCTGTACTGTGGGGAGGGGATAAATTGGGAGATTGGAACTGACATATACACACTGCTATATATGAAATAGGAATGCAGGAGACCCTGGTTCGATCCCTGGGTTGGGAAGATCCCTGGAGAAGGAAATGGCAATCCACTCCAGTACTCTTGCCTGGAGAATCCCATGGAGGGAGGAGCCTGGTAGGCTACAGTCCATGGGGTCACAAAGAGTCAGACACAACTGAGCGACTTCACACACACATATATGAAATAGAAAATAGTATAGCATGGGAAATATACTCAAGTCTCCATAAAGGCCTGTATGGGAAAAGAATCTAAAAAAGAGTGGATTTATGCATATGTACAACTGGTTAACTTGCTGTACAGCAGAAACAAATACAACATTGTAAATCAACTACACCCCAACAACAAAAAAAAACTATAAGGAAAACAAGTGTACTGTGTCCCGAAGCTTCTGCTCCCTCGAGAGGCCTTTCTCCCTCCTCTCTGTCCTGCCCCCATTTCTTTCTCATTTGAGGGAAAAAATTTGGTATTTCCACTATGACTCCTTATTCTCTCTTACTTGTGGGTACATCTGTCTTATTTTATGAGGCAGAAGTAATAATGGCAGAAGAGATACCACATGTTAATTTAAACAGAAATTAGATATTCACAGTCCTTAAGAGATGATAGAAGAAACAGTGATCTTTAAGCTACATCTTTCTCTTTAAAAAGCACCTTTCTTGACATATCTGGAAGAGACATTGTGAAAGCTGTTTTTGCCTTCATCCTCTCCGTGGGGCCTTCCAATTTCTAGCACAGATCAGGTTCACCTCCATCGTGAATGGGGAATGACAACCAGCAAAACTTTCAAGACTGGTTTTTAGAACAGCCTCATGGGAGTGTATGGAGGTTCAGTTACTTTTTCCAGATGGATGGAAATGTCTAGGGTGTATATGACCAGAGTCAGAAAGAAAACAGGGCTTACTTGAGAAATTTACCTTCCATGCATCCTTAAATGCATAGTGCAGTTAAGGGGGCCTGGATCACGGAGTGTCTGACCACCTGGCAAAGAGGCAGAACCAGTCCCCTCCCCCAGGGATGCTGAGCTTCTCCAGGACAGCAGATCAAGAAGGGGACACTCACCTCCTCCTTCTCTGGGCTGTTCCTCGATTCCACCTCCACCTGCAGGGAAATGGTCTCTCCAATGCTCTTCCTCTTGGATAAGCGATCCTCATCTGGGAAAAGAGAAGCCCGGAAGCTAGAGTCCCCCAGCCCTGGAGAGGGAGCCAGAAGCATGCCTCTAGCACCATCTCCCATCTTCCCACCCTCCTCCAACCCCTCCAGGCTTGGCTGGGTCCTCAGAGGGCTCAAAGGGATTATTTATACCCTGGGGGCTACAGCTGGAGTTTATAGAGGGCTTCGAGGCTTCTCTGCCCCTCTTAGGCTGGTGAGTTTTGCTCTTCAGGGCTAAGATTTTGCAATCATTGATGAGCACAAAGAAGCTGCTTATGACTAGAAAGCATGGGCGTCGCCTGCTAACAGTTCCAGCAGCATTTGCTCCTATGGACATTTTCCTCTTCCCTCTAAGGCAGGTATTGCTAACATTCCTATTTTACAGCCAAGGCAACTGAGACTCAGAGATGCCAAGGGACTCAGCTAAGAATTTTCAGGAGGGAAGTTGCAGAGAACTGGGTCTCTGACTCCGTAGTCCATGGGCGCTCTTTACAGCACAGTGGGGGCGTCTCCCACAGACAAGCCAGGCTATCTCGTGGGCCAGTTATTCCCAAGGACCCTGCACTGAGGGGAAGACACACAAGCCAGGCTATCTCATGGGCCAGTTATTCCCAAGGACCCTGCACTGAGGGGAAGAGGTGGGGATGCTGAGGATCTCACCACAGATTTCCAGTGTGACATCCAAGTTGCCGTGGAAGGTGACAGAAGGGCTCACAGGTCCCTTCCATTCTGGCCCTTACCTGGCCAAGAAAAGCCAGAGGCAGGCTTGGAAGTGCTCGAGCAGAGCTCCTACCTGTCAGCTGAGGGATGTACGGCACACAGAGCCTGTCGGCATTGTAACCGCTGCCGCCCAGGACTTCACTGATCTTGCTCTGGCGGAAGAGCAGCTCAATCACCACTCCGTCAAGGTTGTGAGTCAGCCTGGGAGACAGAAAGTGGGGAGAGGCATGTGAAGGCCCTGGGTGACCAGGCTGACTTCCAGAGGCCCTTCCTTATTATAAACACAACGCTCAAGGGAGTGCCCTCGCGGCCCAGTGGCTTGGATTCCAGGCTTTCACTGCCGTGGCCTGGGTTCAATCCCTGGTCGGGGAACTGAAATCCTGCAAGCTGTAGCAAGGTAACACTTATTATACAAAATGACAGAGGAGTGAAAGGAAAAAAAAAAAAAAAAAACACACCTGCAGTCCCACTTCCCAGAGAGAACCATATCCACATTTTGTGTAGGTTCCTGCGATCATACACATTTATGCACACATGCAAACATTCCTCTGCCCTCCACAGTCCTGTTCCAGGACCTATTTTATTCACCTATTATGCAGTGACTATTTCACATGAACTGCTCTTCCAAAACATTGTGGGTGGGCTACCAGTTGTCTAATGGTATGGACAGGCCATAATTTATAAAGCCATCCTCTATTATGGGATATTTTGTTTTTTTCAGAATATCTTTTCCTTGAGTTCCCCTGATGTTGAAGTGACGCTGGCCACTTGGATTGGTGGAGCGGCTTCTCCAGGATATGTTCCCCTGGGCTTGGCCAAAGTACCCAGAGGCTCTATCCCATACTCTATCATACAGCATGTTGAGATAGTGCAAGGTGGGGATCACGGTCACATGAGGGGCATTAAACTTGACCCAGGACTTCTGCGTCACAGGCAGGGTCCATTTTCTGTCTGTGAGCTCACAGAAGCCCGAGTCTCTGGCCTCAGATCACCCACTTTCTTGCTCAGATGCCCTGAGTGTTTCCTTGACCATGTCCCCGCTGTGATGCTCACCTGGGCCTCTCCACAAACACATCCTCCGGAAGCATGTATGGGGCCTCTTTCTTCCTGGTCTCTATCACCTGAGGTTTGGGAGGAATCAAGAGAAGAACTGAGTTCAGCGGGGAGAGGGAGATGCAAATGGGCCAAGGAAAGAGCTCCCGCCCCAACAGAGCACTTCCTTCCTCCCACGCAGTCCCTGGCAGAGCACCGAGAGCTGAGGGAGAAACTCAGACCAACCAGGACCTCGGGGCAGCTCAGGAAGCCCAGGAGGACTGCTCAAGCTGTCTCCAGTGACACACGCACACTAAACGTCTGCCATAGGCAGGGGACTTTGCTCCCAGGAGAGTCAGTGTCTTGCTCCCATGTCCTATTCCTGTTTTCTGTTTATACACGAGAGAGGAAGCACAGATCGCACTGTTCCCCAAACCCAGAGGCACCGCAAAGCATCCTGATGGAAAGTGACACAGTGAGTTTCCCTCATCATCCTTTGCAAATTTTTGACAAGAAAAGTGACAGCTATTAAGATGGTGAGAAGTGGGAGGACAGTTGGCATCAAAGTACGTGCAGGAGGTGAGGAAGCCCCGAGGCGACTGTTTGTACTGAAGAGGACGTCAGCATTGCTTTTCCTGTCCTCCTGGACCAGCCCACGGCTGGCAAGGTCCTGCTTCGTTCAGGCTGGTCTTTGGCACAGCAAAGGTGCTGTAGCACCTTCCTCCATGCCCCCCAATCGGTCAGGTTAGCCGAGACCTAGGCTTTCTTGTTTACTTTTGTTTTGCTGGTGTAAAGTTAATCTTACATATGATATCATTCTACAGTTCAGTATGTTTTAAAATGTCTTTTTGCAATAACTGAGAACATTGGATTGTAGACTGGCTATAAGATAATACCAAGGCATAATCAGTCATTTAATTAATACTTTCATTATGTAAATAGCATAGCAATTGAGCAGGAAGTTGTCCATATTTTTTTAGATATGAATACTGATGTATTTAGAGGTGAAATGACGTGATAACCAAGGTTTGTTTAAGCATATTTCAGCAAAGGAAAAGAAAAAGAGACAGATGAAGCAAATGTGGAAAAACCTTCCTAAGTGTTTAATCTGTGTGATAGCTGTGTGGATGTTCACTACCCTACTCACACTGCTTTTGTGATGTAACAAAAACACTTATTAAATGTAGTTTCAGTCCCAGATGACCTGAGAGGTGTGTACATGTGTGCTTCTGGGAGTGAGGGGGGGATAGAGGGGCAGGAGGTACGGGGTGGGGGGCAGGTAGCAGGCTGGGAAGAGGTACAGGATACTGGCTACGTCTGATCCCACCCTGCTATGTCATGTCCTGCAGCAGGAGATGCTCTGCTGGGAATTTCTCATCACTAGTTCTCATGCCTGGACTAAGCACGGAGCTCATACAATTCAGCAAAAGGTTTTTTGGGGAAACCCCAAGTCAAGGGCCTCCTGAGCTCTTGGGGTCATGAGGACACCAACCTCATGGATGTGCTGGCAGAAGGCAGGCACCGTCGTGAGTTGGCTGATAAGGTTCAGGTAGGCGGCGCCCAGTGCGTAGAGGGCACAGCGGTTGTAAACAGGCAGGTTGTCTTCATTGACCTGGGCCACATCCTAGGACAAGACAGAGGGAACAACCCATATGGGTGCCCACTCTCCACCAACCTCTCCCAACCTCCCTTAGAGATGACCCACCATTCTAGACGAAGTCTCTCCCCGCATTTGTCCCATAACCTTCTGGGGGACAGAAGTCACTGAAGCAAACGGTCCCTAGAACAATCCATGAGCTGGATGCCCATAAATACTTGAGTGGAGATGTGATAACCTCAATGCCCACTTTGCAGTTCCAGCTGTAGTGACCTTGATTGTCCAAACCCTCATGAATCCCCACTTCAAGGATGATGTTCCCTTCACTACAGACCTCGGATAATTCTTGGAGGACTGGATTGGTTTGCTATGCTGGATTCACACATTAAATTGACAAAGCTATGAGAGTCACTAGGGACTGGGACACAGAGGAATCTCATACTCTAGAATGAAGACTATCATAGCATCGGGGTTGGTCTTGCAGGATTTAGCACCATCAAGCAGGTAGCTAAAGAGTCTCCCTGACAGAATTCCCAGGTTCACCACCATTCAGAATATGATGCCCACTTAGCTTCAGGACTCTACAGACCCTGGCCTTTGAGGTCTTAAGAATCTGCTCCAATTCTTAGCATTCTGGGGAGTGTACTTTCACCCGGGCAGACCTTGGAAGTCTAAACCCTATCTAGCGCCACACTGGCTGCCTGGGAGTCATGACGGGGGCTTGTTAAATCTCTGGGTCCCCGAACTTGGGTACAGTATGGGGATTATATGTTTTTAATAAGTGTTTAAGGCAATTCTGAAAGCACAGCCAGTTTTGGGAACCAGGTGACGTTTAGATAAACAAGTTTGTTTGGGGATCACTGCTTCCCTGGGAGCTCAGCTGGTAAAGAATCCACCAGCAATGCAGGAGACCCCAGTTCAATTCCTGGGTTGGGAAGATCCCCTGGAAAAGGGTTAGGCTACCCACTCCAGTATTCTTGGGCTTCCTGGTGACTAAGATGGTAAAGAATCTGCCTGCAATGAGGGAGACCTGGGTTTGATCCTTGGGTTGGGAAGATCGCCTGGAAGAGAGCATGGCAACCCACTCCAGTATTCTTGCCTAGAGAATCTCCATGGACAGAGGAGCCTGGTGGGCGACAGTCCATAGGGTCATGAGAGGAGCTAAGAGTTGTACTGAGCGACTAAGCACAGCACCAGGCTATGAGTACTCTCTTGGTAATCCATGAAGCCTCATTCAGGCCTTGCAAGAATCCTGAAATACTAGGGGTGAGTGGTGTTTTTGAAAGATCCTGTTCCCTGGGTCTCCTTTAGTCTGAGGATGGGTCAAAGCCATGAATTCAGCATTCTTTGGTGGTCACCCCAGCAGGACCATGGTTTGTGGTCTTTAGAGGAATGGCCGACCAAGGGCGCAACATACCTGGGCTCCAAAACACAGTAGTTAAAACAGTGGCCACTGGGCACTCTCATTAGTGCTTGGCCCAAACAGGTCCCCTCCCCTGACCCTAACCTCTGTGTCCTGCCCACACCAGGCCCCACCTGGACGGCCAGCACCAGGCGGATGAGGTCCACCACCACCTCCTCGTTGGCCAGCTCGATGCTGATGAGCGCCAGCAGGCCGTAGAGTGCCTCGTAGTGCTTCCGTATGTTCGTTTCCTCCTTACAGCTCAGGTAGATGTGTCTGTAGAGCTGCTGGGAGTGCTGGAGAAGTGGGTGAGGGTGGGAGCGAGGCCACGGTGGATGGGCACAGGAGGGGCCAGGGCTATGGAAGAGCAGTCTGAAGGGGGTGATGTAGCTCCACCTCCTTCCTCCTGTACCCTCCCTCTCCGCCCTCAGGGACAGGATACCTTTAAAGCAGACCCCAGTGGAATGGAGCACATGCAGGAATATGTACTTAGGGAAAGTGGGGCCAGTGAAACCAGCAACAAAAGCTGCTGCCCAAACACAGGGGAAGATGGTCAAGCAATGGTCCTCCTCTGGCTTGGGATGAGTATGACCTGGGGGCTTGACCCCCTAGAGGGGTCGGCTGGTCATCCTGACGAATCATAGAGAGGAGGAAGCGGGCTCTGTAGGCATGGCCAGTGATGACTTGGGGGCTGGAAGGCTGGGGTCCACAGGGCCTGACCCAGCCAGGTTTCACTGTGTCTTGAGGTCACGCTTGCTAACCTTCTTCATGAAGATGGTGTCCTGCCGGGAGCACTTGTCCACTTTCAGCTTCAGGACAGAGATGTCACTGAGGGTGCTGCGAGGGGACATGAGGGGTCACCTGAGCCCTGGTGTGAGGCCAGCAGGTCTCACGTGGTATCCCTGAGCCCTGCCCCAGTCCTTAGTTGTATCAGTGTCTCCCTGTGTCCTCCCACCCTTCTTAGCCTGATCGCCACTTTCGCTCAAGTTCTCAAGCTCCTGTCTCGTTTTTTCTTAAATACTGATCCAGATTACCTTCTTCCTCACTTTCTTTCGTCCCTTTCTGCCCCGAGTCTACTGATAACCCAGCATCCTCTTCTTCCCTTCCTACCAAAGAGCTCCCGTGAGTACCTGCTTGTTATCTCCCAAATCTCTACTCCCTCCCTTGCTCCTTTAGACGCAAGCACCCTTTCAGTCTCCTTCCCTCTCAAGAACCTTGGGGCCACGTCCATGGTCAACTCCCTGGTGAGGGGTCCCCGTTGAAGATCTGCACTGTCCTCCCACCTGAGGGTGAGACCCTAATGGGAGCCTTCTCCCCCATCACATACCAAATTGAGGTGGGGGGAGACCCTAAGTTCACCTGATGGTAGAGAACTTGTGACGGTTCCCATGACGATCAATGAAACTGATGAGAATCTCTAGAACGAAGAGACGGATCTCTGCGTCCTCCATGAGGGCGGTGGAGAGCAGGCGGTCAAGGAAGTTGCTGGGCAAAGCTGACATCATGTTGTTGCTCTGGAAGCCAGTGGATACCTGCAAGAGAGTCTGGGATCGCATGCCTAGGAACACCGGTCCTCCTGGCAGCAGTGAGGAGATGGAGAAGCAGCCAGCAGGAGCTGGGTCCCAGGCATCCATCCTCTCTAAACATCTCCCAGTCCAGTTCCCCCTGTCCTTCTCTGTAGGCAGCTTTGGGGAACCCTCCAACATCTACTGAGGCGACCTGCTCAGCTCAGTTTAGCTGAGCAGATGGGGACAGTATCCAGGGACATTAAGCTGCTAAAAGCAAGCAGAGGATGAGCACTGGAGGGGAGCAAGAAGCCAGAGAGTAGCTGAACCTAAAGTTCCAGCCCAGTAAGGCACACATGGTGAATGTTCACCATAAACACACTTCATCAGGAGCACGGACAGCCACAAACCAAAGGAGAGATAGTGGAAGAACTTAAGCTGGGCCGACGAATTAGAACCCACAGACATAGTCACAGTCAGAGAACACACATAGAGTTTGTTTACACCTCTTCTAGCTAGGCCATGATGGTGGTCTTTGGATTAAAGCCTGTTGGCATACTGAGACATCTCATCCGTGATATTGTCAAAAAGCAGCCAAACAGATTTATTGTTAAGTCCATATTGCAAAACAACGCCTTTGATGATTCAGCAGGCCCTTGAGGCTCTGGTAAAGCCTGGTGACATCAGTGTTCACTGAAGTGGCGTGTATTTAAGGTGTGTCCCCAACCATCACCTTGGTAAGATGCTGGGTACAAATCAAAGAGGGAAAACTCAGCAAAGAAATGGCAGGAATACAGAGACCAAGGAGGTAGCCAGATGTGGGGGTCAGTAGGAAAAGCCTTTATAATAAGGGGTGACATGAAAGGTGTGGGCTGGGAAGGGGGGACAGTAGGCCTGATCAGGAGCGAGGGGGCTGTGCTGACTAGCATGGTTAGCACAGAGACAGGTTGGGGGTGACATGGAGGTTCTAGGGGAGGGAATGGGTACGGAGGGCTTTCCAATTTCAATCTGAGAAGTTTGACATCTGGATGTACATCAATTGGAAACTGAGATCGACTCTTTAACAAGGAGCAACATTTCTAGAAAATTCTTGGTTGAATTTAAGATTGGTAAGGAGGGAGGGGGAGAAGGCAATGGCAACCTGCCCCAGTACTCTTGCCTGGCAAATGCCATGGATGGAGGAGCCTGGTAGGCTGCAGTCCATGGGGTCACTTTCATGCTTTGGAGAAGGAAATGGCAACTCACTCCAGTGTTCTCGCCTGGAGAATCTCAGGGACAGGGAAGCCTGGTGGGCTGCTGTCTATGGGGTCGCACAGAGTCGGACACGACTGAAGTGGCTTAGCAGCAGCAGCAGCAAGGAGGGAGGGAGAAACCAAGAGAGTAATCTAGTTGTGAAATGTCCAGAGTTTAGACCAAGGCTGTTCACAAAAATACCTGAGGCATCTGTTACAAATACACATTCTAGGACCTCACTCAAACTGATGGTTCAAAGTCTCTAGGGACTCTATATAGTAAACAAGTTGGTCATGGGAATGGCATTTGAGAACAATAAATCTAGGCTCCAGTGATGGCTGCAAAGATGGAAAGAAGACAAATGCAAAAATATTGCTAAGTGAAGGGTGGGGGCGGAGATTCCCTGGCGGTCCAGTGGTTAGGTAGAACTTGGCACTTCCACTTTTGAGTCCCGGGTTCAATCCCTGGTCAGGGAACTAAAATCTTGCAAGCCACGTTGCATGGCCAAAAAAATTTAAAAGATAATTTTAAAATTAAATTACCTAAAATAATTATAGCTATTATTTTTAAAAAACTGATAGAGGGAAAGATGGTGACTGGGAGATTGAGGTGAGCATAAATGCCCAGGGAGAAACAGGTGGAGGGGACCTGGTGAGGTACGTGGAAGGAGAAAGGGCAGGGACCAGGAGATTCCATCTCAATCCAGAGAGAAGGTTTGAGTGACAAGACCATCAGTAGCTGAGAAGGTACCTTTGTGAAAGTTAGAAACAGGTGTCCTGCCTGCTCTGGATAACCCAGCCTTGTGGGTGCCCAGCCTGCCTAGTGAGTGGAACACAGGTTAGAGTCAGTCCCCTACTCACCCCTTTGGCTGGGCATGTTTGTGCAGTGTGCAACCTGCTCAACAGAAAGTGATAGCCTTCTATTGGCCCCTTGGAAGGAGCTGCCTCCTGCAGAGGCAGAGCAGGAACGGGGACAGGAGAGGCTTACCTGAAGGAGGGATTTCAGCAGCATGATCTGGGTCAGTCGATTCCTGTTCTCCCTATAGATCAGAGATACAGACGATCACCAGGATGGTGGTACAGATACAGACGACCCCGCACTTGTGTGCCCAGTTCTCTCTTGTGATCATATTCTCCATGAGGCTAAACTTGTTGGGTTACCCAGAACAGTGACTTCCAGAGGAAGGACGCTGACCAGCTAGTGGTAAAGTACCAGCCTGTCAGTGCAGGAGATGTAAAGAGATGCAGGTTCAATCCCTGGGTAGGGAAGATCCCCTGGAAAAGGTCATGGCAACCCACTCCAGTATTCTTGCCTGGAGAATCTCCATGGACAGAGAAGCCTGGTGGGCTACAGTCCATGGGGTCACAAAGAGTAGCACACGACCGAAGCGACTTAGCGCACACACACCCCTCAAGGTGGGCGATTGTTACTGATGGGACAGTCAGTGGAGTTACGTAGGATCCAAAGGCCCACGAAAGGCTGTGGAGGGATTTGCGA
This sequence comes from Capricornis sumatraensis, assembly GCF_032405125.1. Lineage (NCBI taxonomy): Eukaryota > Metazoa > Chordata > Mammalia > Artiodactyla > Bovidae > Capricornis > Capricornis sumatraensis. The sequence goes on along the minus strand of NC_091069.1, from coordinate 32,516,491 downwards.
GTAGAATGAGAAAAGACGTGTGAGGGCAGAACCAGGGAAGTTGAGGTGGAAAAGGGAGAGAGCCGAGAAATGTGGGAAGGGGAGTTGGTGGAATCTAAGAAGGGAGACGAAGGCAGGGTAGACTTACCCAGTCCTCCCCGTCTCCATGGGGTGGTGCAGGGAAGGCAGCGGAACCTTGCTCATGATGAAGAGGATCACCTCGGAGCGCTGGTAAGTAGGCAATGTGCTGGCAAAGGAGCCTGCGGGGAAATGACAGAGGAGAGGGCTGGCTCTGGTAAGGCTGGCAGCTGCGGGGAAAAGGCGGGGGGGCCCTGCTCAGCCTTTCAGCCAAACAAACTACTGTGAGGAGTGCCAGCTGACTCTTCCTTGACCTGTTATGCCCGTGGCTGTGGTGACTCTTCCAGGCTCCTGTCCCTGACCTGTTATGCCCGTGGCTGTGGTGAAGGTGTGGGACCTAGAGGGGACGCTCCAGTGGCACTGGGACAGGGAGACTCTGAGCCCTTACGATCACGTGTGGACTTCAGAGTGTCCATGTGCATACTACAGCTTTCTCCCTATCCTCTTTCCTTCCTTTTGTCTTTCTTTCTCTCCCCTCCCCTCCAATCCTTTGGCCACCTGATGCGAAGAGCTGACTCATTTGAAAAGACCCTGATGCTGGGAAAGATTGAGGGCAGGAGAAGAGGATGACAGAAGATGAGATGGTTGGATGGCATCACCGACTCAATGGACATGAGTTTGGGTGGACTCTGGGAGTTGGTGATGGACAGGGAGGCCTGGCGTGCTGCGGTTCATGGGGTCACAAAGAGTCAGACACAACTGAGTGACTGAACTGAACTGAACTGAACCCCTCCACGTGGAAGGATCAGGCAGGCCTTAATGGGGACTGGGGTGCAAGAAGAGCTCGCCTCTCTTAGCCTCTGATCCGAACTCCAGGCTGAGAAACCCAGGGAGATTGTTCTGTGATCTGACTCAGGCCTGGCCACAGGGACGATGTGAGCTGTGAGCTGTGAGCACCGTGGGCTGACTCCACTTCTTCCAGTGTCCGTGCGTTAACACCAAGTGCGAGCGTGCGTGCTTAGTCGCTCAGCTGTGTCCGACTCTTTTCAACCCTGTGGGCGGCAGCCTGCCAGGCTCCTCTGTCCATGGGGATTCTCCAGGCAAGAATAATGGAGTGGGCTGCCATGACCTTCTCCAGGGGACCTTCCCCAACCCAGGGATCGAACTCAGGTCTCCAGCATTGTAGGCGGATTCTTTACCAGCTGAGCTACCAGGGGAGCCCTAACGCGATGTTGAGTGGACAACAAACCTACAACGCCAGGGACTAACATCCTTGGGGGAACGGGGACCGCCCATCTACCCCTCCTTCAGCAGGTCTGGCCCGGCCCCTCCCGGGGGCCCACCTATGGTCTTGATGACTGCCTCCTGGAACATGCGCTCTTCGTGTTCCTTGATGATCTTGGTGCCGAGGCTGATGGCCCCGTCGTAGCTCCCGGTCAGAGCGTAGTCGATACTGAGCCGCAGCTGCCTCAGCAGAGTGTTGAACATCTCCAGCACTGTGGGCCCTGGGCACAGCAGGGTGGAAGACCTGACATCTGGGGCTGGCACTCCTGGCTCATTGTCCCCTGCCCAGGCTTACCGGGCAAGCCCAGACCCACTTCCAGCCAGGGGCTTCCTCTGCCCCCCCCGCCCCCACCTTCCCTGGCTGATTTCTCCTCCCGAGGATAACCGCTCCGACACCTCCCTACCCTTGCCCTTTTCTGGAAGGAGGGACAGCCCACCGCTAAGGGCAGTTCTTTGTCTTTGAGGGGGTTCCCAGCCCCCGTTCCCCTCAAGATCCCCCCTTACCCACAGAGCCGGTGGCAGCGATGACGGCAGCTTCCGACAGGACCTCCACGATGCCAGCCCGCACCGTGGCCGCGCTGCGGCTATTGGCATCCAGGTGGCTCAGGAGCTGCTGGATAACCAGGTGGGAGTGCTGCGGCTGGGGGGGAGGAAGACGTGCTGGTCCCCAAACAGCAACCCCCCACGTGGCCTCTGAGCCAGGGCAGCCCTCCAGGAGGACCCAAAGTTGTGTGGACAAAAAGTGAGGTCCCAAAGCTAGAGGGCACTAGAGTGGCGCCCAGATACCCTGGCTCCTCTTCCTGAGTTTCTCCCCCATCCTTGGTCCAAGGAGGAGTTGAGTCAAATCCCAATGAAGACTTGGATTTCCACGTATTTCCTGGGCCCTTTCACTTCAAGTGGGTCAAAAGTCAGTTTAAAAATACTGTCTTCCTTTTCATTTCCCCCAGGTGCCAGGCCTTAAAGTAAGGGCCACAAGCACTTTAGTTCAGTGCTGCTTAAAGTGTGGCCCATGGTCTGGTGCCAATTCAAGATCTGTCTGATGCCCATTTACATTGAGCTGAGGACAGAAATTGAGAGCAAGTGTTGAGTGAGCAATCTGACAAAGCCACGGCAGCCAGTTACGGTCTGTGGGCTTGTATTTTGCATGAGGCTTTCACTTACTTTTTCTGGGAATTCTTTTCGTGTTTTATAAAGTATAAGTCTGTGACATATTAGAAATAAAATGGTTTAAACCAGTCCATCTCCACGACTAGGTCAGGCAGCACCAGTTCAGATGACTAGGGGCTGGCTTTCTCCAGGTGTGCACCATCCCGCTCCCAGGGGTACCCCTGGCCAAGGGGACAAGCTGAACCTGGAGAACCATCATACCTGAATTGAGTACATGATGATTTTAAAGCAACGGATGGCGAACACCTTGGGTTCCCAAAGAGAATGGTTATCCAGATGGCTGTGAGGGAAAACAAGTGGAGAGTAACTATGAAATGCAGGTGATGCAAAGAAGGAGGAGAAGCTTGGCGGGAACATAACCCGTCCTGAGAGACCCAGTCCCTCTCGAAGCTTCCAGGTAAGTAGCAAGGGCTTTCAGGTCAGGTGAGAGAAGCGGAGCAGTCAAGGAACAGGGGGTGGGGCGGTGGACTCAGGAATGAAGCCGAGCGCCTTCCTTTAGCCTTGGGACTCCTCCTGCCAACTCCTCTCCCCAACACTGTGCTTGGCCACTACGTGGTAGCTTTTGATGCCACAATGCAGAAGAACATGGGCACAGAGAAGGGACCAACTTGGCTGCAGCCCCTCAACTGTGACACCTGCTTCCCTCCTCCCGAGTCAGCAAGGAGGTGCTGGACCTGAAACAGTTCAAAGCTGGAGGCCGGGGGGTGGGGGCCGGGGAAGGGGAACACTCACATGAGAACAGGCTTGATGGCGTTTTTGATGTTGCCAAAGGCAGCCCGGCCCAGCAGTTCCCGGAGGCACCTCTCGGCTAGCTCTGCCGGGTTCTCTTTCTCCTTCTCTGGTGCTTGGAGAGGGGAGGGGGACCGGCTGTGGAAACACACAGCCCGTGGGTGAAGAAGGATGGAATGCACAGTCTGAGAGTCAGCTTTGTGCAGGCTTTCTGTGCTTCCCTCATGCAAACAGACCCAGGAGGACAAGCAGGAACTTGATGTAGGCTGTGCGAGGTCACAGGGGGATGGCCAGGCTCTCAGAAGTTAAATGGGGTAAAGAAGCCCAGAGTGGAGGAAGATGGCAGGAGGAGGGATAAACTTCTTTTTCTGGACACCCTCGGGACAGGCCTGATGGGTCTCTGTGGGAAGGAAGGTGCCCTGAGCACCGTGGACCTGGGGAGGTGCAGACCACAGGTATCTCCATGCCCCCAAGGCTTTGGAAGGGACAAGAGATGAGATAAGAAGAGAGGGATGCAGGCAGAGTTGGAGAAAGCAAAAGAAAAGGGGAGAGAGGAGCAAGGGCAAAAAAGCAGGAAGGAAAAAAGAAAGGCTCAGGAGGGAAGAACGGGTGCTGGCTTGGATGTGACTCAGTGGTACCCGAGTCACAGGGAGGGGGCTCAGATCTGGACGGGAGTCCCAGGATTCTTCATCCTTAGACCACCTGAGACCACCAAGGAGCTTGTCAGAGATAATGCTATTTCAGGAACAACCACCAGAGGGCATACTAAATTTCTCAACCAGCTCTAGTTACACAGTATCAATGGAAAGAAAGTGGGGAACTCAAAAGATCTTCACTTGGTGTCATGCACAGCAGAGGTGGACAGCAACAGCAACCTTGCTCTCCATCCCATTTCACAGAGGGGAAGAGAGCAAGTGGCATGAACAGGATGAATTCATGTCTGGGGGTTCCCAGATTAAAATCTAGTATCTGGAGGTCATGTCAAATGGCTGCTGGCTGGTGGGCATTTTTTAAGGACCTGAAACACCATTAGGAAGTGAGGGAAAAGAAGGGCCCTCCTCAGCAAATTGAATCATGTTGTTCAGTTGCTAAGTCAAGTTCGACTCTTTGCAACCCCATTAACTGCAGCACACCAGGCTCCTCTGTCCTTTACTATCTCCTGGAGTTTGCTCAAACTCACGTCCATTGAGTCAGTGATGCCATCCAACCATCTCATCCTCTGCCACCTGCTTCTCCTCTTGCCCTAACTCCCAGCATTGGGTTCTTTTGCATTTAAAAACTTCCTTGTCCTGCTGCTTCTTGAAAGACTGAGGAAACCCGACTCTTGGTTCTTTGTGTTCAGCACACACTCACCCCAGGGAGCCCAGCACCATCACTGCTTTTCCTTCAGGAATGCAGACCTTAAGGGGTACGGAGGGCTGGCAGAAGGCCAAAGCCAATGTTCCCAAGGAACCAGCTTTGGATGCGCTGCAGAACAAGCCACAGACGCCAAGATCCCTGGCCTTGGAGCTGGGTTTTACCAACCAGCCCCAGCTGTATGGTTGCTGAGCACCCTGGGAGGGCTGCAGACTGGCCGTGCAAGCCGCTCCCTCGCCTGCTCACCTCTCTGCTTCCTCCACGTGTTGCAGATTGAAAAGCAGTGATGGCACGATCTTGTCCATGTGCTGTGGGTCCCATATATTGGCCTGCAGTTCGTCATTCACCGTCTTCCTCACCACCCCTTGTAGACCTTTGATGCCTGACATTCGGATTCTGTAAAGAAAAGGAAGACGGGGCCATGATGTCTGCAAACCTTGGCAAGTCCAGCTTCTGTGACAAGGAGGGGAGCACAGAGAGGGGTTTACAGATGCCCATAAAGGCAGAGGGGAGCCCACCTTCTACTCTTTGTGTGACTGGGCCTCCTGGCTGGCTGCCTGAAAGCCATGTCTTCCAGCTTGTCTTGGAGATTCCTAGACTGCCCTTGCCCTGTATCACCCAGGTTTCATCCCTAGGGTGCCAGTTTTCTCCAGGCTTCTTAGTACCCAGCTGGGTTTTTTCCAGCTTGAGACTAAGATAGAAGAGCCCAAAGGGCTGCCAAGAACTGACAAGGCAGAAACTAGGGCTGAGGGCAACTTACAGGGGGAAGGGATCTGGAGGGGGAGGCACAGAGCTGTCAGGCTCTCGGGCACAAGAGGGTCTTGGCTGGGACCAAGCTGGCTGAGAAATCAGAGGAACATGAGTAACAGCATAGAGGGAAACCCTTTTGCACAGGTCCAGTCTCCAATGAAAGTGAAAGTCACTCAGTCAAGTCCCACTCTTTGCAAGTCCATGAAATTCTCCAGGCCAGAATACTGAAATGAGTAGCCTTTCCCTTCTTCAGAGGATCTTCCCAACCCAGGGATCGAACCCAGGTCTCCATTGCAAGCGAATTCCTTACCAGCTGAGCTACAAGGGAAGCAAAGGAGTAGCCATCATAGTCAACAAGAGTCCAGAATTCAGTACTTGGATGCAATCTCAAAAACGACAGAATGATCTCTGTTCGGTTTCCAAGGCAAACCATTCAATATCACAGTAATCCAAGTCTATGCCCCGACCAGTAATGCTGAAGAAGCTGAAGTTGAACAGTTCTATGAAGACCTACAAGACTAGAGCTAACACCAAAAAAAGATATCCTTTTCATTATAGGGGACTGGAATGCAAAAGTAGGAAATCAAGAGATACCTGGAGTTACAGGCAAATTTGGCCTTGGAGTACAAAATGAAGCAGGGCAATATTAAGAAGAGGTGGCAATAACACACAGAAGAACTATACAAAGAAGATCTTCATGACCCAGATAACCATGATGGTGTGATCACCCACCTAGAGCCAGACATCCTGGAATGTGAAGTCAAGTGGGCCTTAGGAAACATCACTACAAACAAAGCTAGTAGAGGTGATGAAATTCCAGTTGAGCTGTTTCAAATCCTGGAAGATGATGCTGTGAAAGTGCTGCACTCAACATGCCAGCACATTTGGAAAACTCAGCAGTGGCCACAGGACTGGAAAAGGTCAGTTTTCATTCCAATTCCAAAGAAGGGCAACGCCAAAGAATGCTCAAACTACCATACAATTGCACTCATCTCACACACTAGCAAAGTAATGCTCAAAATTCTCCAAGCCAGGCTTCAACAATACGTGAACTGTGAACTTCCAGATGTTCAAGCTGGATTTAGAAAAGGCAGAGGAACCAGAGATCAAATTGCCAACATCCACTGGATCATGGAAAAAGCAAGAGAGTTCCAGAAAAACATCTACTTCTGCTTTATTGACTATGCCAAAGCCTTTGACTGTTTGGATCACAACAAACTGTGGAAAATTCTTCAAGAGATGGGAATACCAGACCACCTAACCTGCCTCCTGAGAAATCTGTGTGCAGGTCAAGAAGCAACAGTTATAACTGGACATGGAACAATGGACTGGTTCCAAATAGGAAAAGGAGTACGTCAAGGCTGTATATTGTCACCCTGCTTATTTAACTTATATGCAGAGTACATCATGAGAAATGCTGGGCTGGATGAAGCACAAGCTGGATCAAGATTGCTGGGAGAAATATCAATAACCTCAGATATGCAGATGACACCACCCTTATGGAAGAAAGCGAAAAAGAACTAAAGAGCCTCTTGACGAAAGTGAAAGAGAAGAGTCAAAAAGTTGGCTTAAAGCTCAACATTCAGAAGACTAAGATCATGGTATCCAGTCTCATCACCTCATGGCAAATAGATGAGGAAACAATGGAAACAGTGAGAGACTATTTTTGGGGGCTCCAAAATCACTGCAGATGGTGACTGAAGCCATGAAATTAAAAGACGCTTGCTCCTTGGGAGAAAAGCTATGACCAACTTAGACAACATATTAAAAAGCAGAGACATTACTTTGCCGACAAAGGTCCATCTAGTCAAAGCTAGGGTTTTCCCAGTAGTCATGTATGGATGTGAGAGTTGGACTATAAAGAAAGCCGAGAGCCAAAGAATTGATGCTTTTGAACTGTGATGTTGGAGAAGACTCTTGAGAGTCCCTTGGACTGCAAGATCAAACTGGCCAATCCTAAAGGATATCAGTCCTGAATATTCACTGGAAGGACTGATGCTAAAGCTGAAACTCCAATACTTTGGACACTTGATTTGAAGAACTGACTCACTGGAAGACTCTGATGCTGGGAAAGATTGAAGGCAGGAGGAGAAGGGGATGACAGAGGATAGGTGGTTGGATGGCATCACCGACTCAATGGACATGAGTTTGAGCAAGCTCCGGGAGGTGATGATGAACAGGGAAGCCTGGTGTGCTGCAGTCTATGGGATCGCAGAGAGTTGGACACAACTGAGCGACTGAACTGCACTGAACTGAGTAGCCACTGTGCTGAGCCAGGTGACAGAACGGCCCTGCAAGGGGGGGCCCTCTTTCCTGGCTGTTTATTTCATCCTGAGGTTCCTCTTTTTAACCAAACATTTTTCTGATTATAACATAATACATGCTAATTATAGAAAAGTGCAAAGATGATTTATCCCCTGCCATCACCACTTAAAGATAATTATCACTGGCATTTTGGTGTCCTGCTTTTCTTCTGTGTATAATATGTAATAGAATAAAGAACCTGCTGCATATCTAATTTGTATTGGCTTTTTTCACCCATAGCATTCTATTACAAGCACTTTCCTATATCATAAACTCACAAACATGTTGAATGGTTACTTGATACACTGTTATGAGTTTCTAAACTAGTTTCCTATTGGTCATTGGTTGTTGGTAAACTTGCTTCCAAGTAAGTTTACAGTGGACAGCCTTGTACAAAGTACTTTGTTGTTGGTGAGTTGCACAGTTGGAGTTGCTAAGCCAAGTCTGACTTCACTACATTCCATTCCAAATCATTGCCGTGAATAGAATTACTGAGTCGAAAGATAAGAAATAAAAGGCTCCCAATTTTGCCAGATTCCTCCCCCACCCCCATCGTACAAGCTGCAGGAGACGGCTGTCCTCACTGTTTCTGCCTCAGCACTGGGATCTCATTTTAAACAACTGCTCTAATTTTGTAGCTCAGAAAAATCCTCACATCTTGTAGCCATTTCAACTCCTGTACCCCTTATTGGAGTTGAGCAGTTTTTCTAAACATTTAGTTGCCATTTGTAACTTCAACTTCAGTCTTAAGTGCTGTTGCCAAGGTTCATTCAATGATCCCCTGTAGAAGGGAATGGCAACCCATTCCAATACTCTTGCCTGGAAAATCCCATGGATGGAGGAGCCTGGTGGGCTACAGTCCATGGGGTTGCAAAGAGTCGGACACAACTGAGAGGCTGAGCACATGCGCACCAGGGTGCTATGTTGAGCTTTTAACCCAGAGAACATAAATGGGGAGTGGGGTTTGCCTAATGCATCAAGATGCCCTGGCCCAGGACCAGTTAGGCCACTGGCAATGGACACAGATTCCCTGGGCAAACACTCAGCTACTCCCATCCTGACCCCCAGTCAGCACCCTGAGCCGAGGCTTTCCAGATTGGAGAAAAAATTAACTGGAATACAGTTCTGTTAACTATTGTTGGCTTCAGGTTAAAGGTTCTCCCTCGTGCAGTACAGAAATAAATCCCAGACATGCTGGACTCCTGTCCCACCCAAGAGAGTCTGGCTGGCAGGGAAACCAGGCCTGGGAGGTGGAAAATTTTCTACTCAGGGTTTCGCTCTTCATGACTATGAATTAATTTTTATTCACTCTTTCAATTTCCCCAGAATCCCTTCCACATATGAACACATTTCATTCCATGACACCTGGCACTGACTGACTGGGACTGAAGGAGAAGCAACTTCTTATAGCTCCTTGTAATGGGCTTAGTGGAGGTCTGCCTGCATGCAGGGGACCTAGAGAGGGTGAACCCAAGGGGATTACACACACACACACCCCACACCCCTATTTACGAGACCCAAGGTTAGTTCTTAGAAGGGAGCTCTGGGCTCTGCAAAGGCTGCGAAGGACCAGGGGAGAGGTCCTGGAGAAGGGACCAGGGAGGTTATGGATGGGAGACAAGAGGAAGGGAGAATCACTTCTCACCCCTCAGCCTCCCTTTCATGGGTGGCAGGTGCCAGGCTGTGGGTGCTGAGGGCACTACCCAGCTGTCAGGAGCAAACCTCAGCACCCTTCTCCCAATGTTCATTCATTGTCCACGTCATCAGGACGGAGTGTGACTGTGCCTTCTCCTCTCCTACCGTGGACTCTGTATATGTGCATGGTTGTATGCGTATGGGTGTGTGATTGTGTGTGGGTTTCCCTAGTGGCTCAGACAGTAAAGAATCTGCCTGCCATGCAGGAGACCCAGGTTCAATTCCTGGGAAGGGAAGATCCCCTGAAGATGGGCATGGAAACCCACCTCAGTATTCCTGCCTGGAGAATTCCATGGACAGAGGAGCCTGGAGGGCTACAGTTCATGGGGTCGAAAAGAGTCCGACACAACTGAGCGACTAACACAACAAGACACGTGGGTTTGTGTAGTGAACGTGACTGTGTGTGTGGCTGTCATTGTATGTATGTGTGTGGTTGTGTATGCAATTGTGTATTGTGTGATGATGTGCACGTATGTGATTGCGTATGTGTGTGAGTGTGTGTAGAGCGGCAAGACAAGTGTCCCCTGCCCTCCCTTTCTCAAAGCAGGGCTTTGCCTGTGTGATCAGCATCCCTTACAGTCACACCTGGTTACTTTTCTGCCTCTTCCTCACCTGCTTCTGGACACACCCCACCTGTACCTGCTTCTGCCTCTTCATAGCCATCTGGAGTGAGCTGGCTGCTGTGGGAATCAGCACTGGGGAGACAGGGGGCTCCTTCCTTCCCTGACCCGCACTGGCCTCACAGAGGCACTGCAGCAGCTCAGCCCCAAGGACCCCCTGGCTGATTCCAGAGAGGGGAGACTGGGGAGCTGGGATATTGCAGGCCAGTCACATGGGTCCTGCCCCAGAGCAGTCCTGAGGCTCAGAAGCTTTGGGAGCTGGCAGCCTGGGGGATGGAGGGGTTTGCGTCCTGATGTTCCTCCAACCCAGAACATCAGCCATGGTTTGCAAGCTGTCATTAAGGGCACACGGGGCCCCCTGACCCTGCCATCACACATCATGTGGCACTCCAGGTCCCTTGGGGTGCTGACGTGATGCAGGAAGGAGCCAGCAGCTGAGTTCCGGAAAAAAGCCACGGAGAACTGGTCTCCTGTGGGCGTGTTGGCCACCCACCCTCAGCCTCCCAGCCCCTGCCTCCTCCAACTCCTGAAGCTTTGTCAAGTGAATGGCTCAGCCCTTCTCCTTCCTCCCTCCTCCTTTTCCTTGGTTTCATATCACCTTCCAGAGGTGATAACGTACTCTTCATAGGCAGGGGTTTACTTTTCATCCTTTGCACCTCTCAGTTCCAAGGATGATGCTTGGCACAAAGCACCAACGTACTGCTTCATCGGCCTGATGCTGTGTTGTGATTTGTCTATCTGTGTCAGCCTATACTTGTGTGAATTTCTCTGTGATGTTATTTGAGGGGTTTAATTTCTATGTCAATGAGTCTATTTCTGTGAGTGAAGTATTTTTGTGTGAGTGTGTGTGCATGTGTGTGTGTGTAAAAGTGTGCTCTGTCATTTAAGAAGTTCATCTGAGAAGCACTTATTCCTTCATTCACTTACTCAACAAGTGTTTCTCGAGTGCCTGCTGCTCTCCAGGCACTTAGCATGCTTCAGGGAATGAAAGTGATTCCTGACCTCACAGAGCTAACATTCTAGTGGGGAGAGATAGACAATGAATGAGAGACAGATGCAAATGACGAAACATGTTTGAAGGGGAAATAAAAACAGAGCAGGGTAAAGGAGAAAGGGATGGGGTATGTGGGAATTTTCAGGGGAAGGCGTTGTTGACAAGGGGATATTTGAGCAGAGCCTGGAAGAGGTGAAGGAGTGAGCTGTACAGATCCACACAAGAAGCATTTCAGGCAGAAGAACAGACAGTGCAAAGGCCCTGTGGAATGTGCCTGGTGTGTTTCCAAGGCGGCAGGGAAGCCTGTGTGGCCGAAGGGGAATGTGCAGTGGGAAAGGGGATGGGATGAAGTCAGGAGGGCAGCAGGGATTGGCCAATGTGAGGAGTTTGGCTTTTTATTTTTGGGTGTATATTTGTGGGCTTCCCTGGTGGCTCAGACAGTAAAGAATCTGCCTGCATTGCAGGCGACCCAGATTCAATCCCTGGGTCAGGAAGATCCCCTGAAGAAAGGAATGGCAACCCATTCCAGTATTCTTGCTTGGAGAATCCAATGGACAGAGGAGCCTGGCAGGTTACAATCCATAGGGTTGCAAAGAGTCAGACACTACTGAGTGACTAACACTAACACACTATTTTGATGGAGAGTGGTAAGTGGGAATATTTCTGGGGTGTGTAAGTGCATGCACTTCTCAAAAGAGAGCGTGGGTGTTTGTGTGTGTGTGTGTGTGTGTGTGTGTGTGTGTGAGTGAGTGGCTGGCTCTCAGATTGGGCTCAGAGGACCATGACCTTACACCTCACTCTGTATTCTGTCCCTTGAGGCTGTTCCTTTAGAAAACACGTACCGTACCGGGAGCACAGCTCTGCCCATGCGCTCACCTAAGTCCCGCTGGGAACCTTTCCCCTGCCAGCAACACCAGAGCTGTGGTAAATGCGGTAAAATTAGACACGCAGTCCGGGCTGGGAGCTCTGGCGACCCGCGGATGCTCCCGCCTTATACTCACTTAGTCTTGATCTCCAAGTCCTCGTGGCTGGAGTGGCACATCTCACTGAAGCGAGACACGAAGAAATCGTAGCTCCGATGGTAGGATGGGGTGTCCTCCTCGATGTTGGCGAACTTCACAAACTGTGTGTGGGAGAGGAGAGGGAGAAATGACAGGAAGGTGACCCGCCACGCTCCCCACCTTTGGGCTCTGGCACTTGGTGTCCCCAGACCCTTTGCCATAGGAAAGCCACAGGCTAACACATCTCGGGAAACACACACACCACTGGATCCAGCTCTAGTCTGCTTCCCAGAGAACACTGTGAGATTTGAGAACCAGGTTCTGGAGATCTGAGTACCAAATTCTGCTCCCCTGTCTTGTCTATATGAGACAGGAATCCCTGGCCCTTCCCTGCCAGGTGAGCAGAGAATGGAAGAGAAAAGGGGAGCTCCGTCACTTAAACTCCTGTTCCCATTAACATCCAGAGCTGCCCCAAAAACATAGGCTGAGAGGCTTCGCAGAGCAATGCTGCAATTGAGCAAAAGCCAATCCTAAAGCATAGAGCACCTCCCTAGAAGACATTCTGGGAAATCAGGGCAAATCTGAACTTTGATTAGAAACTGTAACTACATTTTATTGTGAAAATTTTGAGTATGTGTTGAAGGTGTGCCATTTCAGTTCATTAAGTCTTGCTCAGCATTCTCAGCTGCTAGATCCCTTCTGCCATCGCTGTGCTGCGAGTTTGCAGTTCTAAATAGGGACTTGATTTCTACCGAGCCCCGCGGAGAAGTGAGAGTCACAGACTGAGCGGAGTTAAATTACCCAAAATGAAATATAATTCTTACAGCTTATTTTGCTTAGTACTACAAACAACTCTAAACAGATTTGATTTAGACTATATTCTCCATTATTCTGCCTTGTACTATTATTCAATTTTTACAAACTTTTGTTGGTTCAAAAAAGACATACTGTTATTACTAAAATTATCTAGTTAGTACACTCTCACAATATTCAGTATCGTCAACCTGTTGTCCCCATTTAAATACTTAAAAGTTGTTAATAACTTTTTTGGGGATGAAAATTGGCAATCCACAAGCATTCTTAATTATTATAGCATTTTATTTTTGCAGTAATAAATACACATTTATTTTCTGCTGACTCAAAGATCTCAACATGCAAAGCAAATAAGGAAATCTTTCCTTCAAAGATACATCTAAAATGTATATATGTATTTGGAAGTCATTATTCTGCTATTAGCAATAAATCCAAATGACATTGCTTGATTTATTGATGTGGTAATGCAGAAGAAGTGTAGTGTTAATCCATGTGATCACAAGATCATCGATTAGACATAAGTTCGGGAGTTCCAGAAACAACGATAAAGCTGTGGTTTGGCTATGTGATCTTCCTAAATCCTGCAGGCTAGAACACAAAGTCAGGCTGATACAGAGTGAGGGAAAATCGCTCAGTTATGTCTGACTCTTTGTGACTGTATAGTCCATGGAATTCTCCAGGCCAGAATATTGGAGTGGGTAGCCATTTCCCTCTCCAGGGGATCTTCCCAACCCAGGAATGGAACCCAGGTCTCCGACATTGTGGGCAGATTCTTTACCAGCTGAGCTACCAGGGAAGCCCAAGAAAACTGGAGTGGGTAGCCTATCCCTCCTCCAGTGGATCTTCCTGACCCAGGAATTGGACCAGGTCCTGGTGGCTCAGAGGGTAAAGCATCTGCTTGTAATGCGGGAGACCTGGGTTGAGAAGATCCCCTGAGAAGGAAATAGCAACCCACTCCAGTATTCTTGCCTGGAGAATGCTATGGACGGAGAAGTCTGGTAGGCTACAGTCCACGGGGTCGCAAAGAGTCAGACACGACTGAGCGACCTCATTTTCTTTCTTTCTCCTGCGTTGCAGGCAGATTCTTTGCCAGCTGAGCTACCAGAGCTGATACAGAGGTTGGAGCTAAATACGGGTGCATCGCTGCTCTTAACCACCACGGAGATGGTCCCAGCCTTCACTCCCTGAATCAGAAGCCTGGTTTGGTCCATCAAGTGAGAGGAGTCATGCAGCTATGCGGTTCTAACTACAGATCTGCCTCTAACTGGCACAAGGACCTCTGAGTGAGACCTTTGTCTTCTCTTATGTCTTGGTCTTCCCATGTGAGGAATAAGCAGCCCTTCATTTATTATAGCTCTTTCTTTTACTGATACTCCATCTACTTCAGATATGATAAGGCAGTTTAAGATAAGACTGTGTATGCAAGAGTGTGTGCCTTTCAAAATAATTGAAACAAGACTGAAGAATAAAAGAGGCCAGTAATAAAGGAGGAGACATTGTTAAAGAAAGACTTGGTCCCTGAGACTTCCTTGGTGGTCCAGTGGTTAAGAACTTGGTTTCCAGTGCAGGGGACACTGGTTTGCTCCCTGGTCGGGGAACTAAGATCCCACGTGCCCTGGAGCAACTAGCCCACCTGCAGGCAACTACTGAGCCTGTGCACTTCAGAGCCCAAGCTCCGCAACAGGAAAACCCTGAGCAGCGCAATGAAGACCCAGCACAGCCAAAATTTAAAAGAATAATAAATAACTAAAAAAAAAAAAAAGACCTGGTCCTAAATATATATTGACTGTGTAGACCCAAATATGTATCAGGAGAATGAATAACCAGACTTCATGGTCACTGGTGTGGGAGTTGATAGGCTAATAGCAATGATGTTTAGAACATACATGTATCATACCCTAAGCATTTTATATGTATCAGCTATTTCATTTCATAAAACGACTCTAATTTAGAGAGAGATTATTATTCTCACTTTGAAGACAAAGAGACTGGTCTCCACAAATGTTACATAATTGCCCAGGGTCCTGCAGGAAAAACCCGGGTATCAACACAGAGGCCTCACTGCAGGTCTCTCCAGCAGAGCTCTGCCCAGAAAACCTCTGGCTTTGCTCTTGATCCTGGCTTCCTCTAGCGCCTCAGACCAAATGACCCAGGAGCGTTGCTTTGGGGATGGGGGCAGCTGTCAGGGGGAATGGGCAGAGGATGAAGACACCGCTGGAGAGGACCTTGTGTAAACCAAGTCACTTCAGTCATGTCCAACTCTGGGACCCCATGAACTGTAGCCCACCAGGCTCCTCTGTCCATGGGGATTCTCCAGGCAAGAATACTAGAGCGGGTTGTCATTACCTTCTCCAGGGGATCCTCCTGACCCAGGTATCAAACTCCCATTTCTTATGTCTCCTGCATTGGCAGGAGGGTTCTTTACCACTAGCACCACCTGGGAAGCCCAGATGGGGATCTTTGTTGTTGTTCAGTTGCTCAGTTGTGTCTGACTCTTTGCGACCCTGTGGACTGCAGCATGCCAGGCTTCCATGTCCTTCACTATCCCCTGGAGTTTGCTCAAACTCATGTCCACTGAGTTGGTGATGCCATCCAACCATCTCATCTTCTGTCGCCCCGTTCTCCTCATGCTCTCAATCTTTCCCAGCATCACAGTCTTTTCTAATGAGTCGGGTCTTCACATCAGGTGGCCAAAGTATTGGAGCTTCAGCTTCAGCATCAGTCCTTCCAATGAATATTCAGGGTTGATTTCCTTTAGGATGGACTGGTTTGATCTCCTTACAGTCCAAGGGACTCTCAAGAGTCTTCTCCAGCATCACACTTCAAAAGCATCAACTCTTTGGTGCTCAGCTTTCTTTATGGTCCAACTCTCCCATCCGTACATGACTACTGGGAAAACTTCGACTATATGGACCTTTGTCAGCAAAGTGATGTCTCTGCTTTTTAATACACTGTCTAGGTTTGTCATAGCTTTTCTTCCAATGAGCAAGTGTCTCTGTCTCTGAGGCCCAGAACTGCCCAGGAGGCTACAGCCTCCCAGCTCAGGCTGATTATTCCATTGCCTTGCTCTCTAAGATTCTTGCTCTGTTACAAGATCTGGGGACGAGACTGTACTTGATGCCATCCACAGGGTGTGAGCCCCATTGATTACATTATGAGTGGCATCAGGGCTAATAAAACAGCCACTTTTTGGTACCAGGATCTCTGAGCATCCTTGGGAACCTTTGGTTTGGTAGCTTGATAGGAGGATCTTCCCTTCCCCTAGTCTGAAAGTTGGACAACAGAGATGATATGGTCAGGGAATGCTGGCCTGAGTATCCCCATGGGTGCTGCTCCAAGAAAGCCCACCTTAAGCTGCTCCTGAGTCCTCCAGGGCTGATGAGAGGAGGCCAAAATGGAAACTTTGGTAATCGTGGTTCAGAGGATCAAATCGGAGGGCCCTGGTCATGGGGCCACACTCACTGTAGAAGTCCACGTGGGAAACATGCCCAAAGCTGGCTGAGACGGGGGCTGAGACTCTGGGCTTTAAAGCAGAGCCTCCATTCCTCCTATTAGAGGCAGAACAGTGTCATGATTATGAGAAGAGGTTTGAAGCCAGACTACTAGGAGGCTGATCTGAGGCTCTCTGTGCCTCAGCCAGCCCATCTGTACAATGGGGCTAGCAAGAGCAGCTGCCTCATAGAATTGTATGACCAGTCCATCACCGGTAACAGTTGCCACCCCATTTTTCCCACAGTGGATTTTGGGCTTGCTGTCAGTACTTAATGAGTTTCCACTGGGCCCCTGTACTTGTGTGACCCACTAATGTTTTTAAATGCCTGAAACAGCAGGAACCTCCTGTCTACTTCATGCCGATCACTGCTAGTTCATACCTTAAGAATGGCTTTCGTTAAAATGCTACTTGTCTAATGCATAAATAATAATAAAGTAGGGCTTTTTGTTTTATTTTTTAAAGACATTGTCATGATGAGGAAGGTCTCCATAGCAACAAACTGGAGACTGTGAAGATGTGACATTTCAAAGGCCATGGGCACTGCTTAGAGCCACCCTTTCATGATCAAAGTTTCAGCTCTTCATACGCAACAAAGGGTGCTATGCTTGCAGGAGCTGCTCACCCACCCTCTGGCACAGGCAGGAAAGAGCCGCAGTTGAATGAAAACTGAGAGTCACTAAGCGGTTGGGTCAATAGAGAGAAAGCAAGCTCCAAATATTGACATTGCAAAACCTGCCCTCCCTGGGTCTGGAAAATGGAAGCTGAGCTGCTGGTCGGCCTTACTTCAGTGCTAGCCAAGTCTCTCCAAGCACAAGCCAGCCTCCTCTCTTCTGTAGTTGGATATTCTGAGCCACACAATTTCCTGCTGTCAACAACAGAACCATGGTCTAAAATACTGGGTATTGAGAAACCCCGACTCTTTGGTGGATCTAGGACTGCAGGCCTTTTTACTCTGTTCACCTTCATAAGAAGAAAGTTGTTTTGCTGCCCTAAGATGAACCCTAGTTGGAAAAGATCTCATAAACCGCACTTACCTTTTTTTAAAATTAGAGGCTAATTACTTTACAATACTGCGATGGTTTCAGCCATACATCAATATGAATTGGCCATAGGTATATATATGTCCCGTCCCTCTTGAACCCCCTACCGACCTCCCCCCCATACCACCCCTCTAGGTTGTCAGAGAGCACCAGCTTTGGGTTCCCTGCGTCATATAGCAAACTCCCACTGGCTATCTATTTTACACATGGTAATGTGTATGTCTCAGTGCTATTTTCTCAACCATCCCACACTCTTCTCCCACTGTGTCCAAAAGCTTGTTCTTTATGTCTGTGTTTCCTTTGCTGCCCTGTGAGTCGGATCATCAGTACTATCTTTCTAGATTCCATATATATGTGTGTGTGTGTGTGTGTGTGTGTGTGTGTTAATATGTAACATTTGCCTTTCTCGTTCTGACTTCCTTCACTCTGTATAATAGGCTCCAGGTTCATCCCCCTCATTAGAACTGACTCAAATGCATTCTTTTTTATAGCTGAGTAATATTCCACTGTGTATATGTACCACAACTTCCTTACCCATTCATCTGTCAATGGACATCTAGGTTGCTTTCATGTCCTAGCTATTGTAAATAGTGCTGCATTGAACATTGAGGTAGATGTGTCTTTTTCAATTATGGTTTCCTCAGGGTATATACCCAGTAGAACCACACAGTTTGACTTTAACATCCCCTATCCACTCTCCCATCTGCTTTTGTTTATAGCTAGTCCTGGGAGAAGTTTTCCTTAAAGCCGAAGGAACAGTCCTACTGTGACATGTTGCTGTTGCTGCTGCTAAGTCACTTCAGTCGTGTCCGACTCTATGTGACCACATAGACAGCAGCCCACCAGGCTCCCCCGTCCCTGGGATTCTCCAGGTAAGAACACTGGAGTGGGTTGCCATTTGGTGCCCTGCAAATTGCCTGACTGCTGGCCAAGGTGAGTCCCTCCACCTAGGGCACCCTCCCCTGTGTGCATGTGTGCTAAGCCTCTTCAATCGTGTCTGACTCTTTGTGACCCTATGGACTGTCCCACCAGGCTCCTCTGTCCGTGGGATTCTCCAGGCAAGAATACTGGAGTGGGTAGCCATTTCCTTCTCCAGGGGATCTTCCCAACCCAGGGATTGAACTCGTGTCTCTTACATCTCCTGAACTGGCAGGCAGGTTCTTTACCACTAGCACCACCTGGGAAGTCCTAGGACACCCTCCCCTGTCTACCCATAGTACAGCTTTCCTCCTTCAAAATTCTTTGCAAAACTGACGGTGGTTTTAAAAACTCCTGGGAAAGCCCAGTGTTGCTGCCCGAAAAGGTGACCTCTCTGGTCCCAAATAGCCCCATGTGCTAGCCAGCCTCCAAGGCCTACACTTGGGAAGTACAGACCCAGGGAAGCCTGGGCTGCTTCTGCTCTGAAACCCTCATCATTTGCTGGGGCTGACCCCTGTGTCCTGAGCTGTTCCCCCAGCATCACAGTTCTGCCCCCATCTCCCTTCATGGAACCCACTTTCAGCCTGCTGGTTTTTAGCAGTGCTGATTTCTACCCTGGTGTGGGAGACAAGAGAATTTCTAGTCTATAGGTGACAGTTAAAACCACAAGAATTGATGAAATTGTCCAGAGGGAGCACACAGAGAAGAGGATAGAGCAGTAAACTTGGAGACCACAGACATTTCAGGGGGACGTGGAGGAAAAGAATCACTCAAGGAAATTGTCTTAGTTTCCTATTGCTGCCATAATAATTTAGTGCTGTAATAAATAGCACAATTTAGTGGCCTAATGCGACACAAATTTATTACTTTACAGTTCTGGAGGTCAGAAGTCTAAAATGGGGGCTTGCCTAGTGGTCCAGTGTTTAAGAATGCACCTTAATCCAGGTTAGATCCCTGGTCCAGGAAGATCCCACATGCCACAGGGCAACTACGCCAGTGTGCGATGACTGCTGAGCCAGCAGGCTTAGAGTCTATGCTCTGCAACCAGGGAAGCCGACAGTGAGAAGCCCGAGCACAGCAACTAGAGAGAGCCCGCACGCAGCACTGAAGACCCAGTACAGCCAAAAATAAGAGTAAATGAAAAAAAAGTCTCAAATGGGTCTGCAGGGTTTCATTCCTTCTGGATGCTTCCAGGAGAGCATCTGTTTCCTTGACTTTTCTAGCTTCCAGAAGCCACCCACATTCTTTGGCTCATGGCCCCCTTCCACCATCTTCATGGCCAGCAGAGGAGCATCTTCAAACTTCTTTCTCTCTATTCCTGATCTGCTGTCTGACTCTGATCCTCCTGCCTCCCTCTTAGAAAGATGGGAGCTCATGGAGAATCTCCTTATCACAAGATCCTTAACTTGATCAAACCTGCCAAGTCCCTTCTGTCATCTAAGGTACATTCACGGGTGTCAGTGATTAGGATGTGGATATAGG
The DNA here is from genome assembly GCF_032405125.1 of Capricornis sumatraensis. Classification (NCBI taxonomy): domain Eukaryota; kingdom Metazoa; phylum Chordata; class Mammalia; order Artiodactyla; family Bovidae; genus Capricornis; species Capricornis sumatraensis. The sequence goes on along the minus strand of NC_091069.1, from coordinate 32,496,788 downwards.
TAGGGGACCATTATTTAGCCAACCATAGAAACTAAGAAGGATGGGCCAGGTGGGAAGAGCTGGGGTGACAGGACCTGGAAGTCAAGGGAGTATGAAAAAGGTGCAGTCAACAGGGAGAAATGCTACCAGAGATAGAAACATCAGCTGGAAGTTGAGTGAAGAATGGGTTGTTTGCATGGTTTCCACAGATTTCTAAGTGCAATAGATAGTAGATAGTGAAGTCGCTCAGTCGTGTCTGACTATTTGCGACCCCATGGACAGTAGCCTACTAGGCTCCTCCATCCATGGGATTTTCTAGGCAAGACTACTGGAGTGGATTGCCATTTCCTTCTCCAGGGGATCCTCCTGACCCAGGGATCGAACCCGGGTCTCCCGCATTGTAGGCAGACGCTTTACCGTCTGAGCTACCAGTGCAAAGACACACACACAAAAACTTTTACAATTGAGAGAGTTGGCTGTCACCACCCTAACTTGGGATGGCACTTGCTGCTGTTGCTGCTAAGTCACTTCAGTTGTGTCTGACTCTGTGTGACCCCATAGACGGCAACCCACCAGGCTCCCCCGTCCCGGGGATTCTCCAGGCAAGAACACTGGAGTGGGTGGCCATTTCCTTCTCCACTTAGCATCCATAGAAGTGGGCTGCCAGACACTCTTGCCTCTTTTAAAGGCTCAGTGCCCAGCACTCTCCATGAAGCGTTATGCCCCAAAGTTATTTAACTGCATCCATTCAAACATTCAGACCAAATTCTAGTCTATGGGAAGTATAGGAGACAAGAGAGCAAAACGAAGAACACCACAAGGAGATAATCAGACAAATCCAGAATGTGGGATATTCTACAAAGTGATGACCTGGCCAACACCATGAAAAATGAAGAGGGACGGGAGCGGGGCTGGGAAAGGTTAAGAGACATAAGAGACACCGAAAACAAAATAAATACGTGATCTATACTGAATCCTGATTTGAAAGACAGTAATACAAGACAATGGGGGGACTATGAGGGAAATTTTAATTTGAATCAAATAATTTTTAAAAATCAGGGAATGATGGCAAGTTTTGTCAGGTGAGCTGAAGGTACTCTGTGGTTATGCAGAATGTAAATTTTTTTTAGTTTTCTTTCCCGTGTTTGCTTTGTTTCTTTCGTTTTATACTGGAAGTTTTGAACTTATATTTAGACTAAGGGAAGGAATCAGAAAAAGGGGAAGAGTGGAGACATGGAGAGAAAAATAATGGATGTAGGAAGATTCCTGAGGAGAAGGGAACCTTCGGGGAAGAAAAAGATGGATACAAGTTGAGGGACCCCCAGCAGATAGTCCCCGTTTGCTCAGTGAACAGAATAAGGCAAGACCACCTCTGAGACTGAGGAAGCAGATTCAGGATGGTGCTTGAGGAGACAACAGGAGGTCTCTAGTGACCACTGAGAAGATGAGAGAAGGCGGTGGTCAGAGAATGCATAAGGAACCGCCGTGAAAGCCCAAGTCAACTTTAAAGCATGCATCTGTAGATGCCCCAGTCCTCACATCAGGCAGTTTTCTGAGGGTGGTTCTCTGAGTGGGGCATTTGGGTGCAGAAGGCAGGGCATGACTGCAGCAGGTGGACAGGAGCCTGGTTCCTGCTGGCTCCTCCTGGCGGGGAGGCCAAGAAAGGGAGCCTCAGAGGGAGCTGACCCTGGGTAGAGGGAAGGGAAGGCGTCTGAGAGGTGAGGTCTTGAAGCGGGGAGGGTGGTTTCTTAGTGGCTCAGATGGTAAAGAATCTGCCTGCAATGCAGGAGACCCGGGTTCAATCCCTGAATTGGAAAGATACGCTGGAGAAGGGAATGGCAACCCGCTCTAGTCTTCTTGCCTGGAGAATTCCATGGACAGAGGAGCCTGGTGGGCTACAGTCCATGGGGTTGCAAAGAGCCGGACATGACTAAGCGGCTTTCACATTCACAGAGCCTCCAGGCAAGTCACAGCCCCTCTGCTTTACCGGGAGGAGAGACCTCCCCCCACCAGGTCCTGACATGCTTCAAGAGCTTCCCTCCGCTCCCAGGGGACTCGCTTCTGTGCTGCCTCTGAGTGTTCTTGCCTTCAGGCTGGGGTGCAGTGTAAACACAAAGGGCTGTATGCCACAATCTGAGATGAAAGCACAATTGTTAAAAATTTGGGTAAAATTCACAAAACAAAAAGTGAACCCTTTTAAAGTGCAAAATTCAGTAGCATTCAATCATTCACAATGTTTTGCAACTAAAGCAGAACCCCAAAAGGAAGCCCACATCTTGGTCATCCATCAGTCACTTTCTATTCCTGTCCCCCCACCCACCCCAGCCCCTGGCAAACACTAATCTGTCTTCTGTCTCTATGGATTCGCCTATTCTGGTATCTCACCGAAATGGAAATACAATATGTGACCTTCTGGTTGTGTCCACCTTCTGGCTACTATGAATCGTGCTGCCAGAAATGCTGGTATACAAGTATTTGTTTGAGTATCTGTTTTCTGTTCTCTTTAGTACGTATCCAGGGAGTATTGCTGAGTCATATGGTAATTCTATATGTTTAACTTTTGGAGGAACCAATAAACTGTTTTCCACAGTGTCTACACTGTTTTACAGCTCTGCTAGCAAGGTACAAGGGTTCCAATTTCTACACATCCTCACCAACATGTCATTTTATAGGATTAAAAAAATATACAAACAACCTAGTGGGTGTGAGGAAGTATCTCTATGATTTCTGACCTGCATTTCTGTAATAATTAGTGATGCTGAGCATCAGTTCATGTGCTTTTTGGACATTTGTATATCTTCTTGGGAGAAATGTCTATTCAAGTCCTTTGCCCATTTTTAACTGGGTTTTCTTTTTGTTGTTGAGTTGTAAGAGTTTTTCATATATTCTGGTTACTGAGCCCTTATTGTATATGAAAATCACAAACATTTTCTCTCATTCTGTAGTTGTCTTTTGTTCTGTAGTGTCCTTTGATGCACAAAAGTTTTTAATTTTGAAGAAGTCAAATTTATTTATTTTTTCTTGTTGCTTTTGTTTTTACTATCATATCGAAGAATCCATTGCAAAATTCAAGACCATAAAGATACATCCATATATTTCTTCTAAGAGTTCGATAAGTTTAACTCTGATATTTAGGTCTTTGATCTATTTTGAGTTAATTTAAAAAAAAAAATATTTATTTGTTTATTTGGCTGCATTGGGTCTTAGTTGTGACCTGAGGGCATTTGGAATCTTCCCAGACCCAGGACTGAACCTACATCTCCTGCATTGAAAGGCGGACTCCCCACCTCTGGGCCACCAGGGAAGTCCTTGAGTGAATTTTTATATATGCTGTGAGGTAAGGATGAAAGTACAAACTTTAAATCCATGATCCTTTATAGTATTTTGTTATTTATACTAGGTTCATTTATTAGATCGCTTATGCAAATAACCTCAGCATTTTCATATTTAATATTTTCAGTTTATCCTTAGAGTAACCTCAAAAGTCAGAGCACATGGTCACTGCACTGTTCCCAGAACTTACATTTGGACCCACCAGGCAATAAGGCAGGTGTGCAGAAATAAATCTCTAAGCAAACAGTTGAGCTTAGTTGGCTCCATCATCTCCTGACTCCTGATCCCTCAACGTCACCTCAAGTTCAGATATTCTCATTAAAAACTTGAAGGCATCAAACAAATAAATTTTAAAACCTGTACTGCATATGATATGCAGGAATGGTATTAGCAAAATCAGATTTTTTGGGGGGTGATGAATTTCAGTACAGCTTCAAACCTTGGGGTGGTCAAGCACAGGCTGGATAAATATCCATTAAGAAAGAAGGAAGAAACAGAGAGAAGTCTCAGGCTTGGAGAGCTGGAAAGAGCATCTTTCTGCTAGCCAAGGTTGCCTCTGAAGCTGAACTCTGAACCTCCTGCAATTATCTGACTCATTTATAATCACCTGTCCTTATATAATCTCCACTGTCTGCAGTACACTAATCATTAGTCAACTGCTCTCTTGCTAATGCAGTGATTCACCGTGATGAGGAATTGAGGAATTTGCAGGATCTGGAATTTTCAAGGCTGTTGCTAACAAAATGCGTACCAGGGGCCAGGATGTGCTGCAGGGAACTCTGGGGCTGGCAGCCACCTGCTTCTATATCTCCCCCTGGGGAGATGCCGTGCGGACACATTGATGAGTGGTTTAGCTTCCATTTAGATGTTCTTTTCCAGACTATAGTTATCTTAAACAGGACAAGTGAAATGGTATCTGAAGCAGTTGCCAGGGCAACATGACAAAAGACTTTACCCTTGCTACTGTATATGTAATTTATCAAAGGCAGCTGGTTCACAGAGAGAGGAAAGAGGGGAATAGGTGGTTAGTTTTGGTCTTTGAAAGAAGAGTTGAAAGACTATCTTCTGGTTAAATCAACTTAAGAAGAGGAAAGCAGTTGTGACCTGTGCAATAAAGATTCAGAAAAGTCAGGTTGGGAAAGCTAAGAGCACAAACCTTACACTTTCCTTTTTTTCTGGTGATATCTGTAAAATAGTTGCATGTCAGGGCTTTCAACACCAAGCTGCTTGAAGGCCTAGAGCTGAAAGTATTCCCTGAAGGGAAAGGAACTGAGAGAGAGAGCAAGAAATTGAAGAAAGCAACTGAGATATTCAAGTAGGACAGATGCTTAGGAAGTTGGGAGCTCTTTTTTGTTGTTGTTGAAACTTTTTATTTTGTATCAGGGTATAGCTGATTAACAGTGTTGTGATAGTTTCAGGTGAACAGTGAAGGAACTCAGCCATACGTATACCTGCATCCATTCTCTCCCAAATTCCCCTCCCATCCATCCAGGCTGCCACATGACATTGAGCAGAGTTCCATGTGCCATATAGTAGGTCCTTCTTGGTTACCTATTTTAAACACAGCAGTGTGTACATGTCCATTCCAAACTCTCAAACTATCCCTTCAAACCTGGGAATTCTTGACACAACTGATAGTTCTTCTCTCCACACACCAGAAGCAGATAGCAGCCACTTGTTCAGGGATAAGTTATGTTACAGAGCTTGGACTGAGTTCAATCCACTCATGGTATCAGTGAAAAGCTAGGCTTGTGAAAGATAACCTTCTCGAGGTTACCCAGCTAGGAAAGAGCAGAAGTAAGCCAGAAGCCCTGCCTCCTGCTTCCCCGTGATCTTTCAACTTATCTGATGCCTCTGTCCTGTGAACATCAATGTATTCTATCTTTGAAAGAAGCACAACCTGGACAGCTTTCAAAGTATGCCCCATGGAGTCAGGGGCCAAGCTTCGAGGGTACTGGGGACCGCCTGCTCTCAAAGGAATACCCCCCTTTCTACTTTAATATCTATTGGGGCCCCAACTATAATTATTTAAGGGAAAATTCATTTTTAAACATCAGAAAACAAATAGGAATGGATCATAACAAAGCTGACCCAGAGGTTCTGCCCCGCTCTCCCCACCATGCCCACCCTCCAGGGCCCCTCAGACCTCCTTACCGAGTTGGTGCCGAGGATCTGCAGATTGGGTTTCTCCGACTCAAGCAGCTTGGCCACCATCTTGAGGAAACTCTCCACGAAGAGATTGATGCTCTGGCAGTGACAGGCCATGAGCAGCTGGTCCAGCGCCTCCATGGCGATGCACACGTATCTGGGGAAAGCAGCGCCACAGCCATCACTCAGCCTCATGCTGAGTACTCAGTACTCATCACAAATTATTCAGCCTCATCACTCAATCACCTGCACCACATGTCTGGGACAACCTCGACGGCAGTGCAGTGACCACCTGGGCAGCATCCAGCTAATACAGCTCTTCCCAGGTTGCCATGTCTGGACAGCTGTTCCATCAAGTACCCACTCCAGCCCAGCACTGAGAAGCAGAATGAAGCAGAGCTGCAAGGGAGCCTAGAGGTGAATTCATCAAGCCCCTTACTTTACACACGAAGAATATGAGGACAGACAAGGTATACCATTTCACGAGGAAATTTGAGCAGAAAGAAAACCTAATAACCCCTATCCTTTATTCACAATTCTACTTTCAGAAACAGCGAAAAAGAGGACTGAACCTTCTGCCTGCCAGCCCTTTAACCACTTGATAACAACAATCTCTTTTACCATGTTCTTCTCTTCTCCATGCTAAAAATACCCAGCCCTGGGAATTCCCTGGCAGTCTAGCAGTTAGGACTCTGCGCTTTCACTTCTGAGGGCCTAGGTTCAATCTCTGGTCAGGGAACTAAGATACCCACAAGCAGCATGGCATGACCAAATTAAAAAAAATTAAATTACATTGAAAAAGTTAAAATACCCAATCCTTTCCAGGCTAGTCTTTGTAGGACAACCCCTAATTGTGATCGTCTTCAATGCCTCTCTTAAATCCCAAGAAAAATGCCACAAATCAAATTCCTACTGAGAATTAGGGATGCATGCCTAAACTCAAACCCAACATTTATCCCACAATAGTGACGTAACGAGCATACGGTCAGGTAAGGCATGTCAGGAAAGATACATCCCCCACTTACAAAGTATTTGCATTCTAAAGAAAGCAAGGCAGACATACACAGAAAAAAGGGTTGTTTTTAACTTCTAATAAGGCAGCCTCAGCAAAGCTAACCTGGTTAAAAATGTTATAGTTTCCATTAAGGATTTAGGTGTCTGGGGCAGAATGCTAGATGTCTTCCCTGGAAACTATTTTTGCCCTTCTCACTGGTTATTTAGAAGTTTATCTGAACTGTGGCTGCTCATTGGGAACATTTCCCAGCCTCTCCTGCTGCTAGGTGAGGCCACATGACTTAAACATTGCCATTAAAATGAGGGGGAGTGATGCAAGCGGTGTTGAGCATCATTTGCTTGAAAAACAGGCTTGCCCTGTCCTCTGAGTCCTCTCTTCTCTCTTCCTGCTGGTTGTGGAGTGGGGGCAACTGGATGGCAAGAGGTGAAAGCCCCAGATGACCTTGTGAAACAGAGCCCATTGGCCCATACTGGATTACTGCTTGAGAGAGAGAAAAAATACTTCTCTACTGCTGGTTGTTTTTCAGTCGCTCTGTCGTGTCTGATTCTTTGCAGTCCCATGGACTGCAGCACGCCAGACATCCCTGTCCTTCACCATCTCCCGGAGCTTGCTCAAACTCATGTCCATTGAGTCGATGATGCCACCCAACCATCTTATCTTCTGTCACTCCCTCTCATCCTGCCCTCAATCTTTCCTAGCATCGGGGTCTTTTCTGAGTCAGCCGTTTGCATCAGGTGGCCAAATTATTGGAGCTTCAGCTTCAGCATCAGTCCTTCCAATGAATATTCAGGGTTGATTTCTTCTACTGCTGGAGCCAGTATATTTAAGTCTCTTTATACCTAAATAACACAAGTATCTGATAATCAGATTTAGGAGTGCTTTAGAAACCTGAGGGCACAAATAAAAGTAGAACCTGAGCAATCCAAAGCAACTCACAGGCAAGAGAAGTGAGGGCTGAACATGACTCCATCCTGTAGGAGGCGGGAGTCACTCAAGACTCTGTGGATGAGGAGTGTGGCTCATGTGCCTATTACAGGGCGGCGATCCCTCTACCCGCAGAGTCAAACCCCATGGAACAGAAAAGTACTTCCTGATAGAAACAAAATGCAGGCCAGACAGAGAGAGTGGACAACTCCAAACCTACCGGGGTGCTGAGGAATCAGGCTGATGCCTGCAAGTCAAAGCAAGTAGGAAAAGGCCTCTCTTCAAGAAGCTGCCCAGCGTCAGGTTTATAGGCCATGTATATAATAGGGGATGAATTAAAAGATTCATTCTAAGGACTGCCCTGGCAGCCCAGTGGTTAAGACTCCAGAGTTCACTGCAGGGGGCACAGGTTCAATCCCTGGTGGGAGAACTAAGATCTTACCCATGCCAAAATAAACAAATTAGTAAAAATTGAAAAGAACTTAGGAAGTTATTAAAATCTTAAGATCTTGCAGACCCAAGCCTGGCACATTCTGGGTCCACCGTGTAGGTCATGAAGCAGGCTGACTCTTGCAGGGTTGAGGGAGCAGCCTGGGGTGGGGCCCTTCCAAAGGGCTGGCAGGGAAACATGCACATATTCTGGCAATGAAACACGGCAGCTGAGAAATGGGAGCAGACAGCAGCATGGAATTTTCTTCTATGAATCATCCCAGAGCATGCCAGGTAACACAGTGGTAAAGAATCCGCCTGCCAATGCAGGAGATGCAAGAGACGCAGGTTCAATTCCTGGGTTGGGAAGATCCCCTGGAGTAGGAAATGGCAACCCACTCCAGTATTCTTGCTTAAAAACTTCCATGGACAGAAGAGCCTGGCGGGCTATGGTCCATGGGAGTCACAAAGAGTCAGACATGACATGAATCATCCCAGCATCCTTCAATATGAAGGGTTTCACCATTATTTTACAGAGCTTAAATGAGGGAAAGGAAGGGACGGGGTGGGGTTTGGCAAGAGAAGAAACTAGAAGGCCTCCCAAACCCCAGAGCTTAGATTGCTGCTTTTCCTTTTCCTGTAAAAAAATTCCCAGAAAGTCCTGATAAGGAAAACTGTCCTTTGCTAGCCAGGGGAAGAAAAAAAATTGTCTAATTACCAGGAGTGGAAATTTTGATGGAAAGTGAAAATTATGGTAGAAGTGAAACTGAAAAGTAAATGAAGTTTAAGTTCCCTTCTTTTTCTTGAAGATTTTTGTTTTCTTTCGATGTGGATCATTTTTGAAGTTTTTATTGAATTTGTTTCAATATTGCTTCTGTTTCATGTTTTGGCTTTTAGGCCAAGAGGCATGTGGGATCTTAGCTCCCTGACCAGGGGTCAAACTTGAACTCTTTGCATTGGAAGATAGAGCCTTAATCACTGGACCACTAGGGAAGTTCTAAAGCCTTGTTATTTGAATACATACATGCTGTGTGCTCAGTCACTTCAGTTGTGTCTGACTCTGTGTGACCCCATGGACTGCAGCCCGCCAGGCTCCTCTATCCATGGAATTCTCCAGGCAAGAATATTGGAGCAGGTTGCCATTTCCTTCTCCAGGGGATCTTTCCAACCCAGGGATCGAACCTGCATCTCTCAGGTCTCCTGCATTGGCAGGCAGGTTCTTCACCACTAGCACCACCTGAGAAGCCCCTTTGAATACACTCTCTTTCAATCCTCATCTTTAATCCTAACACTAGGGAAGGAAGGACTGTAATTGAGAACTTAAACTTTTCAAAGTATCTCAGAAGACTAGAACTTAGTGGGATCTTGGAACCTCCTAGTTTAATGCTCACTGCTTTGGTCCTATCTTACAATAACCTTCCTGGGTACATCCTATGCTTTATATCCATAATCTCAAAGGGAGAGAGCACAGGCTTCTCAGGGTGATGTTCACTGAGCAGGACTGGGACCAGATCAGTCTCAGCGGAGATCTAATCTGAACTTGGGATCCTGAAAGGGATCCAGTGTAATAATAGGTCTGAGAAATGGACCTGACTGGGTTGTTGGAGCAGGGTGGGGAAGGTCGAAGGTGGTGAAGACTAACCTACTGCAGAGGCCTAGGGGAGAAGGCAAGAGCGGCACACAGACCACAGCAGCAGGGGATGACCAAGGGTCTTGGATCCACTAGTAGGGTTTCCCAGCAGAAATCAAGGAATCTGGGATGGACTGGAGTTCATGGGCAGTCACTGGGGTCAGGAGTGGCCAGTTAGTAGGTTACAACAACAGGAACTCAGGGTCATGGGCCAACCAAAGCAGAAGGTGAGTTATAACAACTGAGAAAAAGACGCAGGGGGCCTGGTGCTTGGGGAGAGTCAGGAAGTTCCTTGAATTGAATTCTAGAATATGCACCTGCTTCTGCTTCCCTGGTGGCTGGGATGGCAAAGAATCTGCCTGCAATGCAGGAGCCCCAGGTTCACTCCTTGGGGGAGGATCCCTGGGAGCAGGAAATGGCAACCCACTCCAGTATTCTTTCCTGGAGAATTCCATGGATAGGGGAGCCTGGTGGGCTACAGTCCACGGGGTTGCAAAGAGTCGGGCACAACTGAGCTACTAACACTGTCACACTTTCTGCTTGAACACCTCTCATTCAGCACGGAGCGGCCTTAGGACCCTCTGGGAAAGGAGGAGCCAGCATGCAAGGTCTAGGAACCAGACTTGGTTGGAAAGGAGTGCAGATGCAGGGTCAGAGATGGGGACCAGCTGGCAGAGAGAGGGGGCAGCTTTAGCTGGGTCAGTCGTCGACTGAGAATCACTCAGAGAGTAGTAGTCTTGACGAAGAACCTCTCATTCTGGGCAGTCTGAATGTATGCAGTCAAGTTCTCCCTACCGAACAGAAACTTCCTGGTTTTAGGAGCCCAGAAGCAGGGGTTGATGTCAGCCAAGGCAGGGAAGGATGAACCTTCCTGTCTGGTAGGAATCTGCAAAATCTCTGTCTGCAGGGTCAGCTCCACTCTCTAACAGGGTTCAGAGTCCCTCTGGGGGACTGTATATCTCTTGGGAGCCCCACTAAGTCAGTACCAGGCCCAGGCTCCTGGGGAAGTAGCTCAACTCTTTTGGCATGGGTGTCTCCATCCTCCAGTCACTGGGGAACCTGACGATTCACTGTTTTAAATAATTTTTTTTTAGTTGACTTATTTGGCTGTACCAGGTCTTAGCTGTAACACACAGGATCTTGAATCATCATTGTGACATTTGGGATTTTTTTTTTTTTTTTTAGTTATGGTGTTCAAACTCTTAGTTGCAGCATGTGGGATCTAGTTCCCTGACCAGGGATCAAACCCTGGGGCCCCTGCACTGGGAGCTTGGAGTCTTAGCCACTGGACCACCAGCAAAGTCCCAATGTGACAGGTTCCAATGCAGCCTTCTACATGTGGTCATTGCTCTGGGGTCACTCAACCCCAAGTCTGACCCATAACTGCTGTTACCTCCCTTACTCTTCAGTTTCTAGGGGTGTTCTAGCAATTGGGCTGAACTGAAAGGAGGAAAATAGGAGGAATTCTTGCTTTTTGTTGCTCTGCATCTCACTGTCCATCGTAGCCCACACCAAGGAGAAATACCTTGAAATTCTTATCTTATTCTCTCTCCGCCCACACTGAGTTATCACCCCTGATGCTAAACACATGCCTGTCAAGGAGGGTGATTCTACCACTTGGTCCAACACCCAAAGTTCTCATGTATATGGTCAAATCATAAACACAAACCCCTGAATGATGGCAGGGAGACGGCTCCTCACACCATCTCACCTGTCTGTGGGTGAATATTTTGCTACTCCAAAGCTGCCATCAGTGGTTAGGACAATGGTGATGAGTGTGGAGCTGGGTAAGGAAACTCGGGGAAGAAGCAGGAAGAGACCCAGAGAACAGATCTAACAGATTTCTCTCTCCCAATGTTTATGATTAAAGCCCCCAGTGAGGCCATCAAGGCTTTAAATAATTAGACACTGCAATGGCTATTTTTAACAGAATGATGCCAATTTTGAGTGATAGTTCTGAGGGCAGTGGAATGCTTCTAAGTGGCTCTGCTAGCTACAGGACATTTTTTACTGAGAGAACCATCACTGCAGAGAGGGCAGGCAAAATTAGTATTAAATGTTTAATGTCATTGCTTGCATATTAGTTTCAGGTTCAATCTAGGATAAAGATATTTTTATTGTACTTGCTTGAGCCTGCTTTATAATATGTCAAGGCGATTTATATAATCAGCATGTTCAGTATATTCATGCCCTTTTTATTGAGCATGTTAACCTAATTTTATTATATTAATAGAAAGGGATCATAGAAATGAATTGTTTTCAGTCTTGTTTTTCTATCAGGGATAGCTTGATGTGAGAGTGGCTGGTAGGTCCTATGGAGGGTGGACCTCTAAACACTGTCGGCACAGTGCATGCTCTCATGCTCTGGTTCTCACTCCACCTTCCTCATCAGGTGGAGGATGGTGGGGGTGACAGGTGGTAGCTGGGGGGCAGGACAGAGAGGGTCCAGGGAGGTAATCACTGCAAAAGCACAGAAGCCAGAGAGTGAGGTGGGGGGTCATTAGCTAGTCCATCTGGAGGAGGTGTAGAGCAGCTATGGCAGTTGTGGTGGGTTTGGCTGGGGTTAAAGGCAGTTTGGGGCTTCCTTGGTGGCTCAGTGGTAAAAAATATCCACCTGCAATTCAGGAAACATAGGAGATACAGGTTCAATCCCTGGATCAGGAAGATCTCCTGGAGGAGGGTGTGGCAATCCACTCTAGTATTCTTGCCTGGAGAATCCCAGGGGCAGAGGAGCCTGGTGTGCTGTCGCCCATAGGGTCGCAAACAGTTGGACATGATTGAAGTGACTGAGCATGCACACAAAGGCAATTTGGGGGCAGGTAATGGAAGACCTTGGAGAAGGCAATGGCAACCCACTCCAGCACTCTTGCCTGGAAAATCCCATGGACAGAGGAGCCTGGTAGGCTGCAGTCCATGGGGTCGTGAAGAGTCAGACACGACTAAGCGACTTCACTTTCACTTTTCACTTTCATGCATTGGAGAAGGAAATGGCAACCCACTCCAATGTTCTTGCCTGGAGAATCCCAGGGACGGTGGAGCCTGGTGGGCTGCCGTCTATGGGGTCATACAGAGTCGGACATGACTGAAGCGACTTAGCAGCAGCAGCAGCAGTGGAAGACCTTAGAAGTCAGGCTGAGGAGCTTGGATTGGAAGCTAAAGGAGCCAGGAAAGTATAGCTTTGGGTCTGTTTTAATGATCATAGCTAGCAGTATTGATCTGGAAGGGCCAGAACAGGAAAGAGGGGAAGCAGGGAGACTATTTCCAAGGCCACTGCAGTAACCCGGAGTCTGCACCAGGGAAAAGGTAGGGGCAGAGGAAAGTAGGGGATGGATATAAAAGGCTTCATGGAGAATAGAACCAATGGGACTTACAGACAACTGCCCTGGATCTGCTTTTCCCTCTGTCCCATCAACAGCACCACTAGAAACATCTTAGTGTTCCCTTTACATCCACCCCACTCCAGATCGTGACAGTAGGTGACAGACATGTCTCTCCTGCAGTTGACTTTTTCCATTGAGGACCCCAAGTATTGCCCTAAATATATAATATTATATAATTTCTGAAAATCTCTCTCCCCCTCTCATACTACTTACCCATATCGATGACGACCCACGTCACGGATGAGCCTTTCGGAGAGGTAGGCGCCAATGCGATCGAGCTTTTCAGGAGCTGAGAGGGCATAGAAGGTCAGCTTCTCCATGTTGGTCTTCACCAGGCCATCCTGTAAAAGACAGGTCATCCTCACTGTGGCCATGTGATGGCTAGAAGAGTTCAAGTCCAAAGGTAAGTGATCATGCAATTTAATCAATGTTTAACAGAGTGCCCATCATGTATGTGACAGGTATCATGTGGGTTTCGGGGATACAGAGATGATTAAAACATAGACCCCGCTCTCTAGGAGCTCACAACCTAGCCCAAAGTGTGCTAGCTATAAATAAAAATAGTAAGTGATAGAAATGTACATGTATGTGTGCATGTGTATATGATATGGGTTTACACACTTATATGTATATGTTCATGAATGTATATATATGTGTGTGAATGCATGTGTATATGAATGGATGACAAGACTTCAATGAAAGCAACCCAGAATTAAAATGTTTTGGATCTCCAAAATCAAGAAGTGAACAGAAAGAAGGCAGCTCTATTCTATAGCTTTCAGGGAATAGTCCAGAGGATGCTGGAAATGTGACCTCCCCAACCCCTGCCCATCAAGAAAAGGCCATTGATTTCTAGAGAGCAAGTCAAGTACATCAAACCTTGACATTTCTGAAACCACATGACCCACATTGCAGTCTGACAGTTTAGTGGTGGCTTGGAAACCAAGAAACCAGGCGTCTCGTGTGCCCACCTGACACCTAGCAGATACCCGAGGGAGCACACAGAAGACCATGAGCTCCAGAGCCAAAACCCAGGAAAGGAAATGCTCACACCTGATGTCAGGGAAATAGTACCCTCCAGAGAGTTAGTGGCTCCAGGAACTATCACTCAGAGAGAGACGAGTGAGCAAGATGCTCAGCAGCGGCCGGAAGCACCAAGACAAACTTCCGAACCCTCTGCAGATCTTGCCTTCAGAGGGGTCCAAAGATCCTCAGCTTTCAGGCTTCCAACTGCCTCTGGTCACTGACAGGGCTGTGGCTGTGGTTTCGGTGTGTCTGAATGACCTTGGGGGGGCTCGCCTCTCCTTGTGGCAGCCCCTAGGGCCCTGGATCGGGTGAGACAGTGAGAGGCACACTGGTGGCAGGAGATGCGACCCACCTCGGGATCCTCAGGGAAGATGTTGTCCACCAGCCTTTTGTACCTGGGACGCAGGGCACCGCAGCAGCCGCACACACCTGGAACAGCAACGAGAATGCCCTGTGAGCTAAGCCTCCTGGGGCCAGGCTGGGCGGCTTCTGAGAAACCAAATCCAGACTGGAAACAGAAGGGTCCCTCTGTTAGAGTATCAGGGCCTCGGCACTTCCTGCTGTTTCTCTACCCCTCCCCCACTCTAAGACATTGCTTTTCTTGTTTGGTGTCTTTCGCTTGGAGATCAGGCATAGGTGCCAGCAGATTAGAATTAGTTCAGGAAGCCAGGCCATTGAACACACACGTGTGCGCGCATTTGCGTGTGCATGCGCACACAAGCACACACACATACACTCTGGGCCAAGACTATATAAAACTGCCTCCTGCAGCCCAAGACTCTTCCCCAGGTCCTGGGAGATCATCCAGCTGGGAAGGGCGGTTACTCCACCTACCCTACCCTCTAGCTTTCTGTCCACTTCTTCTCTATCTGGTCCTCAATCTCCTTTACCATCCTCTCTCCTGGGGCCATTTCTATTATAGAATGTTATGTGAAACTATGATAAATTAACATTGCCATTAATTATTAACCTTTGAAAATGCATCTTTAATACAGCGAGACCACGGTGTTTGAAAGCCGTGGTTTTGAGAGCTGGAGGGTTTCCAGGGGCCACCTGGTCGGTGGTTCCCAACACCAGCCCTCTCCCACCACAGGAGATTCTCACCAGTCTGGGGCAAAACAAAAACCTAAGATAATGTGGGCTTCTCTGGTGGCTCAGTGGTCAAGATTCCTGCAATGCAGGAGCCGTAGGAGACTCGTGTTTGATTCCTGGGTCGGGAAGATCCGCTGAAAAAGGAAATGGCAACCCACTCCAGTATTCTTGCTTAGGAAATCCCATAGACAGAGGAGCCTGGTGGGCTGCAGTTCACGGGGTCACAAAGAGTTGGGCACGACCGAAGTGACTGAGAGAAAGAATAATGTACATTGTCAGAAAGCTGCAGACTGATGTGAGCTCCTTTGTGAGATAGTGTTAAGAAATCAGTGATAATAGAACAAACTTTGGGAAAATAAAAACTTGGAGGTCCCACCGTAAAAAGTTTTCAGTTAGAACCACTGCTCTTTTCCTCCCTTTCATCCTCGGCAGACACCTCCCTTGGCATATCCCAGCTGCACCCTCCAAGAACTGGGAAGGGGGGCAGTGACCCCTGAGGGAGTGGAGAGGATGGCAGGGAAGGGCCTGGGAAAGTCCACTCCCTTCCAAAATAATTGCCTTCTCACTCTACCAATTAACGCTTAATTTTTTTTGTACAAATGCTCTACTTGAAACGCAAAGGTGCCCTGGAAGAGTCAAGCCTACAGGTCATTCAGAGAAGAATGAATTACTTTAGTGGGAATTACTTTAATCACACAAAGAGCCACAAAGAGCTTTACAGTGGAGAGAAAAGCTGTTGGGGGGTGGAGTGGGGGGACCTGGACTGGGAGGGGGTCAGGGGTAGGCGGCACCACCAGGAGGAGGAAGGAACGGGGCAATCTGGGCTCCCAGAGAGACCCGGTGTTAGGGGATGGGCATGTCCCTGGGGAAATGGGGCACTCCAAAGGCAGGATATCAGATTTCTGATATCAAAAGACCACCAGGGTCCCAGTGTGTCCCCCAATCCCTCACCCATCCCAGGCACAAGGAGGATGGTAGAACCAGTCCACAGCTACACACTGGCCTCTGGGTTCCATCTTTCTGGGCTGAATTGGCACTGAATTGTCGCCTCATCTCCTCCCTGCACACCTGGGAGAAGGTGTGAGGGCTCCAACGGGCTGGCATCCAGGGCAGCTCCCTGGGGGGACCCTGACCCCGAGGCTCAGGATTGAAACCTGCTCTTGGGCCCTCTGCCCAGTGCGGCCATCAGTGCACTTCTTCTAGGATGCCCCGGAGCATGGGCCCTGCGCGCTAAAACAGCAACATGGATGTTTGCATCTTCAAGGGAGTTAGAACTAGAGACAAGGAGAAATTAGAGCCCCCAATGTCAGTCCCATTTTCAAACCTTTCTGAAGGACCCATGAGCTGGGACCTGCCCTGCACTGAGGCCAAGCTCATGGTTGTTAGAAACCCAGACTTATCTGAGAAAGCACAAGCCTATTTTGGGTACTTAGGGTATAAATCTCCGTGCAGGGGTCCCTCTTCCAGCACAGAGGCGCCCAGAAGCCATAAGGCAGGGGGAACCCATCACATGGAGGCCCGGGCATTTCCCTCCTGTGGGGAGAGGTGAGAAAACTGTAGAACAAGAGAGGCAAGCAGGTGCCCGGTCAGCAGAACTGCCCTGCTTCTGGGTGCTTCCGGACCTACAGGCTTCCTCGGTGGCTCAGACGGTAAACAATCTGCCTGTAGTGCAGGAGACTGGGGTTCAATCCCTGGGTTAGGAAGATCACCTGGAGAAGGAAATGGCAACCCAATCCAGTATTCTTGCCTGGAGAATCCCACGGACAGAGGCTACAGTCCATGGGATTGCAAAGAGCTGGACATGACTGAGCAACTAACTTGACTTACATCCTGTGATTCCTTCTTGTCCACTCTTTCATTCCAGCCTCCTCTTACTCCTGGAGGGCAGGGGCTAGTTGAGGCCAAGTGGGCAACAGCATAAGTTTCAAATCAAATCCTGGCACTGCCACTTCCCAGATGTGATGCTGCGCAAGGAGTGGCATTCTGTGGGTGTGAGTGTCCTGGTTTAGCGCTTGGGGCTGCTGTGAGGCCAAAGTGAGTTTATGCTGCAAAGCACTCAGGGCAGATCACCACCAGCCGCCCTTCCTTCCACATTCCCCAGCCCAGGGCGGCAGAGCCCTTCCCAGACTGCCAGCTGGTCCATGCTGGCTGGTACATCTTAGTGCAGGTTCCCCACCATTCACTTACTCAGTAATGGTGACCAAGGGAAAGGGACAACTGGAGGCCTAAGAAGTGAGAGTCCCAGAACATTCCTTCAGAAGACCTAACCTCACTGGCCTATGGGTTTGCAATGATAAATTGACCTGAACCTCCAGTCACTGCCAGCCGGCTTCTCAAAGTCAGCATTCCCAAACCTTCCTGCCTCAGCATCAGCTCCACAAACCTCAATGCAAATATGACATATTTCCAGCGTACACAACAGACCAGAGTCAAATGCTGTTGAAAGATAAAGCAAGAGGTTCACTGGAGAGAGACCATGGGACTGGCTGGCTGTTGGAGGGTCACCAGGAGAGCAGCTGTGGTGGGTAACTAACAAGCACTCTTCAGAAAAAGGGTCTGAGGACAAATAAATCTATGAAACCATGCACACCAAATCCCTCATTTTAGATTTGCAGGCCAATAAGCTTACTAAAGCCTCTGAAAAGTCATAAGGCAAAGAAATCTATTTAAAATTTCAAATCAACATCTCCCCATTTTTCACTGTTATAAATAGCAACATGATGAATACTTTTAATATTCTTTTTTCAAGGCATATATATTGCCTACTCTGTGGGAGGGCTTCACAAGTGGTGCTAGTGGTAAAGAACCCGCCTGCCAATGCAGGAGATGCAAGGGACACAGGTTCGACCCCCTGTATCAGGAAGACCCCCTAGAGGAGGCCATGGCAACCCACTCCAGTATTCTTGCCTGGGAAATCCCATGGACATAGGAGCCTGGCAGGCTACAGCCCATAGGGTTGCAAAGAGTTGGACACAAGCGACTTAACATGTATGCACTAGATGGGAACACTGCTGTAAATAGAGTACATTGGAAACAGTGCTTTTTTTTTTTAGGTCTTAAATAGGATTTTATTTTAGAATATAAGAAATAATTAAAATAAGTGGATTATGTTTGAAACTTAACAAAATGAAAAGAGAAACAGAGTTAAAATATGAGAAGATGTTAAGGAAACAGAAAACAAATAGCAAAATAATCACAAAATACGACCTCATTATTTGAAAATACTCATAGGCAAACACCAAAAGATACACATTGCCAGTTATCAAAGAAAAAGAGATACACCAAATAATAAGTTTAGGAACAAAAATGGAACATACACGGGGAGAAAAGTGTTGAAAAAGGCACACCTTAATATCAGATGAAATGGACACTTTTTTAAAAGTGTAAAATTAGTGGAAATGGCCCAGTAGCATACTTGAATAGACCAAGACCAGAAAAGAAATCCAAATGGTATTATTGATCTGGCTCTACAGGAGGCACCAAGGTGACTGTTGTCAACTCTTCAAACAACAGGGGTTATTGGTGGCAATTTTGCTCCACAGAGTCACTATTAACAGAAACAGTGCTAATTTTGGAGTTTAAAAGGTTTTGAGTTCAAGTCCCAGTTCTGCCATTTGACCTTTGAGACTCAGTTTTCTCATTAATATAATAAGAGAAGATTTTCCCCTAAGGTACAATCCTATGATTGAAGTCCCAGACCATTTGCAATAGAATCTAGAAAGGGAGAAAACACCTTGAGCTCTGCTGGTTGGAAGAAGGCTTCTCAGGAGAGGACAGACAAGACGATGAGGGGCGGGAGTCACAGGGCAATGGCTGCTTTACTTCTTATGTGTCAGTTCAGTTCAGTTGCTCAGTCATGTCCGACTCTTTGCGACCCCATGGACTTCAGCACGCCAGGCTTCCTCGTCCATCATCAACTCCCAGAGCTTGCTCAAACTCATGTCCATTGACTTGGGGATGCTATCCAACCATCTCATCCTCTGTCATCCCCTTCTCCTCCTGTCTTCAATCTTGCCCAGCATCAGGGTCTTTTCCAATGAGTCAGTTCTTTGCATCAGGTGGCCAAAGGATTGGAGCTTCAGCTTCAGCATCAGTCTTTCTAATTAATATTTAGGACTGATTTCCTTCAGGATACTGGTTTGATCTCCTTGCAGTCCAAGGGACTCTCAAGAGTCTTCTCCAACACCATCGTTCAAAAGCATCAATTCTTCGGTGCTCAGCTTTCTTTATGGTCAAACTCTCACATCCACACATGACTACTGGAAAAACCATAGCTTTGACTAGATGGACCTTTGTTGGCACACTAGATGGACCTATGTGTCAGACACAGTGCTGAAATACTTTACAAGCATCAACTCATTAAGCCTACAACCCCGTGGGGTAGGTATTGTTTTTATTCCTATTTTTACAGATGTGGAAGTTGAGGCACCAAAAGGTTAAGTTACCTGCCTAGAGCCTCATGGTTAATAAGTGGCAGGATTTGAAACCCCAAAATCTACCTCTAGAGACACTGATGTTCTTAGGTACTATTCTAGGGAAGGGATGCATTAGCTAGGGAGCTAGACCAGGCTTATACAGAAAGGCAAGGACCACTAAGGCAGTCCATCTTGAAGGAAACCCGAGTATGTCGTCCCAAATATGCCTCTTTGACATAAAAAACTGTCTTGAGCTGAAAGCAATTAAGTGGCAGCAAAAGGCAGAAAAGCTCCCCCCTTTTCGCCTAAAGACAGGAAATAAATGTTTCTCTTACTTTAGCGACTAAACAACAACGACAAACTGGAGGCAGATTTTTAAGAAGTCACCAGAGAAATCTGCAAACAAACCTTGTTAAACTAACCCTTATCCAACAAAGGTCAGTCTAGTCAAGGCTATGGTTTTTCCAGTGGTCATGTATGGATGTGAGAGTTGGACTGTGAAGAAGGCTGAGTGCTGAAGAATTGATGCTTTTGAACTGAGGTGTTGGAGAAGACTCTTGAGAGTCCCTTGGACTGCAAGGAGATCCAACCAGTCCATCCTGAAGGATATCAGTCCTGGGTGTTCTTTGGAAGGAATGATGCTGAAGCTGAAACTCCAGTACTTTGGCCACCTCATGCGAAGAGTTGACTCATTGGAAAAGATTCTGATGCTGGGAGGGATTGGGGGCAGGAGGAGAAGGGGACGACAGAGGATGAGATGGCTGGATGGCATCACTGATTCGATGTCTGAGTGAACTCTGGGAGTTGGTGATGGACAGGGAGGCCTGGCGTTCTGTGATTCATGGGGTCCCAAAGAGTCGGACACGACTGAGCGATTGAACTGAACTGAACTGAACCCTTATCCTCCCACTTATTTCTTCAGCCTTCACTACCCACAGGTCAGTTCTTCACAAATGCATTGTTTCTTTGCCTAAAAGGTATAAAATCTCTTTGCTCTGGTCACTTCTTCGGGTTTTCGTTCTCTTGAGAAGGCTTCCATGCACATGTGAGAATCCAGTCACATTTGTCTGTGTCTCTCCTGTTAATCTCTCTGTCAGCTTCATTTTCAGACCCAGCCGGGGACCCTAAGAGGGTCAAAGAAAACTTTTTCCTCCTCTACAACTGCAAACTGTAAAGAACACACTCATCATCTGGGGATCTTATTAAAATGCATTCTGCTTTAGCAGACCAGGGCTGGGGCCTGAGGCTCTGCATTCCCACCAGGCTCTAGGTGATGCTGATGGCCCTGGTCCAGGGACCACACTTTGAGATTGCAAGGCACCAGAGCACAGCGGCTAAGAATTTGGGCTCTGGAGTCAGGCAGGCTCAAGTTGAAACCTCAGCTCTCCTAACTTCTTACTTGTTTGATCTTAAGTTACTTAACCTAAATCCAAGTTTCCTCATATGAAAAATGAAGATATGGTTCCTTCTTAGAGGAAAGTGAAACAAAGTGAAAGTGAAATCACTCAGTTATGTTCAACTCTTTGCGACCCCATGGACTGTAGCCTATCGGGCTCCTCCGTCCATGGGATTTTCCAGGCAAGAGTATTGGAGTGGGTTGCCATTTCCTTCTCCCGTCTTCTTAGAGGGCTGGAGATTAAATGATAGCATCTTCCTGGATTCTCTCTTTTTTTTTTTCTCTAAATTTCTAGAAGGAAAAATACAGAAGACCAGATTGAGGCCAGACTGAGCACAGCCTTGAACAACAGGCTGAAGCAGTTACATTTTGCCTGGATGAACCGTGAGCTCTAGGAACCTCATGAATCGCCCCAGGTGAGGGGCAGATACCTGAACTGGGTGATATCAGAAGAATCAGCAAGACGTGAGGGGTTCTGTAGGAAAGAAGAAGAGGAAGGTATGAAGCATGACTGCTGGCTTTCTGTTCCAGTGATTGGAGACCACAACCCCCTTGACTGAAATGGAGGAGACGGAGGTGGCTGGGACTAGGGGAGCGGCGTCAGCTAGTTCGGATCATCCAGTTAGTCGTGGGGAGCGCTGAGACTCATGGGAGAGACTAGGCTGAAGATCTGAGCATCACTGGCGCTCAGTGAGCACTGGTGCAACAGACAGAACCTGATTGCTCAGGGGAGGAGGAGCAGGAAGGAGGAGCAGATCCCCAGGGACGGCTGCCTTGTCCACTTTCTCTGTCACTTTCTTCCTGTTTTCCCCACCCACTACTTTCCTATAAAGCCTTTCACCTTTCTTTTTCTCATTTCTCTGCCCGTTCCCCAAGGTCCTCCAAGCTAAGCATTTGGGGACTTCAAGCTGCTCACACTGACCCCAGAAATACTCCCTTATTAGCACCCACTCCATCAAAATCCCTGTCTGATTATCTAATTCAAGAGATGCTGGTAGCTGATCAATAGTCTTCCAGAAGGTTTATGCATTTTTCTTCATATGCATTTATAAAGGCTTGAAGCCAAGTAAAATAATGTCTAATAGTTGAACTTTGAAAAAATTTAGGTAGTGGAGAGTACTTGCATGAGGAAATGAGCATACAAGTGTCTGAAAACTGTTCTGCTATGTTGGGCTCTAAAGTTTGTTATTTAACCTTTTACATACCCCGTTTTAAGAAAAGTAAGAAGCAAAGTTAATAGCACTGCTTTGGCCAGGGGTTGGGGGTGGAGTAGTATAGAAAATGTTAACCACTTTTTGTTTGTTTTTAAGTAATCACAGTAACTTTCAAAAGAGGATGAGGGTAGGCAACTATGAAGCCATAGAGCTGACCATATCCTAATTCAAGGAAAGAAACACAAGAAAGGATCATTGAGGGAAATAAACCCAAAGCGATTTACCAATTTAAATCTGCTCTACTTAGAAAGCAGATGATCAGTCATATAAGTAAAGAGATTTGGAATCTCAGCCAGAAGGCAGAAAACCCTGAGTGGCACCGAAAGCTTCCTGGGTAGGTAATCAAAGCAGCAGATAAAGGTCTCCTCTCTGATAAGGCAAAGAGTCTGAGGGCTTGGTCAGGAACTCCTGGCCTCTGCATGCCACAGCAGCTGAGGAGGTGACCGGAACCCGCAGGCACCCCTCGGAAGCTTCCCACCAGAAGAAGGTCATTTCAAAGTAGCCACAACCAGGCCAAGGGTAAAGAAGCCCAAAGAACAGAAGATATTTAAAAGGAATTGAAAGCAGTTCTTTGTTACGAGAGATTGTGATACCTTCTAGCATATTTCTTTAGTCCGGCCTCTAATGGTATCTATCCTTAATGTTCATACAAAGAAGTATATGGAGTTCAACTCACAGCCAAGTGCCTATTAAAAGAACCTTTTAGATTCTGAGCCATTTTATTTCTAAGAGAGAAGCACTCTCTACTAGGGCCTTCTCCCCTTCTCTGAGGATCAGGTCTGGCAGATTAAACCATGGATGCCAAAAGTAAATTTAATAAGGATGCTTTTCTGTCACTAGGACTTGTCTTATCTAATATTTTTATACCTATTTTTTAAGAAAGAGAGGGAAACGTGATATGGCCAGTTTCACTAGTAAATATACAGCTGCTCTGGTTTTACTGAAAAATCAAATCAGTGAGATTAACAGAGTGTCTAATGACACTCAGTGGCTTCATTTCAGTGGCTTTCTCCAACTTCGCAAACTCTAAGAATCTTTAGACCTGCCCCAGTCATCTCCGTATAGTGCATCCTGCCCCAACCTCAGGGGCCTCCTTGCACACCATCCTGCTTCAGGACCCTTGACTTAATATTACCCACCAGGAGGGTTTCTCTGTGTTTCCTCCAGGCTCCCACGCTCATTTCCCTCAAGGGTTTGCCTCAGTGTCACCTAACTAGAGAATTTCCCCAACCACCATCCTCCTTTAATTTTCGATCTCTATTTCCTTTCGTAGCACTTTTAACCGATCAACATCCTTCGTCTGTGTCCACACTCTGTCTGCCCCCTTCGAAGGTAAGTTCCTGGAGAGCAGGAGACATGCCTATTTGACCCTGTGCATCCCGGAGCCTGAACAGGGTGTAACCTGTGGAGGGGAGGTGGGGGGCAATGGTCACACACGTCTGTTGAATAAAGGAAAGATTGTGTGATTGGGAGAAAAGCAATCATGGATTTCAAAGTCAGTAAGGGAAAGGAATGGTAATCTACTCCAGTGTTCTTGCCTGGGAAATCCAACGGACAGAGGAGCCCGGTGGGCTACGGTCCAGGGGGTCGCAAAGTCAGATTTGACTGAGCGACTAACACTTTCACTCACTTTAAGGGAATGACAGGGCATTTAACAAAAGGTCCCCAGGTGCTCACAAGACCTTGTCCTGGGAGGGCTAGGGGAATGTTTCTATTGAGAACCGTTGGCTCCAGTTCCTGAATCCTGCCCAGCTTGTCTTCTGGGGTTGGCACCTGAGGCTCAGAGCCAGGCTCGCTGGGGCCAAACTCCCTCCAGGTGTGTGAGTGGGGGAAGGGGGTCTTTGGGTTCCATTGCTCTTCCCCTGCCTCCCGCTGGCCCTCTGCCTGCTAGCCCCAAACCCCCACAGCCCCGCTTGCTGGCTCCAGTCCAGCCTGCTATCAGAATCTCCTCCTGTCTCCGAGGAGGGGCCCGAGGAGATCCTCTGTGACTCTGGCGTACGGCCAGAGTAAGAAGCCCTGGCCCAGCTCTCTGCCTGGCGGCATGCGACGGCAGATCTCACAGTTGCTGGCAGCGTCTGTGGACTCTGACCTCTCACTGGCCGCAGCTGTGTGCTCACACCTCCCGCATGCTGTTGCCCTGGCCTCCTTTGCTCCGCTTGCCTGATCCTGTTTTTTCGACTCAGCTGACCCCTTGATCAGAGCTTACTCACTACCTAGGGTGATGGGAGGCTTGAAACAAGCAGATGCTCTCAAAACACCAAGCACATCATGCTTCTAAACATCCAGGCCACTTCCCCTCCAATTCCCTATTTCTAGCCCAGCATCGTCTGCCAGGCCCCCTGATCCAGCCTCTGTCATGCTGATCTTTAATACCTAAAAAATACCACTGTTTACCACCTCTGTGCAAAGCACTAGGCCAAACACTTTATAAATATTTTCATATGTATAATACTCATAACAAAGCACTAAGGTATGTAATATTATTCTCATTTTATCAAAAAAGAAGCAGGATCAGAGAGGTCAGATGCCTGCTCAAAGTCACACAGCATGTGCTCTTCTGCAATGTGTATGTGTGTGTGCACTCAATCATGTCTGACTCTTTGCAAACCCATGGACTGTCCCATGGACCCCCACCAGGCTCCTCTGTCCATGGGATTTCCCAAGCAAGAATACTGCAGTGGGTTGCCATTTCCTTCTCCATTTCTGCAATAAGGGTCCCCTAATTTTTTTTCCCATCACGTTCCCTCAAAATAAATCCTCAACAGTTTCTCAGCTTCACCTTGCACTCTCCTTTGCCACAGCTGCTGTGCTAGGTCACCTTCTTGACACCTGATATCCAGTCCTTGTGAATGCCCCTGGGCCCATTTCCTTGCTTCCATTCATTCCCTGGGTAGTTTGGAGGTAAATCTTTGCTTGATTTAGTTTGCTGCACAGCCAAGCCGTGAACGTGGCTCACCATTCCATTACACGTCAATCCTGCCACTTAGCACTCAACAAGGGATGCCCTGGAAAGGTGGGAGTTGTTCTGCCTTCACGTCCTTCCTCTTGGCACAGCTCTTGTCCAGCAGCCAGAAGTCACAGCAGAGTCCAGCTGTGAGAAGGACAGGGTGGTCTGAGGAGCAGACTGAGGGGGGCCATGCCACCATGCTGAGGCCCACAGCTGCGGAGGAGAGGATGTTCAGGTGATAGGGACCAGGCAAAAACTGGAGACGGTAAAGGAACAGGGGAATCAGAGCCCCAAGAGTGTCCTGGGGGCCTAGAAGTCATCACACTGGGTGGGGTTGGGCGGCTGGCAGACCCCAGCTCCTGCTGAGTCCTCCTTAGAAGACCTTCATTAATAACACCCCCAACTCTAGGCTTTATTTCCCCTCTGCCAGCTAACCTCTGTATACCCCTTGTGCCATATTATCTTTCTTTAGAAATTAAGTAATTAATTATTTTTGGCTGTGCTGGATCTTCATTACTTAGCATGGATTTCTCTAGATATGGAAAGTGGGAGCTACTCTTCGTTGTGGTGTGCCAGCTTCTCACTGCGGTGGCTTCTCTTGCTGCAGAGCATGGGCTTTAGAGCAGGGCTCTGCAGTTGTGGCACATAGGATTTGTTGCTTCCCAGTATGCAGAATCTTCCCCGACCAGGAATCAAACCTGTGTCTCCTGCAAGGGCAGGAGGATTGCTTCTTAATCGCCGTGCCACCAGGGAAGTCCAGTACCATGTTATACTACACAATCTTCTACTTGCTTCCTGCTTGCTCAAGCTGTTTTTCAGTGAATCGTATTTTCTACCCCCCAGATAAACTGTAAATTCCTCAGGTCTCATTTCCTCCCAACCTCAGTACAGTATTTGGAGCCCAGCAGGACTTGAGGAAAGCTGGCATGACGCGTGATGCCTTTGATCAGCGTGAGATCCAGGGAAGTCACCTCCTCTCCTAGACCTTGGCTTCCTTTTTATAAACATCAATGCCATTATCCCCATTCACCAAGAAAAATGCCTTTTTGCTCAAAATAGTTCATATTTATTTTCTTAGCTTTACAATCCCCTTGTAAAGGCAAGGGCTGGACTTGCTCGTCCTAACCAAAGAAAACTGAATTCTTTTTAAACAATTTACAATAAAACTTAATCCACAGCTAATGGCACAGACACTCCTTTGAAATGAATTGGAGGAAACAGAACAAAGTTCAGACAGAAAGGGGCGTTAGAGTCAAGCACCTCCCATGAGGACCAGGTCTTGTGTCCAGCTGATGTGAACTGAACTTTAGCACTTTGTACAGTATTCTTGCTGGGTGGGGTGGGGAAAAGGAAAAAGTTTGAAATAGATAGGTTCTGCCATCAAAGAACTTACTCTCTAGTTTGGGACATAAAACCCACCCACATTTAAAGTCAATGATATTTCACAATGAGACTAAGAAGCTCCAAAACTGAAGAAATCTCTGGGAGTTTGATGAGTCCAGGAAAGCTTCCTGGAAGAGGCAAGACCTGAGGCGGAGAGAGCTGGTAAGTACTGGTAAACCCATGAAAGGAAAAGTCAACAGGTCTTCAAAGGGAAAAACTTTAAGAAAATCATAAAGGTTCTCTTTTCTGTTTTCCCCTATTTCAGATTTTCAAATGAATACATGCTCATGCATATAAAAGTGTAAAATAGGAAAAAAATTAAAATGAATGCAAACATCACTTGTAATCACACTGTTTGTAATTATTAACATTTTAATGTATTTGTTCTAGTTTCTGTGTTTATGCATATTTTGAAAATATGCACATAAAATTGGGCTCATACAGTATAGCATTAAAACCTATGTTCTTATACTGTGCCTGTCATCTCACTAAATTTTTTCAGAACCTCATTTCAGAGGTTACTTATTATTCCATCTTTTGACCAGATCCTCATGGCTGTTTCCAATTTTTCATTATTCTGAATGATACAGTGATTTGCCTTCGATAATTAAAGCCAGAAATTGTACAGGGAGAGCCTGATCTGGTTTTTTTGGTGATAAGGAACTCAAGTGGCGCCAGGTGTCTGAGAGGCCAGCAGTGCCGTGGAGGGGGCATCTCTAGGCACCAGGACCTGGTTATCTTGTCCAAGGATGATTCAGGATCGAAAGACCAAGAGGAGGTGCTGACTCAAACGTGTTTGGGGAATGAGGCAGAGTCCGAGTTTCCAGACAGATTTTATTGGAAGTGGAATTAAACAGCAGCTGAATTCTCCCTGGGGAGACAGTTTGGACCAGGCTGTGTCTGAATTCACCAACAACCAGTAGCAGTCAGTAGCCTGACTTTTTCGAACTCCATCACTTCCAATACGCTCACTGCTTTCCGGCCAATCTTGGCTAATCTGATTGCCATCTTAACTGAGAATGGGCATTTAAAAACAGAGAAATGTGTCCAGTTGGGCTTCTATTCTTTACAAAATGTAAGCTTCCCTGGGCTTGGGTATCACACTTCAAGCAAATAATAGATAAACAGAATGTTTTTCCATTCCTTGTCTCTTGGAAACACTAACAGCAGGAAAAATGTATCCCAACTATTTTCAGGAACCAGGCAGCCTAATTTCCAACCCTAGTTTCAGCTCTCACAAGCTGTGCAAACTTAGGAAGGGTTTCAAGCTTTCTGTGCCTTGGGCTACTCATCTGCAAAATGGGAACAATAGAACCTACTTCATAGGTTTGTGGTGAAGCCTAGAAAAGGTGCTAGAGAAAGGATAGGCTACCTACTCCAGTATTCTTGGGCTTCCCTGGGGGCTCAGCTGGTAAAGAATCTGCCTTCAATGCAGGAGACCTGAGTTCTATCCCTGGGTTGGGAAGACCCCCTGGAGAAAGAAATGGCTACCCACTCCAGTATTCTGGCCTGGTGAATTCCATAGACTCTGTGGTCCATGGGGTCACAAAGAGTTGGACATGACTGAGCGACTTGCACTCACTCAACTCATTAGATAAGGTAACACAAGTGAAGTTATTAGAACTGTTCCTGGCATATAATAAGCATTAAAAAAATAGTAGCTGTTATCATCATCGATACCAATATGGCAGTTATTATTAAAATCTCTTCCCTAACTTAGGAGAGAGAAGGTGTGCTAAATTGCTTCAGTCATGTCCGACTCTTTATGACGCTATGGACTATAGCCCACCAGGGTCCTCTGTCCATGGGATTCTCCAGGAAATAATACTAGAGTAGGTTGCCATTTCCTCCTCCAGGGGATCTTTCTGACCCAAGGATCGAACCCTGGTCTCCTGTGTCTCCTGCACTGGCAGGTGGGTTCTTTACCACTAGTGCCACCTACGTAGGAGAGAGAAGGCAGGATAGAATAAAAAGGAATTTTAGAGCAAGAACGGCCCTTAAAGACTTTTGTTTTCATTTTATACTTGGAGTGCACAAACAGCTATTAAGAAATCTAAATCCAAATCCACATAGACAAACATGACCTCTGGGATGCCCAAGGACAAATCTCCGAGTAGAAGCACAACTGATTGGGGGTTATTCTGACCAACGGCAGCAGCTACCATGTTTTCAGATGGTCTGTGCCAGGCACCACCCTACGTGTCTCACCTGCGTCCATGCATTTACTATTTACAAAAGTCTATGAGGTTGATACAAGTATCCTTGTTCTGTAGATGGCACCAAACCAAGGCTCTTTCAACCTGTTGGCTTGTAGAAAATAAAGCACCAAGTTGATAGGTAGAAACAGAAATGAAAATACAATCAACAGAGATGTGGATCAAATAATCAGGATCATTCTAATTAAGTGCTACACATCCACAGAGTAGGATTGCTAAGAAACGGAATTGGAACATGTCAGAGGAGGCTAATTTTGACAAAACTAGCCTTTATAAGACAAAAAGAGGGCTTTCAATTGTGACAAAAAGAGGGCTTTCCATGAAGCAAGAGGGTAGAAAGAAAACACTAACAGTTCCTGAGTGCTTATTATATTATGTGCCTAACTTAAACACTTTCCAGTTTTTTTTTTTGTTTTAAATCCCATGAAGTATTATCACTTTCTAGGGGAGAAAAAGCAGAGCTCAGAGAGGTTAATTAATTTGCCCAGGATCACTCAGGGAGCAATGAACAAGGCCAGGAACAGAACAAGGAAGGCCCTCTGATTTCAGAGCAATACAATTTGAAGTGAGAGTAAATATGTTAGGCAGGGATATGAAGAAAAAGTACTTGAGTAGAAAATGATAAAATTTATGTACAGCTGATGATGGGGGAAATCTGAGCCAGCTCTGTGGACGGTACCCACACCAATTTCCTGGAATTGATACTGAACTATCCTTGTGCAAGATGCTAACATTGGAGGAGGCTGTGTGGAAGATACGGGGGCCCTTCCTGTACATTTCTTTGCAATTACCTAGGAATCTATATTTCAAAATAATAAATCTTTTTAAACTTATTTATGGCTGAGCTGGCTCTTTGCTGGGGTCTTTGTTGCCATGCTCTGGCTTTCTCTAGTTGCAGGGCGTGGGATTCTCACTGCGGCGGCTTCTCTTGTTGGGGAGCATCGGCTCTAGGGTGTGCGGGATTCAGTAATTGTGGCCCGCGGACTCAGTTGCCCTGCAGCATGTGGGATCTTAGTTCTTGGATCAGGGACTGAACCCATGCAGGGCAGATTCTTAACCACTGGACCACCAGGGAAGCCATCAAAATAAGAAGTTTTTTTTTAAAAGCATGGCATATAGGACTTCCCTGGTAGTACAGTGGGTAAGAATCCACCTGCCAATGCAGGGCACACCACTTTGATCCCTGGTTGGGGAAGATTCCACTTGCTGCAGAGCAGCTAAGCCCATTGCCACAACTACGGAGCCCGCCCACCTAGATCCTGTGTGCCACAGGAGAAGCCTGGGCACCACAATCAAGATAGCCCCCGGTCACTGCAACTACAGAGAGTCTGTCAAAAAAAGAAAAAGGTGGCATACAACGAAAGGCAGAGTTCACCTCCTTTGAGTGGAGACAGTAACTAGTAGCGGAACTTGATACAGGACTGATCTGCTCGTGGGGTGGGGAGCACGGTGTCACACCAGAACCTCTCCCACAAGTCCTTTGGGTAGCCAGCCAGCCCCACACTCAGTTGCCTACAACTGGAGGGAGAAATAAGGTTTGCCAACACACATACTGAGCACCTATCATGGGCCCCTGTTGTGCCAAAGGCCTCCTGGAGATGTGAAGTGTTACCAAGACACAAGTCTGGCTTTTGGGGCTCTTATAGTCTAGTTGGAGAGAAAAGGCGCAGTCAATAAAATCTAAGCTGGCCTGGGTGTACTTTTCTTGAACTTTCTCAAGGAAAGTTTCACATGTTACGGCAGCGACTCAAAGGTAAGAGCACGCTCCTTAGGCTGGATTGGTTAAGGAAGACTTCTCAGGGGCAGTAGAATTTCAAGAGCCTTAAAGAAAGTTCTACAGTGGCTATAGTCCACAGGGTCACACAGAGTCAGGCATGACTGAAGTGACTTAGCACGGGACTATGAGCTGTGTGACCTCAGATAGGTCATCCAAGCTCTCTGCTGATTTCTTCCTCTGTGGGAGATGAGCAAGGCACCTAGCATGAGCTGGTACACAGTGGAAAGTGGAAAGTGAAGTCGCTCGGTCGTGTCCCCATGGGCTGTAGCCTACCAGGCTCCTCCGTCCATGGGATTTTTTAGGCAAGAGTACTGGAATGGGTTGCCATTTCCTTCTCCAGGGGATCTTCCCGACCTAGGGATCGAACCTGGGTCCCCCACATTGCAGGCAGACACTTTACCTGCTAAGCCACCAGGGAAGCCATCACACAGTAGGCACTCCATAGAGGTGCGCTCTCTGGTCCCTTCATCCTATTTCATAAGCATTTTTCCTGTTGCTGAATTGTCATCAGAACTATCATTGTTAGCGTGGCTCAAATTTCCAGAGAGAAGATCTATGACCATTTACTGAACTGTTTCCATATTATTTGAGATTTATCTCATTTATATTTTCATGCTATTAAAAAATAAGGTGGACTATGACTGATTCATTGTTGATGTTTGGCAGAAACCAACACGGTTCTGTAAAGCAAGTATCTTTCAATTAAAAATAAATAAACTTAAAATTAAAAAAATAAAGATATAAGGTTGAAATGAGGGTGTGTACCTTACAGATTGTTTCACTTTCTGGATTATCTCCTAGGATAGATGTTCAGAATTCAAGTCAAGAGATATGGATATTTTTAAGACTTGAGACTTTGAACTGCCTCTTCAGGAACAGGAAATGGCCAAGACTAGGTCGAGAGGCGGTTTCAAGCAGAAGCCTCTCAAGTCCTTAGGATACAAGAAGCTCTGACTGCCCAGGTAAGGAATCCAGATTTGATCTTCTAGGTAAGGGGGAATTATTTGAAGGTTTGTTGAAAAGGAGGTGTAAGAGGATGAGATTAGTGTACTCTAGGAAGACCAATCAAGAGTAATATCATCACTGGAGTTTGAGTTTAGAGACAGCAGAAGAAGGAAGGCCATCAAGAGGAGCTGGAACCAAGACATAGGGAAATACAGGTGGTGGGGAAAAGAAAGAGCCAGATGATGCCATATCTGGGACTTCCCTGGTGGTCCAGTGGCTAAGATTCTGTGCTCCCAATGCAGGGGGCCTGGGTTTGATCCTTGGTCAGGGAACTAGATCCTGCGTGCCACAACTAAGACCCTGCTGCTGCTGCTGCTAAGTCGCTTCAGTCGTGTCTGACTCTGTGCGACCGCATAGACAGGCAGCCCACCAGGCTTCCCCATCCCTGGGATTCTCTAGGCAAGAATATTGGAGTGGGTTGCCATTTCCTTCTCCAGTGCATGAAAGTGAAAAGTGAAAGTGAAGTCACTCAGTCATGTCTGACCCTCAGCGACCCCATGGACTGCAGCCTACCAGGCTCCTCCGTCCACAGGGTTTTCCAGGCAAGAGTACTGGAGTGGGGTGCTATCGCCTTCTCTGAACTAAGACCCAGAGCAGCCAAATAAATAATTTTTCTTTTAAAGGAGCTGGAATGAAGACATAGGGAAATATGGGTAGCGGCAAAAGAGAAAGGAAGAGCCAGATGGGCCAAACCTGAGTGAGAACAACCCACAGCCATGACTGACTGCACAAAGGTGGGGGGAGGGGTCCGGAGCTTGGAATTAATTATAGAAATGGGGATGTCTCACCCCCCAGCAGTGGCTTCCTGCCCACACTGGTCTTGGAAATGGGCTTAGAAACTCTTCCTGCCACTGTGGAATGACAATGTCAGTAATCACATCACCACAGTGACATGCGAGGTTGGGGACCGGCCATGAGAAAAGGTAGATTAGGGCCAGAACACCACCCAGTAAAATCAATGCACCGAAAGCCGAATACAAATCTGGAAGGCAAACAACAGACAGAAGCCTGTAGCATTGCACTCTGTTTTCTGATGTCTATTAATCATAGGCGTGCACTACTACCATGATGTTTGCAAATGAAGGAACCCAGTGTAACTTAGCCAGATGGCTGCAACGTATTTGAATAAATAATTTAAGTGCAAACCTTACTGGCATACTTTCGAAGACCAGGTGACAGCATGGAAAAATGCCTAGAGTGGAGTGATGGATGAGAAAGGTATATATGCACAAAACTATATCCACAGTATGGCCCAAGCTATGAAAATTAAGGGCTTCCCTGATAGCTCAGCTGGTAAAGAATCCACCCACAATGCAGGAGACCTGGGTTCGATCCCTGGGTTGGGAAGATCCCCTGGAGATGGGAAAGGCTACCCACTCCAGTATTCTGGCCTGGAGAATTCCATGCACTGTATGGTCCATGGGGTTGCAAAGAGTCGGACATGACTGAGAGACTCACTTTCATACACTTCATATACTTCATATACTTTCACATGAAAATTATGATTAAATTAGGACAGGGGATTTGGAGAAAAGAAAAACAGCTTGACCTGCTGGTGTATCAAACCACAGGGAATTTTCTCCTGGATTTTCATTTCCATGAACACTGTTTGGATATTTGCAATTCCCTCTTGCCTCAATTTTGCTTGTCTGTAAGCTTGGAGAAGGAAACGGCAACCCACTCCAGTATTGCGGCCTGGGAAATCCCATGGACAGAGAAGCCTGGCAGGCTACAGTCCGTGGGGTCACAGAGTCGGACACGACTGAGCGACTGACAACAACAGAGCCTGGTGAGCAGGGTCTGCTTTCTCTGAACCTCTGCTCCCTTTTCTGGGCTCACTTCACTACTCTCTCCTTTTCCAGCTCTTTGCTGCAGAGGGAACCACGCCCACTCCTGGCTGTGATGGGGCATTTCTAATTTAAAGGATGCTATGGGCTGCTCACCCTTTTCCTCCTCCATTTTTCATTTCAGCTCAGCCATCACTAACCCCTCCAGGGTTGAATTACTACTGGGAGAGGAAAAACTTGCTGTGGAATCTTTAGTAACTTTTATTTCAGCACACTTTGAAAAGGGGAGTAGGGTGGGGGGAAGTATGGCCTGAGATAAACTGTGACCGCCACAATGCGCGACGGCTTCTCTCCTCACTTTAATGTCACTGACTCCCAGCCATCTGTAGGGCCTGGGCCTCCTTTCCCTCAATTAGAAAGTGACTCTGGTACAGATCAGACAATGAGTCTCTGTTTTACTCATTGCTCAACACCCAGTATCAAATGCTAGCAAATACACAGATCTTTAAACCGAGTTATCTTATCAGTATATTTGTGTCCTAAGATGGGTCTAGCGAACAGGGTTCAGGAAATCTAACTGAATACGAGGCACTCAACATTCCAGATTGTCCAAGTCCGCACTGAACTCAGCTTGTAGATGGATGCTGTCTGTGCCTGTCATCCTCAAACTGTTATTAACATCTCAGTATTTTCAGAGCTCATCACAGCCTGTTTGATAAAATCTAGGTTTCAGCTTCTCAGCATGGGGAGTGAAAACAAAGATCAGAGTAGAACACAGCTGCCAGCTACCTACAAAAAAGTAATAATAATAACAAAGGCTCCCCAACACTGTCTCAGATACGGGGGCTGGTAGGTCACATCAGCTCTGACCCTGTACGGCAGCCCAGGAGAACCAGTGCTAGGAGGTTCACAGAGGGAATATCAGCACTTTTCCTCTCCTTGGCTCAGAAATCCCATTCTTAGTACTGGCACCTGCTCATATGTACAAGGAAGCAGATATGAATGAATTGGTGGCTTTGTTTGGAATAACCTAAATGTACCTCAATAGGGAAATGACCAAATAGACCAGGGAGCAACGGACACTGTGCAGCAGTTGAGATGAATAAAGCAGAGCTGACAGCGCCACTCTGATAGCTCTCCCTGATGTCATGTGTGCGAAATCCTCACTGGCCAAACCCTCAGTGGTGCATGTGTAAATATGTGCGTGAAATACGCTGTGAATGCACAAAGAAAGACCTGTAAGGTCACACACAGCAGGGTCATCAGGGTCACCTCCAGCGTGAAATGAGGAGATGAGGGAGACACCAGTCACTCATGGTTATTTAAATCAAACAAAATTTAAAATTCAGTTCCTCAGACACACTAGCCACATTGTATGTGTCCAATAGCCACAGCTGGCTAGTGGCTACCTTATTGGACAGTGTAGATAAAGAACATTTGCATCATCTCACAAAGGTCCTTGAAAAGTTCTGATTTCAAGCTTTAGTTTTTATTTGAATTTTCTTCCCCAACAAAAAATATTTTATAATACTTCTCACTTAATTTAAAATAAATATAATTTTTAATATTTATCCCATTATTTTCTTTGGGATGAAACTCCTCACAAAATCTGATGGGACTCACTTTCTGTTCAAAGATATGGAATCCAAGAGTTCAAAACACACACACACACACACACACACACACACACACACGGACCATTTTCTGTACTTGCTCAGCTTGGTTCTCACTGGAGCTGATTAAAGACCTGGCATAATCTTATTTATTCATGCACACACCAGGCAAACAACACAAATGAATCGAGTCCATTGGACATAGATGGGGAAAAAAAACCAAAAACAGGATGCACAAGTCCTCATCCCCTTGGGCATGCTGTCAAGCAGCCATAACAAGAGGACAAGTATCACTTGAGTCAGAGAGCCAGTGTGCTGGGACATCAGAGGGTGGAAGTGTCATTTCAGCTTAGGTGCTTCCCAACAGAAATGAGGAACAGATAAGATGGTGACAAAGAGAAGGGAGGGCCTTCCAGACAGGGGGAACAGCATCTGCAAAAGCTCGGAGGAGCCAAGCCCAAGTCCAAGAGAGCCTTTGAGAGAAGTCAGTAGACCAGTCTGTCCAGGGCTGCATGACGGAAGCTGGGGTGTCAGGCAAGGGTCAGGTGGTGAGATGCCCCCAGATGCAGGGAAGCTGGGGTGTCAGGGAAGGGCCAAGCGGTAAGATGCCCCCGGATGCCAGGCCAAGTGGGGAGGACTGTCATTACACTAAATAACAACCAGGTCACCCTTTATTTTGCTTTACAATGGAATCTACTTCCAGTGTCTAGATGGTTGGGGCATGGCCAGGAAGTCACGAAGACTGTGACGGCCCTGGCAGGAGAGTAAGACAAGACTCTGAACAGGTATGTGCAGCTGGGGGTGTGACACACGTGGGGAAGTCACCCAGGGTGAGCCTGCAGCGCAGGCGGGCGGCACACATTCAGTCTCCGCCCCATGGCGAAGCAGAAATAAGTGGAAAGGGGAATCAGGAGGAAGCAGAGGCTTCTGATGGGGCTCTCACCAGCCCCAGGGCCGAGGGGCGACATCTGGGAGCAGGACCAGAGATGGGGTGGGCGGAACGCAGGCTAACCTCAGCCTCTCCCCCTCCCTTTACACAAGAGGGCCACCAGACAGAGCTGGCAGCTGAAGGGGGGGTGGAGGGGCTTCCCAGGAGCCACGTTAGAGACAGAAATGGCCGGCCTCTTGGCTTTGGCACAGCATCCACCATCACAGAGGGAGGCGAGGAACACAGAGGGCACCAGGCCACTGCAGTCTGGGGCAGGGAGTGAGTTTCGAAAAGTGAAAAAAGTCCAGAGGGGGGGAAAAAAAAAAACAGTGGGAACTGAGAAGGCAAAGGCAAAGGGCCCAGCAATCAGGCCTCAACTGGTGATCTTCCAGACAGGTTTTCAGTAAGTTGACCTCAGAATCTCAAATACAACGAGCCAAGTGGGGAATTACATTTTTTTTTTTTTAATTTATTTGGCTGTTCTGGGTCTTAGTTGAGGCATGCAGGATCTAGTTTCCTGACCGAGGATCGAATCCAAGCTCTGCTGCATTGAGAGCCCGGAGTCTAAGCCACTGGACCACCAGGGAATTCCCGAAATGACTATTAAGGGAAGAGAACAGGTAATCTCAGCTTCCATGACTGCTGGTTTAGAAGCATCAGGAAATATTATATGAAACATTGATTTAAAAACAACACCACCGACAGTGCTTGGTCTGCCTCTATGTGGTTCATGGGAACACAGGGCTTTGGAGGCTCAGCCCTTATCAGGTGTGAATAATTGAGGAAATCCAGGCTGCCTCCAAGATCAGCAGCAGCACAGGCCCCAGGGCTGAGGGTAAACTTCTGAGGTGGCTTTGAGACCTTCTGCTTCCACTGTGGCCTTAGGACCCTGGAGCTATTTTTATAGCTTTGATGATAGAATTACTGCTAACAGAACATTGTTGGCATTTTATAATTTAATTGGTACTTACTTTATAAACTTTATCAGTATAAGCAGTGTATTGGTTACATATATGGAAGGACGTACTTTGTGGGCCTTTAGAACTGAGTGAATCCAAATAAATGAGATCAAGGCGGGTGGGGTGGGGGTTAATAATGCTTTTGTACATAGCTGTTTGTAAGGTGTTCTGAGCTCATGATAAGAATTTGTTCGTCTGAAATTTATCTGTCTGGATATCTCAACTCAGCACATTGAAGCATTCACTTTTTTTTTTTTTCTAAGAACATAGAAACTATGGGGTTAAGAAGCCTTCTGATGAGTAACTCATGCCCTCAAAGAATCTGCAGCTCAGGGAGTAGAATCCATCACGTGAAAACAATACAGTGTTAAAAATTTCACTGCTGATTTGGTTTAAGTTTGGAGCTAAGAACCATACACAAGGACTCGGGATTTACCGTTTATGCTCTCCCCATTCCCATGATATTTACATGTCGTTTCCTACTATGGTCACCAGGCAGCCTATAAAAAGTAAGGTTACTCATCTCTATCTTTCCAACTGAACGCACCGTATCAAATATAGAAACTGGAGGAAGCTTCATTGTTACGGAGCCAAAATGATTGAGAGCAAGAGTGAGTGCTTTAAATATACAGATGAACTAACCGATTTAAGACTCAGACTCTTAAAGGCTAAGATTCCAAGATCAATCATTCAAAAGTCCAAATATATAATCAGAGAGTCTGTCACAGCATGAGCAGTGGTGCTGGAACACAAAACAGGCACTGTGCCCGGAGCTGCTAAAAGATAAAGCCAGACCATGGGGTGACCCTGGCGCCAGAGGGGAGTTTCAGAAGCAACACTTCTGAAATGCAAAACAGAGTTAGGAGCAAGCACCAGAATTCTGCAAAAAAACAAAACAAAACAAAACAAGTGCTAGGTTGAGCCACAGTAAAACTGCCACGTAAGCAGCAGTCCAAGCACAGCCAAGACCCATTTTTAATGACGCAGTTCGAGTGCACATGGGCCTACTGGGTATATACCTGCATGAAGAGTGTCCCTCCAGCAGGGTCTGCCCACATTGCAAGAAGCAAAAAGCAGACAGTGTGAAAAAGCAGCTGAGCAGGCTGGGTCTTGAAAGCGGAAACCCAGCTGGCCAGGGACAGCTTCTTAAAAAGTTCTGAATGAGGGGTGACGATTACATTCTCTAAATCAGACCCTCAGCCTCTGGAGGGGTGGCTCTGTTACTGCTATGTTGTCATTAAAATAGATCTGTTGATAGTAAAATATGTATTATGACCTCTCCTATTAACATCTACATCAGCTAACATTAAGCTCGCGCTTTGCATCTGGAACTGTTAAGAGGGTTGAATGAATTATTTTATTCAATCTTCCCAGCAACACTGAGGTGGGATCTATGTCCCCATTTTACAGATGAGCAAAACAAGGTTTAGCACAGTTGAAAAACTTATCCAAAATCATACAACTGTTACCTGGGATAGTGGGATTCAAATCCAGGCCTATCTGACTATAGAGTTTTCACACTTCACCCCAGGGCTGCAAAGGAGATACTGAGATTTATCCTCTCTCATGTGCCATTAGATAAAAAAAAATCCAATTTTAGCTAGGGAGATGTAGATCTTTGTGCAGAGACGTCACAAGCCAGCACAATATTAAGAAACAGGTGAATAGTAAGGCTCTTAAAAGGCTATGCATTTTTAGGAGAATGACATCCCTGGAAGGTCACAGAAGCTCCAAGGAAGAAATGGGAAAATCAGTCCTGCACAAACACCCAGCCCTGCTTAGCCATTGGCCGTGTCTGTGCTGATGCTGAGACAGGGCTGCAGGCCTGGTCAAGCCGGCCTGCGTTCTGTCTTTAAGGTCCAGTGAGATTCAGCAATGCCATTGGCAATGCTCAAAAGGCCTTGCACCAGATGGCTCTTTTTACGGGCTCTCTGCCCACTGCCCAGCCGGCTCCATCAGCCTCCCAGCTGCCAACGCCAGGCTGGACTTCCTGGGTCAGCTTCTTCCACTCTCTGCTCAGTATGTAAGTTTTTCAGCAGTGTGCACCCCGACCAGCAGCTCTCAATGAGTGCTTTCACTGGGGTGCTGGGGACCCTGCTGGGCTTCGGGTAAGAGCTCGGTGCTGGCTGGCGCAGATCCCTGGCTGTCTTCTGGCACACCAACTGCCAGCGATGCGAAACAGACCCGTGATTGTTTGCATGCCTGTTTTCTTCTTTCCCCGGCTTTCCTGCTGTCTTATTGCAACATACTTCACATGCAGTAGACGCACAGATCTTACCAGTTCAGTGCTGAGAGTCTCAACAACTGTTTGTACACTTGTGTAACCACAGCCCAAATAAGAGAGAAAACTTTGCGATGTCCCCAAAGAGTTCTCTTTTCCAGCCAACCCCTGCACCCAACCACTATCTGATTTCTAACTTCTATCAGCATTGATTTGTTTTTGCCTGTATTCTTGCCTAATCAGAGATCCAATTGCCAACATCCACTGGATCATAGGAAAGGCAAGAGAACTCCAGAAAACATCTACTTCTGCTTCATTGACTACGCTAAATCCTTTGACTATGTGGATCACAACAAACTGTGGAAAATTCTTAAAGAGATGGGAATACCAGACCACCTTACCTGCCTCCTGAGAAATCTGTATGCATATCAAGAAGAAACAGTTAGAACTGGACATGGAACAATGGACTGGTTCCAAATTGGGAAAGGAGTACATCAAGGCTGTATATTGCCCACCTTGCTTATTTAACTTACATAAACAGTACATCACGTGAAATGCTGGACTGGATGAAGCACAAGCTGGAATCAAGATTGTGGGGAGAAATATCAATAACCTCAGATATGCAGATGACACGACACTTATGGCAGAAAGCGAAGAACTGAAGAGCTTCTTGATGAAAGTGAAAGAGGAGAGTAAAAGAGCTGGTTTAAAACTCAACATTCAAAAACTAATATCATGGCATCTGGTCCCATCACTTCATGGCAAATAGATGGGGAAACAATGGAAATAGTGACAAATTTTATTTTCTTGGGCTCCAAAATCACAGCAGATGGTGACTGCGGCCATGAAGTAAAAGGATGCTTGCTCCTTGGAAGAAAAGCTATGACCAACCTAGACAGCATATTAAAAAGCAGAGACATTACTTGCTGACAAAGGTCTGTCTAGTCATAGCTATGGTTTATCCAGTAGTCACGTATGGATGTGCAAGTTGGACTATAAAGAAAGCTGAGTGCCGAAGAATTGATACTTTGAACTGTGGTGTTGGAGAAGACTCTTGAGAGTCACTTGGACAGTAAGGAGATCCAACCAGTCCATCCTAAAAGAAATCAGTCCTGAATATTTATCGGAAGGGCTGATGTTGAAGCTGAAAGTCCAATACTTTGGCCACCTGATGTGAAGAACTGACTCATTGGAAAAGACCCTTATGCTGGGAAAGATTGCAGGCAGGAGGTGAAGGGGACAACAGAGGATGAGATGGCTGGATGGCATCACCGACTCGATGGACACGAGTTTGAGTAAACTCTGGAAGTTGGTGATGGACAGGGAGGCCTGGCATGCTGCAGTCCATGGGGTTGCAAAGAGTCAGACATGACTGATTGACTGAACTAAACTTGCTTAATTATATCTAAAACATAATTAGAAGATGTTCGATAACAATCCACAGGCCTTTGATGATGAAAAACACTTTGGATCATAACTATGATCTACCATTAAAAGACATGCTCACTATACAACATGTGAAAAACATAAAATAAGGGGGTTTGTATGTGTGTGTGTTATTTTGTTTTAAAAAATTTTAATGGAGCATAGTTGACTTACAATTTTGTATTAGTTTCAGGTATACAGGAAAGTGAACCAGTTACACACACATATATATATATATATCCACTCTTTTTTTAGATTCTTTTCCCATAAGGACCATTACAAAGTATTGAACAGAGTTCCCTGTGCTCCACAGTAGGTCCTTATCAGGTATCTATTTTAAATAGTTTGCATATGTCAATCCCAATCTCTCAATTTATTCCTCCCCCCATTTGTTCCCTGCTAGCCTAAGTTTGCTTTCTATATCTGTGACTCTTTTAAAAACTCTTATCAACTCTTCTAAGAACTTTCAAAACTTAAAAACAGAGCTACCATATGATCCAGTAATTCCATCCCTAGATATATACCAAAAGTTTTTAAAAGAGTTTAAAAATCACCTGGGATCCTATCACCCAGAAATAACCACTATTAGTATTCCAGTGGGTTTCTTTCAGGGCCAGTACACATGCATTGATGACAGGTTCTCTAGCGTGGCATTAGCTTTTTTTGTGGATAAATAAAGCTTGTTGCTGCTGACCTCAGAGCAGGTCATTTGGAGTTGCCTGTGTAAGAGACAGCTCCACCAAAAATCAATCTGCAATTTCAAGCACCAACTCTTGTGGTTCACTTGGGGCCAATATCTGAATTCACTGCTTGTTTTCTTCGGTGGGATATGTCTGACACTCTTTTTCCCACTGGCAGTCATATGACCTCTCCTGGTACTCAGTTTTACTTCTCAGAAGGACAGTGGCTAGCTCCTTGAGATATACCTTGAGCTATACCTCTACAATGTGAATAATGCATTTGTCATTAAATCAGACCATCTATGGGCTTCCCAGGTGGCACTGCTGGTAAAGATCCCGCCTGCCAACGCAGGAGACAGAGGAGATGCAGGTTCGATCCCTAGGTCGGGAAGATCCCCTAGAGGAGGAAGGGGCAACCCATTCCAGTATTCTTGCCTGGAGAATCCCATGGATAGAGGAGCCTGGTGGGCTGCAGTCCATAGGGTCACACTGACTCAGATACGACTGAAGCGACATAGCACACACAGATCATCTGCAACAAAATCTCCAAACTGGACAGTCACTTCTCTAGCTGCTTTCATAAGAATGCAGCCATAGACATGCCCTTGATATCACATAGATTTTCTTTGAAAGATGGTACTTTAATAACATTCTTAATTTTAAGTTGGAGGAGTTTTCTAAGGATCCCGAGGATATGACGGTGTTAGTTGCTGAGTCTTCTTTTATATACATCCCAAGCAACAAGGTAACCAATGCTAGGTCATCTTCCCAGCATGTATTATGCTCCAGAACTCTTTTCATCTCGCAAAACACTGCACCCATTAAACAACTCTCCACACCCCATCCCCTCAGCCCCTGGTGACCTCTGTTCTACCTCCTGTCCATGAAGCTGACTGCTCTAGGTATCTCACATGAATGAAATCACACACAGTGTGTCATTTTGTGACTGGTTTACTTCACTTAGCACAACGTCCTTGGGGTTCATCCCTTTCATTGCACGTGTCAGGATTCCCTTCCTTTTCAACGCTAAATAATATTCCACTGAATGTGTATACCACATTTTGTTCTATCTAGATATATTTAGCTAGCTTCCACTTTTGGCTGTTTCTCATGATGCTGCTGTGGGCATGGGGGTACTGTATCTTTTTGAGGCCCTGCTTTTGCTTTTTTGGGTATATATCTAGGGATGGAATTACTGGATCATGTGGTAGTTCTGTTTTTAATTTTTTTCAAAAACTGCCATTCCATTTTCCATTGTGGAAATTATTTCCATTTTACATTCCCACTGGCAGTGCACAGGATTCCAATTTCTGTACACACTCATCAACACTTGTTATTTCCCGCTTTTTAAAAAAATATATAATAGCCATCTTAATCAGTGTGGAGTGGCATCTCACTGTGGTTTTGATTTGCATTTCCCTAATAATTAGTGATATGGAGCATCTTTTCATATATTTGTTGGCCATTTATATATTGCCTTTGAAGAAATGTCTGCTGCTGCTGCTGCTAAGTCGCTTCAGTCGTGTCTGACTCTGTGCGACCCCATGATGGCAGCCCACCAGGCTCCTCCATCCCTGGGATTCTCCAGGCAAGAATATAGGAGTGGGTTGCCATTTCCTTCTCCAATGCATGAAAGTGAAAGTGAAGTGGCTCAGTCGTGTCGGACTTGTCTATTCAAGTCCTATTCCCATTTTTA
This sequence comes from Capricornis sumatraensis, assembly GCF_032405125.1. Lineage (NCBI taxonomy): Eukaryota > Metazoa > Chordata > Mammalia > Artiodactyla > Bovidae > Capricornis > Capricornis sumatraensis. The sequence goes on along the minus strand of NC_091069.1, from coordinate 32,454,170 downwards.
ACCAAGTTGTTTTTCTGTTGCTGAGTTGTAAGCAGTCTTTATATATTCTGGATAGAATTCTCTTATCAGATACAGGATTTGCAAATATTTTCTGGGTTGCCATTCCATGGGCTTCCTTGTCACTCTGTTGATGGTGTCCTTTGGTACATCAAAGTTTTAAATTTTTATGTAGTCCAATTAATAACGGTGTTTTAAATAAGAATACATTTGGACTAGAAGAAAGAAGTGCTGGAAAAAAATCCAGACCTGGGTTTTTTCTTAGTTATGCCACTTAATGAGCTGGATGACCCTGGACAAGGCATTTAATTTCTCTGAACTTCATTATCCTTCTTTGAAGACTGTGTCTATTAGTCGCTCAGTCATGTCTGACTCTTTGTGACCCCATGGCCTGTAGCCTGCCAGGCTCCTCTGTCCATGGGATTTTCCAGGCAAGAATACTGGAGTGGGTTGCCATTTCCTTCTTTAAGGGATCTTCCCAACCCAGAGATTGAACCTGGTCTCCTGCATTGCAGGCAAACTCTTTACCATCTGAGCTACCAGGGAAGCCCTGTATGAAGATGGGAGAGGGGGAAAGAAGCCACATAAGGCTTTTGTGAAATGTGAATGCACACAGAGCAAGAATCAGAGTGCCCAGCACTTGGAAGACACGTGCCTCTTCTCCACGCCTACCCCAGCATACTTGTCAGCAAGTATCAATTCGTTCAACAGGACCCCAGGACAGGCACTGTTCAAATTAACAAAGGGATCATTATCCTGGTCTTATCAATGAGGAAGTGGGTGCATGGCCAGGTTACCTAAAGAACCCAAGACCACAGCGCCTATACAGTTACCACTTAGATCTTCTGCTATGGCTGTACCCCTCACTCCTGGTCCCTGCTGTCTCACTCACAGGACAGACCAGTTGCCCCAACCCTGGTGCAGACATAAGAACTGGGAAACCCTTAAAGACCATCCAGTCCAGCTCTCCCAACTTACAGATGAGAGAATATGAGGGAGGTTGAGAATCTTGCCCAGATTCACAGAGCAACATTGCCTGAGTCACCGTGCCGGCCAACCCTCCCTGCCAGTGTGGCAATGAATGCCCTTGAGAGAGCAGAAGGGAGGCCTTGTTTCAGGTCCAGCACCACCCACTCCTCCCCGGAACGCTCAGCCCTGTTCTCCTCTGACAGTGTTGTCTGGGGGAGAATAGGACATTCTCAGCAGTGCTGGGGAATAGAATAGCTTTGGGGGTGAAATTTCTCAAGGCAGACAGACAACTGGACATGTTTATTTAGCAGCCCCTAGGTCCAGGCCTGCTAGGAGGGCCAGACCTCTCTCGGGGGTTGAGGAAAACAATAGGATGACGCTGGTATTTTTTCCCCTTCCTACCCTGCTGTATAAGCCCCCAGCCAAGGTCAGCACACCAATTATTGCAGGTGCCCTTGCATTCCAGCCTTGAGACGGAAGGAGCACAAGGGAGCAGAGTGCTTTATCCCGGAACATTCTGGCCAGTGCTTCCAAGCAATGAGAAACAGACATTTCATTGCTTTTGCTTCAAAAGGCCTTTTCATCTTTTTTGTTTCATGAAGGAATAATGCACAGATGATATGAATGGAAATCAAAATAAAAATTTTCCCATAATTATGCCACTAAGTAACCTTGCTTTTTGAAGAAAATGATTGTACCATTTATTCTGAGATCCACAAACCAAGAAAGAAATGTGTAGGAATGACTCTCTAACTGCCTTAACCATCTCATCAGCAGGCCAAGTGGCTATTTCTCATGACTAACACCATTAAAATCTAGAGGAAAAACCAAGTGGTTCTATTCTGGCATATTCTTTATTCTATAAAGAATATTTTATTCTATACAAAATTATGATCTATGCAGGAAGGCATAGTAAGATGATAAAATATTATTGTCTCTGACCTTGGAGAGATTCCTCAGCCCACCATCACTGGTTTCTTGGAAACCTGGATTGCCACATGTGTATGTATAGTTGGATGAATGACACATATAACTATTTTATAGTTCAATGCAAATATCTGAGCTCTTACTACATACCAGAGATTTCCCCTAGGTGCCAGGAAAAACAAAGATTAAGATAGAGGTTGTGTCCTCAAGAGGTTCACAGATCTGCTGTGTAAAGAAATAAATGACATTTAGTGTGACAAACACAGGATAAAAATAACAGCAAAGTATAAGATACAGTTGGGGACACAAAGAGGGCTTGGCAGAGGCTGCAGAGCTCTGAATTTTTTCAGCATCCATCCTGTATGATTCAGCTCCAGGAGCACCTCCTGCACAAGTAGTGAGAGGCTAGGAGTGATGCTAGGAATGCATTGCTTTATTACAAGCAGGGCCTTTCTACAGATCTTCACTCAAGATCTTTATAAATGTGCTTGTACCTTAGAGGTTCTGATTTATAAATGCTATTTCACATACCATTCACCTAAAAACAAAGTTGGGACATGGAGAAAAGTCTTTCTGAATAGTTATGATGAAGCTTGGAGCCCTACCAAGCTACCAATCTCCTGGTTCCCAGGTGCTTGAATTTACCTGAGTCATTCTGTAGGGTAAGGAAAAAGTTGGCATTTGAGCCCAGAAATCCTAATTCTCAGATTTATAGGCAGACTTCAGGATGTGCATTAGGGCACTGAGCTTCCAAGTCCTCACCAGGCACCCATATTCCTAGATGTAAAGCCACAGCTAAACTACGTACAGGCTACTGAAATATTCTGTTTAGAATTCTCTTGTGGGGAAATGTACTGTTTGGCATAAGACACTTGTCAATGCCATCAGGTACAAAAGCAGTGTTTTAATCTCACATGCAGTTCTGTGAACACTTGCTCAGGAGACAGTGGAGAGAATGAACTTCACCCAGCTCCGTGACCTTGGCCAGATGATTGGTCTTCCGAATCTCTAGGTCCCCAGCTCAGCCACTGACTTAACGAAGTCCATCACCATGACGGTTGTTCTGAGTGCTTATACTGCACAAAATGACTAAACATAGCTACAGTTTAGTAATGCATAAGGATTTAGCATGTTCTGAGGACTTAGATGAAGATGTCATTCCTGTCCTTTTTGTGGTCTAAGAGATTTTCTCATCTTTCTGGTACAGAGATGAGAGGGACACAGTCATGGCCCACCAATCTGCAGATGGTCCTCTAGGAGACAAACAAGTGCTCAACAGAATAGGTGTTATATCCCCTCTCAGGGCTCCCATCTGGCAGGCTGACTTCCCAGAGTCAGGGGCTCAGCTTGCCAATTCTGCAGCAGCTCTCGGGTTTGCATTTTTATTACCCAAAACTTCTGTCTAAGGATCTTAAAAAATACAGCGGAAGTATGACATATGTATCCTTGTAAGCAGGGATTATCACTGTTTCTAGACAGGGCATGGCCATGCCCCAGAAGAATCCACAAGAATTACTCAGATGGTGATAATATCCCCCTTCATAGGTACCATGTTTTGTAAAGTAAATACATGTACAGGGACATTTTCTCATTTGACCCCTCTCTCAGGTGTTGCTACTGGTAAAGAACTACCTGTCAATGCAGGAGATGTAAGAGATGAGGGTTTCATTGCTGGGTCAGGAAGATCCCCTGGAGGAGGGCATGGCAACCCACTCCAGAATTCTTGTGTGGAGAATCCCATGGACAGAGGCACCTGGTGGGCTACACTCAATGGGGCCGCAAAGGGTTGGACACGGACATGACTGAAGTGACTTAGCATGCAGCATGCCCATACAAAGCAAATTAATTATCCCCATTGTTACTGGGGAGGAAATACGCTCAGAGAGAAGAACTAGGCACCTATGGCTTGCAGGTGGCCACTGGGGACTTGGACCACCATCCCTCTCTCACGCACACAGCCAAGTCCCAACCCCGCCTCTCAGAGGCAGCAATCACTGCTTCTAGACTGGATGGATCTGAAGATGCAGGGAAGGAGTTCTAAATTGAGGGACAAACTATCAGAAAAGCAGAAGCTCCTCCCGTGAACGAATGTCTCAATCTCTAGAGTCTTTCTTGGTTCTCCAAGCCCTGACCGTGGACCATGTTGTTAAGAACACTGCAAAGCAGGCATATATGTGACTCAGTGCTGGCTGACAGCCCCACCCTGTCTGCCCATCTCTCTCTCTTTCTTTTTTTTTTTAGATCATTAATTTTATTTTATTTTTTAATTGAAGGATAATTGCTTTACAGAATTTTGTTGTTTTTTGTCCAACCTCAACGTGAATAAGCCATAGGTATACATATATCCCTTTCTCTCTCTCTTTCGAGAGGCAGCCCATGCTCCCATTTTTCATGACGTCCCTGGCATTTGCCTTCTGTCTTCCTCTCTCACCAACTTACTCTCCTGACTGCTCTCTTACTTGCCCTTTCCTCATCTAGGTCCCAAGACTCTTCCTGGGGCCCTTTCTCTCTCCAACAAAGTAAACAGTCATGAAGCAGGTGGGCAGGCTGCCAAGAAGCAGAGGCTCCAACCAGAAGTGACAGCTCCCAGCTTCTCTGCTGACTGGCCTGTAACCAACCAGAAGGCATGTCCCCTCAGGAGTTCATGTCTGTTGTGTGCAGTCTCCTTTCTCCCCAGATTAACATGTGCCACTCTCTGCAGTGCAGGAATCTGCAAAGGAAAGACTCATATTCTCTGAAACATTTGGAATATTCTAGCGACAGCAGTGTAGGAGTAGGGGTGGGGTGAGCCCACAGTCTGGAGTTGGAATGCCTAGGTTCAAATCCCAGTGCAAACACATAAGTGTGCAGCCACAGGTGGGTCACTAAAACTCTCAGCATCTCAATTTTCTCATTTCTAAAATGAGGATAATAATTCCCAATCCTCAGAATTTGGGAAGGATTACTCTGATGCTCAGAGGGATTGGGGGCAGGAGGAGAAGGGGACGACAGAGGATGAGATGGCTGGATGGCATCACCGCCTCGATGGACATGAATTTGAGTGAACTCCGGGAGTTGGTGATGGACAGGGAGGCCTGGCGTGCTGCAATTCATGGGGTCACAAAGAGTCGGACACGACTGAGAGACTGAACTGACCTGAAAATCAATAAGTGCTTTCAAATTCTGATGCTAGAGAAGACTGCTGGAAGTCTTTCAGACTGCAAGGAGATCAAACCAGTCAATCCTAAAGGAAATCAACCCTGAATATCTGGAAATCAACCCTAGAAGGACTTATGCTGAGGCTGAAGCTCCAATACTTTGGCCACCTGGTGAGAAGAGCCGACTCATTGGAAAAGACCCTGATTCTGGGAAAGACTGAAGGAAAAGGAGAAGGGTGCAGCAGAGAATGAGGTGGTTAGATAACATCACCAACTCAATGGACATGTATTTGAGCAAACTCCAGGAGACAGTGGAGGACAGAGGAGCCTGGCGTGCTGCAGTCCATGGGGTCACAAAGAGTTAGAAATGACTTATCCACTGAACAACAAAAAAAATCAGTAAATACTTAAAAAGTGCTTAGACTACTGCTTGGCACATAGTGGTGCCCAATGAATGGAAATGAAGTTATAAACAGATAAATTTTAGAAAAGACCTCTAGCTCAGGGTTCATTCATTCAACAAGGATGAAAGAGCAGGTTTTTGAGCATCTGCTCTTTACCAGGCAGTGATCTGTGCCCTAAAGATGCAGTAGGGAACAAGAGAAGTGAACTGTGGGAAACACAGACAAGAGGAATATTAGATTGTGGTCAATGGGTGTGCAGTGAATTAAAATATAGTAAGTCCCCTACATACAAGTGAGTTTGGTTCGAAGAGCAAGTTTATAAGTCCAACAAAGTTAGCCTAGGCACCCAACTAACACAATTGGCTGTGTAGTACTGTACTGTAATAGGTTTCTAATAATTCTCACATAAATAATACATACATAAAAAACAAACACAAAAAATAAACATTTTAAATCTTAGAGTACAGAACCTTGAAAAGTACAGTAGTATAGTACAACAGCTGGCATCCAGGAGGTGGCTTCAAGTGAACAGGCAAGAAGAGTTACTGAATGGAGGAGGGAGACAAGGTGGGAGATGGTAGAGCTGAAGGATCTTCAGCAAAAGGAGGTGGAGGGAAAGCGGCAATTTAACTCATGACATGATGGCACAGGTTCAGGTTCCTTGCTGGAACCAGATACACGGTTGCATCTTTGACAGTTTGCAACTTGAAGGTTCGTATGTAGGGGACTTAATGTAAGGCAAGCGAATGAGAGGGATAGACAGCTTCCATGGACTGTAGAGGCAAGAATAGCTTCTCCAGGGAGCAAATTCTCAAAAGACATGCGGAGTGACATTCATCCATGGAGGGAGAAAATAACATCCACAGCTTCAAAGGTGGGCAAGAGCCTCAGCAAGTCCTGGCTTATCCTAACTAGGAAGGAAGCCACGAGCAGAGTCTGCGGCAGTTTCTGAGGGAGGAGTCAGAACCCACAAACTCCAGTTTGGACCAGTCTTCATACTCTACCAGGGGCTTCCCTTGTGGCTCAGCAGGTAAAGAATCTGCCTGCAATGTGGGAGACCTGGGTTCAATCCTTGGATTGGGAAGAGTCCTTGGAGAAGGAAAAGGCTACCTACTCCAGTATTCTGGCCTGGAGAATTCCATGGACTGTAGAGTCTATGGAGTTGCAAAGAGTCGGACATGACTGAGCGACTTTCTGTTTCTTTCTTTCTTTTCTTTCATACTCTACGAACTGGGATACAGCCAATGAGGGGAACTATATTTTCAAAAGAAAAATAGAATTTAGGTCAATACTTTTGAAATATCTCCTCCTTAAGGAGGAACTCGGGGAGGAATTTATCTTAGCATCTCAAAAAGCTGTATTTGTCCTAGACAACTGCATTTTTAAAAGTTTTATAGACGCCATGAGTTTTGCAAATGACTTTTCTCTTGTGAGCTACAGGAAGCTCAAAACTGAATTTGCAACAGGGCTAGGTGGTAGGTACTTTTTCCCTGAAATGACTTTATTTCTGGCTTTTTTCCCTCTGTTTTACTCTTAGATTTTCTTTGAGTTGATCTCTTTATTTATTGTAGCACAGGTGTGTGTGTGTGTGCATGTGTAAAATATATGCTCCAAATCCTCTTTAGTACTAGCTGCTGCTGCTGCTGCTGCATCACTTCAGTCGTGTCCGACTCTGTGTGACCTCATAGATGGCAGCCCACCAGGCTCCACTGTCCCTGGGATTCTCCAGGCCAGAACACTGGAGTGGGTTGCCATTTCCTTCTCCAATGTATGAAAGTGAAAAGTGAAAGTGAAGTCGCTCAGTCCTGTCCGACTCTTAGCGACCCCATGGACTGCAGCCCACCAGGCTCCTCCATCTATGGGATTTTCCAGGCAAGAGTACTGGCGTGGGTTGCCATTGCCTTCTCCATAGTACTAGCTAGACTATAATAAATGTACTGTTTGAAGTAATTTAGCACCTATTTCAAAATAAACAAACTATTTTTTATATCTTCTTATATAACCCACATTTTATGTACCATGGGAATTTTTTAAGTTTCAGTTCACCTTATCCCCACCTGCGCCCACTCCCACCCACCCACTCCCATCATTATTGTTTTTAAGGGGCAAACATCTTCTACTACATATGCACAGTTGTAACTGGTCCAAAACTTTCTCACTCCTGCAGCTGTAGCATCTATCTCCCTCTTTTCTTCATCTTCCCATCATCCCCCTACTCCCCGCCCACAGATATTCTGCACAGTGCCCCCTAGGTTTCATTTCTTTAAAGCATCAGTTGAGCAAAAGCAGCCATTTGACAGTTTCAAACTCTTCCCTGGCTCCTACTGCTCATAGGGATAAGTGAAAACTCCTTATCCTGACAAAATCTCCTTCTCATCACACACTTCGTCACCTAAACTCTGCCCAATCCCAAGCAGCTCCCCTAACTGTCCCTGGATGTCTCTTCTTTCCCTGCCTCTGTGCACTGACACTGCTCTGTCTACCTGGCACGCCTGCCCCCACCCCCGGGGACCCATCCTCACAGCCCTCAAAACCGCACACAAATGCTTGCTGTGCTCTGAAGCTCTCCTAATGGCTCCACCTCCCAGGGGTCTCTTCCAAATCAAAATGTTGCTGGCTGACTATTTGAAGGGTAACTCCATTCCACCTTGCAAAACTGTGTAATTTTACTGACCCTGTCTCTATTGTTTAAAGAGTAACTCCATTGCACCTTGCAAATTTTACTGACCCTGTCTCTGTATTGTTTAATTTTTTGCAGGTCTTTACAACTCGTTTGCCCACTGGAATTGGCATCTTTTTGATGCTCTGTGTAGTATCATATAAAATTGATACTCCACAAATACTTGACAGTTTGTGTCTCTTTCCCTTCAAAATACAAAGCACAAAGCAAATGACAGACAAAAGGTTAGATCCTCAATAAACTAGTCATATTCATATGATAATTCACTAAAACACAAAGGGTTAGAAAACATAGGAAGTGTTTAACTTCACTAGTAATAAAGAATACAAGTTAAAATGTTGTTTGCTATCAAATTAACAAAGATAAGGAAAAAAATCTCAATCTTTAAGAGAGTCACAGGAGTTAGGTACTGTCATAACTGTGGGTGTAATCAATAAAAATTGAAAACAATTTGACAATATGTAAAAGCTTTAAAATATCTGTACACTTTGGTGTGTGTGTTCATGCATGCAAGCTAAGTCGCTTCAGTCGTGTCTGACTCTTTGCGACCCCACGGACTACAGCCTGCCAGGCTCCTCTATCCATGGGATTCTCCAGGCAAGGATACTGGAATGGGTTGCCATGCTCTCCTCCAGGGGATCTTCTCAACCCAGGGATCTAACTCACATCTCCTGCAGTTTTTGCATTGCAGGCAGATTCTTTACTGCTGAGCCACGCGGGAAGCCCCAACTCACTGGAGTGTTAGAGACATATTCCAAAGTCCAGAGAAAGCCCTGGGCACGAGGGACTCCTCCCAGGGTTATAATACTGAATCTTTATGAATAACTTAAATGTACAATAAGGAAATTATATGTCCATTAAGTGGACTGTTACAGGTCATTAAAAATGGCAGCCAATGATTCTGTGTTAACTTGGGGCTGGGGGAATGCTTATATGTAAAATTAAGTAGAAAAAAATAAAATACCAGATTATAAGAAATGAATAATTCTAACCATATAAACAAATGCATGAAAGAAAAGATATCAAAACAGTAAAAGCAGTTATACTTGCTTATAGTTTATTGTGCTTTCCAGGTTTTCTAGAAATATTGGATGACTCCCGGAGAGGGGTGTGGAAAAGATGCTTTTCTTTCTTTTTTAGCAATGTGCCGTGGCTTGCAGGATCTTAGTCTCCTGACCAGGGACCGAATCCGTCCCCACCCCCACCCCCACATCCCGCAGTGAAGTGCAGAGTCCAAACCACTGGATTACCAGGGAATTCCCAAAAGATGCTTTTCAAGTAGATTTTTTTTCTTTTCTTTATACCAGGAACAGCATCACAAGCACCATTATTGAACTTTGAGACATAAGTTTTCATTTATTTTATTTTTGCACCTGTTTTAAAACTAAGAAACAGAGAGACAAGAGAAAGTTGAAGAAAGGGAAGGAGAGAGAGTGTGAGGGCAGCTCTCTGACCCTGATTAATCCTTGCCATGAAACAAGCATTGTCATCTTGGAGAGCCAGGAGACAGGCTCAGAAAGTCAAGTTCAAGGTTACCTGAGGGGCAGAGGCACCATCACAACCAGGCTACTATGCCAGGATCAGGCAAGAGAAAGAGAAAAGAAAGGGCAAGGCAGGTGAGCACAAAATCTCAGGGGTAATTTATAGAACAGTATAAAAGGGTGGTTCTAGTGGGTAAGATTGCAGGTGGTTTTTTTCCCCCTCCTCATTTTTCCAGGTTTTCCATAAGGTGATATGAGCTTTTTGTTTTTATTTATGTGCAAGAAGAAAACTGCAACCATTTGAAATCACTGAACTGTGAGCAACAAGAGAGAAAATAGGCTCTACTCATCCCGAATCCCCTCCTAAGGGGAATACAAGGGTCGGAGGGAAAGGAGGGAGTAGTCTCACAACCCTGACTTGAACCATATGCTGCACCATGGGGCCGCCTCAGGATTCAGGGGACGAGGGTGGAGCGTGTGTGCCTATGTGTATGTTGTGGGAGTCTCCTGTGATGAGGAGCAGCAGCATCCCTGGAGCTGTCTGCAAAGGTGAGCTGTTGGGTCGCAGGTGGAGTCAGCAACCCCCCTGCAGGTCTCCCCACCATCCACAAGTCACACACAAGCACTCTGTAAGGCACATTTACAGGAAGCTGTGTGCCATGGCTGTTTTCCCCACGGTCAGCTTTCTGGATCACAAAGCATGAAGAAAGGCATGTGTTGGGGATGGGGCAGCACCTAGAGGTGAGGAGGGGTTCGTTAGGGCAGCTTTAGTTTTAGGGGGATGGGGCCACCCAGACAGGGGTTCTGGGAAAAGCCATCCCAATTGTCTTCAGGTCCAGCTGCCCTGATTCCAAAGGCAGCATTTCTTAGAGAGCTTGGCCTCATCTCGGGGATCAGTGGGGGGCTTCTAGGTAAGACCACTGTGGCTTCATCCCCAGGGAAAGGGTTAGGGAAACTTTTAATTATGTAATTCTAATATATACACACACAGAGAAAAACCTAATTGGAATCCATTTTTTGCAGAGTATTTGCCCACAGTCTTCCCACCCAAGTATAAAGTGCTTTCTATTTTCCCAGGTCCCTTGTTAATCTATGTTCATAGGTATAAACAAGATTGTGGGGAGTCACCTGTGACCTTTGGGAGAGCCATTTCCAAAAAGTGACTGGGGTTTAGGAATGAGTGACGGTTCAGAGCGGCATGGGTAAGTCTGGTGAAGGGAAGCCGAAGTAGTTCAATGGCTTGAGTGGTTAGCTAGGTCAAGGTGACTCGCGTGTTAAAGTGGGAGGTGGGGGAGATGCTGCAAACACACATCTTCAGAAGCCTCAGAGAGGAAGAGAGAAGGGCAAAGGCCCAGGAGGACCTGAAGGGCACAGGCTCTTGAGTGATTTGTCTTGTGAGTGCAGAACCTCCTATAATGCACTGTCACATCCAGGGGCCAGCCCTGAGGTTTGCACAGAACTGGGGGACACATGGGTATCTTGTCATTTAATACAGAGATGTGATTCCAAGAGACAAACCCACTGGTCTAAGGTGAAATAGCCATGATCTGACTGGGTTGAGATGGGCTGATGCCAGGTCTAGGATTCTTTCTGTTCCAGATGATACTGTGTCCTCTAACAAAGACAAGGGACCCTTATTCATCCATAGATGGGAGGAAGAAGATGGGGGAAACTGAGGACCCAGAGAGACTGAGATGTTGAGGACAGAGGGAAGTGAGGAGGAGACAAGAGGGGAGATGAAAATCTGTCCAGCATCACCATGCAGCTGAGAGGCGGCAATGGGAGTGAGGTTATGCACGTTGATAATGGATCCCGTAACCAGGCGCATGGTCAAGGGACACCTTTACCTAAAGCTCTTAAGTGACTGTTGGCTCCACACGGGGGCCTCACTGTCCATCAGTTAATGAAATCCCTGGTGGCATTTTCTTAATGAGCACTTACCTAGGGCATTAGGGGAGGGGAGGGGCACTGGGCTTGGAAACCCCCATTTTCATTTTGCCATTTTCTATATAACTGTGTCACCCTGGATAAATCACTAGAAAAATAAGCACCAAATATAAGAAGTCTATTATTCTACACCTTCCCAATCTCCCTATTCACTTCTTATTTCATCATTTGACTGCCTCTGAGGACAGAATGATTGAAAGTATGACGTGGACCTTTTCTTTTCATAAGCATCAAGAAAATACTAAAATCCAGGCCAACGAGCCCTCCCCTTGGAGACTGGGTACCTCTCACAACTCCTGAGACAAGGCTTTGCACTAAAACTCAGTAGTCATCTCCCAACCAGCACTGGCAAGACTCTGCCGCAGGCAACTGCCCAGAGGATTCCTTCATTATAACCCTTCTATGAATGATTCAGAGGTGAGCACCATCACTGTTTGTGTCTGGAGGAATAACAACATATTATAAAAGAGACCTGAAAATCTGTGATGTATCCAAAAATAGCACCCAGATACGCGAGCTTCCCAGCTCACCTTTCTGTCCCATCCAACTCTTCCTTCACTTGCTTCACACAACAGGGGTAGATTGGGACCCCCATCGCTCAGGTGTCCTGGGATCAGTCATCAAACAGTCTTGGACTGAATGCTGCCAGGTGACCCAGCAGAACTAGCACTCCTAATTCCTGCCCACTCTGATGGGCCTTGTCCTAACTCCTTCCCCACTGCAGGTGCCCCTGCAGTCACATGCTTTTGTCAAGTGATCTGCAGCCTTAGGCTGCTCACTCTGCAGAAAAGAATGGGGAGGGGGGGAACAGAGAGTAAGAAAATATAGCTGTCTCCTGGGAACCTCACAAGCTTCTAGCTTATAAAACATAACTGCCTTGCTACCATTTCTGCAGAGTCCCCACTGGCTAGCAGCACATGCTCTGAAGTCAATCCCCTCCCACTCTACTCCCCAACCTCGGCCCATTGGGAGAGAAAGGATACTTGGTGAAGGGACCTGCTGATGTTCCCCATGATTCAGAAATGCACATGTGTGACCAAAGGGGGCAGGAGAGGAGGCTGATCATAAGGTGGAATGTCTCTAAATAAAGAGGCCCACCGACTGCTGAGCATCTCTGCACTCCATTCTCAGCTTCCTGTGCCTCCAACAAACTTTGTGACTCAGTGTTTGCAGAGTGAGGCAGCCAAGCAGACTTGGTGATGGATTAAATCCAGAATGTGCTTTTCTTCCAACACTCACCCCTCGGGTGCCACCTGAGCCCCTACCTGGCTGCGGGGGTGGGAGCTGAGCATAGCTCCTGCTCTTCTGCTGGCCCTAAATAGCTACCAGAGCCTGAGTTCTGACGACTTTGGTCCATGGGTATCCTCTCTCTCTTCTCTGTCTCTGTCTGTCTGTCTCTGACACACACACACAGCAGCTGGAGGCTCTATAATGCAGTTGATTTCTAAACTGGTCTGGGTCTCCCATGCTCTATTCCTCCAGGCTGCAATCTGGACCCCCAGTGTTCTTTTCTTCACCCACACTGCCGCCAAACCCAGAGGAATTTCTGGAAAATTTTAAGGCAGAGCAGGGCATCATGAGGGTCTGGCTAACTGTTGCACATCAGTTGAGGGGATGGCCGTGGAAGGGGGCAAGAGAGATCGGGTGACAGACAGAGGTGGCCACCCAGAGCTGCCTGGCACCCTCGGCAGCGTCTCTCCCCTTCAGCATGGCCGAGGGCATATCCGGAAGTTTGGGAGCTTGAGTCCCACGGGCGGCAGGGGAGGGCAGAGGCCAGGTCCATCCAGGGGCGGCGAGACCTGTCTCTCTCTCTCTGGCCAGCCCTCTGCACCGCGGGCGCCGCCTCCCACATCCTCGAAGCCGGCACAGGGCAGCCAGTGAGCGTCTCCCCGCAATTCCGGACCGGCTTCCCGCATAAAACTCCCCAGTACAACCTGCTTTTGTTAATTCTGCAAATGCTGTCACACGACCACCTCCACCAACACCCCCGCCCCCTTGGCACCAAGGGAGACTCGCTTTCCCCAAAACCCAGCTGCTTCGGATCCCCCGAGCCCCGCCGCACCCCGACGGACCACCGCCCACTCGCCCCAGAGCCCTCAAACAAGCGGCCCGAAGGACCACAAGGACCCCTGGGTCTCCGGTCCTGAGCATCTTTGTCCTCCCAACGCAGGCGCGCGCACACCGAGCGACAGAGAGAGCCCAGCCGGGCACCGAGTCCGCACCCTCTGGCCTCGCCGGGGCCCCGCAGGGGGACAATGGTCCGCGTCCTGCAAGTTTGCCAGCCCGGAGGCAGAGAGCCCTCCTTACCGTACATCTTGGCGGGGCGAGCGCCTCCCGGGAGGCCGCGTCGCCTGCAGCCAGCCCCCGGTGGCGCCGGCCTTTCATTCACAGCCGGGTTGGCGGATGGCGACGGGCGGCGAAGGCCCGGGCGGGGCGGGAGCCGGAGCGGGTTCGGGAGCGAGAGCTGGGGCCCGACGCGCGAGGGCAGGGGACCGGAGCCGCGCGCCCATTCAGCAGCCCGGGCTGAGCGCGGCCGGCTTCCACTCGGGTTTCTGGGCTGGGCTGCGCCGAGAGGGGCGGAGGCTATGCTAATATTGTCCCTCCCCCCAGGCTCAGTCACTGCCTGGCCGCCCCGCCCACACCCCACCCCGCCCCGCCCCCTGCAATTCCCACCCTCCTAGAAACCCAGATCCCTAGAAGCACCTTTCCCAGGCTGTCGCCCCCAGGTGCTGGGTGGAGCGTTTTCCAGCGGCAGCGTCCCCTACGGGAAGTGACCCGCCCTGCTCCGGTTGGAATGCTTAGGCCGACAGCTAAGATCTCTCGTAACGTGCGGGGTCCGAGGGTCAGCAGGGGTGCTGGAAACTGCAGATGTAGCCCCTCCCCCAAATTTATCCAGAATACGTTAGCTAAGCCAAGGGCCGCCAGGAAGAGGAATTGTGGGGGGAGTATCACCCCCTCCCTTGGCCCCCTTAGTAACCCCGTTCCCTAATCAAGCCCTTAGCTATTACCCTCCCAGCCACTCTCTGGTCAAGTGCTCACTACCAAATCGCGTCCTTCCCGGGCCAGGAATGCAAGAAATGCTCCCCGTCCTACCCCTCAAGCGCTGCAGGAAGTCACTTGCTCTTCCTCTCCCGGATTCACACGTGTAATTCACATGCTCCGTGTCCAGGATACTCTCTACCTGTGCCCCAGGGATCACTCTCTGGACTCAGACACAGACGGGCAGAAGTCTCATGCCGATAGCCTGAAGACAAATTCTAGCCCAGCTCAGGGCTCCCCTAAGGCTTCTCACCCAGCTTCCATTTCACATCTACCGCATGATGAAAGGGGTTTGTCCTCAAAATTCTGCTAGTAGAAGTTCCCGTGATGCTGGGAAAGATTGAAGACAGGAGGAGAAGGGGATGACGGAGATGGTTGGATGTCATCACCGATTCAATGGACATGAATTTGGGGAAGCTCGGGCAGTTGGTGAAGGACAGGGAAGTCTGGTGTGCTGCTGTTCATGGGGTCCCAAAGAATCGGACACTTCTGAGCCACTGAACAGTAACAACAGAAGTTAAGGAGGAGAGATCCTTAAAGATCCGTTGGATCATTGAAAAAGCAAGAGAGTTCCAGAAAAACATCTACTTCTGCTTTATTGACTATGCCAAAGCCTTTGACTGTGTGGATCACAACAAACTGTGGAAAATTCTTAAAGAGATGGGAATACCAGACCACCTGATCTGCCTCCTGAAAAATCTGTATGCAGGTCAAGAACCAATAGTTAGAACGGGACATGAAACAACAGACTGATTCCAAATCTGGAAAGGAGTATGTCAAGGCTGTATATTGTCACCGGTTTATTTAACTTATATGCAGAGTACATCATGCAAAATACCAGGCTGGATGAAGCATAAGCTGGAATTAAGATTTCCAGGAGAAATATCAATAACCTCAGATACACAGATGACACCACCCTCATAACAGAAAGCAAAGAAGAACTAAAGAGCCTCTTGATGAAAGTGAAAGAGAAGAGTGAAAAAGTTGGCTTAAAACTCAATATTCAGAAAACTAAGATCATGGCATCCAGTTCCATCTCTTCATGGCAAATAGATGGGGAAACAATGGAAACAGTGACAGACTTTCTTTTCTTGGGCTCCAAAATCACTGCAGATGGTGACTGCAGCCATGAAATTAAAAGACGCTTACTCCTTGGAAGAAAAGTTATGATCAACCTAAACAGCATATTAAAAAGCAGAGACATTACTTTGCTAGCAAAGGTCCATCTAGTCAAGGCTATGATTGTTCCAGTAGTCATGTATGGATGTGAGAGTTGAACTACAAAGAAAGCTGAGCACTGAAGAACTGATGCTTTTGAACTGTGGTGTTGGAAAAGATTCTTGAGAGTCCTTGGACTGCAAGGAGATCCAACCAGTCCATCCTAAAGGAAATCAGTCCTGAATATTCATCAGAAGGACTGATGTTGAAGCTGAAAGTCCAATACTTTGGCCACCTGATGTGAAGAACTGACTCATTTGAAAAGCCCCTGATGCTGGGAAAGATTGAAGGCAGGAGGAGAAGGGGATGACAGAGAATGAGATGGTTGGATGGCATCACCGACTCAATGGACATGAGTTTGAGTAAACTTTGGGAGTTGGTGATGGACAGGGAGACCTGGCGTGCTGCTGCCCATGGGGTTGCAAAGAGTCAGACATGACTGAGTGACTGAACTGAACTGAACTGAGACAGCATATTGAAAAGCAGAGACATTACTTTCCCGACAAATGTCTGTCTAGTCAAAGCTATGGTTTTTCCAGTAGTCATGTATGGATGTGAGAGTTGGACTCTAAAGAAAGCTGAGCACTGAAGAATTGATGCTTTTGAATTGTGGTGGAGAAGACTCTTGAGAGCCCCTTGGACTGCAATGAGATCAAACCACTCCATCCTAAAGGAAATCAGTCCGGAATATTCATTGGAAGGACTGATGCTGAAGCTGAAACTCCAATATTTCGACCACCTGATGCAAAGAACTGACTCATTGGAAAAGACCCTGCTGCTGCTGGGAAAGATTGAAGGCAGGAGGTGAAGTGGATGACAGAAGATGAGATGGTTGGATGGCATCACTGACTTGATGGACATGAGTTTGAGTAGGCTCTGGGAGCTGGTGATGGTCAGGGAAGCCTGGCATGCTGCCATCCATGGGGTTGCAAAGAGTTGGACACGAATGAGCAACTGAACTGAAATGAACTGAACTGACCCTTAAAGATGATATCATGTCTCTAATTTTAGTGAAGAGGAAACTGAGGGTGTGAGAGGTTAATTTGTGTTCTTTCCCTCGGTACACTGAGCTGTGTGTCCATAGGCCAGTCATCTCCCTCTCTGAGCCTCAGCTTCCTACAGGGCTGTTAGAAAATTTATATAAAACTTATGTAAGTACACATCGGCACTCATGTATACCTTTTCTTTCCTTTTTCACCCAAGGCAGAGATAGAGCCAGGGAGAGAATCCAGGTCATTGGACTCTTGGAACAGTGCTCTCTGTTGTATCCCAAACCCATGCTTCCCATTTCTCTATGGCCTCACCACCCTCTCCCATTCCCTTGATGTTTCCAAATTTTGTACCTGTCCTTTTGTCTCTTTACCTCTCTTAGCAGCACATGCAAGTTTTAGGGGCCCCACGGGAAATTCTGAGAAGGTTCCTGGAGCTCACATTTAACGGAGACCCTCAGGTGGCTCAAAGAAGCTCATCTTCTGTTGTTCAGTTCTAGGATCAGGTCAGGTGACTTTGAGATTTACTGAGAGTCACTTATGCCCTTGAACCAGGGCAGAAGCAAGAGAGTGGAGTCTAGCTTGGTCTGGACACATAGAGAGACTCCTACCCCTGCAATCTGTGCAACACAAAATATATTCATTAAACAATGGTGTCTGCATCACAGTGGGAAATGCAGTGTCTGGCTTTAGAGTGAAATCTCTAGCAGAGATGACAAGACAAATACTGATACAATATTACATGACAAGGAAGAATATGGTAAATTGTGCATAAGAAGCACAGATGTCATTTAGACGTACAATATAGCACAGACCTTATTTAGACTTTACAATATAGACCCTATTTAGGCCTTCAGAGGGCTGATAGGCTAATTCATTCTTTTTATCAAATACTTACTGATAACTGTTTTATCTGTTTTATACAGTGGAAGGTGCTTAGGAGAGGGGAGACATGCAAAAATAATAATGAAATGTAATAATTACTATGGTGAAGATCCATAGAGGAAGCAGAGTAGAGCTTCAGGAAGGAAAAAACATTCACGATGGGCTTTGAGGAATGGGTAGGATATTAGATGTGGAGATAATGTAAACAGTAATAATTTCATCCAGAGGGACAACAGTTTGCAAAAGTCAGGACAGTAGAGGGGAGAGAGAATGTGAGACACAGCCTGGAGTTTCATCTGGTTGGAACAGAGTTAAGGATGAGGAACAGAAGTGGGAAAGGAGGGGAATTCCCTCGTTGTCTAATGGTTAGGGCTCTGCACTGTCACTGCTCTCACTGTTCGAGTTCAATTCCTGGTCCGAAAACTAAGTGCCCACAAGCTGCTAAGTAGGAAGGGAGGCAAGAAAGGTGGTCTGGGGCCATATCGAGAAGGCCTTGAGCACCCAATCCAAAGGTTTCCCTGTTAGATCGAAGGCTGGCAGATTTAGCAATTAAATTTGAATTTTAAATAAATAAGGAATAATTTTTAGTGTATGAAATATGGGAGACATGTTATACTAAAAAAATTTTTTATCTGAAATTTAGATTCAACCTATGTTTTATCTGGCAACTTTAGTTGGTACCATCCTTTGGGAAAGTGATTCTGGGTCCTCATAACTAAACCAGGCCTGGAGTGGTCCTCACCCTCCCCCCAACCTGTATTCCCAATTAGATCCCCTAAGGGCCCAGGGATGGAGTCACTCTGGCCAGCCTGCACCCTTTGCTGGGGTGCTTTGGCCTGACCACTCAGGTCCCTCTGGGTCAATACATTCAGTGGTGAAGGAATCTGGCCCATACCCAGCTTCTCTGAAGTATAATCAAGATGTTTAGATAAAATATGTGCAAAAGATGGTGTTGTAGAAGGCTAGGGTAGTGATGTTACATACAAGGAAGCTGGAACACAATCTTCCAGCTCACAGGTCAAAACAAAAGAGCAAGGACTTCCCTGGGGGTCCAGTGGTTAAGAATCCACCTTCCATTGCAGGGGATGCAGGTTCAATCCCGTGCCCCCTTTCCTCAATTTAACCGGCATTTGCTCTTCCTCTTCACCTGTATTTCCCTCCCTCATTACGGTCTTGGGCTGAACAGACCAAAGCAGTTGCTCTACTTTCCACCCCATTCCTGGGCCGACAACAGTGCACCTGCTGTGGCAGCCACAGCCTTCAGAGCCCAGAGGCATCCTGGGACTGGTTGGGTCAGGCCAGAGGAACTTGCCTTAGAAAAGCTTATTATTCTTTGGCCAAACTTGCCCTGATTAGCACAGTCACTCTGAACAATGTCCTTTGTTGCGCAGCTCAAAGGATCCCCTCTGCCGTGAGCAAGCACCACAATTCCCAGTTTCCTTTCGAACCAGAGACTCAAGTGCCCTGCGTAACAGAGAAAGGCAGACTTAGTAGCAGGAAGCAGTCTCCCACCAGCACACAAAACACAGGTCCCTCACTTGTACCCAAGATTCCATGCCAACAGGCCGGTTCTTTAGTCCAAGGCTTCGGCTTCCTGAATCTCCAGCCTCCCACGGCCCTCCCTCCCTGCCCCCCACCCCCACCTCAACTCATCCAAGTCTGTGCAGAAGCTTCTCATCTCCCCATCAGTCACACAACTGCAGCAGCTCTTGCTTGGGTACCAGCCTTGAGTGGCCAACAGCTTTAAAGGGCCTTCCAGAGGGATGCAAGAGGGAAGAAAGTGACAGCTCCAGGGAATTCAGCTTCAGAGAAAATATGTCAGGAGACCCATTGAAGGGCTGAAGGAGAACCGGAGGGGAGAATGGGTCCCTGAGACATCAGGTAGCTGATTTGCTGTGAAGCCTGAAATAGTCAGGATTCCTGACTCCAGGCCTGGTGACTTGAACCCCTGGCACCTCTCCCTTAAAGCGGGTACCTTGACCTACTTCTCAGAAGCCGCAGGGAAAGAGCAGCCTATAAAAACTACAGCCAAATACAGTAGCAGATAAGTATCCAAGGGCCAAAGACAGCATCTCCACAACACAGGACACCTCAGGAGCTGGGTCAGGGGAATATACTCTTGGCCAGATCCCTGAGATCTGCTTTGGCTTGAAGGGGAGTCTAGAGGGGGCACAGAGCTGCCTGCTGCTGGGAGAGCAAGACCTGAGTGTCTAGGGTGGAGAAGGCTACTGCAGACAGATTTTTACCTCCTCTAAAACCAGAGTTCACCAGAGAGTTTGTGAAGTTTGAGATATTGATTATTGACAAGCTGAGGTTTAAAAGTACTAAGTCAGATCTCTGGCGGCCATCCTCTCTGCCTTTTGTTTACCCTGTGTTTACTCTCCAGACAGGTCAGGCTCCCTTCATTGGCTGCAGCTCCCCATGGTCCCTGGAGAAGAGTTTCCTCTTCTACTTGAAGCTCAAATCCATGTCCATGTTGCTTCCAGTTAAGAAGCTCAAGCTTTATCATGCCCTTAGCCTGACTCTTCCATCCTTGCACTCTCTCCTTGCTCCCAGCTGTTGGGAGGCACCTACCCCCCACTCTTTACCTCCCATATCCAAGTGTGATCCTTGCCCTCACAGGGAGACCCAAGCCCACCCACATTCTGAATGACTCGAAAGCCCATTTTGTGTCATTTTCATTTACTGATATATGTGACTTAGAAAAGAAAACACAGGAAAATGGACAGCTGGGGAAAGAAAAAAACATATAGTTGGTCAGATAGATAATCTCAGAAGATCAAATCTGGCTTCCCAGGCTATGGCTAAGGAGATCTGCATCAAACAAACCACAGCCAGAAGGAACAGGCTTGACCAGAGGCTGGCCAACCCGGCTAACTGCTACTGCTAAGTCACTTCAGTCGTGTCCGACTCTGTGCAACCCCGTAGATGGCAGCCCACCAGGCTCCCCCGTCCCTGGGATTCTCCAGGCAAGAAAACTGGACTGGGTTGCCATTTCCCTCTCCAATGCATGAAAGTGAAAAGCGAAAGTGAAAAGTCAAAGTGAAGTCGCTCAGTCGTGTCCGACCCTCAGCGACCCCATGGACTGCAGCCTACCAGGCTCCTCCTTCCATGGGATTTTCCAGGCAGGAGTACTAGAGTGGGGTGCCATTGCCTTCTCCCAACCTGGCTAAAGAGTGCTTTAAATGAAATTGGGTGAGAGGAAGAAAAACACCTCCAGAAAGTTGCAAACCTGGCTACTGGGGAAGAAAATAGAAGATGATGCTGAACTCTAAGACCTGAAAGTGGCGCTGGGGGAGGAAGAGCCCCAGGACCTCAATGGGGTCAGATGCCAACACTCCGAGGAAGTTACCCTGGCCAGTCTGAGCCAAACCCTGGCTCCTTGGCTGTGTCTACTCACTGCCTTGCAGTGGCTGTGGACCTTGAAATCACCCCTCATTCTCCCCCAAATGATGCTGGTTTACTTGCTCAGCTTTTGGCAGCCCTGAAGTTAGAAACCCCTGGCTCCTTTTCCACTCCCTGGACTCCGGAGGCCACAAGACTCCTCTTTGATAATCAGCCCAATTATCAGCTTCTAAATCTCTAGCCCAGTTTTCTCTTTGCTGGCTCAGGGATGACAGCTCATTTTAGTCTCATGACAGGATGCTTAGCAATTCTCAGGTGAAAATAATGAAGAAGCTCAGACATCTATTAATATATACCAAGACGCATGTAACCAAAAAAGTCAATTTGATTTTGAACCTGTTAATATCTGATGCCTGTTAGGTCAGGAAGACTTGTGTTCTAATTTATAGAACATGCATTTATTGAGAGCCTATTACATGCAAGAGATTCTGTAAGATGCAGTGAGGAGAGAGAACTAAGAACATCCTTGCCATCGAGAGAAGTGACAGTCTAGGAGAGTAGGTAAGTGAAGACAGAATAATGACATGTCAGAGGAGAGATAAAAATAGTCCCAGGATGTAGATTCTGAAAGCTACAGAATGCAGCTTTAAAAAATTAAAAAAAAAAACACAAATAAGTAGAAAGACATCCATGTTTGTGGATTGGAAGATTTAATATTGTTAATATGTCCAGGGACTTCCTTGGTGGTACAGTGGCTAAGTCTCTGTACTCCCAATGCAGGGGGCCTGGGTTCAATCCATGGTCAGGGAACTGGATCCCACAGGCTACAACTAATGGTTTTCATGCTGCAACCCAAGATCCCACATGCTACAATGAAGATAGAAGAATCAGTGTGCCACAACTAAGACCCAGTACAGTTAAATAAGTTTAAAAAAAGAAAAGATGTCCATAGTATCTAAAATGACCTTCAGATGCAATGCAATCCCTATTAAAATTCCAATGGCATTTTTCTCAGAGGTAAAAAAAAAACAACCCTAAAATCTTGAGATGTGTGTGCTAAGTCCCATTCAGTCATGTCTAACTCTTTGTGACCTCATGGATTGTAGCCCGCCAAGCTCCTCTGTCCATGGGACTCTCCAGGCAAAAATACTAGAGTGTGTAGCCATGCCCTTCTCCAGGGAATCTTCCCGACCTAGGGATCAAATTCAAATCTACCTGAATTGCAGGCAGATTCTTTATTGTCTGAGCCACCTGGGAAGCTCAAATAAATATTACCAAAAAAAAAAAATATATATATATATATATATATATATATATATATAGTGAAAAGCTGGATCCACCACCTGAAGGCTGTGGAGGCTACAAAACCCAGGAGCTATTCCTCCTGCAGAGGTTGATGCCCTTGAAGGTGGTAGTAGAGGTCATGGCACTGAGAAGCGATGCAGGCTGGCATGGGAGCCAGGCACTGGAAGGGTTTGATCGAAGGGTAGAGAACAGTTCCACAGAGCCAGCAACCACTGCAGGAGCCTCTGCCTGAATCAAATGTTTTCTAATGGAGTCTGGTTTTTAAATTTTTAAACTTTAATTTTTTAAAATATATTTTAAGTCAAATGAGATCCCACTAGTTAATTATTTATTTTGGTACTGAGGACCCATGGTTAAAAACAAAACAAAACAGAACATGAAGGTGTGAAACTTCTGATTATCATGCTGACCTTGCTGCCCTAGATGGAAATTATGTCCCCGTATCACTAGCAATTAGGCATCAACATACAGCCTCTGCTGAGCCAGGATCTGTCCATTGTAATTGAAATGAGGGGGGAGGGAGCTTTGCCATAGTAGACATCACAGGCATTCCTGGCCTACTTAGAATAGCCACTAAAGCACTCTCTAAGGCTTCCTTCATGAGCATTCTCTGGGCTACCTTAGAGACACAGTAAGAGGACATGATAATTCTGTCTTTCAAGGTCTTTGAATTTCGTCCTCAACTTTATACTCTACTATACCTCCGCTTTGTTTAGCGTTTTCTCCTGTGACTAGGTTTTAGGCAAGCCACCAAGAAAATGTTTAGAAACACTTCCAACTACTCAAGCCAACAAGTTAAATTCAAATTTCTAGCAAATACACCCTTGTCGATAAATTCAGCCTGAATCTAAAATGTTGGGTTTTTTCCTCTTTAGAAAATCCATCCCCATGTGTGTTTCCCCTGTTTTCTTGTAAATTAGCAAATCTCGGTGTGTGGATGCTTGTGTGGTGTGCACCTCGTCTGCAGAATGTGTGATCAGTAATCCCAGGTTATCCTTTATAATTGGCCTCCCTGAGCGTGCTGGTACCTAATTTCAGTCAAATGTTTGGAGTTAATGAGGAGGGAAGGGGGTAGAGAATAAGGATGATCGGCCTCCTTCTGCTGGATAAGTCCCTTTGGTGGCGCTTCACATAAAGCAATAATAGCCTCATTAAACAAGGGGCAGATTGTGCTTGGACTGGTGATGTGCCCAGTGAGGTTTAGGGGCACAAGGGTCCACGAGTTCTGCAAACATTCACATGGATCCCCACTGTAGTTCTTGAGGGGCAGCACTTTCTTGATGGGCAGCACTTTCTTGATCAGTGCCCGTTCACATAAGTGACCTGGTGAGGCTGCGGACTCAGTGGACATGGAGTTTGGCTTTCAGTTACCTCTGTTCTGTGAGAAATGAGTTTCTTTTTTGGCACAGTCTTAGAAAATGTTACAATTTCTATTATGATCTGAAAATCTAAGAATTTGAGCTTGTCATTTATTTTTGTTTAAGTAAACTAGATCCAACAGAAGAAGTGACACCATCCACAGTCCTTTAATTCTTTCTGACTTTCCTGTAGTTTGGCAGGAGCAAATAGTTGCTTCTAATGAGCAATAATCAAAGACTTTATTTGTCTTTTAATTTTTCTATCACGGTATGTCGGGGACATATCATCTCTATGCTGTATACTAACATAATGTTTATTGCTCTCAGTCTTAAGTAATCAGCTAGCATACTCCCTTTCCTGTCCATTTCCCCAAGGTCCTGTTGCCTACAACTGTCTCCCAGCACCAATTTTTCTGTATTAGTCAAGGCTCTTGATCCAAATAGCATAAACTAACTTTGGCTAACTTAGGCAGAAAAGAAATTCATTGGAATGGTATAGGATCACAGAGTCAATGGGAAGCTCAAGATAAAAATCCAGCCAGGAACCAAGAGAGACGGAGCGTCCAAATACAGTCAAGATTATGCCACCAGAATAAGGCCACCATCACTGGCACCACCACCGTTGGCTGCTGTCACTCTTGGTGTCACAAAGGATGCCCCCTCCCCATATTAATACTCTAGACTTCTCTACTATAGCAACAATAGAAGTCTCTCCTTTCCTGTCTTCACATCCCTCCCTCAATATTAAAAATCCTGTGCAGTAGCAGCTGACTCACCAAGCTGAAATCACTTGCTAATACCTTTGGGAGAGAACAAGAGCTGTCCCCTTTGGTTTCTACAGTGGGAGGTGGAGTTCTGTTTCCCATATCTTTTGGGTTTTGGGGTTTTTTTTTTCGGCTGTATCATGCAGCATGTAGAATTTTATTCCCTAACTAGGGATTGAACTTGTGCCCCCTGCACTGCGAGCATTGCCTCCTAACCACTGGACCACCAAGGAAGTCCCTCCCACATCTTTTGGATTCCTTTAAATGAGAAGGGTGTTTGAATGCTAGGGGTCCCACTGCATTCATCCCAGAAAAAGTCTACTGTAATCCTTAAACAGAAAGGATTTAGAACAAACATTGCAAAGAAAGAATTAAAGCAACATAATTGATTAAAGCTACTTATTTTAATACATTTAATATTTTAAAATTTATTCAAAACTGATAATTAAAACCTCCCATATCTAGACAAATTTCTTTCTAAGATGTTAAGAAGACAGACTTGGAAAATGGATTGCAGAGTAACTATTGATAAACCTTAAAAATTCATGAGAAACTAGAGAGGATTTGAAACAGGGTTGACCTTATATGAAAGGAAAGAGTAAGTTCTGCTAATTACCAGCTTGGTGGTGAATATCGACAATTAATAGAATCCCCTGGTTAAACAGAGTTGCTTGCTGTGAACACCTAGAAAGTAATTAAATGAACAGTTGGAGCCAGTATGAGTTTGTTAAGGACAAATCAGTGTAAATGTTTTTCTTTCCTTTTTGAATCAATTAATAGATTTGTAGACCATTGGTGGAAACAGGAGGCTGTTATAAAGATTGTTAACTTTAGAGTTAAAAATACCTTCAATATGCTATTAGTATAAAAGTAAAATATGAAAATTATAGAAAAGGTAGATAGAGTTTTCTAGTTTAATAACCCCAACTATTATGTGTTTCCTTCCCACTGAAAAACACTAAAATTACAATAAAGGAACAAGAAAGATAAAAATTCATAAAGATAAAGTGATTAGGAGAGGAGATAAAAAGAGCAGTAACGACAACAAATGTTTGGGAGGTGAAAAATAAATGGATGAGTGGTAACTGATTTGGCAGAGGGAAAAAAAAAAGCTGAAAGCAGGTGCGTACAGAAGATGCCAAAGAAAGAAAGACAATTTGGGCAGCAGAACCCCAGAAAGGCTCAGGAAAAGGCAATATGAACCTCAGACGTAAGTAGTAGAGTTAAAAACAGAAGAACCAGGTATAAGCCCTGCCTGTTTACATTTCTAATAATCATTTTAGTGAGTTGCTTTTAAATATAAACTAACATGACTGAGTGACTTCACTTTCTCTTTTCACTTGCATGCATTGGAGAAGGAAATGGTAACCCCCTCCAGTATTCTTGCCTGGAGAATCCCAGGGATGGGGGAACCTGGTGGGCTGCAATCTATGGGTTCGCACAGAGTCAGACACGACTGAAGTGACTTAGCAGCAGCAGCAGCAGCAGCAACAGTCAATCAGACCTTTAAGAAAAGCATCTAACATGAAGGACAGAGAACAAAATACAAAACAAATAAACAGTAAAAAGGACTTGTAGGATATAGAGACAGAAGAAAACTTTACATTTTATATCACCAAAGAGAGAAGATTTTATATGCATGAAAGATGACTTATTTTACATGGCATTTGTAGAACCATATGAATTTATTATACAGGCAAGAAGCAACCAACTGGAAAACTTCCCACATGTAAGAGCACTCTTGTTTTGTTTTACGTATTGGCATTTTTAAAGTGTCTTTAACTTTTTTAAGGGCTTTAGAGTTAGATTGTTTTTTAATTACAAGCAACAGAAACTAACCCTGGATAACAAAAGCAAAAACGCAGTTCATTAGAAGGTAACAGGTAGTTCACTACATCAAAAGCATAGGTGACAAATCAGAATCAGAAAGGGCAGAAGCCAAGGGTGCTCTGGGCTCCTGGCAGCAGAAATTAAGAGCCATTTGGATCAGGGCATGCCTGCTATGATGCATCTGTTTCAACTTTTCTTTGGTGCTAGAAGACAGAGCCAGCCCCACTGTTCTAGGTTAGGCCAGGTATACACCCTCCAGCTAGGGAAGCAAGAGATACTGTATTAGATAGTTTAACTAAAGGTACCCCAGTGAGAAAGGGAAATTTCCCCCTAAGAAAATCAGTGATATAATCAGAAGAGGGAATAAAAATCAGAGTGAAAACCACACCAGATTTCTACAATATCTATAGCTAAAAATAAGTTTGGAAAACTATGAATCTGCAGAATTTTATTTTTTTATTTTGCAATAGTAAAGAGTAGTCCATCGAAAGTATGTACAAAAAAATGTATTAATCAATGACCTCTTATTGGACTTTAAGGTTGTTTTCTATTTTTTGCTTTTATAAACAGTGCCTCAGCAAACTTGCTTAGAGTCCAATTTTTGCAGGCATCTTTATTAAGGAGTGGTCATTTTGGTCATCTTTATAGAACATTTATAGACAAGTTGGGAACTTGTAGGCTGAGTGGATTACATATGAAAAATGTTGCCGTTCATTGATACTGATTCACAGAGACTTTTCTAAAGTTATGTTGATTTTGCCTTGGCCTTTTTCTATTCAATAACTTATAAAAATAATTTTAAAGAGGAGAAGTATTAGTATTTATTTATCTGATTGCATTGGGTCTGAGTTGCAGCACATGGGAACTTTGCTGTGTCATGCCAGGTCTTTCATTGTAGTGCTTGGGGTCAGTGGTTGTGACACTCAGCTGTTGTGGCATATCAGCTTAGTTGCTCTGTGGCATAGTGGGGATCTTAGTCCCCTTACCAGGGATCGAACTCACATCCCCTGCATTGCAAGGTGGATTCTTAACCACTGGACCACGAGGAAAGTCTCTCCTATTCAACAGCTTCATGGATGATTTAAATATAACATTGAAAGACATACTTACCTTACAGATGAGGAAGATCTAGGCATAATAACAAATATAATAGAATGTTATCAAACTTTAAAACAATCTGTATGAGCTAAAACACTTGGTCCAAACCAACAAAATTAAATTTAAAATTTAAAATTAAATTTTGTTAAATGCAAGGTCAATATAACTCAACAGTATGATATAGCTGCTAAAAAACAAAAACTATCCAAGTGTAATCTTAGATTATATTGAAATTAGTAAAAATCTAGATCTTGTATGGTGTTAGCCCCTTGTAACTTTTGCCATGTCAGACTAAATAGAATTTGGGGTTTAATTTTGACTGGTTACATCTCAGAAGACTGCATTGACTGGTTTGATGCAAGATCAAACTAGTCAATCCTAAAGGAAATCAATCCTGAATATTCATTGGAGGGACTGAGGCTGAAGCTGAAGCTCTAATACTTTGGCCACCTGATGCAAAGAGCTGACTCATTGGAAAAAAAAAACCCTGATGCTGGAAAAGATTGAAGGCAGGAGGAGACAGGGATGACAGAAAACGAAATGGTTGGATGACATTGCCGACTCAATGGATGTGAGTTTGAGCAAGCTCCAGGAAATTGTGAAGGACAGAGAAGCTTGGTGTGCTGCAGTCCATGGGGTCACAAAGAGTCTGACATGATTGAGCAACTGAAAACAACACACCTCAGAAGAGATATCAACAAAATGGAGTGCATCCAGAGAAAGGCATCTGAAAACTATAACTTACTGGGTGTTTACTATGTACTAGGTGCCACGCTGAAAACATTTTAAAACTTCTGAAATAGGCATAAATTTATACCTATTTTACAGATGGGAAAACTGAGTCATAGGAAGTTAAATATCTTCCTCAAGTTTACACAACTGAAAACTGGGACTGAAACCCAGTAGTACAACCCTAGAGACAGCTGTCAACCACCCCACTCACTGCTTCTCTATTTTGTAAAGCAAAACACACACCCCCACCATGTAAGTGTGATTTGAGAGACTCTGGGCTGATCCTCTGCAGAGAAACATTTCACTGGTTAGTTGGACAGTACAAACAGACTGATGCACTTGACTTTTATAGTTATTTTATGTCTAAATCTAAATATCTAAATATTTCACAAATTGAAAGTCAGCTGAGAAAAGATTTTGATAAAAGGGAGAATTGCTAGACAGAATTGATGCATTCAACAACTATTTACTGAGTACTGCAATGTACTTGACAATGTGATAGGCCCTGGTAACAGAATGTTGAAAAAGGCTATTATTTCTTTGCCCTGAAAGAGGTAACCTCCAATAAAGGACTGAAAAATAGAATAAGTGATATTAACAAGTGTAGTTGATGAATAGGAAAGAAGAAGAACTATGGGGATCATATAGTAGGGAAACCTTCCCCAGTCTAGTGGGGTCAAAGTTTGGGGGTGGGTGTGTATTTCCTTGGGAAGTGAAGGCCAAGTTGAAACTTGAAGAATTAAAGACTTTTCCCAGAGAAAGGGATGGAAAAGGAAAGAATTTTCCAGCAAGCAGAGCTATTCAGATAATTCCAGTAAGAGACAGTGATGGCTGCAGGGTGAAAAGAGAGTGGATTTTCTGAAGAATGTCATGCCTACCATTGATCAATACTTGAGATTATTTCGAGTACTTCACAGATATATACATCCTTTTACTAATTGTGTGTTTATTTTAATATATATTATAAAAATATATATGGGCTTCCCAGGTGGGGCTAGTGGTAAAGAACCCGCCTGCCAATGCCTGGAGAATACGCATGGACAGAGGAGCCTGGAGGGCTACAGTTTATGGGGTCTCAAAGAGTTGAATACCACTGAAACAACTTAGGACACACGCACAGAAAAATATTTAAGTAGCATATCAAGCCTGTGATTTCCCAGATAGGATTGTTTAAAATGAAATTTAGGATGGTTAAGACACTTGAGTTTTAAAAAGAAAGTCAATTAAAATTATTAACCAAGGAATGATACTTGTGGCATTGTATTTAGAGAGCACTTGTTGGGGAGCTAGGCTGAGTTAGCTGGGTGTACCACATGGCCCAGGGTCAGCCCCGCCAGTAACAGTCTTGTCCTGCCTCCCCTTCCCCCACCTTCCTGGACTCTTTCTCTACGCAATGTTTGCCCCAGGTCTTGTCCTCCTTTGTCTTGTTCTTGATATTTCTTTCTCTGCTCCTGTGTAAAGAGCTTTCTCTCACCATCTCCTTATCACTGGGTTTTACAGCCCTCTAATTCAGACTGTTAATATGAGTTTCAGCTCTCTTAAAAGCATTTCCTTTTTTATATAAAAAATTTTATCCCTTTATTTTAAAGTTTTATAGATGTGTTTATATAAACACAGTGGTAAACAATTATCTGGTAGTTCCCACACTCCTCCCACCACCCCCGACTCCTGTTCTCAAGCCCACCTGTACCTCTCAGTCCTTCCAGCATCACTGTGGATTCTCATTCCAGGACGTGCTATCGACACCTTAGCAGAATTAGAGCTCAGTTCCAGCGGTGAAAACCTACTGCATTCAGATGGAGCACAGCTGAGCAGGATGACTGGGTCTGTGAGTGAGGTTCGGTGTTTGAACACGCTCCTTGCGCACTGCTGCTGGAACAAAGCATCCATTCAAATGCCACAACTCCATATTCCAACAAGGATGTAGAAGAGGGGCTGTGACACAAGCAGGACGTGCAACAGGGAATACTTAACATGCAAGAGACAGGCAACACACACAGAATAGCACTCCAGTGACCACAAAGATAACCCTCTGTGTGGAACCAGGATCTATCTCACTCCTCTAGCCTCCGGCCCGGGGAAATGTGCAATGCCTGGTTCAGGTTCAACATCAGGGAAGGGAGACAAGTGTGTCATTGCCATGGTCTGGAGCAAGCAGGTCTGAGTCCTGGAAACATGCTTCCCTTTCTCCTTTCTCCCTGTGACCCAAAGACAGCTCTGGGAATAACCAGTTGTGGCCCCTAGCCACATGGTTTAAGGGACAGCCAGAGATTTAGTTCTGAGATATCACGGTGACTATTTTGGAACAAAGAGGGAAATGAAAAAGCAGAGGGCTGGTAGCAATATCCCTGGACACTGACCACCCGCTCTCAGCCACACTCCCTATGGTGGAGGCCACGTTCCTGGGATGTCCCAGGTTCCACTTCAACCTTGAGCCAATGCTTTTTTGCTAATATCAGAGGATTCAGTGGTAGGACTTACAGGGGTCATATGGAGGTTTCCAAGAGCAATAGAAATCACTGGGAAAGAGTCCACGAGTAAATTCTGTTACAATCCCTTTTTAGAAAAATTTATTTAGTCTTTAATTGAAGGATAATTGCTTTACAGAATTTTGTTGTTTTTTGTCACACCTCGACATGAATCAGCCATAGGTATTCACATATCCCCTCCCTCTAGGTTGATACAGAGCCCCTGTTTGAGTTTCCTGAGACATACAGCAAGTTCCCATTGGCTATCTATTTTATATATAGCAATTAATATCTAAAAATACATCAGATAGGGAATTCCCTGACTGTCCAGTGGTTAGGACTCTGTGCTTTGACTGCTGAGGGCCCGGTTCAATCCCTCATTGGAGAACTAAAATTCTACAAGCTGAGAAGAGCAGCCAAAAAAAAAAAATCATATAAAATATTGTAACTGAACAAAGTTTAAAAAAAGGAAGACCACAGAATGTGAAAACGATTCATGGAAAATACAATTCATTGAAGTTTACATTTCTAAAAAATCTAGATCTATGAAAATTTATACAGCTAATCCTTAGCTTCTACTTGGCAATTGGTCAGAGCAGAAAAGAAAAAGAATAGACTTTTATACACAGAAAAATAGATAGAGACCAATGATAAAAATTAGGTAAACTATCTAACTCTAAACTATTGATAGAAATTAGGTAAATACCAAACAGCTCAGGGAATCTATTATATATTTATAGTATAGCAAAAGTGAAATAATAAAAGCCAGCATCAGTGAGATTCAAGAATACAAAGGGAAAAAGCATTTGCACAACGATGTATTGATAGTATTACTTATGATACTTTAAATAATTTAGAAACACCTCCTAAAGTTCTCACAATAAAGATATGGTTGAATAAGTGATGACATGTCAATAAAATGGAATATTATGTAGCCATTAAAATAGTAAGGGTGATGGTCATTGAAATGTGTATGTTTGGAAAAAACACAGGAAAACAAGGAATATGTAGGTAACAATTTCAAGTGAACGTGCACATTCTAATGTGGGTTAGAAGTGATTTGAGAGAGGTGTACTTGGTTTATGGGTTTCCTTTTCTATAAAGATAAGTGCATAATAGAAAGTGTATATAGGCATGCATCATGCAAAAGATGAGGTGGGAATAATTTCTTTTTTCTCCTTGCTTCCCGGGGAAGCCATAAGGATGAATTAAGTGGTTTGAACTTCTTGGATGAAAATATTAAATGCTTGAATTGGTGAATAATTCAGGTACTTCCTTGGAGACATCAGAGAATATCCATCTGTCAACTGTTATGATGTTTTAATTTAATTTAATGACTTTAAAAAACACATGATTAATTCTGTTGTTGTTTTTTAAAGATTCTAGAATGTATCCCCTCACATGACTCCCCTACCCCCTCCATCATACGCACACATCCACAGTACATTAAAATTAGAACTTATTATTTGGCATTAGTAAGAAAGGAAGAGACGGAATCTCCAAAGTAGTTACCGTATGTGCCTCCACACCTATCATATTTAATTCATTTCCTTACTCCTCGCACTTGGCTCTTCCCTGCTGCACACACACACACACACCCCCTACAAATTCCACTAACGCCACCCAGAAGTGGGTTCTGTGGATCTGTTACCGACCAGGGTTCTTGAACTCCTTAATCAATAGAAACTGGTAAGAGGCCAGATGAGAATTTCAGGCAAGGCTTTATTGGGATTCATGCTAGAGCATGAGGAAGCAAAAACAGGTAACAGGTGCCCTTGCTTGCTCCCTGAGTTGAGCAGGGTGAGGGCAAGCTCCTCCCTTGAATGGGCTGCAGGTAGGAGAAGAACCATGGGTTGGGCCAGAGCGCTGGCTTCGATGGTCTGCCCACCCCTCCTGTATGCGGTATGGTGCACAGTACCCTGTTCTAGCTCACCATACTTCAGAGTTGGCAGTTGGGTTTTTCATCTTTTTGTATCTTGCTCATAATTTGCCCCAACTGTGTATGGACACAGTTATTTTTACTCCCTTACAGGTTTTTTTGTAGTCTATTGCTTGAGGAGACATTTGTCCCCGTATAAGAACTGCAGCAAAGGGTCCCAGGTTTCAGTTTCCAGCCTATCTCAGCTCTGCCATTAATGATATGGTACCTAAAACTGAGAAATTCCAAGTCTCTTTCTTTCTTTTGTCCTTTACCTATCCGGGTTTTCCCAGTACCAATGGTAATGTAACAGGCCAGCCTTGCCTCAGAACCAGAAAATAATGGGCAGAGTTGCAAAATCATTTGGAATACACTTTATATGAAAACAGTGAATCTTTAATTATAGAAGGAGATAATTATATCATTTCATATAATGATAAAACCATATTTAAACATTGAATTTTAACATTACATTTCTCAAAAACATAATGTGTTTCATTATATTGAAAACTATGAAAAATAAGGCTCCAAAATGACATCTGATGGCTGTAAAATTCTGCAAAAGAAGCTACAGAATGGTGATCTGATACATTCTCTCATGAGAGAGTACTCAAGATACGTTATTAAGAAATTAGAATACAAAATAATGTATATGATAAGAGATCAGTTTTGCAACATACATAGATATTAGTGCATTCATAAGATTTAATAGTGACTGTCAGTGAAATGGTGGAATTATAATTTAGATTTTCTTCTATATAATTTCTCAGATTATAGAAGGAGATTTTTACTTTTCTCTCATAAGTGTGTGCTAGCTTTATCACAAGAAGAAAATCAGAAAAGTTATTAATAGAAAGCAATATCAAGAGTCTGGGAAGAAGCCTTGCCATTAGGTCAAGGGGCAGCCGGGTCAGGAGCCAGCAGCTATCACAGCTCCTCTTAATGGAGCAGAGGTCAAAGAGGACTTCATCTGGGGAGGGACAGACTCTCAAGAGAGGGTGGCCAAAAAGGGCTGGAGAAATCAATCAGGACTGGGAAGGTAAAATGGTAGATGAGACAAAAGCTCTTTAAGGCTTAGCTCAGGTGGCTTCATGGAGCATCAGTAAGGAAGCTTAACTGTGACTATGCATTTGGAGGACTTCTGCTGCTATCTTCTCATTGTCAGAAAAGAGCCTCAGAAAAGCTCACCTCATTCCCTCAAAGCTACTCCACGGCTCCCTGCCACCCAGGGTGGTGACTTAAGTGCTCTTGTTATTGTGATTGCTGCCACTGTTCTCATGATGAAAGGATATCACGTAATCTTTGACCAGGACTGGAAATCCTGACCGGGGCTGCTTCCCTGACTTCACTGCAGGTGGACCCCCAATGTTATTCCAGACTGGGATGGATTCACGGTATTTCTGTAGTTCTCTTGGCTCTAAACTTGCTCCCCCAAACCTACTGCTTGGGTCTTTGGACAAGCTCTCATTAACTTGTCTCCTTTTCCTGCTTTTTCTACTCCTTTTTGTAAATAAAAATTAATTTGCCTTTGTTTTTATCAAAGATAAATTCTCCTTTTCATTCCCATAGTGTTTAAATCTACCAATAAAGCTGAAAAAATAGTGTAAGAACTCTCGTGTATCCCTCTTCTAAATAGAAAAATTGTTAATATTCTTAGAACCTAATCCTCTGCTTGGCTTTCTGCAAATTCTCAAAATGTGTTAGTTGAATGACTTTCCAGAGATGAGCAAAGGTTTTTTGGAAAGAAGGTGTTTATGCCAGACATTGATGGACGGGTTGGATTTGGGTCAATATTTTTTTTTATTTTGTACATGCCTTTCATATATATGTAAGAGCATCCACGTTTAACACACACACACATATTACATATTTTCTGTCACCATTTGAAATTAGGTTGAAGACTGCAAGACACATCACTCCTCAGTTCTTCAGCATCACCTAAGAAGAAGGCATTCTCTCGTATAGCTATGATATAATTACAAATCAAATATTATTGCTCAGTTGTGTCCAACTCTGCAAGCCCGTGAACAGTAGTCTGCCAGGATCCTTTGTCCATGGGACTGTCCAGGCAAGAATACTGGAGTGGGTTGCCATTTCCTCCTCCAGGGGATCTTCCTGACCCAGGGATCAAACTCACGTCCCTATGTCTCCTGCACTGAAGGAAGTTTCTTTACGCACTGAGCCATAGAGGAAGTCCTATCACACCTTAAAAAACTACTATCTAACATTTAGTTCATATTCAGATTTCCCCAATTGTCCCCAGAAATTTCTTTTATAACCATTTCAAGTTTTTGATTAAAGATCTCATCAAGGGTCACATATACATGTGGCTGTTGAGTCTCCTTAACCTCTTTTGATTTAGACCAGAACCTTCACATTTTGTTTTTATTTATGTTTTTCATGATGCTGAAGTTTTGAAGAATTCCAGCCAGTTTTCTTGGCTAATCTCCCATGTTCTGGATTTGTCTGATTATTTCCTTATGATTAGATTCAGATTAAACACCTTTAGAAAGGATACTTTTGATACATAGGGGATGTTCTGTGTTTCTTAACACATCACATCAGAAGGCACAAAACATCAAGTTGTCCCACTTTGCTGAATTTGACCTCTAGGTTAAGGTGATGGCCACCAGATCTTTCTATTGCAAGGGTACAGTTTCCTCTTTGTAATTAATAATGCGTGGAGAGATTCTTTGAGACCATATGAATATCTTAGCATCTGTTGATAATAATAATCCTTGCCTGAACTGGGGTTGCAAAATGGTGCTTTTCCTAATTGTCTTCTCTTATTAGCTGGCATTCTCTGTCAAACAGAAGTCTTCAACGAGTCTCATGTGCTCTCCCACAGCCGTCTTCTGACAACTCCTCCTGCCTCCAGTCTGGCTCACTTCATTCCATCTGCTGCCAGAAGCAGCATGCTTAATTGCAGATCTGGACACATTCATGCCCTGTTTAAAATCCTTCAGGGATAAGCTCAAATCTGTGATCTGGCCCCTCTTACCTCTTCGGATTCATCTCCCTCTACAGCCCCTCATGTTCTCCACTCAAACTATCTACACTTCTCAACCACAGCACCTCACTTAACACCTGGGTCTCTGCACTCCCCTCATCCCTCGACCTGCGAGACCCTTCCCCACCCTCCAACTTCATCGGACCCCTCTCTTGTGTTTCTAGCTCTGGCTCATGCACCAGCCCCTCTAAGCCTGAAGTCGAACAGGTGCTTTTTGTGGGGAGCTCTCATGACACCTGTGCACACATCTATCATTGCACGGGTGACCTCAAGTTGAAAATGCTTGCTTGTCTTTCCCACCTGATTGATGCTTTTTGTGGGAAGAGGTTTGTCTTTCATTTCTGGAAGACGAGAATCCAGCATGATGTCTAGCATTAAGTAAGGACTCAGAAAATATTTTCCAACGAAGAAACTCGCATTGCCTCAAATTCTTAAGTAAAGAATGTGACCGGCTTCCAGAATAACTAGAATATATGCTCTTTTAAGGGCCAAATTCTAGTCTTACAAATCTTCTTTTTGTGCACGCCTTTCACCCTATTGCTTGCTCATTAGAATTAGCTTTGAAGTGACTAGGCTGATACTTATTTTTTAAAAAATATGGCTGTATTATTTTTTATCTGCCCAGTATATTTTCATTTTGAGAATTGCTCCTCTTCTGTCTAACAGGAGGGCCAGTCCCTTGCCTGGTCTTCCCACACTATTGGGCTTGTTCAGTTCAGTTCAGTTGCTCAGTTGTGTCCAACTCTTTGCGACCCCATGAATCGCAGCACACCAGGCCTCCCTGTCCATCACCAACTCCCAGAGTTCACTCAGACTCACGTCCATCAAGTCAGTGATGCCATCCAGCCATCTCATCCTCTGTCGTCCCCCTCTCCTCCTGCCCCCAATCCCTCCCAGCATCAGAGTCTTTTCCAATGAGTCAACTCTTTGCATGAGGTGTCCAAAGTACTGGAGTTTCAGCTTTAGCATCATTCCTTCCAAAGAAATCTCAGGGCTGATCTCCTTCAGAATGGACTGGTTGGATCTCTTTGCAGTCCAAGGGACTCTCAAGAGTCTTCTCCAACACCACACTTCAAAAGCATCAATTCTTTGGCGCTCAGCATTCTTTCTTCACAGTCCAACTCTCACATCCATACATGACTACTGGAACAACCATAGCCTTGACTAGACGGACCTTAGTTGGCAAAGGAATGTCTCTGCTTTTCAATATGCTGTCTAGGTTGGTCATAACTTTCCTTCCCAGGAGTAAGCGTCTTTTAATTTCATGGCTGCAGTCACCGTCTGCAATGATTTTGGAGCCCCCCAAAATAAAGTCTGACACTGTTTCCACTGTTTCCCCATCTATTTCCCATGAAGTGATGGGACCGGATGTCATGATCTTCGTTTTCTGAGTGTTGAGCTTTAAGCCAACTTTTTCACTCTCCTCTTGCACTTTCATCAAGAGGCTCTTTAGTTCCTCCTCACTTTCTGCCATAAGGGTGGTGTCATCTGCATGTCTGAGGTTATTGATATTTCTCCCAACAATCTTGATTCCAGCTTCTGTTTCTTCCAGTCCAGCGTTTCTCATGATGTACTCTGCATAGAAGTTAAATAAGCAGGGTGACAATATACAGCCTTGACGTACTCCTTTTCCTATTTGGAACCAGTTTGTTGTTCCATGTTCAGTTCTAACTGTTGCTTCCTGACCTGCATACAGATTTCTCAAGAGGCAGGTCAGCTTGTAACATGAACTAAATGTTTAAGGACTTATTTCATACTCCTGGCCACAGTGGTTGATTCAGGTAAAGACAGTTGGTCTAAGCCAGGCCCATTAGAGCCGTCCTGGGACTTTTGAAGGAGCTAGTGAGAAAGACAAGCAAGGAAAACCATATAGGACTCATTGCTGGTAGAATCCCCTTTGTCACAAGTTTGAGAAGAGGCTACATGAGAATGAAGCCACCGCAAGGACAAACAAGTCAACAAAAGGGAGATAGAACAGGTGACATTATTTAAACCCCTAAACCCAGTCACATCTGAGGAGTCATGTTTTGTGGTTTTTTAAACCATACTGTTGCACATATTAATTTTCCATATAATTGCTATATAAAATTCCATTGGACACTATTTCTATCACTATTTGTATCCAACATACATTAAAAAAAAATTCAGATTTGGCAATTTTCAACTCTACCCTAGCTGTTACTTTTTAAAATTTATTTTTATTGAAATATATTTGATTTGCAATGATGTGTTAGTTTCAGGTGTACAGCAACGTTTTTCACTTATGTGTGTGTGTATATATATATATATTTTTTTTTCAGATTATTTTCCCTTATAGGTTATTACAAAATATTGAGTGTAGCTACCTGTGCTATATGGTAGGTCCTTGTTGGTTATCTATTTTATATATAGTAGCGTGTATATGTTAATCCCAAACTCCTAATTTATCACTCTCTCTCCTTTTCCCCTTGGTACCCATAAGTTTGTTTTCTATGTTCATGGGTCTGTTTCTGTTTTGTATATAATTTTATTTGCATCATTTTTTTAGGTTCCACATATAAGTGATATCATACATATTTGTCATTCTCTTTGTGGCTTTCTTCACTTAGTATGATAATCTCTAGGTCCATCCTTGTTACTGCAAATGACATGATTTCATTCTTTTTTATGGTTGTGTAATGTTCCATTGTATAAATATACCACATCTTCTTCATTCGTCTGTCAATGGACATCTAGGTTGCTTCCGTGTCTTGGCTATTGTAAACAGTGCTGCAGTGAACACTGTGGGTATATGTATCTTTTCCAAGAATGGTTTCCTCTAGATATATTACCAAGCGTGGGATTGCTGGATCTTATGGTAGTAAAGAGTCATGTTTTAGACTTCCTGATACATGAGTAAACACTTCCCTTCCCTCTCACCCTGTAAGTTGACAAAATTCTGACAAACATATAAGATCTGATTCCATGACATTTCTTATTTAGTTAGCAAGTAAACTGAGATGAAGAATTGCACCTTTGTTTAGTTCTTTATTGATATTTGAGAAATTATGTAGAGATGGAATCTTAAGTAAGTTGAAAACCCGGACTTTCATTTTTCTGACCCTTGCTGCCAAATTCCTTCCATAGGGAAGAGGCAGAAACCTGGCTCAGAACAGTGAAGTGAGACAGAGGAGAGCAGCATTTCTCCCTTCCAGCCTATGTCCGTGGTTCCCCCAGTGCCCCGGCAGGTATATCTCTGTCAGGCAGGAAGCCACAACCTTCCAGCCATTCTCAGCTTTTGTGTCCCCCTTAAAAAGCATGGATCCCAGTTCTGCCCTGAACTCGAAATCTAAGTTAAAGAAGACACACAAGAGCGATGACTGTAAATTTCAAAAGGACAGCTTGGTGAGCTTAGGGAAAGGAAGGAAAAGACATTTAGCTTCTTTGTTGCCCGTAGGATGGGATGGTGAGAGCAATTTACTTCCTCTGAGTCCCCTGGTTTATGTAATTAAGTACCTGGGGATTCCAGAGCATTACCTCATAGCAAAGATTAACAAGTACCAGGAGCACTGATCCCCAGAGGGCCTGGGGGGTGTGAAAGAGGCACCAGCAGAGAGAGGGAGGGTTAAGGGCCAGGCACAGCTGGGGGTGGCCTCTCCCTCCTCTTGGCTGTCATGGGGACTAGCAACACCACAGGCTTAATAATTAGCTTAGTGTCTGCACTGTGGGTCGTGTTCAGAGGTTTCTCCCGGCAGGCAGATTCCTGCTCCGTTGTTCCACCTGTGCACCTGCCTGGCCTCCACGCAGCCCAGCCCCTCCTGCCTGCCCGGCAGAGCCACTGTCTGCTTCCAGCACTAATTCTCCTGTTGTCACTGGTGCCACCATCATCGCCACAAGTCCAGAGGAGCCAGGCTGTGCAGAGAGGGCTCTGCAGTCTCCCCAGGTGCCCACAGAGAGCCAGAGCCGCCTGCACACAGCTCTCCGCAGCCAGGGAAAACCAGAGGAGGGCTGGCCCTGTATCCCTGACTAATGATCACGCCTTCAAGACGGATGCAGCCGGTGACTCAAACTGTGGAGGCACTGCAAATGGAAAAGAGTGGGAGGGAGTAGAGGGACACGGAGGAAAACACAGATGGGGGGAGGGAAGAAGGAGAGGAAAAAAAGGAACCAAGGTCTCTGAACTTTGAATCTAGAAAGGGCTCTCACGCCCATGGCCTCTGCAGTCATTAAAGTACAGCATGATGGCACGAAAGACCTTCATACAGCAGTCTAGCAGTCCAGTTTGATGTCTGGACTTTGGAAGAAAAAGGGAACTGAAGTTATTAGAAGATGCTACTATAATTGCAACTACTGTAACGCAGCACAATGTAACGTATAGTGTTTTATGTAAATTCAGTGTTATATAGACTATGAGATCTTCAAGACAAGAGCCATGATTCCTTTTAAGTTAGGAAACTAATAATATATATCAAAACAGTTTTAGTTTGGTCCCATTCCAAGAATTTAAGTCTGGCCAGGAAGAATATTTATAGACAAGTTTGGTTCAATTTTTCCACAGGAAGTTGTTATGTCTTGGGGTATATCATTTGATGTATATTATACCTGATTGCTTGTAATAACAAGCTATGTTATAAGAGGGGATTTGCTTTGTATGTGCAGTGTGTATGGACACATAAGTATCTATGTGTATGTGTGTGCATGTGTGTGTAGACTATAATTCTTCAGTTGTATTTAAAAGTTCATCTAACATTTTAAGACAGTTGTTTCAATCCTGTAAGACTAACATTAACTTTTTATTAAAAATATTTGTAACATACTGAAATGAAATTCATAAACAATGTAACCTACATAATCACATGATTTCCTAAAATTGATGTATATTCGTGACTTAAAAAGGGCATCCCTGGTGGCACAGATGGTAAAGTGTCTGCCTGCAATGCGGGAGGCCTGGGTTCGATCCCTGGGTTGGGAAGATTCCCTGGAGGAAGAAATGGCAACCCAGGCTAGTACTCTTGCCTGGAAAATCCAATGGAAGGGGAGCCCTGTTGGCTACAGTCCATGGGGTCGCAGAGAGTCGGACACGACTGAGTGACTTCAGTAACAATAGTGTGTGACTTAAAAAAGCAATAAATAAAAGTAATTTATAATAAAACAAATTGTATTTTAATACATAAATACTCAGACACAGCTTAACTAAAGATATAGTAAAACAGGCAAATGTTTGTGCCTACGCGTAATGAATAAGTTTGCATTTAAGAAAAGGAAGAAAATACTCATCTGAATGCTGTTGATCTTTCATCTTTGTAGTTACCATTTAGAAAGAAAGGTTAAACAAATACACTTCTGAATATGGTTCTACATATGAATCAGACAGACACAAACACAGGCTGATACGGGTGTATTGACTCAAATACCACAAGCAACGTTGCCATCAGTGACGTGATATTCTGAAACTCTGAACAGCTCTTGGTAAAACTCCCAACAAGACAATATGCAGTCTTCTCTCAATCTAACTAGCAGTTGTATTTGAGGAAAATTCAGTATACGGCAAACCATGTAAATGTCTTGTGCTTGTTTACGAGATGGTTGGATGGCATCACTGACTCAATGGACATGAGTTTGAGCAAGCTCCAAGAGATGGTGAAGGACAGGAAAGCCTGGCGTGCTGCAGTCCATGAGGTCTCAAAGAGTCAGACATGACTGAGCGACTGGACAACAACAATATGTAAAATAGAGCTCACAGCTAGGCTTAGATAAGCCAGAAGGGTTTGTGCCTATGTGAATTTCTGACAGGCTTGAAAAATTGTGCAGGAGGTGGGACAACTCTCCTTGTTCAGGCTGTCCACACACTGCGGGGTGTCCAGCATCTCTGGCCGTCCAAGCCACTGGGGCTCCTCAATCACTGTGGCAACCAAAACACACCCGCAGGTCCAAATACCTCCCAGGGAGACTGTTCTTCTTTTTCAAAAGTGTTTTGGCTATTCAGGGTTCCTTGAGATTCCATATGAATTTTAGGATGGATGTATCTATTTCTGCAAAAAACGTGTCACAGGGATTGCATTGACTCTGTAGATTGCTTTGGGTAGTACTGACATCTTAACAGCATTAAGTCTCCCAATCCATGAACATGCATTCTTTACACTTATTTTTCCTGAGCCCTTTTTGAATTTTTAACTATTGGAACAAATCTTCTTTTCTTTGTATCTGATTTTCTAAAATCTAGGACACTGGTCTGTGCCCCAGATACACCCCCTTTCCCTCTAGTTTCTCGCCACATCTACATTAGGAATCTGTTTTCTCTATTTCCTGATAAACTGTTGGCTGGCAGGTCAAGAGTCTATCAGATGTCCTTTCAGCAAACTAAGACTTCCAGCAGGGATGCTAGTAAAGAGATTCCAGAATTAAATGAGATGGTAACTAACTTGCTGATATAAACTTCTCCAACTCTAAGATCCTAAGATATATTTTATTTTTCCTTTAGACCATGAGTCACAGACTTTTTTGATAGCATTTAATAAATATTAGTAAATATTTTGGGCTGCCCAGGGGGCCCTAGTGATAAAGAGTCTGCCTGCCAGTGCAGCAGACTTGAGACCTGGGTTCAATCTCTGGGTTGGGAAGATCCCCTGGAGAAGGTCATGGCAACCCACTCCAGTATTCTTGCCTGGAAAAATTCCATACACAGAGGAGGCTGGTGGGCTGCAGTCCATGGAGTTGCCAAGAGTCAGACAGGACTGAGCACTTGACACCAAAGTCTAAATATTTTAGACTTTGCTGGCCATATAATCTCTGTTGCAACTATGTAACTTGGCCAATGTAGCATAAAAGCTGCCATCAGTTCAGTTCAGTTCAGTCACTCAGTCGTGTCTGACTCTTTGCAACCCCATGAATTGCAGCACGCCAGGCCTCCCTGTCCATCACCAACTCCCGGAGTTCACCCAAACTCATGTGCATCGAGTTGGTGATGCCATCCGGCCATCTCATCCTCTGTCGTCCCCTTCTCCTCCTGCCCCCAATCCCTCCCAGCATTAGAGTCTTTTCCAATGAGTCAACTCTTCGCATGAGGCGGTCAAAGTATTGGAGTTTCAGCTTCAACATCAGTCCTTCCAATGAACACGCAGGACTGATTTCCTTTAGGATGGACTGGTGGATCTCCTTGCAGTCCAAGGGACTCTCAAGAGTCTTCTCCAACACCACAGTTCAAAAGCATCAATTCTTCAGTGCTTAGCTTTCTTCACAGTCCAACTCTCACATCCATACATGACCACTGGAAAAACCATAGCCTTGACTAGATAGGCCTTTGTTGGCAAAGTAATGTCTCTGCTTTTGAATATGCTATCTAGGTTGGTCATAACTTTCCTTCCAAGGAGTAAGCGTCTTTTAATTTCATGGCTGCAATCACCATCTGCAGTGATTTTGGAGCCCCCTCCAAAAAAAGTCTGACACTGTTTCCACTGTTTCCTCATCTATTTCCCATGAAGTGATGGGACCAGATGCCATGATCTTCGTTTTCTGAATGTTGAGCTTTAAGCCAACTTTTTCACTGTCCTCTTTCACTTTCATCAAGAGGCTTTTTAGTTCCTCTTCACTTTCTGCCATAAGGGTGGTGTCATCTGCATATCTGAGGTTCTGATATTTCTGCATAGAGCCATGTAAAGAAGTATGAATATATGCTAAGTGAAAAAAACATAAAGCCAGGCACAAAAGGCTGTACATTGTATGATTTCATTTGAAATGTGAAGAATGGGCAAAACAAATAGAGACAGAGGGTAGATTAGTGGTTTCTAGACTCTGCATGAGAGGAGAGGATGGGAAGTGATGATGAGTATCTTTTGAGTGTAATGGAAGTGTTTTCAAATTAGATAAAGGTGCTGTGTGCACAACTCTGAATATTTAAAAAAA
Organism: Capricornis sumatraensis; assembly: GCF_032405125.1. Taxonomy (NCBI): domain Eukaryota; kingdom Metazoa; phylum Chordata; class Mammalia; order Artiodactyla; family Bovidae; genus Capricornis; species Capricornis sumatraensis. The sequence goes on along the minus strand of NC_091069.1, from coordinate 32,410,809 downwards.
TACTGAATTATAAATCTTATTTTTTAAATAAATTCTTATTGGAATATAGTTGATTTACAATGTTGTGTTAGTTTCTGCTGTACAGCAAAGTGAATCAGCTGTACGTATACATACATCCTCTCTTTTTTGGATTGCCTTCCCATTCAGGCCACCACAGAGCACTGCGTAGAATTCCCTGTGCTGCCCAGCAGGTTCTCATTAGTTATCTATTTTATACATAATAGTGCATATATGTCAATCCCAACCTCCCAGTTCATCCTACCACCACTCCCATTCCCCATATGGTATCTATACCTTTGTTCTCTATGTCTGTGTCTTTATTTCTGCTTTGCAAATAAGTTCATCAATTTCATTTTTCTAGATTCCACATAAAGACAACATTATATGATATTTGTTTTTCTCTTTCTAACTCATTTCACTCTACATGATAGTTTCTAGGTCCATCCATGTCTCTGCATGTGGCACAATTTCATTCCTTTTTATGGTTGATTAGTATTTCAAAGAGTCAGACACGACCGAGCAACTGAGAACACACACAAACACACACACACAAAACTCCACTGTATATAGGTACCACCTCTTCTTTGTCCATTCCTCTGCTGATGGACATCTAGGCTGCTTCCATGTCATGGCGATTGTGAATAGTGCTGCAATGAATATTGGGGTGCATGGATCTTTCTGAATTATAGTTGTCTTCAGGTATATGCCCAGGAATGGGATTGCTGGCTTATCTGGCAGTTCTATTTTTAGTTTTTAAGGAACCTCCATACTGTTTTCCATAATGGCTGTATTAATTTACATTCCCACCACCAGTGTAAGAGGGTTCCCTTTTCTCCACACCATCTCCATCATTTATTGTTCATAAATTTTTTGATGATGGTCATTCTGACTGGTGTGAGATGATATACCTTATTGTAGCTTTAATTTGCATTTCTTTAATAATTAGTGGTGTTGAGCATCTTTTCATGTGCCTCTTGGCCATCTGTATATCTTCTTTGGAGAAATGTCTATTTAGTTCTTCTGCCCACTTTTTTATTCAGTTGTTTGTTTTTTTTGATATTGAGCTGCATGTGCTGCTTGTATATTTTAGAGATTAATTTCATGTCTGTTGCTTCATTTGCAAGTATTTTCTCCCATTCTGAGGGCTGTCTTTTTATTTTGTTTAGGGTTACCTTCACTGTGCAAAACTTTCAAGTTTAATTAGGTCCCGTTTGTTTATTTCTGTTCTTATTTTCATTACTCTAAGAGGTGGGTCAAAAAAAATCTTGCTGTGATTTATGTCAATGCATGTTCTGCCTATATTTTCCTCAAGAGTTCATCCATTTTGTTACTGATGGAACCTGGGCTGTTTCTAAGTTTTGACTATTTTTTGTTGTTGTTATACATATTTATTTTTTACTTTTTTTAATTAAAAAAAATTTCCCATCAATCCCAGTCTCCCAATTTGTCCCACTCCCTTCCCCCCTTGGTAACCTAAGTTTGTTTTCTACATCTGTACTTTTTTTTTTTTTTACTATTCTTAATGATGCTGCTAGGAACATTCTTATACAAACCTTTCTGTGAACACATATTCTCTATTTCCTTGGATAACTACCTGGGTGTAGTATTGCTGAGTCCCAGAGTATATACGTGTTTAGATTTATCAAAAACTGTCAGATTTTCCCAGACTCCCACCAACAGTGTATGAGAATTCCAGTTGCTTCAAGGTGAATTTGACATTTTAATCCCTCAAATTATCTATCTATTCTGCTGTACTTTATAGAGTAAAGAAGCTTCACACCAAACTAACAGTGTTTCTTTTTTAATGTCCAAGGATACCTTCTCAGAGGGGACCCTGGAAATTATCACTTGGTTCGTGGAATTTCTCTGCCTCCAACATTTTTCACTCCTATACTCCACTGTGTTGACCATGTGCTGAGCATAACTCAAGTACTTTTCTCAGATCCTTGACCTTGCCCTTTCCATAAAGTGCTTGGATTTCTGGCTGCCTTTCACCTGAAGCAGCATTTCCAAAGCCTGCTTGACAGCATATACCGTGGCAGCTGCAGACTCCCAGGATCTGGTCTGCACCATGAAGCTCAACAGAAGCCTTGAGCTGTCACAGACCTCCTCTCCCCTTCTGGCAGACAGAGAGTTAAAAACTAAAGCCTGCTTTGCAACTACCCAGAGGGATTTTTTTTTTACTTCCTCAATTTAGTGTGATTATTAATTTGGTTCTGTTTCTGGAAACAAATAGCCAGCGCTAAGCAACCCACTGTCTTCCATTTGTAATTCAGATGCTGGTGTCTTTTCAGAAGTGTTTACTTTTGCAGCTGTATAGCCTGGCTCTCTGCTCCTCTGCTTCGCATTTTTGTTGAAAATCTTTTTGGTCGAGTTAGAAGGTCTGCCCCGAAACACAGTCATCTTCATGTTAATGAGGAGCGTGCTGTCCCTTGCCAGCATTCCTCAGAAGATGTAGCGCACACACACACACACACACACACACACACACACACATCCAATGCTGTTCTTCGGTGCTCTCTAATTTGCTGTTTGCTTCGAATATCTGTGCTCCTTATTATTTTCTCTTTAATACTTGTTTTTGGAATTGTCAGTAGCTACACCCGGTACAAAATACGAAAGGTACAAAGAGTGTTCATTGAAAAGTCTCCCACTCTTATCTCTCAGCCCGCATCCCTTTCCTTGGGGACCCACAATTACCAGTCTCTCTGCATGTTCAAAATCCACAAGTATGCACACTTCTTAAACAAATAAGAAACCCACTCATTGTGTGTGGTGACATTGGTCTGTGCCTTGCTTTTTCCTTATCTATCTCTTGGAGAGCGTTTGCTATCATCAATACAGAGCTGTCTGGTTCTTTTCACTAGTAGCCTGTCACTACGTGTGTGCATGCTCAGTCATGTCTGACTCTGTAACCCCATGGACTGTAGCCCACCAGTCTCCTCTGTCCATGGAACTTTCCAGGCAAGAATACTGGAGTGGGTTGTCATTTCCTACTCTAGGGGATCTTCTCAACCCAGGGACTGAACTTGCATCTCCTGCATTGGCAGGCAGATTCTTTACCAACAGTGTGTACCATACCAGAATCCAAAACCTCCTGATGGACAAATAGGTTGTTACTGATCGCTTAGATTTTGTTTTCATGATCAAACCTGTTAACCAGATGAAGAGAGGTGAAAATAGCTGTCATGAACCAGCAACAGTGTCAGGGTTGCCAGCTGATCCTGTGAAGTTTTATCAGAGTTTATGACATTTCCCACACAAACCAGCTGGTGAGTGTTTAATGATGCTTGGCAGGCTTTCTGTCAGATCTTGGATGCATCCTCAAGGAGACTGGCTACCTCCTGATGAGGTATTGCAGGCTGACATCTGGTCAACTCTGAATATCAAATCTAGCTTCCCTTCTCTCCTCTTTTTTTCAATGCTCGGTGTGATAAAATAGAGAAATAAATGACACAAACAACAAAGAGCATGAGAGTTTAGAAGCAAGAAATTTGTATAAACTGGATAAGAACAACAGCAAAAAATATTTTTACAGGCATTGTTTGAGGAGGGCAAACCAGGGGTTGGTAGAAAGGTAAAATTTGTGAATTAAAAGCAAGAAAAACAGAAAGAGCAAAGAGAGGGGAGGCAATAGCCCAAATTCAGAAGATAAGGAGAAGGTCAAACAGACTGGAGCAAACATTTCATACCAAGGAGCAGTGGCAAATGAACTGAATACATGGATGGTAAGTGCATCCTTCATCTTTGAGGGTCTAAAATAAGTCTTGCCATGTTATAGAGCACATTTCCCCAACTTATTCTTTTTTGTCTGGAGTGTCTTAATTATTGGTCACCTGTTCTTCCACATAATATATAGAATCACCTTGCCAGGTTCCTTTTGGGACTGCATTTGTAGTGGCATTGATTCAAGAGATTAATCTGAGAATAGACATCTTTAATTTTTAAATACTCAAGAGATTTCATTTTACTTCTCAGAAGATGCCCAAAGTCAAAGATAACCAAGCACAGAAGGGAATAAGGCATCAGTGAGGTGCAGCAGAAACAACTTGCAAAGACTTCAGACATAGAACTTTCAGATACAGATTATAATATAAATATGCTGCTGCTGCTGCTGCTGCTGCTGCTGCTAAGTCACTTCAGTCGTGTCCGACTCTGTGCGACCCCATAGACGGCAGCCCACCAGGCTCCCCCATCCCTGGGATTCTCCAGGCAAGAATACTGGAGTGGGTTGCATAAAACCATTATACAAATTTATAGTTTAGATCCAAGATACAAACTTTTAAGCAACCCCACAAATGTCCTCTTATACAGATTCCAGCTAAGTGTAAATTCTCATTAACATATTTTACATCTGATCACATGTATGCATATAAACACATGAAATGACAAACTCATTCACCAATGTCCTTACATATCATACACCCAAAACTACACACACCGAACTGACAGAGGCACAAGATGAAAATCTGCACACACACGTTCACCAGAGCCAACACATTGGTATACACATAGATTTCCACACATGCACTTGCATACACACATTTCTATCTTGATGTATCCAGAATAAGTCTCAAAATTTAACAAAGTCAGACACATATTTTCCCCTAGGGGCAAATTTCAACCTACCCTCTTTTTTTTTTCTTTGGCTTCATCATGCAGCATGCAGAATCTTAGTTCCCCAGACAGGGATGGAAACTGAGCCCCTTGTAGAGGAAGCATGGAGGCTTAACCATTGGACTCCCAGGGAAGCTCCATTCACCCACTTTTAAAAATAATTCTCTTAGATTTATTTATTTTAAATTGACACATGAAAACCCATGGCCAAATCAAGTCAGTGTATGGAAAAAAACACTACAATATTGTAAAGTAATTAGCCTCCAACAAAAATAAATAAATTTTTAAAAATTAATTTATTTATTTTAAATTGAAGGATAATTGCTTTACAATACTGTATTGGTTTCTGCCATAGATATACATATGTCCCCTCCCTCTGAAACCTCCCTCCTCATCCCTCCCCTCTAGGTTGTTACAGAGCCCTGGTTTGAGTTCCCTGAGTCATACAACAAATTCCCATTGGCTGTCTATTTTACATATGGTGGTATATGTTTCCATGTTACTCTCTCCATTTGTCCCACCCTCTCCTTCCTCCCCCAACCCCTGTGTCCATAAGTCTGTTTTCTATGTCTGAGTCTCCACTGCAGCCCATCCACCCACTTTTAATCTGTCTTTTTGTGGACCTAGAAAATCAGATAATGAAGTGATACAATGATGCTTAAAATTAGAATTAATAAGCTCCGAGCTAGAACCTGAAGAACTCTGCTCTAAGTAAAAGTGCTTTTGCTTTAATGCACAGACCCTGAAACATTCACTCTGCTACTCAGAGGCCTTTTTAGGCTGTGCCCTCAGTAAGATTCTACCTTAGAGCTGAGGTATAGCTTAAAGTTAGTGAGGGGTTATGTGCCTTGTCCAGAGAAGGCCTTTTCTACTGCAAGTCCCTGCCAGCCCTACTTTCCTTCTGGGTTGAGTAACAGGGAAACTAGTCATGGGGAGGGTAAGCTGGAACCAGTTATGGAATGCATTTCTGGGGAGTCATGACAAGCAGTAGTCACAGTTGTCACAGGTGGACAGTGGTCCTAGCAGGGAATGGCTGTGGCTGGAGTGGGATTGGAAAATATAGCGAGAAGACACTTGTTTCTTTGTTGTATATGCTGCTTCCCACCACACAGTCTCTGTCTGGTTTCCATGGACACCAAGATCCATCATAGGAACAGCACAAGAAACTCTGAGCAGAGAAAAATATCAGACCAAGTCTGCGTTTTTAACTCTTAAACCCATGTGAAAATTAGGTAGGAATTGTTTTCGTAAACTTTTTGTATTAAAGCGTAACATCGTATGGAAAAGTGCACAAAACATTAGCGTGCAGCTTAGTGAATTTTCACAACATGAACCCACCTTTGTAGCCATCACCCAGATCAAGATACAGAACATGACTAATGCCCAGACCCTCTTTACGCCCCAATTCATTCACTAAGCCCCCAAATAACCAGAATCGTGACTCCTAACACCATAGATTAGTTTTATCTGTTTTTGTGCGTATGTCTAGTCACTCAGTCGTGTCCGACTCTTGCGACCCCATAGACTGTGGTCTGCCATGCTCCTCTGTCCATGGGATTCTCTAGGCAAGAATACTGGAGTGGGTTGCCATTTCCTTTGCCAGGGGATCTTCCCAAGCCGAGAATTGAACCCAGGTCTCCTGCATTGCAGGTAGATTCTTTATCGACTGAGCTACGAGGCATAATTGGAATCATTCAGTACATACTCCTCTATATTTTGTTTCTTTAAGTCAACATTATATTTATGCAAGTCATAGCAGTAGTATAGTATTATATAGGGAAAATATAGTATTCCATTGTAAGAATCTGCCACAGTTTATTTATCCATTCTGCCACTGCTGGACAAATGAGTTGTTTCCAGTTTTTGACTAATAGTACTGCTATAAATACTCCTATGCCAGGAATATACAGCTGATAAAGAATATATATATCTAGAACATAAAAAGAATTCTTACAAGTCAATAAGAATAAATAAACTCAATGAAACATTGGATGAGATAATTGAACAAGTACTTCATGTAAGAGAAAACGGCTTATGAATATATGAAGTCACCCAATCTTATTAGTCATCAGGGATAACAAATGACCATTAGACGCTACTACAAGCCTATAAGGAAGGCTGGCATGAAAAGACTGACAAAGTTGAAGACTAGGGAGAATTTGGAACAATTGGAATGCTCATTCCCTGTTGATGGGAATGTAAATTGATAAAGCCACTTTGGAAAACTATTTGGTAGCACCTACATGCCCTATGACAAAAGAATTCAACCCCAAAGAAATGTGAACATAAGTAAAGTGCTGCATGGCATGTAGGGCCTTAATTTCCCAACCAAGGATAGAACCCACGCTCTCTGTAATTCAAAGGCAGTATCTTAACCCACTGGACCACCAGGGAAGCTCCTGAATGTAAATACTATGGTAGACTTTTCCTGTAAAATGTTAGAGTTGCATTAAGCTGCAACTTAGGCATGACTAGTCATCAGCAGACAAATCACTTTAAGCCTTCTTTCTATTGTCTACAGACTTAGCATACTTCCTACTTTTTATGATTATTCACAAATTCTGTCAACATCCCTGCTGAAGGGTATGTTGAGGTAAAGACCTGGGAGAGCTGGGTAAAAAGCAGAAATGTAGAGACTTCCTTCTTTCTTTCATTCTATTTCCTGTCATTTCCTTCTTCCCACTTCTCTTCCCTTCTTTCTTTCTTAAACTTATTATCAGGCTATTGGATGCCATTAACTGCAACTAGATATGCAAATAGAAACTTTGGTTTGTACCAGAATCTCTTCTCCCTGGTAACCAGATCATTATGGCTGGAGCACCCAGAACTCTGGGGAAGAGTATTTTAGGCAGAGGGAAACGAAACACAAAGCCCATGAGATTCAGGGACTTCCCTGGTGGTCCAGTGGTTAAGACTCTGTGCTTCCCCTGTACGGTGTGTGGGTTTGATCCCTGGTCAGGGAACTAAGACCCCAGATGCCACACGGTGTGTCCAAAAATTAAAAACAAACAATAAAATGTCCATGAGGTTCAAATGAACTCGGCATTCAAAGAATGGGAGGAAGATGGCATTTGAGCTCTTTCACTCTAGTAATTCACCTGGCACCCTAGAATGTCTCCCAAGAAATCTGCACTTTTCTCTGAGTTTAAATTCATTGGTGAAGCAAAGGGAATTTTCTCCCTGTCTATATCACTGAGTATCACTTGCCACAAACTCCTCGCTACATTCCACTTCCTGTTGGCATCCTTGCTTCATTGGTTTGGCACTTTCAAGATGGCTTGATCCCATGGCTGGCAGATTGGTGTGAGCTGTCATATGGGAGCTCAACTGTGGCTGTGGACGGGGGTGGGGTGCCTCATCTCCTCTCTATGGGGGCTTCTTAACAGTTAGAATTCCAAAAGTGAGCATTCCAAGAAAACGAGAAGAAAATCACACTGCTTTCTATTATCTAGCTTTGAAAGTGTCATTAACATCACTTATACCCCAGTCATAAAGCCACCCAGATTCAAGGGAAAGAAGACGTAGACATCCCCAGCAACACCTCTCAAGGGGAGAAATGGCAGTCCCATTATAAGAATATTATATAGGAACCTTGAAGACATTATGCTAAGTGAAATAAGCCAGTCAGAAAAGGACAAATACTGTGCGATTCCACTCAAATGAGGTGCCAAGAGTAGTCAAATGCATAAAGACAGAAGGAGAATGGTGGTTGCCAGGAGCAGCGGGAAAGAGGAGGGGAAACTGATGTTTAATGGGGACAGAATTTCAGTTTGGAAAGATGAAAAAGATCGGGAGGTGGATTGTAGTAATGGTTGCATACAATGTGAATGCACTTAATGCCACTGAACTGTACACTTTAAAATGATCAGAATGGTAAATCTTGCACGTATACCCTATGGGATAGGAAATATTGTTTCAGTCACACAGTCCTATGGATGATAGTAGGATGAGGCTGTAGCTGTCTGTCCTCTGATGGAGCGCAGTGCATGCTCAGAACTAAAATCTTGGAACTCACACATTAAGACAGAAGGGGCTAGTCAGAGTACCTTCCCAGGTCCTTGTATTGCTCAGGAGAAACTTATTCCATGCCAGATGCTTCTCTAAGTCTTTTTTACTCCTTTCCGTCATCTGCCTGATTATTATATTACTCTTCTGAATCCCCAGGTCATTGTTCTGCATTTCTTTCAGAGTTTATAGTTATCAGCGGGAGACTTGGTCTATAGAGACTTTCACTGCCAAACTAGAAAGAGAGCTTCTCAATAAATTGAATCTAATAGAAAATTATTCAGTATGTGTATTAGTTTTCTGTTGCTATATAACAACAGCTTCAAACATTTAATATCTCACGGTTCTGTAGGTCAGAAATGCTGGCAAGGAGTAACTTGTTCTCCGGATCAGAAATCTCACAAGGCTGCAATCAGGGTGACAGATAGCTGTGTCCTCACCTGCAACTCGAGTTCCTTCGCATCTTATGCAGGTTTTTGGCAGAATTCATTTACTTGAGGTGGTAGGATTGAGGTGCCCGTTTTCTTGCTAGCTATAGGGATTCCCTTTCAGCTCTGAGAGTCCAAGGTCTTTGTTATGTAGCCCCTTCCATCTTCAAAGCCAGCAATGGAGAACCTCCCTCACACTGAATCTTTTTCATTCTCTGAATACCTCTCACCAGAAAAAGCTCGTCCCATTTAAGAACTTTCGTTACCAACCTTCCCTTAACAAGGGCTTCTCTTGTGGCTCAGCTGGTAAAGAATCCACCTGCAATGTGAGAGACCTGGGTTTGATCCCTGGGTTGGGAAGATTCCCTGGAGAAGGGAAAGGTTACTTAGTCCAGTATTCTGGCCTGGAGAATTCCATGGACTGTATAGCCCATGGGATCACAAAGAGTCAGACACAACTGAGCGACTTTCACTTTAACAACCTGAGGTCTGGCCCAGGGAGAATAATTTCCCTATCTTAAAAACAACTGAATCTAATCACAAGAATACACCAACATAAATTGAGGGATATTCTAAAAATAAATTCAGATTTAAAAAAGACTGAAGATATATGACAACTAAATGATGCTGGATTAGGCTCCAGACCAGGGGTAAAGAACATGGTTACAGAGAATACTATTAGAGTAAATGGTAAAATCTGAATAAGGATTTTTGAGTTTGATCAAAATTCCCCACATGTTCTTGGTTCAAGGTGCCCTCAGTGTCTCAGTAATTTTTTCATGGTGTTCCTTGGCCAAAAAACAAAAATCTAGTTCCAAACAACTTATTAAATATTTATGCTCTAACAATTTAGTTCCCATTTGAAAAAAATATTACACATAAACTGAAAGAAAAATGGCATTTTTATTTCAGTCTTTAACCACAATTATTTACTAATGGGATTTATGCAGCTATTGTGCACTGCATAACTTCTCAAATCTTGGAATCAGTTTGGGTAAGACCACCCTCATTTCCTGTTCTCATTGATTTTGCACTGTACTTTTTATCACAAACACTGAAAAAAACCCAGCTTCCCAAGTATATATTTTCAAGAAATATGGCGCCATCTAATGTTAAAGCTGTGCATAACCTCAAGTGAGTAGTTTTGCTTGCCTTTTGAAAGTTCAGAATGTATTAATAAAATATCACACAGATACCCTCTATGAATTCACAGTGGTGCTGTGGGGCACCCAGTGCATAGTTTGGGAACCACGGGATTAGACGATAGTTTTGTGTTAATGTTATGTTTCCTCCAGTTGATAAATATGCTGTTGCTATGTAAGAGAAAGTCCTTGTTATTTAGGAAATGCACATCAAAGTGTTTATGAATAAAGAAAGACATCTGCAAACTATCGTCAAATGATATAGACAAATTGTGTGTATATTTGTGCATACATAGTTAGTGAGCACAACTGATATAGGAAATGAGCAAAATATTAACAAGGAATCTGGATAAAGGGTTTACAAGATTTTTTCCCCACTACTATTCTTGAAATTCTTTCAAAATAAAGATTTCTAAAAGATGCAATACAATACTATATTTCAGGGTGTATATACATATATAGTAAAACAGTATTTAAACGCCTGGAAATTAGAAGCGCCAATTCAAATAGTTGTAACGTTTCGTAGAGTGGGAAGAGGGACGTACATTTGGGGAAGAGTACATACAATATCGCAGATGTTTTATTTCCTAAGGTAAGTGGTGGACACTACACAGATATACAGTAATCATTCATATCTTTAAGTATGTCTGACATACTTCATAGTTTATTTTAAAGAATAAATACATAGAATCTGGACTTCCCTGGTGGTCCAGTGGATAAGAATCTGCCTGCCAATACAGGGGACACTGGCTAGATACTTGGTCCAGAAGATTCCACATGCTGAAGGGCAACTAAGCCTGTGTGCCACAACTACTGAGCCCACGCACTAGGGCCCTTGAACTGTAACTGCTGAGCCTGTGTGCCGCATTTACAGAAGCTGGAGCGCCTGGGGTCTGTGCTCTGTGACAAGGGAGGCCACTGCAATGAGGATCCCGCACATCTAGAGACTAGCCCCTGGTCTCCACAACTAGAGAGAGTCTCCACAACTAGAGAGAGCCTCCACACAGCAATGAAGACCCAGTGCAACCAAAAATAAAAGTTAATTAATAAAAAAAATGTAGAATCTTTTGTAACAGATAAAACATAAAAAACATGAGTAAATGAAAGCATACCACTGTTGTTTATTGGGGATTACCATATACTTCATGGGCAGCCCTAACTGCCACTACACACCCATGTCATGCCAACGTTAAGGATTAAGAGGGCTGACTCCAGAGCTCACATTTCTAATCCCCATACTATACCTTCCAGCTCCATACACAGTTAACATACTTCTCTTTGCTCTTTTTATCTTAGACTGGAAGAGAAAGCTAACTTTCTTGCTTTTTCTGCTTTAAACTAATTTAACACAACTAGTAAACAATACGGCTATACATATTCAAATCTTGAAAACATCAATATGAAGAAATGATAATAAATTTTCATCTTTAGCACATTTCATTGCTCTCATGCTCAACAGTATTATACCTAATGTCTTTAATAGTTGAAGATTTGACATTTTGCAATTATACTTCCACAATATCAGTTCTATTACAGGGTCAGTATGGCAAAAACCAACACAACATTGTAAAGCAATTTTCCTCCAATAAAAAAATAAACTAAAAAAGAGGAAATAAAAGAAACAGATGTTTATTGATTTATCAAATCATACTGAGAGATCAGCATGAAAATGGAAAATATTCATGGAGGTCTGGAAAAATCAGTATAAGTCCAATTCTTTTAAGCTTTAAACTATCAAAACTCTAATCAGGACTTATATTTCATAATTGCAAAGAATTTTAGAAACTTCATCGAACTAAGTTACATTACTTGTTTACTATGGAAACAATCCAAAATAAGCTTTTTTTTTCTTAATAAGCATTTAATATTTCAAAATTAAAATTTAACATTAAAATGCTTGAAAAATCTAACTTAAAATAACTGTTACAAAACTTTGAGCCTTGTCACTATCTTCCTGTAATGTATTTAAAACGTTTATAGCTATGTGAGAACAGAAGCAATGCTACCTTCCCCCTCATAATTTAGTGGGAAATTGGCAGCCATTCTTTTTCAGAGCACTAAACAAACTTTTGTCAAATTCTATTCATCTTCTGTAGCTAAATATATTGACCCAAAAAGCGACAGTTGCTCAAACTGTTTTCTATTCTAGAAGATGCTTTCCGTCTCATCGCTTGGAATGAGAAAAGTGGTTATCTCAGAATTATTATTTTCTTGTTATATTTTCAGCTAAAGGTGAGAACAAGATGGGGGTAAATGTGGATGAGTAGCGGGGTAACGAGATAAACTGAGCTCACAGCTACAATCACACACACCTTGACAGAAGTGAAAGTGTAAAAAAGGTCTAATCTGAACGTTCCACCTGCAGGCTAGAAGTACATAATAGGGACCCCAAGGGAAACATAATATTGGAAGAGGGGGGTCAGTGGATGCGCCCATGGGTACTGAAGACTCCACAAAAAGTACACCAAAACGGACCGTGGTCTACTTGGCATATCCGCACCGATGGACCTTGAACTAATCCGTAATTTCAGCTACTTCCAGCCTGAGAATCTGCCTTGAACAGTCAATACATTTCTAACACTCGGCTGCGAACCTAACAAATTTCTAGGTCCTGAACCCCACCCTGGCCACAAGGTCGCATGCTCGCTCCATGAAGTGTAAAACTCAGCCACCTCCCACGAAGCCGCCTTCCTGCCTAGGGACGCTGCCGGGCCAGATCGCGCGACCCTAGGGAGCAGCCTCAGCTCTGGGGCCTGGTGATGACGTCACGCGGCCCCTTGCTAGCATCGCGAGACTCTCTTCTCCCTCCCCCAGTTCCCTACCCTCCCAACCGCCAGCGCCCGCTGCCAGGCAGCGGCGGGGATGGCGAGCCGCGGAGCCGGGGCGGTGACGAGAGCAGCGGTCCCGCCATTGGACGAGGAAGCCTGAGGGACGGGCCAGTGTGGTGAACAAGCAGAGACCGAGGCTGCTGGCCCCGAGAGAGCGAGGGCCATGGAGGCCAGCATGCCGAAGCGGAAGGAGCCTGGCAAGTCCCTGCGCATCAAAGTCATCTCCATGGGCAACGCCGAAGTGGGAAAAGTGAGTACCGCGCTGGGAGGGGCGGGACCACAGCGCGGCGGAGCGACGTGCCGATTGGCTGGGAGGGCGGCCACTCAACAGCCTGGTCGCCCGGCCTCCTCCCCGCCCCTGAGCAGGCCTGGGTCTCCGGAGGGATACGGCTCCACGGGGAAAAACTCTCCTGACCTTTTCGACCTTTGGGTTGCCCCCTCCGACACCTAAGAAGCTGTCTCGAGTGGCCTCTAACCGTTGACTACATCCCAAAGAGAGAGGAGGCCTAGGTCCTCATGTCAGATCGTCTGCTTGGATAACATATCTGCGTTCTGGGTGACCCGTACAGGACTTTGAGGTGGAGAATAAAAGTTTAGTTACCCCAGCAGAGCATGGGAGCTGATAACTTACTGGGCTGTGTGTGAGGATGGGGATTTGTAAAATTTACTCTGTAGATGTGGAGCCCAGAATCTACATTTCATTTGTAAGAGAGCGTAACTGATGCTGAAGTGTTTCACAGGGAGGTGCAGTGGATGTCAAGGAACTTGCACTATTTTGTTTTGTGTTTATCTCTGATAGTGTCACCACATGCATTATCGCAAAGAAGTCTTAGATCCACTGTCTTTTTCTATGGTGCTTCTACTGGCTATCAGCTCTAAGCTCTCCCGTAGTATTGGGGGTAGGGAGGGCAAGAGGTGAACGGAGGTCTTTATCCCCACATGAATTCTAAGACCGCCTCTTCTTCATCCAAATTGTCTCTTCTTCAGGGTGAGTGGAAGCTGTTAGTTAAGAACCTTCCAAGGTCATCAAATCAGTGACTGAGACAGAATTAGAACCTGGGTCTTCACACTCCCATTGCAGTGTTCTTTCCATCATTGTTTAGTCGCCAAGACTTTTGCGACCCCATGGACTGTAGCCCGCCAGGCTCCACTGTCCGTGGGATTTCCAAGGCAAGCATACTAGATTGAGTATTTCCCTCAATTTCCCTTTCCAGGGGATCTTCCTAACCCAGTGAAGGTTAGATCGAACCCGCATCTCCTGCATTGCCGGCAGATACTTTATCACTGAGCAACCGGGAAGCCCCCCTTTCCAATCATTATTTGCTGTCAAAATCATCTCCTAGTAGGATCTACATGCCCAGAGAGCTGTTAATGGGAGTGTTTATGCCAAAGACCTGCACGTAGTTGATGCTCAGTAAATGTTTATTAGTGTCTTTTCTTTCCATTTCATAGCTGAAAGTCGATGATTACTGAATGTAAACTATGTGCCAGGCATTGAAAAGAAAAGAAAGACCTCTAGAAGGTCATATACTAAATACTAAACTGGCTAAGTGAGCATGCTCACTTTTAAATTTTTGCTATGTTTAATGATTCAACTTTAGAAATAGCTTAAAATGTCCAGCGTCAACCACGTTCGTGTAATACAGTTCTAGATTTATTAACCAGTGCAGTTAGGGAAAAAGAAATAATGTACGAAATGCTAAAAAGGAGAAAGCAAAATTGCCATTATATGTTAATGATATGATTGTTTATCTGAAAACCCAAAGAGAATTAACTGAAAACCTACAGCTTTACTGTAGGTTTAATGTATAAAAACTTACAGCTTTACTGTATCAGAATTATAATTTTTGGACTATATAATTGAAAAACTGTTTTAATTTACAATAATGACCAAAATAAAGTGCCCAGGCTTAAACTTCAGGAGATATAGGTAGGTCCTAGGACCTATTATAAAGAAACATTTTTATAGAGACATGCAATTACTTAGATAAGTGGAAAGGTATGTGTCCTCTTAATTAGGATCACTCAATATTTTGGAGATATCAGTTCTTTAAAATAATCTACAAATGTCACTCAATTATAGTTAAAACATCAGTAGTTTTTTTCTTCAGAACATAGTAAAAGGTACTAAAAATCCTTATGAAAAATTAAATGTGAGACTAACCAAGAAAATTGAGGAGAAGAAATGAGAGGAAACTAACACTACCAAATATTAAAACATATTTTAAAGTTACTAAGCTTTTCCTATTGATACTGGAAAGTAAATACAGAGACATTAGTGAAACAGACTGGAGTCCAGAAATAAATCAAATGTATAAGGAAATTCAGTTTACAACAAAAATAGTTAAACTGGGAAAGTAGGGGCATTTAATAATACTTTTGTTACAACTATTTACTGTTTGGTCTTAGAGTGGATTCCTTTTGAATGCCTTTCTCAAAAATGATTTTTTTATAGATGAAATATTTAAGTGTAATCAAAAAATGTTTGCCTTAGTTATAAAAGTAAAACATACTCATTTTAAAGAATTTAGAAAATGTAGGAAGATATACAAATAAATAATTTTAGGTTAAAAAGACATGCCCTAGTAAATAATCCTTGGCTCAAAGGACAAATCAAAGCAAATGACAAAATAACTAGAAACCAATAAAGGAGAGAATCCATGCCAAAATCTTCAGGGCAAATTGAAAGCAATCCTGAAAGGAAAATGAATGATCTAACTCATTTATAAAAAGGAGACATTAAAAACTAAAAGAATTTAGTAGTTGTACAACTTTGTGAATATGCTTGGAACCACTGAATTGTACACCTTAAAAGTATGAACATTATGGTATGGTATGACTGAATTTTCAAAAATAAAGGAACTTAAACTTAAGACAGAAGAAGAAGGGCACCAAATATGAGAGAAAGAATTCCCTGGAAAGATTAATGAAAAAGAAAAATGCCTAGAATTTATTTTAAGAAAAATAGAGAAAGCAAAAAATTCCAAGATTAGTACTGAAAATCACATTCTGGATGAAATTTAAAAAAAGATTAAAGAATACTGCATATATTCAGTTCTGTGGGAACATATTTCAAAATACAGAGTAAATGGAGAATTTCTTAGCAAAATATAAATTACCAAAATTGACTCAAAAGGAAGTAGAACACCCAAGTGACCATTCATACAAAAATTTGGAAAAAGCAATTAAAAGATTTACTATCCAAAAAGGTATCAGGATCAGATGGCTTCATGAAAAGTTTTATTTAAGCTTTAAATAACATATAATTTCAGTTACTTAAGTTATTCCAAGGCAAACAAAAAGATGAACAGCACTCCAGTTTATTTACATAAAGTCATGGTGACTTAAATAGCAAAACTTGATATAATCTCAATAAAGAAAAGTATATATACTATTTTCATATATGCATACAAATGCATAATTCCTAAATATCCATGAATAGAATTCAGCAGCATATCAAAGATTTCACTATTAGCAAGTTAGGGTTTATTCCCAGAATCCAAACTTGGTTCAACATTAAGAAGTTAACCATCATAATTTGTTTATATTCTAAACCCTTTTTCTGTTAGACGATGTGCCTTTCTTACCAGTTTTTCTGGTTTGAGGATGTCAGAGTTATTAACTTTTTGCCAGCTGTATGAGTTACAAATATTTGCCCCAGTTATGGTCTTTTAATACTTGGTGTTTTGCCATACAATTGCTTTCATTATTATTTGTATATACTCAATTATGCCCATCTTTTTAAAAATTGAAATATAGTTGATGTACAATATTATGTTAGCTCCAGGTATGTTACACAGTGATTTGACATTTACGTACATTATGAAATGATCATCACAAGTCTAGCAACCAGCTGTCCTTGTATGAAGTTATGCAATAATATTATTGACTATATTCTTCATGCTGTATAATACATTCTAGTGGCTTACTTCTTTTATAACTGGAGGTTTGTACCTCTTATTCCTGTTTACCTATTTCACTTCCCCAACCCCTACCCCTTCTGGCAACCACCCATTTCTTCTCTATCTATGAGTCTGTTTTTGTTTTGTTTGTTAAGTTCCACATATAAGTGAGGCCATATGGCATTTGTCTTTCTTTGACTTATTTTACTTAGCATAATACCCTCTAAATTTCATTCATGTTTTCACAAATGATAAGGTTTCATTTATAAAATGAAAAAAATAAAATTTTAAAATTTACTTAAAAAATAACAGTAATAGTCCATTATGTGCATATATATAAAATATATATTTATACCATATCTTCTTTATCCATTCATCTATGGATGAACACTTAGGTTGCTTCCATATCTTAGCTATTGTAAATAATGCTGCACTGAACATCAGAGTTCATATATCTTTTTGAATTGGCGTTTTTGTTTGCTTCAGGTAAGTACCCAGAAGTGAAATTGCTGGATCATATGGTTATCCTATTTTTATTTTTTTGCCAAACCTTCATACAGTGTGTTCCATTGTGACTGCACCAGTTTACAGTCCCACCAGTGTTGCACAAAGATCCCTTTTCTCCACATCCTAACACTTGTTATTAATTGTGTTTTTGGTGACAGCCATTCTTACTAGTGTAAGGTGGTATCTCATTGTAGTTTTAATTTGCATTTCCCTTATGATTAGTGGTGTGTTTTTATGTATGGTCTGAGAAAGTAGTTCAGTTGATTCTTTTACATATAGCTGTCTAGTTTTCCCAACACCATTTATTAAAAGTGGTGTGTTTTCCCATTATATATTATTGCTTCTTTGTCATTGATTGACCATCTAACTGTAGATTTGTGTCTAGGTTGTCTATTCTGTTCCATTGATCTATGTGTCTGTTTTTGTGTCAATATCCTACTGTTCTGATTACTGCCATTTTGTACTATAGTTTGAAATCAGAGGGTATACCTCCAGCTTTGTTCTTTTTCAAGATGCTTTGACTATGCTTTTCTGTTTTTTTTTTTTTTTTTTTAATGGTTTCTGGATTTTCTGTCTTGGTTGAAAAGGTTTTCAGATGTTCTACATATATTGTGTATTTTCTTCTGAAATTTTTATTGTTTTATTCTGAAATACTTGAATCACAAATTCACCTGTAATTATCACTTTTGTCACTTTTAAATTTTTCATGTATAATGGGATCTATTTCTGAGCTCTCTGTTCTTTTCTACTAATCTACTTGTCTATTCTTATGCCAATATAAGACCCTCTCAGTTGATTTCAAACTATATTTTAATACCTGTCAATGCAAATTCTCACCTCTTTCTACTGCCCTGTCCCTTTCTTGTTTTTTATATTTCAATTAGTTCTTCTCAGATAGCTGTTCTTTCATATGAATTTTAGGATAATTCTATCACCTGCCTCCTGAGAAATCCATATGCAGTTCAAGAAGCAACAGAACTGGACATGGAACAACAAACTGTTTCCAAATTGGGAATGGAGTATGTCAAGGCTGTATATTGTCACCCTGTTTATTTAACTTATAGGCAGAGTATATCATGCAAAATGTCGGGCTGGATGAAGCACAAGCTGGAATCAAGATTGCAGGGAGAAATATCAATAACCTCAGACATGCAGATGACACCACCTTAATGGCAGAAAATGAAGAGGAACTAAAGAGCCTCTTGATGAAAGTGAAAGAGGAGAGTGAAAGAGCTGGTTTAAAACTCACCATTCAAAAAGTAAGATCATGGCATCTGGTCCCATCATTTCATGCTAAATAGATGGGAAAACAATGGAAACAGTGACAGACTTTATTTTCTTGGGCTCCAAAATCACTGCAGATGGTGACTGCAGCTGTGAAATTAAAAGATGCTTGCTCTTTGGAAGAAAAGCTATGACCAGCCTAGACAGCATATTAAAAAGCAGAGACATTACTTTGCTGACAAAGGTCTGTATAGTCAAAGCTATAGTTTTTCCAGTAGTCGTATATGGATGTGAGAGTTCGACCATAAAGAAAGCTGAGCACCAAAGAATTGATGCTTTTGAACTGTGGTGTTAAAGGCTCTTGAGAGTCCCTTGGACTGCAAGGAGAAAACCAATCAATCCTGAAGGAAATCAGTCCTGAATATCCACTGGGAGGACTGATGGTGAAGCTGAAGCTCTAATCCTTTAGCCACCTGATGCAAAGAACTGACTCATTGGAAAAGACCCTGATGCTGGTAAAGATTGAAGGTGGGAGAAGGGGACAACAGAGGATGAGTTGGTTGGATGGCATCACCAAGTCAATGGACAAGAGTTTAAGCAAGCTGTGGGAGCTGGTGATGGACAGTGAGGCCTGGTGTGCTGCAATCCATGGTATCACAAAGAGTTGGACACAGCTGAGCAACTGAACTGAAATTAGGGAGAAAAAAAGATGCAAACCTTAAGATTTTAATTGAAACTGCTTTTAAAAAGAAAAGTGCCTAAGAATCTACTTAAGAGGAATAGAGAATGCAAAAAACTCTCTCTATATTTATGTTATTTAACTTAGCTTGTAGGATCCTAAGGCCCAGAAACCCTGTTTCTTTATAGGGAGTGGTTATTCATACTATTAATTAAATTTGTATCTCTTTTAATACTTAGGACTAGTGTTTAAATTGTCTACTGGAGTTAAAGGACTTGCAGGTCCCTTAATCTCATGAATAATTTAGAAAAAGGCTGTATTTATTTTTCTAGGATATTGTGAGAGAAAACATTTGAAAAGTGCTTTCAAGCTATAAAGTGTTTTTCAAAGTGTAGCTTCTTAGCAGTAGTCATTCCAAAGAAGTTTTTCCTTCGGTTCCCAGTGAGCTTATTAAGTACTTTTTAAAGCAGCTGTCCTATTTAATTTAGATTGAGGTTCATCAGGAAAGTGAGCAGAATAAGCTTCATCACCAGTGCATAAAGTAAATTATGTTTCATGAGTGCTAAGGATTGCTATTAATGTACAAGTCATTTTAAATCGCTCTTTCATTGGTACTGAGCTAATCGCTCAGATATGAATATGCAAGATAAAAGGAGTAAAATACCGGTGCCTGCCTTCAAGTAGTTTACTGTCTAGCTGAAGAGATAAAATTATGTACAGGCAAAAGATAACAAGGCAGTGAATGATAACAAAAACATTGTATATATATTTATATATACATCTATATACACATGTAGTTTATGTTGGAGGAGTTCAGATGTAGGCAAGATCTCTTATAACCAGAGTGCTTAGGGATAAGTAAGATTTGGAAAGAAGGGAGAAAGCTCTTTCCAAATAGGAAGGAAAGTAATGACAAGAGTCAGGAAGTCAGGCCTGGAGTTTGACAGAAATGGAGGATTTATATTAAAAGAGTTTAGACAAAAGACAGATTAGGGTCAGATTATAGAGTCTTGAATAATGGACAGAGGAGTTCGGATGTTGAACTCTTGGCAGTGAGAAGCTGCTGAAGATTTTTAGTTAGAGAAGTGAAATAATGTTAGCGGTATGCAGTGTTGGTTGAAATTGGGAGGGAAAGGAGGCATAAAGACCAATAAAAAATTTCCTATAGTTGTACAGGAGTAGATAATGAAGACCTAAACTAAAGTGGTATCAATGGGAATTAGAACGAAGAGAAAGATCGAAGAAACAGTCAAAAGAAGATTTAGAAAAACTAAGTCAGATATGACTTTAATAATTTAATCCTCTGTAATTGGGAAAATGGTATTATTAACGGAAACAGATGTCAGCAGGATGAGCTGTTTGCTGTTTTTATGTATAAGATTAGTTCATATTTGGACACGTGGAATTTGTAGAATGGTTGGATATCTAAGTAGAAATTAGTCTAGTAGATATTTGGAGATGTGGATCTGGTCTGGGGAGGGAGGTCGAGATAGATATTTTGGTGTTATTATTAAAAGTATGTTGGTGTTATTATTGAGTAGAAGAGGTCTTCAAAAGAAGAGAGAACAAGGATTGAGCACTAAATTGAAAACATACCCATATTTGGTATTAAGGAAAGAATTTTTAAATAATTTTTCTTTAAAAACTTCACCTTTAGTACTTGTTTCAGTTATTTTATAATTTCGGCTTTTGAAAAAGCTTTGTCTCATAGGGGTAGATGAAACCATAATGAAGAAATGTGCTTATTTTTTATGGATTCCCAGAGTGTCTTTACTAAAAGCTTTTTTTTTTTTTAATTACCTTTTTAGAGCTGTATTATAAAGCGATACTGTGAGAAGAGATTTGTGTCTAAATACCTTGCAACAATTGGAATTGACTATGGAGTCACGAAGTGAGTACATACATTGTTTCCTTGGGCTTGTAAATCACATAGAAATTCAGACCCCTCTAAACTGATCTGTCTTGAAATAGAAATTCTGAAGATGAGCTGGTACAGAGAGGAACGAGACCTTTACAGACAGCAGTGATCATGTCATTCGTTCATCATGGAGCACGTTCTGTTTGCCAGGCCTTCTAAGTGGGATGTAGGGATTGGTGATGGGCAAGTCAGCACAAAGCCTGACTGGCAGACGTGGCTTTTCAGGAAGCATGTGTCTATGTAAGCAGGTCCTGTTGGCAGGTGTGTTTTTAGAGAATTTTGAAATATTTACTCCAAGAATTTTAAATATTATGTGAAAAATTTTCTATCAGATAACTTCCTTTTAGTGATCTTTTTATAGCCTTTTGAAATCTAGCAAAAATGATCTGGGAAGAGTGAAATTAGGTATCAGTGGGGATTTATTTGAAGGTAGATTGAAGATGGGTTGAGCTTGGGGAAACAGAGTCACATTAGGAGGGAAATACACCATGGAAGAGTAGAATGGAGGTAGATAGCTCATCTCCAGGGAGGGAAATTCAAGTGGCCAGTATTCTGACCCCAGCCCGCCCCTCCCTTCTCTCTCATTACATTCTCGCACACTTAACTCTCCATGCACACCGAATTCGTGCAGTCATACTTTTCTTTCTCACTGCCATCCTTCATTCTGTCTGCCTGAAATGTGCTTTCCCCTCATCTCTCCCCCTGTCAATCTCCTCAAGCTCTAAAGTATACATGTTCCCATGAGACATCCTGAACATCCCCTTTATCGGTCAGGACTCATTTTAGTTGAAAATGACAGTTGTATTAAAATTCTCTGCTATTCATAGGTGTTAGCATAAATTGTCTTGTCTTATTATTTGTATGTATTTAATGTCTCCTGCTAGATTATGAGCTCCATGTCAAGAGGCTATTAGAATAAATAATCTCCAAGTGCCTGGTACAGTGCTAGTATACAGTCCATACTCAATAAATAATTATTGTTAGGTAAGATACAGCTAAAGAGGAAGCTTGCGACATTAGAATATGAGGGCAACATTCAAGAAGGTAGACTACAGTTGTGAGGGGTATCTATACTTCAGGGCACAGGATTTCAGTGATATGGTAGTATATCCTGTTTAAGGCAGTTTTGTTTTGAGTCCATATTAGTAGCTAATTTATTTACCTAAGAAGCGAGAGTTACCATGTTATGCCATAGAGCTGTGGTTTATTCAATAGACTATAGTCATCTCAATATCTGAGGAATATTGGTTCCAGGACCCTCTGTGGATACCAAAACCTGCCGATGTTCAAATCCCTTATATATAAGATAGTATAGTACTTACTATACACATTCTCTCAATACTTTAAATTTTCTCTATATAACTATAATACATAATAGAATGTAAATACAATGTTAATGCTATGTAAGTAGTTGCCACTTTGCAGCAAATTCAAATTTTGCTTTTTGAAATAGTAAGGTTTTTTTTTCCCTGAATATTTTTGGTCCAAGTTCAGTTGAATCTATGGATACAGAACTTGCAGATACAGAGTGCTGCAGATACAGAGTGTTGATTATGTTCTGTTTTTGGTTGAAATTTTTTTTTTGTCCTTTGGTGAGGAAGAGGATATGGTTGACAGAAACCTAACTCAAGTCAAAAAAAAAAAGGAGAGAAAAAAAATGCTATTGATCAATTCACATAATCCAATCATGAGAATATAGCTGGGTCTCAGAGATCCCTGGAACTAGGGAGGGATTTCACAACATGTCTGTCTCTACCTTTTGGCTCCCTCTCCACAGCTGCCAGTACTTCTCAGGCTTTCCAAAACTAATCTCAAATTTAAAAATCCCAGGGAAAGTTTTGTTTGTCCAGGTGGTGACAGGCACCTTTCCCCAGCTCTTGTTAGCTGTGGCCAGCAGAGTGGCATCAAAAAAGAAGATGGGAGAGCCCATTTAAACCACAGATGGCAGGAGGAAGAGAGACACTCTTTGAGCAGTCAAAACAATGGAAGCTCACTCCATCCTTCAAATCACAGTATGCTTAAGAACTACTTGAAGAAAGTCTGTAAAAGTGAAGATTCCCAAGCCTCATCCAGTAAGATTCTGATTTACTGGGGCTGAGGTGGGGCACAGCACTCTACAATATAAACACTCTTCCCCTCATTCCATAATTATGATTTAGGTGGTCTTCAGGCCACAGTTTAGGAGAGCACTGGCTTGAGGTAATGAATTACCGTTTTTCTTAAAGTAATATCCTCTGTCAGACTTCTGAAGTAAACTGCCCTGTTTTGAGTTCCAATTTGTAAACATAATTTATGTTTCTTCCTGATTTTATAAACTTCAGTTCCATCCCTTGTCAGCTGCTATGTGACAGAACTTTCTGATAGGAGTTGTTATATAAGATCTTCTCCAGATGCTCTCAAACTCTTAAATATTTTGTTTTGTTTTGCTGTTCTCACATCCTTTTACGAGACAGATCCTGAATTCACAGTTGTTAAAATGAAAGCAAATGTGCATCTTAGAACTGATGAAATATGGCAGATAATTCAGGACTGAAGAAATCACGATGAGTAGTGGTTAGTCTGATTTAAATATACAAGTAATATAAAACAACTGTAGGAATTATGGTTTCAGAATAGAAAGTACATGTTATAAACTTGGACAGGGAATTATAATCATAAACAAAGTAGGAGGTAATATAGAAACAATGAGAGAAGGTGCTATTTCCTTGTAGTCCACAGAGGGAGTCCTACCAATGCTGTCTGAAGCACGTTACTTAAAAAACACAGAACTCTAATCTGTTGATTTATTGTTAATAATCTCTATTCTTAACCTTAGAGGAATCTTTTAGGAAATGCTATTTCTGTAATGCAGAACATTTATATTTAAAACTCAGTAATTCCCCCCAGTTTACTTCAGTTTCTTTTTCTTTCTTTTGTTAAATGCAGTGAAAATTAAAATTTTCTTTTATTTTAAATTAATATAATCCCAATTTTGTAAAAAATATTGATGTTTATCATTCTTATCTATATATAAAAAAGAAGTCTACAGTGATGCTCATCTGTTAATGAAGGTTTTTCTTTCTGGGTAGTAGGCTTTGGGGTTACTTTTAAGCTTTCATCTTTGTACTTTTCTTTAGTGTTTGAGTTATTTATAATGTTTCATTGATTCATTTTCCAGTAGTGATTTTTCTCTAGAAAATAAAAGGACTAGGAGCAAGAATGGTATGAGGTTAGCAGTAGTTAATTCTAATGTGGATGGTTGTTATTTCCCTTTTCTTTTCTCTACTTCCAAATTTCTGAAAACAGATTGACTGTTATTCTTGCTCAAGTGAAGATCATAAGAAAATTGAACAAACATGATTAAAATAGTAATACAACTTTGTACTATTTGTACCATTTATTGTACTGCATGGTAACAAGCACAACCAGTAGTAATTAAGATGTCATACTAAGTGAAGTAAAACATTTTGTTTTTCTTCATCTTGCTCCTACTGTCCAGATAAATTTGTTTTAGCAGCACAGTAATAGCTACCGTTTGTTTTGTACGGGGTATAGACTGAACTGTTGTGGTAAGGTGAAGCTAAATGGGACTGCTTGTTCTAAAAAAGCCTCTTTTAAATTTCATACGCATAACCTTTTGAAATTCATAAGCAACATAAATGATATTAACATGAGTACAGAAGCCATGACCCGCTTTGGGATTGTTTTCATTTGAACATTTCAGGGTACAAGTCAGAGACAGAGAAATCAAAGTTAACATCTTTGATATGGCTGGAGATCCCTTCTTCTACGAGGTAAGAAAGCCTTTTTGAGAAAAACCTATATCCAGTATTGTCAATGGGTTGAAGGAATGCTCCTGAATTATCAAAACAACCACTATTCAAGTCATGTGTAAAAATAGGTAAATTTAGCCAGTGTTTGTGCCTTAACTTAATGGACATCTGTTGGTCTTTGGTACTGTCTCCTTAAATAGTGGTAGGAAATTTTGTTGCTAATCTTTCAAACACTTAGATAAGACATTTTAACCTTCAAAAGATTGTTGCTTTTCACTTTGTGCCTTAGCCTAGAACACGAAAAGATAATTACATTCATCCTGAGGCTTAGGAATTCAGAAGTGAACCCTTCGTAGCCGGGTGCTAGAGGGATTTTCCAGGGCACTCCTCAGTCACGTGTCCTCTCTCCCCAGAAGTTAAAGCAGCTTCACTTCACTTCCTTTCATCTGCCTATCAGTCCTCAGTACTCTCAGAGTGAATCTTATGGCCATTCTCTTTTGCTTTTCCTCCCTTCTGTTTTTCCTTTTCCATCAGGAGTCTCTTTACTCTTTCTAGTTTGGCCCTTTCATTTCTGCTTTTGTCTTTATTATTTCCTTCCTTCTGCTTCCTATGGATGTATTCTACTCTTCTGGTAGTGAAGAGAGCTTAGGTTATTGATTTGAGATGTTCATCTTTTCTAATGTATGAATTTGGTATTATAAATTCTCCTCTCAGCACTGCATAGCTGTATCCCACAAATTTTGGTATGTTGTATTTTCATTTTCATTTATACACTTCTTTTCAAAATTTCCCTTGATATTTTCTGTTTGACCTATGGATTATTTAGAAGTATGTTGTTTAGTTTCCAAGTGTTTAGAAATTTTCCTGTTATCTTTCTGTCACTGATTTCTAGTTTGATTTCAGAGAACATACTGTGATCAGAGAACATACTGTATGATTTCAATTCTTTAAAATTTATTGAGGTTTTTTTTCATGGCTCAGGATGTGGCCTGTCTTGGTAAATGTTATGTGGGTGCTTCAAAATAATGTGTATTCTGCTATTGATGGATAAAATTTTCTATAAATATTCATTAGATCCTTTTGGTCAGTTGTGTTGAATTCTTTTATATCCTTGCTTTTTTTCTGTTTATTTGTTCTGTTAGTTGCTAAAAGAGGGATTTTGAAGTTTCCAGCTGTAACTGGATTTGTCTATTTCTCTTTTCAGTTTTTGCTTCACATATTTGCAGCTATCTTGTTTGGTACATATACATTTAGGATTGCTTTGTATTCATTATATAATGTTGTTATTGTATACTGTCCGCCTGTGTCTCTGATAATTTTCTTCCTAATGTCTATTTTATCTGATATTAATATAGACATTTCTGCTTTCTTTTGATTAATATTTGCATGATACATCTTTTTCTATCTTTGCACTTTCAGCCTGCCTGTATCTTTATATTTGAAGTGACTTTCTTAGAGGATAATACATAGTTCAGTCATTTTTTTAAAAGTATTATGCCAATTTTTTGTCCTTAGCCCATTTATTTTTCTGTAATTATTGATATGTTAGGGCTTAAGTCTACTATTTTATTTTTTGTTTTCGATTTTTTGTTTCTACTTTCTTTTTCCTGTCTTCCCGTGGATTACTTGAATGCTTTCGGAATTCCATTTTGATTTGTCTATAGTGTTTTTGAGTAAATCTTTCTGCATAGCTTTATTGGTAGGCACTCTACTTACTACACCACATGTTATCACAGTCTACTGTTATTAGTTTAACAATTTTAGTGGGGTGTAGAAACTATTCCTCCTTTTATGCCCCTTTATCCTCTCCCATTTATAATTATCTTCAATATTTTGTCTACATACAAGAGAACCACAGTAGTATTTAATTTTTGGTTAACTGTCAAACGTAATTTAGAGAATGAGAGAGAAGGAAAGCATATTATATTCACTCATATTTTTGCTTGCCCTATTCTTTCATCTTTTGTTGTGTTCCTATTGCAGGAAGGGGGGCCCCTTCCAGGGCCCAAAAGGGGGCTCTTGTCTAACACTTGGAAAAGAATTGACTGAGGAGACACATGTGCTGACAAAGCAAGAGACTGTACTGGGAAGGGGTGCCTGGGTGGAGAGCAGTAGGGTAGGGGAACTCAGGAGGACTGCTCTGCCACATAGCCTGCAGTCTTGGATTTTATGGTGATGAGATTAGTTTCCAGGTTATCTTTAGCCAGTCATTCTGATTCAGGGTCCTTCCTGGTGGTGCATGCATTGTTCAGCCAGAATGGATGCCAGCGAGAAGGATTCTGGGAGGTAGTAGGACACGTGTTGTCTCCTTTTGACCTTTCCCAAATTCTTCCAGTAGGTGGTGGCTTGTTAGTTGCGTGTTCCTTATTAGGACCTCCTGTTGTGAAATAACTCACACAAATGGTCATTATGGTACCTGGCCAGTGTGGGTGCTTTCAGTTAGCATGTCTCCCCTAACATTCCAAGGCTGCATCTTTCATCCTTTGTATTTAGAGGACTCCTTTAGCCATTCTTTTAGTGTAAGTCTGGCGGCAGCAGATTCTCTTAGTTTTCCAAACATTCCTTGAATGTTTTGGTTTCCCTTTGGTCTTGAATAATTTTTTTTTTATTGCAGGTATGGGATTCTGGGTTGATATTGTTACCAGACCAAACTTGGGTCCGCTTGCCCTTGCACAGTAAATTCAGTTCTACTGACAGTGGGTTATGGTGAAGGAAAGTACAGCGTTTATTGCAGAGTGCCAAGCAAGTAGCTGGGAACTGCTAAAACACAGAACAAAACCCCAAATTCCTAAAGGGTTTTTCAGAGCATTTTTAAAGGTGAGGGAGGGAGGGTTGCAGGGTATGACATCAGCTGTTGCACAATTCTCTGATTGGTTGATGGTGAAGTAACAGGGCAGGGGTTGGCATTCTCTGTCCTTAGGCACCAGTAGGTCTGGGGGTGCTTCTTGCTCTTGGTCATTAAGTAGTTCATTTCTTCCACTGGTGGTGGTTTTAGCATCTGTAAAACAGCTCAGGAAGTGTGCATCAGATACTATTATCTAGGTATTTAAAAGAGGAGCTATAGCAGAGGATGTCTGTCCCAAAAACGCTTCCATGGGGTTCTGCTCAGTTACAATTTTTCTTCTTTCTTGTTTTTCAGCGTTTGAAAAATAGTGTGCTTCTTTCCTCTGGCCTCATGGTGTCTGCTGAGAAATCTGCTGTCATTTGAAATGTCTTTTCCCCCCACTTTGCTTTTTTAACATCGTCACTGGTTTTTTAATATAAGATCAGGTCCATTTCATCTTAAGCTTAGAAATTTCTGCTGTAAAATTGTTTCAACTCTGCGTTAAGAAAGCAGCAGTGTTTTAAGCATTGTATTTCGTGGGAAAAATAGTAAATATCACAGAAAACTTCGTACTTTGCTGTTTACTCTAATTTCTCTTGAACTGTGTAAAAGTTCTTTCATGTTATATGAGAATCATTTCTCCTCATACGATTATTTTCCTTTTCTTTACTTATATTTCCTTATCATTTGTTGTTTTCATGCCAGCTCTTGTACTCCCTGAGCCTCTTAACCACAACAATTTCAACACTCTCAGGGAAGAATGGGGCTTCTGACTGAAAGATTTATTGGGAAGGTTAACTTAATTACCAATAGGTTCAGAGAGGTGTCATTTTCTTTTTTTTTCTTCTGACTGCTTTCATGATTTTTTTCCTTTGTCTTTAGTTATTAGAGTTTTAATTATGATGTCTATTGGCATGGATTTCTTTGAGTTTTTCCTGTCTGGGGTTTTCTCAGCTTCTTATATCTGTTGGCTTCCATCTCTTGACAAATTTGGGAAGTTTTCAACCATTATTTCTTCAGTACTTTTTCAGTGCTACCATATTTATCCTCTCCTTCCTGGACTCTGATCTTGTTATAGTGTCACAGGTTCCTAAGGCTCTGCTCTTTTCCTTTTTTCTTTTCTTTCTTTCTTTTTTTTTTAAAGTTTATTTCCTCTCTATTGTTCAGATTAGGTAATTTTTGTTATCTTGCCTTCTGTTTCACTGATTCTTTGCACCATCTCCTCCATTCTGCTGTTGAACACAACTCCTGAGCTTTTTATTTTAGTCATTCTATTTTTTCAGTAATTAGTTTTCCTAAAATTTCCACTGTGCCTTTGCTTGAGTAGGTGCAGGTAGATAGACAGTGTTTTCCTGAGGTGTCAGTTTGGAGGAGAGTGGTTATCATGTAAAGTTCTTTGTCTTTCCTGGTCTTTCACTAAAGAGAACAGCCTTTTGTTAGGCTTTTATTGGTCTGTACTCATTGGTATTTCCAAGTTGTACTTTTGCAGCTCTAAATTTTGGATACATGAGGAAAAGAAAACCCAGGAAACTCACCACTGTGTCATTGCTCAGGTCCCAAGGTCCCTTGCTTGTCTGCCTTCTTCTATCCACTTTCCAGAGTCTTCTTATGTATGATATATATATATATATAGTCCAGAATTTTACTTCTGCTTAGTGGAAATAAGAGGGAAAAGTACATCTACTTCATCTTCCCAGAGGAAACGTAATTTAATGACTGTTTAATCTTCCATCTTGTGACACCCAGATATTTAGGTAAAATGAATTCCTTTTGATTGTGAAGCCTTATAATTGTTATATCAATTTCACAAGTGTAGAATATTGTCAGTGAAAAAGGCATGGAGGCTCTCAGTGACCAGAAGTTTGACATAGATTCTGACTACCGGAAATGCTGACATTAATCTTAGGTTACACCAGAGTTATGTGAGTGGAGAGTTAGGAGATGCCCGAGAATCACTGTGTCCAGAGTTCTGTCATCGTAGGATTTCTTTCCGTAGCATTCCTGATTGATGGCCGTCATTCATCTACCAGATAGCAG
Organism: Capricornis sumatraensis; assembly: GCF_032405125.1. NCBI lineage: Eukaryota > Metazoa > Chordata > Mammalia > Artiodactyla > Bovidae > Capricornis > Capricornis sumatraensis. The sequence goes on along the minus strand of NC_091069.1, from coordinate 32,380,946 downwards.
CATGCCAGTTTCTGTGCTGCAGACTGGGAATACACAACCCCTGTTTTCACGACACATAAACATGTCAGAGAAGACACATGTTAGACAAAGGACAGAATGCTTGGGAGCACTTAGTATCCACACCTAGCTTATCTGGAAAGATAGGAAATCCTGTTGAAGGAAGCAGCATTTAAACTGAGTGCTGAAGGAGAAGTAAGAGTTATGTAGGTTGGTGGGAATCCAGGGACAATATAAGTCACGGGACAATTTTGAGTGGTGCAGACTCTAGGAGTTTGAAGAGTGATTTTCTTTAATGATGGGGTCTCACCCCTTCACAAGTTAATCCTTTAGAGTTAAAGACTCCATATTAACAACTTCTCTGTTGTGAAGCTGCCTTCCTTTGACTTTTGCCTCTAATTCTGGCCTTGTTTTTGAAGCAACATAGACTGAGGCTGTGCTTCTACAAGAGACCTCCTAATATTTGTTAATTTGCTTCTTTCAAGGTGAAACATTTTTTATTCTCACTACTGCATGCTGTTGGATAACCCCTAGTGAGCTGACAGGGAGCTGAGAACTGAGCACAGCCTTCCAGATACTGTCTGACTAGTGACGAAGACTGAGTCTTCTGTTACTTTCTGTCATTAGACACTAGAATCTTACTAATGCAGCTCGCAATTTCAATAGCTTCTTTTCAGCAGCTCACAGAAATAGAAATATAATTAACAGAAGTGCCTTAAAATCATCACTTCTGAAGTACCTTTTCTCCAAAAGAGCCTTGATCTCTCCTTTTTTGTCAAATGTTTGCTGTCTATAGCTCAAACCCTCCTTTTTGACAAAGCCAAAGCCATCATCTTTCTAAGCCCTCAACTGACCAGCATACCCCATTGCTCAGCACATGCCTAGTGAAGCACCCACGTTCATCCTCGGGGTCCCAGGCTTCCTCAGATCCTTAGCACCTGTTCTGTGTTGGAGCTTCCACTGCCACCAGTCCAACCCACCAGGTTAACCCAAAGAGCCTCCTGAGAAAAGATGGTCCCTCAGTGTGTCAGGTAAAGTGATCTCAGAGGGAAGTGTCAGAGAGGGGACTCCCGCCCAAGAGAAAGGTGGCCTGTGTCTTGCCATGAGTCTTGCTTCCCGTCACACACACACCTGAATCCTGGAGTTTATTGGAATGAGTTAGTGGGTCTATAATAACTTTCTGAGGCCTGAGTGATATTAAACTAACAGCTTTCTTTAACCTACAAGCTTGAAAAGTGTGCCATCTCTGCTTTAAAGTTCAATAACCCTAGTTCCCTTAGCATCCTATTTAATTGAACTGTGGCTTAAGTCTGCCAGGACTCACAGTAGACTGCTCTTTGGGGACATAAGAATAATAGGATTCTAGGGCACCACTGAGGCATACACTTGGACCTCAGGATACTCAGGTTTGAGGTAATAAAATCACTTACTCAAGGTAACATAGGTAGATAGTTGCTGAACCCAGAATTGAGCTTGAGTCCTTTGAAAGAGAAATCCATTGAGCTTTTTAAATTCTCTTTTTATACACAAATCTCACTTTGGACAGCATGATCTCTACTGTTCTTTACTATACTTCTGCTCTTTGCTATAGCACATTCAGCCATTTGATTAAACAAATATGTGTCAAATATTAAAAAAAATTAAATTTAATTTAAAAAAAAACAACAAAAAACAAATATGTGTCAAATATTTATACCTGCTAGGCCCAGGGACTGACACAAAGGTGATATGTGCCTTCACACCACTTATAGTCTAGAGGGGAAGACAGCTAGCTATGCCACTAACTATGAAACTAGACAGGAAGTGACATGAGTGCTCTTAGAAGTACAAGATGCTGTGGTATTCCAAGGGATATAGATAGAGGTTGCATTCTGTTTTGCAGGTGGAGGGGACCAGATGGTGAAAAAGGGAGAAGAAAAAGCTACATGAAAGATACAGTATTATAGCTTGATCTTGGAAAGTGGAAGATGAAGAGGTGTCCATTTCCAGGTGGAATTAGGAGGGCATAGGGCAGGTTTGGGGAATGAGACTATCCAGTTTGAAGTACAGGAGATGGGTTGGGGGACATGGCTGAAAAGTGAGTGGAGGACTGTTCAGAAACTGTTAATGTCAATTATAAGGGTTTGAACTTTGGAGAGTGTGCACTAGAGAAACAGGAAAGAATTTTTGAGCCAGGGCTTTAAAAAAGATACATATGCACAGTGTATAGTGTTGCTAAGGAGATTGCTTAGAAGACTTGAGCAGTGGTGCAATCAAGAGATAATACTGGCAACGAAAATGGAAAGGAAGTGATAGTGCAGGAAGCATGGTGGAGGCAGCTTCTGCAGAATTGTTTGAGCAGAGGGACAGGAGCGCAGCAGAGGCTAACAGGCTCTCAACCCAAGTGACTCAGAGAAGGGGGTGCTGCTGTCATCACTAGAAGTTCAAGGGAAGGAAAAGTGTAGGAAGGAATGAGGTGGAGGGTTTCCTGTTATATGGATTGAATCTGAGGTTCCAACAGGACATTCAGCTGGGAGTCTAGAGCTACTTGGAAATGCAGGAAGCACAGATGAAAGGACTCACTTGGAGGTTCTCACAGTTGAAACTGTGCAAGTGGTTGACTTTGCTGAGTTGGGAAGAAGGGTAACAAAGAAAGGATGAGGGCCCAGGACAGGGTTTGGGGAACTGTGGCAGCAGACTGGAGTGGGAGCAATGGAGGGAAGAGGAGTTGGTGGAAGAGAGATGGGTTAAAGAACCTGGAGAATGTGACGTGGGAGTCAGGCAACAGGATTCCGGATGGAAGGGAAAGCCCCACTGTAGCTGCTGTGGGAGGGCTGAGGACCCCGAGTACTGAGGGGAAAGGAAGCCTTCCTGGTCTTCATGATGTTAAATTCACTCTGATTATGTTGGGTTGGATTTTAGGGGATAGCTTCCTATGTTTCTGTAAGGTAAGAGGCACTTACATTCTCTGCCCAGGTGTCTGTCTCTGCTCAGAAACCCATAGATACTTCATGCCAGATGTGTGAGAGAAGTCTTTGTTCTTACCACATATCCAGCATAGGTCTCAGTACTTAACCAGATTTTTCTGAAAAGAACACATAATGCATGGCCTCTGTCAAGATTCTTACTTGTATTTTGGCCTGAAACCCCTAGTCTGTCAGTGTGACTCCTCATCCACCTAACTTGTCACGTTAGCGCCTCTCCCACTTCACACCCTGCACTTCCTGCTCCTTCTTCCCAGAAGTGAAGATACGCCCCAGAGGCGAGTTGCCATGGCTGATAAGAACCTCAGAGAGTGAATGCAAGGAAGGAAGGGAGAAGGTGCTGATATTGTTTCCCAGGCACCATTTAGGGGCTCTGCCTTCTTGATCTCATTTACTCCTCATAATAACCCTGTGAAGTAAGTAGTATTATCCCCATTTTACAGATGAGGAAACTGAGACGCAGGGAGTTAAGGGACTTGCCCAAGATCGCACAACTAGTAAGTAAGCGTGAACCCAGATCTGATCCCAGGGCCTGTGCTGTTTTCCACTGCATATTACACAGACACTCAGAGTTCAGAGTTTCAGAGTTGCTGGTGAGACCCAGGAGTCCTAGGGAGGTTCTGCCCAGCCTCCTGGGAAAAGCCAGCTTTTGGATGTGATATGTAAATGTCTATACCTTGTTGCTGAGACTGGTGTCATTTTTGCCTTAAGTTCTTTTTAATTGTTCACTCATCTTCCTCGTTCTTCCTAAGAAGAACTTCATGTAATTTGTGTTCTTCTTAAGGCCTGCTGATAACAATTAAAGATTGATTGCCTCTGAGGAGTAGAACTGGAGGTGAGGAGGGACAGGGTAGAAGGCTGTTAGATCCATTACAAGTCCTTCTATTCGAATAGACTTCTTTTTTTTAATCATGTTATTTTGATTTTATTAAAAGCCCTCCAAAGACCAGTAGTACAATTAGTAAACAGTATGAATACACACAGGAACACACTTTGCTAAGTTAATGACTGCGAGATATACTTTTATAAAATCACAGTATCTACATGTCGTGCATCTGTTTTTTTGAAGGTTCGTAATGAGTTTTACAAGGACACACAGGGTGTGATACTGGTCTATGATGTTGGGCAGAAAGATTCCTTTGATGCCCTTGATGCATGGCTGGCAGAAATGAGGCAAGATCTTGGACCTCATGGAAACATGGAAAATATTGTATTTGCAGTGTGTGCCAACAAGGTAACTGTTTTGGAGATGAAATGCTCAACTTCCTAGGTTCATTATGGGAAGAGTGCAGCTCTGAGTTTTGGGGAATAAATAAGAAGAAAAAAATTATGTAATCTGTAATGTTAAGAATCAGCAGCTTTTCAAAACATATGTTCCTAAAACAAAAACAATTAAGAAACAAAACCTGGCGTGTTACCCAGTTTTTTCTGGTGCCATGTTTGGGAATGGATATTGGTGAGGGAGCTGGAGAGGTGGAGCCTGGTAATCAGACTCTGACCTGACTGGAGGAGGGGGCAGAAGTTAGGTGGAACGTGGGCTGTGGAAAAGTGGAAAAGCAGACCGTGAGTGGCAGGCGTGATGGAGCCGACTTTCACAAAGATAAGCAGCAGCAGCCTTCTCAGGAGAAAGTGCTGGTAGCAGGCACCTGTGGTTTGCCACAGAGAATCAGTCCATATTCAGTGCTAGTAATTTTTTGATCCTGGTAATTTTATATACTGGTGCTGGGGTTCGCTTAAGAACAGTTTTTGCCTCAGCAGAGGGTTGACAGAGACCTCACTGGGCTGGGCCTATTCTAGAGGGACAAGGTTGGAATCTTCTCTGCTGCCTCCAACTCTCAATTTCAGATCGACTGTGCTAAGCACCGCTGTGTTGATGAAAGTGAAGGACGTCTTTGGGCTGAAAGCAAGGGGTTCCTGTACTTTGAAACTTCGGCTCAAACTGGAGAAGGAATCAATGAGATGTTCCAGGTAACCTAGCATTTTATTGTTTTAGAGTTTTTGTGTCTGACCATACCGAATTTTAGCTTAATGATGAGGAGCAGAAAGTAATAGAAGTTTCTTATTAGAATAAGCTGTTTCTTTTCAGAAGCAGGTAAGAAAGAGAGAATGGGAGAGAGAGGGTGAGAATGAGTGTGTGTGTGAGAGAGACAGAGAAAGAGGGAGATTTACCTGTCATCTCCTTTAGATCAGAATTATCTACTTATCAGAATTACTGGGAAATTCTTCAAAATACAGATTGCTGGGCTCCAGGTCCACTGGAAACTTAATGTTTTGTTGGAGCTGAGGAATCTCGGTTTTAAAAAACCTCTCTAGATGATTCCTCTGATCATCAAGTTTAATAACACTTATTATATTACTTAAATGGGAGAAAGATTTTCTTTAAAACCACATTTGGTTACATTTATATGCATAATCAAATGAAAGTATTACTTTGGCAAAATTGCCTTGCCATAGCTAATATAATCTGAGTTTGTAGCCCTTGGGGGTACAGCTAGAGAGAGACCAGGAGACTATCATTGCAGTATCAGTGAGTCATATGTAAAAGTTCCGTCTCACCAATCAAGTAGGCAGGAGAAGGATGCAATCTGAGTAGATGGTCACTTTTTAGAACTTGGGCTTCCCTTGTAGCTCAGCTGGTGAAGAATCTGCCTACAATGCGGAAACCTGGGTTTAGTCCCTGGGTTGGGAAGACCCTCTGGAGAAGGGAAAGGCTACCCACTCCAGTATTCTGGCCTAGAGAATTCCATGGACTGTATAGTCCACGGGGTCTCAAAGAGTCGGACATGACTGTGCAACTTTCACTCACTTTTAGAACTGAATAATCTTGAAGCACTTTAAGGGGTGGCTAGAGGGCAGTGGCGACCCACTCCTGTACTCTTGCCTGGAAAATCCCATGGACGGAGGAGCCTGGTGTGCTGCAGTCCATGGGGTCGCTGAGAGTTGGACACGACTCAGTGACTTCACTTTCACTTTTCACTTTCCTGCACGGAGAAGGAAATGGCAACCCACTCCAGTGTTCTTGCCTGGAGAATCCCAAGGACGGCAGAGCCTGTGGGCTGCTGTCTATGGGGTCGCACAGAGTTGGACACGACTGAAGCGACTTAGCAGCAGTAGCAGCAAACAACAAATTAGAGTCAACTTTTAATTCTAGTTTCATTTGGAAGTAAGTGGTGGCATGAATAATGCATTTTTTCTTATGAATATATCTGATATTTTAGGAATTTTTAGCATTTCAGATAATGTAGCTATACTATAAAGAGTTGTTCTTAATTACCGAGTGGGATTTCATTTAATCTTTTGTACTGAATCTCCTTCTCACAAGATGTCATCCCTCCTACTAGAAGACAGGTTTCATCCTTGGCTGACAGACTGAATTTGGCATCAGTAGCTTCTATTTCAAGACCAAACATGGTTGATGCTGTTTTGCCACTTTTCTAGCCCTTTGAGTACATAGACCCTTGTGAGTATGTACCAATATGTGTACAGTAATGGTACTTAACCATTGGAATAGTACTTTACAATTGTGGGGAAGTTTACCTGTCTCATCTCATTTGAAACTCTTAACAATGTGTGGCAGGTATCATTCTCATTTCAGATATGAGACATCCAAGAGTAGTAGTGATTTGTCCAAGAGGTATAAGTAACTGTCTCAATGTCTTTCAGCACTTTAAAGATATTTGAGTTTTCCTGTAGTCCTTCAGACTACCTTTTTTTCCCATTTTTCCTCTGTCTTTTAGATCACACAATCTCTATTGATCTGATTTCAATCTGTTAAATCTATCAAGTGAAGTTTTCAATTCACGGCTTTCCAGTTCTAGAATTTGCATTTGGTTCTTTTGTATAGTTCCCAGTTTTCTGCTGAGATTCTCTCTTTACTCATTTTGAACATATTTTTCTTAATCTCTTTGAAATATATAATAGCTTCTCTACAGTTTTTGTTCAATATCTGAACCATCTTGGGTTCAATTTCTATGGACTACTTTTTTTCCTGACTATGGATCACATTATTGTTTCTTTGTATGAGTAGTGACTTTTTATTTAACACCAGACATTATAGATAATACCCTGTAGAGACTCAGTTTGTTCATTTTCCTCAGAGGAATGTTGATTTTTGGTTCAGCAGGCAGTTGAGTTATTGACAGATTACACTGAATTTGTGTAGGCTTCACTCTTTTGCTTTAATAGTAAAGCTCAGAAGGAAGCCCAAAGTGCGTTCAAAACTCTTCTAATCTAATTTAGCAGGACTCAGCCTCCAAATTCTGTCCCTCTTGCAGATCTTGTCAATTCTTGGTTTTAGGTTTTGTTAGGCTGAGTCTGCCTCCTAAGGCATATCCTTTTTGTGGCATCTCAGCTGGATGCCAGGGGTATGAATGAGGTGTTAAGGGTGTCCCTCTACCTTAACTCTCATGAGTCTCTCTCACTATTGTGTCTTTCCCCCTCTCATGAGTCTGTCTCCAGAGAGTCTCTCTCACTAGAGCCAAACTCTAGTATCCCCAGGATGGCTCTTCTCCTCACACTGCTAGTCAGTTCTGTTCTCAATCTCTCAATAGTTGTTATCTGGTAAGCCTCAGGTGATTTCATCCTCTGTATGAGCCTAGCCATCACCTGCAAACTAATAGGGAACCCCCACATGGATTTCTTGGGGCCCAGCTCCCTCCTATCCAAGGCCCTGCTCTGCAGATTCCAGCCACTTCAGCATCCTCAAGCTCTGACCTCTGCCTCCTTAGCTCAGTGGGACTTTGTGTCTTCTTAGACTCCAGCACTCTGTGACATGGTAGGAAATGGACTCAGATAAAAGACAAAGGAGCAGTCTTACACTTGTTGTCCACTACCTGAAAAGAGTTGCCTTATATATTTACTTTTATAGTTGTTTGGCAGGATGTTCCCATGATTCCAACATGGCTGGCACTCAGACAAGGAGTTTGAAGAGACTTTTGACTTCAGTTCCAGTATTCTGTATATCACACCATAGCTGGCCTTCTATTATATTACTTGTTATGACTAAATCCCTCAGAAATTTGTGAGGGTTTATATTTTAGGTTAACTTATAGACTAGTAGAAAACCTTACTGATACATGCTGCTGCTGCTAAGTCACTTCAGTCGTGTCTTACTCTGTGGGACCCCAAAGACAGCAGCCCACCAGGCTCCCCCATCCCTGGGATTCTCCAGGCAAGAACATTGGAGTGGTTTGCTATTTCCTTCTCCAGTGCATGAAAGTGAAAAGTGAAAGTGAAGTCGCTCAGTCGTGTCCGACTCCCTGCAACCCCCTGGACTGCAGCCTACCAGGCTCCTCCGTCCATGGGATGTTCCAGGCAAGAGTACTGGAGTGGGGTGCCATTGCCTTCTCCACAGGCAAACATCTGGAAACTATGTTCCTTATTAGGTTGCTTTTATTTTTTAGATAAATCTAGAATTAGTGAATAATTAGTCTGTTTAAAAAAAAAGGCTAATAAAGAGTATAATAAAACAATTCTATAAGTACTTAGAAGTAGTACTTTCCTGCTGGTTCAGTTTAATAAATACTTTCTTTGTTTCCTATTACTTAATAGACACTTTATGTCAGGAAGGAACTTGGTTTTATCTTACACTGTTAGCACAGAGTAATATTAAGATAGACTAAAACTAAGTCAGCACTTGTCTTGGAATCTAGCAGCTTTTCCTTTGACACCCCTTTTCACATGTCAAGGTTTCTTGTTTAGGTTGCCAAGTCGATTAGCTGATAATGGAGATAAGAAAGAGGAGTCAAAGAGAAAGAAAAAAAATTTAGATTATAATAGGAACTATAGAAATAGCTGAACAAAAAAGGAGAAACGACTTCCCTGGAGGTCCAGTGGTTGAGACTCCACCTTCCAGTGTGAAGGTCACAGGTTTGATCCCTGGTCAGTAAACTAAGGTGTTAGTGGGGCTGCACCCCACATTCCTCGGGGTGCAGCCAAAAATTCAAGAAAAGGAGGAAGGGAGATTTTAAAAAATGGAGGAATGAGGAGATAAGTCAATTTAAAAGTCAGTTCAGTCACTCAGTCGTGTCTGACTCTTTGCGACTCCATGGACTGCAGCACGCCAGGCCTCCCTGTCCATCACCAACTCCCGGAGCCTACTCAAACTCATGTCCATTGAGTTGGTGATGCCATCCAACCACCTCATTCTCTGTCATCCCCTTCTCTTCCCACCTTCAATCTTTCCCAGCATCAGGGTCTTTTCTAATGAGTCAGTTCTTTGCATCTGGTGGCCAAAGTATTGGAGCTTCAGCTTCAACATCAGTCCTTCCAATGAATATTCAGGACTGATATTTCCTTTGGGATAGACTGGTTGGATCTCCTTGTTGTCCAGGGGACCCTCAAGAGTCTTCTCCAACATCACAGTTCAAAAACATCAATTCTTCAGCTCTCAGCTTTCTTTATAGTCTAACTCTCACATCCATACATGAGTACTGGAAAAGCCATAGCTTTGATTAGATGGACCTTTGTTGATAAAGTAATGTCTCTGCTTTTTAATATGCTGTCTAGGTTGGTCATAACTTTTCTTCCAAGGAGCAAGCATCTTTTGATTCCATGGTTGCAGTTAGCATCTGCTGTGATTTTGGAGCCCCCAAAAGAAAGTCTGTCACAGTTTCCACTGTTTCCCTGTCTATTTGCCATGAAGTGATAGGACCAGATGCCATGATCTTAGTTTTCTGAATATTGAGCTTTAAGCCAACTTTTTCACTCTCCTCTTTCACTTTCATCAAGAGGCTCTTTAGTTCTTCTTCGTTTTCTGCCATAAAGGAGGTGTCATCTGCAGATCTGAGGTTATTGATATTTCTCCGGCAGTCTTGATTCCAGCTTGTGCTTCATCCAGCCCAGCGTTTCTCATGAGGTACTCTGCATATAAGTTAAATAAACAGGGTGACAATATACAGCCTTGACGTACTCCTTTCCCGATATGGAACTAGTCTGTTGTTCTATGTCCAGTTCTAACTGTTGCTTCCTGACCTGCATACAGGTTACTGAAGAGGCAGGTCAGGTGGTCTGGTATTCCCATCTCTTTCAGAATTTTCCACAGTTTATTGTGATCCACACAGTCAAAGGCTTTGGCATAGTCAATAAAGCAAAAATAGATGTTTTTCTGGAACTCTCTTGCTTTTTCCATGATCCAGTGGATGTTGGCAATTTGATCTCTGGTTCCTCTACCTTTTCTAAAACCAGCTTGAACATCTGGAAGTTCACGGTTCACGTATTGCTGAAGCCTGGCTTGGAGAATTTTGAGCATTGCTTTGCTAGCGTGTGAGATGAGTGCAGTTGTGCAGTAGTTTGAACATTCTTTGGCCTTGCCTTTCTTTGGGATTGGAATGAAAACTGACTTTTTCCAGTCCTATGGCCACTGCTGAGTTTTCCAAATGTGCTGGCATATTGAGTGCAACACTTTCTTTTAGGATTTGAAATAGCTCAACTGGAATTCTATCACCTCCACTAGCTTTGTTTGTAGTGATGCTTCCAAAGGCCCACCTGACTTCGCATTCCAGAATGTCTGGCTCTAGGTGGATGATCACACCATCATGGTTATCTGGGTCAATAAGATCTTTTTTGTATAAATCTTCTATGTATTCTTGCCATCTTTTCTTAATATCTTCTGCTCCTGTTAGGTCCATACCATTTCTGTCCTTTATTGTGCCCATTTTTGCATTAAATGTTCCCTCAGTATCTCTAATTTTCTTGACGAGATCACTAGTCTTTTCCTCTATTTCTTTGCACTGATCACTGAGGAAGGCTTTCTTATCTCTCCTTGCTATTCTTTGGAACTCTGCATTCAAATGGATATATCTTTCCTTTTCTCCTTTGCCTTTCTAGTATTTTCTTTTCTCAGTTATTTTTAAGGTCTGCTCGGACAACCATTTTGCCTTTTCCCATTTCTTTTTTTGAGGATGGTCTTGATCACTGCCTCCTGTACAGTATCACGAACTTCCATCCATAGTTCTTCAGGCACTCTGTCTATCCAGTCTAATCCCTTGAATCTATTTCTCACTTCTACTGTATAATCGTAAGGGATTTGATTTAGGTCATACCTGAATGGTCTAGTGGTTTTCCCTACTTTCTTCAATTTAAGTCTGAATTTGGCAATAAAGAGTTCATGATCTGAGCCACAGTCAGCTCCCAGTCTTGTTGTCACTGACTATATAGAGCATAACGGAGAAGGCAATGGCACCCCACTCCAGTACTCTTGCCTGGAAAATCCCATGGACGGAGGAACCTGGTGGGCTGCAGTCCGTGGGGTCGCTAAGAGTCAGACACGACTGAAGCGACTTAGCAGCAACAGCAGCAGCATAGAGCATAAACTGGATTAAAGATTCACTGAGCATGGCCCCGCCCATCAGAACAAGACTCAGTTTCTCCCTCAGTCAGTCTCTCCCATCAGGAAGCTTCCATAAGTCTATTATCCTTCTCCATCAGAGGGCAGACAGAATGAAAACCACAATCACAGAAAACTAACCAATCTGGTCACATGGACCACAATTCAGTGAAACTATGAGCCATGCCGTGTAGGGCCGCCCAAGATGGATGGGTCGTGGTGGAGAGTTCTGACAAAATGTGGTCCACTGGAGAAGGGAATGGCAAAGCACTTCAATATTCTTGCCTTGAGAACCTCATGAACAGTATGAAAGGGCAAAAAGATAGGACAGTGAAAGATGAATTCCTCAGGTTGGTAGGTGCCCAGTATGCTACTGGAGATCAGTGGAGAAATAACTCCAGAAAGAATGAAGAGACAGAGCCAAAGCAAAAACAACACCCAGTTGTGGATGTGACTGGTGATGGAAGTAAAGTCCGATGCTGTAAAGAACAGTATTGGATAGGAACTTGCAATGTTAGGTCATGAATCAAGGCAAATTGGAACTGGTCAGACAGGAGATGGCAAGAGTGAACACTGACATTTTAGGAATCAGCAAACTAAAATGGACTGGAATGGGTGGATTTAACTCAGATTACCATTATATCTACTACTGTGGGCAAGAATCCCTTAGAAGAAAGGGAATAGCCATCGTAGTCAACAGGAGTCTGAAATACAGTACTTGGATGCAATCTCATAAATGACAGAATGATCTGTGTTCGTTTCCAAGGCAAACCATTCAGTATCACAGTAATTCAAGTCTATGCCCCAACCAGTAATGCTAAAGAAGCTGAAGTTGAACGGTTCTATGAAGACCTACAAGACCTTTTAGAACTAACACCAAAAAAAGATGTCCTTTTCATTATAGGGGACTGGAATGCAAAGTAGGAAGTCAAGAGATACCTGGAGTAACAGGAAAATTTGGCCTTGGAGTACAGAATGAAGCAGGTCAAAGGCTAACAGAGTTTTGCCAAGAGGACACACTGGTTATAGCAAACAGTCTCTTCCAGCAACACAAGAGAAGACTCTACGCATGGACATCACCAGATGGTCGATACTGAAATCAGATTGATTATATTCTTTGCAGCCAAAGATGGAGAAGCTTTATATAGTCAGCAATTTAAAAGTAGCCGTAATGTATTAAATTAGTGTTTTGAGTGAAGTTATTCAACAACAGTAGTGCACAAGGCGTGAAATATGAGCAGGATCAAAAAATAATTTTCACTTTAAAAAACATAAAATAGGAAAAAATAATAACAGTTTACAGAATAAGAAAAGACCTATAAGCATATGAAAAGATATGCAACCTCCCTTATAATTGAAGAAATGGAAATAAAAACTGTGAGATAACATCAGATTGGTAAAAATGAAGATGTATAATAATGCCCAATATTGAAAAGAGTATGGGGAAGTAGGCATTTCCATTCACTGTGATGGGAGTATAAACTGGTATAGCCTTTTTGTATGACAGTTGTCAAAATCAGAAAGTAAAATGTATACACACTTTTATTCAGCAATTTTGCTTTCAGAAATTTATTCTGAAACAGTATCCACACAAGTGTGCAGAGATATGTACCCATAAAAAAATATTCCCTAAAGCACGGTGTGTGTGTCACAAAACTGGAAACAGTCGACCTGTCCAAGAAGAGGGAATTGATTAAATAAACTATGAGCACAGTCAGTCACACAGTGGAATACCGAACACTCATCAAAAGGGAGGAAGAAAGTGTCTATATGCAGCTAGAGAAAGATTCTAAGATTTATTATTACGTGAAGAAAGTTACAAGGTGCTCAGCAATGTGTTTAATCTGCTCTCTTTTATGTAAATACTTTGGGCTTGGATATGTGTACTGGTACTGAGAGAAAATTATTCTGGAAGGATACTGAAAAAAATGTATTAACAGTGGTTTACCCTGAGGAGAGGAACTGGAGGGGCAGGGAGATAGTTTTCATTTTACATTTTTTCTATTTGAATTTTTCTAATAATATTTGTATACTAGTTTTTAATTTCAAGTATGACTATCTGAGAGTAGGATCATAGGCTATTTAAATTCTTATACTTTTTGCGTGCCTAAATATATACATAATATACATATATGTTCTACATATATGTATTAGTATAAAAGAGAAAAGGTATGTTTGCTTTATTGTGAATTTTAAGTTATTGGATTATATTAAAATTCTTTAAGTTGATGCCTAGAAAGAATTCCTATTTTCCCCAAATCAGTTCTCCTCTGGGATGTGTTTTCTTTTTGCAGACCTTTTATCTATCCATAGTTGATTTATGTGAAAATGGCGGAAAACGTCCTAACACAAATAGCAGTGCTAGTTTCACCAAAGAACAAGCAGACACCATTCGCAGAATTCGAAGCAGTAAGGACAGTTGGGACATGTTGGGAGTCAAACCTGGGGCCTCGAGGTAAGCAGTGCTCTCAGGTCCTAGTGCTACCTTCTGTTATAAAGATTCAGTCATCAGGATATAGTGTGATATCTTCCTGTAATGGGCTAGAAATATGAAGATGTGTGGAAACAGATTACTTAACACTACTCCTTCACTGAATTAAGTGAATACCAAAGAAGGGAAATAGAGGGCACAATGGCCTGGTGTGGGGACTATGTCGTGTGTCTGTTGTGTGAGTACCTTTTGAAATGATATGCTCTTCTTTTGTTGACCAAGAGTCTAGAAACAAATGTAACCTCAGTATATACACATATAATCACAAAAGAGAATTCTTAAAGCATAGAATTTTTGAAAAAGAATGTTAGCAATCAACTTGTTGAAACACTTCATTTCATACGTGGGAAAACTGGGACTCAGGGAAACCAAAAACACAGTCAGGGACTCCAGGAGTTAGTGGTAGAATTAACCCTGAACCCTGTGTGTCTTCCTGTCTCTGACTCTGTGTCTCTCAAAAATCATTGTAGTTCCTCATCTGTGTGTGTTTATATTAAATTATTTTATTTTAGCCAAAATAATTATTTTGGAGAAAAAGAAATACAATCACTACTCTTCATGAAAGAAATAAATCATTACCTAGTACGATTATGTAACTTTTCCCCCAGTCTTATTGAAATATAATTGACATACAACACTGTATAAGGTTAAGGTGTACAGCATGATGATTTAACTTACATACATTGTGAAACAATTAGCGAAGTAAGTTTAGTGAACATCCATCATCTCATAGAGATAAAGAAAAAAAAAAAGTTTTTTCCTTGTGATTAGAACTTTTGGAATCTACTCTCCTAAGAACTCTCAATTGTTATCTCACTTTTAACTCTATAATAATACTGTTACTATGCATATTATTGGAGTTCTCAGATCTTTTTATTTTGCACCATAGCTTTCCTCCCTATGTTTCTCCCTTTCTACTTTTTCACCTTGAATCCCAGAAAAGAAAAAAGTACATCTCAAAACTGCCTTATCAGCATCAACAACATTAAGTATCTCTTCTCCATTTTGGTCTCATAGCATGTCTTCAGGTTCAGAAGAGAAGAGGGGATGGGAACAGGGAGACAGTTATTGGTCACCCTTGAATTGACAGGCGTTACTAAGGATGCCTTAAACACCTGACGAAATTCAGATGACCTTGCAGCATAAAGTTAATTGGTGGCTTTTGGGGCTTCCCAGGTGGCACAGTGGTAAAGAATCTGCCTGCCCATGCAAGAGATGCAAGAGACTTGGGTTCGATCCCTGGGTGGGGAAGATCCCCTGAAGAAGGGAATGGCCACCCACTCAGTATTCTTCCCTGGAGAATTCCACAGACAGAGGAGCCTGGTGGGCTACAGGCCATAGGGTCACAAAGAGTCAGACACACCTGAACAACTAATATTACTTTTACTATTGTGTATCAAATTCAGCTTTTTTGTTGTTTTGGCCTTTCCCTTACTGACCCTGCTCCCTGGCTGACTTTATCCACTGTTTCCTCCTGGAACTACATGCCGGCTCTCCGTTCCCTCTCTGGCCTCTGACACTTCTCTCCCTGCTGCTCTGCGTTTCCCATCACCGGATCAATTCCTGAACCCCATCTTCTTGCAGAGTCCTCCCCCAGGGGCCCTGCCCTTATGGCCTCTTGTCCTCATCGCTTCCATCAGCAATTATTTGCCAAGTGCCAAATGCCTGTGAGGCGCTAAACGCTGTCTGTTTTCAGTTGATCATGTTTGCATACTCGCTTTGTATTGTCTGTGTTTCTACTTGAATGTTACATGTTATTTGTCCATTGTTTCCCAGTCCTTTAGTCTCACCTTTGAGAAGGGGTCACGATAATTTCAGATATGCTTACTGCAAGAGGTGTTCTGTTCTCCAAGCAGCTGAAGTGCAGTGGGCAGAGGGTGGGGGCTGACTTCCCTACTGACAGAGAGCTCTGCTTTTTCTTTGCAGGGATGAAGTCAATAAAGCATATCGGAAACTTGCTGTGCTGCTTCACCCTGACAAATGTGTAGCACCTGGTAGTGAAGATGCCTTCAAAGTCGTTGTGAATGCCCGAACAGCCCTCCTGAAAAACATCAAGTAGAAAATAGGAAAAAAAGACAGGTGTAGGCCTCAAGTCCAAACAGACTTTCTCTGGTGGTAAAATAGCCAACATGGGTTTTTCCTCCACAAAATTCTTACAGCCCTTTTCACTCACGTGCTGTCATTTGTAAATCAGTAATTTGGGTGCCTGTTTCCATGTCACAGACATTTTGCAGAGAGACAAAATGAAGAGAACCGAGTGCCACTTATACTCTATCGTTCATTTTCTATTTCTGAATGATGATAGATTTTTTTTTTCTCATGAGTTGGTAAGCTCTGTCAGTATAGCATCGCTTAGGCACTTTGCTCAGGAAAGTCCACGAAGTTTCTGGAAGGATAGGAGGATCTTTTTGCTTTTTCTTTATTAAAAAACATTCATCATCAGAGGAAAAAAAACAAAAATGGAAGCAAACATAGCAGAACCCCTGAAAGTGTGTGACCTTGCAAGCAAGTTGCCCCTTTACAATAAGTTTCTTAGGTGATATTTGCAGCATCAGTCTGCTTAATTAATGCATGAACTCTTGGCAGCCCTTCGGAAGTGAAACAAGGTGATGCAGTCCTGAGCTGAGTGGCCCTTTTTTGACGTTCACTCTGTGCCCCTTCTCCATCACCGGGGGAGAGACCAGCCAGTCTTGAGCGTAGAGGTGGCAGTAGCCGCAGGTTCTGGTAGGCTGGCTGCTGCTAGACCTGCCCCTGGGTCTGAGGCCTTTCCTGGGCCGTGGGAGTGCTGGTAGCTGTAGGGGCATCTTCACCTAGGAGTCAGGAGTCAGATCCCAAGACAGAAATGCCTGCAGGTCAAACTGGATTGTGCACACATCCCCAGAGGGCATGACCCGCCTGGTTCGGTCGTGTCTGATGCCCTAGGAGAGCCCCCATAGGAGGCTTCTGCCTTCCCTTGTTGCAGCAGCATTTGCCGAGACAGGTGGGAGAGGCAGGGATGCGTGTCCGCCGGGGGCCTCCCTTCGCTTCCTCGTCAGTGTGAGCTCCCCTTCCCTCTTCTGTTCCTGCCTTGTCTCTTAAGGCACCACATCTGCCACCACGGCTCTCTTCTCGAATCCCCGCCTTCCGGCTATTGCCTCCTCTGTCCTGTGCAGCCTTTGCCGGGGCCTGGTAGACCAGAGACAAGTATAGATCCTTTGGGTGGTGGACAGAGAGATCTTAAGGCCCGTGTGGGAAGAATCTGTTACTTTTGTGTAGGTTCCAAATTTCTGATCAGTAATACTTTAAAGCTGCAGATTCTGAAAATTAATTTCACGTAGAGAAATCCATTCTCTTGCCATCGTCTCTCTCTCAGTATCCAAGAGATGGACGAAGATCCGCGTCAGGACCGGCCTTCCTTCCAGAGCTCACAGAATAGTGTCACCATGTGGCGCATTATACCATCGCTGTCATGTTACTCAGATTTTTAGCTGTGACCAAGCAGCACTAATTGGGGCTTTAAAGTATATGAAACTTTGCCATCAGTGAATTTTAAACAGCTATCCCATATTGATTGCCAAGTAGCATTCGCATTACCCTACCTGAGAAGAAAAACCACTTTCATTTAATTCACACCCACTGCAGCCTTCTAAACCCTTCCCTTCTCCAGAGCAGCTTCTCTTTGTGTGGCTGCCCTTGGGCAGCACTGAGCTGGTTGTCAGGAAACCAGAGCATTGTTTTCTAGTAAGAGTTTTCATTTTGATATTAAAAGTGCTTTTTTTCTTAGTAAAATTGAGATATGATTTTTTGTGGGATTTTCCTTCATTTTAACTAGTTTCTGGGCCTGTAAAACTCAGGCCAAAGTTCTTCAGGGCTTTAATTTTGCTGTAGGCCTTCATCATGCCTAAAGTGACAGACATAGATCTGTTCTTGTGGCAGAACTTAGGAGTCATATGGATGAAGGACCGTGCGTGGTGGTGTCAGCCCGCGTTGACATGACGGCTCACTTGTGTATGTGTCCCTGTGTAAAAACGTGCCAGTTTTCATCACTGTCATTAAACACTAGATGGGTCACCTCATTCAGCTACATTGTGCAGATGAGCAGTTATAGCGGAGAGAGTTCTCTAGTTCATCCATTCACATCCTTATGTAATAAGTGACTTGTTGACATTTAGCCTGATCTTGATTCTTAGGTTTTGCTCAGTTCCCAGCACCTTGATTACTCATGTTAAGGATGGCTATGTACTGCTTCATTTATGGAAAAAAAAGAAAGTTAAAGATTCAGGGTCCTAGAATTTTTCTGATTTCCATAATTCTGAGTAGAACGTCAAGAAGTAATGAAATGAAGCCTGATCTGCAATGAAAAGTAACTTCATATAAAATTTTACAGACCTCTGTGCATTAATTTAAATTCTTGGTACAAATGTATATTTTTAAGTTCAAGCTTATTAAAATTCTTCAGCCAGTTAGGATTGCACAGTACATCAGTGAGAGTAACAACTAGCAGAATAATTTCAATGGCTAAAGAAAATTTTATACAGGATCTTGTTTTTTTCAAAAAAGAACAAGAAGTTTGAACAGCTGTTATTCAAGAAAAGCCATTTCTTCTGCATCTGAGTCACCAAGAATGAAGACTTTAAAAACTTGTTAGAAATCCCTGGAGGCTTTTGAAATTAATCGCCAACCTACCTAAGAACTTTAAAATACACCATCCTTTTGTTCCTCTGTTCCTCTTCCATGGCTCCTTTTGAATCGGTATTCTCAACTGTCAACGTGTCTCTTACTTCAGCAGTGTCGTTTATTTCTTTGCATAAATGTGTGCTTGTCTAGACTTGGAGATGCTGTGCTGCTACCCAAGATAAATTGCTCTGATTCTGTAGATCGCACTCTGTTCTTTAAGGCTCACATTTACCTCAGGAAACTCACTGTAGCATGTTTTGTTGTTGTTTTTTTTTTGCATTGAATTCTCAAATGGTAATTATTTCTTTATACTGGTAAACTAGTACCTAATTTACTGTTCACTAAGTGAGCCATAGATAAGGCAGCTAAATTTCTGAAAGAAAGAGAAAATGGGCAGCCCTTGGTTGCTGTGAATCAGTAGTAAGGCCCCTATTTCTCAAAGAACAGTGACAGAATCTCAAGGGGAAGGAGGTATTTCGGTCTCATGTTAGAAAGTGTGGGGGGCGTGTGTACATTGCCTTTGACAAGGTGCCAGGGTCTGTCCCCTAAGCAATTTCAGTGGGCCCTGGAATGTCACTCCCTTCTCCACTACACTCTGTCTAGCTCACTCTGAGTCTGACTACATTTTTGTGAAACTTTTGCAGAGAAATTAAGCCGCAAAATGCAGCTAACTTCCTTCCATTGCAAGTTTTACAAAGGGAAGAGGGGTTCATATTTCTCATGATAGGTACCTAGCACAATTGTAAGAGACAGTTACTAATGTTTATATGTTGGTGTTTCCATTAAACATTTCTAGAGGAGACGAAAGCTTAAACTTGTGGTGTGGATGAGTTAGATCGTGTCTGACGAGCAGTGCAATATGAAGCCGTGCAATAAAGGCTGTGTTGTGAAATGAAGCGCTGGAAAGCTGGACAGTTCGGGTTAGCTTCCTGCAGCAATTGCCAGCAGGATGGTCTGCCCTTGGCCCAGGAATGCAGAGTCTCTAAAGAAACCCTTTGCTCTTATGAGGTAATTTATGTATTTGCTTTCTGTTGAAATAATGGAAAATGTTAAAGCTAACAGCTGTCTATGTCTTGTACAGAGAGTGTCATATGTATTTAAGTTGTGTATTTTTATAAAGTAAAGCCAAATGCCAAATGGTCTGTGGGCTGCTCTTATTTGTTGAGACACTGGTCTTTAACGCAGAAGCCAGTCGTTAACAGCTGAGATCATAGATAAGACATCTTGCTTTAGTTGCCAGTGGGTAAAACGGAGGAAATGGCATTCAGTGGTCCCTCAGGCTGTTCTAACCTTAATTCAGTTGTGATGAAAGTCTTTTGCTCTCTTAAAGAAAGATACTGATATTATGTTTGCCTTTTTAATTCAAATGAAACTATTGTTATCTCATTTTAATAATGCAAGTCTAATTCAGCTAATTAGTCCCTGGACAACAGGAATCCTTAAGTAACAGACTATGGTGAAGGCGAATTTGAAAGTAAAAGCCTTGTAGGGCCAGCCCACAGAAGGCTTCAAATCAGAGCTCTAATTTTCATTGTGAATGACACTCACTGTCACCTGAGAATGCGCTCCACTCCTGGGGAACCACTCTACCCTCTCCACACTGCTGACGTGTTGCTAAAGCAGAGCTGCCAAATCCTCCTATGACCTCTGCCTTGCTCCTTGGTCACAGAGCTTGGCCTGAGAGATGGGAATGTCACCCAAGCTCTGGAGAAGGAAATGGCAGCCCACTCCAGTATTCTTGCCTAGAGAGTCCCACGGACAAAGGAGCCTGGCAAGTCCATGGGGTCACAAGAGTTGGACACGACTTAGCGACTAAACCACCACCACCACCACCTGAGATCTTTCTAGTTGGAATCTAGGAAGACAGACTTTCTCTCAGGAGAGAAAGATGGGAGGAGTCCTGCTGATGCTGGCAACCATGATTCCAACCTCATGGAAAAAATCAGATCGAATGAAACAGACATTCAGAAAGAGACCGTATCCGTATGGCAAAGATGTTCCTTCCAGTCCCCAGGGTCCCCTGAACTGGCTGCGCTACAAGCCCATCAACCACCCCAGAATCCTCCCAATCAATCTCCACTCCCCTGTTTTCTGCTTAAGTTTGTTGGAGTTTGCTCTCTGTTACTCGCAACTAAAAGGATATTAGAAAGTAATAGACATTAAGGGTCATAAACAGGAATGAGAAAGCTATGGTCTGTAGACTGGTGCAGTACTTGATACGTGAAGTGTGACAGTTTAGATATTAAGTATATCCAGATACTTGGTGTTTCTGTTTTAAAACAATAATAACCAACTGTAAAACTGAGAAGAATTTGGTTTACTCATTTTGTTTCAGGATCAATTTAAGATGCACAATTTTATCTAGCTTTTTTGTTTCCTTTTGATCCATTGCCTATCAGGGGCACTTGTAATATGGTAAATTTCTAATCAAGCTTTATTGTTAAAACAGTCATTCACCATGTATTTATTGAGCACCTACTATATGCCAGGCTTTGTTCTAGGCACTGAGGATATAACATAACACAGAATCGACAAAAATCCCTGCCCTGTGGAGCTTCATTCTTATTGTTGTTCTTTTTAATTTGCGGAATTTTGAAGAAAGCTTCATTTTTCCTTATAGGTTTATTTCTGAAGAGGCAAATTTGCATTTTTTTTTTTTACTGCTCAAGATATGCAATTTTGCAATTAATACTCTGATTGCTGCTACATATGGAAGACCATGTAGGTTGTTAAAATGCTGTATTAATTTTTTTCTTGAGAACTTGACCACTATCATTATACGGAGTGGTTTTTCCTGTTGACCTGGAGGACATAGTACTAGACTTTAGGCGTTTCTTTATATATGTTTTATATTAAATAATTAAAATATTAATATCTTCCCCCATAGCAGTTGATAAGGTTGTGTTCATTTTGAGGGGAAAATGCCTAGAATCTCAGTTGTTGTTTTAGTTAAGTAGTGTTTACCTCTAATTTCACCCAGTTAAAATTCTAATTAGCGGCCTGTTCTAAAGGATGCTTGGACTTTAGGAAAAATTATTTCTCTGTGCATCCTAAACAGATAGAGTCAGCAGATGCAGCCCAGGAAAGCACTTGTACTAGGGAAGAGAAAGTGAAAGTCTATGACTGAGAAAAATCGAGGTGCTGCATGCCTCAGATACCAGGATGTGAACATTCTGCTGGTTTCAGAATAAGAGAGAAAACAAAAAGGTTCATGCAATAAATACTAAAGAGAGAGGCATCGTATTAGGATAAAGTTATTTAAGCTTACACTTTTAACATCACTACATATAAAAGCAACCTGCCAGGCAGTTGCTGCCTCCTAGGGGAGATGTAGGTCTTCCCAGGTAGCACCAGTGGTAAAGAACCCACCTGCCAGTGCAAGTAGACATAACAGATGCGGGTTTGATCCCTGGGTCGAGAAGATCCCCTGGAGAAGGAAATGGCAATCCTCTCCAGTACTCTTGCCTGGAGAATCCTGTGGGCACAGGAGCCTGGCGGGCTACAGTCCGTAGGGTCGCAAGAGTCGGACACAACTTAGCAACTAAACCACCGCAGGGGAGATGTCAGCGTTTATATGAGAAGATGCTAAATCCCCATGGTGTTCCCTCCTGCTCACAGTGCTGGTGGGGAGAGCACCTGGCCCACGAAAGTGATCAGTTTCAAGAAAGGTTAGCGCTTCTGCCAGGTACTCTGGGCTGCTGGCATGCTGGACAGACACTCTTTAGTGAAGCGTCCTAGTGAAAATTTAGATATAAGGAAAATCAGTAAGGCTTTGTGTGGCGAGGCACAGAGCCAAGCTGCTCTTCATAAGAAATGAACAAAACTTCCAGGGGTTGGGGCTACCTAAAGGAAAAGGGAGAAAAACTTGGATGAGCAGGAGCTGAAAGCTAGGGTACAAAGAAGGATTATTAGAAAGATCTTAGATATTAAAAAATATTAGATAATCCTAGAAAGACAGCCAATGAGAAGTTCCCAGTGACAGAAACAATCAAAGGACTTTTCAGAACATGCTTTAGTAATGTTAGCCACATTTTACAGATAAGAAAACTGAGGCTCAGAGAGGTTAAGTGACTTGCTCTAGGTCAAAGAGAAAGCTGATCAAATCCAAGCTTACCCAGTAGAACCCAGGCTCTCATTGTACACTATCAGCCTCACAGTCCAAATTTTAAAGTACTCTGCTTCGTATTCATAAGTAATGTACCTGCTTTACCATGTTACTTACATAGGTATAAATAGGCCTGCCTTTTTGGTGGGGTTGCTTTTTTTTTGGTTCTGGATCTCATCAAAAGTGAGATCATATTATATATACTTTTATTTGTCTTTCTCTTCTCATTCAATAGTACCTCATAAAAATCTTAAGTCAGTTGGTTTAGATTTAATTCAGTATTTTTAGTGGCTGAATAATAATAATTATGTTGGTATGTCGTAAATAATTCAGCCACACAACTTTGTTTCTAGCTTTCTGTCACTACAAATAATGCTGCAATTTTATCCATGTTTGTATGTTTTTATGAACTAGCAGAGTTTTTTGATTAACTTTTTCAAAAAATTGAACTGAATAGTCAATGGAAGGCTTAAAACTCAACATTCAAAAAACTGAGATCATGGCATCTGGTCCTATCACTTCATGGCAAATAGATGGGAAAACAATGGAAACAGTGACAGACTTTATTTTCTTGGGCTCCAAAATCACTGCAGATGGTGATTGCAGCCATGAAATTAAGACACTTGCTCCTTGGAAGAAAAGCTATAACCAACCTAGACAGCTTATTAAAAAGCAGAGACATTGCTTTACCAGCAAAGGTCTATATAGTCAAAGCTATAGTTTTTCCAGTAGTCATGTATGGATGTGAAAGTTGGACCATAAAGAAAGCTGAGCACCAAAGAATTGATGCTTTTAAACTGTGGTGTTGGAGAAGACTCTTGAGAGTCACTTGGACAGCAAGATCCAACTAGTCTGTCCTAAAGGAAATCAGTCCTGAATATTCATTGGAAGGACTAATGCTGAAGCTGAAACTCTAGTACTTTGGCCACCTGTTGGGCAGAACTGACTCATTGGAAAAGACCCTGATGCTGGGAAAGATTGAAGGCAGGAAGAGAAGGGGGTGACGGAGGATGAGATAGTTGGATGGCATCACCAACACGTTGGATAGGAGTTTGAGTAAGCTATAGAAGTTGGTGAAGCCTGGCATGCTGCAGTCCATGGGGTTGCAAAGATCAGGACATGAGTGAGTGACTGAACTGACTGAAAAATTGAAGTATAGTTATAAACATTGTGTTTGTTTCAGCTATACAGCAAAGTGATTCAGTTATTTATTTCAGATTTTTTTCCATTATAGGTTATTATAAGATATTGAATATAATTCCATGTGAATAGCCCTGCATTTTTAAAAAGACCACAAAGGTACAATTTTCCTCATTAATGGTCCAAGTTCAAATTTTTGTGCTTAGGAATGAAAAAAAGCCTCTTTCTGAGGTGTGCCCAAGCCAAGAGGGAGTTAACTTGACAACTTAAGTTAACAGCAAATTAAAATATGGAATATGATACATCTGGATATTTATTAACAGGGTTATTTAAGTGAAATTCTGAACAAACTGTGGTAGAACCCTCTGATGCCTGCAGAACAACTTGAAAATTATGGCTTAAGGGATATCGGCCCTGAGAATCTTAAGAAATAACTGGTGGGCAGAGACAGATTCCTTTATAACACCTGTCAGCCTTATGATTTTGTTTCTGGGTGATTTTCACATCCCTAACTTATTCTTTTGTCATCTTTAGAACTGAGAAGCTATTAAAGGGCTGTTTCCCTCCCTCGCTCCACCCCAAAGCTTAGCATTTTGCACTAGAATCACTAGCATTGCAGGAGGAAAAGCTGCTTTATATTCACCATACTGTATAGAGTGACCAACTGGGTTGTGGGTTTTAGGCGGATGGGGTCAGGTTGGTATGACTTTCTTTTTAAAATATATTTTATTGGAGTACAGTTGAGTTACAGGTTGTGTTAATTTCTGCTATATAGCACAGTGATTCAGTTACACATACTTAAATATGCATGCTTTTTCATATTCTTTTCCATTATGGTTTATCACAGGATATTGAATATAGTTCCCTGAGCTGTACAGTAGCACCTTGTTGTTTGTGCCTAGTCCCTTCAGTTGTGTCCGACTTTTTGCGACCCTGTGGACTGTAGCCCGCCAGGCTCCTCTGTCCGTGGGCATTCTCCAGGCAAGAATACCGGAGTGGGTTGCTATGCCCTCCTCCAGGGGCTCTTCCTGACCCAGGGATCGAACCCGCTTCTCTTATGTCTGCTGCATTGACACGAGGGTTCTTTACCACTAGCGCCACCTGGGAAGCCCCCCTTGTTGTTTAGCCATTCTATGTGTAATAGATTGCATCTGCTAATCCCAATGGTTTGACTTTCTGCCTTATGCTTATCTATATTACTTGAGTTCTCCCAAGGAATGTCAACTACTTTAATCATCTAGAATGTTATATGAAACCAAACACTGAATATAGCGCCTGATTAAAAAAGAGATTCACTCTGAAGCTTGTGTGGGGACTCTACAGTATGGACGCTCTGGGCTATAATTAAATCTTACTTCTTTACATTAGTAGAAACTTCAGACTAAAACAGAAAAAATGCTTTTAGTAATTCAGAAGTTTTTTAAAAGCTAATATAGCACCAGTGCTCTCTGGCTGGAATTTCAGATTCACTTACTGTAGTTACATATCCGCAGAGACACTTCCTCAGATAACACAGAAGCAGTGGAATTGAAGTCAGAAGGCCTGAGACAGAGGCTTATCTGTTAACAGTGTTGTGTGAGGGGCCCCCTTCTGAGGCTCGATTCCTCCATTATTAGATCAGGTTGTTGGTTAGATTATACCTGTGGCCCTTTCTGGTCTTCCCAGGTAGCACTAGTGGTAAAGAACCTGCCTGCCAATGAGACACAAGAAACATGGGTTCAATTCATAGGTCGAGAAGAACCCCCAGAGAAGGAAATGGCGACCCACTCCAGTCTTCTTGCCTGGAGAATCCCATGGACAGAGGAGCCTGGTAGATTATAGTCCATGGGATCACAGAGTCGGACAAGACTGAAGCGACTTAATACATACACGTGGCGCTTTCTAAAAATCATTATGTTTTGAGATTTTACAAAAGCAATAAATACTAGGCCTCCATATCTCTTGTATATAATTCTAGTGCAACACTCCTACCCCCAAAAAAAAGAAGAGGAAGGAAAAGAAAAACTAATTTAGAAAAAAGTTAGTGAATTAAGTTTTTCCTGAAGTTAACAATAGGCATTGTTGAACCTTCTCATTTCTTTTGATCAAGAAACCCTAAAATTCTTGCAACTTGAAAGTATGATATGGCATCTCATTTTACAAAGGCAAACGTCACAGGTCTGAAATTTTTAGTAACAAAGCAATAAGACTCGGATGTTCAAAGATAATCTTTATTCTTGTGAAATGGAAGTTATCCTGGCTCCCAAGCTCACCATTTTCATCAAGGAC